>NC_090647.1:287713377-290113377 GCF_040937935.1 Hyperolius riggenbachi
GGGGAAACGCTACCGCTTAGGAGTGGTAGGGGGTAACACCCTGGGCGTCTGACTTTTACCCCTAGAAGAAAAACGATTGCTTCTTCCCTGTACCCTTACGTGGGAAGATAAGACTGAGGTCACGGAAGCCTTTATCGATTCAGGCTCCGCTGCAAATTTTATGGATTTTGAGTTTGCTAAGAGATTGTGTATTCCGCTCACACCAGTACAACCACCCATCCAGGTTACGGAAGTGGATGACTCTCCTCTGCAAGGGAATCACCCACTGTCTCAGACACCAGAGGTGGGGGTCACCATAGGGGTACTGCAGACCTACTGCTAGACCTTTCTGCAGCCTTTGATACAGTTGACCATGACATCTTGATAAACAGGCTACAGGAATACTGCGGCATTGATGGCATAGTTCTTCAGTGGTTCCAATCCTTCTTGAGTGGCAGAACCCACAAAGTGTCTATGGGGCCCTTCCTGTCTACCCCTGTATCACTTAGGTATGGGGTGCCCCAGGGCTCAATCCTCTCTCCCCTGCTTTTCACGATTTACATGTTACCGCTGGGAAAACTAATCCAAAAACATGGCCTGACATACCACTGCTATGCAGACGACACTCAACTATATCTTTCCTTCAAGCCTGGTGTGACAGACCCAACTCTAACTATAAACGCCTGCTTACGTGAACTACAGCAATGGATGAATGACAACTGGCTGAAACTAAATGCAGACAAAACTGAAGTCCTTCTGATAGGAGGGCAGAGCATGATAACAAAACAACTTAACTTGCAGTCTTCACCACTGGGAATAGGAGGCACGGATCTGCGCAGCTCTGATCATGTGCGTAGCCTGGGAGTTCTAATTGATTGGGATTTAAAGTTCAGAACTCAAATCTCTGCTGTGGTGAAATCATCCTATTTTCACCTGAAGAACATTGCAAAAATCAAGCACCTCATACCCCCAGATGATCTGCCAACCTTAGTCCACGCCTTCAGCACATCCCGACTGGACTACTGCAATGCTCTCTACACTGGCCTTCCAAAAAAGGTCTTGTACCGACTACAGCTGATACAGAATACTGCTGCCAGACTGCTAACCAACCAACCCCGTCACTGCCACATAACGCCAGTCCTGCACTCCCTTCACTGGCTACCTATAGAATGGAGGGTCCTATTCAAGATCGGCCTACTGACATTTAAATCCCTGAATAATTTAGGCCCTGGATACATGAAAGATATGTTGCAGCTGCGTAGCAATCCCCGCATTCTCAGATCAACAGGTTCTAATAATCTAGTCATACCCAGAGTCCACTTGGAAACTTTTGGTCCCAGAGCCTTCTGTCATGCTGCCCCTACGTTTTGGAACTCCTTACCTCAACAGATCAGGACAGCTCCATCCCTGGACGTGTTTAAATCCAGACTGAAAACCCACCTGTTCAGTTTGGCATTTGCAGAAATATAACTTTTGTTGTGTGAATACTTCATCCGACTGATTACTGAATCTGAGAGAGCCTAAGCGCTTTGAGTCCTATGGGAGAAAAGCGCTATAGAAATGTTATTGTATTGTATTGTATTGTATTGTATTGTACTGCACTGGGAAAAGTTACAGTTCTTTGTGTTGCATATGACAACCTTCACCATTATACTCGGCATGCCATGGTTGCACCTTCATTCTCTACACATTGATTGGGCCACCGGCCAACTAATTTCTTGGTCAGCACACTGCTTTCAGCGATGTTTAGGGAAGGTGACATTGGGCCAAATTAGGGTTCATGTACAGGGGGTACCTGAGCAATATGAGGAATATTCTGATGTATTCTGTCCCAAGGCTGCAGACAAATTACCCCCACATCGCTCTTTTCGATTGCCCCATTGATATCCGTTCAGGTTGTATGCCCCCTCGGGGTCATTTGTACAATTTATCTGGGCCAGAAAAATTGGCTATGCAAGAATATATCCGTGAGAATTTGGCCAAAGGCTTCATCCGGCCGTCCCGATCGCCTGCTGGAGCAGGTTTCTTTTTCGTTAAAAAGAAAGACGGGGGCCTGCGGCCCTGTATTGATTACCGGGGACTAAATAAGATCACGGTAAAGAATCGCTATCCGTTACCCCTGATAGACGATTTATTTACGCAGGTCACTGATGCTAAGATCTTCTCAAAGCTGGATTTGCGTGGCGCGTACAACCTGGTGCGCATAAGAAAGGGCAATGAGTGGAAAACGGCCTTTAACACGCCAGACGGGCATTACGAGTACCTGGTGATGCCCTTTGGGTTATGTAATGCCCCGGCCGTTTTCCAGGAACTCATCAACGAGGTCTTCAGAGAGGTGTTAGGGAGATTTGTTCTGGTCTATCTAGACGATATACTTGTTTTCCCCAACAACCTCTCTGAGCACAGAATGCATGTGAAATTTGTACTCAACAAATTAAGACAAAACTCACTTTACGCTAAAATTGAGAAGTGTATTTTTGAAGTCACAATCTGTTGCCTTTCTGAGGTACATAATTTCCACCACGGGCCTGTCTATGGACCCCGCCAAAGTCTCCGCTGTTTTGGAATGGCCTCAGCCGGTTAGGTTGAAGTCTTTACAGTGGTTTTTAGGCTTTGCGAATTATTATAGAAGGTTCATAAAGGGGTATTCCACGGTTATCGCACCCCTCACCTGTCTTACGAAAAAAGGGGCAGATACCACCCACTGGTCTCCTGATGCATTAAGTGCTTTCTCCACTTTAAAAGATTTGTTTTGTTCCGCACCCATCCTGAGACATGTAGACACCTCTTATCCTTTTATTGTTGAGGTGGACGCCTCGGAGGTTGGGGTAGGGGCTGTGCTGTCTCAGCGGTCAGGGTTGCAGGGAAGGCTACACCCTTGTGCGTATTTCTCTCGTAGGTTCTCTCCGGCAGAGAGAAACTACGATATAGGCAACAGAGAGCTCTTAGCCATTAAACTTGCTTTTGAGGAGTGGCGTCACTGGCTGGAAGGAGCATAACATACAATTACGGTATACACGGATCACAAGAATCTAGAATACATCGAGGGGGCTAAGAGATTAAGTCCCCGTCAGGCTCGATGGTCTTTGTTTTTTTCGAGGTTCAGGTTCGTAATTACGTATACCCGGGGTAGCAAGAACATTAAGGCAGACGCCCTGTCCAGATGCTTTGAGTTGGAGACAGCACAGCCTTCTGCCCCAGAGACCATTGTCCCACAAAATTTGGTGCTGGCCATAACAGAGACTTGGGAAGACTGGACAGAGACCTTGAGTCCTTTTCAGCAGGATGTCCCTGAGGGGAAGCCTGAGGGGGTTTTATTTGTGCCTCTGCCATTCCGTCTCCGGGTGCTACAGATATTCCACTCACACAAGAATGCGGGACATCCTGGGGCATCTAGAATGCAGGATCTTGTGGCCAGGTGTGCTTGGTGGCCGTCTCTGGCAGCCGACTGCAAATAATTTGTTAAGGATTGTGTGGTATGTGCTAAAAGCAAACCCTCCCGGCTGGCACCTGTAGGGACGTTGCAGCCTTTACCCACCCCGAGTGAACCATGGACTCACTTGTCCATGGATTTTGTGGGTGAGCTTCCCAGATCAGAGGGCATGTCGGTCATTTGGGTGGTAGTCGACCGCTTCAGCAAGATGGCCCATTTTGTGCCCTTGAAAGGACTCCCCTCGGCCCAGGAATTGGCCGACTTGTTTATCAAACACGTGTTCCGGCTGCACGGCATTCCGGAAAACATAGTGTCCGATCGGGGAGTCCAATTCGTATCTAAATTCTGGAGGGCATTCTGTCATCAAATGGGCATGAAGCTGTCGTTTTCATCGGGCTACCACCCACAGACCAACGGTCAGACAGAGAGGGTCAACCAGTCATTAGAGCAGTTTTTGAGATGCTACGTTGCAGAGGCGCAGAATGACTGGGTCAAATTTCTGCCCTTTGCAGAATTTGCACAAAACAATTTGAAAAGTTCTTCCACTGGATTTTCTCCGTTCCAGGTAGTGTCTGGAAGATTGCCCAAATTTTCACCGTTACCAGTGGCCTCCACTCCGTTTCCAGCTCTGGAGGCTTGGCAAAGGTCTTTTAAAGACATTTGGCGGACGGTGAGAGACAGTTTGGAAAAGGCGTTTCTGAGTCAGAAGGGTCAAGCTGACAAGAAACGGTCTTTGGAGTGGAGATTCCAACAGGAGACTTGGTTTGGGTATCCACACGTCACTTGGCCCTAAAACAGCCCTCAGACAAGTTGGGTCCCAGGTTTGTCGGGCCTTTCCCAATAGCCAGAAGGATCAACAACGTCACTTATGCCGTTGATCTTCCCGCCAGCATGCGTGGGGTAAGATCCTTCCACGTATCCCTGCTTAAGCCAGCAGTCCAGGTGGGTCCCACTCCTCCTCCTCCTGTGTTGGTGGATGACCAGCCTGAGTACGAGGTAGAAAAGATTTTAGATTCACGCTTTGTACAAAACTCGGTACAATATCTCGTATATTGGAAAGGGTACGGCATTGAGGAGAGACAATGGGTACCGGGGAGTCGCATGCATGCGGACGAATTAAGGAGGGAGTTTCACGCTTTACATCCCGAGAAACCTGGTAGGAGTTGTCCGGAGTCCACTCCTCAGGGGGGGTACGCGGAAAAGTCACCGCGTGTGCCAAGAGCTAGGCGGCTGACTCCGCGTCCTACGCGGCGGTTTGCACGCGTCTGGTTGTGTGGTGGAATGCGGAAAAGCCGCCGCATGTCCTAACAGCAAAGCGGCTGTTTGCATGCAGCAGCATGTGCTTGGTGTGGCTGGGTCTGTTAGTGCACCTAGGCAGATGGAGAGCTATGCTCGCACGGGCCTGAATTCAGGACCTTTATACCTGCAGAGGAAGTGTCAGCTGATCAGGAAGGTCAGCTGATTCCTGCAGGACTCATGATTGGCTGAATGGTTCGGGCGGGGCAGCAGAGTCCAGCAACTATATATTCTGCTGCTTATTCAGTTGCTGGTTGTCTGGCGTTGCAAACACATACGTGGGAGCACTCAGACCTGTAGTCAGATCCTTAAGTGTGCCGGGACCAGCTGGAGCTGTAATCCTACACTTAGCTAGATTCTGTTGATAGCTAAAGTACTAGTTTGATTGTGATTATCTGTTATGACTCTTTGCCTGCCTGACTATCCTCCTGAACTCTGATCTTGTACCATGCCATTCTGATACTCTGTTGCCGAACCCCGGCTCGTCCTTAGACTCTGCTTCTACCTCCTGATCTTGTACCTCGATATTTCTGATACCCTGTTGCCGAACCCTGCCTGTACCTAGACTCCGCCTCTGCCTTCTGATTCTGTACTTTATCTGTCCGTGTGTTACAACCTGGCTTGTCCGACCTCGAGAACCGACCTTACTATTACAGGCGGTTCCCCGTCCTGTTAGTGACACTACCTCCTGAGTGTTACTTTCAGACTTACCTTCCTACTGTCAGCCCGACTCCTCCCACCTTGGAGAGTTCAGGCCTTCGGAAGGAAGCCGTGCAGTACTCCTCACTGCACTGAGGCCAGTCCTCTAAGTGTTACTGTTACACCAAACACTACACTCTACTCAGGTGAACAGAGGTTAGCTGGTATATCGGATCATCGGTGATACTGCAGATCACTTATAATCTGGTATACATCTGTATTCCCAGTGATACTGCAGATCACCGGTAATCAGATCCTCTCTGTGCTTCACCGTTCGTTACACTTATAGTCCTAGTTCAGACATAGTTTTTATATGCATTTTATATCATTTTAAAAATATATACAGTATACTTAAAAAAGTAATATATTTTCTGTATGAATCCACAACTCTCATTTCCTCCCCAGCAATCTCCAGCTGATTGCTCACACCCTCCCTCCTTCCCATCAGTCCACAGTCATGATATGAGTCATCAGTGAGGCTTGGCTTCAGCGGACAAACCAGTCCCTCTTCCTTGTATACCCATGTGAATAAACGGGGAGATGGGTGTAAAGGTGGCCACTAACTGTCCAATTTCTAGCGAAAAATCGTTCGAGCGATCAGAAATTCTGATCGGATGAAAAATCGTTCACTACACCATCAACGAACCAATCTTTGCTTCCTATCTATCACGACCACCAAGAAAATCCAAATTTTCGTTCGACGAAAATTCATTCGGGCGACATCTTTTTCACTCGTTCATAATCTATTGTGTCCACCAATGGAGATTATTTACAACCAATCCGATCAGAATTTCTGATCGCTCGAACGATTTTTCGCTAGAAGTTGGACCGTTAGTGGCCAGCTTAAGCAGACAGTTAACAGTCCGTGAATATCACTGAACTGGTGTAGCAGGTGACTTATTTTCTCATTCTGCAAAAACATTTTTTACAAAACCTTTTTTTAATTTATAATTAATTAAATCAGTATTCTATGAAATGCATAAAACTTCATGCCTGAACTTGGGCTTAAAGTGAACCTCCAGGCTAAAACTCAGCAGCACTGAAAAGGCTTGGTGTTTCTTTAACAGTTTCACAGCATCAGAACTTTGTTTTTCTGACCCAAGCCTAATTTTTAGCTGCACAGAAGAAAACTGCCCGGGCATTTTTCCCCTGATGCTGTGCAAAGCATGATGGGATTTCTGATGTTGTTGTTCTTCTGCTGTTTTAGTGCAATTTTTTATTTTAAATTTGAGACTTGAAGGCTAGCACACACAGCTGGGAGAGGTGATCAGGACACAGGACAGTTGGAACAGTGTCTCATGCTCCCTGTCATCTTCTTTCAACCAAAAAGATGGCTGCCCCCATGAAAAAAATGGCTGCCCCCATTAAATCACAAACATGTGACTGTTCTTTTAAAACAGGGTGGGTCAGAGATTAGACTATTTTAATTAACATAACTAATGTAACATAATGACAGTATGTTTGTTTAGGCTGAAGATCCCCTTTAAACAGTGATCAGCTACTAAATGGCTCATGTAATGACAACATTATTTAAATTTTATAGAGATGTCAAATTTGGGTGGACAAAAACTCGTAAAACATCTTATCAAAATATTAATTGCGTCCTAAATTATTTAAATGAACTGGGTATTTAAAAGTATTACTTAATTAGCCTGCCGCGGTTAGCCATGGGACAGTAAAGTGCTGCATTGTATTAACTATCCCTGCAAGCAGAGGCATTGGAGACAAGGATCTAATGGACTGACTATCTTAGTTGGTTTAAAATGCATGGTATCAAAGAAAGCGTACAAATTTTGAAAGCATGGATTCTAAAATTACCGAGCCAGTAAATGCTTACACTTTAAATTCAGTTCCTCAGCTAACCAAGGAATGGAACTGATGGCAATAAGGCACATATTCTTATTCAAAGTGCAGTAACCCACAAAAAATCATACCATATTTTTATGTTTCAGCTGTTATTATGGCAAAAAAGTCATGCTTGCTATGGGTAATCATGCACAATAATTCAAGCCTTTTTGTTCATAAATAATGGCCTTGTTCTGGCCATATAGTCATACCTCATTTATAAAGCACAAGTGGATAGTAAGTTTTCCATCTATATTTTTCTAACACTAAAATGCTTTACCAATCTGATGAAACGATTATAGCTCACTGAGTAAGTGCTAATTGAGGATGTAGAAGAGGCGCCTGGAGATATGCTGCTTTATCAGAATTCAGAGGAGGGTGGTCTACCTACAGTCAGAAGGAGAATAAAGGAAACTGCACACCTGAAGAAATATAGGCATCTGGCTAACATATAGTACAAACGCTCAGGGGAGGTTCTAGACCTCTTGCTGCCTGATTCAAACTTGTGAGGATGCGCCCCTTCCCCATGCCCTTTTTATCTTATTCAGGCTGGATGATGATAGCTGAGTGAATGGATGCTGATAGGTGTACGGCTTAGTGCGGATGTGCTAAAGGTGGCCGGGTGTGGCAACACACACACACTCAAGAACACACACGTCCTCAGTCACACATGCATAGCTATAAAAGGGAAACCAAAGGGCAAAATTGGACATGGCTAGGAGGTGGAGCTAGCAAAGAGCAGAGCATAGGGGGTTGCCATCACACACAGACTAACAGCAGGCAAGCTCTGTGTTCCATGAGTCAGGCAGAAGCAGCAGAGCAGAGGGAGAGACTGAAAAAGATCAGCTGAGGGTAGAGCTGATGCTGATTTCTACAGCCTGCTGCCCTGAATCATGTGATTCAGTCTGCTTCATGGTAGGGCCGGCCCTGCATACTCTGACAGATAGTAGTGCTGCAGGAGAATATGTCCCAATGGAAAGAATGCAAAAGTCAAACAGGAAATAGGGGCGTGAAAGCAGAGTAATCAGTTGGCACTGTAACAACAACGCAGGTGATTTTGGGTGCCAGATATGAGCACCACTATAGCTGTAATGCTATAGCTGCGCAGCCTGACTAGCATTTCCATCACTGTAATTCAGGTTCGGGCAATAGTTAGACCCTGAATTACGTGTACTACATTGAAACTAGGTAAACAGTAGGAATGCATTTGATATTCCCTGAGATTACCTTGGGCAGGAAGAGCCATCCCTGGGCTCTCCCTGCGCCCAAACCCCTCGCAATGGGAAAACACTTCTGTGCTGCACACTCTGCGTATTCATCCCAGTTACAACACGTGTTTTTTTTTTTTTTTTTTTTTTTTTTTAGCACAGTAGCTAATGAATAAATGGGTGTGATATGCATAAAACATGTGCTGTGTGCGAAATAATGCTGCATACTATACGTTTTTCTACACCATGCAGAAAGTGCATCAAATGTGAACAAGCATATTGATTTACATGTCTCTAACCCAAATTTGCATGCAGGAGAAGTGCATGCGATCCTAGTAAGTGTAAACCCTGCCGAAATCTAGGATCTCTACAATAATAGGAGAGTATATTTATAATGATCAGAAGTACCACATACTCCATCAGAAATACAGCAAGAGTTTAGCATATAAAATAATGTTGATTAAGGATGGGAAAGTTTGGGTTTTCAGAGACTGGGCTTGCAAGCCTGTACAATTATTTAAAAAAAAAAAAAAAAGCTAAATCAGACCAGTAAGCCTGTCCTATGTGGTGAGCGGTTTAGTAAAAGATGAAATACAAAGATGTTCAGTACAGAATCATTTAATGACAGAGAATCAGCATGGGCTTATCTCTAAGTAATATGAACAGATATTATATCAAAATAAATTCAACTCAGGATTTTGGAAATGCTTCTGATGAGCTATATTTAGATTTAGCAATTCTACAGGGTGCTGTTCCCCATAATAGCCTGATAGAGGATGCAGACTAGAGTAAAATGAATACATAGGTAAAGATCAGATCTAAGGACAAAAACACCACTGGTGGTTGTAAAATGAACACATTCATTTTATTTGTGACTTAGTGGATGGGGAGTAATGTTGCCATGGTTTATGATTATATAAAATGGTGTACATTTATGAAATAACAGAATTGTAGTGTATTACAAAAAGGCAACATGATAATAAATGTAGTCATGAATGTACAGTATATATTCAGAAAAGACTAGCTGCTTGGCTATAATGCTGATTTTTTTTGGCCATAATCTTTTTTGATTCGCCCAGTACACCGGCAACACGTGCATTACCTAGGTAAGACAAGTTGGGGCTGATTAGCTATAACAAATAGGGTGCCTCATAAGAGTTAACATGCCTTATCAGAGTTAGCACGCCTTATCAGTGTATTTCAGAATAGCAAGCGCTACGAACATATGCCTGCTAATTGGTAATGACGAGAGCTCCACTCGTCCTGCCCTGAGCCCCTGAGCCCCTGTGGGTCCAGTCACTTTAAAGGACATTATCCCCACACTTTGATTGGCCCAGTAGGCTACCTGTCACTTGACAGGAAACTTGACAGGCAGCCTATTGGCCCAATCAAAGTGCGGGGATAATGTCCCCTTTAGAGTGATTGGACCCTGAGGGGCTCAGGGCCGGACGAATGGAGCTCTTGTCATTGCTAATTAGCAGGCATAAGTTTGTAGTACTCGTTATGCTATTCTGATAAGGCGTATTAACTCTGATAAGGCATATTCACTTTGATAAGGAGTTTTAACTCTGATAAGGCATGTTAACTCTGATAAGGCATGTTATTTTTTATAGTGAATCAACACCCTTTGTGCTATTTGTGTAACATGTCCTACGTAACTGCTGTAAGTAACGTTACATTTTTATGCTACTTCTTAAATTTGCCCAAATGTGCCTTTTAAATGGCAGGTTAGGTATGGTAAATATTATCTAAATCATTCAGGCTGCTGTGATATTATTGCCTCCTCTGATGCAATACAATTCAGAGCTAAGAATCTACTTTCTATGCTATGTATTGATTTCCTTTATTTATATAGCACCGCCAACATATTATTCAGTGTTTTGCAGAGTACATAGAGCCATTCATCATGTGTCTCTATCTTCCTCCATACACATTCACACACAGCTGGGCTACTTTCATTACATGCCAGTTAATCTATGAGCATGTTGTTGAGTTGTGGGAGGAAATTGGAGCACCCAGGATAAGCCCACACAAACACAAGGAGAACACCCAGAGCCTCTATGTAACATGATTACAAAGTTTCTTTACTGGCAATCAATAATCATCACTGCAATGCAAATAATTCCAAGTTGGTTCACATTTTGTGGTAAATTCCCAAAGTTCCCAAAGCTAATCAAAGTGCCTGTAACAAATGATCACCTGCATCAGCGAGATGCCTGTGGTCATTCATAAAGGGAAAGTAAAAAACACGTACACAGGAGTAAAGTATGAGGACATCTAGTATACAAAAAAAAAATTAAAAACATAAATAGTTACCTTAGGGTTTTTTTTTAAATATTTATGTTGGGAGGGTATTTTTTGCAAATAAGGGTTTGTAATTTTTGATATAGTATATAGAAACACAACACTAAAAGATGCACCTCTATTTACAAATAACATATTGACACCATACATTGTACTAGGGAAATTGTTTTCTTGTTATTCCCTTTAACATGCATATAATGTAAATTAAAAATAATTCTTAGCAAAATATATGACCCAAAAAAAGCCACATTTCTGGCCAAACATTAGATAGATTATTTTAGTGTGATAAGTAGCATTTATTAAAAAAAAAAAAAAAAACATTGTCGGAGGGGGTACAGTTAGCAACTGCTAGTTTACTAACCTTATAGCAACCCTCACTATGTTCTGATATGGCCTAAATAGCGTTTGCCAACTTTTGCCATGTAATTTGCCATGATACTTTTTAAATATTCCAGTCTATGTAGCTGGATCACTCACACGCTTCTGTGTTCTCTAGTTTTCCAGCCTCAGTAAACCATTTACATTGATTCATGGGAACAACCACGCAAAACATTTTTTTTGTAAGTGATTAACCTAGATCTAAAACTAGGCAATTAAACCTCCTGGTTCTTGGAAACAATGCTTAAATTGTTTGCATGAATTCTAAACATTGGGCTTGATTAATGTGCATTTTTCTCAAATTATTTAACTTAATATTGCGCAACATAGGTGAATATATATATATCCATATATTAGGTATGTTTTGAAAATACTCTTTGTGCAACTGCTAAACTCGACTTGCGTATTGATGTGTAATTAGCAAACAAATGGAAAATAATTACGGCCATTAGAACGCGTTCCATTGTACATTACTGCGTGCTTTAGGGAATCTTGCCTCAGCACCATCTAAATGGGCTACACGATTTTTATTCCACGCACTGCGATACTGCTTTTCAAACGTTCCTTCATTAGACTACCATCTCACACCAAAAAAATGCAATTTTAAGGGATTGGATTTGCAAAATGCAAACTGACATTCACATCACCGCTTCAATTAAGGGGGAGATCATGTGTTAATAATGTGCAGCCAAGTAGCACGCAGTATAAACATGTGCCATCCACTTCACACGCCATATTAAAAAAGAAATGCATTTATGTTTGTCACATGCACCTGTACACACACATATAGATAGCTAGCACTGAGAGGTTGATGTTGTAAAGCTAAATTTGACGGCCCATGGAGCCTACTGTCTCTATATACATAACTGACGTGAATTTATATACACCATTCCCTTACGCTTCACTGAGTACATCTATTATGGCTACTGACAGAAATTGACACGTCAACTTGGTGCGGAAGCAAAACTCCCACTTAAGGTTTAGTATCCACTAACGTACATATGAATTGGCAAGGTGTACGCAGCCAGACTAATGACCGGGTAATTAATTCAAGTAACCTCTTTTAAAATGTCTTTTAATTTTCAAATATACTTTTATACTTTCTGACTGAGCTATTGTGCAAGCTTTCTATCTCTCGTAGTTAATTATAACATAATTAATAATTATAGTCTTATCGTGCCAGTTTAAACAGTGCTTTCTTTCTTTTGTATGCGTACACCTTTGTCACTAAGCTGTATAGCCAGACATCTGTTAACGATGCAGCAACTTGGCTCATCTTTCCCTATCATAACTAGGATGTCTTCTGTAGAATAATGTGGATCGCTTTGATTTATGTGAAAATTCACCCTCAATCCATTTCTCTTTATGGGCTCCCGTATGACTTTCCAAGCCTGCCCACAATAATGTTTGACCTTAATCTGTATATTGTCTCCTTAGGTACTTAAATACATTTATCATGTCGGACTTTATGTGCAGTGAAAAACTCTCAAAAGTGTATCTGGGGCACCATAGAAGTGGATAACCCTTACTGTGCTGTGAATGGCTTTGTGGCCCTGAAGCACTATACGCTTTATTCATTAACACAGTACAAACGTCAGTGACATTGTAGATTATATCAGACAGAGGAAACCTGTACTTAATGCGGATGTGTAACAAAAGTGACATCATCTACATCTTGCAGAGACAGCACTTTTAGTATGTATGTATTTTCAGGAAATGGTACTGGAATTATGTATGTGGGCAGCATGGTGGCATAGTGGCTAGCACTCGTGCCTTGTAGTGCTGGGTCCCTGGTTCAAATGCCAGCCAGGGCACGATCTACATGGAGTTTGCATGTTCTCCCCATGTCTGTTTGGGTTTCCTCCGATCACTCCGGTTTCTTCTTACATCCCAAAAACATACTAATAAGTTAATTGGCTTCCCTCTAAAGGGCCCTAGACTATGATGGACATATGACTATGGTAGAGATTAGTTTGTGAGTTCCTCAGAGGGACATTAAAGGTTCGTACACACGTCAGATAAAAATCGTTTGTACATGAACGAGAATGATCGATTTTTGCATGCATGACCAACGATCGTTCATACAAACATAACAAACCATTTCCAACGACGCGTGTACACGACCAATGTCGTTAGTCGTTTTTGATCCGTCCTGTTGGATTTTTTGTAATGACCAATGATGAACGACCAAAGTGTGTACAGCTAATTTACCGATATAGAACGATCATTCGACACAGAACGCATGCGCCGCTTATACAGCTGCGGACTTCTCATCCGTACGCGTGCGTTGAATGAACGAACGCTCTTTTTTTGTAAAAAAATTTTTATTAATATTTTAAAATAAAGACACAGTCATTACTACCCACACTCACATAGCTACACGCTCTCATGCATTCACACTCATACACTGTTCACACAAACACTTAACCAATGATCGTTCATATCAGTACATTAATTGGTCGGTCTATGTCGTTATACATACATCATTTCTGATGTACATTACCTCACTTCCCTTAAAATATCGTTCTTTACATCGTTTATGTGTGTATTCTGCTTGGTCGTTGAATGGTTGTTACTTTATTGTTGTCTATCTTTGATTGCTTCTTTAGAATGATCGTTTGTTTAAAAATGATCTGATGTGTGTACTTACCTTTAGAGACAAGACTACATATCCTGTACAACACTGAAGAAGTCTGTGCTATATAAATACTAAATAACAACAAATACCACTTCTCCATAGATAATTTTGCTGCCTGTATTTTTGTTTTGTTTTTGGCCTCCGTGGGAGATACTATCTTGTTGGAGATGTCAGAACTGCACAGAACAGAAATAATTCATAGTGGGGTTTTTTTGTCCACTCTGCAGTCACTTCATCATTTCAGCTAAAACCGTTACAGCAAATCTGTAATGGGGTGGAGGAGGAGGGTTAAATGGGAGGGGGTTTAAAGTTAGATACTTACTTCAGTATTTAGAAACCTTAGGTTGGTCTGGAGGCTTCCTGGATCCTAGTTGAGTCCACAGCTCTAGCACAGGATCCCTCTTTGTGAGCAGGCACATCCAGACTGGGCATGCAAAAGTAAGGTACCTGTATGCCCAGTAGACTAAAGTCCTTTATCCGCGCACAAGCAATTTGTTCCACTGAGCATGCACAAACCTAACTCATGCATGCCCAGTCCAGATGTGCTTCTCCATGGCCGGTAACGTGTCCACAGGAAACCCATCTGACAACCTTCTGTAGAACAGTTTTATAGGGACCCTCCGCTGTAACTGTAAGCTGTAGGAGAATCTAGATAATCTAGAAGCCTTCCACTACTGAGGTGAGCATCTAATTTTTTTTTTTTCAGATGAAATGCTTTAAATGTCAGAAACAATTACGTATTAGCTTGTTGTTTGTGCCAAAGACTTTCAACATTGTGCTGAAAGATGTAGAATAAGCAGAAAGTGTCTACACTTACGGTAATACTAAAAAATGCGTAGGAAGTGCCCCATAGGAATAAAAACATTAAAAACTGTTTAAAAAGGGAGTATAGGCAATTTCACCACCCTTGAAAAATTCACTTAGGCATTAAAGTCATAACAGTTATTCAGCACTACAAACAATTCATTCTATAGGTGTAGACCCAATTCATCAAGTGTAGCTAAAATTCAAGTGCCTCATGTCAATTACAATAGCTAAATAACTATTTTAGTTCAGACCTGCACTATTATAAATTTGAATGTGTGTGATTTCAGTCTGTTGTCCTATTTCAAAACTTTAATTCTTTACTAGATATTCTTTAATGCGACTGTGAACTTCAATAATAACATAAAAAAGGCACTTACCTAATTTGAAATCCTGCCCCAATGCTGCATGCCCTAACTTGTGTGAGTCAATTCTGAATATGCTGCTTTCCCCACCCCTGACCCTTTTCCCCTTATAAGCGCATGCACGCATGCACGCACGCACGCACGCACGCACGCACGCACGCACGCACACACACACACACACACACACACACACACACACACACACACACATATACACGGACACACACACACGCGCGCGCGCACACACACACACACACACACACACACACACACACACACACACACACACACACACACACACACACACATATACACAGACACAGACACACACACACATCACCAATGCGACCAGTATAGCATCAGCACAAAACTGTAAAAAATGTAAGTGACAAAATGCTAGCTAGCTGTGCTCTACAGCCCACCGAATATTTGTAAGCGACTTGTAACGATCGGTGTCAGCATGCAGAGAGAATCTGATTATTGGTGATTTGAAGTATCACCAAGAATACAGATTATATACCTGATTATTGATGATCTGCAGAATCACTGATAATACAGATATATTGCTAACATCTGGACACCTGGATAATGTGAGTGTTTGGTGTAACGGTAGTACTTTGAGTATAGCACAGGAAGTTAGAGACAGTATGGACAATACTGCTCTAAAGATAAGGAAACCTTCCAGTAGCCTGAGACTCCCCAAGGGGCGGAGTCAGGCTGGAAGAAGGAAGGTCCAGAGAGTGAGTGACAATAAAGACAAATGTCACTGAGTGATCTGGAAACTATCTCTTAATAGTAGAGATAGCTCTCGAGGTCGGGCAAGCCAGGTCGGCAACACATGGTCAGATAAGGTACATAGACAGAAGGCTGATTCAGTATCCAAGGCAAGCAGGGTTTGGCAACAGAGTATCAGATGTGCGAGGTACCGAATCAGAGATCAGAGGAGTAGTCAGGAAAGCAATAAGTCATAGCAGATATCAAACAATGTCTAGTCTGGGTGTGAGGTCCTTGGGCTCTACACCCTGGAACTAGTCTGATGTATAACAAAATGGTAACACAAGTTCCCTAGTCTGGGTGTGAGGTCCGTGGTCTCTACACCCTGGAACTAGTCTGATGTATAACAGATTGATAACACAGGTTCCCTAGTCTGGGTGTGAGGTCTGTGATCTCTACACCCTGGAACTGGTCTAAGCATAAACACATTCATAACACAGGTTCCCTAGTCTGGGTGTGAGGTCCGTGGTCTCTACACCCTGGAACTGGTCTAAGTATAAACAGATACAATACAAGTAATCTGGCTCAGTGTGAATTCCCAGGTCCACCTGGTTCAAACACACTGCAGGATCTGACTAAGAACAATAATAAATGAGAAAGCAATGGTGCTTCATAAATTGGTTAATATCCCTGAACAATATAGGGTGGGGCCCACCTGATTACTGAAATCAATTTAATTAGAGCAAAAAGAAAAGGTCCTCAGGCCACCATAATTATACCAATATACAAAAAGATTTATTGCAAAATATTTTATACAAAGCACAATCCCCTAGATGTAGCCCATAATTAAGTAATAATCACTCCCCAAATTTAAATTTAAAACCAAAGGATCATGCGGAGCAAAGGTTATGCATGAGTGATGCAGTGCCCGCAACTAAATCAGCATGTTAATCATTGGCCTAGGCCTATAAGACTATACACACCAACACAGTCGCCCGCGCATACATACACCTTTCATTCTGCCATCATATCTCAAAGATTGTCTTCGGGGGCCCCCCTCTTCCTCCCTTTGTCTAAGGATAGGATTGTCCATATACAGGTTACAAGTTCCAGTGAAAACAGCCAACGGCTTCCGGATATCTTGTCACATGATTCCATTAGGCATAATATGATATAATATGATATGAGTATGGATGGGTCTCACCCGTGGAGAAGTCCCCTCAGCGTGTCATGCAGTGCCGCTCACTCCTTACAGACGTTTGAGCGATCCAAAGACCATGCGCGTGGTGATGCCGGTATCCCCTCAGGCTGCCGGTATAGATGATTTCGCCTTGTGTTATTTCCAACATGCTGGACGCACTCAATGCGCTGGTCCTGTAAGCGGGGTTGATTGTGGCCGCCAAGGTGACGTCACGCGTCATGCACGCAAACCCTCAGCAGGCCAATGCTCCGCCCACCGACGCGTTTCACGCCCACATTGGGCGTTTCATCAGGGTGTGGCCTATGCGGCCATTACGATCCCTTAAAAGCACTTTCCATAGTCCCTCCTACACCGTAACCACGGCAACCAGCACGCTTCCACCTACGGATTTATACGGAGGCTGGATTGGGTCATAAATATAAATAAAAATAAAAGGAAAAAAAATGTCTTTTATTCTGCGCATAGCTTTCAAATAGATTCGTGAGTTCTCTCGGATGGATACAATTACTACTGTATGTATATATTTCTCAATAAATCAAAATGTCCAGGTCATATTGTGGGATAGAAACGGGGGAACAATGCAACATTATCCCAAACTTGTGGATGGCCACTTCTTATCCAAGCATGTAGAATCTAACAACATCAAGGTAGTTATATAAATGCATGAGTCATAACGGAAAATAGATGGCAAGACACTAGTCATGCACTGCGGTACCATTCATACTACATGCATTACCCACATAGCTGCAAGCAGAATACAGCTCATAAAGGTACATATTGAACTTAGGGATTATCTATATCTATTATGTCTCAAAAAGGGGGAAAGGTCCAATTCAGCATTAAGGCCAAGAGGGGTGACTGTACCTAATTTAAAAATCCACATTGCCTCCTTGCAATAAAGGACTTCATCAAAGTCCCCCCTCCTGCCGGAGATTTTTAAACTATACAAACCTTTTACCAAAGTCCCACTTAAAGAACTATTATGACACTCCCTATAATGTTCATATATTGTACCTGTAGCTTTGCCTCCTGTTATTTTTCCAAAATGTTCCAAAACCCGTTCTTTCAAGCTTCTTTTTGTTTTCCCCACATATGTAAGTTTACATGGACATTGAATTGAGTATATTACTCTGGTCGTATCACAGTTAATAAAGGACCTGATAGTAAATTCTTTCCTTCCATTGCTGCTATAAAAAACATTAGTACGTTCAATATAGGGACATAATTTGCATTTGGAGCACTTGTACATTCCAACCGGTCTCCTGCGATCTAACCAAGTCGAGGGGTTCCTCTGAATCTCACTATGTACCAAGGAGTCCCTCAAATTGGGTGCCCTTCTGGCAGTGATAAGAGGACGCGGCCCTACGACCTTGGCAATCTCCTGGTCAGCAGTTAGGATTGGCCAAAATTTGGTAAGTAACCCCCTTAGGTCATCCCAATGGGATCCGAAACCGGTTATGAGCCGCATATGTCCCTCCCCCTCCGCACTTCGCGGCATCCCCCTGGGGGCCAACAATTCCTGTCGGTCCTTACCCCATGCCTTCTTAAGCGCCTTACGCAATACTGAGTGTGAGTAACCTCTGTCCCGGAACCGCTGGTACATCAGACGAGATTCCCTCCTGAAATCTTCGTCTCTACCACAGTTTCTACGTAAACGGAGAAACTGACTGTAGGGGATACCTCTTTTTAAAGACACCGGATGATGGCTTGCGGCATGCAAAAGTGTATTGCCTGCCGTTGGTTTACGAAAAGATGTGGTTACTACCACATCCCCTTCCACTTTCAACATAAGATCAAGGAAGGAAATTTCCATACCAAAGGTATATGTCAATTTAATATTCTTGTTGTTCTGGTTTAACTTGGCCACAAAATCACCAAGTTGCCCCGCCGTTCCCGTCCATGCCACCAATATATCATCCAGGTATCTAATCCAGAGGGCGACGTGTGCACCATATTCGGGACTTGGAAATACCTCCTCCCGCTCCCAGAGTCCCAAATGGAGACATGCATAGGCTGGTGCACACGACGCCCCCATCGATGTACCCCTCAACTGATGGTAGTATTGTCCCTCAAAAATAAAGCAATTCCGGGTCAGAATCAACTCCATAGATTCAACAATAAAGGCATTATGGGCTGCAGCAGAGGGATGCCGTTCACGGAGGAAGAGGGACATTGCCCGGAGCCCCTCCTCATGTGGGATCGAAGTGTACAAGGACTCAACATCGATCCCCACAAGGAGGGACCCCGGAGGCAGCCCAAAACCGTCCAGAACCCCCAGAACATCCCGTGTGTCCTGCACATAGGAGGGCAAAGACTGTACTAAGGTACTAATCTTTTTGTCGATGAATTGTCCCAATCTTTGAGTCGGGCTGCCCACCGCTGAGACGATGGGTCGTCCCGGTGGATTTTCAAGTGACTTCTGCACCTTGGGAAGGACATAAATAGTAGGAATGTTATATGTAGTCACGGTCAGATACTCCCATTCCTGTTTTGTCAGGATACCTTCAGCCAGCCCATCATCTAATAAGTCATTGACTTTGTCTTTTATGGATGGAAAAGGATTGTCCCTGAGTTTGCGGTAAGTATGAACATCACTCAATTGTCGTTTAACTTCTTGAATATATTTCTCCTCATCCATGAGGACAACATTGCCCCCCTTATCACTAGGTTTTATAATCAATTTCGGGGCCTGTTGTAATTCTTTTAAGGCAATAATTTCCTGAGGTGATAAATTTTTGTCCCCTTGGAGAGGAGGAAGTCTCAACTTACCCAGTTCTTGTTCTACAGTATCCAAAAATACCTTAATATTCCTGTTTTGTGAAATAGGTGGCATATACGTGGATTTAAGGCGAAGATTGGTATTTTGTGGAGGTGGGGGTATCAATAAGGGATTAACCTCCTGGGCAATCTGAGAGGGGGTCAACTCCCCATCTATGGAAACATCACTACAGTCCTGTACATTCACGGGGTCATCCATTAATACCTGTTCCTGCATTAATGATTCCAAAGCTGCTAGAGTTTCTCTCTCACTCAATGTGAGAGGAGTATAACTCTGCCTCTGTTCTATTACCTGCTGGGAAGATTGTCCATAAGACAATCTCAGCAAGACTTTCCTCAGGAACAGATATATGTCCTTATAGATTTCGAAAATGTCTCCAGAGGTGGTTGGGGAGAAAGACAGTCCTCGTTTTAACAATGAAATATGTCTGTCCTGAAGTTGAAAGACAGAAAGATTTATTATATTCCTGCCGATCTCCTCACTTCTAAGTTCTATTTCCTCTGATTCCCGCTCCTGGTGACCCTGACTGATAACTCCTCGTCTGTCTGGTCGTGTCTGTGTTCCTGTTCTATTCCCCTCCCTCCTCCATTTCTCCAATCTCCTCGACCTCCTGTGCCTCCTCTGCCTCGTCCTCTTACTCTTCCTTTTCTGTTCCTCCCTCGTCCTCTCCTGGGGATACTGCTCTCCTCTAAAAAAGTGACGGATTTTTTACTTCCCGTGGAACCATCAGTATCAATACTCGATGGCTCCAGCCTTTCAAGTCCAGAGGAACCTTTTCTACCCCTTCTTGATTTTTTCTGTTCAATTCTATTAATTGGGTTAAGGGCCTCATCCGAGTCCCAACCTGCTAGATCTTTCTGAAACTTTTGTTGCTTTTGTTTCTTTATACTGGCCTGTATTTTCTCAATCTGCCTCTTTAAATTCTCATTAAAAGAATTGAACTCCATGTGGGTACTTAGTGTGTTCAATTCAGTCACACTATCTGAAATTTCTTCAGTAATTTCCTTAAGTTGTTCCCGTTCCTCATCTGCCATCATCTTTAAGATTTCTAACCCCCGTTCAAGAGATTTTTCTTTCCATTTTTCCACAAACCGTGGAGTTAGGAGGTTGCCGGCAGGAATAATTCTCTCTAATATACCATTAGGTATTACACCTGCCTTTACATAGGACTCCAGGAGGGAGGCATTCCACTTCCTTTTTAATTGTTTTATCAACAGATTTTTGTGTGAAAAAAACAATTCCTTAAGTTACGAGAGGTCACTGTCTGTCTCCACAGCCACGTGAGTAAAACTAGCAGCAATTTCGCCATCCAGATCTTCACCAATTGTATAAGCCATATCAAAAAGTTGCTAAATAGACCCAAATATGCAAAAACTTGAATAAAAACCAGGGGAGGATCCCAGTTATATACAACAATTCTGGGTAATTAGGGATGCCAGACTAAATTATCCAGCCAATGCAATTGTTAATTTAACAAACATGAATCAAGAACAATAATAAATGAGAAAGCAATGGTGCTTCATAAATTGGTTAATATCCCTGAACAATATAGGGTGGGGCCCACCTGATTACTGAAATCAATTTAATTAGAGCAAAAAGAAAAGGTCCTCAGGCCACCATAATTATACCAATATACAAAAAGATTTATTGCAAAATATTTTATACAAAGCACAATCCCCTAGATGTAGCCCATAATTAAGTAATAATCACTCCCCAAATTTAAATTTAAAACCAAAGGATCATGCGGAGCAAAGGTTATGCATGAGTGATGCAGTGCCCGCAACTAAATCAGCATGTTAATCATTGGCCTAGGCCTATAAGACTATACACACCAACACAGTCGCCCGCGCATACATACACCTTTCATTCTGCCATCATATCTCAAAGATTGTCTTCGGGGGCCCCCCTCTTCCTCCCTTTGTCTAAGGATAGGATTGTCCATATACAGGTTACAAGTTCCAGTGAAAACAGCCAACGGCTTCCGGATATCTTGTCACATGATTCCATTAGGCATAATATGATATAATATGATATGAGTATGGATGGGTCTCACCCGTGGAGAAGTCCCCTCAGCGTGTCATGCAGTGCCGCTCACTCCTTACAGACGTTTGAGCGATCCAAAGACCATGCGCGTGGTGATGCCGGTATCCCCTCAGGCTGCCGGTATAGATGATTTCGCCTTGTGTTATTTCCAACACGCTGGACGCACTCAATGCGCTGGTCCTGTAAGCGGGGTTGATTGTGGCCGCCAAGGTGACGTCACGCGTCATGCACGCAAACCCTCAGCAGGCCAATGCTCCGCCCACCGACGCGTTTCACGCCCACATTGGGCGTTTCATCAGGGTGTGGCCTATGCGGCCATTACGATCCCTTAAAAGCACTTTCCATAGTCCCTGCTACACCGTAACCACGGCAACCAGCACGCTTCCACCTAAGGATTTATACGGAGGCTGGATTGGGTCATAAATATAAATAAAAATAAAAGGAAAAAAATGTCTTTTATTCTGCGCATAGCTTTCAAATAGATTCGTGAGTTCTCTCGGATGGATACAATTACTACTGTATGTATATATTTCTCAATAAATCAAAATGTCCAGGTCATATTGTGGGATAGAAACGGGGGAACAATGCAACATTATCCCAAACTTGTGGATGGCCACTTCTTATCCAAGCATGTAGAATCTAACAACATCAAGGTAGTTATATAAATGCATGAGTCATAACGGAAAATAGATGGCAAGACACTAGTCATGCACTGCGGTACCATTCATACTACATGCATTACCCACATAGCTGCAAGCAGAATACAGCTCATAAAGGTACATATTGAACTTAGGGATTATCTATATCTATTATGTCTCAAAAAGGGGGAAAGGTCCAATTCAGCATTAAGGCCAAGAGGGGTGACTGTACCTAATTTAAAAATCCACATTGCCTCCTTGCAATAAAGGACTTCATCAAAGTCCCCCCTCCTGCCGGAGATTTTTAAACTATACAAACCTTTTACCAAAGTCCCACTTAAAGAACTATTATGACACTCCCTATAATGTTCATATATTGTACCTGTAGCTTTGCCTCCTGTTATTTTTCCAAAATGTTCCAAAACCCGTTCTTTCAAGGTTTTAAATTTAAATTTGGGGAGTGATTATTACTTAATTATGGGCTACATCTAGGGGATTGTGCTTTGTATAAAATATTTTGCAATAAATCTTTTTGTATATTGGTATAATTATGGTGGCCTGAGGACCTTTTCTTTTTGCTCTAATTATAAGGATCTGACTAAGGTCTGAGTGCTTCCATGTAGTGTTCGCAATGGCAGACAACTTGTGACTGGCCAGCAGCAACTATATATAGTGTAGCGCTCTCTAGCGCCACCTCTAAGTGATGGACCAATAGAAACTTGCTCTGGCGTCAGCTGACCAGCCTGGTCAGCTGGTCCCCTCTTGGCCGTCATAAAAGCTCTGCCTCTCAGCGCGCGCGCGTGTATTCCTAAACCTGTATGAACTAACAGACTCAGCCACACCAGAGGCACGCTGCTGCGTGCAAACCGCCGCGCTGGACGCGGAACCAGCTGCCTCGCTGTCAGTACATGCGGCGGCTTTTCCGCGTTCTGCCATGTTACCAGACGCACGCCTCCGCGTGCAATCCGCCGCGTTGGACGCGGAATCAGCCGCCTTGCTGTCAGAACGCGCTGCGGCTTTTACGCGTTTTATCACAGTACCACCTTCCCCTGAGGAGTGGACTCCGGACAACTCCTACCCGGCTTTCCAGGATGTAAGTTATGGAACTCCCTTTTCAAGTCCTCTGCGTGCATACGACAGTCTGGCACCCAAGTTCTTTCCTCTATGCCATACCCCTTCCACTGGACTAAATACTGCACGGAGTTCTGCACAAGCTGTGAGTCTAAGATCTTCTCAACTTCATACTCGGGTTGGTCATCTACCAACACAGGGGGGGGGGGGAGTGGAATCCACGTGCACTGCCGGTTTGAATAAGGACACATGGAATGATCTCACACCTCGCATGCTGGCGAGGAGATCAATGGCATAAGTGACATTATTGATTTTCCTGGTCACTGGAAAAGGACCCACAAATCTGGGACCTAACTTGGGAGACAGTTGCTTCAGAGCCAAATGTCGTGTGGACACCCAGACCAAGTCTCCTGGATGGAATTCCCACTCTACGGAACGTCTCTTGTCAGCCTGTCTTTTCTGACTCTGAAAAGCCTTCCCCAGGTTCTTCCTGACTATTCCCCAAATTTGTTTCAATGACTTTTGCCAATCCTCCAGGACTGGAAACGGAGTAGAAGCCACTGGTAATGGGGTGAACTTAGGTAACCTTCCTGTCACCACCTGAAATGGGGAAAATCCTGAGGAAGAGCTTTTCAGATTGTTGTGTGCAAATTCTGCAAACGGCAAGAGTTTGACCCAGTTGGTTTGCGCATCCGCAACATAACACCTCAGAAACTGTTCAAGAGACTGATTGGTTCTCTCGGTCTGGCCATTGGTCTGTGGGTGGTAGCCTGATGAAAAAGAAAGCTCCATGTCTAACTCATGGCAGAATGCCCTCCAAAACTTGGAAACAAATTGGACTCCCCGATCTGACACTATATTTTCCGGAATGCCATGCAGCCGGAAAATATGCAGGATGAAGAGATGGGCCAATTCCTGGGCCGAGGGGAGTCCTTTCAGGGGGACAAAATGGGCCATCTTACTAAATCTATCGACTACCACCCAGATGACCGTCATGCCCTCAGACCTGGGGAGCTCACCCACAAAATCCATGGACAGATGGGTCCATGGTTCACTCGGGACTGGCAAGGGCTGTAATGTCCCCACAGGTGCCTGACGGGAGGGTTTGCTCCTTGCACACACTGCACATTCTCTCACATACTCCTTGCAGTCAGTTGCCAATGATGGCCACCAATCACACCTAGCAACAAGGTCCTGCGTTCTGGTGGCCCCAGGATGCCCAGAATTCTTGTGGGAATGGAACAGCTGCAATATCTGTAGATGAAAAGGCAGTGGTACAAACATGACCCCTTCAGGTTTCCCCTCTGGTACATCCTGTTGGAATGGACCCAACGTCTCTGCCCAGTCCCTCCAGGTCTCAGTAGCTGCCAGAACCACTTTCTGCGGGAGAATGGTTTCTGGGTCTGAGGGCTGTGCTGTCTCGGGCTCGAAACATCTGGATAAGGCATCTGCCTTGATGTTTTTACTACCAGAGGTATACGTGATTACAAATCTGAATCTCGAGAGAAACAATGACCACCGGGCCTGTCGGGGGCTAAGTCTCTTAGCTCCCTCAATGTATTCCAGATTCTTGTGGTCAGTGTAAATGGTAATAGTATGTTCTGCCCCTTCTAGCCAATGGCGCCATTCCTCAAAGGCCAACTTGATGGCTAGAAGTTCCCTATTGCCTATATCGTAGTTTTTCTCTGCGGGTGAAAATCTACGGGAAAAATAGGCACAAGGGTGCAATTTTCCCTGCAACCCAGAACGCTGAGACAGCACAGCCCCTACCCCTACCTCTGAGGCATCTACCTCCACGATAAAGGGAAAGGTGATGTCAACGTGTCTCAATATGGGTGCAGAACAGAACAATTTCTTCAGAGTGGAGAAAGCAGCATGGGCATCAGGGGACCAGTGGTGAGTATCTGCCCCTTTTTTGGTGAGACTGGTGAGAGGTGAGATCAACGTAGAGTACCCCTTTATGAACCTCCTATAGTAGTTGGCGAACCCCAAGAACCTCTGGAGAGCCTTTAGTCCTAAAGGTTGGGGAAACTCCAAGACAGCTGAGACTTTAGCAGGGTCCATAGAGAGACCAGAGGTTGAAATGATGTACCCCAGAAAGGCGACGGAGGTCACCTCAAAAATGCACTTCTCCAACTTAGCATACAGCATGTTTTGTCTTAACTTCCGTAATACAAACTTAACATGACCCCTGTGTTCTGAGAGGTTAGACGAGAAAATTAGTATGTCATCTAAATATACTAAGACAAATTTGCCTAAGACCTCTCTGAAAACCTCATTGATCAGTTCCTGAAAGACGGCCGGGGCATTACACAACCCGAAGGGCATCACCAGCTTTTCGTAATGCCCGTCGGGCGTGTTAAAGGCCGTCTTCCATTCATCGCCATCCCTGATCCGCACAAGGTTGTATGCACCCCTTAAATCCAACTTCGAGAACATTTTAGCATAGGTGACCTGAGTGAATAAATCGTCTATCAAGGGCAAAGGATAACGATTCTTTACTGTAATTTTATTTAAGCCCCGATAATCAATGCATGGACGGAGGCCTCCATCCTTCTTTTTCACAAAAAAGAAACCTGCCCCTGCTGGTGACCGAGAGGGACGAATAAAACCTTTAGCTAAGTTTTCTCGGATGTATTCTTGCATGGCTAATTTCTCTGGCCCAGATAAATTATAGAGATGACCTCTAGGGGGCATGCAACCAGACCTGAGATCAATGGGGCAATCGAAAGGACGGTGTGGAGGAAGTTTATCTGCTGACTTGGGACAAAACACGTCCGCAAATTCTGAATACTGATCTGGTAAACCCTCCATGTGAATCTTGGTTTTACCTAAGGTTACCTTCAATAGACAATGATGATAACAATGGGTAGACCAGCTCGTTAGCTGACCTGTAGCCCAATTGATCTGAGGCGAGTGAAGTTGTAACCATGGCATGCCAAGAATGATCGTGGAGGTTGTCATTCGTAACACCAGGAATTGTAAACTCTCTTTATGTAACACCCCTATGGTGACCCTTAACTCTGGGGTCTGAGACAGCGGGTGGTTACTCTGCAGAGGGGAATCATCCACTGCAGTGACCCGAATCCGTTGTTTCAATGGGGTGATCGGAATCCCTAATCTTTTAGCAAATTCAAAATCCATAAAATTGGCTGCTGAGCAAGAGTCAATGAAGGCTTCAGTAATCTCTGTCTTATCTTTCCAAGATATCGCACAGGGAAGGAGCAAACGTTTATCATCTGGAGGTAACGACTGCGCGCCTAGGGTATTACCTCCGACTATGCCTAGGCGGCAGCGTTTCCCGACTTTTTAGGACAATTCTGCACTTTATGAGTCCCCTCTGCACAGTATAGACAGAGCTGCTCTGTTACTCTGCGCCTCCGCTCCACCTGGTACAATCTCGACCGACCAATCTGCATTGGTTCTGGTGGAGGTGAAGCGGGGGGAGATGGAACAGGTGGAGGTGCAGCGTAGGACACATATCTCACGTTGTTCCTACCCCTGGTCTGTCTTTGATAACGCAGACGTCGATCAATTCTGATGGCTGATGAAATGGCCTCATCGATAGATTTTGGCTCAGGATGACCCAACATTAGATCAGAGACCTCATCTGACAACCCTGACAAAAAACAGTCTAGAAGGGCGAATGAGTCCCACCTAGCCGACACTGCCCATTTCCTGAACTCTGCAGCATAATTTTCTACCGGACCTTTGCCTTGCCGTAGCATCTTGAGCTTCTGCTTAGCGGTAGAGGCAATGTCTGGGTCATCATAAATTATAGCCATTGCTTTAAAAAACTCTTCCACCGAGGTTAGGGCCTTATGCTCAGTTGAAAGGCTATATGCCCAAGTCTGGGAATCGCCTGACAACAAAGTCTTAATGAAAGTTACTCTTTGTGCCATGGTTCCTGATGAATTAGGCCTTAACTCAAAGTATGACAACACTCTATTTCTGAAATTCCGGAAGTCAGATCTGTGACCAGAAAATCTTCCAGGTACAGACATGCGTATGTCTGTGCTAGGAGGAGATCGCACTGAATCCACAGCCGTCTGATAAACTTGTACAGTCCCAGACAAAGCGTTGATTTGAGTCTGATGACTGTCCAGCACTCGGGTGTAATTCTCCACCGTAGTGGTGAGTGCATCTAGATGGCTGCGGAGTGCATCCATTTGGGTTTGGTCTGCCGTTCTGTAACGATCGGTGTCAGCACACAGAGAGAATCTGATTATTGGTGATCTGCAGTATCACCAAGAATACAGATATATACCTGATTATTGATGATCTGCAGAATCACCGATAATACAGATATATTGCTAACCTCTGGACACCTGGATAATGTGAGTGTTTGGTGTAACGGTAGTACTTTGAGTATAGCACAGGAAATTAGAGACAGTATGGGCAATACTGCTCTAAAGATAAGGAAACCTTCCAGTAGCCTGAGACTCCCCAAGGGGCGGAGTCAGGCTGGAAGAAGGAAGGTCCAGAGAGTGAGTGACAATAAAGACAAATGTCACTGAGTGATCTGGAAACTATCTCTTAATAGTAGAGATAGCTCTCGAGGTTGGGCAAGCCAGGTCGGCAACACACGGTCAGATAAAGTACATAGACAGAAGGCTGATTCAGTATCCAAGGCAAGCAGGGTTTGGCAACAGAGTATCAGATGTGCGAGGTACCGAATCAGAGATCAGAGGAGTAGTCAGGAAAGCAATAAGTCATAACAGATATCAAACAATGTCTAGTCTGGGTGTGAGGTCCTTGGGCTCTACACCCTGGAACTAGTCTGATGTATAACAAAATGGTAACACAAGTTCCCTAGTCTGGGTGTGAGGTCCGTGGTCTCTACACCCTGGAACTAGTCTGATGTATAACAGATTGATAGCACAGGTTCCCTAGTCTGGGTGTGAGGTCCGTGGTCTCTACACCCTGGAACTGGTCTAAGCATAAACAGATTGATAACACAGGTTCCCTAGTCTGGGTGTGAGGTCCGTGGTCTCTACACCCTGGAACTGGTCTAAGCATAAACAGATACAATACAAGTAATCTGGCTCAGTTTGAATTCCTAGGTCCACCTGGTTCAAACACACTGCAGGATCTGACTAAGGTCTGAGTGCTTTCATGTAGTGTTCACAACGGCAGACAACCTGTGACTGGCCAGCAGCAACTATATATAGTGTAGCGCTCTCTGGAGCCACCTCTAAGTGATGGACCAATAGAAACTTGCTCTGGCGTCAGCTGACCAGCCTGGCCAGCTGGTCCCCTCTTGGCCGTCATAAAAGCTCTGCCTCTCAGCGCGCGCGTATTCCTAAACCTGTATGAACTAACAGACTCAGCCACACCAGAGGCATGCTGCTGCGTGCAAACCGCTGCGCTGGACGCTTAACCAGCCGCCTCGCTGTCAGTACATGCGGCGGCTTTTCCGCGTTCTGCCATGTTACCAGACGCACGCCTCCGCATGCAAACTTCCGCGTTGGACGCGGAATCAGCCGCCTTGCTGTCAGAACGCGCGGCGGCTTTTCCGCGTTTTCTCACACGACTGCACTGCTACTTACTTTAAATTGTGTTTAGGGCCGGTCCTGGACTTTCTGCTGCCTGAGGCAAAGATTGTGAAGGCCCCCCCCCCCCCCCCCCACCCCGGCCACCACCCCGCCCCTCGTCCTAAAGAATTAAAGAAGACCGCTTCGGTCGATTAGTTTATTTACAACATGTCGGATTCGCATTTCCATGGATCGTTAGGTCGATTTGGCATACTTTACATGCGAATCGACCTAACGATCCATCGAAATGCAAATCAGACATGTTGGAAAAAAAACGAATTGACGGGAATCGAGCGGGAAATAAAGTGCGGGAACGCACCGTGTGTATTCAGCAAGCATGAGAGAGATGTGAATACTTGGAGCACAGCACACAGCCCATGCTTTCTACCGCCTTACCATAGGCCCAAGCCACTAGGGCTTCAGTCAGTCACTGCACTGGCAATATAGCTAGGCCTAGGTTGTATGGTGCTGTTGTGAACTTGTCTGCAAAGTGGCTGCCACCCTCCTGCATGTCCCAGACCCAACCCCCTTATAGCACACAGTCAATCAATGAGTTAATAAGACAGAGAAAATAAATAACAGCAACAGGATGATATATACCCCCTGCAATGCAGGGCCCCAGCCTGTATATGCAGGGCTTGCATATACCAATACCACACTACCAGCAACATGATATATACCCCCCTGCAATGCAGTGCCCCAGCCTGTATATGCAGGGCTGGGCCTGCACACCAATACCACACTACCAGCAACGCCAACAGGATGTTATATATATACCCCCCTGCAATGCAGGGCCCCAGCCTGTATATGCAGGGCTGGGCCTGCATACCAATACCACACTACCAGCAACAGGATTATATATATATATATATATATACCCCCCTGCAATGCAGGACCCCAGCCTGTATATGCAGGACTGGGCCTGCATACCACTACCACATTCCAAATAAATATACCACCTCCACCAGTCAGTCTGACTACATTACATACATAACATTAAAATACAAAAAAGGAATCCGACCCGACCGTGAAGAGCCAGAGCCTGGGGCAGCAGCCGCAGCAAAGTGACTCACCGGGGATGGTGGGGTCCGGCGATGACGATGGCGGAGGGCAGGCCAGGCATCGGGCACGAGCCAGCATCCATCTTGCGCCGGCGGGCAGAGGGCAGCGAGCTTGCTCCTCCATCTCTCGCTGCCGGGCAAAGCCGGGGGGCAACGGCGGGCTCATTATTGTCACGGTTACGGCAGCACTCAGTGACCGTGAATATCATGGTGAGCAGCGGGCGGCAGGCAGCGTGACTCCTCCAGTCACTTCCGTCCCGGATTCTGCAGGCGGAGCGGAGGCAGCGCAGCGGTGCAGCCAGGACAGCCTCACAGAGGCCTAGTAAGCGGCAGAGCTCGCCTCAGACTCGGAAGTCCGGCATGGTGGGTGGGCGTGGGCGGCACGTCACGCAAGTGGCAGGGCTGGCGCCGGGTCATTGTGCACACAGGCCAGGGTCACTCACCGATTCGGTGTGCTGCGTGCTGCCACTGCCAGGCAGGGAGACTTCACTGCAGCACTTGAGGTGGCCACAGGGCCAGTTCTAGGTGAAATGGGGCCCTGGGGCAAAAAAAACCAAGGGGCCGCCTAGATGACACTGACATTATATGGGTGCCCCCCTCTTACCCCCAGACATATGTGTGGCAGCCAGCATGCCCCAAACATATGAGTGGCCCCCCTCTTCTCCCCAAACATATGGGTGGTAGCCAGCATGCCCCAAACATATGGGGGACCCTCCCTCTTCTCTCCAAACATATGGGTGGTAGCCAGCATGCCCCAAACATATTGGGGACCCCCCTCTTCTCTCCAAACATATGGGTGGCAGCCAGCATGATGCCCCAAACATATGGGTGGCCCCCCTCTTCCCCCCAAACATATGTGGCAGCCAGCATGCCCCAAACATATTGGTGCCCCCTCTTCCCCCCCAAACATGGGTGGCACCGTGGCACTGGCAGCCATCATCTCCCCAAACACATATGGGTGGCCCCCCTCTTCTCCAGCTAGGTTCCCCCCAGACATATGGGTGGCAGCTGCTGCCAGGCAGCATCTCCCCCAAAAACATAAAGGCAGCCTGCCCCAACCTCGCCCTAAGCCCCCCCCCCTTCCCCTCCAAAGAATGACATCCATTTATTTGCCTGTCACACTGATGTCTTCTCTTACCATTAGCTGTCAGTGTGTCAGGCAGAGGCAGGCTCCGGGTCAGGCGCACGTTACTACCTCCAGGCCCGCTGCAGCATGTGACCAGGAGGACGTCAGTCTCCTCAAGGATCCTGGGAGCGCTGCGCAGCTACGTCGGTGACGCTGCGTGGAGGCAGAGTCAGGAGCCAAACCACTGGAGATGAGCCGAGAGGAGTTGGAAGAAGACTCAGACAACGCTGGAACCGAAGTGGTTCGGTTCTTCCAGCGTCTGTCTCTTCCAAGCGATTCGGTTCAAGACTAGACACTGGAACCGAACCGCTTGGAGGAGACAGATGCTGGAACCGAACCGCGGTGCTTGGAGGAGCCGAGGAGGAGGTATGTATATGATTCGAATCATTCGATTCACTCCCTCCAACTCTCCCTCCGCCAGGTGACGTCACGGCCGCCGCACACAGACAGTCAGCCACCCCACGCACCCGCACCCAGGCAGGCAGACCAGCTCACCCTGGTGGGAGTCGGACACAGGGCCAGGGCGGTAGGCTGCGCGGACATTTGGCTGCCAGGGGCCTAGGGGGGGCAGTTGCCCCCTTTGCCTTACTGCAAGCGCCGTCCCTGGGCGGCCAAGCGGGCGGCGGCGGTAGCCGGTAGGTTAGGTAGCACACTCCAGTGAGTGACCAGTCCAGTCTCTCCGGAAAGGCGGCAAAAACCAAGCGCAGGCACTTCCTCTTAATGCCTGGTGCCGCCCCTCCACTTCCTGCCGCCTGAGGAACCCGCCTCACCCCGCCTCATGGGCGGGCCGGCCCTGATTGTGTTTTGCGTGGCTACATTGAGAGCTGATTTCTGATTGGTTGATGCGCTTGGATTACTACAGTTTCACATTACTTCTCTTTTTACTTGTTAACTAAAGCTAGACTAACTTTATTTCATTCGCCATGTAAAATCTTTCACATTTTGACCATTGTCTATTTTTATTCCTCTAAATCAACTGTTTTAGTTTATTTAAGGTTTAATCCTAAGAAGTAAAGATTATTTTCTTGTCTGCAAAACGTCAAAGCCAAAGGAAGTCTCAGATTTAAAAAAGGATTTTTTTTTTTTATTCTTTAAACATTAAAATCTGTCTGACAGCTACAGTGGACCTATAATTAAAACTCACATGAATCAGTGGTGGCACATTTTAGCAGGACCATTGTGGGTGTTTAAAATAAATACAGCATTTCAAATCATTATACACTGCAGGCAGAACACCGCAAATTTACTGTTTTTAATCAGACTGGTTTGTAAGCTTTACAGTCAGAGAAGCAGAGCAGAGTGGAATAACCTTCAAAGCTTATGATATATATATATATATATATATATATATATATATATATATATATATATATATATATATATATATATATATGAAATATAAAAACTACAACATGATTTTTATAGCATTACCACACTTTGGTAGTATTATATACATTTAAATGATTGTAGAGTAAGTGAGAGTAGAATAACTGAGACAATGATGATCAAGTACATAATTAGAGGTTACTATCAGTGAAAAATGCAACATTCTTGACCAACCACTATTGTTTTCCCACTTTGACTTGCAATGCTACACATCTTTCTCCATAGGATATTACATACAGAAGGTCCTGGCAAGGACCCAAACAAGCATATGCATACATTCATTATTGGCAAATGTTCCCCAGAGTGATCACAACATATCCTTCTGGATGACAATTAACATGCTCTTTACTACTGGGCACTATTTTAATGCAACATAGGCTGGGTTCACACTAGGGTGTTCAGTCCCATGGATGGTCAAAGCACGTAGTCTGTCACCATCCACAGACTGGAAGACCCAAGAAGCAACTGTTCAGGCATGTCTGTTGCATCAGGCATGTCAAAAGAGCATTGTTATTATGAAACATCCAACTTCTGTGCATTGTCCTTAATTGTTGTGCACTCAGTTTACATTCTGTTACTGCAAGGAATGAAATGGATACTTGGCAGAATAGACATGTTGGCTTATGTCTGAGTAGATCTCAAGTTACTATAGGAAACGCTGACATGCCCTTTGGTCCATTGTGGTCTGTTCTGCAAAATGGACCAGTTTCTTTTGTAGTGTGAACCAGTCCCTAATAGTTTCCTACTGTTAATAATTGCAGTATTTGTATAGCGCCTTTCTCCTGTCGGACTCAAAGCGCTTGCGAGGCAGCCACTAGAGCGCACTCAGTAGGCAGTAGCAGTGTTAGGGAGACTTGCCCAAGAAACTACTTACTGAATAGGTGCTGGCTTACTGAACAGGCAGAGCCGAGATTTGAACCCAGGTCTCCTGTGTCAGAGGCAGAGCCCTTAACCATTACACTTTCCAGCCACTGTTAATATCTTGCTGCTAGATGAAAGGCCTAAGTTTCATAACCAGTTGTAAGAGCAGCCTATCCTATAAGAAAACTCAGGAGATAAAGTTAAAGGGGCGCTATGCAAAAATTTTTAAAATTTAATACATGTGCAAACATATACAAATAAGAAGTACATTTTTTCCAGAGTAAAATCAGCCATAAATTAAAAGTGTGTGGAAGTACATGTGCTAACCCTGCACATACAAGTGCTAACCCTGCATAAACTGTGATTCTAAAGTGGTTTTTTTGTCATTTCTACATGGACCGTTTTTTCCATCGTATGCATTTTTTGTAATGTAATTAAATATTTGGCAACTTAGCATCACAAGGAAGCTCTACCTACCCTTTAAAAATAAAACAAAGATTGTTTGTGCTGGATAAAATTAGAGCTATTATCCACTGCTAAATGGTCTGGTACTGATATGTGTTTGTACTGGTGCTAGAAAATCCCCCATAGATACTGTAAATTCCTGGTCCTTCTCTGAAAGGTTACTGTACTTTAAAACTTAAAACAAAAACTTGACTGCAGACAGATTAAATGGGTTCTGTGGAGGGGCTCAAAAGACAAAATCTGACACTTACCTGAGGCTTCTATTGGCCCCCTGCAGCTGTAATGTTCCGCGCTGCCGCCGTCCTCCTACAATCCTCAGTTCCCCGCCGCTGGTCTAATATGTGTCTAAATAGACGAATAGGGCTCGCTCCCTCGCGCGTCATCGGGAGCTTACTGGGCTGGCGCAGGAGGAAGTTTTCGTGTACTGCGCCTGTGCAGTAAGCTCCGGAGGATGCGTGCGGGAGCGCGCACGGCAACAGCTGTGCAGCCACAGTCTAGGTAGACGCAAGATTAGACTGGGACAGGCGGCCGGCAACGGAAGATCGGAAGAGAACGGCGCAAGACATGACAGCTGCAGGGGGTCTATAGAAGCCCCAGGTAAATGTCTTTTTAACCCCCTCCACAGAACCACTTTAAATTAATGTTTATGACACCATAATTCTAACTCCTCTGCTGTCTGCACCTTACTAGCTGTTAAGGTACATACACACGTCCAACTTTTTCTAACAACTTGTCGCCCGACTTGTCTTTTGAACGACAATTTGGACATGTGTATGCTCTGTTGAGCGACTGATAACAGCCGGTTAGTCCTATCCGCTCAGCGGATCCGTTGGACCAACTGGTCATTCAAACGACTGCCAGGTCTGTACATGTGTACAAACGACTTGTCCAACTAATAGACGTTCAAACAACAACTGGTTTGTTCATCATTTAATCTAGTCCATTGTTCTATCTAGTCCATTGTCCCTTATCAAGTTGGTTAAACGACACGTAAATTATGTAAATTAGCATATCAACTGATATGTTGGTCAGTGTGTACATGACGCCTGAACGACTTGTTATTTGCACTTCAAGTCGTTCAAACGACCAGTTTAAATGACAATCAGGCGTAAAGTTGGAGGAGTAGACTGCCTCGTGTCCTTTGCACACAGATCTAAATTCCTCTTAATTCCTAGTGGTGACTCTTTGCTGCTGATACAGTATGTATTGGTAAAACTTTTTTGTCTGGAGCTTATCTTCAAGTCCCCGATGTCTCAACCTTTTGATCTTTGTAAGACTTCCTACTGGTCCTTAGTGCAATGAATGACTAGAGTGACCAACAAAAAGTCTCCAGATCTCGATTATCTGTACTCATATTTCGGATTTAAGTAATTTAAGTACATCATGAAAAGCTATCTTTATAAAAAAAAAATAGAGCTACATTTTCAATAAATGTAGAAATTAGAAGAATAATATCTAAATCCAATGAAAATATAGCTCTTTTTTATATATATATATAAAGATAGCTTTTCATGATGTACTTTTATCACATACGTTATTCTAGCTGGGTCTGCTCCAGGGAGGCATTTGCGATAGGAAAATGGAAGAAATGTTCTGTCATTTATCCTTTCTAGCATGAAAAGGAAAAAATATACTTGTCGCTAGAAAGCTATCAAGGTTGCTATCTTGACCTCTTTCAATGGCAGACATACACCTTCGGATGAAATACATAATCAATAACTACTTGATATTGAAAATGTTCTATCTTGCTCCCTTCATCAGCCACTGGATCTCATCTAATGCCAACAGCATCACTGCTGCGCCTGGCTTGTGCAGCCCATTACTGTACAAAACGAATGCAGCTGTCAGCTGATCATTGTTTATGCATGTAGCCCCTTGAGCCCACCCACATCGATCTCCAGGAAGAATAGTCTTTCCCGATCAATGTCAAATTGACAATATAATCAAACACTGATCAAGAGCTCATACATTTTTAATAGATTTTCCTTAGATTAGATGCTTTTATCAAATCTAAAGTCTTATCTATTGAAAATGCAAAGTGATGCATGCCTACCTTAAAGGACAACTATCAAAGTAAACTAAAATTTTAAATGCCACATATATTTCCAGTAAGTACTGGAATATGAAGAAAATATGACATTTACAGAAAACAGTTTTCACTGTGGGCATTACTAGGGAGAACTGTGTCCAGCACATCCAGCATACAGAAACAGTCCTCACTGGCTATAATCTTGTGACAGATATGTCTGCAGAACAGAAGAAATCAGAGATACAGTATCAAATAGTGTGTAAATAACTCATCAGCTGTTCCTGTGTCTCTCTCTGCTCATGCAGTTCTACAGTAAACAGAGATTAAAGACAGGAAGAGCTCATTCTAAATGGTGAGTGTAAGCATGCAAATACAGGGATAAAATACAGGTCCCTCTCTTCAGTAGAGTTGGGCCGAACCTCCGATTTTAGGTTCGCGAACCCTGTTCGCGAACTTCCGCGAAAGGTTCGGTTCGCGAAAAGTTCGCGAACCTGGAAAAATGATAGAAAACATGTTTCAAAAGCTCTAATACCTGGAGCCACACCTAATTGAGTGAAATACACATCACTGCTGGAGGACCCGCCCACCCTCCCTCCTCCAAACAAGGTCCTTTATACCATTTGCCTACCTACACTAATTAGTTATGGGACAGCTGCTACACACTCTGCTAGGGAGATTTTAATTGGTCTCCCTCCTCCCTCCTACCGGAGGGAGGAGGGTCTCTTCTGGCAGGGAATTATACTATTTTAAAAGCCAGTATACATCATACCATAGCTGGGAATCGAACCCAGATCTCACTGTGCAGTGGACACGTCACCCTAAGCACTGTACCACTACAGTAGTAAGTGAAGCTAGCCTAAAATGTACCATTAATGCTCAATGCAATAGAACCATTAGGTTGCTTAAAGGAGAACTGTAGTGAGAGGTATATGGAGGCTGCCATATTGATTTCCTTTTAAGCTATACCAGTTGCCTGGCAGCCCTGCTGATCTATTTGGCTGCAGTAATAATAATAATAATCCAAACATTTGTATAGCGCTTTTCTCCTGTCAGACTCAAAGCGCTCAAGAGCTGCAGCCACAGGGACACACTCAAGGGGCCACCCTGCAGTGTTAGGGAGTCTTGCTTTGAACTCCTTACTGAATAGGTACTTGACCTAGCCAGGATTTGAACCCTGGTCTCCCATGTCAAAGGCAGAACCCTTAACCAGTACACTATCCAGCCACTGTCATGTGAATCCCATCACAAACAAGCATGCAGCTAATCTTGTCAGATCTTACAAAAATGTCAAACACCAGATCTGCTGCATGCTTGTTCAGGGTCTAGGGCTAAAAGTATTGGAGGCAGAGGATCTGCAGGATAGCCAGGTAACTGGTATTGCTTAAAAGGAAATCAATATGGTAGCCTCCATATACCTTTCACTACAGTTCTCCTTTAAGCAACCTAATGGTTCTATTGCATTGAGCATTAATGGTACATTTTAGGCTAGCTTCACTTACTACTGTAGTGGTACAGTGCTTAGGGTGACGTGTCCACTGCACAGTGAGATCTGGGTTCGATTCCCAGCTATGGTATGATGTATACTGGCTTTTAAAATAGTATAATTCCCTGCCAGAAGAGACCCTCCTCCCTCCGGTAGGAGGGAGGAGGGAATGGGTTGGAGGGTTGGAGAGTGGTGGAGGGAGACCAATTAAAATCTCCCTAGCAGAGTGTGTAGCAGCTGTCCCATAACTAATTAGTGTAGGCAGACAACTGAGTCAAATGGTATAAAAGACCTAGCTTGAAGGGCGGGTTCAATAGCATTGAAAGCAGTGTGTTTGACAATAACATGTCTGCTGACAGTGAAATGGAGGGTAAAAAATTTTTGTTTTATAGAGCGAACCAAGCGAACCAAGCGAACCAGGCGAAGCGAACTTCCGCAAACGTTCGCCTGTGGCACCCGCACGCGAACCACCGAAGTTCGCACGAACCCCGTTCGCCGGCGAACCGTTCGGCCCAACTCTACTCTTCAGATCCTTTCTCTGAAGCTGAAAAATCTCTCACTTTCAGCTGTTCTCTTTTTTTTGTTTTTTTGTTTTTTTGTTTTCAAACTCAGCCGGTATGTGACCCAGATATGACCATGTGACAGCTGTGAAGCCATCATACGTGGGTCTCAGGTCTGCATCATAGTTTGATTTTCTTTCCTCTCCTCCCCCCCTCCCTCACTCCATCATCACTACAATATATCAAATATTCCACCAGTGGCTCAGGTCAAACTAATTATAGTAAGAAAGAGAAAAAAGAAAGTAAGAAAAAACAAAAAAAAACACAAACACCAGCAAAAAACAAACTCCACCTACCCATCTTAACATTAAGTGGTTAATATCCCTTTCCGACCACCCGCTTATTTTATGGGCATGCCCTCCATGCATGAGCCATCAGGGCCGGACCAAGCCAATGGAGGGGACAGGCCTCATGCACAAACAGGTCACATATCTAAGCTGAGAAGCAAAGCAATTACTCTTATTTCACCATTCATACACATTCATATAAGTGCCTTCTATACTTCAACATATATCCATGCATCTGCACATTCATCCATCCATTTATCCTTACAATTTCAGTTGGTAATATAGTGGTTATTTGGTTCTTTTCTCCTCATCCCCTCCACTTCAAATACTTAACTACATATTATATGTTACTTATTTTTTCCCATGCAATTTTCCATTCCTCCATTTGTTTGTTGGTGCCAGCATCTTCTACACTGCCCTCGCCACCTTGCAAAAAATCTGACATCATCCATATCCACTCTTCCATACTGGGAGCTTCGGGGTTCTTCCAGAGTTTTGCTATAAGTTTCCTGGCCACAATTGCTGCAGGGATTACTAGTTTATTTGCATGTCTAAAGCGGTCAGGTTCCATGCAACTCAACAGTGCGGTACTGGGATGAAAAGGGGAAGGAAGGTTAATGAAATCTCCTATCTCTCTCCAAAAGTTCTGTATAACCGGGCACGACCACCACATATGCATATATGAACCAAACGCGGTAAGACATCTCCAACAGTTCCCATTTCCGCCTTTAAATTTAGCCATCTTAGAGGGTGTGAAGTACCATCTCGTCATGAGTTTATAATTAACAAGTTGAAATGAGGTATAGCTGGGGGTCCAAATTTCCTGGAATACTGCTCCCCAATCCAAGTTTTGGATATGATTTAGGTCTTGTTCCCAGCTTCTACAGAACTTAGGTAGAGGATCAGTTTGACAACTGTCAAGAAAAAAATATAAATTTGCTGTCATTCCCTTCCCCACCCTCGAATGAAGAAAACACTTTTCATAAATATTTATGATTTTACTTATATTATCCTTATGTTTGGAAAGGTAGCTCCTGACCTGGAACAGCTCCACAGCCCATTATCCATTCTGACCATGTTATAGATCTCCCTCAATGTGGAATCTCTGTGGCCAACCAAGTCTAGGATTCTAACATCTCGAGGGAGCCCACATTCCTTGAGCCACCCTGAAGTTAAGCCAGGTTGAAAATCTGGGTTATTGCGTAGAGTGGTTAGTAATTTCAGCTGTTCTCATAGGATCTGTGAGAAAGCAGTGTGTGTGGGCAGGGCAGAAACAAACAGTAAATCATTCCTCCGTGAATTATGGCAGGGAAGTGGCACCTATCCACATGGTACAGTTCTGCAACAAATCTCCGACTTTGTTACAGAGAGCTGATACACAAGTTATTCCTTTCACACAGGCTGTGATAAGAGACTTCTGAAAAGCGTTCTATTGTTACTGGCTAAAAGCTCGCTAAGTATGTGGGGTAGAGACCTGGCTGTAATGCTGATCCCTTCCCCAGCTATACCACCATTGTTTCTACATAACTGACCTGGAACTAGTATATAGATCACCTGTTCTATCCTAATCTGCACATGCCTCTTTCAGTCATTGTTTCCTGCTCCTGGACCTCTCACTGTCTCTGTGGAAGGGCGATGCAATAGAGATTTACTGTGATGCAGAATAAGGCTACAATCAGTCTGTGTTTCCATGTCTGCATAAGTGTTTTCCCATGCACATCTCTGCCACTTGCCATGCACATTCTTGTGGAAGGAGCAATGAAGGAGCAGCAATATATATAACTGCCCACATTAAAATACATTTGCTATTTACCAGTCAGTTGTTAGTCCACTGTAATGGTAAACTGATTTCCTGAGAAACTACAGTATTTAACTGGGCATTTTGTGTTCCACTTTCAAAACCTGTAGAGGTTCAGTTTTGGAGTTGCCAATTTTCAGCTCCCATTGAGAAAGGACGTAGTACTGGGCAATTCTGATTGGCCAGTAAATTCTGCTTTCACTGAGAGGTAACTGCAGTAAAAGCAGAGGAAAACGAATGGTTTGTTAAAGAGAACCCGAGGTGAGAGGTATATGGAAGCTGCCATATTTATTTCCTTTTAAACAATACCTGTTGCCTGGCAGTCCTCCTTATCCTGTGTCTCTAATACTTTTAGCCATAGACCCTGAGCAAGCATGCAGCAGATCAAGTACTCTGACTCAGCTGACTCAGGTTTTACTGGATTAGCCCAATGCTTGCTCCAAGGTTTTGACTCAGACACTATGCCAGATGATCAACAGGGCTGCCAGTCAACCGGCATTGTTTACAAGGAAATAAATATGGCAGCCTCCATATCCCTCTTTCCTCTGGGTTCCCTTTAAAGGGTACCTATAATGATATGTGACTTGATGAGATAAGCATGTGTATGTACAGTGCAAACTAGGCTGTTTTTTCCTGCTTAAAAAAAGTTAACCTTCAGGCATGCAAGTGACAGTTTCTCTCTTGTGGGAATTTTTTTTTGATAATAATGTATCCCTCACTGATAAGGAATTACAGACATAAAACTTTTTCCTTCCAAGAACAAATTCTGAGAGTAGAGGACAGATAAATAAGATCAATAGTTCATATATTTTAGCTCTGGGACACTTTATAGACTGCTACTGGGCAGAGATAAAACATTAAATATACAGTGTAATGTTTAAACATAAAATAAAACCATGGGAGAACTAAAAAAGGTAATTTTTAAAAGTAGAAGGATAGATACATTTGTTTATCTCATCAGTTTATTTTCACCTCAGGTTCACTGCATTGATTACAACTATTCAAAGCAATACAGAGGTGATTATTACCTTTATGGCATTAATAAAGAGTTCATTCACCAAATAAAGGAGGGTGCTGTGTGGGGCTTTCATGTTCAGGGGCCCTGGTGCCATGTCAGTGTGAGAGTGGCAAACATAATCACTTAATAGAAGACATGCTGGATCCACAAACCTTTGTGTATTGTCTTTTCTTCTATTCATTCCCTCCAGCCTCCGTAATCACTCATTGAAAAATAAGACTTTGGCTGGTTTCACAGTGGGACGTTACAGGCGCACGTAAGAGCAGCCTGTAACGCAGCCCACCGCACAGTAATGAAAAATCAATGGGGCTGTTCACAGTGCGGACGTTGCGTTACATTGTAACGCTGCGTCACAAGACAACGTACTGCATGCAGTACTTTGGACGCGGCTGAGCCGCGTTAGACTGCTTGCACATGCTCAGTAATGTTGGGGAGGAGCGGAGAGCGGCCAGGCACATGGCTAATTAATATGCACTGCACGTTATGACGTGCAGTGTTTACTTCCTGGAGCAGCCGCTCTGTGCGGCGATTGGCCGGCGGGACCACGTGATGCCGCATGCGCACAAGAGTGCGCATCACGGCATCACTGACACCAGAGTGAGCTGCACAACGCGGCTCACTCTGACGTCCAGATCCAGCACCACCAGGCGTTGAGTTAGGGGGACGTTATGCGACCTTAACGCCCCCTCTAACGCAACGTCCTGGTGTGGAATTAGCCTTTGGGCTAACGTTAAAATTTCAGGCAGGATGAGGCAGACGTGTGGTAATGTTCCCTCCTATCACCCTCCCATTTCCTCTTCTTACTCACCCCACTCACAGGGGGACGCATATCCAGAGTGTCTGAGACAAAATATTGGTAGGTTTTTGGAAAGCCATGCAGAACTGTCTCAGACATTTTAAGAAATAACTAGTTTCCTTCTAAAACTGTATTGTAAAATGGCAGGAGTTAGGGAGGTCTCTCAAATAGTGCAGTGTGTGAGGGAAATTTCTGTTTCTGAGGTGACCAATACATCTGCTGTATTGATAGCAGCAGTGAGGAATTCAGAAGGGTGGAGGAGCCCTTTACAAATCATGTCTAGCCTGCACTGCTGCACAATCTGTAGAACTGCTTCTTAATCTGAAACAGTTTAGGGACGGATTTGCACTTTTCTTAACTGTAGTTAAGTTCTAGAAATTCACACTAAACTGCTGCTATTCAGTAGGATTTAAAGGAATACTATCGATTCACATATTTTTTTCAATTGGCACAGGAATTGTTTGGGAAGTGCTGCTAAGTACTGGTGTATACATTTTAGTAGCAACTTCTTTGTTTACTGTTATCAAAATACTTTCAAACTTTACTGACGCCAAAACTGACGGCAGACTGAGCCATGAGGAGAGGGGAAATTCCCCTCACACTTCATCAGTTAACTCTATGTGTAACTCTGTGTGTGACAGAGAGAACAGCTGCAGCTGCTGTGTCCTGTGTTTCTGACTGAAGTATCTGTAGAGAGCAGAGGAAATGTAACTAATTGTCACAGCTTTTCATACTGTTTTTGCTTTCAGAGTTTGATATGTTTGATATTTGCTTTCTGTAGTCTGATATGCAACTCTGGCTGTGCATTGAAGCAGACACCCCTTCTGCAATTGATTTGTCCCAATATAGCTAAATCTTACCCTCAATAAATTACAGCTTTTGCCTCTGATATTTAACATGAAAAGTAGGAAAATGTTTACACAGCTACTTAGACATTATTTGCACATTGTCATTTTAGAACACTTGGGTATTGATAGTATTCCTTTAAGAAGTTTCTTATTATTGTGCAGAACAGTTCCCCTGCTGGTTAGAACTGTTTTAGAAGAAAAAACTGTCAGTAATGCTTTGATAAATCTGACCCACTGTTCTTGAGAGGAGGTAATAGGAAGGTGAAAGGAGGGAGCATCACAGCTAGCCTGCCTCTTCCTGTCTTAAAATTGTATTTTAGCCAATTTTTCAAGGCGATTATGATTATGGGGACTGGGAGGAGGGGAGGACAAAAAGAGGAATTTACAATATACAGAGGTAGGTGGATCCAGCATGTACTTACCTCTGTGCTTGCCTTAGTTACCTTTGCCATGGGTCGGGTAACCTTTAATGCAGTCCGGGTTTGCTGGATCACTTATAATACCTCCACTGGAGTTGCTTGGGGATCTCTGCAAATGAGTAAATCAGACCCATTGATTCTCAACACGAGAGCAGCCCTATTTAGTGTAGCATGCCAATGGTAGAGGTGCTGATCGGTATTCACAATGACCAATAGGGTGTATAGATTACATCTTTTGTACTTTATATATGGTTGTGTGCATCAGCATGCATGCTCTGACCAAACACAATAGGTAAATTACAATGAGAGGGAGGCAGACGGTCAGCAGTGTGTGCAATAGAATTAAAGGCTGGTCATGTGCCCACTTGCTGTTGCTGCTTTCCATCCTCTGAAATGTAAGTGTGTAGTAGTGCTCACTAACTATCTGGCACTCTCCTAATTTACTATTTAGTGTAGTTTTACCTCTCTGTTATATTTCTTGCTTCTCTCACCTACTGCTTTCTGTTCACAAAAACAGAAATGCAGGCGGTGATGATGGGCTGACCAATACAAGCTTCAGTTCCATATGCATAGCAAAAATAATCACACAAACTAAAGTTCTCTATTAAGGAAATATCTGATATATCATCAGCAACACTCAGTGGTATTTTCAAGTGACCCTGTCTCCATTCAGATAAGAAACCGCTAAAAAAAGTGAAAGCAGTCATTGTAAAACATGTTGGAAAAAGGCAGACTACTGGGTGGGATAAACATATTCTGCTGTCACTTTCCCTGGCTTTCTATTGTTACTGACTAAATCACAGGCCAAGTATCTTGGTCTCCAGACATTGGATTCTATCATTTGTATCAAGACATGTGCATTCAGAGGAGCAGCACAGGGCAATGAATTCCTTACATAGCAGTCAAAATAGGTTAAAAGCCAGTGTTCCAGAACTCTGACCCAATCTATCACTGGCTACCTACAGTATGTGCCCATGATTAATTCATCTCATACACGTGAGAGGTTGCTTCCTCCTTCTGTCCTTGTCAAAGGATGTCCCCTCTGAGGGTAGAAGATTTCTCACTTTAGATGCGTTTTACGAGGTTCCACATAGTGGAGGCAAATTGCACACTAAATATTATTTATTGTCTACAGCATATGCGCCTTTATTTCCAATGGTAAGAAGACACAGCTGGCTTGTTTGTCCGAGACGGTTAAATTCATTCAGCTTTTCTCTCTCTGTCTCTCCTTCTCTCTCTCTTTCTTTCTGTTCAGTGGAGGGGATATGGCTGGACTGGGGCCCATGGGGAAGATGTTCAGTGACGTGCTCCAATGGGACCCAACAAAGAAGTAGAAAGTGCAGCAACACAAGCCAAGCTGGAGCTGAGTGTAAGGGACAGCAAATGGACACTAGGGAGTGCAATAATCCGGAATGTCAAGGTAATCCAAAATTAGGGCCGAGGCCGTGTTACCGCTAAAAGCTGCCAACATGTTAGTATATCAGTTATGAATGTGCCTGAAGTTTGCTTAACTCTAGTGAGGCAGAAGTGCATTGACTTATGGCCCTCGTAGTCACTTTTAGAAGTTTAGCAGAAATACATCATTGGTAGGACGTTAGATTTGCATTACAGTCTTCAGTATAGTAATTGAACTGTGTAAGCAGCAGGCTTGTATGCTCAATAAGAGTCAGACAGTTCCTAGCTTTATTTCAACCTGCAATCATTTTATGTCAGATACTTAATCCCTTTTTAAAATTATTAACGTAATTAACAATCTGCCTTTTTCTCGCTGAAAAATAGGTAGCTCATCTCTTATTCTCTAGCCTGTTTTTTGTAAACCACTTTATAGCTTTTCCTTCTATCTTTATCTTGTTATCTTTTTTTTTTCTACTCTCATAATCTAACATTAACTGCTCTCTTATCATTCATCTTGTGCCTTCCGCTCTCTCTTTCCCCTTAAACCATATTTCTTACATGTTCATCCAGTTCCCTCTTGTGTCTTTCTATTGTTGTTTTGCTTCTGAAAAGCCATCGTATTTTCAGATCAGGTCATCTCCTCCTATCCTGTTTCTTTTTTACTTTATTTTTTTTCTAGTCTTGTGGTCCAACTCTGCTTTTCAGTACTGTGTAGAGCAGTAGCATCAATCTGGGTCAGTAATGCTAGTTTAGGTCTATATGATATTCATGAGGCTACTACAGGTACAGAGCACTTGCAGTATCTTTCAGAGTGCTCTTATTGTGGCGTCATGCCCATGACTCCAATCTCTAGCAGATTTACTGGCAAATGCCAACAACCAATAGAGTAGCGTATTATTTTTTCATATAGTAATAGATGCCTGTACAGTAACCACGCCAGTTGGGCACACACTTCTGGGATTTTCTTCTGCATGAAGTTATAAATAGATTCTGCATTCTCTGTCTATAGTCCCCAAAGGAAAGACAGCTAATTCTGGACACTACTATAGAGCATATCTAAACTTATACAAGCATAACGAACATACCATAGAGTAAAAATGGAACATAAAAGGTTTATCTTAGCCATCACGTATCATCAAAGTTAGGTAGAGCTGAATGTTAAGATTTGAGTTACACTCTCCAAATGTACAGCTTTCTGTGTGCTCCTACTTTCACCCACATTTCAAATCATTCAACTCTCTTTAAGCAGATCTATGGCCAAAGTTTTTATTTTAATCTAGGTCTGGATACTGTGAGGAAGGTTTAAGATTACTGTTTAGCTTATATTGCTGTCTACATCCTTGTTGAATAAATTTCCCTTCACTTGTTGTGTCAATGGTAACAGGAAGTGAGTGACTATTTTTAAACAATAACACCAGCATCAATGAGTGACTGGTAAACCTTATAACTTTCTCATGATGCCATAGAAAAGTGTTTTTTTTATTGCTGTTAATACTGCCATTGGCAATATTCATTCACTTCCTGACAAGTCATTGACAACAGGTAACTTCTTTAACCCATTAGCAGGTTCAATAGAGTTATTTCACTTGAGATAAGTAGATAAGTGCACTGCCTTTGACCTCAGTCGGCAGGACTCGTTGTGTTGTAGATTCTTGGAATGCTTTGATCTCCTTCTCTACTAGCAGAAAATATAGAAACTGAAAGCAAAAGTCCTCTGTTATTGTTTCACACGACCACTTAGTGACAAGTGGCCTTAAATACACATTACAGAAGTACTAATGAGAAGCAAGGAAATATAACAAGTAAGCAATAAAAAATGTGCTAAAATAAATTGGCATGGAGAGCTTGCAAGCCTCTAAATAAATTGGTAGTGAAAGACAGCAAAAAAATACCTTACAGAGGATCTAGTCCTTTATCACTCTATCCAAGCTAGAGTTCTACTTTATTTTCATTATTAAATTCACATTTTTATTTATTTTGGCATTATTACCTAATCCTTTGCTTCTTCACTTTACACATGACATTTATTTTCAATTCAGTTCAGTTTTAAGTTAAAGCCTGCCTTTTTCCTGATTTTTGTTTTTATTTGTCTTCGTTTTGCACATTTTACTACTTTCTCTATTTTCTACCCTATTGCCCTTTCTAACTTTCCTGTGCCATATCCTCTCTTGAAATCCTTCTTGATCCTGCTCCTCTTTACACTTTCCTCTGCTTCCTGCCCCTCACACTCTCTAGCTGATGGAAAATGGGGCCCGTGGAATCATTGGAGCTTGTGCTCCAAAACATGTGACAGTGGCTGGCAGCGTCGCTACCGGATGTGTCAGGGAACAGGATTGCAAGGATACCCGTGCGAGGGCTCCGGGGACGAGGTCAGGACGTGCAATGAAAAGAAGTGCCCAGGTATCCAATCACTGCATCTGCTGTATGTGCTAAGCAGACATGCCCATTATGCAGACTTCAGGGCTTGCTTCACGCACACAACATCACACACTCTCAGACAAGTCCATATGTATCAGAATAGCAAAAGCAATCATGTGCAGAAATCCCCAGCAACCATTCCAATATTGTACTGTATTTTGGCAATACTTTATTCCTTGCTCCTTGGAAGCACAGACCAGCTCTTTGGACATACTACAAAAGCCTTATTGTGAGTAGAATTGAGGGAATACGGCCATTTTTGCTGTGTCAACATTTTTGCAAATATGAGAATTTTTTAGTAACACATATTTAATTTTGATGAAACTGTGAATTCTTCTGAAAACATGCTACCTCAATAAGGCATTATAAAATGTACCACCATTTTGTATTTTATTTTTTATGAAAAATTGGCAAAACTGTTTTTTGTAGGGAAAGGTCACATGAGAAATGTTGTAAATTACAGCTATTACTAATTACAAATCTACAAAACATTATGAAGAAACGATTATATTGTGATCAATGCTGGTACCCTGAGTGAAAGCAGAATGACTGGCATGAGTAGCCGATAGCATTGAGTTACTGGTACTCTGTTTGGGCACCATAGTCTCACCAGGCACCTGCCACGGAAATGATGTGGCCCTGTGGTAATTTTTCAGCTACAGGAGTAAATATAAAGCACTGGACACTGAAGCAGAAAAAAACAGGTGAAAAGGTGAGTAGTGGTTAGGGCTATTGATTAGGGTTAGGCAAAGCTGCAAAGGTTTAGGAAAAGGGGGAAGTTAATGTGTTAGCTATTACATTTATATTATAAAGGTTAGGCATCAGGATGAGGTTACTATTCAGGGTAGAAGCTGGATATAGTATTCAGGATAGAGTGTTAGGGGTAGGGGGTCATAATTAGGCATTAGAAAAGGGTTAGTGTTGGGTGGGAAGTTACGGTTCGGTGTAATGCCTGGTACACACCATGCAATTTCCCATCAGATAGATTGGTCAATAGATAATTTCTGACAGATCCGTCGGATTTCCGATCGTTTTTCCTTCCTGTCGGAAATTATTCGACCCATCTATCTGATGGGAAAGTGCATTGTGTGTACCAGGCTTTAGGAAGAGGATTTATCATTAGGGGGCTGGCTACAGTTAAACAATCAACAGGGGACTAGAGCTAGCCACAGATAACAGCACTGCAAACCCAGAACAACAGCAGATGTATTGTTGGTACTTATCAGGTGCTCAATCTTTTTTCTCTTGTTTATGCAGAATGGATACAAAGACTGACGTTGTGCTTGAAACCGTTTTCTATATTTATTGAGTTGTCACCCATGGTCATTTAATTCATTATTTTCTCCAGTTTTGTGCAGTTACCCATGGCAACCAATGATAAATCAGCTGGGTTTGCATAACCATGCCGGTAAAATACGTTTCCAGATAGGTTGCTGTGGATTGCTGTCTGTTGCTGTTTTAAATACTGTAGTATCCAACATTCCCTATTCATAACTAAAATAATATAAATGTTGTTTTTTTGAAATTGTACACTAGTAGTTACAAAACTTCCAGCATGGGCTATTAAATATGAACTGCCACAAAATCTCCTTTGTGCACCTTCTACTCTCCCCAGTCTTGCTTTGACTCTGTCCTGACTGCACCTTCTGTCCGCCATCTCTCTCTCTCTCTCTCTCTGCACTTGTACGCATCCGCTGTTCTCTCTGCATCAGGTCTTTTGCACTTTTCTTTTTGTTCTCTGCACTTTCTTTCTGTCCTTGTTTCTTTATTCTTCTGTTGTGCTCCTTTCATCCTCTCAGCATGCCTTCTTTCTCTCCGTGGGCTCTTGCTGACAGGCTAGTGAGTGTACAATAAGGGAATAGTAATGAGTGTTCGTGTTTCCGAGAAAGGTCACGGTGTGCTATTTATACATATTAAACCGTGTATTCTGAGGTTACCATAGGAAGGCCAGAATGATCTATACATCACATCCCTGTGCGAAACACAAGGTATATAATATGACTAGAAACTGTGAGATCTTCCCTTTCAGGCTAACGATAGCTGTAAAATCACATTGGGGTGGGTTGGCAGCCTCTAGCTGGCTTTGTATTGGGTTATTTCATGTTGCTGCATCCTTTCCTCACAGCATTACATGAGATGTGCAAAGATGAATATGTCATGTCCATGACCTGGAAGAAAGCAGCCGCGGGCGAAGTTGTTTACAACAAATGTCCTCCGAATGCCACAGGTCAGTTTCACTTGATCATAAGCTGTCTCTTTTATTATCTCTTTGCCTATTAACCTCAAGTCTTTATGACTATTTTTTTTAACCATGTTTTCATTCCTGTTACATTATCCATTCCTCATTAATTCTTCAGCTTTCTTCATTCACTGTTTCAAAGTGTAAGTTTATTTTCTCTTTGTATATTTGTTTTGCTTATCATTATTCTTTGCTATTTTTGTTATATTTTGATCTCTTCTCTGTCTCACACTTTAGTTTTTGTGTTCTTGCAGGTTCGGCAAGCCGGCGCTGTCTGCTGAATCCCCAGGGGAATGCCTACTGGAGTCCTCCAAGTTTTGCGCGTTGCATTTCCCATGACTACAAATACCTTCACATTGCAGTAATTACAAAGTTTCTTTCTTACTCCTTTGCTTACTGTGTTACTTTGTGTTTATAAGGTTACTTTAAGATTCTCTACAGCAGTCTATCATGACTATTGTTGTTTGGTTTTGGCTTATGGAATGCACCCTGTTGCATTCACGTTGTTGTAGGTAGGATGATGGGTTGTTGTCTTCCCATGACACTTACAGTGTTAGGAAATCTCTTTGGGGCCATTATTAAAATCACTTTTTTCCCTATGTTTTCTCCTAATTGATATTTTAACACCTTGACAATAAAATGCCCTTTAAGCAATCAGCAAGCAAGAAATTACTCAGAACAATTTTGACAGTGCTTTTTATCCACTTTTTGGAACTTTTTCAATTGCAGGAGGCTGAAAAGTTATCAGGAGATAAAACATTATCACCTAGGGAGAAAACTTGGGAGAAAAAGTGGATTGAATAGTCCTTTTTCTCCTAAGTTTTCTCCTATGGGATCATTTTTCATCTTCTGTTTAAAATAAGTATCCAGCACTCTGCAATTGAAAAAGTATCAAAAAGTATAAGAAAATGAACTGTCAACAACTCTCAACATTATTATTACTATTGCCTTGCTTCCTGGTGGCTTAAAGGCATTTTATTAATAGGGTCTGCAAATATCAATTAGGAGAAAAAGTGAATTTAATAAGGGCCTGGGGCCCATATGCAATTCAGTTTTTCTCATTGGTTTTATCCTTGGTGATATTTTCGAAAATTGTCAATAAAATGCCTTTTAAAGAAAACCTGTAACATCAAAAAGTTCCACTGGGGGGTACTCACTTTGGGAGGGGGAAGCCTCAGGGTCCCAACGAGGCTTCCCACTCCGTCCTCCGTCCCTTGGGGGTCTCGCTGCAGCCCTCTGAACAGCGGCGATGTAAATATTTACCTTCCCGGCTCCTGTGCAGGCGCTGTGGCGGCTCTCTGCTCCGAAATAGGCTGAAATACCCAATCGCCGTCGGGTCTGCTCTACTGTGTAGGCGCAAGTCTCCGGCGCCTGCGCAGTACAGCGGACCCGACTGAGATTGGGTATTTCCGTCTACTTTGGAGCCGAAAGCTGCAACAGCGCCCCCGCTGGAGCCTGAAAAGGTAAATATTGAACAAGCTGACGGATTTGTCGGGCCGCTGTTCGGAGGGCTGCAGCGAGACTCCTGTGGCACAGAGGACAGCGTGGGAAGCCTCACTGGGACCCTGAGGCTTCACCCTCCCGAGGTGAGTACCCCCCAGGGGAACTTTTTGATGTTACAGTGTCTCTTTAAATCACCAGCAAACAAGAAAATACTCATTCTGATAGTACTTTTTCAACTACTTTTTGTAACTTTTGAAATTGTCAAATGCTGAAAAAAATATTAAACAAAAGATTAAAGATTATCTCCTAGGAGAAAGCTGAGGAGAAAATGTTCATTGCATATGGACGTGAGGCCCTTATTCAATTCACTTTTTCTCCTGAGTGTTCTCGTAGGAGATCATTTTTCATCTTTTATTCAGAATTACTTTTCAGGACTTTGCATTGCATTGAAAAGTTCCAAAAAATAAGTAGAAAAGTACCTTCAAAACTATTTTAAGTTATTTTCTTGTTTGCTGGTGATTTAAAAGGCATTTTATTGCCAAGTTTGAAAACATCACTTAGGAGAAAACTTGGTAGAAAAAGTTAATTGGATATGGGCCTGGGTGTCTTCTCCATACGTAACCAATTTGACATGTGTACTTTGTCTAATGTGCACAGTGAGACGCAGAGGTCTGGTCTCTTTCTTCCAATGAACCTGCAGTTGGGGTTGTTCCAGAAATGTTGTCGTTTCATGTAGGCTGTGGCATTCAAACCAAGGCATTTATATTTCTTGCCATTTTGTGATTGTATGGCTGTTTCATAGATAGTTTTTAAAGCATATTTTAAGAACTCTATTGATTTACTTTTGTAACTCATATATGTATATATAGTAGTTAGATTTTTTTTTCTATGCCTTCTATATGTATGGATTTATACAAAAGCACTATATGTTGTCCAGTATAGTTTCTAGTGCAGGCATGGGCAAACTTGGCCCTCCAGCTTTTAAGGAACTACAAGTCCCACAATGCATTGCAGGAGTCTGACAGCCACAGTCATGACTTATAAAGGCAAATGCATTGTGGGACTTGTAGTTTCATAACAACTGGAGGGCCGAGTTTGCCCATGCCTGTTCTAGTGCCATTACTTGAATCTGATGTTTTAGGATGCTGAAGTACATTTCAGTGTTACATTGTGGGCAGTGATGCATCTGGTACAGCTGATAGTGTAAACATACAGTATGTAGCAATGGCCTTGCCTTATTTAGATGGAAAAAGTGGCAGCTTTTTGTTTACAGAGTTTTCTAGCACGTGTTTTTATTGTTTACTTCATGTCTTTATGCATACTGTACTATACTTGAACTTTGTGGTGTAACTTTTTTGTATTACCCTCAAAAGTGCACAAGGGGGTTAATTCAGAGTTGACATGCCTTATCAGAGTTAACATGTCTTATCAGAGTTAACGTGCCTGATCAGAGTTAGCGTGCTTTATCAGAGTGGCAGTGATTGGACCGGCATAGGCTCAGGGCAGGACGCGTGGAGCTCTCGTCATTGCTAATTAGCAGGCATAACTTTGTAGCGCTCGCTATGCTACTCTGAATATAATACAACAATGTGAGTATACTAGCCTTTGAGGAATGGTGTTAGTCACCTCTGCCCTATATATACTTCATATTTTTTCATCATATACACTGCACTCTATTATATGCACATGCCATGCTATTCTATTAAGTAGACTCTGTACAATTCACTGAGACCCCCTGTTAAACATGCATGATGCTAGTGGCACCACAAGTCCTCTGTAGTGGCACCCTTTGCAGTACATATATGTTTGTGCATAAAGTAACAGCTGTTTGCCTTCATCTGCCACACAAAGTATTATTTCAATATACTGCAACTCTCTTCTCTACCTGCACCACTTGTCACATGACTGCAGAATGCCTGTCACTGTTTTTTTCTGAAGCATTAACATGAAGCTCCCTCCTCCAACCCATAGGTGAGGAGTGTGATGTTATTACAGAAACTGATTTTTTTATTTTCTCATAGCCTATGCCATCTTTATATGGAGGAAACAATTATTTTCTTAAGATCCTCAAAGAGTTCTCTACCATGAGATGCCATGTTGAACTTCTCACATTTGTTACCAGCATTTTAGACATCAATGGCTGTGTTGTCAGTTATTTTGATGGGACAGAAAATGTCCTCTGGTATCTGACCCTTCCTCAGATTTCAGACTCATGTATAACTTCAATATATTTATTTATGAGCATTTATTATTCCATTATCCTAAAGCCTGCGGTGCTATTTGCAACTCTTTCCCCGACTCTACTCACATTCCACCCTGATCTGCTTTCCCATATTTTTAAACATATACTTCCAGCTACTGTTTGATTATTTTCGGTATTTTCCCAGGAATGCAACATGTTATATAATGCCTTACTGTACACATCCTGGATATATGCAGACATCATTGCTCACTGGCACATTCATGGTGGTTTACAGCACCTAAAACGGTAGCATTGACACCATTATTCACCCCAAAGAGGAATTGTCTGTATTGTGTATCATACTTTGTGATCATTCTTATTCATCTATGTTATTGTATGTATGTACCATTTTACAGTAGTTTATTCTTAGGTCACTCTTAATAAGAGCAATGCTAAGGGGGAAAAAAGAAACTAACAATTCCTTTCTTTTTTATACTTGTATCACCTTTTTTATTTTTACCTTAATTGGTTAGTTTTGATCAGACGCCTTCTTGAGTTCTACAACTCTTTTTGTTGCAGAGAATTCTGCATTTTAAAATGACGCAAAAGAAAGACACAGGTATTTTTATGTACCAGCGGTAGGCCACAGCAGCTACCCCTCTCCCCCTGCCCCAATGCACCCACAGACACGTCCAGCTCGCTGTCCAAAGTATATGCACACAGGGGGATCTTGCTTGCTTGGCAGTTGGAATAAGTTGTTATTTCCCACAATGCAATGAGGTTCACAGAAAGCAAACTGTCAAGTCTGGAAGCACGGACACAGCAATACAGGAGGATGCAGAGACACAGGGGTTTTATTATGTAGTATAATGCACTTACTCCAACTGGCTCAACTGTTGCCTGAAGTAAGTTGACTTTGTGAACATATAAAGCGATAACAAATTTTTAATATAATTTTACATTATTAGCAACAACACAGCAGCAACAACACAGACTACTAGGAAGGCAAGAATTCCATAACAGTAATAAGAAAAATTAGCTGCACAAAATAATTCTGTGATATTTATGACATTGTATTGCTTACCTTGCATTCCAGGAGACCCTCACAGTCTATACTGTATATCAACACATTTAAAAATACACTTTTGCACTATCCTCCTGAGGAAAATGCTGAGACACACATTATTCCAGGATTTATATTGTGTTATAGAATTCCCCCAATATATTTTATACTGTAGTAAACCTCCTATTGTTCATAATTTGGCAATCCATCCCTCCACTTAGGCACCAGTACTACAATGTGGCCACCACTAGGCATGAGCACATGGATGTTGTGGAACTCCACCTTTGACATCAGAATTTTCCAAATCCAAGTTGGGATTTGGACAATTATGAAAGTTTGAGGAAGATAAAAATCTAAAATTCTAAGCAAAAAAGTGAAAATTTGAAGAAAGTTTTGCAATGCAAACTTGGAACTCACGAAATCTGGAATTTGTTTGGAATTCTGTGCAAAATGTTGTAATTTTGTTGGATTCAGGATTTGGCTATACTAAACAGAGGCCTTACAAACTTGTTCTGAGGTGGGTTCTGGACCTTTGTTCCATCCAGGAAATAAATCACCTCAGCTACTAATAATGGAGTGCTTATGGAGAGCAGAAAGGACAAAGCCTCAATTCTTTGCAAGTCCAGGATTTGTAGCGGTTCACTGGTCACATTGCAATGGATTTGGATCAGGCATGTCTTTACAGTTTCACTCTTTCACGCAAAACATCTACATTTTCATGTGAAAGCATTTTACTCATGCCTAGATTCAGATTATGCAGTTACGCCATTCTTGTCCTTCACAAACTAGAGCTATGTTCAAGAAGACAGACATTTCTCTGTTTTGTATTATCAAGTCAGCATGACAAGAAAGGTGTTTGTTAGGTTACAGACAACTGCGCTGAGTTTTGTTCTTCACCTCAACTTATCAAGATATCCTAATATCCAAAGGCAGACAGCTTTCACATGTGGTACATGAAAACTAGGCAAAAAGGCTTTTTGCCTAGTTTTACATCATGTTGTCTTATAGGACACTTAAAGTGAGAGACGTATATAGGCCTCCTTATGTATTTCCTTTAAAACAATGCACATTGTCTGGCTGTCCTGTAGGTCATCTGTCTCTAATACTTTTAGCCATACGCCCTGAACAAGCATGCAGTTCAGATGTTTGACTCAAGGTTGACTGGATTTGCTGTACGCTTGTTTCAGGTGTAATTCAGACACTACAAATGCATTAACCACTTGATGACCCACCCTTTACCCCCCCTTAGGGACCAGCTGGTTTTAGTGATCTGTGCTGGGTGGGCTCTGTAGCCCCCAGCACAGATCAGGGTGCAGGCAGAGCAACCAGATCGCCCCCCTCCCCCCCCTATGGGGATGATGTGCAGGGGGGGTCTGATCGCTCCTGCCTGCCTGAGGTTTGCGGGGGGGGCACCTCAAAGCCCCCCTCCGCAGTGAAATTCCCCCCCTCCCTCTCCTACCTTTCCCCCCTGGTGATCCGGGCTGCACAGGACGCTATCCGTCCTGTGCAGCCAGTGACAGGCTGTCCCCTGTCACATGGCGGCGATCCCCAGCCGCTGATTGGCCGGGGATCGCCGATCTGCCTTACAATGTAAACAAAGGAGACATATGTATCCTACGTTTACACTTAGTCTGCGAGCCGCAATCAGCGGCTCGCAGGCTATTCACGGAGACCCGCTCCGTGATCTAACAGGAAACTTTCCTGATTAATTAGGGAGTCACCTGGGGACGCAGATGTGCGTCGCTGGTCCTCCAGCTACCACTTTGCCGCCGCACGGTATGAGTGTGCGGTCGGCAAGTGGTTAAAGATCAGCAGGACGCCAGGTAACTGTATTGTTTAACCACTTCTTGCAAAATCGATGTTTATTAACTTCCTAACTGTGCAGTAATTATTGCAAATAGGACATTAAATAAACATCCATTTGGCATGCAAGTTGTGGCTTGTCCATTTTAACCCCTCAATAAATGCGGTAAAGTGGTTAAAGTGACACTGAAGCATAAAAAAAAAACTTTTGATATAATGAATTATATGTGTAGTACAGATAATTAATATAACATTAGTGGCAAAGAAATTGTTTCCAGTACAGGAAGAGTTAAGAAACTTCACGTGTTATCTATGGAAAAGAGCTTCTCTGAGCTCTCTGACTCAGCTTGGGTCGGCTACGGTGCTATTTTCTGAAGCACTTATACATCAAAGATAAAGTGAAAAACAGCTTCAGACAATATTTTACTGCAGGGAAGGTCAAAGAGTCATTAGCTTTGCTTTGTTTCATAGTTTACAATACAGAGTGTGGTTTGTAAATTGCAAATATGACCGAATTATGCAATGTTATAATAAAAGCTATATATCTTTGCTACGAATGTTTTATTAATTATTCATACTACACATACAATTCATTTTATCATAATTTTTTTTTTTTTTTGCTTCAGTTTCACTTTAAAAGGAAATAAATATGGCAGCCTCCATACCCCTTTCACTTCAGGTGTCCTTTAAAAACTGAAAGGTGTACTTTATATAGAAGTGGCAGTTTACAAATGCAGCAACTCCTTACAGTTTTGCTTCACAGTGAACCTTTTTCTAATCTATAATGCATTTCCATCAGCACACGTATTCATGGACTTAAATACAAAAACTGGTATGTGTGGGAGACAACATGATTACTCAAGTATAAGAGATCAAATCTCAAGTTTTCATTTCATTCTCGGCTTTGTCAATCTATATTATTTATTTCCCGCTCAGCGAACATGAAATTCTTACACAAATATTGGCTCAGTCTACATCATTTCTTTTCCTCTATCACTTTAAAATAAAATCACTTCGAAAAGATCCCTTGGCTAGCCGAAAACCGAGATTTCCAAGAATCCAGCAGATGGCAGTCCTCCCACAGGAGAGATTTTCAGGCGCTTGTTCCCAGTGGTGCCAAGGGATTTAGAACCTCACACAGCTCATCAGGACGGGCGTAGCTTATTGCTGCTATTCATCAGATCATTGCTCTATCCACATTACACAAAGTGAGTGTGGTTACATGGGCGTGTGATTTTCATAGGAAGTATTCTTCAGCATTGCACAGAATTAGCAATTACTGTTCAGAGCAGGGAGCGAGTAATGTTTGCTGATGTCGCTCATTAGCCATGCAGAAAGTAAGTTACCCAACTGTCTAAGGTTATACCGTCTCCTGGAAGAGTCTCCTTCTTTAGCACTCTCTGCTTGTCAAAACTCATTCAGCGGCTCTGGCAGAATCCATGAGGAAAAAAGGCTTAATTTCAGTCAAATTGATTTTTTATGAGTTTTGCGTCTCAGAAACCAGTCTGATGAAATTTGATGAAACAAGAGAATGAAAATTCTGATCCGGAATGCTTGAATGCTGCCAAATTCCTGTTTTGATTCTGAGAATATTCCCCTAAGTTAGAAGCATCTGACAAAAGTGGATTAACATTGAATGTCCTGTCAGGTGCGTGATTGTAATATACCTGCCTTCATTTACATGGTTTTGCCTTTCCCAGTGTTTTTGTCACTTTTGTTTCAGCCTGCATTTCTTTTTCGCTATTTTCATTGAACTGTTAAAAAAGAACTCCACCATGTGTCATCATATGTCATAAAAAGGGAGGTATATGTAACTGTATAAATTACATTACCTTCTTGGCGGCGTTCGGAAGATATGAAAACCAGCTGGTTTGGACACTGTTGGCCTGATCCAATTCACTTTTTCTCCTAAGTTTTCTCCTAGGAGATAATTTTTATCTTCTGTTTAAAATAACTTTTCAGCACTCTGCAATTGAAAAGGTACCAAAAAGTAGGTGAAAAGTACTGTCAAAATGATTCTAAGGCCCATATGCAATTAACATTTTCTCCAGAGTTTTCTTCTGGGAGATAGTTTTTCATCTTCGATTTAGATTAACTTTTCAGAATTTGGAAAAAGTACCACAAAGTAGGTGAAAAAGTACTATCAAAATTATTTTGAGTATTTTTTTGCTTGCTGGTAATTTAAAAGACATTTTATTGACAAGTTTGAAAAATATTACCTAGGAGAAAACTCAGGTGAAAAAATTAATTGCATATGCCCCCCTATGTTCTAGCTTACTGGTGCTTAAAATGCATTTTATTGATTGATGTGAAAATATCCCCTAGGAGAAAACCTAGGAGAAAAAGTAACCTGAATCAGGCCCTGTGTATTAGTGGAGGTAGAATTCCATTACCCTGGAAACTTTTATTGGGAACCAAAGAGACTCATTCAGGCCTTGTTCACATTATAGGCATTTTGGTAAAATTTTAAGCACGGGCGATTTTCAAAATCACCCTGAAAGAGCTTGTGCAATGTTTCTCTATGGGAGAGTTCATATCTGAGCGGTTTGTTTGCGAACCGCTTAGAAAAGTGGTGCTTGGGCCATTTTTGAGGTGATTTGCCTCAATGGAAGGTATAGCAAAAATGCAAAATGCTCACAAAATTGCTTTGCCAAGCGATTGCATTTTTTTAAAAATACATTATATTTATTTTTTCCGGATTTATTTTCGGATCAAAAGAAGGAAGCGCTCTGCAAAAGCGCTTACAAAAACGCCCACAAAAACGAGCAAACGCGCAGAAAATCGCCGAAAAACGCTTTAAAAACGCAGGGAAAAAAAAGCCCACCGCGGACGGACACGCAAAACGAACGCAATGTGAACAAGGCCTCAGAGATGTACTGAGCAGTGGAGCCCAATAACCTGTTAATATACTGGGACTACATGACTGCCAGGCCCAGCACAGTGGAATTCATTAAGTCAGATCTGAATGCAAGCACAGAGATCAGTCTGGCAATGCTATGAAACATGATTCTTCTTTACCTGATGGCATCCACTTACAGTCTTATCCTAAATTATTTTGTCCTGACATTTATCAGTATCCTCAGTTGTTTTGCAATTCTCTCACTTGACCTCCTTGGCTGCTCTGACAACTCTTGTTCCAAATTTTGCTGTTGCCTGTTTTGGCTGCTGATGATCTACTGGCTTCTCCAAGTGTTATTTCCTCTTTACTTTCTTTGCTATAGAAACTCTATAGAACCCATGTGTTTTAACTGTGGGTCCAACACCTGCTGAGATAAGGATTAACTAAACTCCCAGGCAAAGCAGGCATTGTTTGGTGCACAGGTGCCTCTTGCATCTCCGGCTACCTATAGACCACAATATAAGTTTGTGGCTATGGGGCACTCGGGACCTGAATTTTGGTGCCACCGGCTAAGAGATTGCTGAGCGCTTGGCTATAATATATCCGAACTTAAACTTGGAGTGGCTGTCCAGCTAGCAGCAGGGGAAGTGGCGTGGTTGGCCCTCGGTTCAGCATTGACTTTGGCTACATTGTAGCTGAAGCATATAGTGACAATGGCGACGGGTGAGGTTGGTGAGAAGGAAGGGAAAGGTTATTGTTAGGAGAGGATAGAGGAAAGTTAGTGTTAGGAGTGAAGAAAAGGCTAGGAATGGAGAGGGAGGTTAGTGTTACCTGTTGGGAGGAGGTTGTGTTAGAATAGGAGAAGGTACAGTATATGATAGAGATACTGCCAAAAAAGTAACTTAACCACTTTCCCTCCCTCAGCACAAGTATCTACATCTCTGTTTAGTAAACAGGGACGTAGATACTACTGCGTGCTCTCGGTCACCGCCGCACTTGTTACCGCCGCCTAGTGTTGGGCGAACAGTGTTCGCCACTGTTCGGGTTCTGCAGAACATCACCTTGTTCGGGTGATGTTCGAGTTCGACCGAACACCTGATGGTGTTCGGCCAAACCGTTCGGCCATATGGCCGAACTAAGAGCGCATGGCCGAACGTTCGGCTAGCGCTGTGATTGGCCGAACGGGTCACATGGTTCGGACCCGAACGCGCTCTGATTGGCCGAACGGGTCACGTGGTTCGGGTAAATAAATACCCGATCCATGTCATTTCTCCGCCATTTGTCTGTGGGTTTAGCTTTGGGTAGGCAGGCAGGGTAGTTCTCTCTCCAGCCAGGCTAGCCAGGGTCCCCCCAGTCATTGTGTCGCTGCTGGGAACAGTAGTACACCGCTCACCCACACTATATAGCATTGTGTTTACTGCCACTCTGTGTACACCGCTCACCCACCACTGTATAGCATTGTGTTTACTGCCACTCTGTGTCTCTGATGGGAACAGTAGTACACCGCTCACCCGCCACTGTATAGCATTGTGCTCTGTGTCGCTGCTGGGAATAGTAGTACACCGCTCACCCACCACTGTATAGCATTGTGCTCTGTGTCGCTGCTGGGAACAGTAGTACACCGCTCACCCACCACTGTATAGCATTGTGCTCTGTGTCGCTGCTGGGAACAGTAGTACACCGCTCACCCACCACTGTATAGCATTGTGCTCTGTGTCGCTGCTGGGAATAGTAGTACACCGCTCACCCACCACTGTACAATCAATTTTCTCAAAAACTATAAGCTCTTTTTCAAATATTTTTTTTCCTCTTGTACCCACTCCCAAGGTGCACATACCCTGCAAATTTGGGGTATGTAGCATGTAAGGAAGCTTTACAAAGCACGAAAGTTCGGGTCCCCATTGACTTCCATTATGTTCGGAGTTCGGCGCGAACACCCGAACATCGCGGCCATGTTCGGCGAACGTTCGCGAACCCGAACATCCAGGTGTTTGCCCAACACTACCGCCGCCGTTCGTTAGCCGGGAGATCAATGTATGGGAACACAGTTCCAGTTTATTGATCTAAGCCCCCGTGTGAATGGCTACAGCCATCCATGAGACGGCACTGCCATTCACAAAGCCCATCCACGCAGTGCTTCTTCTTTGCGTAGTAATACTACGCATGAGAAAGTGAGCGGCGAGGTCATCTTATGGCCAAAAAGTAAAATTACAGATAATTTTTTTTTCAATAAAATACATACATTGATTATTTTAAATATTTTACATTAACCCATGACCTCCCACACTCCAAAATTGTTCCCCCAAAAATGTGGGGGTAAAAAAAAAATTACAATAAAAAAAATACATAAATAGTTACCTTAGGGACTGAACTTTTTAAATATGTTTGTCAAGAGGGTACATTACTGTTAGTTTTCAAATGATGGGCTTGTAATTAGGGATGGATGCACCTTTATTTCCAAATAACATATTAGCGGCATACATTGTACTAGGGAAAAATGCTAAATGTTGCAATAACCAGAACAAATGAGCAAATAAAAGGTGTAGCAAAAAGTACCCCCCAAAGAAAGCCTAATTGGTGGTGAAAAAACAAGATATAGATAGTTTCTTTGTGAAAAGTAGTATTAACATTATAGACAATCTAATTGAAGGAGTGCTATTGCTCTAGTGTTTTGGCAAAAAACTTTGGCAATGAAGTAGTTAAGCAATATCCGACACCAAACGGCATGCAATGGTAATGAATGTATATCTCTCAGACCCTTCTTAAAAAGAACCAGAGACAAATAAAACAATAGATTTATACATACCTGGGGCATCCTCCAGCCCCTTCAGCCTGGATCGCTCCCACACCGCCTTTCTCCGCTGCCTCTATCCGCCGGTACCGGGTCTTGCCATTTCGACCAGTCAGAGCAAGACGACGCAAGCGCAGTGTGCTCCCTCCGTACTGCGCAGGCGCTTGCATAAAGCAGGCGCTGGCGAGCCGGAGGGAGTCCCTGTGGATGCGTACAACTGGCCGTGTCCGGCGGAAGTGCCGGGATCCGGTACCGGCGAAAGAGGCAGCGGAGGATGGCGGCGTGGGAGCAATCCATGCGGATGAGGCTGGAGGAAGCCCCAGGTATGTATAAAATGTTTTTCCATTTTTCATCCTCGTTCATCTCTGGTTCCCTTTAAGGGGTCCATACACTGGTCGATTTCAGCCATCGATTGATTGATCGATTCTATAGAATCGATTCTATCAAATTCCCCATTCGATCGATTTGCGGCCGATTTTTGATCGATTTTGATCTATCTGATAGGATAGAAAATCTAGGTCGATCTGCTGCTGGCAGCAGTCGATGGCCTATAGAGTTGCATTGGATCTAATGGTCCAATAATGCATTTAGATCGATTTCCAATAGATTTCATTCTGAAATCTATTCCTAGTGTTTGGCACACATCAGAAAGATTCCTGTCAGATTGGACTTGACAGGCATCTGACAGAAATCTATCTGATGGTTGAATCTGCTGCAAATCTATAAGTGTATGTCCACCTTTAAAGTAGCCATACACTGGTCGATTTGCCATTAGATCGACCAGCTGACAGATCCCTATCTGATCGAATTTGATCAGAGAGGGATCGTATGGCTGCCTTTACTGCAGACAGATTGTGAATAGATTTCAGCCTGAAACCGATCACAATCTGTTGAGCTGCTCCTGCCGCCTGTGCCCCCCCCCCCCCCCGTAAACATTACCTGGAGCTGGCTCCCGGACGTCTTCTCCACGCTGCAACGCACCGCTCTGTTCCGGCTCCATCCCGGCGCTTCCTGTGTCACTCCATGACCAGGAAGTTCAAATAGAGCGCCCTCTATTTGAACTTCCTGGTCACGGCAGTGACACAGGAAGCGCCGGGATGGAGCCGGAACAGAGCGGTGCAGCGCAGAGAAGACGCCCGGGAGCCAGCGTCAGGTAATGTATACCTGATCGGATCGGACACCACTATCGACGCGCACCCTACCCGCGGGCGATCGAGGGTAATTTCCCGCACAGCGCGATCGACAAACCGATCCGATTTCGGGAGGAAATCGGATCGGCGGGTGCGTTTAGCGTGAACGATTGGCAGCAGATTCGATCCCAGGATCGAATCTGCTGTCGAAACGGCCGCGAATCGGGCCAGTGTATGGCCACCTTAAGTCTACTAATTATCAGAAGGATTTTTTGAAAGCCCAGGAGCACATCCCTGGACAAAGAAGTTTACATATATTATTTGTATCATTATCTCCAGCACTCCTGGACACATGTTTTCTGATGGAGGTGTGGGATCTTGTGAAACTGTGTATGGTATCTGACTTGGACATTTACATATGTGCACATGTGGACCACCATGAGTCTGGACATTTCTTAAAGGGGTTCTTTCGGGAATGAGGAAAAAAACCAAAAAGTGGTTTATGCATAAACTATTAAACATCCTTCTAAAATCGTGTAAAAAGTTATTTTAAAAAAATGAATGGTTTCATCAATACAACATGTAATGTAAACAGTGACGGATGACGGACTGGGAGGCTAATCCATTTGTTAGGGGTGTTTTTCTTTTCTTTCATTTCACAACCATAACTCCTGCCTACCTAGTTTTCAGTGGTATAAACAGTGACAGATGACGGACTGGGAGGCTAATCCATTTGTTAGGGGTGTTTTTTTTTGTCTTTCATTTCACAACCATAACTCCTGCCTACCTAGTTTTCAGTTTTTTAGAGCTGTAACAGCTGAGCTCCTCTGAGCTCCTCAGTATGTGTTTACATTGTTGTTAGGCAACCAGACGGTCTGTGCAGAGAGTTGTTTGTGCAAAGAGTCATAAGCTACTCGGAGAATCATCTACACCATATGATTCTTTGTCAGATTCAATTCAATTTGATTCGATTCATTGATTCGATTTGATTCCAACTGCCAAAAATTAAAGCAGCATCTCCTTCCAGTGTCATCACCTGTCAGCAGTAAAAATGTCACCATGTGATACATTTCAGCATGTAAATCAGGGAGAGGAAAGATTTTACAATGAGCAAAGACTGACTAAATAATCTCTACATAATTATTGTAAAAATTAAAACTCTTTTTTATTACATTATTTTCACTGGAGTTCCTCTTTAAAGGTCACATGTGTAAAGCCTGTGAAATTTTGGATATTGGTGTCACCTTGGAATAAGCAAATAAAATTTTCTCCTTGGACTATTTTAGGGACAGTTTCCAACTGGTGACCCATAGGATTTGTAGGAGCTCCACCAAAACAGTGAAACATCTCAGCATGAAAAGTATGGCGATACATTCTGAATAAAAATAGAAGCAATGACAATTTGGTTGCCAGAGTCAGTTAGCCCATCCCATTCCCAATACCTGGTAGCATTTGCAGCTTTGCTGCACCTAATGCCTTATTTCTAGTTTATACCTTTCAACGGCTACAAATCAAGGCATAAGCAGAGTGCAACAGCTTTCAACAGTCAGCAACTATATTTCTTTATAGTATAATATGCTTGCCCCAATGTCCCTTAAAAATAACCTGAAGTGATAGGAATACAGAGGCTGCCATCTTTATTCCGTTATAAACAATACCAGTTGCCTGACTGTCATAATGTGCTTTGGCATGAGTTGTTTTTGAGTCACACACCTGCAACAGGCTTGCAACCAGTAGACACAATCCAGAGTTAAAGCATCTGGGCTGCATGCTCATTATGGGACTGGGACTTAAAGTATTAGAGGCAGTACACCAGCACAGAAGCCAGGGAACTGGAATTGTTTAAAAGAGAATGAAGATGTCAGCTTCCATATTCGCCTCACTTCACATTCCCTTTAAAAAATAATTGATTGGTATCCCCTGCTATTCATAGGTACAAGGCCTCTACAGATGTGAAAAACATATATGGTTTGCATACTGTTGCATGTAATGATGGCAAAACGGCAAGATTTGAGTCGAGGTGGAATGTCTCAGACTTCTTAGTGAATGAGGACACTTAAAGCAATACAGTGATGAAAATGGGGCAAGAGCTGCTGAACTGTGAAAGACAAAGTCCCATCCCTCCATATCAGCATAAAATTTGTTTCAGTCTAAATCAACAAACTGTTGACACTTTGATTATTTGATTACAAATAATAATGGATTCCTCACCAACAGCAGAGCTGCTGAAATGACCCTTGTCCTACACAGAGGTCTGAGCAGTGGGAATGTAGATAAGACTTGACATTTGTCTGCAGGAAAGCATGCAACAATAGATCATCTCTCTTGGAACTGATGTGGTGTGTTCTTGAGATAGCCTAAATGCTTCAAGAACATCATTTCATTATACTGTCTGCTATCAGTGGGAGTCATACAGATACATTACAGCAAACCCATTATAATCATTGGCAAACTAAACAAGCAATTAAAAATACATAATGACAAATTTACTACTGTGAAAACTACATGTTAAACTGGTCAGTAGTTAAACAAGCTACTGAAGCTGAAGAGGGACTCTAATCAAGTCATTAAGCTAGGGATCACTCTTGAGTCACACGGCATCATTTTTCTGCAAACAAATCTGCGGTGTTGGCCCACAGCCAGAGACACTCCTATTTTCTGAAGCACTTAAACATCAAAGAAACAGTAAGAGGTAGCTTCTGATAATGTTTTTACTGCAGGGAAGTTGAAAGGGTCATTAGCTCTGCTCTCTTTAAAGGCTGGTTCACACTTAGCGCTTTTTCAGCGCTTTGCTGATCGCTGCGATCAGCAAAACGCTGCTACTAATGTTTCCCTATGGATACATTCACACTGCAGCGTTTGCGAATTTCAATCGGGGGCGATCATGCTGTGATTCTAGTTCAATTGCACGGGAATCACAAGTGTAAATGGCGAGATTTCAACTGCTAAATCGTGATCGCAGACCCGAACGCGATCTCCGGGAAGCGGCAGGCAAGCGCCAAATGTGAACCGGCCCTTATAGTTTAACCACTTGCCGACCGCACACTCATAACGTGCGTCGGCAAAGTGGCAGCTGCAGGACCAGCGACGCAGTACTGCGTCGCCAGCTGCAGCCTAATTAATCAGGAAGCAGCCGCTCGTACGAGCGGCTGCTTCCTGTCAATTCACGGCGGGGGGCTCCGTGAATAGCCTGCGGGCCGCCGATGGCGGCTCGCAGGCTAGATGTAAACACAAGCGGAAATAATCCGCTTTGTTTACATTTGTACGGCGCCGTAAGGCAGATCGGCGATCCCCGGCCAATCAGCGGCCGGGGATCGTCTCCATGTGACAGGGGACGTCCTGTCACTGGCTGCACAGGACGGATAGCGTCCTGTGCAGCCCCGATCCCCAAAGGAGACAGATAGGAGAGGGAGGGGGAGGATTTCGCCGCGGAGGGGGGCTTTGAGGTGCCCCCCCCGCAAAATGCCAGCCAGGAGGAGCGATCAGACCCCCCCTGCACATCATCCCCCTAGTGGGGAAAAAAGGGGGGCGATCTGATCGCTCTGAGTGCCCTTTGATCTGTGCTGGGGGCTGCACAGCCCACCCAGCACAGATCACCTAAAACAGCGCTGGTCCTTAAGGGGGGGTAAAGGGTGGGTCCTCAAGTGGTTAAAATACACATTGTGATTTGTAATTGCAAATGTAACAGAATGATGCAATTTTATAAAAAAAAAAAAAAGCGATAAAACTGAAAATAAAAATGAGACTCTTTTCTTTGTTACTAATGTTCTATTAATTATCTGTACCAAACATACTATTCATTATATCATAAGTTTTTTTTTTTTGTTTGCTTCAGTGTCACTTTAAAGGGGAACTGAAGAGAGAGGTATATGGAGGATGTCATGTTTATTTCCTTTTAATCAATACCAGTTGCCTGGCAGCCCTGCTGGTCTATTTCTCTGCAGTAGTATCTGATTAAAACCAGAAACAAGCATGCAGCTAGTCTTGTCAGATCAGACTTATAAGTCTGAACCACTGAAACACCTGATCTGCTGCATGCTTGTTCAGGGGCTATGGCTAATAGTATTAGAGGCAGAGGATCAGCAGGGCTGCCAGGCAACTGGTATTGTCTAAAAGGAAATAAACATGACAGCCTCCATATACCTCTCTCTTCAGTTCCCCTTTAAAGAGACCATGAGACGAGCAATACCCCTGCATTTATACTTACCTGGGGCTTCCTCCAGCCCCATGAGGTCCGTGGCCTTCCCTTCTGTCCTTTCCGGCCACTCCATTCCTCTCTCAGCTTGTTACCAGTCACTACCTGGGGGCAGGGCAAATAGAGGTTCAGTCATGCACATCTATAGTGTGTGCTTTTGTTTTTACTTTTTTACATTGCAAACATAGAAAAAAATCCAAGCTGAACAAATCTTTATTTTACATACCACAATCTCAGCCTGGCTTTGCATTTTAAGCTTCTTCCTTCTTGGGGCAGATCTTAAAGAGGCACCGTAGTCACATATAATAAAAGGCAGTAAATGATTAACCCCCTGCCGACCACTCCACGATTGGCGTGGGATGGCGGGGATTGCAGGAGATCACACGCATTGATGCATGCGCATCTCAGCATGAATGGCGATTGCCGCTGGGAGACTGTTAGACGGCGAAACCGCCATCTATTAACAATGTACAGCACTGCGATCTAAGGCAACGCTGTACTGGGGACAGCCGTGTGACATGGCTGTCCCCCTGGCAGGCTCAGGGGTGATCCGCTGTCATAGGCTGATGCCTATGACAGCCAATCACAGTGATTGGCTGGTGGGGGGAGGGAGGGTGGGGATAATCTAAAATAAATAAAAAAAAATACCAACATTTATTTGAAAATAAATCAAAAAAATATCTGTGTAAAAATAAACAAACATCCCAGCAGGGATGCACCCCAACCAACAGAGAGCTCTGTTTGTGGGGAGAAAAGGGGGTGGGATAACTTATGTGCTGAGTTGTGCGGCCCTGCAGCGAGGCCTTAAAGCTGCAGTGGCCTATTTAATGAAAAATGGCCTGGTCTCTGGCCTGGTCCTCAAGTGGTTAAGCATATCCATTTTACAGCAATTTTCCTGGTTTCAGTATCAGAAACACTTCCTATATCTATGTATTGCTGTATATTGAATGCAGCCCTGACCTTCCAGTGATGTTTGGCCTAGGCTCATTAGCTATACAGAATTCTTCCACCCAGATCATTCTGGGAGACCCGGTATATTTTGTACTGGCTTTTGAACTCTCAGTAAACAAACATTCCATGGAGCACACCTCACATGAAGGAGGTGGTTTTGGTGGACGGAGCTCACCGCCGGGTGCCGAAACCAGGCGCCCCATATCAACAATGTTATACCGCGTGGGGCACGTAAGGGTAATTCGGGGCTACGGTGGTTGCCGGACCCCAAATAACATCTCCCTCTGAGTTGCGACAACACTGAGGAGGAATAGTATTTAGCGTCGCCGTGGAGTTTTGCAGCAGCAGAGAGAGCCCTCACACACCAGTGACGCTACAATACGTACGCAGCTCACAGAAATAAAGTTACATAGTTACATAGTGATACATTTCAAAATGTAAATTGGGGAGTGGAAAGATTTTACAGTTCCTCTTTAAGTTAATTACACAATTTGAATTATTGTCTCCCGAAATGATTTTTAGAGATAATTCTGAGTGGAAATTTAATTAACAAGATGTATACATGCACGCTGCTCAGATCCCGCTTTAACGGTGTCTTTTATTTTATGGAGGATTACAGATTACCCAGCAAGCTCATGGTGAACAAGAACTCCTAGGAGTGTGTAAGGGGTTACAAAGTACCAAAGAGCCCTCTTATGAAAATGTTATGCAAAACAAATGTTTGCCTTCTTTAAACAGAAGGTATTTGCGATGCTTCAGATTGGACTGAGTATATTGTCTCCCACGATGCATCACTGCTGAATATGCAAATCATCATTTGTTGTCCCTATAAGCTAAACACACCTCCAGAACCGCTGAAATGCAGTGATGTGTCAGCTTGTTAATTGTGCACACTCCTAGGAGTACTGGTTCACCATGGTGTCAAGTGACTTCTTCACCATGCCGGTCAAGTGACAGACCACCTATTGGGCCAATCAGACTGCGAGGATCAGGTCCTTTAATGTGACTGGACCTGCTGGGGCTCAGGGCAAGAGGAGTGGAGCCAAGGTTAATTACTAGCATTTGCTATGCTGCAATTCAGCAGCATAGCGTGCCCAGGGTACCTCCCCGATTACGCTGCCAATAGTGCGCGTGGCTTGCAGGGACACTAAATTAAGGCCCTCTGATTCACTAGTATGCATAACAGTAGCTAACTCGTGCTGTTACGCAGTGCTAAGCTTAGTAAAACAAGCCCAAAGTGTGTATGTAATTTCAGTCCACAAGGCTAGTGATGTGTTTATGCAGTATTGGTCCTGAGGGATCTTTTCCTTTCTTTGAAGGATTAGTGCACACACAGGGTATATACAATATATCTACTATATACAGTAGAATCCCTTTATAGTAAACTTCAAGGGACTGGGTCAAGTAGTTAAAGTGAACCTCCAGACTAAAAATCTACTCAGCAGCACTGAAAAGGCTTGGTGTTTCTTTAACAGTTTCACAGTGTCAGAACTCCATTTTTCTTATCCAAGTCTCAATTTTGGCTGCACAGAAGCTAAACTCCGCCCCATCAAAGAAAACTGCCCGGTTGGTTTTCCCCTGATGCTGTACAAAGCATGATGGGATTTCCTATGTTGTTGTTCTCGTTGCCTAGCAACTGGGAGGGGTGATCAGGACACAGGACAGTTGGAACTGAGTCTCATGCTCCCTGTCACCTCCTTTCAACCAAAAATATGGCTGCCTTCATGAAATCAAACATGTGCCTGCTATTTTAAAACAGGGTGGGTAAGAGATGATATTACCTATCTATTTTAATTAATATCCAGTAACTAATGTAACTTAATGACAGTGTGTTTGTTTAGGCTGAAGTTCCTCTTTAACTACAGTGGAACCTTGGTTTGAAAGCATAATTCGTTCCGGAAACATGCTTGTAATCGTAGTAAAATAGTATAAAATAAAAAGTAAACAAGACTTTCACTATAACTTACAGAATCATTGCCATCTGTTGGTTTACCCCAACCTTTTTTATTTTGTGTGGCTTTAACAAGAAAGTTATCCAATGACAGTTACTTGTGAGGATTTCATGGAAATGTGACTTTGCACAGTCTATACACTCAGATTAAGCGCAATTAAGTACAATCTTGAAGCGCTAAAGGGAGAAGAACTATTGGCTCAGTTGTGATGACGTGACACATGTATACTTTTTTGCTTGTATATCAAGACGCTGCTTGTATATCAAGTCAAAATTTAACCAAAAATGTTGCTTGTGTTTCGAAGTGCTCTTATACCAAGTTACTCTCAATCCAAGGTTTACTGTACATCAGGAGTTTACTTTATCAGAAATTGTCATACTTAAGCACATAAAGTATACCTGCATTTTTTGATGCTTCAGCAAGTGAGCACAGACCGCCTAAGCAAGACCAAAATGCACAGTGCTCAATGTGCAGGGATTTAAATTAAATAATCATGCAACAGCTTGCACAGGAAGCATAAGTCTTAAAGTTGAGTATGTAAAGAGAGACTTGCTCGGCACCCGGCAACTAGAGAGGTCGCACCACACTATATATAACAAACAGTATTCTGAGGCCACCCGTCAGCAGATTTGCTGCCGGTAAAAAAGGGGCTAAAAAACATTCACGGTTGCTGTACAAGACATAGATCAGGCACTGACCTGTTACATGCATGTTCTCAAACAATGCAGCCATCATAAATGCAGTCCAGCATAGTTACATCGAACCTGTTTCTGTGATGGGTGTTCAGGTGTGAGAGGTGAGGTGACCAGGGGGTGACGGGACGGGCACTACAGCCGTTTAACGCTGCTACAGTGCTTACTAACGTGCTTGTTGGGCAAATGGCAGCGCGCCTCAGCCTCCAGAAACAAAACCAGTGGCCCCGTCCTACACGCTCGCCATTGGCCCACTAGCTGGAATATTGAAGAGAGGGAGTGTAGGAAAGTGAAAGGATACCTCTAACGGTAATATTCAATCTTAATGAGTCCAACCATTAAATATTAATCTAGACCCCTAAGTTTATTATAATGGGAGATCGATGAGACATGGATAAGCCTTTTATGTCGCATGTTCTCCCACTTTTCTGTCTCTGCCCTTCGTGTGGGTGGGATTTCCTCCTTCTCCCTAACTTTTCTTCTTTTTCAGTTTCCCCTGCCTATTTATTTTCCTCTTCATTCAAATCTAGGCTATCCCCTATGTGTCCATCTGTTTTCTTCTACATCTTTCCGTGCCGATGCATGAGGTGGAGTAGGATTTGATTCTCTCCCCTGTGGGAGTGGACTGTGGTTGCTGCATGTAATTGGTGGAAGTCCTTGTGCAATGTGCACATTTGGATTGTCAATAGACAATCCATTTATTGTATTTATTTATGCCAGATTGGTGCGTATGTGGTCGATCCTGTAAATGTGGTGCTTTTCTTTTTATAAGTGGCAGTAGACAGAGCCTATGTGTGCCCTCCCTTGTGAGAGAACAGTTGTAACGATTGGTGTCAGCACACGGAGAGAATCTGATTATTGATGATCTGCAGAATCATCAACAATACAGATGTATACTTGACTATGGATGATCTGCAGAATCACCAATAATACAAGTATGGCTAACCTCTGGACACCTAATGAAGTATAAGTGTTAAGTGTAACTGTAGGCTATCTCCCGTGAGGCGGGAGATACGGACAGCTCGGCCAGGAAGCACCTGAGGGGCAGGTGGCCCTGGGCTGTGCAGGGACTATCTCCTAAAGGGAGGAGATAGTGATAATCTGGCAGCCAGTGATTCCCTGGTAAACTGGAAATCAGACTGTACTGCAGCCAGGGGACTCCAATGCGATAGAGGCCACTGGCTGTGTTGCAGGAAGGACTCTCTGATGAGCAAGAGGTCCTTGCAGCTAACTGACACTTGGTGGAATAGTGTCAAGGATAGTACAGACAGACTGACCACTCGAGGGATGAGTGACAGCCAGAAGGGTCGGGCAGGCCAGGTCGGCAACACCCGAGCAAATGGTCATAACAGATATAAATCACAATCCTAGTCTGGGGTGTGAGGACCTTGGTCTAGACACCCAGGAACTAGTCTAAAGAATAACACAGTATCCTATGCTTGGGTGTGAGGTCCTTGGTCTCAACACCATGGAACTGATCTAAAGTATAACACAGTAATGACACAGTAATCCTAAGTTTGGGTGTGAGGTCCTTGGTCACAACACCCTGGAACTGCATAATAACCAAAAGACAAGATCATCTGTATGGGCAAATAATCAACAATAATAAGCAAGAATTAATGCTTGCATAATCTTTATTAAACACACTGAAAAAAGGATAAAAACAATTAAAATTGGGTGGCACCCATTGGAGGACACTGATACAAATCAATCAAAAAAGTTGTTGCACCAAATACAATGTGCAAAGTGCAGATAGTGTACTAAACAGAAATAACAAATGAATCAAAGCTAACACCTGAGTACCAATGATCAAAAGACATGTAAAAATGCAATGACGAGGTGGAAAAAATTATGATGGAAGCAGACAGCAAAGCCAGTATCTGGGCATATAGAGACCTCTATAGAAATGTATCACAATGCTGGTTTCCCGCATGGAATAATAATGCCACAAGGATGCTGTGAAAAGGTAAGGTGCAGCCGAAAAAAAGCATGAATGTTTACCTGTTAGTACAGTATCAGTCAAATTGTCCCCCGGGTGCGCCCCTCCACGCGTATCGCGGCAACGCCGCTTTCTCAAGAGGTGTCGGTAATGTGCCCAGTGCGCATTGATATAGTCAGTAAGGAATCCCCGGGGGAAAGGTCAACAGCTGATAGAGCATGCGTGGCCACGCATGCACGCAGTGACGCCGCTCGTCTCACTTGGAGCGAGCAGCGCGCCTGCGTATACAGTCAAGGGGAAATAATGTCATAATCACGCAGCAATAATATGCTAATATATAATATTGAGTAATTTAGTTATTGCAACATTCAGTGAAGAAATAAAGAGCATGAAAAACTTTAGAAACTACAAATATCATACAAATATACATACAATAGAGAAATACTTAATCTATACAGACAAACTCCATCTAGTGGCCATATTACATAGTGTCCAAAATAAAAATTTAAAAAATGATTACATACGTATGTGTATATGAACAGAGCTGCACATAAATGCAGAAAAGTGCAAAGAGTGTGGAAGACAAATATTTAAAGTGCAAGATGCATATAAGGTGCTGGAAAATGAACTTCTCAAGACGTCCAATAGAATCCATAGTCAGGAATTCTTGAAGTGTAAATAATTGGTGTTCATAGGTGTATATTCATCTAAAAAATATATGTATACATAATTCATACATTAATATCAGTTCCTTATCTTTAAGTGACAATGTGATACCAAAAATAAACTTAATGAAGAAAACGTGAATCAAACGTGATCATATCACAATATATAAAAAAACTTTACGGGTGAGACTGTACTCACTCAGCCTCACTCGTTATAATAGTGCTATGGTGAAATGGTCTGCTGTAACCAATAAAAACTGTGCCACACAGCATGAAATATTTTAAAGTGCAAAGTGCATTAAATAACTTTCCATACACACACTATTTACCTGTCACATGATGGGTGTCGTCAATAGGATGATAATTCTAAGAATATATAGGTGTACCCTAAAGTCCAGAAGAGTATAAATAATCTGAAAAAAGTATAAAAATATATATAGAAAGAACAATCAGTGCACTCATGTGCATAACAACGAGTAGATACAACACCAAACTCTGAAAAGCAAAAAATCTATAAAGAGCCACATATAGCAATGACAACAAGTGGGAACAACACCGAACTCTGAAAAACACAAAACATATAAAGGGCCACATAGAGCAATCTAGAGGAGGGCATTAAAAGAGAGATATACAGAGAAATATGGCATGTAGATACAGAGCACCCTGAGAATAACAACCAGCATCAAATAGGCTAGGGGTAGGAATAAAAAAATAAATAAATAAATAAAACCCCTTACTGTGGCAAGAAACAACCAAAGGAAAATTCCTCATTGAGTCCATGGGGACTGAGGGTGCCCATGTCATGTATCCACCTCAATTCACTTCTCAGTAGCCTGGTGGTCAAATCACCCCCCCTAATACTTTGTTTGATTTGTTGGAGCCCCACGAATCTCCAACCTTTGAGCGAAGAATTGTGGCTAAGGAGGGCATGTAAAGCCACTGGTGTTAGACGTTTCCCATCATCATAATCTCTCCTAGCAAGTTTAATTGTAGAAATATGTTTTTGCAGACGTAATTTAAGTGGATTTTTTGTTTGTCCAATATATTGTTTGGAGCATGGGCACTGCAACAAATATATAACTGATGAAGTTTTACAATTGATGAAATCAAAGATTGTGTACCTCCTCTGATTAGCAGAACTTACCACTTCCTTCGTAGGAGTCATAAGGCTGCAGACTGAACAATTGCCACACGGAAAGCTTCCTTTGACACTTAACGATCTCTCGGGTCTTTGGTAGTGGCTCTTAGATAATATTGTTCTTAGTGTGGGTGCTCTTTTAGCAGTGATGCTAGGCCGATCTGTTAGGAAAGGACACAAATCATGATCACTCTTGATGATCTCCCAATGCTTCTGTACAACATTGAATAGTTCATTCCAATTATTATTGAAAGGCGTGATGAGACGGATAACATCCTGTTTACATCTACTCTTTGGAACCAGTAGCTTTGTTCTGGGTATAGCCCTTGCTCTTCTTATCGCTTTCTCCACAATTTTGCGGGGATAGCCCCTCCTGCGTAGCCTCGTCCTCAGTTGTGCTGCTTCTTGCTCAAATGCCAAATCTGTTGAGCAATTACGCTTCAACCTGATGAATTGACCAAATGGTATGTTATTCTTGGTCTTATTACTGTGATGTGAGTTATATTGTAATATACTGTTCACAGCCGTTGGCTTCCTATAAGTGGAGGTCACAATTCTCCCATTGGTATCTTTAGAAATTTTTAAATCCAAAAACTCAACTGTCAAGTCCGATATTTTATGTGTTAAATATATATTAAATTTGTTCTGGTTGAGTTTTTCGAGAAACTCAACACACAGCTCACGTGTCCCCTGCCAAATGATCAGGAGGTCGTCGATAAAACGAAACCAACCTATAATGTGTGGATGATAAATCTCCATTTCAGGGGCCCAAACAACCTCACGCTCCCACCACCCCAGGAAAAGGTTGGCGACCGAGGGGGCACAACGTGCCCCCATCGCCACCCCCCTCACCTGTAGGTAGAAGCGCGAGTCGAAGATGAAAAAATTGTGGGTCAACACAAATCTCAAAAGTTGTAGCAAAAAGTCACGTTTTGCAGGGTTAAAGTTCCCCATTTCCAAAAAATAGCCAACAGCATGCAAACCATCATCATGTTTGATGTTAGTATAAAGACTCTCAACATCGCATGTAACAAGAAACATATCATCAGATAACGCTAGCCCATCTATTTGATTAAGTATGTCACTTGTATCTCTAATGTACGATTCCAGGGTTTCCACAAATGGTTGTAGAAAATGGTCAATAAATTTGCCACACTTCTCTGTAATACTCCCTATCCCTGAAATGATCGGTCTCCCAGGGGGCTTCTCAGCATGCTTATGAATCTTTGGGAGTAGGTAGAATGTTGCAACTGTTGGTTTCTCCACCCATAAGAATTTGGCTTCCTTTTCTGTGATGACTGCATTTATTCTGGCCTGCTCTAAGATCACCTTTAGTTCTAATTGAAATGTTTTAGTGGGATTCTGAGTGAGCACACGATAGAAATTGGTGTTATCTAATTGTTTGTGGGCTTCGTCGAGATACATATCTATGGGCCAAACTACTATATTGCCCCCTTTGTCGGCCTCACGTATGATGATGTCAGTTCTGGATTTAAGTTGTTTTAGGGCTGTCCTCTCTCCGTTGTTTAAATTATTATTCCTTGACACTCCCCTGTTGCTGATTTTCTGTAGGTCCTTACATACCAAATTAAAAAATATTTTGATTTCTGGACTAAATGTGGGAATAAATTTGGATGCAGGTTTGAATTGTGTATTCTCACCTTTTAGTCTTCCATCTTCATTATCCTGCAGCAGACTCAGTAGATCCTCAAAAGTTTGTAAATCTTGGGCCTCTAGGCCCATTTCTGCCAGCTCCTGTTGTTGCACGCGTTTGCGGCCGAACATCTTTTTGAGAGTAAGTCTCCTGCAAAAGAGGAAAACATCTTTGATGGTTTCAAAAACATCAATGGAATTTGTTGGGGAAAAGGACAAGCCTCTTTCCAAAACACTGATTTCATTATTAGTTAATTCTGTTTGGGATAAATTAATCACCTTAAGTGAGGCCTCATCATCATCTTGTTGATCTCTGGGACCTCTACTTCTCCTATCTTGTGAGTGTGTGGTTTTTAGTTCTGCTAATCTACGGTCAATAGATTTGCTGATACTGTCTAATTCAGAATCATTCAGTTCGCTCGAATCTGAGGTATAACCAATTTGACTGTTGTTGCGTGAACCAGCTCCCGCTGCCTTTTCCTGAGGTTTAGTGGGATTCCGTTTTTTGGGGTAGCGTCTTCTGATTCCCTGTCCCTTCATATTGCCATGATGTCTCCAGGAGTATGCAGGGATAGGGAGTATTACAGAGAAGTGTGGCAAATTTATTGACCATTTTCTACAACCATTTGTGGAAACCCTGGAATCGTACATTAGAGATACAAGTGACATACTTAATCAAATAGATGGGCTAGCGTTATCTGATGATATGTTTCTTGTTACATGCGATGTTGAGAGTCTTTATACTAACATCAAACATGATGATGGTTTGCATGCTGTTGGCTATTTTTTGGAAATGGGGAACTTTAACCCTGCAAAACGTGACTTTTTGCTACAACTTTTGAGATTTGTGTTGACCCACAATTTTTTCATCTTCGACTCGCGCTTCTACCTACAGGTGAGGGGGGTGGCGATGGGGGCACGTTGTGCCCCCTCGGTCGCCAACCTTTTCCTGGGGTGGTGGGAGCGTGAGGTTGTTTGGGCCCCTGAAATGGAGATTTATCATCCACACATTATAGGTTGGTTTCGTTTTATCGACGACCTCCTGATCATTTGGCAGGGGACACGTGAGCTGTGTGTTGAGTTTCTCGAAAAACTCAACCAGAACAAATTTAATATATATTTAACACATAAAATATCGGACTTGACAGTTGAGTTTTTGGATTTAAAAATTTCTAAAGATACCAATGGGAGAATTGTGACCTCCACTTATAGGAAGCCAACGGCTGTGAACAGTATATTACAATATAACTCACATCACAGTAATAAGACCAAGAATAACATACCATTTGGTCAATTCATCAGGTTGAAGCGTAATTGCTCAACAGATTTGGCATTTGAGCAAGAAGCAGCACAACTGAGGACGAGGCTACGCAGGAGGGGCTATCCCCGCAAAATTGTGGAGAAAGCGATAAGAAGAGCAAGGGCTATACCCAGAACAAAGCTACTGGTTCCAAAGAGTAGATGTAAACAGGATGTTATCCGTCTCATCACGCCTTTCAATAATAATTGGAATGAACTATTCAATGTTGTACAGAAGCATTGGGAGATCATCAAGAGTGATCATGATTTGTGTCCTTTCCTAACAGATCGGCCTAGCATCACTGCTAAAAGAGCACCCACACTAAGAACAATATTATCTAAGAGCCACTACCAAAGACCCGAGAGATCGTTAAGTGTCAAAGGAAGCTTTCCGTGTGGCAATTGTTCAGTCTGCAGCCTTATGACTCCTACGAAGGAAGTGGTAAGTTCTGCTAATCAGAGGAGGTACACAATCTTTGATTTCATCAATTGTAAAACTTCATCAGTTATATATTTGTTGCAGTGCCCATGCTCCAAACAATATATTGGACAAACAAAAAATCCACTTAAATTACGTCTGCAAAAACATATTTCTACAATTAAACTTGCTAGGAGAGATTATGATGATGGGAAACGTCTAACACCAGTGGCTTTACATGCCCTCCTTAGCCACAATTCTTCGCTCAAAGGTTGGAGATTCGTGGGGCTCCAACAAATCAAACAAAGTATTAGGGGGGGTGATTTGACCACCAGGCTACTGAGAAGTGAATTGAGGTGGATACATGACATGGGCACCCTCAGTCCCCATGGACTCAATGAGGAATTTTCCTTTGGTTGTTTCTTGCCACAGTAAGGGGTTTTATTTATTTATTTATTTTTTTATTCCTACCCCTAGCCTATTTGATGCTGGTTGTTATTCTCAGGGTGCTCTGTATCTACATGCCATATTTCTCTGTATATCTCTCTTTTAATGCCCTCCTCTAGATTGCTCTATGTGGCCCTTTATATGTTTTGTGTTTTTCAGAGTTCGGTGTTGTTCCCACTTGTTGTCATTGCTATATGTGGCTCTTTATAGATTTTTTGCTTTTCAGAGTTTGGTGTTGTATCTACTCGTTGTTATGCACATGAGTGCACTGATTGTTCTTTCTATATATATTTTTATACTTTTTTCAGATTATTTATACTCTTCTGGACTTTAGGGTACACCTATATATTCTTAGAATTATCATCCTATTGACGACACCCATCATGTGACAGGTAAATAGTGTGTGTATGGAAAGTTATTTAATGCACTTTGCACTTTAAAATATTTCATGCTGTGTGGCACAGTTTTTATTGGTTACAGCAGACCATTTCACCATAGCACTATTATAACGAGTGAGGCTGAGTGAGTACAGTCTCACCCGTAAAGTTTTTTTATATATTGTGATATGATCACGTTTGATTCACGTTTTCTTCATTAAGTTTATTTTTGGTATCACATTGTCACTTAAAGATAAGGAACTGATATTAATGTATGAATTATGTATACATATATTTTTTAGATGAATATACACCTATGAACACCAATTATTTACACTTCAAGAATTCCTGACTATGGATTCTATTGGACGTCTTGAGAAGTTCATTTTCCAGCACCTTATATGCATCTTGCACTTTAAATATTTGTCTTCCACACTCTTTGCACTTTTCTGCATTTATGTGCAGCTCTGTTCATATACACATACGTATGTAATCATTTTTTAAATTTTTATTTTGGACACTATGTAATATGGCCACTAGATGGAGTTTGTCTGTATAGATTAAGTATTTCTCTATTGTATGTATATTTGTATGATATTTGTAGTTTCTAAAGTTTTTCATGCTCTTTATTTCTTCACTGAATGTTGCAATAACTAAATTACTCAATATTATATATTAGCATATTATTGCTGCGTGATTATGACATTATTTCCCCTTGACTGTATACGCAGGCGCGCTGCTCGCTCCAAGTGAGACGAGCGGCGTCACTGCGTGCATGCGTGGCCACGCATGCTCTATCAGCTGTTGACCTTTCCCCCGGGGATTCCTTACTGACTATATCAATGCGCACTGGGCACATTACCGACACCTCTTGAGAAAGCGGCGTTGCCGCGATACGCGTGGAGGGGCGCACCCGGGGGACAATTTGACTGATACTGTACTAACAGGTAAACATTCATGCTTTTTTTCGGCTGCACCTTACCTTTTCACAGCATCCTTGTGGCATTATTATTCCATGCGGGAAACCAGCATTGTGATACATTTCTATAGAGGTCTCTATATGCCCAGATACTGGCTTTGCTGTCTGCTTCCATCATAATTTTTTCCACCTCGTCATTGCATTTTTACATGTCTTTTGATCATTGGTACTCAGGTGTTAGCTTTGATTCATTTGTTATTTCTGTTTAGTACACTATCTGCACTTTGCACATTGTATTTGGTGCAACAACTTTTTTGATTGATTTGTATCAGTGTCCTCCAATGGGTGCCACCCAATTTTAATTGTTTTTATCCTTTTTTCAGTGTGTTTAATAAAGATTATGCAAGCATTAATTCTTGCTTATTATTGTTGATTATTTGCCCATACAGATGATCTTGTCTTTTGGTTATTATGCAGTCTTTCTGCATCTGATGGGACACTTATCATGGTGTTATGTTTTTTATTTAGACTCAGCTGTTAGCTTGTTTGAACACCCTGGAACTGGTCTAAAGTATAACACAGTAATGACACAGTAATCCTAAGCTTGGGTGGGAGGTCCTTGGTCACAACACCCTGGAACTGGTCTAAAGTATAACACAGTAATGACACAGTAATCCTAAGCTTGGGTGTGAGGTCCTTGGTCACAACACCCTGGAACTGGTCTAAAGTATAACACAGTAATGACACAGTAATCATAAGCTTGGGTGTGAGGTCCTTGGTCACAACACCCTGGAACTGGTCTAAAGTATAACACAGTAATGACACAGTAATCCTAAGCTTGGGTGTGAGGTCCTTGGTCACAACACCCTGGAACTGGTCTAAAGTATAACACAGTAATGACACAGTAATCATAAGCTTGGGTGTGAGGTCCTTGGTCACAACACCCTGGAACTGGTCTAAAGTATAACACAGTAATGACACAGTAATCCTAAACTTGGGTGTGAGGTGCTTGGTCACAACACCCTGGAACTGGTCTAAAGTATAACACAGTAATGACACAGTAATCCTAAGCTTGGGTGTGAGGTCCTTGGTCACAACACCCTGGAATTGGTCTAAAGTATAACACAATAATGACACAGTAATCCTAAGCTTGGTGTGAGGTCCTTGGTCACAACACCCTGGAACTAGTCTAAAGTATAACACAGTAATGACACAGTAATCCTAAGCTTGGGTGTGAGGTGCTTGGTCACAACACCCTGGAACTGGTCTAAAGTATAACACAGTAATGACACAGTAATCCTAAGCTTGGGTGTGAGGTCCTTGGTCACAACACCCTGGAACTGGTCTAAAGTATAACACAGTAATGACACAGTAATCATAAGCTTGGGTGTGAGGTCCTTGGTCACAACACCCTGGAACTGGTCTAAAGTATAACACAATAATGACACAGTAATCCTAAGCTTGGGTGTGAGGTCCTTGGTCACAACACCCTGGAACTGGTCTAAAGTATAACACAATAATGACACAGTAGCATAATCTGGCTAAGTGTGAATTCCCAGGTCCACCTGGTTCTAACACACTGTAGGATCTGACCGAGGTCTGAGTGCTCACACGTAAGTATTCGCAACGGCAGACAACCAGCAACTGACAAGCAAGATCTATATATACTTGCAGTGCTGTGCAGCTCCGCCCGAGCCACTCAGCCAATCCAGAGTCCAGCTGGGATCAGCTGATCGGCCTGATCAGCTGATTCCCCTTCTGCTGGTATAAATGTCCTGTTGCCTGGCGCGCGGACGCGTAGCTCTCCATTTGTGTGAACTAGAATGTCCAGCCAAGCGAGACGCGTGTTGCTAAGTGGAAACCGCCGGTCTGAACGTGGAGATAGCCGCCCTGTCACTAGACCACGTGGCGGCATCTCCGCTGTTCATTACAACAGTGGTACGGTTGCCGATCCTGTTATTTGCGTTGGTACACATAGGCTGAGGGAATCCAACCCTCTTCTATATCCTACATACCTTTAATAGTACTTTTCCATGCATCAAAATGTACGCATGGGACATATGCACGCATCTTTTGTGCCCGACCAGCTTCGCTCTATCTATGGACTTAAAGAGAACCCGAGGTGTGTTTAAAGAATGTGATCTGCATACAGAGGCTGGATCTGCCTATACAGCCCAGCCTCTGTTGCTATCCCAAACCCCACTAAGGTCCCCCTGCACTCTGCAATCCCTCATAAATCACAGCCATGCTGTGAGGTTGTGTTTACATCTGTAGTGTCAGTGTCAGCTGCTCCCCCGCCTCCTGCATAGCTCTGGTCCCTGCCCCCGTCCCTTCCCTCCAATCAGCAGGGAGGGAAGGGATGCAGGCGGGGACTGGAGTTCTGCAGGAGGCGGGGAGAGCAGCAGACTGACACTATAGAGATAAACACAGCCAGCTCTGACAAGCTGTTTGTCAGCAGCGTGGCTGTGATTTATGAGGGATTGCAGAGTGCAGGGGGACCTTAGAGGGGTTTGGGATAGCAACAGAGGCTGGGCTGTATACAGGGGCGTAACTAGAAATCACTGGGCCCCCCTGCGAATATTTGGATGGGGCCCCCCCCATAGGTGCCAAATAATCGTAATGGGGCAGCGTTTCACTGTAAATTAATTGTAAAGTGGGCAGCATTTTACCAGACAATCGTAATGTGGGCCAGAAAATCGTAATGTGGGCAGAGTTCACCAGAAAATCGTAATGTGGGCCTTTAGAAAATCATAATGTGGGCAGAGTTCACCAGAAAATCGTAATGTGGGCACCAGTCACCAGAAAATAGTAACGTGAGCAGCAGTCACCAGAAAATTGTAACGTGGGCAGCATTTACCAGACAATCGTAATGTGGGCAGCGTTCACCAGAATATCGTAATGTGGGACAGAAAATCGTAATGTGGGCAGAGTTCACCAGAAAATTGTAACATGGACAGCATTCACCAGACAATCGTAACTTGGGCAGTGTTCACCAGAAAATCGTAATGTGGGCCAGAAAATCGTAATGTGGGCAGCGTTCACCAGAAAATCGTAACGTGGACAGCATTCACCAGACAATCGTAACGTGGGCAGTGTTCACCAGAAAATCGTAATGTGGGCCAGAAAATCGCAATGTGGGCAGCAGTCACCAGAAAATCGCCATCTGGGCAGCAGTCACCAGAAAATTGCAATGTGGGCATCAGTCACCAGAAAATCCTAATGTGGGCAGCAGTCACCAGAATATCGTAATGTGAGCAGCAGTCACCAGAAAATCCTAATGTGGGCAGCAGTCAGTCACCAGAATGTCGTAATGTGGGCAGCAGACACCAGAAAATCCTAATGTGGGCAGCAGTCACCAGAAAATCGCAATGTGGGCAGCAGTCACCAGAAAATCGCAATGTGGGCAGCAGTCACCAGAAAATCGCAATGTGGGCAGCAGTCACCAGAAAATCCTAATGTGGGCAGCATACACCAGAAAATCGTAATGTGGGCAGCAGACACCAGAAAATCGCAATGTGGGCAGCAGACACCTGAAAATCGCAATGTGGGCAGCAGACACCTGAAAATCGTAATGTGGGCAGCAGACACCTGAAAATCGTAATGAGGGCAGCAGACACCTGAAAATCGTAATGAGGGCAGCAGACACCTGAAAATCGTAATGTGGGCAGCAGACACCTGAAAATCGTAATGTGGGCAGCAGACACCAGAAAATCATAATGAGGGCAGCAGACACCAGAAAATCGTAATGAGGGCAGCAGACACCAGAAAATCGTAATGTGGGCAGCAGACACCTGAAAATCACAATGTGGGCAGCAGACACCTGAAAATCGTAATGAGGGCAGCAGACACCTGAAAATCGTAATGAGGGCAGCAGACACCTGAAAATCGTAATGTGGGCAGCAGACACCTGAAAATCGTAATGTGGGCAGCAGACACCAGAAAATCGTAATGAGGGCAGCAGACACCAGAAAATCGTAATGAGGGCAGCAGACACCAGAAAATCGTAATGTGGGCAGCAGACACCTGAAAATCACAATGTGGGCAGCAGACACCTGAAAATCGTAATGAGGGCAGCAGACACCTGAAAATCGTAATGTGGGCAGCAGACACCTGAAAATCGTAATGAGGGCAGCAGACACCAGAAAATCGTAATGAGGGCAGCAGTAATGTGGGGCTGTGGTGGGCAGCGAGCGGCGGGCAGATACATACCTGCTTCCGTGCGTTCCATTGGAGACTTCTCCCTCTAGCGGCTGACGTCACTTCCGGAAGTGACGTCAGCCGCTAGAGGGAGAAGTCTCCGATGGAACGCACGGAAGCAGGTATGTATCTGCCCGCCGCTCGCTGCCCACCACAGCCCCACAGACACTTACGAGCTGGAGGGGAGCACAGAGGGGAGAGCCCCGAGGTGAGGGAGAGGGGGGAACTACCCCTCTCCCCGCCGACTGTGGGCAAGGCTTTCCCCTCATGCTGCCACCCCTCCAGCACCCACAAAACGGGCCCCAGGGGGGGGCCGGGCCCCCCCGCGGGCGCAGGGGCTGCAGGGCCTATTCCTACGCCCCTGACTGTATAGGCAGATCCAGCCTCTGTATGCAGATAATATTCTTCAAACCCACCTCGGGTTCTCTTTAACGATGCCTGTGGAAGCCCTCTCCCACATAGTAAGGGACAACACTTTTCTTTATGGGCAATACACTTTTGCCTTGTTCCCTTAGGGCATTAGGTGTCCTTTGTGCTTGTCTCCTGAAGTAGCAGGTCCAGATGACCAATACACACACATGACTTGGTTCATGTAATTTGGTTTTAGAGGAATACATCTAACCATATACCGCCATATCGAAAGAGATTCCCTACCCTTAGAGAGTTTTTAAGTGTAGGTTAGGTTTTCAAAATAAAATATGATTGTGATTTTTATTTAGAAATGGAGGTTTTCATTAGTGTAGTGTTGCCATGGTAATGTTACAATGACATGCATGAATTTAATGAACACGTTTTCCTTTTTTATGTACAGAATTGTTCAAGAAGCATTTTATATTTTAATGTATATAGATAATGTGGCATTAATATTTAATGGTTGCACTCATTGAGATTGAATATCGCCGTTAGAGGCGACCTTTCACTTCCCTACACTCCTGCTCTTCAATATTCCAGCTTGTGGTGTGGGTCAATGGTGACCGCACAGGGCGGGTACACTGGTTTTGTTTCTGAGGGGCTGAGGCACGCCATTCACCTGGGCAATCACATGAGCAGGCTCTGTAGCAGCGCCAAACGGCTGTAGTGCTTGGTCACCTCACCTCTCACACCCATCACGGAAACAGGTGTGATGTAACTATGCTGGACTTTATTTATGATGGCTGTATTGTTTGAGAATAAATGCATGTAACAGGTTAGTGTCCGGTCTACGTCTTGTACAGCATAAGTCTTAAAGTGCCCATACATCTAGCAATGTATTGGCAGATCGACCAAGAGACAGGTCTGGTATCTGCCCATACATCGCACACTGATTTCTGATCGATTTATGTATGAAAACGTTCAGGAATCAGTCTTGTGACACCATTCCTTAAAATATATTACCTGTCTGCCATGCTTCCATATTAGTGCACCATGTGGCTCCCAGCATTATAGCATGTGGAACGCAGGGCCGGATTACCGACCAGGCAACAAAAGCAGTCGCTTGGGGCCCCATTCAGAGTCAAAGGGGCCCCATTAGCACATAAACCAGCCCTTGCCATCCTGTCAGCGGTGGCTGGATGGTATTATGGTTAAAGGGACTCTGAGCAGTGCAGTAACTATGGAAAGATGCATATCATTTTAAAGCTCTCTTTCTCCTCTTTCCAATGATATCTAAACGGCTGCTCTATGCCTTTTAGTTTTCGATATTTTTGCGATTGAAATCGCGGCCACAGGACGACTTTTCTCCAAAGTCAGCGGTGGCTGGATGGTATAATGGTTAAAGGGACTCTGAGCAGTGCAGTAGCTATGGAAATATTCATATCATTTTAAAGCTCTCTTTCTCCTCTTTCCAATGATATATAAACAGCTGCTCTATGCCTTTTAGTTTTCGATATTTTCGCGATCGAAATCGCGGCCACAGGACGACTTTTCTCCAAAGTCAGAGGTGGCTGGATGGTATAATGGTTAAAGGGACTCTGAGCAGTGCAGTAACTATGGAAATATGCATATCATTTTAAAGCTCTCTTTCTCCTCTTTCCAATGATATCTAAACGGCTGCTCTATGCCTTTTAGTTTTCGATATTTTTGCGATTGAAATCGCGGCCACAGGACGACTTTTCTCCAAAGTCAGCGGTGGCTGGATGGTATAATGGTTAAAGGGACTCTGAGCAGTGCAGTAACTATGGAAAGATTCATATCATTTTAAAGCTCTCTTTCTCCTCTTTCCAATGATATCTAAACGGCTGCTCTATGCCTTTTAGTTTTTGATATTTTCGCGATTGAAATCGCAGCCACAGGACGACTTTTCTCCAAAGTCAGCGGTGGCTGGAGGTATAATGGTTAAAGGGACTCTGAGCAGTGCAGTAACTATGGAAAGATTCATATCATTTTAAAGCTCTCTTTCTCCTCTTTCCTATATGATATATAAACAGCTGCTCTATGCCTTTTAGTTTTTGATATTTTCACGATCGAAATCACGGCCACAGGACGACTTTTCTCCAAAGTTAGCAGCTCGATTCAGCACAATGCAATGAAATATAAGGAACCCAGGGGGATATAATTACAAACATCATGCTGGTAGGTGTGAGGATGTAATGAATTAGTTGTGGGTATGCTTAAAGGCATATCCACAGGCACTGCTTGGAGTCCCTTTAAGGGCTCTGCCGCTGACACAGGAGACCAGGGTTCGAATCTCAGCTCTGCCTGTTCAGTAAGCCAGCACCTATTCAGTAGGAGACCGTAGGCAAGTCTCTCTAACACTGCTACTGCCTATAGGGTGCGTCCTAGTGGCTGCAGCTCTGGCGCTTTGAGTCCACCAGGAGAAAAGCGCGATATAAATGTTATTTGTCTTGTCTTGTCAAATGATGCCGTGCGCTGCTGATTGTCTTCAGAGCCAGGCTCTCCTCCTAGGTCCCCCTCCTGCTACTGTGCGCTCTGCCGCTGCCCACTCCACCCTCCCTTCCCACAGAGAACCACAGCTGCAGCAAGACTGATAGCAGTAGATGGCAAACGCTCAATCACCTATCCATGATCCAAGCAATAGAGATCCCGTCATCTGAAACCCATCTGTCTCTTCTACAGTGCAGCCGCTCGCTCTGAACTTCCTGATTCTCAGATCAGACATGAAGTAGGAAGTAGTAATAGTAGTAGTAACAGAGCGACAGCACTCTAGAGGAGACAGATGGGCTCCGGATGACGGGACCTCTATTGCTTGGATCGCAATAGGTGAATGTGATTCATCTGGTGCTGTCATTCTCCCCCACTGCAGCTGCCTTCTCTGCTGGACTATCGTATTCACTGGGATGGAGGCTGCATGGTGGCTGTCTAGTTTGGGAGGAAATTAGTTGTTCGGTGGTGGGAGTGGTTATGTAATTCTGTCTGGGGAACGGCTTCCGGTTTGGCGGTGTCCAGAGCTTTCTGCTATTGCCAGGCTGGAGATGCAGGGGGAAAGTGCTGCTGCTGTGATATCTGGCGCCCTCTTCACAGGGGTGCCCCAGCTCCTGAGTGCAAATGTCCCAGCCTTTCATCTCTCACTCTGCATTTTGCCGCTGCTATTCCCTGCATTGTGCACCCACAGAGGAAAGCGTGCTGTTGCCCATAGCAACCAGTAGCTCGGCTGCCCGGTGTGTGCGACATATTGCTGTGCAGCTGCATCTTCTGATTCTATTACGACATGATGGGGGGGGCCCAAATCAGTTACTTTGCTTAGGGCCCCATTTAGCCTTAATCCGGCTCTGGTGGAACGCGTGTGTGATGTCTTGCCGGTAGTCACATGGGATATGCCAGTAGTCACATGGGAAGTACTGTGGAAGTACAGCTGACACTAGCCAGACACTAGCGGGCAACATGACAGGAAAAGAATTTTAATGCAATGGCACACACAACATTTGGGAGGGACAGCAGCCAGGGGGGTCCATCGCGTTTGTTGCTCGCGATATTGCACACAGTTACTGCTGAACACCCGATAGCCCACATCAGCCCGAGATTTCCCAGTATGTTCGATCTATCTGAAATTGGTCAAATATGTGATCAGGAATGCTTGTTGCAGCACCGATTTGATAATAATTATCAAATTGGATGGTCAATCTACCACTAAGTCGCTAGATGTATGGCCACCTTAACCAGTTAATGCCCTCGCCCGATACCCAGCACGCACATTACTCTTGGCCAGTAGCATCACTCCTCCATAGCAAGCCCTTACTTGCCACCCAGAACCCTCACCCCTTCCCCCCTCCAACTGGAAGTCAGTACATGCACCCACATCATACCCCATACCTGCACCCAGCTCCTACATGGTACCCAGTACTTACACCTGCACTCAGCCCCACATGGCACCCACTATCTGCACCAAGCACCCACATGCTAACCAGTACTTGCACCCAAAACCATCATTGCACTTAATACTTGCACTCAGCACCCACATGACACCCACAGCCCACCCACCCAGTACAGGTATGGCACCAAGTATTCACACCCATCAGTAGCTTAATTTGCACCCAGTCCCACTTAGCACCCAGTACCCACACCTAGCATTCACATGACATCTAGTAACTGCATCCAGAAGCCACATGGCACTGAGTACTTGCACACAACACCCACATGACACTGAATACCCACCGATTGCCATCACCCACATGACATCCCGTACCCTCACCCAGAACCCACATGGCACCAAATATCTGCATCAGTATACACATGACAACCAATACCCCCCCATAACCAGCACCCACATGGCACCCAGTACTCACACAGCACCAAGCTCCCCCCATAATCAGCACTCAGTCCCCACATGGGATTTAGTAGTACCCCTATACCTAGCCATTAGCTCTCATATGGCACCCAGCAGCCAATACCCACATATTTCAACGCTCACATGGCACCAAATAACCTTTATGGCCCACACCCAGTACCCAACCATGGTCTGTACCCACATGGCACCCAGTACCTGGCCATTATGCATCTAATACCCTCCTATGACCTTCACACACATACTCCCCACCCATGGTCCGAACCCTTATGACATCAAGTACTCACCGATGGTGCAAAGCACAAATAGCACTCACTACCCACTCATGTCCTACCCACAACACCTACATGCACTCAATACCCACCCTTGGCCAGTACCCTGTACCAATTAGCACCCACTACTGTTATGCACCATCTGCTGTTCAGTAACCACCCAATACTTCGCATCCAATACCACTTAGCACAAATTAAACCTTGGTACCCACTGCAACTTGACACAGACTGTACTTTGGAACCTCAGCACGCACTGCACCAGCACAAACTGGATCTTTACACCTTAGTATCCACTGCACCTCTGCACTTACTGCAACTATTCACCTACTCATGCTTGGCATCCACTGTGTATTGGCAGCTACCATCTCTTTACCTGAAAAAAAACCTTGGCACTGATCAAGAGGGACTGCCCAGTCCTACATCAGGCTCCTCTGTATCTATTCTTATAGGGGTCACCTATCACTACTGATTTGAAGGTGATGGCAAAAATCTGCCTGATACTGCTATTAAGAATAAGGGGGGGGGGGGAGCAAACACTACCTAATACTATTTTCTGGGGATGGAGAGCTATAAGGTGTAAATCACATATAGGTCTGGAGGTCGCTTCACCCCCAACGTCCTGGGGGAAAAATAATTGTAGACACGGGGCAGATAAAAGTAGTTTCTAACCCTGTAATCTTTGCTCTCACCAACCTACCATACCATGGTTCTGACTGATCTGCAGCTCTGCCCAGCCTTTTGCTAACTCCCTCCTCACCTTCTCCCTTGAGATGAGTTATTCTGTCTGCTTTTATATGAGCAGTCCTGCACACTTCCCAGGCTCACTTCATAGACATCACTGAATACACTTAACATTTGAACACACTTCCTGTCTCAGCAGGAAGGCACACTCACACAGAATGAAATACCTACCCACCAGAGCAGACAGCATGATTTATCAAAAGAGAGAAGGAAAGGAGGGCATTAGCACAGAGGCTGGGCAGAACTGCAGATGTTGCAGTGTTAATGGTTGAATTTCAACACTGTTTTTCACTTGCTGAATTAGGAAGAAAACTTTTATAGGGTAAGAAACTGCAGCAGTGCTTTTAGCAAACACTTTTTGTCATGATTTGTAGTGGGTTAATATACTTGTATCCTCTACTAGCTTTCTTTAACTCTTGCTTTGATTTCTGATAACTTCCTCAGACTCTGTTCTTCTTCCCTCAGGCTCTTGCTGCCCTTTTTTTGTTTTTCTCTATCTTCATTTCCTATCTTTACCCTCCTCTCTTCTGTGTCTCCTGCAGCAATGGCCAGAGGGAAGGGGGGGGATTGTTTGGTATCATTTGCTCAATCCGCTACAGATCAGCAGATGAAATAAGTCTAGATCTTTCATATGTTACCAAGACGGCAGCTAAGCTGTGCTCTTTCCTAATGACTGCTCTGAACAATATGCCACTCTCACATCTTGAGTACCACCCACCCCCCTGCCAGGAAGGGGTTCTGTGCACGGGGACCCCTATTATCGTTAAATACCCATTAGTTCTGGTGACAGGCTTGGCATGCATGCCAGGCGTGGGAGAAGCATAGTCAGGATTAAGCGACATGGCTTTTCATTTCTGCGCACACCACCAATTAGCTTCTCATTAGTGGGAACAGCCGCAGGCGTTTGTATCTCGCCCCTCTCCATGCATCGCTGCCTGCCTCCGAGCGAGGGAAAGGTCAATGTCGCCAGCATGTCCCAGTTGAACGCGTCCCAGAAGTAAATCATCTCTTGTTAAGGGGTAGAATCGAAAAAGAGAAGTCAGAGATCTGCATAATGTGAGAGCAGTGAAACTGCAGCTTGAATGGAAATTGCACAATAAACACGCTTCCCAAACCTTTCCCTGACCTTTGTTAGATTTATTGGAGTATTATATCGCTGAAGAATAGACATACATGGGTATCACTTCTGTTCTAGCTGCAGTAGAGCTGTCATGTGACTTCCCAGGGTGCTAAGGGAGAGTCCTCATGTGTTCAGTGCTTACTTCTTCTCAGGACACTTCTTGTTTCTGCATCAATTTAGCACTGCAGCTTTGCATTATCCTCCTGTGAAGGAGAGATCGTTGTAGAGGTGATAAAGACTGAAAAAGCTTGTATCTCTAAAGACAACTGGAATGCAGCAAGTTCCGTATTTCTTTCATCTCTGTCTGTATGCTTCAGTAGTTATATACATATTACTGCAGTGAGGAGAGACAGGCTTTCTAAGGACTTGACTTTGCATGACAGTTCACTGTAGGAAACACTTTTAAATAGTAGACTCATTTTAATGTGTGCTATAATTACGTGGCATACAATTCAAGGACAGCCATGAAATAGCTGTATATCGATTTTTGGCGTGGGTGTCTCAGTGCTCTATTCATTTTCATCCAAATATAACATCAGTTTTTAATTTCTGGTACCTAAGTGGTTAATCCGTGTACTCTCAGTTTTACTTAGGGATGGTCGGAATGCCAAATTCTGATTCCGCGGTAATTCCGCATTCCGTCATGTACCGATTATCGATTCCGCTTTCCGCTACCAATTTCCGCATTCCAAGGCGGAATTTCCGCCGGAAATCGCGGAAATTCCGCCCGACTTTAACATCAATTTTCTCAAAAACTATAAGGTCTTTTTAAAAACTTTTTTTTGCATCTTGCTCAGAAAGTTCTGTTTAATAAACCCTGAAAATTTGGTGTTTCTAGGACTTACGGGGGCTTTGCTATTAACTGCTAAAGTCGGCGGATTTTTACTGTAATGTAAAATGCAGAAAATAGGCAGATGCAGATTTTCTGCATTTTACATTACAGTAAAAAAACGCCGACTTTAGTGGTTAATAGAAAAGCCCCCTTAAGTCCTAGAAACACCAAATTTTCAGCGTTTATTAAACCAAATCTTGTGAACAAGATGCAAACAAACGTTTTCAAAAAGACCTTATAGTTTTTGAGAAAATCGATGTTAAAGTCGGGTGGATTTTCCGCGATTTCCGGCGGAAATTTCCGTGATTTCCGGCGGAAATCCGCCTACGGCACTTGCATTACCGATTTCCGCATTCCGATACGGAAATGCAATTTCCGATCGGAATTTCGGAAATTGCATTTCTGCGGAATCCGAATGAGCATCCCTAGTTTTACTCAAACAGCCTGAGGCTTTAACCCTGTTCTGTCCTTAACGTTAACCTTTTGTCCCTGACAGTATCCAAAAGCTTATTTTAAAGTGAACCTAAACCCATGTAAAAAAATTAGTTTTACTTGCCTGGGGCTTCTACCAGCCCCCTGCAGCCATCCTGTGCCCTCAAAGTCACTCACAGATCTTCTAGTGCTACGCCACCAGCTAGTTTTATTTTTGCCGACTCGGAGTTGGTGGGCCACCACGCGTATCCTTGCATGCTTTCCCGCAGTTGCAGGACGCTATTGTGGGAGGCAACACGTATCTTTGTACGCGTTGCATCTGCAATAGCATCCTGTACCTGCAGGAACCGCAATAGCGTCCTGTGCCTGTGGGAACACGTGCAAGGATACGCGTGGCGGCCCGCCGACTCCGAGTTGGCAAAGAATGAAACCAGCTGGCTTAGGTGGGTTTAGGTTCACTTTAAAGAGTACCCGAGGCGTACCTTATGTCAAAAATTAGATAACTACCTAAAAATATGGATCTTCCATCCAGGGCCGCACTCTCTTCGAGCAGGTCTGGTGTACTGTCACAGGTGCAGTATAGTCGTGCTCATGCATAAGGGGGAACGTGGCCCTGATCCGAAATCCAACAAGCTCTAATTTTTGGAGGAGTCCGAGTCCCAGATCAGCAATGGTGGTCTGGAGAATGTTGTGGGAAGCCTCTACAGGATCCAAAGGCTTCCTTCTTTTTAGGTAAGTTCTCAATCACATTGGGTGCATTGAGAAACGTGTAAAAGCGCATGATAAAAAAACACATGCATTTGTGCGTGTTTTAGTGTGTGTTTCAGTGCGTTGGAGTGCGCTTTTTTTAAGCATGTTTAACTTATTGTAGCAGTTGTCAAGAAAGATTTGTTTTCAAATAAAAGTTCCTTTGAGCTTGTATGCGCTAAAAAAACACAACCATTCACTTGCATTGATGTGCGCTTCACAGCTCAACGCACAGAAATGCATGCAACATTATGTTTTTGTAACACAGCTCAGCGCAGCGCATAGATGTGAAGCAGGCACATTAATTACATGGGAAATTCAATACCTTGCAGATCGCACAGCGCAATGCACTCTGAAAAGCGCACAAAAACATATTTAGTGTGAAAGAGTCTTAAGTATCTGTTTATTCGAACCGAGGTTCACCTCAGGTGCACTATAAGGGCAGCTTCATTACTGCCAATCATGCCCCCCCCCCTCCCCACCAGCAAAACATTGTTAGGGCCCCCACTGTTCACAACCTCACAGCCTGGAGGCCCATCTTGCATGGGTGATAAAGCAGGTGCGGCCATCAAGATTTTCACATCCATAACAAGTATATTCGCAAAAACACCTGATCTGGAGGATGGGCCCCTGTATCAAAGGGAGGAAAGGTTAGTAGTTGGGGTCCCCCCACACCTCTGGGCCCTGTAGGAGCTGCTTACTTATAGTTACATACCTGGTCAAGAGGCCTGCTTATAAAGTGGTAAACAGGCTGCTTACAAGAAAAAAATATTTCCTGTTCCCTACATTTATAAAAGTGGAACTCCACTGAAAAATCGCCACTTCTCAATTATTGCTGTTTTAGGCTGCTTTCACGCATGCAACATCACAACAATGAGATTGTCCAAACTACCCATGGGGTGATGTAATGCTGCAGAAGAGCTAACGATGATGCAAAGGCGACACAGAGTCTACAGTGCGTTGCTGAATGGTACGACTGTTACCCTGTGGTAGGCTTTTGCACTGGAGTCTATGGCACCACTACAATCTATTTAGATAGTGGTGGTGGTGCAGCACACGTTGATTGGCCAAAAAACAGTGAGATACTTCCTGTCAAGTAGGAAGCACATCATTGTACATGGGCAAGGCGGAGCTATGCATATTACCCTGTAGGCGCACTGTGCCGCAAGGTAATATGCAAGAGGAAATGTTGCAGAGCAATTGTCCTGCCTCGGGCTCTCCTACTGTAAGACAACCGCAGTGCACTATGGGCTTGATTCACTAAACATCATGGCCACGCTACCGTTTTTGTGTTTTGAACGCGTTTTCGCTCACAACCGTGCATGAAAATTGCGCACAAAATTTCGCAATTGTGCAAAACGCAAAAACACTGGTGCATCCGTGATATGAGTTATCACAGTTTAGTGAATCAAGCCCCATATGTGAAACTAGCCTGATTGTTATTTACAGGACCACTATAGTGAAAATCATAACATTTAAAACACATGTAAACACATACAAATAAGAAGTACCAGTGTATACTTGAATACAAGTCGACCTAATGTATAGGTTGACTCCAATATTCAACCCTCTTAAGCTGGAATTTTTTATTGACTCAAGTATAAGTCTACCCAGCAAAGTTAATGGCTGCACTTGAGGTTAATGACAGCACTGCATACAGTATTGCAGCCATGAACCCCTCCTGTCCCTTAAGTGCAGCCAATAACTCCTCCAGGCCCCCAAGTGCAGCAATTATTCACTCCCCTTCCTGCAGCCCGGTATTCCACTCTGCCTCTTTCCTTTCAGACGTGTGCTTTCTTGCCATTTCTTTTATCAAGAAAGTATAACTTACCACTGGGTAAATTGCTGCAAATGGAAATGTAAATAACAGTACATACATTACTCAGCGTGCTCAGAATTGCCCATGACTCGTGTATAAGTCGTCCCCTATATGTTTATTAAGTGAGTTAGACCTACATTTCTAGACTTATAATCCAGTATATACAGTACGTATTTTCCATAAGTAAAATGAGCCAAAAATTACTTTACTAACAATGGCTAACATTTTGAACTGAAAAGATTATGTAAAAAATAAGATGCATTATTTCATTATTGCTGCTCTCAAATGCACTGTTACATTAATCTGTAGTACTATGGTACAAAGATGCATTTTTTTTATTACATTTTGGTTTAGCTTAGAATCGCTGGTATCTAATTTGGACAGAAAGAGCAGTCACACTTCCTCAGTGCTGTAATAAAAAATGGCTGCAACACCAAATGCTACAGTTAGTTAGCTCCCTGATAAGGGAGTGCATTGGCATCCCTACGCATATTAGGATGGTTGGAAAGTTGAGCTTGAATTGATTTTTGAGACACTAATCATTAACCCTATTCTAACCCTAAACTAAGGCTAAACTGCTGTAAAGCCTTGCACTAACTTCTCATCAAATTTCTAACCTTCTTTAACCTTGCTAAACCCAGATACTAGGTACTAGTTATCTGGGGGAATATGGAGAGTACATGTAATTGCTTCAGCAGAACTCTGCCCAGTACAAAAGCGGTGAAATCACTGTAAGTAGGGTGGAAGGAAAATCAAGCATTCTTATAGGGTAAAATCACATATGGTCCATAAAAGAGAGGTGATACCACAGCTAAATAAAACAACCTAATTAAAGCATTTCAAAGTGAATAAGAGATGTGAGCATGTTTGAGAAACGTGTGCATAGTACAGAAAGGCACATGCAATTACTTTGTGGCTAGTATATAGTGGTTTGTATCAATGACACGACAATGAAATGGATTTTGCTGAGCGCCAGAAAACTCTTCTGATGTCGTTATTTAACTGAGAGATAAAGTGGTATTTATGTTGCGGGACAAAAGAACAGTTTTGGCGTGAATGTCTTTTCTTCTGTAAATATCTAAACACGTAAAGAAAGAATGAAAACAAGTTAGGTTTAGCACACATTTCTGCTAACAAAGCACTTCACGTATTGATCCAGGTCAATGGCAAGGTTCGCATGAATGTATGGATCTACGCAGTGGCTGTTTGATGAAATGGAAAGAATCAGCGTTATACACCATTTTAAAGTAGAAAGTGTGCAAAGCCAGAAGTCAGTAGGGGGAGAGTTTGAAAAGACCAAAAAATTGCTTGCAGCACTGAAAGGATTTTAAATAACTTTTAATAACCTTTTTTTCACACCAGGTGACCCACATTGTTTTATAATAGTTTTCCATGGGAAAATGGCAGCAATTGTGTTTTAAATTATTTTGTGTACAGCCATTCTTTCCTTTCCATTATTGTTGCATGAAACAATGACACAATCTTTACCAACAGTGAATTAGGCACTGTGCACTAAAACTGCAAGAGGAAATGGTGAAGATATACAGTGTGGTTCGGAATTAGGACTGGATTAGTGATGATGAGATGTAAGAGGGTGGGCTGCTGCTTATGATAGGTAATATATAGTAAAGGAGTGTTCAAATCGATCGAGAGTATCATGACAACACCTGAGTGTGAGTGTAGTATGACAACACTTTATCTTGTTTTAGTAGACCTAAGGTGCATTCAGATGCACAATTACTATTGCCTACAGGAATCAGGACTCAATCCCTTGAGCATCTGAGTGACAGTTTGGGGCCAAAGTTCTTCTGCTATGGGGGTGGGGGAGGAAGGAAAACAGCACAGCATGCGATTGAGTGGTTTCAAGTGGGTACGGTGAGGTGGAGAACAATGTGATTATGCATTGTTCTCACAGCGTTGTCACCAAATATCATGCACGCCAGACCTTTAGCTTGTCACCTGCGCACATGGCAGATTCTCAGCTGAGATGGCTGTGAACAGTCCCATTTTGACTTCCAACGGGGGACACAGAACCAACAAACATAGCCAATCCTAGATGCTACAGGTACAGCCTCCAGGATGAAATGAGATGACAAAATCTACTTTAGTCTGATGCTTGGGGGCGGTAAAAGCATCATTTCCATCAGGCAACAAAAGTGACGCCTAAAATGCCACTGCCATTCATGAGTAGAAGCAGTTGTTTTTAATGACGATTTTGGCGTTTCTCGTTGTCCACTTAAAAGCTGATATCGTCATAAAAAAACCACTTCAACTCATGAATGGAAGTGCCAGCTGGTCCATTTTAAGCGTCACTTTCGTTGCCTGCCAGAAACTATGCTTTTACTGCGCCCCAAGCATCGGACTAAACCATCTCTAATGTGTGTACACGGCTTTATTCCCAGTAAGTTCTTGACATACGATCATGCTGTGTTCTTGATAACCCTCTATGTTTACTCGTCTAATCCTAGTCGCCACACATATCTAACATTCACTGTTCTCCAAAGCCTACCACAAACTAAAATGAGCCTTCACATTTCACTTATTGGAATACTCCACTGCCATATTGACCCCTAACCTTAACAGTAATTTAACTCTAATGCCAATATGTGCCCTTCCCTAAAGAGAACCCGTAACCAAGAATTTTATCCCAATCAATAGCTGATACCCCATTTCCCATGAGAAATCTTTTCCTTTTCTCCAAGGATCATCGGGAGGTCTGTATGGATAATATTGTGTTGAAACCCCTCCTACAGTGTGATGTCAGGACCATGATCCTGACAGTTTCCTGTCTGTGAGCCTCTTTGCATTGTGGGAAATAACAGCTGTTTCCAAATGCCAAAAAAGCAAGCGGCATCTCCTTCCACTGACATCAGTAAAAATGTTTCCATGCGATAAATGTCAGAATGTAAATCAGGGAGAGGAAATTTTTTACAATGGGCAAACACTGACTAAATCATTTATACATAATTATTGTAAAAATCAAGTATTTTTTTTATTACATTATTTTCACTGGAGTTCCTCTTTAAACGCTAAGGGTTCATTTCCACTAGGGCTGATTCAGAGAGATATCACACAAACAAATTTGGTTCAGGAATAGCAGCCTATTGAAATCAAGAGTCTGATTTCAAATATGCATGCGGGAAAAAAGGAAGGGACAGTTGGAGTTTTTCACATTATACATGCTGTGCATGGCACAACTAGAGGCATTCGGATGCATACTATGTGTCGGCGTAATTGTTACACAGAGTACAAATGTGCATGACCACATAGTAACATTCAAATGTAACATAAGTGTGGGCCTATGTGCTTATAAAAAAAAGTGCATTTTGTGCTACAAATACAGTCTGTAGTGGAAAGAAGCCCAGATTACTGTTTGTTACTTCTAGTAAAATTTAGATTTCTTTAGCTACACTAACCATAACCCAATAACTGTGCTAGCCCCACTTTTCCACTAATCTTAATGAATTCCCTTCATATAGCCAGTTTTTGGCCTAGAGGTAGAGACCGCCCTGACGTTCTTTTACTGATATGCCCTGTACTGAGATGAATGGTGTTTACTCTCCCGGACCTAGATACTCTATTTCAGGCCTCGTTCACATCTAAACACAAACGCAAGCGATTTGCGTTTTTGTGCGCTGTTTTTTAAAGTGCCTCCCGGCGCTCCACTGTGTGCTGCGTTTTCGTTAAAAGCGCTATTCTAAGCACTTTTCCAGAGGGTTTTTTTTATTCACTCCCTAACGCAAGTCAGGAAGTGAACTCTTTGACCCTGAAAAGAATAAATACAATGTATTTATTCTTAAAAACGCGACCGCAATCACTGCACAAAGCAATTTTGTGAGCATTTTGCGTTTTTCCTATATCTTCCATTATAGCAAAAACACCCCTAAAATGGTACAAGCACCACTTTGCAGACCGCAAATCAGACGCAACGTGCTGATATGAACCTTCTCATAGAGATTTGTTGCTCAAGCGTTTTGTGGGCGATATTGCAAATCGTCTGCACTGGAAAAAAAGGCCAAAAATGCCCCTTGTGTGAACGAGCCCTGTATAGTAAATGTGTATAGACACATTTACTATACAGTACATCTTCATGTATAAAATCTGTGCCAACCCAATTGTCACTAACTGCCTTGGTTCTTATTTAAGATTTTTGTACTTAATAATATTTAACTTAGTCATATATTCATGCTTCAGCAATCCATACTAATAATAGAAGCATAAAAAGTGTAGTAGTGATGTTTTTGCTGCATCTGGTATTTCATATATAGTTACATCACTATGCAGGGACGTGAGCATTTTCCTGTCAGCCTTACATCTAATAAAGGTTGTATGATTCATAAGGTATGAGTCATAGGACCTGATTTACTATTACCGCGATGCTTGGCATTATTAAGCAGCTGGGAAATCTTGATTGCAGATTTACTAAGTAAAACAAGTTGTCATTCCCAGGACCAGTTAAGGAGCGATGAGCCCCAGTGTGAGTTTTGCTCCAAAAGCTGCCAAGGAGAGTTGCAATGTCAGAGAGAGAGGTGTATGCAGGTGAGGGGAACAGTTTGCTAATGGTTACCACTATTCAAAGCACATAAGGAGGCAATCATTATGAGCACGGCACCAATGAAGTGCTAATACACGAGTTCAAGCATGGCTCTATGTGAACCTCTCTGGTCAAAGGGGACTCAGTGCGGTCATAACCTCTGCATTTCCTATTTGTATGGCATTGATTCCCAGCCATTGCTATGCTCTTGGCGATAGCTGCAGTTATTGCCAGCTAGTAGCTGGTGATGCTGATTTTTAAACATAAAAAAGCTTGCATGCAGGGAGGACTTATAAACATTTTCAAACTTTTAGAGTCAGGGATGAAACTATAATTTACCCCTTAAAACAATTTTGCTGGCTTCCCCACACAAAAAACATGTAGTTTCCCCCAATATACCAGAGCAGTAGCAGTGTAGCGTGATACTTTACTTGCTTTCAGCAGTGGGTCAGTTTGTCTCTTCTCTCTTCAGTGCAGCCATGCTTGCGGCTCTCGTCTCTGCATGTCATGGGACAGGCATCAGGAGCTTCAGGTGATAGGCTGCATGGAACAGTGTTGCCCAAAAGAGGAGGCATGAGGACCTCTCCCACTGCTAGGAGCAGGTAAAGAATCCCGTTCCACTGCCTCTGCTTTGCATGTAAGCACAGGAGCGGGCCCCTCTGCAACCTCCGCCATCAATATAGTTACTCCGCTGCTTGCAAGCTTATAGAAATATTGTTTCTGTAATTGGCAAAAACAAACAGCATAGCATTTTTCCCCTGTAAGATCAAAGCATATGGCCCATCTCAGTTTAGTATTTGGTGATAGGGTGGATTTTTGTCACAGAGGAAGGAGCTACAATTCTGTAAATGCCAGAATAAACAGGTGTGCTCTTAATGTGTAATTAACCATCTCCAGGGATGGGTCTGTCCTTACTCATCATGGTAAGGAGATCCATCAGGTAGGAGCAATGTGACAGAATGCTCTGGTTCCAGAAGTTTTGAGGTGGCCTCTAGAGGTGACCAATTTAGTACAGTTGATCCTGTTCACTTGAGGATGTGAGAGATGTGGTGCAGGCTGCAGCCAGGACCTAAATTAAGAAAGGTTTTGAATGGCAGGTGCGCAATCTAGAAAAGAACATTCTCAATTTGATGAGTAAACAGTAAACAGAGAATTTTGCAATAATCTCATCTTAAACAGTTGCTACTAGTTTTGCAGGTATGTGGAATCTAGCTGAAGTGCTTGAACCCTACCAAGTGAGGATCAGAGCTGTGGCTGTGAGGACTATGAAGGCTGGTGATGATCACCTGTGGTTCCAGCATAGGCAACCAGAGATCCCCATTCATACTTTATGCAGTATATACAGTGGGTTGCAAAAGTATTCGGCCCCCTTGAAGTTTTCCACAATGGTTTAAAACAGAACATATCTATGTGTTAGAATGGCCCAGTCAAAGTCCAGATCTAAATCCAATCGAGAATCTGTAGCAAGATCTGAAAACTGCTGTTCACAAACGCTGTCCATCTAATCTGACTGAGCTGGAGCTGTTTTGCAAAGAAGAATGGGCAAGGATTGCAGTCTCTAAATGTCTAAATGTGCAAAGCTGGTAGAAACATACCCTAAAAGACTGGAAGCTGTAATTGCAGCAAAAGGTGGTTCTACAAACAGGGACGTAACTAGAAATCACTGGGCCCCCCTGCGAATATTTGGATGCCCCCCCCCCCCCATAGGTGCCAAATAATCGTAATGGGGCAGCGTTTCACTGTAAATTAATTGTAAAGTGGGCAGCATTTTACCAGACAATCGTAATGTGGGCCAGAAAATCGTAATGTGGGCAGAGTTCACCAGAAAATCGTAATGTGGGCCTTTAGAAAATCATAATGTGGGCAGAGTTCACCAGAAAATCGTAATGTGGGCACCAGTCACCAGAAAATTGTAACGTGGACAGCATTCACCAGACAATCGTAATGTGGGCAGCGTTCACCAGAAAATCATAATGTGGGCAGAGTTCACCAGAAAATCATAATGTGGGCAGAGTTCACCAGAAAATCGTAATGTGGGCACCAGTCACCAGAAAATCGTAACGTGAGCAGCAGTCACCAGAAAATTGTAACGTGGACAGCATTCACCAGACAATCGTAATGTGGGCAGCGTTCACCAGAATATCGTAATGTGGGACAGAAAATCGTAATGTGGGCAGAGTTCACCCAAAAACTGCAATGTGGGCAGCAGTCACCAGAAAATCGCCATGTGGGCAGCAGTCACCAGAAAATCGCCATGTGGGCAGCAGTCACCAGAAAATCGCAATGTGGGCATCAGTCACCAGAAAATCCTAATGTGGGCAGCAGTCACCAGAATATCGTAATGTGGGCAGCAGTCACCAGAAAATCCTAATGTGGGCAGCAGTCAGTCACCAGAATATCATAATGTGGGCAGCACACACTAGAAAATCCTAATGTGGGCAGCAGTCACCAGAAAATCCTTATGTGGGCAGCAGTCACCAGAAAATCGCAATGTGGGCAGCAGTCACCAGAAAATCGCAATGTGGGCAGCAGTCACCAGAAAATCGCAATGTGGGCAACAGTCACCAGAAAATCGCAATGTGGGCAGCAGTCACCAGAAAATCCTAATGTGGGCAGCAGTCACCAGAATATCGTAATGTGGGCAGCAGACACCTGAAAATCGTAATGTGGGCAGCATACACCAGAAAATCGTAATGTGGGCAGCAGACACCTGAAAATCGTAATGTGTGCAGCAGTGACCAGAAAATCGTAATGTGGGCAGCAGACACCTGAAAATCGCAATGTGGGCAGCAGACACCTGAAAATCGTAATGTGGGCAGCAGACACCTGAAAATCGTAATGTGGGCAGCAGACACCTGAAAATCGTAATGTGGGCAGCAGACACCAGAAAATCGCAATGTGGGCAGCAGTGACCAGAAAATCCTAATGTGGGCAGCAGACACCAGAAAATCCTAATGTGGGCAGCAGACACCAGAAAATCCTAATGTGGGCAGCAGTCACCAGAAAATCGTAATGTGGGCAGCAGACACCTGAAAATCGTAATGTGGGCAGCAGACACCTGAAAATCCCCCTGCAGAATTTCAGAGCGGCCCCCCCCCCCCCGGGGCCCGCTCGTGGCCGGTTTTGGGGGGCTGGAGGGGTGGAAGCATGAGGGGAAAGCCTTGCCCACAGTCGGCGGGGAGAGGGGAAGTTCCCCCCTCTCCCTCACCTCGGGGCTCTCCCCTCTTCGCCCCCCTCCAGCTAGTGAATGTGTGTGGGCAGCGGGCAGCAGTGGCGGTGGGATACATACCTTCTTCCTTGCGTTCCATTGCCGCCTTCTCGCTCTAGCGGCTGACGTCACTTCCGCTTCCGGAAGTGACGTCAGCCGCTAGAGCGAGAAGGCGGCGATGTAACGCAAGGAAGAAGGTATGTATCCCGCCACGCCGCTGCTGCCCGCTGCCCACACACATTCACTAGCTGGAGGGGGGCGCAGAGGGGAGAGCCCCGAGGTGAGGGAGAGGGGGGAACTTCCCCTCTCCCCGCCGACTGTGGGTAAGGCTTTCCCCTCATGCTGCCACCCCTCCAGCCCCCAAAAAACGGCCCCGAGCGGGCCCCAGGGGGTGGCCAGGCCCCCCCGCGGGCGCAGGCGCTGCAGGGCCTATTGCTACGCCCCTGTCTACAAAGTATTGACTCAGGGGGCTGAATAATTATGCACATACCACTTTGCAGTTATTTATTTGTAAACAATGTTTGGAATGATGTATGATTTACGATCCACTTCTCACATGCACACCACTTTGTGTTGGTCTTTCATGTGCAATTCCAATAAAATTGATTCATGTTTGTGGCAGTAATGTGACAAAATGTGGAAAACTTCAAGGGGGCCGAATACTTTTGCAACCCACTGTATGTACTGAATGACATAGATAGCCGGCAAGTGTTTTTTTTTTAAAACCTTGATGAAGTAAAACCTCAAAGTCTCATTGAGTACAGCTGTAGTGTATAAGCTGAATTTGTATGTGTGTGTGCACACGGATAGTTGCTTGCAGAGGCGGACATGCAGCCGCACAGGGGCCCCATGTCCTCTAGGGCCCATGCAGTTTGCACCAGTTAGGGCCTGATTATCCTCTAGACTTTTCTTCATGTATTTCTCTCTGAAACTTAAGAGAAACAGTGATAATAACTTGTATCCTAGTCATATACAAGTTTAAATTGTGTGTTAAATTTATACAGTGCCTACAGAATGGGACCTAGGTTCATGTACTTTTATCTTATCGGCATTGTTTGGATCCAACCATGATCTGTCAGGACCACGCCCACCCACATGGGGCCCACTTTATTTAATCTGCACAGGGGCCCAACGTTGGCTTTGTCCGCCACTGGTTGCTTGTGGTGTCTTTTGCAAGCATCATAATTAGGGATGGTCAATATGATGGAAAGCTGATTATGGGTTATGCAAGTTGTGTATGCAAAAATATGCAGTTTGAAAACTGACAAATCAGATTCCACCTTGGCTGGATTCAATTAGTTCTGTTTCAAACTTAACTTACAAAAAAAATGTGCATAATCATGCATCAAATCTGAATTACCAACATCTTATTGCCCATCCTACATAATCAACACCCTCAAGTTTCAACACTTTGCAAAGGAAAAACACAATACTACTAAAATCAGAGTTCATGGAGATTTTTGGAAAATTATTTTGTAGTGGAAACCAAGAAATATTCATCATTATTGGTTTAGAAGATGGTTATATAAAGAGAGCAGATTATGGCCTCACCAATCGAATCCAACTCTATGGGCTGCAGAAATACAGTATGCCATGCCATCACTGTTTTATTTAGATTAATTCCGCATGCAAGGGATTCCACAAAAGCTCTCAATTTGGAAATAAACACCCAATCTTTTCAAAAAGGACAGTGTTTTTTTTTTCTTTCACTTTATAAAAGGGGATCGCTTCACTCATCAGTACTTATTACATATAATAAATTGAAACATTGGGTGTTAAACAACAGTTGTAAAAGCATTCAACAAATACATAAATCGTCTTCTGAAATTGTAAGTGAGGGAATTCATGGCTCCAAGAGTGAAATTACTGCCTGTCCTTTTATATTGTCATAAATCATTATCGAAGACTCTAGAGGCATATAAATGTGATGTGCTTGCCTGCCAATATGCTACCGTCCTAAAGGAGAACTACAGCTACACTATGGTTGTGGAGATGGAAACTTTATTCATTTTTACTTTTTTATGCTCCTCGCACCTTATCTGATCTTAGCAGTGGGTGATGTAGAGTAGGTGCACCCAGGACACAAAAACTTAGGAGCTTCCAGTTCTCCCCAGAGCATCACGCAAGGAATGATAGGGCAGTAGCCCACGTTTAGTCCTAGATTCTCTGCATTTGAGGCCTCCCAAGTTGGGGCCTCCAGGATTTCCCCACTGCTGATTAGCAGGTACAGGAGGGGTTGCTGTGGGAGATAGACACGGATGCAAAAGAAGGCAGGACAAGGTCAGGCCTGATAATGTTAAGGCACAATGGGCTTGATTCACTAACCGGCACTAAGTGTTAGCGCCGGTGTGAAAAGCCCTTTTTGGCCGCTAGTGTGCGCAAACCTACTTTGCGTGCAGCCCCGTGAACTGTGCGCGCAGCACGGGTGCGCCGATATTAGTGTGCGGTGCGACAATAACGTTGCACCTGCTGGCCCTAAAAGTTGCACCCGATGCTACGAAAATGATGCATCGGGTGTCCCCGAAGTGGCGCATCATAGCGCTGCTTAACGGGCACCCGATGCATCATTTTCGTCGCATCGGGTGCGACTTTTAAGGACCAGCAATGCGCACTATTAACCCCGCTGCGCGCGCAGTGAGCGGGATTATTTCAACTGTGTGGGCGCAAACCAACTAACGCCGTGGTTTGCGCACACTAACACTTAGGGCACACTTAGCTTAGCGCCGGTTAGTGAATCAAGCCCAATGAGTATAAGGCTGTGTCCAGGTCAGGGCTCGCAAACTCCAGGCAAGTAAAAATTTGAGACCAATGCTGGCAGATTTCAGATCAATAGTGTAGTTATAGATCTAAAGGCCCAGCGCTAGTTTGAAACTGCGCCCCTCCTCCCACCCCGTGCACTGCATTGTGTGATACATTGTGTGTAATAATTGTGTGACACAACATAATAATTGTGTGATACACATCATCAATAACTGCTTTCCAAGGATAATCACTATGATGTATAAGGAGAGAAAAAGGAATGGACTGTTAGTGATTAAGGCATTAATGCATTCATTACTACTACAGCACCAATAAAGACTTAAAGTGGACCTGAACTCTTGCACATGACAGGAGGAAAACATTAAAAAATGCACCCTGAATGTATTTAGAGAGTTTAGCCTGTCAAATTCCCCCTCATCTATGACTAAGCACAAGTTGTTTTTGATCCCTATCTGTGTCAGCTGCCTGCCATGGCAGAGATCTAATTGGTTAACACAGGATGTTAACAATACGGCTGCTTCCATGAAAGCAGGAAGTAGACAAACTGCAGATTTATTGCAGGATTTGTATCAGCTGCAACAAAGAAATGTCTTTGATGGTTATTCTGCTATTGGGTATCTTTAAGAGCAGAGAGGAAGTTCTGAGTTCAGGACCGCTTTAATGCAGTGTACAGTGGTCCAGAGGTGGTGGGGTGGTTGCAAAGTTGCACCCTCTGTTGCTGTGCCACTGGCTCAGGCAACATAAGTAACAGGTTGAGGCCAGGGCTAGCAGAGTTCAGGCAACACAAGGAACAAATAGTTTGGTCTTTGGAGATTGATTCAAGAATAGTCAGCAATAGAGGTGGAGCTAGGTCAACAGGTAACACACGCTGATGATATATGATGTCATAGTACAATCCTCCAAACCGAAGTCTAAATGTCTTTCTGTGGTTGGTGGAATGTCCTTTAAATTAGGGACACTGGCTCCTCTGGGTCTCGAACTTCCAGAACCCAGTTCTGGGCAGTTCTCGGGCCCCAGAACTTTAAAATTCTTCATGCATTCCAGCCAATTGAGTTTATTTAGGTTGGTGAGAAACTGCAGTAAATCTGAACTGTATTAAGTTATTTTTTTACTTTAGGTGGTAAATATTTTCTTTTAAAGCAATTAAGTTTTATTGAAAGATGTATAAACAACAACATATGAGTGCCAAGTGAGAAGCAGTGAACAGATATTACCAACTTGATATGTGACAGAGCATACAGTATAACAATGCCTTACAGATGCCGAGGCATAAAAAAATGTCGGATGGTAGGCTTCATTACAAGGATCATGTTGAAAATTTAGGAACGAAAAATAAACTACAAATCTATACAAGCATAACGTTGACTGCTAGTATACAACTGTGCCATCATAAGGGAGGAAAAAAAAGATGAGAATTGGTCAGTGGAGCAAAGTTAGGAGATGTAAGCATAGAAATAGAGGGAAAAAGGAGAATAGGTTAAGGAAAACGATGCAAGCAGCTGGTTAAGACCAGATTATTTGGGGTCCATAATTTGTTTGTAGGTATCCGAACACTGGAAGTCTGACCAGACCGACCAGGTCCTGGTGTATTGTTCAGATCGCTCATGCGATAGAAGGTTTAGGTGCTCCATGTGCTTGATAAATTCAATTCTCTTAATCCATGACTTTATGGACGGTGCGTTGGGGGATTTCCAGTGGAGGGGGATCATTGCCCTTGCAGCATTGATCAGGTGAATAGTTATTGATTTTTTGTATGACTTAGTGGGTTCGTGTGTGTTATGAAGAAGTAAGACATCTGAGCGGAAGGGAATTTTGTCCCATGTGATTGCTTCCATTAATTGGTGAACCTCCCTCCAGAAGGGGGCAATAGCAGAGCAGGACCAAAATATATGAAAGATATCACACCCACCAGCCCCACATCTCCAACAGGAGTCAGGTGATGAGGGGAAGATTTTGTGTAATATTTGTGGAGTCTTATACCAACGAGATAGTATTTTGAACCGAGTTCTTGGGTATTCACATTCAAGGAACCTTTGTGGTTAAGTCTGAAGATTTTCTGCCATTGCTCTTCCTCAAAGGTTTGTCCTAGGTCTCTCTCCCACGCCTCCTGATAACCAAATTTATCTGGGGTTGTGGCGCTCACCAGAATCTGATATATAGCAGAGATTAGGTGTCTGTGTGGGGCTGGGCTTACTATTGAGTTTTCAAGTGGAGTTAGGGTCGGGGCCCAGTTTCCAATTTTGAGTATGGAACGTATAAAGTGTCGAATTTGGAAGTATTGCCAATTAGAAAGGGGTGTCATGTCTCTCATCCTAACCATTTCCTGGTGTGTTTTGATTTTCCCTGCAGACACAAAGTCTCTTGCCCTAGGGAGTTGGTAGGGGTCCCAGGAAGTGAGGAAAGGTATGTCTGTCGCTGGTTTAAATGCTGGGTTGTCTTTTAGGGGAGTAAGTGGGCCTGATAGGTTCACGAGATTTAGGGACCCACGGTTTAGGGTTCTCCGCCACAGCCCATTCAACCACCCTACTTAGCTGGGAGGCCAGGTGATATTTCTGGAGGTCAGGGAGCCCAACCCCACCCATGTCTTTTGGGACTGAGAGTATGGATCTCTTGATCCGTGGGGGTTTATTGCCCCATATGAATTTGTTGATTGCCCCTTGTAGGCTTCTCAGGAAGGTAGGCAGGAGATGTATCGGGATACACTGGCTTATGTATAGGATACGGGGCAGGAGATTCATTTTAATGGAAGATATTCTTCCAAACCATGACAAGTGGGTTTGGTTGCCCCACCGAGCGAGATCAGTTTTCAGTGTCGAGTCTAATTTGTTAAAGTTTGCAGAGAATAGGTTTTTCAGGTTAGAGGTAATGTTGATACCTAGATACCTAAGTTGGTTTTGGGACCACTGGAAGGGGAGGCTGGCCTTGCAAGTCTGTATTGTGCTGGCGTCAAGAGAGACGTTTAGGGCCTGTGACTTTTGAAAGTTGATTTTTAAGTTAGATAATTGGCCAAATTCTGTGAATCTGCGTATTAGATTGGGGATAGAGGTCATCGGGTTTTGCAGGAAGAAAAGTAGGTCGTCAGCAAAGGCGGCTACTAGGTGATTTGATGGGCCTACTGGGATACCATGGATATCTGGATCTGACCGAACAGCATTTAAAAAGGGCTCCAGGGTAAGTATGTATATTAGTGGTGAGAGGGGACAGCCCTGCCGGGTCCCGTTTGTTATATTGAATGAGTCTGAGAGAACGCCGTTGACTCTGACTTTTGCAGAAGGGTTAGTGTATAGCAATCCAATAAGGTTGCACATTGTGTCCCTGATTCCCAGCCCTGACAGGACCGCTCGGGTATAATCCCAAGCGACCCTGTCAAAGGCCTTCTCTGCATCAGTTGAGAGCAAAAACGCTTTGACCCCCCTCACTTTGGCGAAGGACAAGATGTCTAATGTCCTCATGACATTGTCCTTTGCTTCATGACCAGGGACAAAGCCAGCTTGGTCTGGGTTGATGTGTCTAGAAACAAATGGGATTAGGCGATTAGCTAGTATTTTAGCCAGGATCTTGGCGTCTAAATTTAAGAGAGAAATAGGTCTATAGCTGGGGCATTGTGCTGGCTCCTTATCTGGCTTGGGGATTACTACTATGTGGGCTTCTAGAAACTGGGTGGATGGAATGGTGTTAGGGGTGGTCGAGTTGAAGGCATTAACAAACGCTGGAGCTAGAATGCCTCTAAAAGCTTTATAATATTGGCTCGTGAGACCGTCAGGGCCTGGTGCCTTGCCCGGCTTCAAAGATCCGACTGCCACCTGGAATTCATCCTCCGTGAGAGGAGATTCCAAGTCTTCCTTTTCGGATTGGTCTAGGGATAAGCTGGTCGCATGCTGAGCGAGAAAGTTGGAGATGGCAGAGGATCTGGTAGTATGTTGTTCGGGTGATTGGCTATGATTGTGTAGGTTGTACAAGGAGGCATAGTATGACTTAAATTCATCTGCGATTTCCTTCGGTTTGAAAACCTGGATCTGCTTTTTGTTAGTAATACATGTGACATTCATGTGCAGGGTTCTTTTCCTCAAGGCACGGGCAAGGTATTTGCCACTTTTATTGCCCTGCTTGTAGTATATTTTTTTGACGGACATTAATTTCCATCTAGCATCAGAATATAAGAGATTGTCTAGAGCACTTCTAGCTTTATTAAGTTCTTCTAGGTTGGCTAGGGCTAAGGTTAGTTTGTGAGCACGCTCTAGACGGTTAATGTCAGCCATCAGTTTGACGGTCATTTCTGTCCTTTCCTTCTTGAGTCTAGAGCCCATCCTAATGAAATGTCACCGAATTACTGCTTTGTGTGCCTCCCATGTTGTGAGTTTAGATGTTGCATGGTTGTTGTTGATGGAAAAGTAGTCGTCGAGGGCCTCCGAGACTATTTATCTCCTACCGGCCTCTGCCAGGAGATTTGGGTTCAGTCTCCAGTTCCAGATTTTCGTGGAAGAGTCAGGGGTGGATATGGTGAGAAAGACCGGGGAGTGATCTGAGATCGTTCTGTTACCTATGTCAGTGTTGATAACTAGAGATAGGTCTCTCTGTGGCATGAAAAAGTAATCAATCCTTGAGTACTTATTATGAATGGCAGAAAAGAAGGTATAGTCCTTCACCTGTGGGTGGGATATCCTCCAAGGATCCATTAGGGATAAGCTCTGCAGTTGGGATTTAATGCGGCGTAAAGCCGCGTATGAGAGGGTGGTTGAACCGTTTGAGCAGTCTTGGATAGGGTTAAAAGGGATATTAAAGTCTCCTCCTACAATTAGTACACCACTGGTAAAAGCAGCTAATTTAGCTAGCGTGGAGGATAACAAGGATGGTTGGTGTTTGTTGGGGACATAAACATTGGCCATGGTGACTGTGTGATTAGCAATTTTCCCCTTAATAAAAAGATAGCGGCCCTCTGGGTCACATACTGACTCGTCCAACGTGAACGGTATATCTCGATGCTGGAAGATAGAGACTCCTTTGGTTTTAGAAGTTGGCGATGTAGCATGAAAAGCCAACGGGTATCGGGAATTGAATCTCGTAGGGATATGGTTAGCTCGTAAATGAGTCTCTTGTAAATAAGCAATCTGCACTTTGTGATGGTGGAGAAAGTCAAATATTATCGATCTTTTCTCTGGTGTATTAAGGCCGTTCACGTTAAACGAGACCAGCTTCCAATTTGCTTGATGCGTATGCATTGTCACAGTTATTTGGCTTGCTGGTATTTCCAGCCCCCCACAACCCAAATTTTTCCCCGTAGAAGTAGTGGATAGAAAGAGGAGCAAAAGTAAGAAAAAGAGACAAAGGAAAGTGAAAAAGGGGATGCAAAGAGTGCAGGAGAAGAGATCCTCCCCGTGATGGACCAGCATACGTATTAATGTGAACAGACAGAAATAGCTTTTAGGAAATAATTCCCATGTGTGTGCGACTTGGAGGGCCGCACACACTTCCTAAAGTGGGATATATGTAGTCAGTGTATAAATCACACACTGGGTGGGGGTAGTGAGAGACACCGCCAGAGTATGACCGCAAAGAGAAGCTACCACATGCGGGGGTTCCCATATGTAAGGGAGTGTCACTTCGCGTTCATAATCCACTCTGGCCGCCATAATAGAAAGCAAACTTGTAAAATTTAACCAACGGGCTATGAAGTGTGGACCCCACGTTCCCGGGCGGGCCCCACCACGGCCCCCCCGAAAGTGAGGTGCGGGGAAAGAGGGGCCCGCCAGGGAGCGCTTCTGGGCCCCCGCCGAGTCCGCATTTCGGACTCCAACCCACACATGAGAACGAGAAAAAGTCCCCAAAATTGCATTCCTGTTGTCCTCCCATTTACTGACATCAAAATACTTTCTATGACCTAAACAGCACAAGATTAATAAAACCATTAACATGTCATACTAGCACATAGTAGGAATAGACCCACTTATCTAACAGAGAGCGTGTCATGTCTCCATGCTAAAATAGAAGAATACGCTGTGGTCTCTCCGTAATGGCTATAAAACATATTGCATACAATACCAATGGTCATGTGTTCGGAATGTTCGGGCCTCCGCGTATCCCTTGGAAGTGTCCAGGGACTGGATTCATATGAGGGGGGGGGGGAGGGTACGGTAGCTTCTGTGAAGTGGAGGGAAGGAGCCCAATGTCTTATGGGTTGAGGAATAAAAGGGGGGGGGACAAATATGCAACAATGGGGTATGGCTGTTGGGACCGTTTGGTCCTAGGTGTGCATGATGCAATCCGTGCAGGAGTGAAGTTAAAGTACTTGACATAACGGATAAGACCGTGCCTGGCATTATAGTTACCGGATCCATGGCAATGTACTGCTTTCAGCGCCTTTGTTAGCTGGGGATTGGTGTAGTAGAGGTACAGCACGGGTGTAGCTTAGCCATCTTCCGCTGATGAGGAGGAATCGCGGCGAGGGCGAGTAATCTCCGTTCCGGATTCCGAATCTCTGCTTCTGGAGCGGTGAAGTGCCTTCTGGTTGTTAGGTGGATGGCGCTGAGAGGACCCAGAGGCCAGTGTATTTGGTCTTTGGAATGCTAAGTCTCCGTCCCAGTCCGGGAGGTCAATCACAGGGATATCCAGGTCGCTGCAAAAGTCTTTCAGGTCGGCTGCTGCACGTAAGGTGTATGTCTTCCCCTCAGACGTAACAGACAGTGAGAAAGGGAAACGCCATTTGTACAACAGGCCTTTCTTTCTGATTGCTTGCAGGAGAGGTTTTAGGACTCTTCTCTTCGCTAGAGTAATGGCAGAAAGAGAGAAAGAAGGAGGAGCGCTCCTAGTGTGACATCGCTTTATTAAGACAATTGCGCAAATAAAAATTCACTTACTGGATGTAAGTTGAATGCAAACATGTAAAATCCTTAAAATCCTTCCTTGGCGGTTGCACCTCAAACTACCGTGGCCATCGGAGTCGAAAGGATCTGGTGGAAAGTGATCCTGGATGCTCCCCCAAGGGATAAAACGTATGCTGGCTTTGTTGATTGACAGGGTTCCAGCCAATCTCTTTCTCCCCAATTAAAACGCCCATGTCAGGGCTGTTACATACAAATGAATGACAGAATTCCTTCACCTATAGATAGGGTCATTCAATACCACCCCCCAAAAAAGGGAGGGACATGATAACCCAATCCCCACCCCTCATTACACATTTCCCTCCGAATGGAGAGTATAAAAGCACACATTGTTCAAGCTGGCAGCGTTATCTGACGAAGGCGTGGAACGCCGAAACGCGTAATAACGCAGCCAGCATACGTTGGGGGAGCATCCAGGATCACTTTCCACCAGATCCTTTTGACTCCGATGGCCACGGTAGTTTGAGGTGCAACCGCCAAGGAAGGATTTTAAGGATTTTACATGTTTGCATTCAACTTACATCCAGTAAGTGAATTTTTATTTGCGCAATTGTCTTAATAAAGCGATGTCACACTAGGAGCGCTCCTCCTTCTTTCTCTTTTTTTGTTCCTTTGACCAAGCCTCCCTGACAGCCGGGCTCTAAGAGGAGCAGCTAAAGTGTGACTCCACTCGACCACCCCTGATTATCGCCTAGCAGCGCAAGATTGCACATCTTTCTCTGTAATGGCAGAAAGATCTTGGTAAAGTTGTATGGGCGTTTCGTTGAACAGGATCTGGTCCTGTGTTTGTGCTGCCCGCATGATATTCTCTTTTAGCTGAAATGACTCCAGGCAGCAGATGACGTCTCGTGTTCTCTCACTGTCGTTGCTCCGCGGGCGCAAGGCTCTGTGTGCGCGAGTAAACGCGATCTCGGAACCTGCAGGCCTGTCCAGCAGGTTGTTAAAGATGGCCGAGAGTGCGTCACAGATCTTTTCCGGGGCCACTGATTCTGGTAGACCTTTCAATCTGATGTTGCATCTGCGGCAGCGGTTGTCCAAGTCCTCGAGGTATCTAGTGTGATCTGTTAGCCTAGATGAGTGTTTGTCATAGGTTTTAGCTAGCTTTTTCAGCTGCGAGGTTGCTGCGAGGTTGTTTGGGTGTTGGCCGCCTCTAAGGTATGTAGTCTAGAGCCGGACTTCCGAGACTGCTGATAGCATGGAGGCCTTGATATAATCGGCAAATAGCTGTAGGTCTGCAAGAGTAGGGGATCTCTGCTGTTTGCCCACGAGTTTGCTTGGGTCAGTTGGTGAGGAGTCTGGCGACGATGATTGAGCCTGCCCTTCTCTGATTTTATCTGGCGCCATCTTGGATGTCTGAGCGTGATCCTTTTGGGTTCGGAATATGTCCGGTAGGGTCTTTCCTGCTTTCTTGGGATTGCTTCTGCCAGTTGCCGGTGTGTTCTGCTGACTGCGGGTACCCGGCATATCTGTTGGGAGCCCGTTGGATTGGCTGAATAGCAAGCTTTAGCGGCTGTCGAGCGGGAGAGGGGAGATTAGGCAGCCATCTTCCAACAGCGTCAAGCCACGCCCCCGGTAAATATTTTCAAGCCTCATCTTTTTAAAATCAGAATGTAGTGGATGTGGCCCACGTAAGCAAATCAGTGGTTGTGTGATGTCAGTCATCATGTCTATGCATCCTCAGGCATGCTTTCCTGGCTTTATCAAACATAAGTTCTTTCTGTGGGTGCATGTACATGACTGCAGTATTGCAAACTAACCTCTTAGCAATCTCTGAATTATTTTATGTGGCAAAGTTAAGGGTTGCAAACTTTTACCACTTTACAGCATAGTTTGTTTTTAAAGAGAACCCGAGGTGGGTTTGAAGAATATTATCTGCATACAGCGGCTGGATCTGCCTATACAGCCCAGCCTCTGTTGCTATCCCAAACCCCCCTAAGATCCCCCTGCACTCTGCAATCCCTCATAAATCACAGCCACGCTGCTGACAAACAGCTTGTCAGAGCTGGCTGTGTTTATCTCTATAGTGTCAGTCTGCTGCTCTCCCCGCCTCCAGCAGAACTCCGGTCCCCGCCTGCATCCCTTCCCTCCCTGCTGATTGGAGGGAAGGGATGGGGGCAGGGACCGGAGCTATGCAGGAGGCGGGGGAGCAGCTGAGACTGACACTACAGATGTAAATACAGCCTCACAGCACGGCTGTGATTTATGAGGGATTGCAGAGTGCAGGGGGACCTTAGGGGGGTTTGGGATAGCAACAGAGGCTGGGCTGTATAGGCAGATCCAGCCTCTGTATGCAGATAACATTCTTTAAACACACCTCGGGTTCTCTTTAAATCCAGTCCAGGTTGTGGTTCATTTATGTTCTCCAGTGTTTTGAAATCTTGGATAACCAGCCCCAAAGTGCAAAGCAGTTTAAAAATGGCAAAGCCATAGGTGTTAATGTCATAAGCCACGACTAGCTGCTATAAACAGTAATTTTGGCACCCAAACTTTATAGCCGCTATTTACCATTAATAGACTCTTATAACCACTATTTAGCCATTTTATAGCTGCAATTTACCATTTATAGTGGCTAATCATGGCTTTTAAAATTGGGGGGTGTTAAAGGTTACCCGAGGCGAGGTCATTTGTACAAATGTAGGGAGCAGGCATGTATGGATAGAAGCCCTCATGCCCACTGGTCCACCCATTCCCCTCCTGTAGCCAAGAGCACTCTGCGCATGTGCACTCCATAACAACTCATAGTACGCATGCACAGCAATGAAGAACATGCACCGCTGGAGGGAGAAGCACCGTCTGGCAGGTTTAGAGTGTGCCACAAGGGATCTGTGTAGGGCCCTTGCGCATCAGAGTGATGGGATGCAGTTAGGTTTCTGAGATACATCTGTACAATGCAATAACATTTTGATGGTGTTATAGAATCTGAAGAAATGTTGTAAATATCTCAAATTTTTGGTTTAAATAAAGCTTTCTGTTGATCCACATAGGCCTATTCAGTAATGTAGAATACATTGCAGACAGTAGGTTTGCCAAATCAATAACAGGATGGAGGGTCATCAAAAAGTGTTCTTACTGCAGCACAAATATACGGGACCCTGTACATTTTGATGGTGATATTGGCTAAATATGTTTACTTACTGTAAATGATATATCACTACCCTAGAAATAGTATGCCACTCAGAGTCAGAGAATGTCAGCTTTCATTACACAAGTCTTTTACTTTGTGACAATTTTCCTTTAAGTATATGTTGCTGCACATTATATTATTTGGACTCCATTAGTGTTTGCATCCAGCAAACATAGCCTTTATGATGCAAAGGACGTGAAGGGCTATTTCTCTTATAAAGACCAAAATGCTTTTAGTGCAATTTGTGCAGTGTTAATTGAACTGTTACACTGGTGTCTGCCAAAACATCATAACTGGCTTGTCATCATTGACTGTTTTCTTTCCTATGACACAAATGCATTGCCTCTGTAATGACCGCTGCCTCATTTGTAAAAAGGAAAAAAAAAAGCCTCTGCAGGGTTTGATTAAAAATTGTGACTCATACAGGAGAAAAGTATTCTAGGATACTTGTCTGCCTAATTACAATGTGCTATTTAATTAAAGTCCTGCTTTCTTGTGGGCTAAGTTCTTCCAAGGTCTGAATGGGATTTGGCAGCTGCTTAGGGTGCAATTAATAACAGCATTAATACAGCTTAAGGATTAATTTCATAACATAATAACAATAAAAATCACTAATAGCAAGTAACTCATCATTGTAGAAAAATGAGGTAAATAATTTCTGTGAAAGCCAGATTGCTGTTTTTCAGCAACACTAGGTACCGGTAGATGGGAGCATATTTCTGTGGGAATTGTGGCTGAATATTTCTTTTGCCTTCTCCGTGGCACATGCTAGATTGGACAATACAAATATGTGTGCTCATTGATGATGACATGTAATTGCTGCATAGAATGTAGCCAGCCCACTCTGACATAACATTAACTCTACTCTGTTCATCAGAGATACATTATCAGCAAAATACAGATAATCTCATTCCTCAGTTCTTTACCGTTTACACTGTGGAGATGAATACTAAGGCTTCATGTTTTTGGCCAAGTGGGCACCCCGTGGGGTACGTTTCTGTTTGTCGCTGATATGTCAGGGCTGCTAGATTTTTGGAGGATTGATATCAGCACCATGGCAGCATAAAATTATTAAAAAAATAATAATTAATGCTATAATCATCCTAGGTGAAGAGAAACATCTAAAAAATGCTTAACACTAACTTTTTTGTAATACCTTAGTTCAAGTTATTTTTTCCAGTTGTATTACACAGAAATGCAACTGTAAAAAAATAAATAAATAATAAATAGTGTTTAAGCCTTCCACAGTAAAACTTCGGGTCAAACCCACTTGTGTCAAATAGTTACTGTGGTGACAAGGTCTGCCTTGGGGTGCTAGGGCACTACTGTTACACCTCACTAGTAAGCTTGGCTGTCCCCATGATGGTGCTGAATCATTGCAGTACCACCCTATTGACCCTAGGGCCTGACCTATACTCTTTCAGCAGCCACCCCCTTCAGTATAGATAGCCAGATGACCCCCCCCCCCAGTATAGGTAGCCAGATGACCAATCCGCCTTCCTCCTGTATAGGTAGCCCGTTGACCCTTTCCTCCAGTTTAGGTAGCTTGATGACCCTAATGACCACTCCACCTTCCCTTTAGTATTAGAAGCCAGATGACCCTCTCCCATTTCCATATAGATAGCATGATGACCCCACTCCCTCCAGTACAGGAAACAAGGTGACCCTTCCTTTTCCCCTAGTATAGCCTGCTGCCCACCTGCCCTTGTTCCTGTGGTGCCCTAGGCCTTGGCATAATTATCGTGCTGGTGACAGTTGGATGCTGATATAAAGAAAAAGTAGTCATAAAAGCACTAATGCAGTTTGAAAAAAGAAAATGGTCCTAATTCAATTCACAGCAGAAATGCAATGCAATGAGTCAGGAGAGTGGCACCACATGTTATCCATGTGTTGCAGCACATATGTTACGCTCGGTGGTATATTCTCCACAGTTAGCACGAAATGCATAACCTGACGTGAAGGAGACACACACACGCAAGCACAAGGAACCAGGATATCCCAAGTTGTAGTGAAGGAAAGGACTGACTCCCGTAGGAGATGTGGCGCACAGAGCAGGCGTAGATCCAAGCAGCCACAAACAATACTTAATATACAATGGATATGATATTCCTAGCGTATTATAATTACAGCTATCAATGAAACTACAAACGACTGACTAACATATGTATATATCGGCGATGAACCGATATATAACATAAGCAAGGAACACTAGCTAGGAACTGGAGCAATACAAGGAACAGGACTAGGAAGGATTCACTACTTCTACGCAGAAGTGAGCGCAATCCACGCAAGGTAACAGGAACAGGACTAGGAAGGATTCGCTACTTCTACGCAGAAGTGATCACAATCCACGCAAGGTAACAGGAACAGGACTAGGAAGGATTCGCTACTTCTACGCAAAAGTGAGCGCAATACACGCAAGGTAACAGGACTGAACTAACTAAGCACGGGTGATCACTATAAGCGCAACCTACCGAAACGTGCTGGAAACTGACTGAACACAGGATATAAACAGTTCGAGTACGTATATATCAGCGACACTGATGTATTAACGTAACACGAATACAAGGAAAATAACAAACGCGCTAGTATGCGTATATATTGGCGATGAACCAATGTATGATGCAAGACTAGCAAAGTAACAAATACTGATAAACAAGAACAGGACTAGGACTCACTGACTCCTACGCAGGAGATCAGTGCAGTCCACATGAATTAACACTAGAACTAGGAACACGCTCTGGGGCCAGAGTAACAGCAAGACAGGCTTATGCTGGAAATATGATAGCCCCTGGAGCATTGCCGGAAGCAGTTCTTTATACTGAGATCATCCAATGGGAGCAGACATGCAGATTCCCACACAGGTGAATGATAATCAATCACAGGCTGACAGCAGGAAAGGGCAGACAAAGCTATGCAGCCTACAAGAAAGGAACTGCAGCTCCACAACAGACGGCCTCAATTCACTAAGCTTATCTCCTGTCTTTAACAACTCTTCTAGAGTTGTTACCATGGTGATAAGGCATGTAGTATTCAGGAAACATTTTACCTCAGGCAAACCTGAAGTTAACTCTTCTGTCTTTAAGTTAACTCTTCAATCCTTAAAATAACTCCAGAGTTAAAGACAGGCTGTTTATTAACTGCATGTGAAAATAACTACAGAGGAGGTAAATTAACTACAGAGGAGGTAAAATAACTACAGAGGAGGTAATTTAACTACAGAGGAGGTAACTTAAGGAATGAAGAGATAAGATAACTCTCTCTTATGTGGAGGTAAGTTTTCTCTTGCCTTATTATCTCCAACATGATCTTAGTGAATTGAGGCCAATGTTTGCTTTCAGAAGAGCATCTTAAACTGTCATTAACTTCAGAGCGACTGCAGATGGAATCAACACTCAGTGTGAGCGCAAGCAAAACTATGCGAGCAAATGCACGCAAAGAAATCAAAATCTGCTTGTCTACAGTAAAACTGCAGCCAGCAGTACATGCTGCAGAAGTGATCATAACAACATATAGGGAAGCATACAGTCGATTAAAAAGTATGTAACCATTAAACCCCGCATTTTGCGGTAACACACTGTATGCCTTGCGTTACCATGCCACATCGCAATGGGCCCGCCGCATTGTGAATGTCACATAGGTGATGTATTACAGTGCGGCAAGCCACATAACAGAGCAGTCTTTGTGCCGCATCGCAACGCAGAACTGTGAACGTAGTAATCAGGGGCGTAGGAATAGGCCCTGCAGCCCCTGCGCCCGCGGGGGGGCCCGGCCCCCCCCTGGGGCCCGTTTTGTGGGTGCTGGAGGGGTGGCAGCATGAGGGGAAAGCCTTGCCCACAGTCGGCGGGGAGAGGGGTAGTTCCCCCCTCTCCCTCACCTCGGGGCTCTCCCCTCTGTGCTCCCCTCCAGCTCGTAAGTGTCTGTGGGGCTGTGGTGGGCAGCGAGCGGCGGGCAGATACATACCTGCTTCCGTGCGTTCCATCGGAGACTTCTCCCTCTAGCGGCTGACGTCACTTCCGGAAGTGACGTCAGCCGCTAGAGGGAGAAGTCTCCAATGGAACGCACGGAAGCAGGTATGTATCTGCCCGCCGCTCGCTGCCCACCACAGCCCCACATTACTGCTGCCCTCATTACGATTTTCTGGTGTCTGCTGCCCTCATTACGATTTTCAGGTGTCTGCTGCCCACATTACGATTTTCAGGTGTCTGCTGCCCTCATTACGATTTTCAGGTGTCTGCTGCCCACATTGTGATTTTCAGGTGTCTGCTGCCCACATTACGATTTTCTGGTGTCTGCTGCCCTCATTACGATTTTCTGGTGTCTGCTGCCCTCATTACGATTTTCTGGTGTCTGCTGCCCACATTACGATTTTCAGGTGTCTGCTGCCCACATTACGATTTTCAGGTGTCTGCTGCCCTCATTACGATTTTCAGGTGTCTGCTGCCCTCATTACGATTTTCAGGTGTCTGCTGCCCACATTGTGATTTTCAGGTGTCTGCTGCCCACATTACGATTTTCTGGTGTCTGCTGCCCTCATTACGATTTTCTGGTGTCTGCTGCCCTCATTATGATTTTCTGGTGTCTGCTGCCCACATTACGATTTTCAGGTGTCTGCTGCCCACATTACGATTTTCAGGTGTCTGCTGCCCTCATTACGATTTTCAGGTGTCTGCTGCCCTCATTACGATTTTCAGGTGTCTGCTGCCCACATTACGATTTTCAGGTGTCTGCTGCCCACATTGCGATTTTCAGGTGTCTGCTGCCCACATTGCGATTTTCTGGTGTCTGCTGCCCACATTACGATTTTCTGGTGTATGCTGCCCACATTAGGATTTTCTGGTGACTGCTGCCCACATTGCGATTTTCTGGTGACTGCTGCCCACATTGCGATTTTCTGGTGACTGCTGCCCACATTGCGATTTTCTGGTGACTGCTGCCCACATTAGGATTTTCTGGTGTCTGCTGCCCACATTACGACATTCTGGTGACTGACTGCTGCCCACATTAGGATTTTCTGGTGACTGCTGCTCACATTACGATATTCTGGTGACTGCTGCCCACATTAGGATTTTCTGGTGACTGATGCCCACATTGCAATTTTCTGGTGACTGCTGCCCAGATGGCGATTTTCTGGTGACTGCTGCCCACATTGCGATTTTCTGGCCCACATTACGATTTTCTGGTGAACACTGCCCACGTTACGATTGTCTGGTGAATGCTGTCCACGTTACGATTTTCTGGTGAACGCTGCCCACATTACGATTTTCTGGCCCACATTACGATTTTCTGGTGAACACTGCCCAAGTTACGATTGTCTGGTGAATGCTGTCCATGTTACAATTTTCTGGTGAACTCTGCCCACATTACGATTTTCTGTCCCACATTACGATATTCTGGTGAACGCTGCCCACATTACGATTGTCTGGTAAATGCTGCCCACGTTACAATTTTCTGGTGACTGCTGCTCACGTTACTATTTTCTGGTGACTGGTGCCCACATTACGATTTTCTGGTGAACTCTGCCCACATTATGATTTTCTAAAGGCCCACATTACGATTTTCTGGTGAACTCTGCCCACATTACGATTTTCTGGCCCACATTACGATTGTCTGGTAAAATGCTGCCCACTTTACAATTAATTTACAGTGAAACGCTGCCCCATTACGATTATTTGGCACCTATGGGGGGGGCCCCATCCAAATATTCGCAGGGGGGCCCAGTGATTTCTAGTTACGCCCCTGGTAGTAATACAATGGAACATACTGTATTTATGTTTGTTTTTATGTAGAGATACATACTCGATATACAGTGTTAGATATTTGTATATATATAGGCAATGCCTACACACCTGACCAAGCACCCATAGCCTTACCTCTTGTCATAATCTTGGTGTGGTCTGTTAAATGCAGTCTTACTCAAAGCAGCTTCTACCTCCATAATAATCACATCATTTATCTTCTACAGCTGCGCCGGAACGTACATCAACATCCTTTACGTGTTTGCCACAGATGAGAATGACATAATCTGCATATCATTGCAAGTCGTTGCGTTCTGGTGAACAGAAAAATGTGTCAAATTGATTGTCTTTTTGGCAGCATTATAGGCACCAGCTAAGGCTTACTGTTTTACATTTATATCTTAGGTTGAGCAGCTATGAGACTTGTCTGTCAAGATCTCTTTAAGAGTTGATGCTTTGCAAAGGCAACTCCAATATCATTTCTTGTGGATCAATATAGTTTTGTGTGTGCTTTATTTTCTCTATAAGCTGTCTGGAAATAGCAGTGATATGCTCGTTTATCTGCAGGAGAATTGTTTGAAAGAAATAAAAATTGCCTTGATGGTTACTAGATTGCATGAAGAATAAAGCTTATTCCAGTTGCTGAGCTCTTACGGTCACCGAAATAACATACTACTTCTACGGGGTCAGAGGACACAAAATCAACTCTTTTTAAAGTATACATGCCACTTCCTCTGCTGTCTGCACTGCCATTACAATAAATATAACAGAGATTGCTCACTACAAACAAAGAATATGTTTCTTTTTTATATGAGAACTAAGCGCCCATTTTTAGGTGAGTAACATGTTATGGCATTTTTGAAAACAACAACCAAGCATCTTTTGCTTTCTGAAGAAAAGGTCTCACCCCCTCACCCCTAAATTTCTACTGGCTGATCTGAGAGGATCATGTGACCGTCCTTAAAGCTACAGCAGTCAACAAGATTCCTTCCTTGTAGGTTGTGCTGTCAGGGGGGCAGTTAGCTATGCATGGATAACACAGGGGACCTCAGGGAAACAACAGCTCTTCCAGGCTGTCAGTGGCCATATGCATGCTGTGACCTGCAAAATACAGATTATATCTGTGAAAAGGGGGGAGGGGAGTACAGCCCGATAGCTTATGTTGCTGCTTATCATTGGTGAATAAGATGGGATAAGTTGTTAATGTGAAAATTGCCATCCAAAGTTCACAAGGGTTACCTGACATAGATTGAAGTTTCCCTTTAGCACCTGCTAATACTGTTCACATGTTAATTTACACCCTCCTTGCCAATTTCTAGTTACACTGTTACTTTAATTCCCACTAAAGTACAACAGGATAAAAAGGTGCCCAGAGAATGATGCAATTAATTAAAAACAATAAAATAAATAAAGTTTTAGGTGGCTTACCTAAATGGAGACAAATTCATATAAAATGAACTTTAATAGCACTGGCAACGCGTTTCGTGTGTCCCTGCCCACTTCCTCAGGCCAAATCAAGTGCCTCACTGTGTTAAGAGCTGAAATTTGAGCGCTCAAACTCCGGCTCAGTGAGGCACTTGATTTGGCCTGAGGAAGTGGGCAAGGACCCACGAAACGTGTTGCCAGTGCTATTAAAGTTCATTTTATATGAATTTGTCTCCATTGAGGTAAGCCACCTCAAACTTTATTTATTTTATTGTTTTTAATTCATTTTATCATTCTCTGGGCACCTTTTTATCCTGTTGTGCATTGTATACCCCTCCCCATCCCGCTCAGGGTAGGGGATACCCTTGGATTTACGCGCCCCTAGGGCCTTTTTCTCAAAAAATGCCATCATCTCCAGCTAGCCTGGACCCTTGAGTGGAGTCGGGTTTGTTGATCTCCACCTGCCTGCAGTGGTTTGTTGCCCCTTTGCAACCTCCCTTTATGAATACCCCCTGTTCATATTTTTTTGTTTCTTCTATCATTTGTGATGTACTGCAACATTTGGGATACCGGTGTCGCTGTGTTTTTTCGTTCCAGGGTGACTGTTCACCCTCTACTTTGTCTTCCCACTAAAGTGTCAGTTTTTGAAAAAGCACTGCATGCATAATTTTGTGTCAGTTTTCTGTGCAGCATTATTGAATAGGCTGAGCAAAAACTGGCAAAAAAAGAGCTGTGTAGTTTTTCATGTTTTTTCATAGGAGTTTCATGCACATTTGGCTTACTTAGCTTGAAATACATTGGATGTTGATGAGAAATCACAATTATAAAACCTAACCTAAAAGTTAGGGCATTTTTTTTTTTTTTTGCATCTGCTGCAAAAAATAAATACAAAAATAAAATAAAATACAAATGTGGGGTTTTCTGGGTATCACTAATGAGGTCTTGTAGTTAATGGCTACTCAGCAACTTTTTTTTTAAATGCTGCTGGCCTGGTTGTTTACATATGGAGGCTCACCATTAACTTACAGAATGAAATTTAAAGGGGCTGCAGACAGTACTCACACTGTATTTCACCTGCAATTATGTGAGAAGGGGGTTGATTCACTTTAAAAAATAGTGTGCCTTATCAGAGTTAACATGCCTTGTCAAAGTTAACATGCCTTATCAAGTGTGCCTTATGAGATTAGCATAGCGAGCGCTACAAACTTATGCCTACTAATTGGCAATGACGAGATCTCCACTCATCCTTCCCTTAGCCCCAGTGGGTCCAATCACTTTGAAGGACATCACTTTGATTGGGCCAATAGGCTGCCTGTCAAGTTTCCTGTAAAGTGACAGGCAGCCTACTGGGCCAATCAAAGTGCAGGGACAATGTCCTTTAAAGTGATTGGACCCGCAGGGGCTCAGGGCAGGACGAGTGGAGCTCTCATCATTGCCAATTAGCAGGCATAAGTTTGTAATGCTCGCTATTCTACTCTGATAAGGCATGTTAACTCTGATAAAGCATGCTATTTGTTATAGTGAATCAACCCCATAGTCTGCTACTAGATGAAGCGTTGCAGACATGGCATTGAGGGTACTCAACTGAGGTGGATAGTTGGGGCCGTCTCAAAGCTAGCATTTGTACAGCCTCATCCTCTCGATTGAGCATATTGTTCCTCTTCTTAATCCCTCCACTGGAAGCCGCTCCCTCCTGCACTGAGCCATCGTGAGCCACTGCCCCTCCTTTCCTGTCGATAGCAACAGCACATGTTAAGAGGCTATATGTTTGCAACATGTCTGTGCAGCACCTAACCCCACTTGGGTCCCAATCCCTTCAGACTACATTCCTTGTGTGTGTGCTCACCTTAAGGAAAACCAAAAGCTGCAGTGCAAACAAAATCCAATAACGAGCTATGGAAGTAATAATGCTATATGTTCAAACTAAACAGAGAACCATGTCTAATCAAGAAGAATCATGCACCAAATGGTGTCAATAATAATCAATATCTTTATTAGGGACTTGTCCCTTTAAATAAAAATATAAAAAACAGGGGTAGAAAGCAGCTCATCGAACGTGAGAAGGAAGCAGCTGGTCTGCGGAACCTATGAGTATTGGCGCAGCAGGCGGCTGATGTACATTAGGAGAAGCAGATCCCTCGGTAAGTCTGAGCTGCAGCATTGCCCTCAGTGTTTGATCAGTGTTATTTCATCCTATATAGCGGCCATACAATAGGTTGTGGTGGACACAGACAGTAGATTTGGGTCAGTAAATTGATGAGGGTCAAATGTGGCCCCGCCCACAGACAGAAAATGTCATCTATGTAACGCCACCAGCCCCTTGCATGCCTAGCAAAGTGTGTGTTACCATAGATGAAAGCCTCCTCATATAGCCCCATGAAGATGTGGGTAAGACTACCCAAATGTTGAAGGAACGTATATCATCCCATAAGGCAGCAATTAGGGTGCAAAACATAGAACAAGCAGTGTCAGTATTTCACACAGTTCATACACAATGTTTCACAGTTACATGTATGTGTTATTGATGGGGTTCCTCTGGACTTAGGAGTGACAGGAAGAGAGAACTTTAGAGAAGTCAATGCTATTGGGACGAGAGGGCTTAATCAAGGATTTAGCGTTTGTGGGATAGGTTGGTGGTTGTGCGCTCATCCTATTTATCTTTATTTTGTTTATTTCATATGTTTATGAGTATGGGGCAGTCCATAGTCATACTGTGAGAAAACGCGGAGAAGCCACCGCGTGTACTGGCGGCAAGGCGGCTGATTCGGCGTCCAGCGCGGCGGTTTCCGCGCAGCAACGCATGTCTGGGTCGGCTGGGATCTCTAGTGCACCTGGATGGAGAGCTACGCACGCGCGCCCAGAAGTCAGGACCTTTATGCCAGCAGGAGATGTGTCAGCTGATCAGGACGATCAGCTGATTCCTGCTGGACTCCTGATTGGCTGAGTGGCTCGGGCGGGGGGGCAGAGTGATGCAACTATATATACAGCTTGCTTGTCAATTGCTGGTTGTCTGCCGTTGTGATCACTACGTGGAAGCACTCAGACCTTAGTCAGATCCAACAGTGTGTTTGAACCAGGAGGACCTGGGAATTCACACAGAGCCAGATTACTTGTGTTATTATTCTGTTATACTTCAGACTAGTTCCAGGGTGTAGAGACCACGGACCTCACACCCAAGACTAGGGAACTTTTGTTATCATTCTGTTATACTTCAGACTAGTTCCAGGGTGTAGAGACCACGGACCTCACACCCAAGACTAGGGAACTTGTGTTATCATTCTGTTATACTTCAGACTAGTTCCAGGGTGTAGAGACCACGGACCTCACACCCAAGACTAGGGAACTTGTGTTATCATTCTGTTATACATCAGACTAGTTCCAGGGTGTAGAGACCACGGACCTCACACCCAAGACTAGGGAACTTGTGTTATCATTCTGTTATACATCAGACTAGTTCCAGGGTTTAGAGACCACGGACCTCATACCCAAGACTAGGCATTGTTTGATATTTCTTATGACCTGTTGCTTTCCTGACTATCCCTCTGCTTTCTGATTCGGTAACACGCATATCTGATATCATGTTGCCAAACCCTGCCTGACTTGGATACCGAATCAGCCTTCTGTCTTTATACTTTATCTGTCCGTGTGTTGCCGACCTGGCTTGCCCGACCTCGAGAGCTATCTCTCTCCATTAAGAGATAGTCTCCAAGATCAGTCAGTGACATCCACCTTCAGGCGTCACTCACTCTCTGGTCCTTCCTACCTTCAGCCTGACTCCACCCCTTGGAGAGTCTCAGGCTGCTGGAAGGTTTCTGTACTCTCCATAGCAGTGTCTTCTGTACTGCTTAGGGTCACCTGTTCTTCAGGTGGGTTGCTCAGAGTCATACTGTTACACCAAACACTCACCATATTTATCTAGAGGTGTCCAGAGGTTAGCACTATATCTGTATTATTGGTGATTCTGCAGATCATCCATAATCAGGTATAGATCTGTATTCTTGGTGATACTGCAGATCACCAATAATCAGATTCTCTCTGCGTGCGGACACCGATCGTTACACATACTATGACATTGTTCCCTGGCTGGGAGATGAACGTCACCAGCACTATCTGGTGTTTACGAGGTGACCAGGGGTGGTGCTGTAACCTAGGTGCCGATGACATGTTGTTGCCTGGTTACATAAGCACGCCTTCTATATTGGCCACAGTAGATTTCTTTTATGCGTACATTTTCTTTTTGTTTTAGCATCTGTGTCGCCTGGTAATGGGGTAGTGCCACTGTGATTAGTCGCCTTACATGCGTGTCCCGGATCACTTAACTCGCTAATGTGGATGTGTTTTCTGGTGGATTGCAGCCCTTTTTGCTTGTGCCTGATGGTTCTCCATGGTGAAGATTGCCCAGAAGTGTGATGAGGTGCAGCAGATGTCAGGTGACATTGGTCTGGATAGACTTTGATGATTTTATGGCACGATCGCTTAGTAGAGTAATTGTTTACATTCAGCAGCGATAAATGGATGTTTGGCTAATCTGCTAGCCAGTAGGAGGCTGAGGTAGGCGTGGCTAGTTATTCAGTCACGATGTTCCCCTTCAGGTTACTTCATGCAACAAAAAAACCTACTAAGAGGTTGGTAATTTTTGTGCTCTCCGAGAGCTTGATTCACTAAGACAAATAAAATGCCTTATCCGAGTTAACACGCCTTATCAGAGATAACACGCCTTATCAGATTTAACACACCTTAACCGCGTTAGCATGCCTTATCAGAGTAGTATAGCAAGCGCTATGAACCCGCAGGGGCTCAGGGCAAGACGAGTGCCATTGCCAATTAGCAGGCGTAAGTTTGTAGCGCTCGCTATGCTACTCTGATAAGGCATGTTAACTTTAATAAGGCGTGTTAACTTTGATAAGGCATGTTATCTCTGATAAGGCATGTTAACTCTAATAAGGCATGCTATTTGTTTTAGTGAATCAAGCCCCTAGCATGGGGGTATTTCTCACTAGTGGTCAACTTAGTTTATTAAATTCTTGGAAAGCCTTGACCTCTCCTGGAATCAGTTGAAAAAGGTGCCTGAAACATGTGTATTAAAAGGTCGCCCCTATAGACTTCAATGTAATTTCTGCAAATATGGGCTACAAGGTGGTGAAACAAGGTTTTCAATTCAACTACAAAAGGGCACCCCTTTGTAGCCCATATTTTTGATTCGGCTACAAGGTTTTTGATTCTGCTACAAAAAGGGTGCCCCTTTGTAGTCCATATTTTTGATTCAGCTACAAGGTTTTTGATTCTGCTACAAAAGGGCACTCCTTTGTAGCCCATTGAATCGGCTACAAGGTTTTTGATTCTGCTACAAAAGGACGCCCCTTTGTAGCCCATATTTTTGATTCAGCTACAAGGTTTTCGGCTACAAGGTTTTGATTCTGCTACAAAAGGGCTCCCCCTTTGTAGCCCATATTTTTGATTTGGCAACAAGGTTTTCGGCTACAAGGTTTTTTTTATTCTGCTACAAAAGGGCACCCTTTTATAGCCAAGATTTTTGAATCGGGGGTGCAGGGGGGTTAGGATTAGGCATCACAATGGGGGGGGGCTTAGGGTTAGGTCATAGTAATCACTATTAGGTCATAGTAATCACCAGGGGGGTCTTAGGGTCAGGCACCACCAGGGCGGGTCTTAGGGTTAGGCAACACCAGGGAGGGGTTAGGAACCACCAGCGGGGTCTTAGGGTTCAGCATCATCAGGGAGGGGTTATGCACCACCAAGGGGGTCTTAGTCTTAGGCACCACCAGGGGGTTAGGGTTAAGCACTCTCTGTGTGAGAGTAGGGAGAAGTTAGGTCATAGTAATCACCAAGGGGGTCTTAGGGTTAGTCACCACCAAGGGGGGTTAGGGTTAGGCACCACCTGGGGATTTTAAGGTTAGGCACCACTAGGGAGGGGTTAGGCACCAACAGGGGGGTCTTAGGGTTAGGCACAAACAGGGGGTTTTAGGGTTAGGTACCATCATGGAAGGATTCTGTGTGAGAGTAGGGAGAAGTTAGGTCATAGTAATCACTTTTCTTGGCTATATCCAGAGCCCTTTTATAGCCCAACAAATTTTGCCTATAACAGCATCCTTTTTATAAACTAAAACTAGCTTTTCGGCTACACCATGCACCCTTTGTAGCCAGATTTGGCATATGGGCTACACTAGGCACCCTTTGAAGCCAAATTTGGCATATGGGCTACAACAGGCGCCCCTTGTAGCCGAATTTGGCAGAATTTGACATATGGGCTATACCAGGCACCTTTTGTAGCCGAATTTGGAATATGGGCTACACCGGGCGCCCTTTATAGCCGAATTTGTCATTTTGCCTACACCAGGCACCCTTTGTAGGCAAATTTGGCATATGGGCTACACCAGGTGCCCTTTGTAGCCGAACTTGGCTTTTTTGTCTATATCAGGCACCTTTTTTTCCAGGCGCCCTTTTTAAAAGTACACCCTCTCCTACCCCGATCTCACAGTAGAAGTATCTCCAAATATCTAATTTTGTTAATTTAAAGGCTTGGCAGAACATTTGCAAAAACAATACTTTTGACCAAAAATTCGGGTCTTGGGGCCCTCATAGACACAAGATTTCTTGGCTCTATGACCTACTCAGCAAGGTAAACACTAATTACTACTTTTTCAAAGTGAGTGGCATTCTGCACTGGGGAGACAACTGTCAGATACACAATGAGAAAAGATTTATTTTCAGGCTCATAAGACGTCCCCGAATCTTTCTATGCAAGAACAAAGGTACAAAATGACTACCTCCTGGTATAAGACCCCTGCTACGTTACACAAGATCTTCTCATTGGTTCATGATACTTGATGGAGATGTCAGAACACCCTGGAGATTTATTACATATAGCCTGGGGGTATCCTGGGATTCAACCTTTTTGGTAGCAAGTACACCATTTGATTCATAAAATCACTAGTTGGCTCCTTCAGTTTTCCCTCCAAACTTACCTGCTCCATGGCACCTCAAAGTCACTAAAAAGTAAAAAAAAAAATCCCTCCTACCACATCTTATACACACTGCATGGGCGCTGATTTTGACAGCAGCTCTTACAGTGAAGCAGTGGTTTCAGAGATTTGATAAACTGAGATAGGTAGAGGAGTTAATTTTCATAGCTAAAAACAGAGTAGATCTGCTCATTCAGATCCGGGCAATCTGGTATGAGTTTAAGGACTCTGATGAGTGATGAGTACTAACAGGCAATGGGCCTTACTATTCTAGGTTAGGAAAATAGTTAAAGTGGACCCAAATTAAAAATACAAGATTTCAGAAATAAAATCTATTTTCTAACTTATAATAATAAATCACAGCCTTTTTCAGCTGCATGATGACAAATATAAAAAATATTTTACATTTATTGGAGGAACCCCTCCCATCCTTTCATATTGCCGGGACACAATCCGGCAGACTGGTGGAGGAGATAAAAACAAAATACAGTCTGCTACTGATGATGTCACAGGGGAGGTTATCTCAGCTTGTGTGAGATTTCACATAGACGATGCCCCTGTGAGGGAGGGTAGCTGATGACAAACACACCCCATGATCTAAAACCTCCTACTAAGCTCAGAAGTAATGGCTGCCACCTGTATAACTATAGTTATGAAAAGAGAAGGGTGAAAAGCATGCACTGAAATGCTCATAGGCTTGAGGGAGTGTTTATTTATCTTTGTATGTGTCAGAGTGGTGCAACTAAATATTTTGAATTAAAAAAAATGTTTGGTTTGGGTCCGCTTTAATATTGTTAATAATGGGCAGAAGCCATCCTCCATTTTCCTTCTAGTGCTATAATTCAACACATGACAGGACCTGGCTGACAGGTCTCAGATAGACAGAGATAGGGGAAAGAGTGCTAGAAAGTGAATTGGGTTATGACCCTTATCGGATACACATTTCTGAGTAATTGTATGCAGGTGACATTGGTCACTGGATGACTCTAATAATACTATTTGTATAGACACAATTATATTGGAAATGTCTTTCTTGGGGGGTTGAAGTTTTTGGAAGCTTTCGTACTGTTTTTCCCCCGAATGTTAATAGGTGAGAAAGAGAGAACTCCTTTGTTCTTAAAGGGAACCTAAACTGAGAAGGATATGGATTTTTCCTTTTACAATAATACCAGTTGCCTGACTCTCCTGCTGATCCTGTGTCTCTAATACTTTTAGCCACAGCCCCTCAACAAGCATGCATATCAGGTGCTGTGACTGAAGTCAGATTGGATTAGCTGCATGTTTGTTTCAGGTGTGATTCAGTCACTACTGCAGCCAAAGAGATCAACAGGACTGCCCAGCAACTGGTATTGTTTAAAAGGAAACATCCATATGCCTCTCAGTTATGATCCCCTTTAAACATGTCATAGTACTGAAATAGAACAAAAAAATGCCATATTTAGGCACATTATACAAATGATATTTGATCCTCATCTGGCTATGATTAAAGCTCCAATGGATGTAGCTCCGAATGGATGTACTGTATCTGAGCATGTGCAATTTTTACATTTTTAATACATGTGATGGAGAGCTGATGGATTACCTGAATGCTGTCTACAATTTAAATATCTAAATATAAAATACACATTTAACTGTGAGTACTTTTTAAACTACAATTGGAGTCTGTCTGAAGGAGCAGAACTCTCAAAGTGCAATTGTTCCTCTTGCCAAGTTTGTTTCTGTTACGTATAGTTTGCTAAAAACGATAGTTTGAATCAGTTCTACAGATTTATGACGTGTATAGCAGGCAGTAATCGATCAAATAATATTCATAAATTAATCAAATGGGGAAAGCTTCACATCATTAATTCACTCTTGGATATAAATATCCTAGCTGGTAACTATAGACTCCTGTGGATAGGGAAAGAGAGGTGTTAAAGTAAGACCATGAAAGTAAAACTCCTGGAATTAAATCAAGCATATATGTAAAAATGCCAAACATCAATAGTTTAACACCTAAATTCAGGTACAAGTGATTTCCAAGTTTTGCATTGGTACATGAAGCAGTGCATGGCTTAATCTTGATCTTGATTAGCTTATGTTAGACAGATGAAAATTCACTTGTAACGTAACTGCTCAGGAGCTCTTTCACCATTCACTTCCTGCAGCGCAGACTTCCAAAGATGCAAGCTGCAGTCTTCTTAGTGAACTCTGTCTATGCCCTGCCTTCTTTCAGTTTGTGATGGAATGAAGGTATTATCTGGGCGCCTGACAGAGCTGGACCGGGTTACTTGACACTCCTCAATGCATGGATAATGGTGGGCAAATCTTCCATTAGCCTCAATTCGACAACAAGTAGAAATCCACACAAAAGAAACAAAGCTGCTCGGTTCATCTCTGGGCACCCACCTTGGTCTCACACCCTGTTTTTGCTGTGCACATCTAGTTTGTACTACTGGATGCACTTTTGATACGCAGAGCCGGATTTGTACTTTTTACTGCCATGGCCCACTTAACCAGCCACCCTCTGACCACCTTATGTCCCTCCCCCCATTACACAATCTTTTTCACAGCAAACATAGAGGTCTAAAGTGAACATAAAACAAAATAAAAAATACTTACCTTAGCAGATCCTTCTGGCACGACTGTTCCAGCCATGGGCGTCGCTAGACCTATTTTAGGGGGGCCCGTGCCCCCAACATGTCCTAGGGTGCCCCCAATCTATTTACAGGGGTACCCCGTAAGGACCTGGAGGGGTCAAAGCATGAGGGGAGAGCTTGGTGGCACGTCAGTGAGGAGGGGGGATGGTCCCCCCCCTCACCTTGGGCTCTCCCCTCTGCGCTCCCCTCCAGCATTAAATAGTCCGTATGCATGTGACGGGCAGCGGCAGATACATACCTTCCATGCGTTCCAGCGCGGACGTTTCTCCCTCTAGTGTCTGACGCTACTTCCTGTTTATACAGGAAGTCGCGTCAGAAGCTAGAGAGAGAAGCATCCGTGGAGCGCACGGAAGGCATGTATCTGCCACTGCCCGCCGCCTGCATACGGACTATTCAATGCTGGAGGGGAGAGCCCGAGGTGAGGGGGGGGGGGACTGTCCCACCACCCCGCCGACGTGCTACTAAGCTCTCCCCTCATGCTGCGACCCCTCCAGCCCCCAAAAATGGCCCGATCTATGCCTAAACTGATTGTAAATTATCTAAATAAAGGACGGGGCTCCATCCAATATTTCGATGGGCAGGCCCGTTATCTGTAGCTTACACAGCTGCTAAGTTCATGTACGTCTGGCCCCACCCACGGCCACGCCCACTCACTGTACGGCCACACCCATTTTTTGCTGCAGTGCGCCACATACGCCCCCCACCTAGTGCCTACAGGTGCCCCCGATCTCCAAGGACCCTAGGAACGCCCCTGGTTCCAGCACTGGGAACCTCTGAGCATATTTAGACTCCACCACTTCTACCATGGACCTTCAGTACTTTAATATAATTTTCAGGTCTTTGATGAAGCTTCTGCCAAGAGTGCTCTAGGTCGCTGTTCCTAAAACATTTGTACAGTGATGGGACTTGTACACTTAAATTCATTGTGTGTGATAATGATAATCTAGAGATTTTGATGCTGGAGCAGAAATGCAAGCCTTGAACACCTTTTACTGTAGGACACCTGCTAAAACCTAATGTCTTCAGACCGTTTATTTGTTATTTAAAAAAATTAAACTAAAGAACTGATAAAAATATTGTTCTGCTAGGCAATATTTTCACAGTTTAGACTTACATTTCTGTATTAAACTAATCAAATTATTTCTGTGTTTCGCAGCTCCGTGAACATTTGGCCAAAGGACAGCGCTTGTTGGCAGGACAAGGAATGTCTCAAGTAGTTCGGAGTATGTTGGAATTGGTGTCAACCAAGAACTACTACAGTGGAGACCTTCTTTTTTGTGTCGAAATCTTGCGCAACGTGACAGATACATACAAAAGGGCCACCTACATACCTTCTTTTGAAGATATTCAGGTAAGAAGTCCTAATGTTCTGTCACAACAAAGAGTAGTACAACTTAGTCTCTAAATCCATTCAGACTGTAGAGAAACTCGCTTTACTTCTGTAAAATGCTGATATCTCTGCTTCCTTGCTTAACAGATAGACAAACTGTTACTAACTGTTTTTACAGATGTTTCATATGAGTCATTCTTGTTGACCTGACCATGACTTGTGTTCGCTAGCTGTGCAGAGCATACGTGTTTTGTCTTACCATAGGTTTGCTGGGAACAAATGTGATTCAGAGAATAAACATTTGTAATGCATCTTCAGCCCGGATGTGTCAAACGTTAACAACAGCCTGCTAATCACTGCTGAAGATGCATTAACTTTGCTCATTATACAAAAATATATACATTTTAGATTAACTATGCACTTAACTCAATTTAACTTGTTTTGACACCATGGTCTGAGCATAGAACTAGTGTGGGAAATGGGATGGGGGCTTTATTCCACCTTTTACTGTGTGGGAGGAAACTCTTTAGTGTGAAAAAAAGATGGATTCTCTACAGCTTTGTATCTGGTGGGCGGAAACATTTCCCATTTTCTCCTGTTGGCACCACATTGTATGAGATTTGCTGTTAAAACTGGAGACAATTAATTATTCCTAAAGTATGCAAATTACATTATCTAGCAAAAACAAAGACTGTAATTGGCTTTAGCAGCAATATACAACATTACATCTTGGGCTTCCTCTCTGAATGGTGCTAGATGTCAGATGTGTCTGAATTCTGCTTTATATTTGTGATTAGGCCATTTATGATTATTAAAGGTATAGGGCCTGATTCACAAAGCGGTGCTAACAGTTAGCACCCTGGTGAAAAGCCCTTTATCACGCCTAAACTCAGTTTAGGCATGATAAGTTTAGGTGTGATAAGTTTAGGTGTGATAAGTTTAGGCATGATAAGTTTAGGTGTGATAAGTTTAGGCATGATAAGTTTAGGTGTGATAAGTTTAGGCGTGATAAGTTTAAGCACCAACTGCGTTAGCACCGCAGTGCACAGCTGATCAAAAGTTTTGCACTAGCAAAGTCTGGTGCACTTCGCATAGAGTTTAATGGCGCTGCTTTGCGTGTGGGACTTCGCATACTATCTACACTTATCTAAACTTAGCATGCCTAAACTTATCACACCTAAACTTATCACACCTAAACTTATCACGCCTAAACTGGTTTTTCACCAGTGTGGTGCAAAGGTTATCATGCCGAAAGTCTTTTAGGCGTGATAACTGAGTTATCACCGCTTTGTGAATCAGGCCCTTAGTCTGTCCCAGATTATTTCTCACTGATTAGATTTCTGGTGGAATCATTTGTTATAATTAGCTACTCATTACAGCATTACATAACACTTTGAGTCTAAGGCCCATATGCAAATCACTTTTTCTCCTGAGTTTTCTTCTAGGTGATATGTTTACACATTGTCATAAAATGCCTTTTAAACCACCAGCGAGCAAGAAAATATTCAAAATAATTTTGAAAGTACTTTTTCACCAACTTTTAGGTACTTTTTTCAATTGTAAAATGCTTAAAGAGAATCTGTACTCTAAAATTCTTACAATAAAAAGCATACCATTCTATTCATTGGCTATCATTCATAAAGCATTTCCGCATGCGGAAATGCTTAAAACAGCTGACTTTACCGACCACTTGGCAAAGTCAGCATTCATAAAGCCTCGTTCCGCATAGAAAAATGACACTACCGAGCAGAGTGATAAATCACCGCCTTGTGCGGTGATTATCGGTACAAATGTAGCAAAATGTTCATTCATAAAGATCACCGCAAGCGGTGTGAGGTCGGGAAGTTCCGCTCCCTCTGATGTGGCGATATCAACGTAAATGAATGGAGACACACAGACCTCCCAGGCAGCTGCAGCAGAGCGGAACACGGAGAAATGTATCAACTCGGCAGCTTCCGTGTCTCCGCAAGCCTACCGCCTGTCTACCGCCAGCTTAGCTCGGGGAATCTCAGCACTACTTCCGCACACGGATACATCTTTATGAATGCCCACCCAGAAGTCTAAAAATCCGCCAGCGGTGTTTTCCCGCACTGATTCTCTTTACCGACAGCCTGTTCATAAATGATAGCCATTATGTTCTCCTGGGCCCCTCTTTGCTGTTTCTCCCACTCCCTGCTGCAATCCTGGCTTGTAATTGCCAGTTTTAGGCAGTGTTTACAAACAAAAGACATGGCTGCTAACCAGCATGTGATAGGCTGAGAGAAGCTCAGTCTGTGACTCATACAGGGCCTGGAGGGGGTGTGGAGAGGGTGTGTATAACTTCTACCTATCACAGCAGAGCAGCACATTCCTGCCTGAGCCGACAAAGCTGACAAAGGAAATAAGATTAGATTATATAACAGAGATCATACAGCCACTGTGCAACTAGGGTGGAGTAATCCACACCACATTAAAACAGGTATAGGAACTTATAGGATAGAAGAAATAAGGCTGAAAATTTTGTTACAGGGTCTCTTTAAAAGTTTTTAAAAAGAGAATATTAAAATTATCTCCTAGGAGATAACTCAGGAGAAAAAGTGAATTGCATATGGGCCAAAGTTGTGAAACAATGGTAAAATATTAACACCAGCAGTGAAACATGCATTGCACATGTAGCGTGACTTGCATTATGTAACTAATATAATGCATGTTATTATTTATTTATTATTATTTATTGTATTTATAAAGTGCCAACATATTACGCAGCGATGTTAGGCAAATAACATTGTAGAAGCTGTACATAATGCGAATTGTGCTACGTGCACAACCTATTGGTACCTTGCTGGTGTAAACACTGGTAACATTTTACCATAGTTTAATGATTCCACTGCGCTATCCTTAGTAACCTATAACAAAGAAAACACTCCACATCGCGTAATCCAGTTTCCAAATTACAATCCTAATTCCAACCAGATGTGTGAACAAAGTGCCTGCACTCGTGCACCCTCCACCAACATCAAAGGGGCTCACCAGATTCTGACTACCTCGGTTGTCAGGTGGGTCTCAGGCTCAGCACTGTGTTTCACCTGGGCCCTCAGTGAATCACAACCTCCAGCTCAGTACAAAAATGCATTTATTCTTCTTAAAAAACTTTAAAAACAAAACACAATAAAATTCCTCATTGCGCAGTATGTAAGCACAATCAGATTCCACATCTGCGCTTCTCGCGCTGATAGCCTACTTACAGACTAGAAGAAAGAGGTAAGCTTATCTAGACGGTAATGCTGAAGATCGTCTGGAGCCCATACGGTTTCCCAGCGGTGTCCCGCTCTGCAGAAGGTCCCCGTTAATGCCAAGCTCCCCCACGAGTTACTAGTGGGGGAGATTAGCATTAACAGGGACCTTCTGGTTGGAATTAGGATTGTAATTTGGAAACTGGATTGCGCGATGTGGAGTGTTTTCTTTGTTATAGGTTACTAAGGAGAGCGTAACAATAGCACCTGTGACCCCCACACACTCAGATTGCCCTCAGACCCCCCCTTATCAATTCGCCAGTGCATTATTTACATCTGTTCTTCCCTGTAATAACCCACTGATCACCTGTCAATCACCTATCAATCACCCATCAATCACCCCCTGTCACTGCCACCCATCAATCACCCCCTGTCACTGCCACCCATCAATCAGCCCCTAACCTGCCCCTTGCGGGCAATCTGATCACCCACACCATCAGATTGCCCCAGGCCTACCCTCAGATCACCTCCAAAGTGCATTGTTTACATCTGTTCTGCCATCTAATCACCCACTGATCACCCATCAATCAGCTCCTGTCACTGATACCCATCAGATTAGACCCCTATCTGCCCCTAGGGCACCCAATCACCCGCCCACACCCTCAGAACGCCCTCAGACCCCAGCCCTGATCACCTCGCCAGTGCATTGCTTGCATCTATTTCCCCCCTCTAATCACACCTTGAGACACCCATCAATCACCTCCTGTCACCCCCTAGCACACCTACCCATCAGATCAGGCCCTAATTTTCCCCGTGTGGGCTCTTGATCACTCGGCCAAACCCTCAGACCCCCCTCAGACTCCCTTCTGATCACCTCCCCAGTGCATTGATTGCATCTATTTTCCCCTCTAACCACCCCCTGAGACACCCATCAATCCCCTCCTGTCACCCCCCTAGCACTCCTATCCATCAGATCAGGCCCAATACAACCACCTTTCATCTAAGATGCCACACTGCTTATGACCGGTTCCACAAAATTTGCCCCCTCATAGACCACCTGTCATCAAAATTTGCAGATGCTTATACCCCTGAACAGTCATTTTCAGAAATTTGGTTTCCAGACTACTCACGGTTTTGGGCCGTAAAATGCCAGGGCAGTATAGGAACCCCACAAGTGACCCCATTTTAGAAAAAAGACACCCCAAGGTATTCTGTTAGGTGTATGACGAGTTCATAGAAGATTTTATTTTTTGTCAGCAGTTAGCGGAAATTGATTTTTATTGTTTTTTTTCACAAAGTGTCATTTTTCACTAACTTGTGACAAAAAATAAAATCTTCTATGAACTCACTATACACCTAACAGAATACCTTGGGGTGTCTTCTTTCTAAAATGGGGTCATTTGTGGGGTTCCTATACTGCCCTGGCATTTTAGGGGCCCTAAACCGTGAGGAGTAGTCTAGAAAACAAATGCCTCAAATGCCTGTGAATAGGACGTTGGGCCCCTTAGCGCACCTAGACTGCAAAAAAGTGTCACACATGTGGTATCGCCGTACTCAGGAGAAGTAGTATAATGTGTTTTGTGGTGTATTTTTACACATACCCATGCTGGTTGGGAGAAATCTCTCTGTAAATGGACAATTGTGTTTAAAAAAAATCAAAAATGTGTCATTTACAGAGATATTTCTCCCACCCAGCATGGTTATATGTAAAAATACACCACAAAACACATTATACTACTTCTCCTGAGTACGGCGATACCACATGTGTGACACTTTTTTGCACCCTAACTGCGCTAAGGGGCCCAAAGTCCAATGAGTACCTTTAGGATTTCAAGGGTCATTTTGCGGCATTTGGTTTCCAGACTACTCCTCACGGTTTAGGGCCCCTAAAATGCCAGGGCAGTATAGAAACCCCACAAATTACCCCATTTTAGAAAGAAGACACCCAAAGGTATTCCATTAGGAGTATGGTGAGTTCATAGAAGATTTTATTTTTTGTCACAAGTTAGCGGAAATTGATTTGTATTGTTTTTTTTTTTTACAAAGTGTCATTTTCCGCTAACTTGTGACAACAAAAACATCTTCTATGAACTCGCCATACTCCTAACAGAATACCTTGGGGTGTCTTCTTTCTAAAATGGGGTCACTTGTAGGGTTCCTATACTGCTCTGGCATTTTAGGGGCCCTAAACCGTGAGGAGTAGTCTAGAATCCAAATGCCTCAAAATGACCTGTGAATAGGGCGTTAGGCCCCTTAACGCACCTAGGTTGCAAAAAAGTGTCACACATGTGGTATCGCCGTACTCATAAGAAGTAGTATAATGTGTTTTGGGGTGTATTTTTACACATACCCATGCTGGGTGGGAGAAATATCTCTGTAAATGGACAATTGTGTGTAAAAAAAATCAAACAATTGTCATTTACAGAGATATTTCTCCCACCCAGCATCTGTATGTGTAAAAATACACCACAAAACACATTATACTACTTCTCCTGAGTACGGTGGTACCACATGTGTGGCACTTTTTTGCACTCTATGTGCGCTAAGGGGCCCAAAGTCCAATGAGTACCTTTAGGATTTCACAGGTCATTTTGCGACATTTGGTTTCAAGACTACTCCTCACGGTTTAGGGCCCCTAAAATGCCAGGGCAGTATAGGAACCCCACAAACGACCCCATTTTAGAAAGAAGACACCCAAAGGTATTCTGTTAGGAGTATGGTGAGTTCATAGAAGATTTTATTTTTTGTCACAAGTTAGCGGAAAATGACACTTTGTGAAAAAACACAATTAAAATCAATTTCTGCTAACTTGTGACAAAAAAAAAATCTTCTATGAACTCACCATACTCCCAACGGAATACCTTGGGGTGTCTTCTTTCTAAAATGGGGTCATTTGTGGGGTTCCTATACTGCCCTGGCATTTTAGGGGTCCAAAACCGTGAGGAGTAGTCTTGAAACCAAATGTCGCAAAATGACCTGTGAAATCCTAAAGGTACTCATTGGACTTTGGGCCCCTTAGCGCAGTAAGGGTGCAAAAAAGTGCCACACATGTGGTATCGCCATACTCAGGAGAAGTAGTATAATGTGTTTTGGGGTGTATTTTTACACTTACCCATGCTGACTGGGAGAAATATCTCTGTAAATAGACAATTGTGTGTAAAAATAATAAAAAAATTGTCATTTACGGAGATATTTCTCCCACCCAGCATGGGTATGTGTAAAAATACACCCCAAAACACATTATACTACTTCTCCTGGGTATGGCAATACCACATGTGTGGCACTTTTTTGCAGCCTAACTGCGCTAAGGGGCCCAAAGTCCAATGAGCATCTTTAGGCTTTACAGGGGTGCTTACAATTAGGCACCCCCCAAAATGCCAGGGCAGTGAACACACCGCACAAATGACCCCATTTTGGAAAGTAGACACTTCAAGGTATTCAGAGAGGAGCATAGTGAGTCCGTGGCAGATTTCATTTTTTTTTTGTTGCAAGTTAGAAGAAATGGAAACTTTTTCTTTTTTTGGTCACAAAGTGTCATTTTCCGCTAACTTGTGACAAAAAATAAAATCTTCTATGAACTCACCAAGCCTCTCACTGAATACTTTGGGATGTCTTCTTTCCAAAATGGGGTCATTTTGGGGGTATTTATACTATCCTGGAATTTTAGCACCTCATGAAACATGACAGGTGGTTAGAAAAAGCAGAGATGCTTCAAAATGGGAAAATTCACTTTTGGCACCATAGTTTGTAAACGCTATAACTTTTACCCAATTCAATAAATATACACTGAATGTTTTTTTTTTATCAAAGACATGTAGCAGAATAACTTTCGCGCTCAAATGTATAGGAAATTTAACTTTATTTGAAAAATGTCAGCACAGAAAGTTAAAAAAGTCATTTTTTTGCCAAAATTCATGTCTTTTTTGATGAATATAATAAAAAGTAAAACTCGCAGCAGCAATCAAATAGCACCAAAAGAAAGCTGTATTAGTGACAAGAAAAGGAGGTAAAATTCATTTAGGTGGTAGGTTGTATGACCGAGCAATAAACCGTGAAAGCTGCAGTGTTCTGAATGGAAAAAAAGGCTCTGGTCCTTAAAGGATACCACAACTGACATGTGGCATAATGAGATAGACATGGGTATGTACAGTGCCTAGCACACAAATAACTATGCTGTGTTCCTTTTTTTCTTTCTCTGCCTGAAAGAGGTAAATATCAGGTATGTAAGTGGCTGACTCAGTCCTGACTCAGACAGGAAGTGACTACAGTGTGACCCTCACTGATAAGAATTTCCCCCTTTTTTATCTCTTTCTTGCTCTCAGAAGCCATTTTCTTCTAGGAAAGTGTTTTATAGTTGGAATTTCTTATCAGTGAAGGTCACACTGTAGTCACTTCCTGTCTGAGTCAGGACTGAGTCAGCCACTTACATACCTGATATGTACCTCTTTCAGGCAGAGAAAGAAAAAAAGGAACACAGCATAGTTATTTGTGTGCTAGGCACTGTACATACCCATGTCTATCTCATTATGCCACATGTCAGTTGTGGTATCCTTTAAGGGGCGAAAAGACTGTGGTCCTCAAGTGGTTAAAGAGTTAAACATCAGGCATGCAAGTGACAGTTTCTGTCCGGGTCGGGTCAGACTATAGCATAACCCTCACTGATTAGTAATTACAGCCATAAAACACTTTCCTGTCAGTAAATGGCTTCTGAGAGCAGGAAAGAGATAAAAATGGTCAATAATTCATAGATTTAAGCTCTAGAATACTTCAATGAAGGTGCCATTGAGCAGAGACAATGAAACGGTAAAAACATGAAAACTAGATTTAAATATAAAATAAAACTGTGGTATATCTAAAACAAAAAGTCTTTTTTTTAAGAGGAGAATGGATACAATTGTTTTTCTTAACCGTTTATTTTCACCTCGGATGTCCTTTAACTAGGTGCAATAAACGTTAACTCTTTTATGTCAACAAGAATATGTTTCCTTAAAATGTGAATTAACCAAAATTATTGTTTGAAAGTTGCTGAATGTTAGACTGATGTATTGTAGTTAACATAATTTTTTTCCTATTTCTCACCCAATGCTGTTTGTCATATGCATGTAATTAAGTAGCCACTGTCAGTGCTTTTGAAGCACGGTCATGGCTTCTTGTCTGCTACACATTTCCCCCCAAGTTGTGGTGAAGAAGCAGCCTTGTGGCTCTATGCGTGTGATGTAGACAGAGCCTGTAAGTGCTGTCATAGTGAGTTGTAGCGCAGGCATAAAAGGCTTTTTTGCTTGTTAACAGAACTCATGTTGTGTATAATGTGATATTACGGCCGACACACCGCGCTTTTCAGGCTGCTTCCTCTCTCATTATTCTCTTGCTCTTTTCCTTTAATCCTCTATTATTTTTTATCTCTGTAGTTTTTCTCTCCTATTGTCTCTTTTATTTTTCTTTATATAACTTGTATTTTTTTATTATTCATTCTCTTTGATGCATATTTTTAGTGTCATTATCTATAATTAATGATCTGATGTCTTCTTCGATGAATATACCGTTATGATTGCCAAGTGTTACTTTTAGCCCAGTGGCGGACAAAGCCAACAATTGGCCCCTGTGCAAAAATAAATAAATCGAGCGTGAGTGGGTGTGGTCATAACAGATCATGGTTGTAGCCAAACAATGCCGATAAGATAAAAGTACATGAACCTAGGTCACATTCTCTAGGCACTGTATTCATGTAGCACACATTTTAAACTTGTATATGACTGGTGTACAAGTTATGAGCACGGTTTCTCTTGAGTTTCAGAGATAAATACAAGGAGAAAATCTTAGAGGATAATCACGCCCTAACTGGTCCAATGGAATGGGCCCTAGAGGACATGGGGCCCCTGTGCGGCTGCACGGTCTGCACGGGCCTATGTCCGCCCTCTGTTTTAGCCCAAACTGTTGTATGAGCCAGTGTACTGTGTTAAAGGGTTCTGTACCAGTGTCACCAACTTCTTTTGCTTGGCTTCTGCCTAGCAGGAATGCATGTGCTTTACTGTATGTTCAGACCCAGAGCCGGGACAAGGTCCTTCAGCACCCAAGGCTGAGACAGCAAAGTGCGCCCCTCCATCCCTCCCACCCCAGCCGTCACACACTAATTGCTATTAGACTAAGAGGTGCCCTAGGGCCCCCAACATCCCCAACACCTTAATCTCCCCTTTTCTTATTTCTTTGTGCTTCAAACACAATTGGGAATGACAGCTGAATGAATTGTGCGCCCCCTCCTACACTGCGCCCTGAGGCTGGAGCCTCTTCAGCCTCTGCCTCGGCCCGGCCCTGTTCAGACCAGTCTTCTCTTGGCGGGCCAGTCCCTATTTTTGAACTAGATCCCTGTGTCCCTCCTTGCTACTGAGATGTCTCTCTTTATAGTCTCCTATCCGTGATGGCAGTGGGGATGAGGAGGGGCATACACTAAAGGCTGCCTCTTTTACCCACTGCGTCACACAATGGGTAAGAAAGACAGCCTTTTGTCTGTGCCACCTCCTTTCTTTCTCTGCCACCACTGCCTTCACCATTATGATGTGTGTTGTGGCAGCTAAACCTTTTAAGTCTGTAGCTCATTCAGCTAATTTAGGTATGTGGAAAAAAATAACAGTTCACAAAGCTCTGGTTAACGGATACGTCCGAGCAAAGATGTCAAGTTGGAGATGTCGTCCGAGTTGGAGATGTCGACCTTGCCAGGTTGGCATCTACTGCACCTGCGAAAGCGTACGGCAGCGCCTCTTGCAATCGTGCTCTCGTAGCTAGGAGCGTTCTGCACTTGCACAGAACGCTCCAGGTTATGTGAGCATGATTGCGAGCGGCGCTGCCGCATGCTTGCGCAGGTGCAGTAGATGCCAACCTGGCGATGTCGACATCTCCAACAGAGGGGATTCCGGGACACCGGAGCTGCAGCGAAGGACAGTTAGGCTGCCGGGGGCTGAAGGAAGCCCCAGGTAAGAAGATCTGTTTTTTTTATTTTCGCTCGGACGTATCCTTTAAGGAAAAGTTTACCCCAAGAAGAGCAGTAATCGCTTTATGAATGGAGATGCACTTGAACTTCTGGAGGGTTTGGACACACCTGCAGAAATGCAGTGGCCCAGTCTGAATGTAAATGTTTGAATCAGGCAACAAACACTCATTGTCTGGAGGTGGCTTTGCAGTCAGCGAGCATGAAACTAAGCTGTTGCCCCCGCCCCCCCTTCCCCTTCACAATACTGTAGGGAAACGGTGACCACCTGGGTTGAATTTTGACTATTAATCACATAGGTGCACCTGAGCCCCAGCATTGCCAGCCATGCTTGGGAGGAATAGTTATCAGCTGTGTTACATTTCCTCTGTCGGTTGCCCTGTATTCACACACAGAGTTGAATATCTGTAGATAGCTTTAGTGTTAAGAAAGTTCTGGGTAAACTCTTTGGATATTAATGGGGAAGAACAGTATGAAGTTAATTGCAAGGAGTGTAGTATATAATTACTGTGGTAATGTGTATTGCTGTTCAGTTATTCTTTCTGTTGCATACCTTACCTAGCTCAGAATACACTCTTTCTATTTCTTATCCATGATAATTAAAGACTTAATTCTCTTTAATGGACAATCTGCCTTTAACTGTCTCACATTTTGCAATACCTTTTCGCATGGCTATTAGTTTCTTTTTGTACCTTGTGCTTTTTTTAAAATATTTAATTAAAAGCTGAAACTGTACACACTTCTGGCCTACTAAAAGAAAAACGTCAAGATGGATGCTATTTCCTGCAACGTCTGTATTGCTGGGGAAAAAAGTAGAATCAAGCTGGTTTTCTCCTTGCACATAATAGGGTCTGTAAGCTGTGGAGACTTAAGGTAGCCATACACTGGTCGATTTGCCATCAGATTCGACCAACAGATAGATCCCTCTCTGATCGAATCTGATCGGAGAGGGATCGCATGGCTACCTTTTTTTTACTGCAAACAGATTGTGAACCGATTTCAGCCTGAAACCATTCACAATCTGTTGTGGTGGTGGTGGTGGTACTGCCGCCACTCCCCCCGCCCGCATGCCCGCATACATTACCTGCTCCGCCGGCGCGACTCCAGTCCCCAGGTCTCCGCTGTCTTCTCCGCTCTGGTCTCCAGGTCCAGCATGCTTTACTTCTTCCTGCCCAGCAGGAAGTTTAAACAGTAGAGCACCCTCTACTGTTTAAACTTCCTGCCGGGCAGGAGGAACTGAAGCATGCCGGAGACCAGCGCGGACACGGAGCAGCGGTGACCGGGGGTAGTCGCGCCGGCGGAGCAGGTAATGTATTGACGCTCTTTTGCATCGGTCGTCGGGCACTCGAACGCCGCTAGCGACGCGCTCCCTACCCACGGGCGATCGACAGTAATTTTCCGCACGGAGCAATCGACGGGATCGGACGAAATGGAACGAAATTCGGCGTGTAGCGCAAACGATTGGTAGCAGATTCGATCCCAGTGATCGAATCTGCTGTCGAAACAGCGGCCAATCGGGCCAGTGTATGGCCAGCTTTACAACTAGAGACACACGCAGTAAAGCTTGGTACAGGGTCGAACCCTTCCCAACTCTGCTAATGAAAATGTTTTTATTGCTGTCAGTAAATGTTTTTATTGCTGTCAGCGGAGAGATTGGCTGGTTGGGAAAAAAATAAAATCTCTCTTTTACTTCTGTCAGAAGGAAATTAGAGTATTTCCCCTCAAATGAGTGAAAAACATCTGACAGAGGTTCTGTCTTTAGGTCATCATCATGACCAGTCTGAACAAATGATGTTTCTCAGGGGGTCTGTTTATAAGGCAGTGATATATTTTGCTTTACATCTCACCCTGCTGCATGCTGCAGTGCAAAAAGACTGTTATAAAATACTGCTGTCTTTTTTTTTCTTTTTTTGCAATGAAAGAACATGGCTCAGATGTTCAGTCATCATTCTCCTTTATCTTATAGCTCTCCAATGGCTTCACTGGGTCATAAGATGTCATAGAAAGTATGTTATCTGGCTGGTCAAAGAGAAAAAGAGAAAATATTCCTCCACCTCATTGTAAGCAATGTCTGCATTTGGCAGCTGGGGCTGAATGAAAGTCAGATGACAGAGTGGGAGGGGCATTCATTGCCACTCGCTAGCTACAAGTGTTTACCAGCCTATAGGTGGCCACATACCATACTTTTTTTTTTCAAATCGAGAATTACGATCATTTTTTTTGTTCATTGTTACCTTTAAAACACCTGACCTATATAACGTGATAGTTGTTCCACTATTGGGAAAAAAAAAAAAAAAAGATTGGAAACTCCATTAAAAAAATGATTGAATACTCCAGAAAAATTGCTTGGGTCTATAAATCAAGAAATGTACAATCTATCCTACAGCAGTCAACTTTCTGAAAAATGGGTCATAATTTTACGCTGCTCTCAATCAAGTTAGTGTATATTGAAAAAAAAAATAATTCTGTGCAACTGATCGTTTTTATCGTTTTTATCGAAAAATGGGAAAATCAAATCTTTTGATTGTATCATGTATGGTCATCTGAAGCCTGCTTCTAGTCTGCTATCTGGTGGTATGTTGCTGAGACATGCCATGACCACAAAGAGGCAGGGATCACGCTGACTACTGCGCTTTTGGATTACAATTTTGGGCTTTCCGGCACTCTGCAATTGCACTAGCAAACACATTTTACCATCTATGATTTTCCACGTTCGCTCACGATTTTCCATATTTTTGGTGAAATACACTGTAATTGGGAACTCGCGTGACATATGGAAAAAAAAGCAGAAAGCTGTCTGGGTAAAAATGATGGTGCGCGTTTCTCGCATGCCACAAAACGTATGCGATTTCATCAAGTGTGACCCCTGCCAGACTGTGGTAAACCATAACCCTTCACTAATTATCTCTGTAGTAATGAATTGTTTAGTGCCTCTACAGTATGTGACTACCAATGAGAACTCACTGGATGATGGTAGCACATACAGATACGTCATCCAGGTGTTCCGTGTAGTAGAGGGGATTTTTTTTACAGCCGCAGTTTAGTTTCGCTGTTCAGTATATACGTAACATCTTCTTATACTCCCACAGTGCTACTTCATTATATTTTGTATACACTTCTGATAATTCCAGTCTATTAAGATGATGCACATCCTGAAGTATAAATTAAATCCTGTCTTTCATCCATTATCCCTCAGCGTATTCTTTCATCTTATCCTTTCCCTTCCTACCACTTCCTCATAATGCACTTCCCACACTGACTAAACCCCTCTCTCTCTCTTTTTTTTCTACAGAAGTTTTTCCATGCTGTCAGCCACATACTGGATGCAGATAATAGAGAGAAGTGGGAGGACGCTCAGCAGGTGGGAAGCAGTGACGCTGCAGCAGCATACATCAGATTCGTGATGTTGGCGTGTAGCGTGGGTGAGCTGTGAGTGAGTTAGTGTGTGTGTGTGTGTGTGTGTGTGTGTATGCATCTGTGTGTATGTGTGTGTGTGTGTGTTTGTGTGTGTGTGTGTGTGTTTGTATGTGTGTGTGTTTGTGTGTGTGTGTGTTTGTGTGTACAGTGTGTGTGTGTGTGTGTGTGTACAGTGTGTGTGTGTGTGTGTGTGTGTGTGTGTGTGTGTGTGTGTGTGTGTGTGTGTGTGTGTGTGTGTGTGTGTGTGTACAGTGTGTGTGTGTGTACTGTGTGTGTGTGTGTGTGTGTGTGTGTGTGTGTGTGTGTGTGTGTGTGTGTGTGTGTGTGTGTGTGTGTGTGTGTGTACAGTGTGTGTGTGTGCAGTGGCGTAGCTAAAGAGCTGTGGGCCCCGATGCAAGTTTTACAATGGGGCCCCCCAAGCACTCTATACATAGCAATTGATACGATGCACCAAAACCTGCCAATGGCAACTACAGAGTCAGAGGTGCAAGGAAGGGATGGGAAACAGTTTGTTAATGATTACCATTATTCAAAGTATCTATAGAAGTGATTATTATGAGCACAGGACCAATAGAGAGCTAATACTGTAGTTGAGGGAGGGCCCTTCGGGGCCCCTCTGGACCAAGGGCCCCGATGCGGTCGCTACCGCTGCACCCCCTATTGCTACGCCCCTGTGTGTGTGTGTGTGTGTGTGTGTGTGTGTGTGTGTGTACAGTGTGTGTGTGTGTGTGTGTGTGTGTGTACAGTGTGTGTGTGTGTGTGTGTGTGTGTGTGTGTGTGTACAGTGTGTGTGTGTGTGTGTGTGTGTGTGTGTGTGTGTGTGTACAGTGTGTGTGTGTGTGTGTGTGTGTGTGTGTGTGTGTGTGTGTGTGTGTGTGTGTGTGTGTGTGTGTGTGTGTGTGTGTGTGTGTGTACAGTGTGTGTGTGTGTGTACAGTGTGTGTGTACAGTGTGTGTGTACAGTGTGTGTGTGTGTGTGTGTGTGTGTGTGTGTGTGTACAGTGTGTGTACAGTGTGTGTGTGTGTGTGTGTGTACAGTGTGTGTGTGTGTGTGTGTGTGTGTGTGTACAGTGTGTGTGTGTGTGTGTGTGTGTGTGTACAGTGTGTGTGTGTGTGTGTGTGTGTACAGTGTGTGTGTGTGTGTGTGTGTGTGTGTGTGTGTACAGTGTGTGTGTGTGTGTGTGTACAGTGTGTGTGTGTGTGTGTGTGTACAGTGTGTGTGTGTGTGTGTGTACAGTGTGTGTGTGTGTGTGTGTACAGTGTGTGTGTGTGTGTGTGTACAGTGTGTGTGTGTGGGTGTGTGTGTGTGTGTGTGTGTGTGTGTGTGTGTGTGTGTGTGTGTGTGTGTGTGTGTGTGTGTGTGTGTAGGGCAAGCTTAGGATAAAACATAAGAGCATCAAAAAAATCCTCAATGCAATTCTGTGCAGGAAAGGCTTATCACAGAGCAAGGTACTCTAGATTGCTACAGCTATTATTTTCTACTGAGACAGAAATCACTGGTGTTTCACTAGCCATTCAGCACTCAATCCAGAGAAGTGAATATCATTTACAATTGCCAGAGAAGTGAATATCATTTACAGTATATGGCAGCAACAGAAAGGGTAATTTGTCAGGTTCCATCCTTAACCCTTTCCAATCCATTTATTTTTCTACTGCGAGAGTGCTGCTGCAGTTTGATCCAGTAGGGTCTGTGCCCTCCCCGCACCAGAGCAAGGAGGCAACACGGGGAGAACACGCCAGATCTACAGAGGCTGACTCTGTGCCATATTTTATCCAGCAACAGCACCCCTAGTGGCAGCCCTGCTTATCTGTGCGCTGAGCTGGAATGTGCCAATGTCAGACATAGTTCGACACAGGATTGGAAAGGGTTAAGAGAAGAAAATCTTAGTTGTTCTGTTTGTTGAGATGCAATTGGTTTGTAGCTGTTGACACACCACCTGTTTACCACAGAACACTGATACCATCTTCCACATGGGCACAGAACTTGAATCACAGCATTTTCTTTTTCATTTAGGGACAGGATATTCCTTTGCTCTCTCATTGGTTAGCCAGGTTATGAGATATTTAAAACAGGTGACCTAAATCAAACCAATTGTTGGGCAGATAAACACTTCTCCACATTGCCTAGATATATACTTTGTCCACCCCTAGGCCAACTTCCCAATGGATGGCCCCATCCATTCCATGTGTAAACCCATTTTGTATATATGTTACGGCCAGAACCCGAAGTTTGGCAACTTTGCGTTCTGGCCGGCCACTTCGGGTTCTGGCCGGCCAATGTGCGAACTGGCTGCTGCGCTGCGGCCAATGTGAGGAATGAAATGATTGCAGTAAAGATTAATGTGTGTTCCGGCCGTCTCGCTGTGGCCAAATGTGTCAAAAGTGCATTCATTCATTTAATGAAATTAAGCCGGCGGCTTTCTCTCCTCCCCCCCCCCCACCCCCGCCTCTCTCTCTCTCTCTCTCTCTCTCTCTCTCGGTCAGCCGGCGGGGACACGAGATTCGTTCGTTCCCCCGAGATTCGTTCGTCGCGCTAGGGCAGCAGAGCGGGGAGGCTGCAGACATTTCTTCTGCCAGCACCCGCTCTGCAGAAACGAACAGCAGGATTCCCTGCTGCGACGAACGACTCTGGGGGGACACGCATGTCCCCGCCGGATGCCAGGAGAGAGAGAGAGAGAGAGAGGCGGGGGGGAGGAGAGAAAGCCGGCGGCTTCATTTGCTACATTGCCGCCGGCTTAATTTCATTAAATGAATGAACGCATTTTTGACACATTTGGCCGCATCGAGACGGCCAGAACACACATTAATCTTTACTGCAATCATTTCATTTCTAACATTGGCCGCAGCGCAGCGGCCAGTTCGCACATTGACCGGCCAGAACCCGAAGTGGCCGGCCAGAACGCAAAGTGGCCAAACTTCGGGTTCTGGCCGTAACATATATAATGCCCATATACAGCAGACCCTTTTTTTTATATACAGTTCCACTGGGCAGAAGCTCCCCTCTTCTGTGTATTGTTCACTATCTGCAATCTATCTTATCCATTTTCAATCAGTCTCCTTATCCATATTCAGCAACCTCACGAGTCACTTCCATGTCAAGTTGCCCCCCATGAGTTGCAAGTGGTCCAAGGCCTAGGCCCTTGCGGCCTTGCAAGAAATCTAGCTATGTACATTGTTGCATTGTCCTTAAACACAAATAAATTATTTTATAAATAGCGCTGTACAGGCTTCACTTCATACCATTTGCAGTGTAGTGCAGCATCAAAAATGCACCCAAATAGCTTATTCCAAGAAAGTAGTGCTATTAGGACTCTTTGGAAATGGATGAGTACACTCTCCTGTATAATAAGCTTCTGAGGTAGGATTGAACAACCCTCCTATTTCCATGTGTACCTTCTGGCATTCAGGAGACATACCCTTATCAGGACCTTAGCAAACATCTGGGTTGGAGCTTCTTGTCCAGTCACTGTTGTTGTATTCCATGCGCCTCCACATAAGAAGAAATGTAAGCTCAGTCAAACTGCTTTTTTTCAATGCTTTTGTACATCCAACATTTGTGTAATGTCTGTACCCACAGGGCCGGCGCTACCATTAAGGCAAAGGAGGCAGCTGCCCCAGGGCCCCAGAGCTTGTGGGGCCCCCAGTGGCTACAAGAGGGAAAAAAATTCAAATCGGCCTTATAGTTTTTGAGAAACTCGATTTTAAAGTTTCAAAGGAAAAAAAAACACATTTAAAAACCTGCTGACTTTAATGGTTAATAGCAAATCCACCTTAAATGCTAGAAACCCTAAATTTGCAGGATATGTTAAGGAGATCATTAGGAATAAGAAGAAAAAACAATTTTTCAAAAAGACCTTATAGTTTTTGAGAAAATGGATTTTAAAGTTTAGAAGGAAAAAAGTATAGCTAACGGTAGTGTAATTTTACATGCATCAAACGAAAGCGCAATAAATTTCCTGATGGGGTTTCCAGGGGGTCTATACGCAGCCGCAGCGCTTTGGCCAGGGATCGCTATACAGCCCCAATATGGCTGTATGAAGAGCCCTGGCATTTTTTCCTATTTTCCCAATTTTTGGTGTGGGAGTGTGGGAATTTTAAAAAAAAAATTTATGTGGGGTCCCCCCTCCTGAAACTTTTTAACCCCTTGTCCCCCATGCAGGCTGGGGTAGCCGGAATGTGGAGCTCTGACCAATTGGGACTTCACACCCTGACTATACCAGCTGCAAAAAAGGTCCCCTAATGCTGATTTTTGTTCCGGGGTATATGTTGGGGGGGCCCCCCAAGTTTATTTTGCCCTGGGGCCCCATTGTTGCTTAAACCGGCCCTGTGTACCCAGTCACTGACTGAAACAAGTGTTTTTATAACCTGCCCTGACTTTACTATAGGCTAGCTCTTTGCATATTCCAAATTACTGCCATGCAGTTGGAGCTAGTGTCAGCCACCATATTTAGAAAGATGTCAGCAAAGGAAGTCTGTTTTCCCTAGTTATATGTTTTCATTAAATTAGTGGCGGTAAGTTTTGTATGGGCAAACAATAAGAGAATACATTACCATAAATCTAGAATCTTTGTTTTATATTATAAGCTGTAACTGGCAGGCACTTGTGGGATCCTGTGTTTGTCTTGTAGATTGTTTGCAGAGTATATTAGGGTTTCCTTTTAGCCCTGCCTCATCTTGCCTCTTATGCCTGGTTTATAAGTGTGCTGGGCAGCTCCACTAATCAATGGGAATTTGTTTCCTTTCTTTTCAAACCCATTTCCCATGATTCAGCCATTTGAGAGAGATGTGTTAACATTGTAGTTTTTACTTGTGTTGTTGAGCAGTAGCATAGAATGAGAAGATGCACGTGTGGATAGTGCAAACATAGCCAGCTGCAGTGAGTATCAATCTGCCACGAACTTTTGAGAGAAAGAAGGTGCCTCTGCAGGAAGCAGCTGAGGTCTGCCACAAACCAGGTGTTTTCCCAAGCTTTTACTGCATTATGCATGACTTCCTAATGCTCTATGCTGTCATGCTTCTTGAAGAGTAACTCCCACTGTCATTCCTTGTTAGACTGTGTTTGGCAAGCAATTACTAGATGTAGGGAAGAGTGCAGAAAGGGACACACATTTGCCAGCAGAATGTCATGCAAGTGGTAAAATGTGCACTTACTAAAGTGTATACTCCAATAAAGTGGCTGTTAAGGTTACCACGGATAGAATTCCAATCCAAATCCAAAATAAACAACACAACCAGGAAAGTATAACAAGCAATTGGTCCTTTGTCACATGCTTGTCATTATGGATGCTTCACCCCCACTAACACTAATTTAAAGAATAGGCAGTTAAAATCTGACAGAACTGACATGTTTTGGGCTAGTCCATCTCCTCATGGAGGATTATCGGCGTTTTCTTTGTTTTCAACAGCATTTCCTGAACAGTCGTTGCAAAGTCTGACTGACAAAATAGTGTGCAAGTGAGTAGTAAGGCTGGCTGGTATCTTACTATTATGGCAGTTAAACTGCTGTTCAGGAAATACTGTTGAAAACAAAGAAAACCCTGGGAATCCCCCATGAAGAGGTGGACTGGCCCAAAACCTGCCTGTTCAGATTTTAACTGCCTAATTTTTTCGCGATAAGACACAATTTAGACTTATGAGTTTTGTATTACTAGGGGGATAATTTTGTGTTTACAGTATATGCATACACATGGATGTTACATTTTATAATGTTTCCTCATAGTGGTCCTTAGGTTTTAACCACCCATGGCAGAGCACTCACAGATTTTCCATGCAAAACACAGAAAGAGAATACAGACTCCCTGCAGATCTTTTCCTTGTTGGGATTTGAACCTGGGACATACCGTGTTTCCCTGAAAATAAGACATCCCCCGAGAATAAGCCCTAGCAGAAATTCCTAGCATGCTTGAAATATAAGACATGTCCGAATGTAAGCCCTAGGAGCAGCCCACATGACACCAGCAAGTCGCACTCAATACAAAGTCTGGATACAGGAGAGCAGCAGTATAATGTGAGTTGTACAGTCCTGTATTTGTGTCAGGCAATTTGTATTTTTGTTGGAGCCATCCCTCCTGATCTGTCCTGATAAGCATTTGCAGCACTTCACCTCTTCCCAGGACACACAGCTTATCCTATCATAGCTCTGGGGAGCCTGACAGAGTTCTGTGTCTGCAAGAAATAGACTCTTATCCACATGATCAGCAGAATCAATTTCTTGTAAGTGAGAGCCAATATCTGCAAACCACAAGCTCTGTGTATGCTGCTTGTGTTTCAGCATGGCATGCAGTATATACATTTTGTATAGGAAAACTACCAGTGTTTGCCCAAAAATAAGACATCCTCTGAAAATAAGCTCTAGCACATCTTTTAGAGCAAAAATTAATGTAAGACAGTGTCTTATTTTCAGGTAAACACGGTAACACAGAAAATAGAGATTTGTACAAAAATTGGAGGAAACAACTTCTCAAAGAGCATATAAATTTATTTGAATCCAAAGTACATATGAAAACCCCCCATACCCTACTCCCTCCCCCCTAAAAACAATGCCTACTTCACATATAGTTATCAGCATTCATGATTACCACTCACACATTATATATATAACTAGTCTTTATGGACTTAGGTCTAATGATGAATAAGTAATTAGAGAAAGAGTTCTGTATAAGTGGAGTAATGGGCACAGTGTGTGAGTGGTAATCATGAATGCTGATAACTATATGTGTATATATATAGCTCCCTATACAGATGTGTGGTGATCTGAGTATATGATAGAACTAAACTAAGAGAGAAGTAACCCCACTAACAAGTGTACATTATGGGGGCTAATGCGATGTAATCTAAGGATAGTATAGAACTGTGGGACATGATCAAAGTGTTGGAGGAATGACAGTTGTATATGATGAACAATTTGAAGCTGAGATTGTAGGACATGACAGTCTGTGTTTATGATGCGAACAACGGAAGAATAGAGACGCCTCCCCTTGGTGTGTGTAAGCCGTGAAACAGGATGGTACTGTGATGATAAAAGGGCTGTATAACGCCCCTTCCCTTAGATCCACAGCATTGGCACTGAGGAAGCCCACGTGACGTTGTGGGCGTAACGCGTATGCAGGCGTGGTTACAAGCCGTCTCACAGAGAGCATGGAAGTATGGCGTCCTCTCACCCGCTCATGCAGCTAAGTCTGGCCGGCCAGGGAAGATCAAATGATCCGCATTACCAGTAAGTGTGGCAGCATATACCGCGGGACGCCGCAGATATAAGCCTGACTGGATCTCCAATGTGGAGAGATATGAGAAATGAAGATTCGGTGAGTGCTGTCTGACAGCATTGATTTAGTGGATAATTATTGAAGCAAGGAGCGTGTGTTCACGCTGTGTTAAGCACAGAAACAAGCGACATACCTTGTATGCAGTAATAAGAAGCAGGCTTCACGTGAAGAGTTGTCGTTCTGAATAGCATTGCACAGAGTTGGCTGCTTAGTGGTGCTGTTTGTGGAGGACTGGTTCTCACACGAGGAACTGTGGTTTCATTCAGTCACGTTGTTCTCAGCAAGTCTCATCACTTTAGTTCCTGGCCAGGACAGTGTGTGCATGGATGTGGAGTGAGTGTATGCAAGGAGCGCTCCTCTTGAAGTAGGCATTGTTTTTAGGGGGGAGGGAGTAGGGTATGGGGGTTTTTCATATGTACTTTGGATTCAAATAAATTTATATGCACTTTGTGAAGTGGTTTCCTCCAATTTTTGTACAAGCCTTATTGGTTCAGCTGCTCCCCCTATAGGGGTCTGTGCCTCTTTAAGAATCTGTTCACCAGTATTAATATTAATACAGAAAATAGAGAGTGCTATCCAATCACAATTGACGCCTTCCATTTTACTATGCCCTTAATCGTGACTGATAAAAATGGCGCACAGCGCCAGGGGAATAAAAATGATGCCGCTTTGACTTCAATTATATAACGCTCTTTAGCGTTATAAGTGTTAAAAAATGGCGCAGGCAGTGTGCCTTACACCTATAACGCTAAATAGCCTTATATGTCTTAAAAAATGCAGCGACCGGTTATAAGCAGCGGGGGTCGGGGGGAGAGAGGCAGCGGGATACTGGAGGGAATAGGCATAGGTGGAAGATGTGTGCAATATGCATACATTACCTTGTCCCAGCCGCTGATCGCTCCTTCACTCCGCTCCTTCACTTCTTCATTTAGTTTGCTGTAGTCCTGCAGCCGGCCAATCACCATGTGGTTTCAGTCTCCGCATGGTGATTGGCTGGCTGCCAGACTACAGCAAACTAACGCAAGAAGTGAAGGAGCGGAGGGAAGGATCGATTGCTGACCGGGACAAGGTAATGTATGCATATTGCACACATCCTCCACCTATGCCTATTCCCTCCAGTGTCCCGCTGCCTCTCTCCCCCCGACCGCCTATATCCGGTCCCTGCATTTTTTAATGGCACACCGTTCCACAATAAATGCTATTTACCGGTTTAATGTATTCACATTAAAAGGTAAATAGCGCTTTATGATACATTTATCGGCGGAACAGTGCACCATTTTTCTCCCTGAGCCATTTTTAGATGGACCCACCCTTAATAGCCACTGCACTGAATTTGGAGTTTGGTGGCAGTGGTGCGGTGTGGCCTGGGGCCCGCACCACACCAACAAAAACAGGCCTTCGGGGATTACATACTAATGCGGTAATCCACGTCTGGAAGCCAGCCGAGCAGGAAGTGACCCTCACTTCCTGTGGCCGATGCAATCATGTGCGGGGAAGCGTACTGCAAACAATACGCTTCCACGCATGTGCAATGCGTAAAACCTGCGGCGGGTTTTCACCCTGATGCACTTCACCATAGACTTACATGACTCCCAGTCTGCCACATGTCAATGTAGAACTGCATGGTAACGTTGATCTGTCCAAGCATCACTTCCATCGCATCACACAGACTTTTGATCTGTCCAAGCATCACTCGCATCGCACAGATTTTCATTGCCCTATGGTGAGGTTCGGTAAAAATACCACACCGCATCACACCAGTGTGAAAGGGACCTATTCTACTTTGCTCCCCTCACGGACCTCCAGTGCTTACCAGCATAGCCTGCCTGTGTAGCCATTTCTTTCATGCCAACAGTTCAGTCAGAGCTCACCTAGTTGCAGAGACGTGTGTGAGTGTGTGTGTGTGTGTGTGTGTCTTTGTGTGTGTGTGTGTCTTTGTGTCTTTGTGTGTGTGTCTCTTTCTGCTTGATCCAGAAGTGTTAGTGAGGTGCATTATGGTCCTTGCAGATGGGGTGCAAGGCTGTCATGTGTGTGGGGGGAATCTCTTTTTTAATATCTGTAAGAGCTCTGAGAAATGTTGGGGATTAAAGTCACTGGTGCATACTTAGAAACTCAGATTTAGATGTACTGATTCATAAAGTTTAGGATACATAAGTATGCTCCGAAGGTTTAGACACGGATGTGGTGTTTAATAGAATCATAAACATGCCAGTGAGGAAATAAATGTTTAAGATTTACAATGAAGTTGCGAATTGTAAATACACATTTTTACTGATACTTTGGATAGTCATTAGGTTCTTTCAAATGGACGTGATTTACTATATAGAAGAAATCTTGACAGGTCATTAATGGTATCCACATCTGTCTTACAGGTGGCTCCAGGCTCTGTACTTTTAATGAAGGTGCTTGAAGATTACATTCACCTTATTGGAGATGCTTTAAAGCCTTTTCAGAGTTCAATCATTGTTACTGAGAATCTGGGTATGAGTCTCTATCCTCTTTGTCCTTTTAGGAAATATTTATCAAGATCTAGGATGTAACTAGAGTCAGCATAGAAAGTCAAGGAGAAAAGAAATAAATGTTTTATCAAGCAATTCATGGAAAATATGGACAACACAGAGCAACAGCAAATCACTTACAGTATAAATACCGAGCAGACATGGATTAAGGCAAGTGGGCCCCAGTCTTGCAGATAATTACCATTGCGAGTGCAATTTTTACACTCCCCACCTCCCCTTTTACAAACCTATATAATAATCTCAATACAGATCACCAAAATTGGCTTTCCAAAGTTAGCCACCTCATGTTAGAGGGGTAAGTAGAGGCGAGGCAATGGTTTGTTAATGATTACTACTACTCAAATCACCTATAGAAGTGTTAAATAGCTCTACAGTACAAATGACCAGCTTATGTAGTGGATGAGCATTCTACGTGTAACCCCAGGTCTGGGTGCCCTGGCGCAGTTGCAACCACTGCATCCTCTATTGCTATGCCACTGCTGGGTCCCTAGTTAGGATAATAGTGCTTGACTCCTGGCACCTTTGATAAACTTGGCCGGGGGACAGGGCCAGAGGAGATGTTAATTCCCTGGGTGCTCACATGACTCCAGTATGCCTTGTGGATGATCTGACTATGATACAGTGCAGCTAAATCAAATTATGCGAGTGCAGTCAAAGCACATATTAGCACAGTGATAATCAGCAAGCCTTTCCACTGCTTGACTGAATTAACTGTATCAACTGAGGCTTGGGCAATGACATGACCTCCACCCTCCTGCCCTTACACTAGAATTACTCTGCTAACTAGATTCATGGCATCTGACCAGATTTGCAAATCTTACACTTCATAATATCAGACACCTGCCAGTGCTCCTCTTGCTAGACCAGGACATGACAGTATGACAGTCTGATTAATGTGTTAACCTTTGGAACAGGACAAGTGTCTGAGATGATTGACTGGTAATAGCTGGTGATGCCAAATAAAATCTGTAGCTCATTCATTACTGGAATAGTCCCCTGCTCAGTTAGATCTCAGGATGAAGTTCCAGCCCCTCTAAAAACCTTAAGGGCCCGTTTCCACTAGTGCGGTGCGGAATCGCCGCATATCACCGCTGACAAAATCGCATGCGGATGCGATTCCGCATGCGTTTTTTGCCGCGATTTCGAATGCGATTTCGCATAGGCAGGGTATATGCGATTTTAACCATGTCACTGCATGTGTCAATTTACATTACTTTCAATGCGAAATCGCGGCAAAAAACGCATGCAAAAACCGCATGCGATTTCCCTATTAAATACATTGCCTGCGATTCGCCTGCATTCCACACGCAGGCGAATTCTGCAGGGTCTACCGTGCAGAAAAATCCTGCACATAAAAACGCAAATGAAAACTGACAAGTGGAAACAGTCGCATCCACTTGTATTGCCTATGCGAATCCGCATGCGTTGTCTGCATGCGAATTCGCGCTAGTAGAAACGGGCCCTGATACTCTGTCTATGATGAGTCAGATAATATTTTTTGCTCTTTAAATTTAACCCATTTTGGAACAATATGGCGAACACCTCAGAGCTATAATTTGTACACTGCAGTATTTTAGATCCTTATAAGAGGCAGATGGCGCATTCGCAATGTAAAGGCCACTGTGATGAACTGGAATAAGCCAGTAATGTAAAAATTGGTCTTTTCTTGGTCCTTCTAAACTGACTCTTTCAGTAGCAGCCAGTGGAGTGTAAAAATATACTTTTTGGCATTCTCCAAGGTCGGAATATCACAGATATAGTGGGACAAATATGTTTCCTTATTATGCTCAGTATTCTTCAAAATCACCAAGCTCTCCTGGTTCCTAATTGAAGTATCTGCATTTCAGGCAAAGAGTTAATTTTGTCTACAGAAGTTATCATACAAATGCAATCTGTTTTCTTTCTTCTCTGAGAGATTCACAAAGGTAGGCACACTATTTGTGGCAGCCATCAGGATGGAGCTTGTTGCTGCAGGTGACACTGTAGGGTATGAGTATTAAACAGACACATTGCTCTGGTATGCCATGTACTGTAGCTATGGGAAACGGTGGAGTGTACACAATGGAACAACTTCTGGCGGGTGGGGTAAGTTGCTGTTGCTTAAAGATCTGAGCAACTGAGGGAACATTTGTACTCATGCTAGATTGTTTTCTGAGGTAAACCCGAGTTCCATCTTGCTTGTGAATATAGCTTAAAGGATACCCGAAGTGAAATGATGAGCTAGACACAGGTATGTATAGTGCCTAGCACACAAATAACTATGCTGTGTTCCTTTTTTTCTTTCTCTGCCTGAAATAGTTAATTATCAGGTATATAAGTGGCTGACTCAGTCCTGATTCAGACAGGAAGTGACTACAGTGTGACCCTCACTGATACAAATTTCCAACTATAAAACACTTTCCTAGCAGAAAATGGCTTCTGAGAGCAATAAAGAGGTAAAAAGGGAAATTTCTTCTCAGTGAGGGTCACACTGTAGTCACTTCCTGTCTGAGTCAGGACTGAGTCAGCCACTTACATACCTGATAGTTAACTCTTTCAGGCAGATAAAGAAAAAAGGAACACAGCATAGTTATTTGTGTGCTAGGCACTGTACATACACATGTCTATCTCATCATGGACATGTCACTTCGGGTATCCTTTAAATGGGCATTAAATCATCCACTTCATGCTCACAGTAGCTTTATCCACTTTTGAAGGAAGTGGACTCTCTTCTTCCTTCTGCAAACAGTGGATTAATAAAAGGACTTCTCTGTAAGTACAAATACGTCAGAAACCAAGGTGAGTTTGCTGTGTAGAGAAAAACAGAACATGCACAGGAGCTGTGGACAGTGTTGGTGTCACAAAATGCAGGAGCCATGTAAGCAAAAAAAATGAAGCAAAAGTCAGCTATGGGAATGAAGTAACCATAGAAACATGTAAGCATGTTTGTTAGTTCAGGATGCAGATGGTTTAAAATTTTCCTGAAGCATGTGCTAAGGGCCAGTTTAAGTATGCATTAATATCATACAGGCTGCAAAGGTCCCTGCTTCAACCCTCTGTATTCTAAGCAGAGGGATAATACTGAGTTTTTAATTTAGAATAGACCGGATGTTTCATTTCCTGCTCACCAACCAGCCAATCATAAAGTGGCACTTTCCGGCCAGTTGGTAATCAGCTGGTGGATGATGTAGAACTGGAATTCTGGGGAGAGGGCTTGATGCTAAGAGGCTTGCAATGGATGTGAAATAAGACACATACCTACAGTATGGAGGTAAGCATAAGAAATACTCTTTATTTAGCAGTGGAGGGTCCACAATATATGTTGTACATATTTATAATCTGTGCAGTGTTTTTCTTCCTTTTACATTTTCTGTCTGAACATACTAACATCTATTTGAGCCGCTAGCAAGCATATATGACCTTTGAAAAACTTAGAAGGAATTGTATTAAAGTTGAAAGCTCAGGGGTAAACAGAAGCCTTGAGGCCTTTTTTTTATAAGAAAACAAGAGGCTACTGTTCATGGTTTTAGATACAGTCTTGGCTGTACCTTCCAATATTCTGTAAAAGGCACAGAACTGGAGAACTCTGTAATTTTACAGTGTTGAATGGTGAAGTATGTCCTTTCCAACAAATCACCCAGGTGATCACATATGTATTATCACCCATATGCCTTATCACCCTCTTTATGGCATCACATCCGTTTTGAGAACCATCCTCTGCTTCAATGAGACATGGCAATACAAGGGAGATATCTCAGAACTGGGGATCATGGCCAGTGTACAATCAGGTGGGGTGAGGGATGTGACTATCAAGGCCAAATTTATACTTTTTGTGCCCCTAGGCCAAGTATGTTGTGACTCCCCTTTTTGTGTTGCAGGACCCCTCCCATTTCATGTGCAGCCCTCTCTTCCATGTGTATCATCCATGTACAGCAGCCCCTCTCTTTTATGAACAGCTCCTTTCATATGTAGTAACCCCTCTTTCATGTCCAGGTGACCCTTGAGCTGTGGCTGCACAGGGCCCAGGCCTTTGTGGCCTTTTCAGAAATCTGCCCTGGTGACTATGGTTCCTTTGGTTATACTTCCATCCAGGAGAAGTTAAAACACAGCAGGATCTGGTAGAATTCTCTGCAATACTTCTTTCTACTTTTGTGTACTTCTGTCTGACAAGCTTGCACCAATTTAACTGAAATGGGAAAAGAGCTCTAGAAAAAGATAGGGTTATATTAACAAAAGGTCAGTAAAATTGACATGCATAGGCAGTGCAAGTACATTTTACTGAGAGTTGTGCAAACTACATAATATACATAACTCACATTGCACAAGTAATGCGTATGTAACGTGTATAACTCATCTTAAGCTATTTTTGTAGTGAGCATTACAGAAGCAACACACGCTTTGTGTGTATAACTCGAGTTACATAAACATGCATTATGTAATTTGTGTGACAATCGGTAAAGATTATTTGTGTGATCAGTGCACGTAAATTTTACTGGCCATTTGTGAATATACCCAGTATTATGATAACTTACTAATCAAGCATTGTATAGTAAAAAATGCATATAATACAAATTACAATGATATGCAATATAACAAGCAGGTAGCAATAATATGTAAATAATACTAAAGAAAGGCAAATATCAATGACATGCAGATATTGCCCACAGCAGGCAACTTCTTGTCACCATAAACGCAGCACACCAATTACATGTTTAAGACACGAAGTAGAAAACGTACAGGCCACACAAAGCAGACAGACAGTATGTGCTTATCATCTCAAGCTCCATTGGCGTAACTGCAGGGGTACCCAGAGCTGTGAGAGGCCTCAACTACTTACAGTCATTTCCTCCAGTGAAGGGATTTATCCACCAGATCAGGTTTTTGGGTTTTTCTTTGTTTGTTTTTTGCTTCACTTGTTATGGGTATGAAGATTATGATGGCCACATTTGTTTTATGGTCCTTGTAAGATGGGCCCCGAGGGTCACCAAGAGGAGGCAAGGGAAAGGGTGTGAACATTGGGGAGCCCCAGTAAAGTTTTTATGGGGGGCCCCAAGATTTGTAGTTACGCCCCTGTCAAGCTCATTATATTTGAGCATGCTTTTAAATGAACATTTGTCATGTAGGTTTGCGTAAAGGGAAAATAAAACTTCCACACACTGTATATAGCTTGTTATGAATGTACATTAAAGGAAAAATGAAAAATGTAAGTTTGTGACAGTCAGTCATTAACAAGAGTAAGAAAAGAGCTGAAGATAGACAGACGGATAGCAGCAGGTGGGTTCCTTTTATCTTCATGCAGAGTAAACTGTTGTAGGGAGGGATTTTAACTTAATAATGGAAACATTTTAATTCCAGGAAGATTAAATGTCAGTAGTTTTACAATGGGATTCACATTATTACAGATGCATTTTTGGAACTGATTCTTTTTACATAGTGTGTACAGTACATAAGATCTCAGTTCAAAACATTTTCTGTTACACAGATTGGAGGGGGGGGGGGGGGGAGAATGCATGAAAAAAGGGCGCCAGGAAGAAAGGGCTGGATAACAAAATACCAATAACGATAAACATCATTAACACATTTGGTTAACGATAAATACCATTTTAAAACAGACGAGAGTTGATAACGAAAATATATTAACATTAAAAATCATTACGTAATTCAACAATACAGCTTAACCCAACCCTACTCCCACACAGAACCCTCTCCTGGTGGTGCCTAAAACTAACCACTCCCCTGGTGGTTCCTAACCTCAATCACCCCCCCCCCCCGGTGGTGCCTAACCCTAAACCTCTCCCCCTGGTATGGTATTGCCTAACCCCAACTGCACCCTGGGTGGTGCCTAACCCTAACCACCCCCCTGGTGGTGTCTAACCCTAACCACCCCCTGGTGGTGCCTAACCTTGACTGCCACCCCACCGGCATTGCCTAACCTAATCCACCCTAACCACCCCCCCCCCCTGGTGGTGCCTAACCCTAACCACTCCCCCTGCAGAAACACCCTTTTGCACATAGAAATTATAATATCTTGGATAATGTAAAATCTATACATACAAACAAAATAATATGACAAAAACTATAATGTTGCAAGCTTCTAAAATGATAACATACTTCGAAAACTTTAATGTTATAATGTTGTTAAAGATATTTATTGGGCGCCCTTTTTTTCTGCTTTTTTCTCCTTATTAACGATAATTGCATTAGAGTCTATGGTGGCGCCCTTTTCGTCCACTGGTCACCAGTGCTCTTTTTCCTTGCTACTGTAAGTTCTCTGTCTGGTTTTAATTGCTGTCTGCATCTTACAAGATTCCTTCTGTCTTTCTGTTGTTGTGGCCACCTGTCAGTAAGACAGGAAATGAAGGGAATAGTGCAATAAACACAACATCATTAAAGGCCTGCTGAATGTCAAAGCATTTCATTGTTCTGATTCCCAAACTTGCAAAGTTCCACTTTAATTCATTTTATGAAAATGTTCTCCTTTATTATTATTATTATTATTATTATTACTACCAATTTCTTGAGTCCTGTTTTGAATTTACATTGTAGGGTACAAATCCACATAATGGGCTTGATTCACTAAACCGTGACAACTCAAATATCACACCTTATCAAAGATATCACACGTTATCAAAGTTATCACAAGTTATCACACGTTATCAAAAGTTATCACACGTTTTCAAAGTTAACACACCTTATCAGAGTAGCATAACGAGCGCTACAAACCCGCAGGGCCTCAAGGCAGGATGAGTTCCATTGCCAATTAGCAGGCATAAGTTTGTAGCGCTCGCTATGCTACTCTGATAAGGTGTGTTAATTTTGATAACGTGTGATAACTTTTGATAAAGTGTGATAACTTTGATAAGTTGTGATATCTTTGATAAGGTGTGATATTTGAGTTATCACGGTTGAATCAAGCCCTATATGTTTATGTGGCTTGTGAGGTAAGGTTGAAAACCTCAGTGGTAAGTTGGTAACCGTTATTATGTTGTGTGACCTTATAAATTAGGGTCTGACTAATACAAGTTAATTATATATACATTAAATCATATAATTATATGCTATGAGGGGGCAGCCTATCAGGATGTTTTTAAAATATAGGAGAAAATTGTAGTGCTTGGAGCTGGAGGCTACCCATGTAAACACTGGGAGAACTTGGTTTGGGCCAGAGGGGCCCCGAAGGGCCTTCCCTCAACTGAAGTATTAGCTCTCTATTGGTTAGTGCTCATAATAATCACTTCTATAGATGCTTTGAATAGTGGTAATCATTAACAAACTGCTCACCATCACCTTCTTGCACCTCTGACACTGTAGTTGCCATTGGCAGGTTTTGGTGCGCCGTATCAATTGTTATGTATAGAGTGCTTGGGGGGCCCCATTGTAAAACTTGCATCGGGGCCCACAGCTCCTTAGCTACGCCACTGGGAATGGGATTTTGGATACAAAATAAACATAATGTTACACACTCCTCCTAGGTCTTAATATTCCCTTTACCCTGTGGAGGCTGGTATTTGGCATGGAATTCAGAGCCCCAAAATAATAACAACCCACATGTTTCATACAGTCAGGACATACAGCCTCTGCCTGGGGGGAGGGGGCAGAGGCTTTAACCACTTGCTAAGCACTTTTGACCTGATGTTATGGACAAGGGGTTCATTTTCCTTATAGAATTTGGGTGCAGCAAGGACGGCAGCAAGCAGAATCTACTCCTTTTTTTCTGAATTCCCCTGGATGTCATGGACCATGAGGGCTGGTACTGCTCAGAACCAGAGCCCAAAACTTGTGAGCAACAAAATGATTAGCTTTCTGCCTGATTAGCTTTTTTCAAAACATTGTAGGATGTTCTATAAGCATTTTCTAAAATATCAGGAAAAATATTTAAATAGCAATGGCTAGGAATTACTGTGGGCCATGCACTATTAGTAAATAATGATAACCAGTGTATGGCAATTGCATATTTAAGCTTGTTTAAAGGACCACTATTGCGAAAATCTTAAAATTTTAAATACATGTAAACAAATACATATATTGTAAGTAGCATGTTTCTTCCACAGTAAAATGAGCCATAAATTACCTTTCTCCTATGTTTCTGTCACCTACAGTAGGTAGTAGAAATCTGACATTACCGACCGGTTTTGGGCTAGCCCATCTCTCCGTAGGGGATTCTCAGCATAGCCTTTATTCTTTATAAAGACACTCTTTGAAAAAGATTTATACAAAGATGCTGTCCAGCCTCCATGTTCACTGCACACTTTTTTGGGAGATAACCAGAGCAAATGCCATTCACTAAGTGCTTTTGAAAATAAAGAAAACCCTGAGAATCCCCCGTGAGGAGATGGGCCTGTCCACAACCTCTCAGTTCTGTCAGATTTGTACTCTTTACTGTAAGTGACAGCAACATAGGAGAAAAGTACTTCAGCACTGATGGGCATCAATATTTCATGAGAAGGAACTGTGGAGAGTTGGAGGATTATCAGAGGGAAAGTGAATTATTAAAAAAGAAGTTTGAGGATAAGGGTTATGAAATGATGAGGTTGGTGGAAGTACAGAATGAAGTAGCCCAGATTAGTAGAGAAAGTATTTTAAGGGAAAAAGAAAGGGCAGATAACAAAATGGTGTGTCCTTTTATAACTGGATACAGTCGACAATATTAAAAAGGTAAGAAAATTATTTCAAATCACTGGTCTCTTCTTAAGGAGGATCCGGTTTTGTGTTCAATTTTGCCTGAGAACCCAGAGGTCATATATAGAAGGGCCCCGAGTCTGAAAGATATTTTAACTTCTAGTGCTATAGACACGCCCGAATATAAAGGATTAAGCTCATTTGGGGAGATAGGTTTTTATAAGTGCAGGAAATGCCTGCCATGTAGGACCTGTATATCTACCCCTAGGGTCCAATTGAAATTTGGGAATGAAGAATATGAGATAAAACAGTTTATTACCTGTGAAACTAAGTATGTGGTGTATTTATTAACTTGCCCCTGTGGGAAATATTACGTGGGTAGAACTAAAAGGACCCTTAAAGAGAGAGTAGGGGAACACATCAATAACATTAAAAATGGCTTTAAAGAACACTCTGTTTCTGAGCACTTTAGGGTTTGCCATCAGCAGGACCCGGGGGGGCTAAAGTTTTGTGGGATAGAGAGAAATTTGGGTAATTGGAGAGGTTCACATAGGGTTAGAGATATCTCCAAGGCTGAGACCAAATGGATTTTTGCCCTCAATTGTATGGAGCCTAATGGGCTTAATATTGAGCTAGACCTTAACTGTTTTTTGACTGATGAATAAGGTGGGAGATGATTTAGAAGGTGCAGTTAGGGGAATGATCACTAGATGGCAGAGGATTTGTAGGGAGGGCTGTTTATTCAGTGGATAGTCAAGATTTGTATCTTTGTATTTTTATATTTTTATATAATTTTACATGTTTTATTTTTATTTTCAATTTATTGTATTCCATTTTATAATTATTCCATGTAAGTTTAGTTTTTTTCATTAATCCATATTGCTTGTTGTTGTTTTAGATGAGATGTATATTGTAAGTGGGGAGCCGTCCTAAACTAACCATTTATCTATTATGCACGGAGGTGGTTGGAATTTAAATCCACTTCCGTGCGGTCCAAGCGTAATAGCCCAACGCAATTCCCCGCTCTGTGCGTTTCAGAGATGGGTTGACTGTTTGAGGAGAAGAGGAAGTGACGTTACGTTAGAGATGAGAGATAGACGCCGCGCTTGCGTTTCAAGCGGCGGATACAGTATCACGTAGCGGCGGAAATGACGTTGGAGTAATATGAAGGCGTCCCCGCGATAGGAGTTTCCGTGTCGGGAATACTATTTAAAGTGTGCAACTGATACCACTCGGTAAGCAAGCCCCTGATGACGCCATAGCGAAACCGGTCGGGCCTGGGCCTACGAGTGGTTGGTGTAGGAACGGCACCTTACATTATTTGAAACGCGCTTGTTTACTGCGGGTCCCTTTCAAAAGGACCCGGATGTGAGTATCTTTTTATGATCTTTTATGACGTTTTGAGCAATAAAAGCTGATGTTTTTAAGAAAACGGAGTACACTTAGATCTATTTTATGGTTTTATACTGAGGATAACCGTGATGGTTTATGAAGAAAGAACTGGATCATATATGATGGAGAAGTAGTGATCGTTGGCTGGTTACCACAAACGTTTAGACCTTATAATCTGGGTCTCTCATCCGCTTGGTAAGCCTGCACTTTGAAGGGTGTGGTGGTGGTGGATTGAAATATTGATGCCCATCAGCGCTGAAGTAATTGCGAAAAAGGATTGTTGAGGAAGTCTATCTAAGGACTTTTTTTTACTTTTGGCAGCTTTTTGGAGCATTATAAGTCCTTGGCGCAGATATATATGTATATTTATTGGAGAAAAGTAATTTAAGGCTCATTTTACTCTGGAAAAAATGTACTTCTTATCTTTATATGTTAACATATATTTTACATTTTACAATTTCTGGGACAGTGGTCCTTAATAAATGACTCTCCTATTGCCCTGGTTGAAATTTGAATCTGGGACACTTAGCCACCATGTCGCCCTGTATGAACCTTCCCTCATGTCTTGAGGAAACAGTAGTCAGGTGAATGAAATGTCAGCTAGTGACTATGGTTTTCCTCAGGACATGCAGTTGCCCTCTCACCTTCACTCATCTCTCCTACACACAGGCAGGAACATTTACTTATACAGTATTCTACCTAGGAAAATGGCAGGGGTGCTCTGAAGGTGGTCTCATTATGCCTGCATGCCTGACCAAGCTTTGAAATGTATGCCTTATTAACCAACACATGCTGGAAGGTTCTCACAAGCAGCTTTGGTTTTACTGTTTTTAACCTGCTGTGTGTCTGACAGTTATAAGCATCCAGAGGGAACCAGTCTCAGCTGTATCAAGTGATATAAACTTCCCAATGAAAGGACGACGTGGTATGAATGACTGGGCTAGAAGCTCTGAAGATAAACTTTTCATCCCCAAGGAGGTCCTAACCTTGCCCACTGCAGGTGAGCATCAAGCCTAGCCTCCTCAATACAAATTGTACACAGTATAAAGTAATTTAGGCTACTTTCAATCCTGGTGTGGTGTGATCGCCATGTCTGTGGCTGGAGAGCCTGAGGCAGGAAAATCATATCGCATCATGTCCTGTTCCACATTACCCTGCAGCAGAGTGCACCGACAGGGTAATATGCGTAGGGCCACCCCTCACTCAATGACATACTCCCTGCTGGACAGGAAGTATGTCATAAGGTTACCGTCACTCTGCGCATGTGGTCCATACCACTACTGCGATCGCTCGTGCACACTTACCGCATCACCATGCATGGCAATAGTCCGTGCGATAGTCAAGTGCAGTAGACAAGGATCATGCAGCAACGCACTGCAGAGTCTGTGGTGACCTAGCATTGATTTAGCTATTTCCACCACATTGCATCACACCACGGGTAGTGTGAATAGTTTCACTGAGACTAATAGGCATTGCAACAGGTGAGCGGTGGGGGAGCGGAATGCAAAGCAGATTGATGCGGTGAGTGTGAAAGGGGCCTAAATGAAAGAAAAACCCAACAAAGTAGCCTGACTTTGGTTAGGCACCATATCATGTATGTATTTCTATACCACTACAATTTGGTTCACCCAGTCAGCTTAGTAGTTGCGTTATACTTATAATCACTTGTCAGCCATTTCATGTCAAGGAATTATGAAGTTTTTTCCACTAGTGATTCGATTTGCAAATCGCAATTGCTTTCTGGAGCAATTTTAAGAGTGATTATGCAATGCAATTAGAAATTCGCAATCGTATAACAAAATTGATTAAAAATCGTAATCACTGGAGTTTGTGATTGTGATTGCTAGTAGAAAAGGGCCATAATGGTGCCACAATACATGCATGTACATTTGACCACCTGTCAGCAGCTACATGCAGCCTCTATTTGCTTGGAGGCTGCACTGCATATCAAATGCTGATGCAAGATACAGTAATGTTTGAAGCAATCAGCACCATTCTTCAATTGCATTGTACAGTAGCCAAATGGCAGTGAAGTCCCCAAAGCTCACCAGCTAACAAGGATTTTTTTTCATTCTTGATCTAATTAGTGTTTTTATACTAGCTCAGTAATATAAGTTCAAAAGTAATTATTTCAATATCTCTTTATTCCATGTAATCCTGAAATAGTCTACAATTTTCACACCTTGCCATAAAATGTCTTTTCGAATGACCAGCCAGCAAGAAAATAATTTTGATAGCAATTTTTCACCGATTTCTAGGTACTTTTTCAATTGTAAAATGCTGAAAAGTTATTTTAAAGAGAAAATAATTTTCTAAGTGATAACTAAAGAGTAAATGTTAATTGGATGCAGTGTTTTTGTTGTCATTATTAGTGTTTATTTTAAAATGTATAGTTTTCTGCCTACAGGAAAGCCCAGCTAAATAAAAAAATAATAAAAAAAAAACACACAGGGCTAATGCTTACTAGCCTATGCCCCTTATTCAATGTATTTCCACTATTCACGGATATAAAGAGTGGTAAGGGTGGGGTAAAAAGCAGTCAGCATTAACCCAGTGCTGTGATTTTTTTTTCTTACTTTAGATTGGCTTTAAGTAAATTTAGTCCATAACAGTAACTGTTCTATTCCACAAGCTGGTACAAAATGCTGTAAAACCAGAAAAAAAGATTCATGAAATCTGTAGCAAAGGAAAACAGGTCCACTGCCCATAACCACAAATCAGACTTCACCTTTTATTTTCAGGCCGGCATTGAAAAAAACAAGGAATGAGATTTTATAGAATGGGAAAAGGTTGCACTGTTATTTGTTACTGATTTTATGCTATCACGTATAACTGTGTATGTTTCAAGCTGTTCTTTTTCATTTTCTTGGATTTGCAGAAAGTGAGGAGTCGGCTTATTTTGTGATAGGTGCAGTGTTATATCGCACTCTTGGCCTCATCTTGCCTCCTCCAGGGAATTCATTGGCTGTTAGTTCAAAAGTCTTGACTGTCACCATTCGACCTCTCACCAAACCCGCTGAGCAGCAAGTTGTTGTGGAATTATCACACATAATTAATGTAAGTACAAGGAGGATAACATATTTTGTGGGTCACAAAATTTGACCTATGTAATAAAAATAAATAAATACATAAATAAATCCAGGTAGATTCTGTAACTATGCTCTTGTGTCAAAATGTGTTGAGTGTGATCACTTGGCTACCACTATGAAAAAAACTGTGACATGCGACAGTTGTTGTCAAGGTATTTCCAGCAGAGCAGCATGCTCATAAAAGGATGTAACTGCTGAATGCTTTTGTTTTTAGTTTTGAGTATCCTACCTAATAAAACCCCTGTGTCTCTGTGTCCTGTCCCTGTTTGTGTGTGTCCCTGCTTCAAGACCTGACAGTTTTCTGTTGGTAAACCTCATTGCATTGTGGGAAATAACAGCTTTTTCCAACTGCCAAGCAAGCAACATCTCCCTGTGTGCATATACTGCAGACAGCGGTGGAGGACGGGCGAGCGGGACACGTCTGTGCCTGCATTGCAGGTGCTAGCGGCCGTGGCCTAGCGCACGTTTTTTAACTTTTTTATAGTAGTTGATAATCTCTGTAAAGAATTGCTAATTGTGTACCTGTGGGGTAACTCGCTTTATTTTTATTTGCATTGCTGGATGTCCTGATTGCACACAGTTTTGAACTTCTCATGTATCTATGCTCCCCGATATTTGTTTTGTGCTATGTGTAGCACTATAGAAGATGTTGGTGCTACATAAATAACTTAAAAATAAAAATAGTAATTATTATATCTTGTCCCAGGGACACTCAGTGTTTCTCTCTGAATCTTCCACTTATATATTTAATAAATCCATGGAGGAGCCATTTGCATAAATCAGAGAGAAAACAGGAAGGTACCGTACGGTGCCCATTATTGGTACAATTTTTCTTCAGATCCAATCATTCAATCAGATTCTATGTAGAGTAAGTTGATGTGGAACGATTCTATGATTGATTGATTGATTGGTTGATTGATTGATTTGAAGAATTTGATTGATTCTTACAATTGTATCTGAACTTCAAAAAGTGCTCAAATGTACTTTTTATGGGAACAGTCAAACAATCACCTTCCAATTACTTTTTAATTATCTTAATATGAAATTGTAATCTTTCACTTTCCACTATATTAGTTGATATTCTCAATAGCGCAACTATTAGAGCAATCTTCTGAATGAATATCTTCTCAGCACTGTACTCCAAAAACACAACAACAACACAAAATGCCAAAGACGCGCAGTAGTACTACACTTTAGTGCTCTGCAGTACCTCATAATCATTCATTTCCCATTGAATCTAACATCATTTCCTGCCATCGTTTTGGTATAAAAGAAAACATATGATTCTTCGATCATGTACAGTGGAGCACATATGACCGTGACTCTTTCGAGATCGTATGTAAAATTTATGGGAACAATTGATAATCACCTTCCAAATACTTTTGTTGTCACAAATCTGATCAACAGATCGCGCCTGAGGAAAATATTGTACCGTTAATTTAGGCTTTGTTCTCATTATGCAAAGCAGGTGATCGTGAATTTATAAGGCAACATACAGCGGGCTCGATTCAGTAAACGGTGCTAACCCAGTTAGCACGCCTAAAGGCTTTGGGCGTGCTAACTAGGGTGCTAAGTAGTTAGCACATGCAAACTACTTAGCACCGTAGTTAGGACATGCAAACTACTACTTAGCACCGTGTTAACTAGGGTGTTAAGCTCCATGGTTAGATACCCCTGGTCTTGCTAATTATGATCTTGTAAAAGAGAATATTTGGAAATTTAAATTCAATCTGAGCTCTATATATTATGTGACGATCATTATATTATTGTTAACAATACCTCTCATCTTCCACAGTGATAATTGATGCTGAAGCTACTGTTGGAAAAGTTAGGAGGCGCACTGCTACACTGCATATTCTGTCATATGTTCCTTTTCTTTGTTGAATAAACACTGATTGTTTTTTAAAAAACTAGGGTGCTAAGTAGTTTACATGTGCTAACTACGGTGCTAAGTAGTTTACATGTGCTAACTACGGTGCTAAGTAGTTTGCATGTGCTAACTACTTAGCACGTGCAAAGCATGTTAGTACATGCAAAGTGGCTTTTCACTGGCATGCTAGCACTTAGAACCCTTTTCTGAATCAAGCCCAGCATCTGTGTTGCTCTCCACTGCTGTCCCTTGCAATAATGAATAGGTCATCACAGTGTTTTGACATGCATTCATTATATTCTAGGTTATAAATAACATGATTGGTGACATTTTCCAAACTGAACTTTGCAGAGAATTTTACTTTTTGCTCATATGGAGAATTTATGTATACATGCCAAAGATATGTGTCTGCTTAGCTGAATTTTGTGATTTCTAGACTAGAAAATATCTCCTTTTCTGCATGAAGCTTTGCAGTTTGCATAAAACATAAAAAAAAGTATTATTTAGCAGCCACAGACAGAGGTGTGGGTTTTACTGCAATTGTGTGAAAATTGTGAATGTGAAAACGTGATCAGCAACATGCTTTGAAGTGTGATCCTTCCCAGTATGTACATCCATAAACAGAAAATGAAGACACACAGTGACTTTTAAAATTAGGTTTATTTCCCATCATGTCCACATCTTCCTAATATAACGTTTTTCTAGATTAGACCTTATACTCTTTTCTTGATCACCTTTATTCTTTACTCTCTTAATCTTGAAATATTCTCTTGTAATCATGTAGCCTTCATTTGTACACTTGGGCCAGATTCACAAACCAACTGTAAAACTTTACTTGCGGACACAGACAATGGGCATTGTGCAAATAGAGCATTTTGTGGGCATCATTGTGGCATAGTGTATAGCTCTATCACCTTGCAGCACTGGGTCACTATCTGCAAGTAGTCTGTATATTCTCCATGTGTTTCCCTGGTTTCCTCCCAAATCAGTTTATTAGCTAGCTCTTACATTCTAGACTACGTTGAACATGTGACTACAGGGCCGTACACATATGGTCTCTCCGGTGTGTCAGTTTGGGGGCTGATAGATCTTTCCAATTTTTTGCGATGATACTTCTTGCAGCTATGGCTTTAGGCACTGCTAGGCTGCTCGCAAATCTGTCATTATTTACATCACTTGAGGTACTTTAGTGGCATATGTACATTGGTGTCTCGTTTTAGAGTAGATTCTGAAGCACCATATAACTTTCTTAAAGCAGAGTTTGAATTTTAAGTGTGCTCTCATGGGGTAGTGTAAGTAACCATACTTCACATTGTGCTTTGCTTGTGCTTTAGTAAAATCTGCCCTCCCTATGATTCTGTGCTTGAAGGTTTGTTGACTGTGTTGAATTCAATCAGTGGAAGTGAATCATCTCTTCAAATGCAAGTTCTATGAGCTATATGCATATTGAAATACACATGAAATCACATGGCACGACTAGCTTATGTACATAAGCCTTTCATCAACCATTATTTTTAGCGCAGTCTATTACAACTGGAGGCTACAAACTTCTTATTCAACTCTGTGCTCGTGTACAAGGGCATTTGCATTTAAGTTGTCTTTCAGTAATATTTAATTTGAATAAGAAAAGGTTGTGCAATTTGTATTAAAATATACATTTTAATTGTGTTTGAAAAGCCTTTGGTCGAAGCCTCCCATTTAATTAATAGCAATGGGAAATCAGGAAAGTATTTGGAACACAGGATAATAGGACAGGCTATGTTTCTAGAAGTGCAAAGCATAGGAAATGCCAGAGACCGCAAGTTCAGACTCTGCATTTATGATTCTTCCAAGGGGCTTTAGAAGTGCGAACTAGACACAAAATATGAAGGTTTAAAATGCTTTTTGTCATATCACTGCTTTCTAAACAGCACAAAATTGTTGAGCCAAACAGGCGTTGTGGCATACCCTACGCATTTTGCTGTTATTGCCTGCCAGTAGGCGGATCCAGGTCATGAGAACACATTGTTATAAAATAATTTTAGCTGCAGCCTCACTGAACTCCTTAAAGGGGTTCTTTCGCGAAAAAAGTAGCCAGTTAAAAAATGTGACAGATGACAGGTTTTGGGCCAGTCCATCTTTTTAAGGGGGATTCTCAGGGCTTTCTTTGTTTTCAACAGCATTTCCTGAACAACAGTTGCAAAATCTAACTGACATAACAGTGTGTAAGTGATTAGGGAGGCCGGCTGGTATCTTGCTATTTTGGCAGTTAAACTGTTGTTCAGGAAATGCTGTTGAAAACAAAGAAAGCCCTGAGAATCCCCCTTAAAAAGATGGACTGGCCCAAACCTGTCATCTGTCACATTTTTTAACTGCCTACTTTTTTCGCGAAAGAACCCCTTTAAAGTAACATTTAAGTTGTCTTTTTATGCAATGCATGCAGTAATATGTGAGTTATATAGCAAATTACTGAATAGCTATTGATATAGGCCCTTCATATGCTCTTTTGTAGCAAAACAAAACTGGTAAATAGGGATGGCAATGCTTAGGTAAATGCACGGAGAAGCATGTGATCAGTTTGATCAGCTGATAAATTTGTAAGGTTCTGATTTGCTGTGATGACTTCCTGGTTCCAATGCATGATCATGACCAGCAAATCAGAGCCTTGCAAATCTATCAGCTGATCAAACTGATCACATGCTTCCCCATGAGTTCTCCTAAGCATTGCCAACCATACTGGTAAACAATAAATGTATTATGTGATATGTAGCTAGATATAAATCTAAAACTTAACTCCAGCCAAACCTGATTTTTTTTTTCATAAAATTTGGAATGGTTAGATCCTCTGTTGCAGAGCAACTGCCATTTGTGTCCCTCTTGGTGAGAAATATGTTTATTATTTGTCTTTGTGGCACTAAGAGCTTGAATCTGAGCTCAGGGTAAAACAATGGATGGGATTTATTGGCTAGAGGTTCTGCCTTTAGTCCCACTCTACCAAAAAATCTCTTTGGAGGTGTCATTTTTTTCTGTCTGGACGGGAAATGAGGAAATGTTATTAAAACAGAGGCACTTATGCTAGGTATACACTGAGATTTTCTGACAGATTTACTGTCAGATCGGATATTTCCAACATCTCCAATCCGATTTCCGATCAACTTCCGATCATTTTCTGATCGATTTCTGATAGAAGTGAACGGAAAAAAAGTCATAAGTCCATCGGAAAATGATTTGAAATCAGATCGGACATGTTGGAAATAATCGATCTGACAGTAAATCTGTCAGAAAATCTCATAGTGTGTACCAGGCATAACAGCAGTAAAAATGTGAAAGCAGTTGTAAGCCTGTTCTTCTCTTTCCATATCTTACATAAAGGTTTTAGCTGGAGATCGGCTCTAAATAATAAAGAGTGGTTGTATGGTTATTGTTGCTCTCTGTACCAATAAATGGTAATTTATATGAATGTTGTATTAGCAGATTATATCAAGAAATGTCTTGTTATAATATAGCTTTCTCATTTAACAGGGTACCTCAAGCCCCCAGTGTGCTGTATGGGATTATGCCAAAAGGTGAGTACCAATGGCTGTTCCAGAAATGTATTGTGAAAACAGAAAATAAGAGGCAGCATGGTTCTCTTTCCATTTCATACATCTTAAGTGTGCTGATTACCACATTATCATGTAGTTTAGTGATTAGAACTCATTCTATCACCATAAAGCCAAAACATTTTCTATATCAAGGCATTACCTATATTGGCTATTTCTTGCTGTGATGTGTCAAAGGCAGCATTCCTGCATTGTATGTACTGTAGATGCTGGCACAGGTGTATGGCTTTCCAAGGAGAATAAGCTCTTGTTTGTGGCCTTGAAAACATGAGATAGTTTCAGCATTGCTTGTGTATTCTCTGTCCCTCTGTCCTCATTGTGTGATGAAAAGCCGCAGAGATATTGTCAGTCTGATCACTGTTAAATATATGTTCCAATGCAAAAGCTGCTGAAAATAAGTCATTGCTAATGTAATAATGAGAGTTATTATGCATACTTATGTTCCTTGGGTACAAAAGATTGGCATAAGCAGGTACAGCACGAAGTAATTTTGCTGACAGCCTTTGTAAGGGCTTCATTGTGGTGAGAGGGAGCTGTCCAAGTTTTCAAAGTGCTGAAACTTAAACATGTGGTTTTGGTGTCCATGAGAGCAAGCCAAGTACTGGAGAACAGCCTGGGTTTATTACAGCATTATTTTGCAGTTTTGATTTATGTACAGCTATGGTTTGCATAGTAACACTGTAGGCTAATGCACCTTTGTCTATCAGTGCTTTATTTTCCAGTTTCAGTCCCCAGGGTAGACTAACCGACTTCCAAACCGCAGCAAATGTATCCTATTTGGTTACATTTTAAACAATATGTGAATAACAAAATTAAGTCCACTTATCATCATCCCTCAGAATTCTGCAAAATGTTCTCTGATAAAGCATAGCTTGGGGCTCCCATTGTTCTCAATGCCAGGATCACCTGTAGCTGCACTCTAAGCTCACCTTCAGTTTGGCACTCAGAACTAGAGCAGGATGCAGAGAGGTGAAGCACTGGCAATATTTCCCAGGAGCCTCTTATCACAAGCCTGACTCCCTCTATTGTATTCCAGCTCTTTGTACTGCAAAGGCCTTCATACAGCCTGCAGCAACTGCAATGAAAGCTGAGCCTGGGAAATGCAATGCCCATCGGATGCTGGCCTTGTTGAAGTGCATTCCAGAGCAGAAAGTTAAATGAACTTTATTTTTTAAAAGTTTCACTAAGAACACTAATAGATCCGCATGTGATTTTGTGAGGAGGAAAGGGAAAAAGCTATTTGATATGTGCTCAGTAAACTATAGAAGGTATTGCACATGACCATTTATGCTTGAACAAAAATGAAACCACCATAAAATATCAATGCTGGACAGTGAGAGGAGCTTTGCAAATCATAGAAGCAAATGATTTGTGAGCTGCAATGGCCCACAGCAGTTTAGTGGTAAAAAGCCATTTCTTATTGTTACATGTTACTCCCAAATGCACATATCTCTGTAATGATATGGCTCAATCTCATGTCCAGGTTCCTGCAAACATCCTCGATCTGAGGTGCTATGTCTAGTCAGCAGAAAAGGCCAATTACATATAACTAAGATGGTCATTGGCTTGTTCTGCTATTGGAATTCTTTAGAAAAGATTGATGGGCCTATACTATTAATAGATGTGCTATCACGGAAATGAATGATAACAAACCTGCTTAGCTAGCATATTTATCTCATGTGAAAACCTGTCTATCTATCTATCTATCTATCTATCTATCTATCTATCTATCTATCTATCTATCTATCTACCTACCTACCTACCTACCTACCTATCTATCTATCTATCTATCTACCTACCTACCTACCTACCTATCCATCCATCCATCTATCCATTTATCTGATCAAATATATCTATTCTATCTATCTATCTATCTATCTATCTATCTATCTATCTATCTACCTACCTACCTACCTACCTATCCATCCATCCATCCATCCATTTATCTGATCAAATATATCTATCTATCTATCTATCTATCTATCTATGTGTCTGTCTATCATATCTCTGTGTATCCTGTATCCGGTTGTATTTTGCATGTATCCATTTAATATTCCTTTAGATGTGTGTGTGGCTTAGTAAAGAGGATGTGTGCTTGGAAGGTATATGCTCTTTCCCGTGTCTGCATGTGGAGGCTGAGTGTGGGTGTATATGAGCAGGAGTGTAAGAAGCCGTCTTGAGTCTTCATCCTTGCCATGTTTTATTATAACACTCCATCTGCTATGGTTGCCTGAGTAACGATGATGACTGGTGAGAGCTGTAGTGATATATGCCTGGGTTGTATTTCCTCTCTTCATATGGGCAGCTGACAGCTTTCTGACAAGAGTCCTTAAAATAGTGCTTGAGAGAGCAAGTGCTTATGAAAGAGGCTTGGTTTATCAGAAATCATAGACTGTCGAGGCTCAGTTTATCAGAAAGGACTGTGGCATTAATGATAGCATTCTGTAAATGAACCCTGCATAGAGGATTTGCACATAGTGCAGCTCTTTACCTGTGAAGGCTGGCAGAACTTCACACCTACGAAGGCAGATTGATGTAATCAGGCTTTGCTATACGGGCTACAGCTTTAGGGTAGGTTGCAGGTTGTGTGACAGCTCAGTGTAGAGAGCTGTGGAAGGGGTGTGATCTTCTATACTGTCAAACGAAACTGTGGAAAAACCTCCTTAAACCGACACACTGCTGATCATTTGTACTTTGTGCCAACTGCTGTCTCCTCTCTTCTCTCTCGTTCTCTCCTGTCCTTATTCCATTCCTTTTCTGTTTTTTTTTTCCTTCACTCGGCTTCTTCATCTGAAATCCCTAGTGAATAATACCTTGCGGCATAGCTCCATCTCTCCTGTATTGCTCATGCTCAGTCACTATGTCTTAGTCTTTGCTCACTTTCCTCTCCTTTACTATTTCTATGCCAGCATTCCTTCCTGCCTGTGTTTCTGATGATATCTGGTGTTTTAGCTGTGTGTCTTTTACTGTTTCTCCTATGTACTACACACATTCTGTTTCATAGTTCTGTCCCCCCTGTACTCCTTTCCCTCGTTCACCTCTTCTGTATCTTCTCATCCATTGTTTCTCCCCCTCATTTTGTCTTTCTGTATCTCCCCCACACTCCTTCGCTCTCTGCCTCACTTTTCTCACTGGGTTTCTCCCACACACATGCATACACACACATATGCACACATAGTCAGGATAGCAGCCAGGAGATGCAGGCTGCCTGTGTCTGCTCTGACTGTGCAGAGCGTTCCTAGTACCCGCTCTATTTACCCTGCAACATGTCACTTCTGGCAGGTATGTCTTGCCATGTGCAGTCTTGGTTTGTGCCTTCATTTCTCTGCTTTTGATCCCCAGTGAGGCATCCAGTGGGAACTGGGACACTGACAGCTGCCAGACTCAGCCAACACACCCATCCCATACCAAATGCCTTTGCAACCAACTCTCCACCTTTGCTATTTTGGCACAACTACCCAAGGAGATGGTAAGTGTGGCATAGATTATGTTTTATTGTACAGACCTGTGTGTAACTGTGTATGGGCAGGTGTATCAGATGAAATTTGCAGCCATATTGGATGTAGAGGAAAGTGGCGTTTTACAGGCCTTGTGGTTATTGCTGGTCAACATTGCGCTGAAAGTTATAGATGGATTTTAGCCAGTTGTAACTTCCTACGTGTGTTTTATTTTGTACATTGTCACCAGGTACAGATTTATGTAAAAGGCCAGTCCACCCAAAGCTCATTTTGGTAGATTCCGGAGAGATAAATCGCCTAAATATTTGTTGTATCTATCATGGACCCCATTTGATCTCTGGACTCCTGTTGTCAGGGTAGTCTGAGGGTAGTCTGAGCTCTTCCTTTTTAGTCTGTCAGTTTATTCTATTTTTATATGGAGACCACAACAGGAGGCATGCCAGGAACACCCCTGCTGCAGCATAAAGAGAATGACACCAAAGTGGGCTGGAACAGAGTCTAAGATAATAATAGGCAGAGATGCAATAGACCAGCAGCTAACGCAGGCCAGCAAACTCCACCCACAATAGAAAGAATTTTGGGTGGATTGACCTCTTTTTATTATTGTTTTATTTTGTGACTGCCTTGCCATAAGCAACTCTATAATTGCTTGGGCATAAATGCAGCTCTGTAATATATTGGATAAAATTATATGTCTTGTTAAGTTCATACATACGTTACATAAATATGTTTTCCTCTTCAGTATTTTATTGCTTTCTTACCTATGTGGTCCATGTTTATTTTGTTGTAGCTGGAAGATGCTGCAGTCATTGTAAGCAAGCACCATCTCGGTGACCCAAAGTGATGCTAGTCAGTTGGTTGTTGGATGTTGGTTGGAATGGTGACAATTTAATGCCAAAGAGTATCATGTCATGATAAAGCTAAATGTAATTTACTCCTTTATTGTGTAGAGCATCATAGGCCTGTCAATGATAAAGATATGGTTAACTTTGAGATATACCTTGCCATTTGAGTGTTACTTATTCTAATGTGTTCTTTAAATGTTTTAAGTGGGGCCCTGATGAACATTGCAATATATTTTCATTTCTTATGTTAGCCCCATTTATAATATTGGTGTGTCACTTTCAGTATGTACAGTAAATAGCTGCTACTCTGAACCTATAGAGATAGTACACTAGTAGCAGTGTGTGATAATTCCTGCTTCGATAATCTGTGTATAACATGTTCCTTGCTCTGCGAACAATGTTAGTCAAATGCCAGTATTTTAAAATAGAACTAATGTTAGTGATGCAAGTATATCACATTATTCCTCAGAGCCTAATTTTAAATCATTTACAGTTGCTTAAATGTAATAATTGCAACACTTTGAAGGATGAATGAACTTAAAAGTATAATAAATTAACAAGCTTCCCTGATTAATGTAGTATTAATGCCTCACTGATTTTGCTTCCCTGAACAGACCTGAGAACCACCTGAGTACCTTTTTTTTACATGTGCCTCTCTCACATTGGTCATATCAAAACACTGATCATTACTGGGTGGCTACCCTCTTGTTTCTAACTGGCACAACCCATTCCAACTGAGGAGAAAAACAAGTGCATCTTTAAGAGAACGTACTTCTATTGTGCTGAAACAGAGGCTTTCCTGATTCAATCTAGCAAGAGTCTGCTACCTGACAAAGCTCCAAAATCTACAGCAGATACACAAGAAGCAGCAATAGCCCTGCCATCACTGGCTGGAACATGTAACAGATGTGTTGAAAATCTTCTTGCCACAGTGGACAATCTTAGGCCCAGGTTGCACTCATGTACACTGCTTGGGCTTGGTTAACTAAACCGTGATAACTGATATCACGGGCGTTTTCGCGCGCATTTTTGAGTTTGCGTGCGATCGCTAATTTGTGCACGAAAGTTCACGTTTGCACGCAAAAACATGTAATTGTGTGCACAAATTCGCAAACGCGAAAATGCGCGCGAAAACTGCTGTGATATCAATTATCACGGTTTAGTGAATCAAGCCCCTTGTCTACAAGTATGTCAGCTACAGCTTAAATACCTACAGCCTCAGAAGTGAAGGCTCTATGAAGACGTACATTAAAAAAAATAAAAAAAAAGGCTGCCACGGAAATTTGAGCGACCAGCAAAACCGAAGCCCATTCTCACACTGAACCCTACCGATGCATAACCTTAACCACCCCACACAACTAACCTTAATCACCTACCCCCCACAGCAAACGTTAAACCCCCCTCCATAGCTAAGTTTAACCAACAACCCCCCCCCCCCCCCCGGGCTAATCTTTAATCCCCCACGGCTAACCTAACCAAACCCCCCAAGGCTATCCTTAACTGTCCCTGCGGCTGCAAAAAGAGAAACGCAAAAATGTTACTTTTCAGGCGCCGCCGTAGGCTCCCTTTGAACTATAGTTAATTAGGGGAAATGTGGGTGCCTGCCAGCCCCGACTCTCAGTATTTATTGGGCACCTAAATTTTGCTTCCTTAACAGTTATTCAAATCGCACCTATGGTGGGGCCCAAACTTCTGCCGCTAGCAGGCATCCAAATTTCCTGTTTCCCTATGGCAGCTGAATGAATCTCTGGGTGTCCAAGATGGACTCAAAACCACAACTTTTATTAGAGGTACAAGTGTTGGAAAGGATGTTCGGCACAGCTGAAGGTGGTGGCTTACAGGACCATTCACCTATGCAAAAGTGGACCACCTGATTTTTATGAAAATTAACCAAGCCTAGATCTGAGATGATTTCCACCCCCTCTGGAGATACCATAATTTAGCTGCAGCATTCTAAGGCATCTACCTATAAAGACCTATAGATAGAGATTTCCAAAAAAAGTGAATAATGAAATGCATAATGATAAGTTGAAGAATGGAAGCACCAGGCAGCACCACTGATTACAGGTACATAGTCAGCACAGGTACTCAATCTCAATATGCAACCAAATGGTAACCAGACCTCTACAAAAGGGAAAAATTAATAAACATATTCATTTCATTATTATGACAAGGCACTTTGGTTTTGATGTAACATATTGTAAATTTAGCTTTAAATAACAAAAAACATTGACTCGGGTAGAAGTCATACGGCATTCACTAACTGATGTGTTTGTACTGTATTTATATTATGTATTTGATTGCATATTACTATTTATCAATAAGAATGTGTTGTTTCAAATACAAAAATGCATAATGCCTAGCAGCTGGTATTTCTGTCTCCCTCAGCTTGGGTGCAAGGGGGAGGGGTGAAACTCATGCGCGCTGTATGCAAATGCAACAGATTTCCATTGGGTAGCAGCTGCATGCTGGTTCCCTGTTGTGTATGATTGTATGTGCCAAGAGAGTTGTTTGAGAAGGAATCAAACCCTATCTGCCTCCACAATATTGTAAAAAACCATTTTCGTTCATACTCCAGCAAGAAATTGAGAAATAATATGTTGTTAATTAACAATAAACAACATATGAAGGTTCTGAAACTACTATCTGAGAGTAGACAAGTGTTCTCTTGAAAACATCCAATGATTTCCAAGGCAATTAAAAAATAGAAACTTCTTTGAATATTATTATTTAGTATTACATATAGTGCTAACATCTTCCACAGTGCTTTTACAGAGTTTATATAGCCATGTCACTAACTGTCCCTCAGTCATATGTCCATCATAGTCTAGGGATAATTTAAGGAGAAGTTAATTAACCTATCTGTATGTTTTGGGATGTACGAGGAAACCAGAGTGCCTTGAGGAAACCCACGCAAACATGGGGAGAACATACAAACTCCTTGCAGATAGTGCCCTAGCAGGAATATTGAACCAGGGACTCACAACTGCAGGTGAGAGTGCTCTCCACTTCGTAATCCATGATTGGTTTCCCTAATATAGCTGATTTAAGACAGAAGAAGAAAGAAGAATGTAGCAGTGGTGGAGCAACCATTCAGGTTAAATCATTCATTCAGGTTTCATCTGTTAAAACACTCCTGATGTGTGCTAAAACGTAAAAATGCTAATTGTGGGCTGCATGAACATACCTCATGCTATACGTTGTCTTTGGAGCCCCTCCCATTTCCTGTTCCATGACCTTTCCCTCCCACAGCCACCTGGAAATTTACTGTGTTGTGCACAATCAATTCAGAACTGCAGTGAAAGGAAGAACATGTGCACTTCTTTCTTTCCTGCACAAGTGCTTCCTTTTACTGGGCATGTGCAGGTTAAAACTTGTGTATGCTCAGTTCAAAAGAGTTCTTGTGCATGGACACGGAGTACTTTCAATTAAAAAATGTTTAGATTAGCTGCTGTGGGTCACTTCACCAGATTTTCAGTCTTCTTTCACCAGTCAGGCACAATTATATGAAGAGAAGGTCCCTATTTCGATCCTCCCACAAAGCATTACCCACATTCATTCAGTGCTCACACTCCTCACTAACCTCTGTATCACTTTGTGCCTGGCCCTCTGTGGGAGAATCCATTGTTTTATTATTATGTATAAAAACCAAAGCCAAACACCTTCACACCTACTTCAAGGAAATTGTATTTTAGTTTTGGACAGTGTGATAAGAGGTTAGAACCTCTTCTGGATTTTTATTGGTGAACTAAAACTTCCAAATATCTTTATTGTTGTCCCTCATTTCCTGCCCCTGGGACTACAATCTTGCATATTACAGTAACATAGCTCCATGGAGGTTCCAAAGGCAGAAAGTGAAGAAAGATTTCTCCAGTGAGGACACAGGTAGGAATACACCTCTTCTCTCCCCCCCCCCCCCTCCCCAACACACACACCACCCAAAATATACATTGATAAATAAATGGAAATAGTTTTTACCCATTTCACCCAATATTTGAGTGTTAAGTTCTTTAAATAAAGTCATGGTCCTGACATAACTCTGCAGGACTCCTGAGAAAGAATAACCTTGCAATGGCAATTATTTTTGGCTTGGTTATTTTTTATTGCTCGTTTTTCATAATTTGATAACCACTGTAGATGTGTTTAGGGTTTTGAGTTGTATTTTCATTTGTATCTTATAAGGCACAGGCATTCCACATACTCTCGTATATTGTAAATGATTGGTTGTATCTGTCAGCTTTTTTTAGGGGGTTTCCTCAATTACCCATCTTTTTTTAAGGCCATGTTTAAGGCTGCTTGCACACCAAGACGTTACAGGCGCACGTTAGTGCGCCTGTAACGCTCCCCCAACGCACAGCAATGTAACACAAGTGGGCTGTTCACACAGCCCACGTTGCGTTACATGTAACGCTGCACGTCCTGTGCAAAGTGCAGCATGCTACGGCGTTGGAGCGGCTATAGCCGCGTTAGACTGTTTGCACATGCGCAGTGGGGGGCGGAGGAGGCGGGGAGAGCCAGCTACAGTAGCCGCGCACATGGCTACTTAATATTCACTGCACTGGCGGGCGCTGATTGGCCGGCGGGACCACGTGATGCGGAGTGTCTCGCTCCGCATCACGTGGTCCCGCTGGCCAATCAGCGCCACTCTGGGAGATATTATGGGCATCGAGCAGCCTAACGCGGCTCACTCTACCGTCGGCTTTTGCAGCACCATACGTTGTGTTAGGTGCACGTTATGCGACCTTAACGTGCCACCTAACACAACGTCTTGGTGTGCAAGAAGCCTTAATCTTTGTCTTTATGGGCGTAAAACCACTCACGTGTCCTATTTTGTTTCACAATTTGTCTAATTTTAGTGTTGCCCTTCTTCACACAGTTATATTTTATGCTATGATTGTAGGATTTGTGTATGAATTTCCATTTAGGTGGACCTTGCCTTTGGTTGTATTTTTTAATCACTCTACCTATCGCTGGATGGCTGTGAACACTTGTCTTCTTGCACATGGTAATGAATTCACACATAGTTAATTAGAAGGAGGGCATATAAAAATGCGCTTTTATTTGCATTTATTCTCAGAAGTCTATGCTATTAGATTATGTCTGAAAATAGCACTCACCTCGGCTCCACTCTAACTGTGATATCATGATTGGCCTCTTCATATCACCAGGAAAGAGAATTTTCACAGCTGGCATGTTGTACTAATTCGGAGCCACTAATTAAAGTTCTTCCTATTGGAGATTTGGCACCGGTACTTCTCAGACGCAACTTGTCAGCAGCAGAAAGAATTGCGTTTGGGCATGACAACACTGGCAGAGATTTGTAATATGCACAGCCCTTTTCTGCCCACTCACTCTGCATCTGTACACACAGGTGACCTCAGAAGGACTCACTTGCGAGCCTAATTATATTTAAAATGGGGCACTAGCCAAATATTACATGAATGTCACATATTCAAAAAGAATAACTGACTTTCATTGTGCAGCCTGATGTTATCTATGGCAATGTAATTACAACCAGGGCCAGATTTGTACTTTTTACCACCCAAGGCCCGCTGTCATCAACGCCCCCTCCAGTGCTACACTGTAGCTGCAGCTCAAATACAATTGCAGAGAACCACGCTCATGGTATTTTCAGTAATTAAGTGGTGGGTCAGGATCACACTCCCCGTCACTGCAGTGAGGTGTTATGCTGTAGGATACTTCTATATGGCACCTCACCTGACATGTCACATGACATGCAAGGACACCTAAAAGCTGTACAGTAAAGTATGCAGTATTAACCTCCTTAGCAGTATGGACAGAGATATCCGTCCAGAAAAAACATGCTGTGAACAGTATAAACATGCATACACATCAATACTCTCCTGCACTGCATACTAGACCCTTGCTTGACACATTTTGGCAAGTAACAGGGGAAAAAAAGTTTTACAAATACATTTTATCACTTTTTGCACAGAAATCCTGGGAAAAACTGACAGTTTAAAGTGCCTACCTGCAATGAAGATCAGGAGAGTTTAGAGTTTAGACCACTGTAATAGGTAGAATACAATTGCACTGTGCTACTCACTGAATGTAGGGAGAGGGTGGTGGAGGGTGTGGCATGCTGGTTTGCAGCTGTGCAGCACTGTATAGAAAATGCCTTTGCACTTAGTGCATTTTATGTGAATTAAACTCAGGATCAAAAGGGAAAAAGACTGGGCAGTCAGGTTTGTTACTGGTGCTAAGGGGCTAGTGGTGAGGGTGTATATATATTAATTATATATACTGAACATTATTATTGAGGCATATGACAAACATTATTCCTTCTTACCAGCAACTGAGCAGTTCAATGCCCTGTCAGCCTCCTCTCATGCCCAGAAGATACTTTTTCTTTCATAGACGTCTGCACCTCTGCCCTGGGATTCCATCTGTCACCCCCACCACTATTACTGAGGAAGTGCTCGAGAACAGCAGCCGTTAGCTGATAGGAATGACCGCATGAGACAGATTCGTGAGTTATTACACACAGACGCAGGGGAGTGCAGCAATGCGTTACAGCCACACGGAGACTGTGAATCTATAGAGGCAGAACAAGCAATCCAGACTAGACACCTTAGTTGCTTCATTACCTGCCAGCTGTAGACGCTAAAGTGCTTTTTTAGTGAACTATCTCTTGTATCTCTGTCCCTCCGAATTTCAGATAGGCAGGAGCAATGAGGTGGGCGGAGATAGGAGGGGTTACAATGTTGCTATTGGCCAGGCTTCGGTAGCATGGATTTTGGTACAGCCCCATCCACAACTTCCATAGGCTGAAGCTGAAGAGGGGGGCGGAGAATCTATTGAATGACAGCGGCAGGACTGCAATGATGTGGCCGTCTTGTCTGGCGATGCTCCTATCCTCTAAAGCTGCCCACTCGTCCCTGACTGTAACCGCTGCTGCTGCACACACAGGCATCCTACTGTGAGCAGAGAAAAGCGGGGGTGGTTGCAGACACACAGGGATGGGAATATTGTGGGGAGATGGAGTGGGCAAACAATGGAAAACTGGGAGTTAACTGCCTGTTTGTTAACCTGCCCCTCCCTAGGCTCCGCCCTAGTCCCAGGCCTATTTGGCCTGCCCACAAATCCGGCCCTGATTACAACAATGATCAGCTTATAAATGTTATTATTTAAGTTGCCATACACTGGTTGATTACCACCAAATCGACCAACAGATAGATCCCTCTCTGATCAAATCTGATCAGAGAGGGATCTATTGGCTGCCCATACTACTGAACTTGTATTGATTTCAGCATGAAATCTATTCACAACCTGTGGAGCTCCCTCTGTCTTTGCCTGCCTTGCCTCCCCGGGCCAGCAGCAATGATAATACCTGTCCGTTAGTGTGAGTCCCCAGGTCCCTGCTGTCCCTTTCTCCGACTGACCTTCTTCTCCATCTTCTCTTTACTTCTTGTCCCGAGCGGAAGTTCAAACAGTAGAGGGCGCTCTACTGTTTGAACTTCCCCCTCTCACAGGACGGAGCCGGAAGAGGAGATGGAGAAGAAGGCCAGCCGGAGAATGGGACAGCACAGACCTGGGGACTCACGCCAGCAGACAGGTGATAGTATTGCTGCGTTGGTCGTTGCCCAATCGAACGCTGCTAACGAATCGCTCCCAACCCGATGGCAATCGAGCAAAATCTTCAGCCTGGACAGATCGACTGAATTGATCAATTTCGGATGGAGATCGGTCGACCGGTCAACATTTCCGTTAATGATTTCACAACAGATTCTATCACAGTGATCCAATCTGCTGTATATCGACGGGAAATCAACGTAGTGTATGGCTACCATAAGATCACTATTTATCCAAATATAGTAATCTGCTTAAAGGTGGACACTAATGATACAACTTGCTGAACGATCGATTAGTAATAATTATTTGTATGAACGATCGTAAATGATCATTTGGGACCACTAATGGACAAAATCTCCTAACCAATCCGATCAGATTGACAGGATCGAACCGAAATTCGGATCGATTTCATTAATCTGATCGGATTGGTTAGGAGATATTTGTCCATTAGTGGTCTCAAACGATCATTTATGATCATTCATATGAAGAATCGCTCATAATCGATCGTTCAGCAAATTGTATCACCACAAGACGGGACAGCTGTATGGGCACTAGCTTGTTACCAGGTGACCTAATGCCTAAATAAGGATTAAAAATAAGTGTATCTATCATGTACATATGTTAAAGAACACCTGAATTGAGAGTGATATGGGGGCTGACATATTTATTCCCTTTTAATCAATGCAGATTGCCTGACTGTCCTGCTGATCATCTGGCTCTAATACTTTTAGCCGCAGACCCTGAATAAGCATGCAGATCAGGTGTTTTGACTGAAGTCTGACTGCATTTGCCCATTGCTTATTTCAGGCGTGATTTAGACACTACTGATGCCAAAGAGATCAGCAGGACTGCCAGTCAACTGGTATTGTTTAAAAGTAAATAAATATGGCAGTCTCCATATCCCTCTCACTTCAGGTGTCCTTTAAATCATCTCCAAATTACACCTTGATCAATTTTGCAATAATAATCCATTACAAACATAGACCTCAAATAGGAGAGATCGGGTTAGAGGAAACAATGAATACTCGATCCAGTCCAAATCTGTCCACAAGGGGACTGGTTGGCTACAACGTTATACAATAATTAACACACAACATAAATAAATGAGGTACTGAAGGAGAAGAGCCGTAAGGCAGCTATTCAGTATACCTAACAAGTCAGCCCAATTGGTGTGGCTGTATAATGTTTGATCTAAAACACTTGCCCTATATACTGTACTTCACACAAACTACCTATACCTTACATGTTTCACCCCTTCTCATGGGAGCCTTGTCAGTAGTGAACCACAGTGAAAAGTGCAACATGCCACAACATATAATAATCACAATCAATAATATAGAGTTAGTCTTGTCACAGCCGACCTGAGAGACCTGTAGACCCTATTTCCTGCTTTCTGTATAAAGTATATAGAACGGACTGATGCTAGCTTCTCCAGCCTCTTATTTTGTTCTTCTGAGTCCTCACACTTGGTTTCTAAGTATTAGTTGACCTACCTGTGATCTGAATCCCACATCTGTAATCGACTATCTTCTTCATGATAGGTCAACTGTACATGTAGACAGGAAGGAAGTGGAACACAGAACCTTCACAGATAGGTCAGCAATGCTTAGAAACCCAGTGGTGGAGAGAAGGAGAGTAGGCAAATCTGTGAGGAGTCAGACAGGTCTGTATTTGTGTATAGACTGTCTGTAAGTGTTTGTGAACAGCAGGCAGCCAAAGAGTCCTCAGATCTTTTCACAGGAGCAAAATCCATTGTAATTGCATTATTGATCATGGAGAATCTGAGCTTGGTTTAGCATATGTGAGTCCACTAATCCTTCTACTGCTTTGTATTGTTGAAAATAGTGCTAAAAACTATCAGGCTTGTATTGCTTAGATTACTTAAAGATTGAAGCTCAGTTGGATATGTGAATTAATGTATTCATTCCACTTCAAAGGACAACAGACCCGAGAGGGATATGGAGGCTGCCATATTTATTTCCTTTTGAACAATATCAGTTGCCCGACATCCTGCTGACCAATTATGCATCAGTAATGTCTGAATCACACACCTGAAACAAGCATGCGGCAAGTGCAGTCAAGTGTAAGTCAAACTTTTGATCTGCGTGCTTGTTCAGAGTCTATGGCTAAAAGCATTAGAGGCAGAGGATCAGCAGCACAGCCAAGCAATGTACATAGTTTAACAGGAAATAAATATGGCAGCCCCATATACCTCTCAGGTGAGTTGCATTTTAAAGTGTACCTGAACTGATATAGAACATGGGAATATATTCACAAGCATGGCAAGTTAAATGTGTGCAGACAGCACACATCGAATTAACAGCGATGTTGGCAAATTGCGTAACTCACTCCATGCGTGCATTACTTACTCTGCTTATGTGAAAGGTAACGTTAGTAATGCATATTATTATTATTATGATTATTATGTAGTATTTATATATTGCTGGTATCTTCTGCAGTGCTTTACAGTATATAGTTTTGTTACTAAAGGTGCGTACACACTCACTACCGCCGGCAACGACGGGTCCGCTGGACTCTCCCGCTGGGCGGATGTTCAGCCGACAGTAGTGCGTGTGTACGCGCTGTCGGCAGACTGATAAGGCTGTTTCTGAACGATTCACTGAGCGGATCTTTCAGAAATAGCCTTATCAGTCCGCCGACGGCACGTACACATGCGCATACTGTTGGCTAAAGACCGTCCAGCAGGAGGGTCCGGAGCACCAGTCGTTGCATTTAGTAGTGCGTGTGTACGCACCTTTTGTGTACATCAGAGAGGCCCACAGTCTAATTCCCAACCTAGTCATATGTCTATTGTAGTCTAGTGGAAAGCCAATTAACTTATCGGTATGTTTTTGGGGTGTGGGAGGAAACCAGAGTCCCTAGAGGAAACCCACTCAGGCAATAGGAGAACATGCAAACTCCATGCAGATAGTGCCCTGACGGAGATTCAAACCAGGGACCCAGCGCTGCAAGGCGCAAGTGCTAGCCACTATGCCACCATGATGCATATATAAAGCGAGGTATGCAATTTGCATAACTCACTACGTAAGTTGCATAAGTCATGGTAAGCTTAATACGCACATCTGCACATATTAAGTTAACCATCCTTTTGTGAATATACCCCATGGTAAGGTAAACTTTGCTATGCACAGTACACAACCTGCTTAGTTCCTGGCTGTGTCCACTTTTTATTTTTCTGCATTATGAGAGTACTAGGGCAGTGTTATCTGTAGGCAGCCATTGACCAGGAGTTAAATATGGCTCTCCCAGAAGAGTAAACAGCCAACAAACACTGCTGATAAAAACATTAAAGCTGGAAAGTTTAAATGTTCGTTATTTTTGGTAGCAGCTAAGTAAACCAGAATTGTAGAACACACTGATATGGCTGCTGTCCAGACTTCAGCGTTAAAATGTAATCCCTTATCCCCGGTACAAACCATCCAATTTTTCTTTCAGATTGCTGGTCAAATCAATAATTTCCAACAGATCCGATCTGATATCCGATTGTTTTCTGATCGATTTTCTGATCAATTATGTACAAAAAATCTGAAAAACTATTGTGAATCAGATCGGACCTGTTGGAAATGATCAATTCGATCTAAAATCTGATGGGAAATTGCATGGTGTGTACCAGGCATTAAATTGATGACAGGAGTATGAGTAGCAGGGAGGTTACATTTTCTGTTGCTGGTACACATACAATTAGTTATTTCATACATTTATTTTCAGTTCAGGTTTGCTTTAAGACAACATTTTCTTGTTGGAAGTATGCTGAGCGGCAACGGTATAACGGACGATAGCTGTGCCAGATGCTGTGCCGGATAAAGCAGTGGTAGGTGCGGTGGATCTCATGGTAGTGAGGTAGCAGAACTGTGGTGCTGAATGACAGCTCCACAACACAAAACATCGCTTCCCATCTCCCAACAGCTATGAGCAATGCTCAGAATGGCTATTACTCGCCTGAGCGAGGTGAGATGAGGCTCTTCTTACAGGCATTGCTCAGGTGAAGCCGACAGTTACAGTAACTCCTGTGCGATGTCAGGCGATAAGAAGTTTGCTCGCGGCTTAAACTTATGTTTTAGATTACATTTCACTTTTCTGAAACCCCCTTTTTGGTATCTCTTTAAGGAATGAATGCTCAGTTATAGGGTAATGTGGAGGACTCAGGCAATAGAAGCTACCCTGGTCTAGCTTCCACAAGCTCAGGGTCCCATAGGGGTTGCTATGGTGGGTCCTGACTCCTGTACTACAGCACTGTAGGGTATGAATTTGCAGACAATTAAGGCATAGTACTAGCTGGCAACTGCCTAGTGAAAGTATGATATGCAGTTGCATAGTCATGCATGAACTTATTCAGACTCTTTTTTTGTAAAAAGCAATAATAATGCGATTTTTTTTTCTGCATTGCCTGGATCAGTGTGACTTTAATGAAAGAGGCCTTTTGTCTCAGCCTATGCAAACAAACCACCTGAGTGTTGTTACCAGGACTGATCAATAAGTGTACAGCAGCTCGCTATATACAGAAAAATGAAGACAGGCATAGAGGTGAAGAATGTTTAATGTTGTACAAAACAAATCAAACAGGAAAAAGTGTTTACACACTGGTCTACCAATAGTGTGCCTGTGTTTACATATTAGCTGTGTCTTCCGAAGACCGTCAAATTTCTGTGTTGACACAGCTGAGAGCTAAAATTACACTTGTGATTACTTACAGATTAGGGGGGATTAGCCAGGCTCTTCTCTCTAAAAACACACAGGGTGCATTTCTTTCTGTTTTCCTTGTATCTTGTGCAAGAGTTTAGGTCCACTTTAAGCTACTGACTGAAAGTGAGTATGCAGATCACGTGATCTTACATAGATCTGATAAGATGAGCCCCATCTGTGCTTTAGGTGTGTGGTCCAGACACTGCAAAAGCCAAAAGATCAGCAGGACTAATAGCCAAAAGATCAACAGGGCCGCCAGGCTACTGGCATTGTTTAACAGGATATAAATATGGCAGCCTCTATTTTCCTCTCACTATAGGGCCACCTGTCCCTGCAATAATGTAAGTGAGCTGAAATCCAGGTGTAGCTGTATTCTCAACAATAGCAGAATTTCCCTTTAACATTCAGATGAGTTTCATGCTGAATCCTGGTTTCTGGGAATCTTTGGCTCTAAGTCAGCCTCACAGAAAACTGCCTTTGATGAGTTCTCTGTCAGTCAATAAAATCTGATGTGGGCACTTTTTTTTTTCCAAAGAGCTGACACTTTGCTGTCTCAGCAGGTGATGGATGTCACTGGCTCTCCATCGGTCCCCTTGATGATTGGCTGTGCCGTCTCCTGCATGGCATTGCTCATACTTCTCGCTGTTTATGCTGCTTTCTGGAGGTAGGTCTGCTGTGATTCACACTCAGTTCCTCAATACCGCTTATTACATTTTTTTGGGACCTTTCAATCCAATTAGCACATTTCAGTGAGCTGCAAGCAGATATATATACATAATGTACAGGCGGTGAACATATCTTATAGTACTGTATATTTATAGCATGCAATCTTCGTCAGACAGTTCCTCTTAATCAGAAGCTTCTCTAGCTGTGTGAAGAATAAAAACAAATACAACTAGTCTTGAGATTTTTGCATATGCCGGGACAATAAGTGAAGTTCTTTGGCAATCACCACAGGGAAATGGTAAATCTACATTGGCTCAGTTGCCTTCATTTACACACACTGACATTTTCACTCAACAGCTTCCACTTGACACTAGTAACTCTCTTAAATAGTAATGAAAGTTAGTACTGAATCTTGGCAATCCCAAGCTATTATACCTGCCAGTATGTGCTGGCTCTCTAGAAACAAGCCCCAGGACTGAATTGTAAATCCACACAAAATAAAAGAAAAACTGGTCAGATTGTTTCATACATTGGACTTTATTCAGTACACTTTTTCTCCTGAGTTTTCTCCTAGGAGATAATTGTTTATCTTCTATTTAAAATAACTGTTCTGCAACTCTGCACTTGAAAAAGTAACAAAAAGTACCTTCAAAGCTATGCTGAGCATTTTCTTGGGTGCTGGGGGCTTAAAAGGCATTTGACAAGGTGTAAAAATATCACCTAGGAGAAAACGTAGGAGAAAAGGGCCATATTTTTTCATAGTTCAGCATGTTTTATGTGAATGTAGTTTGAATGTGCTGCCTATGGTTTATTAATAAGAGAAACTGTGGAAATAATTTAGCAGCACAGTTATATAGAAAGCTGGAGTGACAGGAAAGCAGTTGCCCAAAGCAACCAATCAGGTTGCAGTTGGAACATAAATCAAGGTTTCTGATTGGTTATGCTAACTGTTCCAAGTTTTTTTTCTACTATCATAAAGATGGAAACTGACCTACATATAACTAGACTAGATGTTTGAAGTGCACACGGGCACAGCTCTCTGCTCCTCAAAAGCCTTATTCTTTAGTAAATTACTTACCTTTACTCACAGACCCTGGATTCTCAGCAGAGGCAGTTGTTATTGACTTCCTTGAAGAGTTTCATCTAGTGTGTGCATGGGGCTTTAGGATTTTGAAATCTGCATGTTTCATGCTAGATGGCTGGGTTTGCTGTGTGTACAACAAAGCAGCATGAGGGTTCTGGAGTTCAGCTGATAATATATAGCAGGGAGAGTATCTGTCACAGCCAAAGCCAGATGTCAACTGGAAGTTGGAGGACGTATCTTAAATTGAGTTCAGGCTTCCATTGAAAATAATGGGTTCCCTGAGCCAATATTTAAACTGTAATGAATATTTTTTAGCTCTCGTCACTAATTAGCCAAACTAAGATGATAGACAGGTCAAAGGTTCTTTCACAGTTAATTAGTAATTAGGTACATTAAAAACACCTACTTTTTATGTTTGACTTCTACTGTGGATTGCTGCACCTGGACTTGTTGAACCACAGTTATTTTCTTGACTCTGTTACATATTACTTAATGTGTATTCCTCTGCTTCAAAAAAGTGAAATGATCAATTTCTGTTTTCTTCCCCCAGATTTATTCGTTCCGAACGGTCCATCATTCTGCTAAATTTCTGTTTGTCCATCCTTGCCTCCAACGTTCTCATTTTGGTGGGACAGTCTCAAGCGCTAAGCAAGGTGTGAACTAGAGTTTAACACATTTGTACTGTGATCTTCTTGGGTCAGTGATGTGCAAACGATGCCCTTTGTTTCAGTGGCTTCTACAGCTTTATTGCCTACCTTAGACATACCCCTGTGTAATGGAAGATTCACTAGTAGAGTAAGATGAGAAAAGTAAAATAATAATTGAAGAATGTAACATGTTCATATATTCCAGTCATTTGATATGGGCTTTATCATTGGTGTACATAAGTCAAAAGCAAATCTCACTAGGCCCATATTCAATTCACTTTTTTTTCATAAGTTTTCTCTTAGGAGATAATGTTTCATCTTTTGTATAAAACAACATTTCAGCACTCTGCAATTAAAAAAGTACCATAAAGTAAGTGAACAAGCACTGGCAAATATTTGGGTTTTTTTTCCTTGCTTGCTGGTGCATTTTATTGATAAAGTGTGAAAAAAATCACCTAGGAGAAAATGTAGGTGGAAAAACGTGAATTGAATAAGTGCTTTATTTGCATCATTCCATACCCCTGTGTAATGAAAGATTTTACAGTAGAGTAAAATCTTCTTTCTTCAGGGCCACAGAATATGTTGGTGCTTTATAAATCAATAATAATAATTCAATCTGAGTGCCTGGGGAAAATCCACCCTGAGGCAGTAACAATTTCATTTGGAAAAAAAACAGCATTTCACAGATTAAATAGGCTAACTTTGTAAACTTCATAGGGACTGGGTTTAACAGATGGTGTTTGAAATTGCAAACTGAGCAAAATTAAAACTTTGCTAAACAAGTTTCCCCTGATTTCAATAGAAGTGCCCCTTAATTTATCTAGAAATATCTCCTGAACTCTCTCCAGAAGTACCCCCTGATCTCTCCAGAAGTACACCCTGATCTCTTTAGAATTACCTCCTGATCTCTCCAGAAGTGCCCCCTGATCTCTCCAGAAGTACCCCCTGATCTCTTTAGAATTACCTCCTGATCTCTCCAGAAGTGCCCCCTGATCTCTCCAGAAGTGCCCCCTGATCTCTCCAGAAGTACCCCCTGATCTCTCCAGAAGTACCCCCTGATCTCTTTAGAATCACCTCCTGATCTCTCCAGAAGTGCCCCCTGATCTCTCCAGAAGTACCCCCTGATCTCTTTAGAATTACCTCCTGATCTCTCCAGAAGTGCCCCCTGATCTCTCCAGAAGTACCCCCTGATCTCTTTAGAATTACCTCCTGATCTCTCCAGAAGTGCCCCCTGATCTCTCCAGAAGTACCCCCTGATCTCTTTAGAATTACCTCCTGATCTCTCCAGAAGTGCCCCCTGATCTCTCCAGAAGTGCCCCCTGATCTCTCCAGAAGTACCCCCTGATCTCTTTAGAATTACCTCCTGATCTCTCCAGAAGTGCCCCCTGATCTCTCCAGAAGTACCCCCTGATCTCTTTAGAATTACCTCCTGATCTCTCCAGAAGTGCCCCCTGATCTCTCCAGAAGTCCCCCCTGATCTCTTTAGAATTACCTCCTGATCTCTCCAGAAGTGCCCCCTGATCTCTCCAGAAGTGCCCCCTGATCTCTCCAGAAGTGCCCCCTGATCTCTCCAGAAGTACCCCCTGATCTCTTTAGAATTACCTCCTGATCTCTCCAGAAGTGCCCCCTGATCTCTCCAGAAGTGCCCCCTGATCTCTTCAGAAGTAACCCCTAATATCTCCAGAAGTACCTCTTAATCTCTCCAGAAGTACCCCCTAATATCTCCAGAAGTCCCCCTAATATTTCCAGAAGTACCCCCTAATATCTCCACAATTGGCTCCTGATCTCTCCAGAAGTGCCCCCTGATCTCTCCAGAAGTGCCCCCTGATCTCTCCAGAAGTAACCACTAATATCTCCAGAAGTACCTCTTGATCTCTCCAGAAGTACCCCCTAATAATTTCAGAAGTCCCCCAAATATTTCCAGAAGTACCCCCTAATATCTCCACAATTGGCTCCTGATCTCTCCAGGAGTGCCCCCTGATCTCTTCAGAGGTACCCCCTGATTTCTCCAAAAGTAACCCCTAATCTCTCCAGAAGTATCTCCAGATCTCTCCAGAAGTACCCCCTGGGGTATGGGTTCCACGTGTTGAAATCTTCGGCTGTAGACAAATCTACACAGTGCACATTTTGAAAAATGCTGCTGTATTGCCATCAATCCTAATGTCTCTTGTTAGTAAAGTGCTGCATATTAAATGAGGTTTATTTTCTTCCTTAGCAAAATGATTGTGTTTGTCAAAATATTGGCCTTCTAAGAGACTGTAAATTGGCAGCTATGACAAATAAAGAAATTATAGATAATGTGAGCATTAAAAGTAGCCAAAGGCATATGAAGTATTTCTGCACATTTCAGTTTAATTAACCAGCTCTGATATACAGCAATATTAGGTCACCGTGTTTGTCAGGAAGAAGCACAACGGCTTTGACCAGAATTTCCTCTGTATGTCTGGAAATAAGAGAGGTGGCAGCGCAGGTGGCATGCATTCATTACACCCACAGATGTGCAGAGTGTGATTGTGGAGGCGGGATTCACCGCTTATGAACAATTACCTTCCCATGTCCTAGCAAGCTTAATAGGAGTCTCAAATATTGGAATTATCATTCTTTTAATTTGTACACTTAAGAGGAATTATGGGATACATCTGTGAGAAGCATTAACGTGAAGAATAGAGGCCATTACAATAAATGTGAGAGCGTATACAATTATTGCACTCAGAATAAAGTCTGTTTTTAGAAGAGTGTGAATTGGAGTTAAAAATAGCCCGACGTTATCAATGTGCCCAGCATGTTACAATTATCACATTGTTACTTGTGCCTGGAAACAGCTTACAAATGATGTGTGCTTCCAGCCCACAATCTACATCTGCTCTGCTTCCCCCCTAATACCTCCTATGCAGTTTGTTCTGAGATATCATTGTGTGCTTCATCTGACTTCCCTCCAATGCTTTAATCGATACTTCTGTTAAGTTACGCTGGTAGTTGCTACCAGAGATAATGAGAATCAGCAGTATTGGGGTATTAGAAGAGAGAATTGATTTATCAGTGACGTCGTTGGTGGTGGATGTCAAAGGGGCATTCTCTTTGTTGGCTATCCATAAATAAGGCAGATGATAGAGAGGTTGAAGAATTGCTCATAACTCCAGATAGCTTAGATTTAATAGAGGTGGCACCAGTCTGAACGCTGAGTGCTTCCCAGCGACCTCTAGTTCCTTTGCCACTGCTTAAATCCAATACCACCATCACCTAGTGTTAGTGTATGCTATACTTAATTAGCTAGTTATACTACTCCACTTCTCTGTGACAGTTCTTCTCAAACCATGAAGACACCAATGCTGAAAGTCTCTGTGCATTTAATGATCAGCACCTGTGTTGAAAAAAGATAGCTGTGCCACGGTTATGGAGGTAGGGGTGGAAAGAGCTACACACTTAGCACTAGGAATAGATTCAATCACTTTATCGTCATTGTGTAACCCAACAAAATCATTGTTCATGACAGCCCCATGGTGCATATAAGGAGCCTAGTGATAGTAACAATGGTAAAAATTATACAAGTATGCCAAATATGTAAAAATGTTGTACACAGTTTAAAAGTTTATATAAGATGGAAAACACTGTTTTCCAGTCTGTTAGTGTGTATGTGGCTTGATCTAAATCATTGACCCGGTGGTAGGAGCTCCAACAAAGCGTTTACAGGGTGAATGTTGTCCTTGATAATGTTTTTTGCCCTTCTCATAAAGCAAATCTTATAAAAGAATTTCAGTGATGGTAGTTAGTACAGATAATGACCTCTGCTGTTTTTACAACCCGCTGCAGGGCTTCTCTACTGGCCTTGAAGCAGCTATTGTACCAGGTGTTTTGGTGTCCACAGAGGTAAAATAGGACTAGTTGTCAGATGTTATTCAAAGGATGTGGATATTAATGCTAAATCCAGTAACTTTCAGCTGGCTGAGGAACTAAAAGGAAAACCAGACTGAATGCATGGCGGCTGCCATCTTTATTTAAAACAATGGAGATGTAAGTGTTGATGAGGTACTGTGGGATTCTTCTAACATAGCAGTAATGCATACATGCTTACAGTCCAGCTTTTAGCTACTAGGATTGACAAAGGTACAGTATATATATATAATTTTATTTTTTTCAGTGGTCAAAGAGGTTTGATTTGGATAATCAGAACTGAAGAGTGTATGGGTGGATTTTTACAGATCAGGTGAATTGGGTGTAAGGAGTGGCAGGCGTCTAATAGACACCTATGGTACATATCTGTAATTGAGCGCCCAGGTGGTGAGTTTGGTGCCCGATGTGGTACTAGTAGCTGATAGACTACTATAAGGTGAAGATTGTCTATTTTGTAGACAAATTGGTTAGAAATAGCTGTTGATGCTGTTAGAACTAGATATAAGACTGGGAGGTAGTGTTATGCACTAGAAGGATGGGTACCAGGTAAGTGTATAGTGAAAATATTGTAATGTAAATTACTGATATTCTTACTAGCAGCACCATCCGTTGTCCAACTAACACAGCGACACCACAACACATACTCAGACTTTTACCTTTACGGGCTCCTAAACAAATAGGCTGCTTCATTGTTATTGTATTTATCTAATACAGTAAATCATTAAAACACACTGCCTAGTGCAGGGCCGCTGTCAGAATCAAAGATAATATAGTGGCCATATAAGGTAAATTTCATGGTCTTCTACAGACTTTCTATTTCCCGTTCTTAAAAGCAGAGCAACATTGATGTTACAATAGCTCACAGCCATTAGAATCATAACATGCCTATGTGTGCTGTAGATCAGCTACATAATTCTAATAGTAATGTAAGAACGCCTTCAAGGCTGCAGCAATAATCTGTATTACAAGAATAACGTGGATCAGGGTTTGATAGTATTTAAAGAGGAACTCCAGTGAATATTATGTAATAAACAAGTGCTTCATTTTTACAATAATTATGTATAAATGATTTAGTCAGTGTTTGCCCATTGTAAAAGCTTTCCTCTCTCTGATTTACATTCTGACATTTATCACATGGTGACATTTTTACTGCGGGCAGGTGATGTCGCTGGAAGTACCTGCTGCTTGCTTTTTTGGCAGTTGGAAACAGCTGTAAACAGCTATTTCCCACAATGCAACAAGGTTCACAGACAGGAAACTGCCAGGAAAATGGTCTTCACAGTTTCCTGTGGGAGGGGTTTCACCACAATATCAGCCATACAGAGCCCCCTGATGATCTATTTGTGAAAAGGAATAGATTTCTCATGTAAAATGGGGTATCAGCTACTGATGTGGATGAAGTTCAATTCTTAGTCACGGTTTCTCTTTAAGTTCACCACTGCTACACATAAATCTAACCCTTGCCACCTTCTCTCTGCAGGCTGTCTGTGCTCTCATTGCTGCTTTCCTGCACTTCTTCTTCCTCTCTTCCTTCTGCTGGGTTTTGACTGAGGCCTGGCAATCCTACCTGGCTGTTATTGGGCAAATGAGGACTCGCTTGGTCCGCAAACGCTTCCTATGCTTGGGTTGGGGTAAGAGTTGACTGAGCAAGTTCTCTTATATTACTTTACCACTGTATTTCAGTATCTTGTTTCTGGCTTAATGTGTCAAGGGGGGTGTACAGCTATAAAAGTCATTAGAAACATTTATGATCTCATGCTGCTGTGATTCCTGTTTCTTTATGAGCCAGTATATTTGCAGGCATATTACATTCTATGACCTGGACTTATTTCACACGACAGATAGCAACTGTGAAGAGAGAATAAGCCTGTAAACATTTACTAGTAAAATGTCATTCTTGCCTTGTTTTTATTCCATAATAAATGTACACTGTAAATTAACTTCTGTGTAATATTGAAAAGTTCCCTTTATTTTTGTCATTGATTTTATGTGGTCATTACAAATATTTACCATTCACAGTTTAGCAATGCTTAGATGTTTAGCCCATACCTGAAAACAGTAAGGGAAAGCAGTAAGTGTGAATATCTGTGTGTACAAGTGAAGCTTGTAAAAATGTTCAGTAATGTAAACTTAAACTGAGAGAAATGTGGCAGGATCCACTACTTTATCCCTTCTGAAGAAAGACAAGACAAAATAAAGTACGTCTATATAGCACTTTTCTCTTGGCACACTCAAAACACCAGAGTTGCAGCCACTAGGGCACACTCTATAGGCAGTAACATTGTTAGGGAATCTTGCCCAATGACTCCTTACTGAAAAGATGCTGACTTACTGAACAGGAAAAGCCAAGATTTGAAGTCCAGGTCTCCTGTGACAGAGGCAAAGCCCTTAACCTTTACACTATCCAGCCACTTGCATGATCCGCTCCCCCGCAGTATGTAAACGATTACATCACTGCACATGCATGTAAAAGATGCATCAGTACTGCCGAGCTTCTTAACGACAACTCAAGAACAGTCACTTTTGGCAACAGACAGGCAAGACAGAAACAGATTCAGCAGACAAATGCAAGGTCAGTAGAGCAGAAACCAGAAATGCAAAATAAGCAGGAAAGTCAGTATTTCAGGGCTTGCAGGTACTGGTTTAAAGTTAAATACTTACAGTTGCTGAGCATGGAAGATCTACAGCCATTGACTTTACCTTAGGTAAGTATTTTTGTCCCAAGCCAGGTTCGCCTTGAGTTCTCTTTAAGAAACAAACTGAATACTGCAGTACTAAATTCACAGCTTTAATATGCCATTTGGGGCTTGATTTACAAAACGGTGCTAACTTTAGCACTGGCCCTTAGCACATCTAAACTTAGTTGAAATGTGAGAAGTAGTGATCGTGCACAAAGTACCGCGCGCAAAGTTTTGCGTGCGCACTGCACAGAGCGCAGGGCGCTCCGCGCGAAGTGCCCACTTAAGCCTATGGGACTTAGCGCGCATAGGACTGGTACTTAGCGCACGATCTGATTGAGAAAACTGGTGCTAACCTACTTAGCACCCTGGTTAGCGCGCCTTAAGACTTTAGACGTGCTAAGTAGGTTAGCACCTCTTAGTAAATCAAGCCCTTGGTGGCATTGATAATTGATGCAGGCACACCTGCCCTAACACACATAACATTCAAGTAGTAAAGAGGTCGGCACCACTCCAAGCATCAGGAAAAGCTCTTTTATTGCATCACCATTGTGGCTTAACAATGACAAACGTTGTTTCGGGCATAGCCCTTTTTCAAATTGCAACAGCCATGGCTGTTGCAATTTGAAAAAGGGCTATGCCCGAAACAACGTTTGTCATTGTTAAGCCACAATGGTGATGCAATAAAAGAGCTTTTCCTGATGCTTGGAGTGGTGCCGACCTCTTTACTACTTGAATGCTTTGAGCACCTCAGTGGACGCAGAGGTGAAGGTCGAGGCACACTCATCTTCTTTCTGGTGTGGAGCTCCTCCTGACTACAGAGTGTCTAACACACATAACACAAATGCTCAAAACTTTTGGTTTCAATATTTTTGTTGAACATTTTTTACAAAAAATAAAAAATAAACAATAGGTAATAATTAGAAATGCACAGGACTGAGTAAATGTATGAGGCTCTATATGTCTATGCCTAAATGTGATCAAATGCATGATACCACAAGCGGGTAAACATCACTTTTGTGGCCAGAAAAAAATGTTTGTAATTTTTTAAAGTTCGCCTCCCCATTGAAGTCTATTGCGGTTCGAAAAGCTTGCGCGAACCAAACTTTTTTGCGGAAGTTCGCGTTCGAGGTTCGTGAACCGAAAATCGGAGGTTCGAGCCATCTCTAGTACACAAGAGTGAGCATATCCTCCTGTTAATCCTTGATACCAGCTTACCCTAATAGCATAGCATGGAGCAATGGCTCAATAAAGTGACAGTGAAAAGCCTTCCCGAGAGATTGATGGAAATATACAATAAACAAACTGGCCTTTTATATCTAAATATAAAACTTAAAGAGGAGCAGAATGTAGTCTACAGTGTTTAATGTGGAGGACAGATCAAGAAAGATGAGTAAGAAGTGATGATGTTTAGATTTAGCTGTTCCAAAATCATTGTTTGCTTTGGTATGGTTTCCTTCTGTGGATTGGTTGGAGCAAAAGCCAGACTGGAGATAATCAGGTAGGGAGTTGGAAGAGAGATACTCAGATAACATCATGCTGTCCAGTACTTTGGATGTGAAGGGGGGAAAAGCTCAGCAGGGTGGTAGCCAGGGTCGGACTGGGACACTGGGGGCCCACCAAAGGAATTTTAACCTGGGGCCCACACATCCCATGATTGCAGTGAAAAAAGGGCGTGACCATGCATCGGAAGGTGGGCGTGGTCATGATGTATTATGGACAGGGCCAAATGTACATGATCTTAGCAGCATTGTAATTCAGAGACACTGCTGCCCAGCAAAACTTTGCATAGAGTCCCCTCCTTCAATATAAAGTAATGTCCTACTTTGCAGAGGTTGCGACCAAAGGGGCCCCGAAGGGCCCTCACTCCACTAATCACTTCTATAGATACTTTGAACAGTGGTAATCATTAACAAGCTATTTCCCATCCCTTTCTTGCACCTCTGACACTGTAGTTGCCATTGGCAGGTTTTGGTGCGTCGTATTAATTATGTATAGATTGCATGGGGGGGTCCCATTGTAAAACTTGCATCGAGGCCTACAGCTCCTTAGCTACGCCACTGCTCTCAGCATGAGTGATTACAGCACTGAGAAGATATTTTTGTGCTGCAGGCAGCAATTGGAGCTCTGTCAGACAAGGAGGGGGGGGGCCCACCAGAGGCCTGGAGGCAGGGCCCACCGAGGGAATAAACTGTACTACTGTGGCCCAGTCCGACCCTGGTGGTAGCTGCAAAGGGCTGTGGGATCTAAACAAGTTTTTTTATTTATTTAGTAGGATTGAATAAAGCCAGTGAAAATGAATTGGTTGAAAAGAGATGTTAATGGGAAGATTACAGATAAGGAGCACTGGGAAATGAGGTGGGAGGGAAGAGGGTCCTTTTCTCTCCCTCCCCTCTGTTCTTATACATCATCTTGTGAACATACTTAGTGGTGAACAGCAGCTGTTCCTGCACATTTCTACGTACAGCTGAGCATGGCCTGATGAACTGTATGTACTGTAGCTGCTAAGTGATTGCTAACTGCATTGAGACCCTGTGGTTTTTTGGCACCCTGCTCTCTCTTTTTCACTGTCCTTTCCCTGGCCGTTACTCTGCTAATCCATACCTTCAACCCATGTTGAGTTAAATACAGTAGTTGGTCAGTTACCACTTTTTCCTACTAATGACCGGAATCAAGTTCACCTTCTCATCCTCCAGATAAGAAAGTAAGGTTTGGCATCAGTGCTTTGTATGTCTGTGTCCTATCTCTCTAGGGACCATATACAATTCACTTTTTCACCTGAGTTTTCTCCTAGGAGATAATTTTTCATTTCCTATTTAAGATAACTTTTCAGCACATTGCAAATGAAAAAGTATCAAAACGTTCATGAAAAAGTACTATTAAAATTATTTTGAGCATTTTCTTGCTTGCTGGTAGTTTAAAAGCCATTTTATGGACAATTTTGAAAATATCAACTAGGAGAAAACTCAGGAGAAAAATGTAATTGCATATGGGCATAGGTGTTTGGAGTCCTCCATCAACAGCCCACACACAGGCCCATATGCAATTCATTTTTTTCACCTGAGATATCTCCTAGGAGAAAATGTTTATCTTCTCTGTAAACGAAATTTTCAGGAATATACAACTGAAAAAGTACCCAAAAGTTGGTGAAAAAGTACTATCAAATTTATTTTGAGTATTTTCTTGCTTTCTGGTGACTTAAAAAGGCATTTTCTGACAAGTTGTAAAAATATCACCTAGGAGAAAACTCAGGAGAAAAAGTGAATTGCATATGGGCCTGTGTCATAATTTACCAGTTAAGTGTGGACAATAGATAAGTTGTGTATTTTAATATTATTATCACTTTAAAAAAAAGGTAACACTAACATGTAAGTCAAATAAAAGTGAAATGACGAGCTATACAACTGGATAGAGTATTGTGTATAAAAAATGCTCTATTATTGTATAAATGCAGACCCCCCCACCCAAACATAGAATGGCAGTGTAAGATCTGGGGAATCTCCTGCCTTCAATATCAGTACCTATGCCCCAATCTCCTCCTCATGCTTCACCCTTTGTAGCCCGTCCCTGCTCAGTCAAGGGATGACCAGTGAGCTGTCCCACAACTCAGTTACACCCAGGCCTTTAAGTGTTCAAGATATAGATACTGTTGGAATAGAAGGTAGAAGTACCACCAAATAAAACTAGGCAACACAGGCAACAATAAAGACAGTCCAGGGTCATACACAGAGCAATAAGTTACCAAATCTGGGGATATCAGAAGAGTGGTCAACCAAAGCAAGGCTTCCGGCAGGCAGCAATCCACAAGAGTAGTAATGTCCAAGCAAGGGTTCGGTCCAGGCAGCAATGCTTCCAAATGGTAATCAGTTCTAGGCATAGGGTTAGTCTAGGCAGCAATACAAAGAATAGTCAGAGTCCAAGCAAAAGTGTCACAACAGTAGATCAATCATATTCAGCACACCCACTAGCTACAGAAGCAATTAACTCTGAGTACAGGAAAACTTTTGTATCAGTACTCACCAGTCAGTGCAGTATCCACCAATCAAATACCCAGTCTCACTTCAGAATGCTAGGTACACCGGCGCCTGAGTGCATAGGTAGAGCGTGTGACCCTGCATACACTTGTCTTCTGGAGCTGTCAGACCCCTAGAGCTGACGTCACAGACCAACTGTGAGTTGCGCAGCTCCGTTCGCCAATCGGAAGCCACAGAATCACTGCAGGCACGGACAACAGGTGAGTACATGACAGGCAGGTATTAACTATAAAACTCCTGACAGTCTCCATATGGCAGGTGATCACAGGCTTCTGTGAAGATCCGCTTGGCTGCCTGCGCAGGCAGGCAGCCTTTTGACCACTGTTCAGGTCTGCATTCTGCAGGTCTCTGGAAGAGAGACTTTTTGTCAGTATTGCAGCTTGCTGCTGAGGAGTTTGCATACACTCGTTATGCAAATCCCCTACCTGCTTCCTTTGATGACTGGCAATATAAAGAGCTATGTTTCCCAGAGTCCTTTGCTGGTCATAAGGGTTAGTTCCTGTGAAACACTCTTGGAGTGTCAGCCTTGCTCTTTGTTTGAAGATTAGCCTAGAGTAATTCCTGGGACTGCACTAGGCAGGTTCCCTAGTGCAGTTAGGATTGCATATCTGTTTTGTTTGTCTGTTGCGATTGTCCTGTCCCAGCGGTGGTCGACAGGAAGTCGTTCTGATCTTTGTTCTTGGAGTATAGCTGGAGCAGTGGTTGCTACCAGCTGTCTCATCTGATCTGTCTTGCCAGGATCGCACTCGCCTTGCGCTAGTGCTGTGGATCCGTCTGATCTCCATCTCTCTTTCTATACTTGGATCGCACTCGCCTTGCACTAGTGCTGTGGATCCTTCTGGTCTGCTACTCTCTTGCTGTACTTGGATCGCACTCGCCTTGCGCTAGTGCTGTGGATCCTTCTGTTCTGTCTTCCTGGATCGCGCTAGCCTCTTGCGCTAGTGCTGTGGATCCTATCTCTCGCTTACTCCGATTTTCGTGTATCTGTCTTGTCCGCTACGAACGCTTGCTGGAGGCTCGGTGAGGTAACCGTTAAGCAAGCGCTCGCGTCCTCTGTTTCATGTTTGTCTGTCGGTGGTTAGTTAGGCGTGCTTTTCTCTGTTGTGCTTATCATGCGGAGACCGCGCATAAACGCGTGCACTGTTGCGAATGAGTGCGGTGTTCGCGTTTAGCTAGCGGTTTTTTATTTTCCTTATCTTCTCATTGTATGATTTGCTGTGCCTTTGCTACTCTCGTGCTCTGCCTTGCTGTAGCCTTGTGTCACCTCTGGCAATCGCCTCTCTCGCGATTGCATTCCTACTTCATATCTGCTGTTGTGTATGCACCGTCGCGGGTTGGCGACTAGTTTGGTGCACACACATACAATCTGTCCCTTTGCTCAATCTCATTCAGGGCTATCTTGCCCTGCGTTTCTTCCCTTCGTGCAATTCCTGTCTGGCATGTGTGGTAGGGCAGAGGAGCTGTTCCTCTGCACTCCATAGCTCCACCTGCCGACAGGAATTTCCCTCTACAGGTGCATTGCACCTTTTGCTGGGTTCCCGCAAATTATACGTTTGTGGAGGATTTCCGCAGTGTCAGCGCACGTCTTGTGCGCTGATCACGGAGAGAATTCCACAATCGTTACAGTATGACCAGCCAAACCGAAATTCCCAGTGTAGAGGGAATTTCCGATTTGTACGATTTGGTCGAGTATGGGTCCTGTGTCTTTAAGAGCTTTAAAAGGCTAAACTCAGAGACTAAAGCGGAATTTCTCTCTGAATGTGTGAGGTTTTGCCTGAATCCCACCTTTCAGATTACTAATCCATCTACGTCGGCTCTTCAGTTTGCCTATGTGCTCTTAAAAGGCGATTTGTTCACCTGGGCGTACAATGTGTTGAAAGACAATTCTTGGAATGATAATCTGTATCAATTTCTTACATTGATCTTCTCTCGCTGGTTTAAGCTGCCTTGCTTACCACCTGCTCTGTTTGGGTCTATAGCTGTTAATGAGTCAGCTGATCTATCCCTTCCAGGCAAAACCATTCAGTGTGATAATCAGTTCAATGTTTCTCTTGCCACTTCAGGTTCTAAACAGCAGACTTGCAAAGTTGCTAAAAAGAGAAAAACTAAAAATCGCAAGCATCTGAATAAAACACTCCCTATTGATGGAAACTCAATGGTGGATGACCAAGGTAAGGCAGAGTTATTAAATGCTTTCTTTGCTTCTGTCTTTACAAAGGAAACAGCACTGTTGCAAATTACAGAGGCGGAAGAGTCTCAATCTTCTAACTGTAATATTAAATACTTAACGCAGGAAGAAGTAAAGGCAAGACTAAATAAATTAAAAATAGACAAGGCACCTGGCCCGGATGGCATGCATCCTCGGGTCCTAAGGGAATTAAGTTCAGTTATAGATAAACCCCTTTATCTTATCTTTTGTGACTCTCTTGCAACTGGCAGAGTCCCAGTGGATTGGCGTACAGCCCACGTTTTCCCATTATTTAAGAAGGGCAAAAAATCAGATCCAGGAAATTATAGACCTGTAAGCTTAACATCAGTTGTATGCAAACTATTTGAGGGGTTACTAAGAGATACTATACATGACTTCATAGTAGAAAATAATCTTATTTCTCAGCATCAACATGGGTTTACTAAAGACAGGTCCTGTTTGACTAACATGCTCAGCTTTTATGAGGTAGTGAATGCTAATATGGATATTGGGAATGCTGTAGATGTGATATACTTAGACTTTGCTAAGGCCTTCGACACTGTTCCCCACAAAAGTCTGGTGCAAAAGATGAGGATGCAAGGACTGGGGAAGAGTCTGTGTGCTTGGATAGGGAACTGGCTAATGGACAGAAAACAAAGAGTTGTGGTCAATGGATCATACTCAAAATGGGAGACTGTTAGCAGTGGGGTCCCACAGGGGTCTGTACTGGGTCCAGTGCTCTTCAATTTATTTATTAATGACCTAGTGGATACAGTAGTGAGCAATGTTGCTATTTTTGCAGATGATACAAAATTGTGCAGAATCATCAACTCTAAGGAAGATAGTGTTATATTGCAACAGGATCTGGATAGGATGGCTATATGGGCACATACATGGCAGATGAAATTCAATGTTGACAAATGTAAAGTCATGCATTTTGGTCGTACCAATGGTCTAACACCATACAAAATAAATGGGATACAGTTGGGGACATCAAACTTGGAGAAGGACTTAGGAGTACTCATCGACAACAAGTTAAATAATCGTACTCAATGCCAAGCCGCTGCAGCTAAAGCTAACAAAATTTTGGGATGCATTAAAAGGGAAATAAAAACTCGAGATGCTAGCATAATATTGCCCCTGTTTAACTCTCTAGTAAGGCCACATCTGGAATATGGAATTCAGTTCTGGGCACCACATTACAAAAAAGATATTGCAGTTCTAGAGCAGGTGCAGAGACGAGCAACAAAATTGATACGTGGGATGGAAGGTCTCACTTACCAAGAAAGGTTAGATAAACTGGGTTTATTTAGTCTAGAGAAAAGACGCCTTAGAGGAGATCTAATTAACATGTATAAATACATCAGAGGGCAATATAATAGCTTGGCGGATGAGCTTTTTGTCCCTAGGCCTTCTCAAAGGACTAGAGGACATGATCTGCGCATGGAGGAAAAACGTTTTAGCCATTTATTTAGGAAAGGGTTCTTTACAGTAAGAGTGATTAAGATGTGGAATGCATTGCCACAGGAAGTCGTTATGGCAAACTCTATACCTGCATTTAAAGGGGGCTTAGATGCTTTCCTTGCGTTGAATGACATCCATGGCTACAATTACTAGGTAATGCCAATGATGTTGATCCAGGGATTTTATCTGATTGCCATCTGGAGTCGGGAAGGAATTTTTACCTTGTAAGGGTTTTTTCGCCTTCCTCTGGATCAACACGGATATGTGAGGGAGCAGGCTGGAGTTGTACTTTGTACTGGTTGAACTCGATGGACGTATGTCTTTTTTCAACCAAAGTAACTATGTAACTATGTAACTATGATGTTTACAATGATGTTGCTCAGTCTCCGGGCTTTTTGCCCCAATCCAAAGCTTTTGTGGATCCTTTGATAGGCAGAATTATTTTCTATATTAAAGGAGTAAGAAAGTCTATGCATGTACCTGACCCCAACCCGTATGAAAGCTACTTAGATACAGGGTTATTTGAGCCCCCATTTGCTTCCTGGGATATTGGGGCCTTGCTGGAGGAATTTGATTTTGATTGGAAAGCCTTTTGCGATTTTTACATCGCAAAAAGCGAAGAGGTCTTGAATTATTGTCTCGATTCTATGTACCTTTTGATTGATTCCGATGAATGTGACGAGGGTGATGTGGATCTGGTGATTTGTATGTGGCAGACGATTTTAGATGAGTTGCACACACACCAGTCAATTGATTCCAATAAAGGGACATCGGTGTCGGATGATTGTTCCTGCCTTTCTGGGGTAAAGCATGTGAGTTTTGACTTTGTGCGATCTGAAATGAATGGGAGTACCACTGTGCTTGATTCCTGTGCGAATCCTGAAAGATTCTCTCCTGACTGTGTGCAGTTTGAATCTATGCGATCTGATGCCTGTTTCTCGGATGTTCCTGCCGATTGTGAGCGGCATGAATGTGCCAGTTTTCTCAAGGATGTGTGGGATCCCTTGTCATTTAGAAACAGGCCTTTAAGATCTTCCATCTGTGATCCTGCTATGGGGAAAATTCCTAAAATATGCAGCATCAAAAGTAAAATTAATATGTCTAATAAAGTTTTTCCTGATGTTGTCGCTATTTCTACTGCAAATGCGTCTTTGTCTCACCCTGTTCACACCTGTAAGGGCCCGTTGCCTGGTGACAGTTTCTCCAGTGTTTCTGTCCTGAACGCCTTACAGTCTGCCCCGCAAATCGTGGAGGTTTGCGCTATGGAAGCGTCAGTTTCACAACCTAAAGCGATTTTTGATTCGCAAGTTTTGCGTTCTGACTCCTCGGATTTGACATTGTTAGCCGAATCTAAGAGTGAGACAGCGCTTCGGTTTTGCGAATCTGATGCTGAAGCTTCTTTGCTTTGCCCAGAGAAGTTTTCTCTGAATCTGCCCTGTACCATGAATGAAAACATGATCTCCACTCACACTGACATTTGTGAGTCCCTTTTTTGTTCTGAGGAAAATGCTGATTCTGCACCCTGTACTCTGGATGAGTTAAGATGGCCTTGTTTAGAGTCTCCTGCAGTGTCCCTAGAGGCTTGTCTAGGTATTGCCACTATACTCACCTGTTTTTCTGCAGTTTTGGAGTTGCAAGCTAGTTTGACTGCTACGCAGAATTCTGGGTGCAGCGAGATTAAAGTTAGGGAGTCAGTGTGTGTTCCAGTAAATATTCCTGTACGTTCCGCTCATGATGATGAAATTCGGTCTCAGTTTATGGTGGAACCTTCCCTGGGACATCTGCCCTGTCCACAAAATAAAGTTCCAGTTTTGCCCTGTAACATGGATAGTTCAGAATCCTTCTTAGAAAACTTGGAAAATGATGTTCCTGAGGTCTTGTCTGATGTTCTGGAGGTCTCCGAGTTCCTCCCAAAGGGTGCAGAACTTGTAGGAGATGTCTCCTGCCCCCCAAGTCCTTCTGAGGTGTTGCCCACTTCAGTAGGCATTGCTGTTGTGCTGACTACCTTTGCAGCTCTGGTGGAGCTTCACTCATATGTAGTCAATGATGATATTACAGTCACAGAAAATTCTGAATTTAAGTCCGAGTCTTCTTTTGAAAGACCAGTACCTGTGACCTCCACTCATGATGATTTTCTGCCCGGTACTGGTTTTGGTCTTGTCGTGTCGGACTCTGAGGTTGGCAGTTCCCCGACATGTTCTGAGGTTTCTCCTGTGCTGGTGTACCCCAATGTGCTCTGTGACCCAGAAAGCCCAAGTGTGCCTCGGTTACCAGCATGCTCAGATGCTTCCTCGGTGGAGACATGCTCTGATATGGCCTGCCTGCTTGCATGCCCAGAAGTGGTCCCTGAAAGTCCTGATCTTGATGGGTGTCCTCGTAATTCTGAATCCAGAATAGTCATTGGTTCCATAGGAGGGCTTGATAGTTCTCCATGTGAGCCTGGTGATTGTTCTGCCCTCTTGGGATCTCTGAGGAGCTTCAAAAGGTTCTGGGAGATTCCGGGAGAAATTTTGCTTGGTACCCTGGATAAGATCAACAGTGGCTTTTGTGTTGTAAGGGACACTTCGAACAGGTATTGTGGCAGGTTTGGTATTTTCGGACGCTCCCTGGAAGGTGGTGGGTATTGTCTGGAGGGTGTTGATGGCTTCTTCTCTGGTGTTCACAGTCCTGATGGGTGTTATACTGAGACTGGTAGTACTGATGGGCATGTTTCGGTGGCGTTTGCTTCCGATGAGGTCGGTTTTGGCTGGACTGACTCTGGAATTGGGCCTTGTCGGGCTGTCCTGACCTTCATGAGTCTTCAGTTAGAGTATTTTGCAAATATCAGGTTAGAGGCTCGTCTGGAATCCGACCCTAGAGGGGGGGGGTACTGTGAAGATCCGCTTGGCTGCCTGCGCAGGCAGGCAGCCTTTTGACCACTGTTCAGGTCTGCATTCTGCAGGTCTCTGGAAGAGAGACTTTTTGTCAGTATTGCAGCTTGCTGCTGAGGAGTTTGCATACACTCGTTATGCAAATCCCCTACCTGCTTCCTTTGATGACTGGCAATATAAAGAGCTATGTTTCCCAGAGTCCTTTGCTGGTCATAAGGGTTAGTTCCTGTGAAACACTCTTGGAGTGTCAGCCTTGCTCTTTGTTTGAAGATTAGCCTAGAGTAATTCCTGGGACTGCACTAGGCAGGTTCCCTAGTGCAGTTAGGATTGCATATCTGTTTTGTTTATCTGTTGCGATTGTCCTGTCCCAGCGGTGGTCGACAGGAAGTCGTTCTGATCTTTGTTCTTGGAGTATAGCTGGAGCAGTGGTTGCTACCAGCTGTCTCATCTGATCTGTCTTGCCAGGATCGCACTCGCCTTGCGCTAGTGCTGTGGATCCGTCTGATCTCCATCTCTCTTTCTATACTTGGATCGCACTCGCCTTGCACTAGTGCTGTGGATCCTTCTGGTCTGCTACTCTCTTGCTGTACTTGGATCGCACTCGCCTTGCGCTAGTGCTGTGGATCCTTCTGTTGTGTCTTCCTGGATCGCGCTAGCCTCTTGCGCTAGTGCTGTGGATCCTATCTCTCGCTTATTCCGATTTTCGTGTATCTGTCTTGTCCGCTACGAACGCTTGCTGGAGGCTTGGTGAGGTAACCGTTAAGCAAGCGCTCGCGTCCTCTGTTTCATGTTTGTCTGTCGGTGGTTAGTTAGGCGTGCTTTTCTCTGTTGTGCTTATCATGCGGAGACCGCGCATAAACGCGTGCACTGTTGCGAATGAGTGCGGGGTTCGCGTTTAGCTAGCTTTTTTTTATTTTCCTTATCTTCTCATTGTATGATTTGCTGTGCCTTTGCTACTCTCGTGCTCTGCCTTGCTGTAGCCTTGTGTCACCTCTGGCAATCGCCTCTCTCGCGATTGCATTCCTACTTCATATCTGCTGTTGTGTATGCACCGTCGCGGGTTGGCGACTAGTTTGGTGCACACACATACAATCTGTCCCTTTGCTCAATCTTATTCAGGGCTATCTTGCCCTGCGTTTCTTCCCTTCGTGCAATTCCTGTCTGGCATGTGTGGTAGGGCAGAGGAGCTGTTCCTCTGCACTCCATAGCTCCACCTGCCGACAGGAATTTCCCTCTACAGGTGCATTGCACCTTTTGCTGGGTTCCCGCAAATTATAAGTTTGTGGAGGATTTCCGCAGTGTCAGCGCACGTCTTGTGCGCTGATCACGGAGAGAATTCCACAATCGTTACAGTATGACCAGCCAAACCGAAATTCCCAGTGTAGAGGGAATTTCCGATTTGTACGATTTGGTCGAGTATGGGTCCTGTGTCTTTAAGAGCTTTAAAAGGCTAAACTCAGAGACTAAAGCGGAATTTCTCTCTGAATGTGTGAGGTTTTGCCTGAATCCCACCTTTCAGATTACTAATCCGTCTACGTCGGCTCTTCAGTTTGCCTATGTGCTCTTAAAAGGCAATTTGTTCACCTGGGCGTACAATGTGTTGAAAGACAATTCTTGGAATGATAATCTGTATCAATTTCTTACATTGATCTTCTCTCACTGGTTTAAGCTGCCTTGCTTACCACCTGCTCTGTTTGGGTCTATAGCTGTTAATGAGTCAGCTGATCTATCCCTTCCAGGCAAAACCATTCAGTGTGATAATCAGTTCAATGTTTCTCTTGCCACTTCAGGTTCTAAACAGCAGACTTGCAAAGTTGCTAAAAAGAGAAAAACTAAAAATCGCAAGCATCTGAATAAAACACTCCCTATTGATGTTTACAATGATGTTGCTCAGTCTCCGGGTTTTTTGCCCCAATCCAAAGCTTTTGTGGATCCTTTGATAGGCAGAATTATTTTCTGTATTAAAGGAGTAAGAAAGTCTATGCATGTACCTGACCCCAACCCGTATGAAAGCTACTTAGATACAGGGTTATTTGAGCCCCCATTTGCTTCCTGGGATATTGGGGCCTTGCTGGAGGAATTTGATTTTGATTGGAAAGCCTTTTGCGATTTTTACATCGCAAAAAGCGAAGAGGTCTTGAATTATTGTCTCGATTCTGTGTACCTTTTGATTGATTCCGATGAATGTGACGAGGGTGTTGTGGATCTGGTGATTTGTATGTGGCAGACGATTTTAGATGAGTTGCACACACACCAGTCAATTGATTCCAATAAAGGGACATCGGTGTCGGATGATTGTTCCTGCCTTTCTGGGGTAAAGCATGTGAGTTTTGACTTTGTGCGATCTGAAATGAATGGGAGTACCACTGTGCTTGATTCCTGTGCGAATCCTGAAAGATTCTCTCCTGACTGTGTGCAGTTTGAATCTATGCGATCTGATGCCTGTTTCTCGGATGTTCCTGCCGATTGTGAGCGGCATGAATGTGCCAGTTTTCTCAAGGATGTGTGGGATCCCTTGTCATTTAGAAACAGGCCTTTAAGATCTTCCATCTGTGATCCTGCTATGGGGAAAATTCCTAAAATATGCAGCATCAAAAGTAAAATTAATATGTCTAATAAAGTTTTTCCTGATGTTGTCGCTATTTCTACTGCAAATGCGTCTTTGTCTCACCCTGTTCACACCTGTAAGGGCCCGTTGCCTGGTGACAGTTTCTCCAGTGTTTCTGTCCTGAACGCCTTACAGTCTGCCCCGCAAATCGTGGAGGTTTGCGCTATGGAAGCGTCAGTTTCACAACCTAAAGCGATTTTTGATTCGCAAGTTTTGCGTTCTGACTCCTCGGATTTGACATTGTTAGCCGAATCTAAGAGTGAGACAGCGCTTCGGTTTTGCGAATCTGATGCTGAAGCTTCTTTGCTTTGCCCAGAGAAGTTTTCTCTGAATCTGCCCTGTACCATGAATGAAAACATGATCTCCACTCACACTGACATTTGTGAGTCCCTTTTTTGTTCTGAGGAAAATGCTGATTCTGCACCCTGTACTCTGGATGAGTTAAGATGGCCTTGTTTAGAGTCTCCTGCAGTGTCCCTAGAGGCTTGTCTAGGTATTGCCACTATACTCACCTGTTTTTCTGCAGTTTTGGAGTTGCAAGCTAGTTTGACTGCTACGCAGAATTCTGGGTGCAGCGAGATTAAAGTTAGGGAGTCAGTGTGTGTTCCAGTAAATATTCCTGTACGTTCCGCTCATGATGATGAAATTCGGTCTCAGTTTATGGTGGAACCTTCCCTGGGACATCTGCCCTGTCCACAAAATAAAGTTCCAGTTTTGCCCTGTAACATGGATAGTTCAGAATCCTTCTTAGAAAACTTGGAAAATGATGTTCCTGAGGTCTTGTCTGATGTTCTGGAGGTCTCCGAGTTCCTCCCAAAGGGTGCAGAACTTGTAGGAGATGTCTCCTGCCCCCCAAGTCCTTCTGAGGTGTTGCCCACTTCAGTAGGCATTGCTGTTGTGCTGACTACCTTTGCAGCTCTGGTGGAGCTTCACTCATATGTAGTCAATGATGATATTACAGTCACAGAAAATTCTGAATTTAAGTCCGAGTCTTCTTTTGAAAGACCAGTACCTGTGACCTCCACTCATGATGATTTTCTGCCCGGTACTGGTTTTGGTCTTGTCGTGTCGGACTCTGAGGTTGGCAGTTCCCCGACATGTTCTGAGGTTTCTCCTGTGCTGGTGTACCCCAATGTGCTCTGTGACCCAGAAAGCCCAAGTGTGCCTCGGTTACCAGCATGCTCAGATGCTTCCTCGGTGGAGACATGTTCGGATTTAGCCTGCCTGCTTGCATGCCCAGAAGTGGTCCCTGAAAGTCCTGATCTTGATGGGTGTCCTCGTAATTCTGAATCCAGAATAGTCATTGGTTCCATAGGAGGGCTTTATAGTTCTCCATGTGAGCCTGGTGATTGTTCTGCCCTCTTGGGATCTCTGAGGAGCTTCAAAAGGTTCTGGGAGATTCCGGGAGAAATTTTGCTTGGTACCCTGGATAAGATCAACAGTGGCTTTTGTGTTGTAAGGGACACTTCGAACAGGTATTGTGGCAGGTTTGGTATTTTCGGACGCTCCCTGGAAGGTGGTGGGTATTGTCTGGAGGGTGTCGATGGCTTCTTCTCTGGTGTTCACAGTCCTGATGGGTGTTATACTGAGACTGGTAGTACTGATGGGCATGTTTCGGTGGCGTTTGCTTCCGATAAGGTCGGTTTTGGCTGGACTGACTCTGGAATTGGGCCTTGTCGGGCTGTCCTGACCTTCATGAGTCTTCAGTTAGAGTCTTTTGCAAATATCAGGTTAGAGGCTCGTCTGAAATCCGACCCTAGAGGGGGGGGGGGGGTACTGTGAAGATCCGCTTGGCTGCCTGCGCAGGCAGGCAGCCTTTTGACCACTGTTCAGGTCTGCATTCTGCAGGTCTCTGGAAGAGAGACTTTTTGTCAGTATTGCAGCTTGCTGCTGAGGAGTTTGCATACACTCGTTATGCAAATCCCCTACCTGCTTCCTTTGATGACTGGCAATATAAAGAGCTATGTTTCCCAGAGTCCTTTGCTGGTCATAAGGGTTAGTTCCTGTGAAACACTCTTGGAGTGTCAGCCTTGCTCTTTGTTTGAAGATTAGCCTAGAGTAATTCCTGGGACTGCACTAGACAGGTTCCCTAGTGCAGTTAGGATTGCATATCTGTTTTGTTTGTCTGTTGCGATTGTCCTGTCCCAGCGGTGGTCGACAGGAATTCGTTCTGATCTTTGTTCTTGGAGCATAGCTGGAGCAGTGGTTGCTACCAGCTGTCTCATCTGATCTGTCTTGCCAGGATCGCACTCGCCTTGCGCTAGTGCTGTGGATCCGTCTGATCTCCATCTCTCTTTCTATACTTGGATCGCACTCGCCTTGCACTAGTGCTGTGGATCCTTCTGGTCTGCTACTCTCTTGCTGTACTTGGATCGCACTCGCCTTGCGCTAGTGCTGTGGATCCTTCTGTTCTGTCTTCCTGGATCGCGCTAGCCTCTTGCGCTAGTGCTGTGGATCCTATCTCTCGCTTACTCCGATTTTCGTGTATCTGTCTTGTCCGCTACGAACGCTTGCTGGAGGCTTGGTGAGGTAACCGTTAAGCAAGCGCTCGCGTCCTCTGTTTCATGTTTGTCTGTCGGTGGTTAGTTAGGCGTGCTTTTCTCTGTTGTGCTTATCATGCGGAGACCGCGCATAAACGCGTGCACTGTTGCGAATGAGTGCGGTGTTCGCGTTTAGCTAGCGGTTTTTTATTTTCCTTATCTTCTCATTGTATGATTTGCTGTGCCTTTGCTACTCTCGTGCTCTGCCTTGCTGTAGCCTTGTGTCACCTCTGGCAATCGCCTCTCTCGCGATTGCATTCCTACTTCATATCTGCTGTTGTGTATGCACCGTCGCGGGTTGGCGACTAGTTTGGTGCACACACATACAATCTATCCCTTTGCTCAATCTCATTCAGGGCTATCTTGCCCTGCGTTTCTTCCCTTCGTGCAATTCCTGTCTGGCATGTGTGGTAGGGCAGAGGAGCTGTTCCTCTGCACTCCATAGCTCCACCTGCCGACAGGAATTTCCCTCTACAGGTGCATTGCACCTTTTGCTGGGTTCCCGCAAATTATACGTTTGTGGAGGATTTCCGCAGTGTCAGCGCACGTCTTGTGCGCTGATCACGGAGAGAATTCCACAATCGTTACAGTATGACCAGCCAAACCGAAATTCCCAGTGTAGAGGGAATTTCCGATTTGTACGATTTGGTCGAGTATGGGTCCTGTGTCTTTAAGAGCTTTAAAAGGCTAAACTCAGAGACTAAAGCGGAATTTCTCTCTGAATGTGTGAGGTTTTGCCTGAATCCCACCTTTCAGATTACTAATCCATCTACGTCGGCTCTTCAGTTTGCCTATGTGCTCTTAAAAGGCGATTTGTTCACCTGGGCGTACAATGTGTTGAAAGACAATTCTTGGAATGATAATCTGTATCAATTTCTTACATTGATCTTCTCTCGCTGGTTTAAGCTGCCTTGCTTACCACCTGCTCTGTTTGGGTCTATAGCTGTTAATGAGTCAGCTGATCTATCCCTTCCAGGCAAAACCATTCAGTGTGATAATCAGTTCAATGTTTCTCTTGCCACTTCAGGTTCTAAACAGCAGACTTGCAAAGTTGCTAAAAAGAGAAAAACTAAAAATCGCAAGCATCTGAATAAAACACTCCCTATTGATGTTTACAATGATGTTGCTCAGTCTCCGGGTTTTTTGCCCCAATCCAAAGCTTTTGTGGATCCTTTGATAGGCAGAATTATTTTCTATATTAAAGGAGTAAGAAAGTCTATGCATGTACCTGACCCCAACCCGTATGAAAGCTACTTAGATACAGGGTTATTTGAGCCCCCATTTGCTTCCTGGGATATTGGGGCCTTGCTGGAGGAATTTGATTTTGATTGGAAAGCCTTTTGCGATTTTTACATCGCAAAAAGCGAAGAGGTCTTGAATTATTGTCTCGATTCTATGTACCTTTTGATTGATTCCGATGAATGTGACGAGGGTGATGTGGATCTGGTGATTTGTATGTGGCAGACGATTTTAGATGAGTTGCACACACACCAGTCAATTGATTCCAATAAAGGGACATCGGTGTCGGATGATTGTTCCTGCCTTTCTGGGGTAAAGCATGTGAGTTTTGACTTTGTGCGATCTGAAATGAATGGGAGTACCACTGTGCTTGATTCCTGTGCGAATCCTGAAAGATTCTCTCCTGACTGTGTGCAGTTTGAATCTATGCGATCTGATGCCTGTTTCTCGGATGTTCCTGCCGATTGTGAGCGGCATGAATGTGCCAGTTTTCTCAAGGATGTGTGGGATCCCTTGTCATTTAGAAACAGGCCTTTAAGATCTTCCATCTGTGATCCTGCTATGGGGAAAATTCCTAAAATATGCAGCATCAAAAGTAAAATTAATATGTCTAATAAAGTTTTTCCTGATGTTGTCGCTATTTCTACTGCAAATGCGTCTTTGTCTCACCCTGTTCACACCTGTAAGGGCCCGTTGCCTGGTGACAGTTTCTCCAGTGTTTCTGTCCTGAACGCCTTACAGTCTGCCCCGCAAATCGTGGAGGTTTGCGCTATGGAAGCGTCAGTTTCACAACCTAAAGCGATTTTTGATTCGCAAGTTTTGCGTTCTGACTCCTCGGATTTGACATTGTTAGCCGAATCTAAGAGTGAGACAGCGCTTCGGTTTTGCGAATCTGATGCTGAAGCTTCTTTGCTTTGCCCAGAGAAGTTTTCTCTGAATCTGCCCTGTACCATGAATGAAAACATGATCTCCACTCACACTGACATTTGTGAGTCCCTTTTTTGTTCTGAGGAAAATGCTGATTCTGCACCCTGTACTCTGGATGAGTTAAGATGGCCTTGTTTAGAGTCTCCTGCAGTGTCCCTAGAGGCTCGTCTAGGTATTGCCACTATACTCACCTGTTTTTCTGCAGTTTTGGAGTTGCAAGCTAGTTTGACTGCTACGCAGAATTCTGGGTGCAGCGAGATTAAAGTTAGGGAGTCAGTGTGTGTTCCAGTAAATATTCCTGTACGTTCCGCTCATGATGATGAAATTCGGTCTCAGTTTATGGTGGAACCTTCCCTGGGACATCTGCCCTGTCCACAAAATAAAGTTCCAGTTTTGCCCTGTAACATGGATAGTTCAGAATCCTTCTTAGAAAACTTGGAAAATGATGTTCCTGAGGTCTTGTCTGATGTTCTGGAGGTCTCCGAGTTCCTCCCAAAGGGTGCAGAACTTGTAGGAGATGTCTCCTGCCCCCCAAGTCCTTCTGAGGTGTTGCCCACTTCAGTAGGCATTGCTGTTGTGCTGACTACCTTTGCAGCTCTGGTGGAGCTTCACTCATATGTAGTCAATGATGATATTACAGTCACAGAAAATTCTGAATTTAAGTCCGAGTCTTCTTTTGAAAGACCAGTACCTGTGACCTCCACTCATGATGATTTTCTGCCCGGTACTGGTTTTGGTCTTGTCGTGTCGGACTCTGAGGTTGGCAGTTCCCCGACATGTTCTGAGGTTTCTCCTGTGCTGGTGTACCCCAATGTGCTCTGTGACCCAGAAAGCCCAAGTGTGCCTCGGTTACCAGCATGCTCAGATGCTTCCTCGGTGGAGACATGCTCTGATATGGCCTGCCTGCTTGCATGCCCAGAAGTGGTCCCTGAAAGTCCTGATCTTGATGGGTGTCCTCGTAATTCTGAATCCAAAATAGTCATTGGTTCCATAGGAGGGCTTGATAGTTCTCCATGTGAGCCTGGTGATTGTTCTGCCCTCTTGGGATCTCTGAGGAGCTTCAAAAGGTTCTGGGAGATTCCGGGAGAAATTTTGCTTGGTACCCTGGATAAGATCAACAGTGGCTTTTGTGTTGTAAGGGACACTTCGAACAGGTATTGTGGCAGGTTTGGTATTTTCGGACGCTCCCTGGAAGGTGGTGGGTATTGTCTGGAGGGTGTTGATGGCTTCTTCTCTGGTGTTCACAGTCCTGATGGGTGTTATACTGAGACTGGTAGTACTGATGGGCATGTTTCGGTGGCGTTTGCTTCCGATGAGGTCGGTTTTGGCTGGACTGACTCTGGAATTGGGCCTTGTCGGGCTGTCCTGACCTTCATGAGTCTTCAGTTAGAGTATTTTGCAAATATCAGGTTAGAGGCTCGTCTGGAATCCGACCCTAGAGGGGGGGGGGGGGTACTGTGAAGATCCGCTTGGCTGCCTGCGCAGGCAGGCAGCCTTTTGACCACTGTTCAGGTCTGCATTCTGCAGGTCTCTGGAAGAGAGACTTTTTGTCAGTATTGCAGCTTGCTGCTGAGGAGTTTGCATACACTCGTTATGCAAATCCCCTACCTGCTTCCTTTGATGACTGGCAATATAAAGAGCTATGTTTCCCAGAGTCCTTTGCTGGTCATAAGGGTTAGTTCCTGTGAAACACTCTTGGAGTGTCAGCCTTGCTCTTTGTTTGAAGATTAGCCTAGAGTAATTCCTGGGACTGCACTAGGCAGGTTCCCTAGTGCAGTTAGGATTGCATATCTGTTTTGTTTATCTGTTGCGATTGTCCTGTCCCAGCGGTGGTCGACAGGAAGTCGTTCTGATCTTTGTTCTTGGAGTATAGCTGGAGCAGTGGTTGCTACCAGCTGTCTCATCTGATCTGTCTTGCCAGGATCGCACTCGCCTTGCGCTAGTGCTGTGGATCCGTCTGATCTCCATCTCTCTTTCTATACTTGGATCGCACTCGCCTTGCACTAGTGCTGTGGATCCTTCTGGTCTGCTACTCTCTTGCTGTACTTGGATCGCACTCGCCTTGCGCTAGTGCTGTGGATCCTTCTGTTGTGTCTTCCTGGATCGCGCTAGCCTCTTGCGCTAGTGCTGTGGATCCTATCTCTCGCTTATTCCGATTTTCGTGTATCTGTCTTGTCCGCTACGAACGCTTGCTGGAGGCTTGGTGAGGTAACCGTTAAGCAAGCGCTCGCGTCCTCTGTTTCATGTTTGTCTGTCGGTGGTTAGTTAGGCGTGCTTTTCTCTGTTGTGCTTATCATGCGGAGACCGCGCATAAACGCGTGCACTGTTGCGAATGAGTGCGGGGTTCGCGTTTAGCTAGCTTTTTTTTATTTTCCTTATCTTCTCATTGTATGATTTGCTGTGCCTTTGCTACTCTCGTGCTCTGCCTTGCTGTAGCCTTGTGTCACCTCTGGCAATCGCCTCTCTCGCGATTGCATTCCTACTTCATATCTGCTGTTGTGTATGCACCGTCGCGGGTTGGCGACTAGTTTGGTGCACACACATACAATCTGTCCCTTTGCTCAATCTTATTCAGGGCTATCTTGCCCTGCGTTTCTTCCCTTCGTGCAATTCCTGTCTGGCATGTGTGGTAGGGCAGAGGAGCTGTTCCTCTGCACTCCATAGCTCCACCTGCCGACAGGAATTTCCCTCTACAGGTGCATTGCACCTTTTGCTGGGTTCCCGCAAATTATAAGTTTGTGGAGGATTTCCGCAGTGTCAGCGCACGTCTTGTGCGCTGATCACGGAGAGAATTCCACAATCGTTACAGTATGACCAGCCAAACCGAAATTCCCAGTGTAGAGGGAATTTCCGATTTGTACGATTTGGTCGAGTATGGGTCCTGTGTCTTTAAGAGCTTTAAAAGGCTAAACTCAGAGACTAAAGCGGAATTTCTCTCTGAATGTGTGAGGTTTTGCCTGAATCCCACCTTTCAGATTACTAATCCGTCTACGTCGGCTCTTCAGTTTGCCTATGTGCTCTTAAAAGGCAATTTGTTCACCTGGGCGTACAATGTGTTGAAAGACAATTCTTGGAATGATAATCTGTATCAATTTCTTACATTGATCTTCTCTCACTGGTTTAAGCTGCCTTGCTTACCACCTGCTCTGTTTGGGTCTATAGCTGTTAATGAGTCAGCTGATCTATCCCTTCCAGGCAAAACCATTCAGTGTGATAATCAGTTGAATGTTTCTCTTGCCACTTCAGGTTCTAAACAGCAGACTTGCAAAGTTGCTAAAAAGAGAAAAACTAAAAATCGCAAGCATCTGAATAAAACACTCCCTATTGATGTTTACAATGATGTTGCTCAGTCTCCGGGTTTTTTGCCCCAATCCAAAGCTTTTGTGGATCCTTTGATAGGCAGAATTATTTTCTGTATTAAAGGAGTAAGAAAGTCTATGCATGTACCTGACCCCAACCCGTATGAAAGCTACTTAGATACAGGGTTATTTGAGCCCCCATTTGCTTCCTGGGATATTGGGGCCTTGCTGGAGGAATTTGATTTTGATTGGAAAGCCTTTTGCGATTTTTACATCGCAAAAAGCGAAGAGGTCTTGAATTATTGTCTCGATTCTATGTACCTTTTGATTGATTCCGATGAATGTGACGAGGGTGTTGTGGATCTGGTGATTTGTATGTGGCAGACGATTTTAGATGAGTTGCACACACACCAGTCAATTGATTCCAATAAAGGGACATCGGTGTCGGATGATTGTTCCTGCCTTTCTGGGGTAAAGCATGTGAGTTTTGACTTTGTGCGATCTGAAATGAATGGGAGTACCACTGTGTTTGATTCCTGTGCGAATCCTGAAAGATTCTCTCCTGACTGTGTGCAGTTTGAATCTATGCGATCTGATGCCTGTTTCTCGGATGTTCCTGCCGATTGTGAGCGGCATGAATGTGCCAGTTTTCTCAAGGATGTGTGGGATCCCTTGTCATTTAGAAACAGGCCTTTAAGATCTTCCATCTGTGATCCTGCTATGGGGAAAATTCCTAAAATATGCAGCATCAAAAGTAAAATTAATATGTCTAATAAAGTTTTTCCTGATGTTGTCGCTATTTCTACTGCAAATGCGTCTTTGTCTCACCCTGTTCACACCTGTAAGGGCCCGTTGCCTGGTGACAGTTTCTCCAGTGTTTCTGTCCTGAACGCCTTACAGTCTGCCCCGCAAATCGTGGAGGTTTGCGCTATGGAAGCGTCAGTTTCACAACCTAAAGCGATTTTTGATTCGCAAGTTTTGCGTTCTGACTCCTCGGATTTGACATTGTTAGCCGAATCTAAGAGTGAGACAGCGCTTCGGTTTTGCGAATCTGATGCTGAAGCTTCTTTGCTTTGCCCAGAGAAGTTTTCTCTGAATCTGCCCTGTACCATGAATGAAAACATGATCTCCACTCACACTGACATTTGTGAGTCCCTTTTTTGTTCTGAGGAAAATGCTGATTCTGCACCCTGTACTCTGGATGAGTTAAGATGGCCTTGTTTAGAGTCTCCTGCAGTGTCCCTAGAGGCTCGTCTAGGTATTGCCACTATACTCACCTGTTTTTCTGCAGTTTTGGAGTTGCAAGCTAGTTTGACTGCTACGCAGAATTCTGGGTGCAGCGAGATTAAAGTTAGGGAGTCAGTGTGTGTTCCAGTAAATATTCCTGTACGTTCCGCTCATGATGATGAAATTCGGTCTCAGTTTATGGTGGAATCTTCCCTGGGACATCTGCCCTGTCCACAAAATAAAGTTCCAGTTTTGCCCTGTAACATGGATAGTTCAGAATCCTTCTTAGAAAACTTGGAAAATGATGTTCCTGAGGTCTTGTCTGATGTTCTGGAGGTCTCCGAGTTCCGAGCTCCTCTGCCCTACCACACATGCAGAACTTGTAGGAGATGTCTCCTGCCCCCCAAGTCCTTCTGAGGTGTTGCCCACTTCAGTAGGCATTGCTGTTGTGCTGACTACCTTTGCAGCTCTGGTGGAGCTTCACTCATATGTAGTCAATGATGATATTACAGTCACAGAAAATTCTGAATTTAAGTCCGAGTCTTCTTTTGAAAGACCAGTACCTGTGACCTCCACTCATGATGATTTTCTGCCCGGTACTGGTTTTGGTCTTGTCGTGTCGGACTCTGAGGTTGGCAGTTCCCCGACATGTTCTGAGGTTTCTCCTGTGCTGGTGTACCCCAATGTGCTCTGTGACCCAGAAAGCCCAAGTGTGCCTCGGTTACCAGCATGCTCAGATGCTTCCTCGGTGGAGACATGTTCGGATTTAGCCTGCCTGCTTGCATGCCCAGAAGTGGTCCCTGAAAGTCCTGATCTTGATGGGTGTCCTCGTAATTCTGAATCCAGAATAGTCATTGGTTCCATAGGAGGGCTTTATAGTTCTCCATGTGAGCCTGGTGATTGTTCTGCCCTCTTGGGATCTCTGAGGAGCTTCAAAAGGTTCTGGGAGATTCCGGGAGAAATTTTGCTTGGTACCCTGGATAAGATCAACAGTGGCTTTTGTGTTGTAAGGGACACTTCGAACAGGTATTGTGGCAGGTTTGGTATTTTCGGACGCTCCCTGGAAGGTGGTGGGTATTGTCTGGAGGGTGTCGATGGCTTCTTCTCTGGTGTTCACAGTCCTGATGGGTGTTATACTGAGACTGGTAGTACTGATGGGCATGTTTCGGTGGCGTTTGCTTCCGATAAGGTCGGTTTTGGCTGGACTGACTCTGGAATTGGGCCTTGTCGGGCTGTCCTGACCTTCATGAGTCTTCAGTTAGAGTCTTTTGCAAATATCAGGTTAGAGGCTCGTCTGAAATCCGACCCTAGAGGGGGGGGGGGTACTGTGAAGATCCGCTTGGCTGCCTGCGCAGGCAGGCAGCCTTTTGACCACTGTTCAGGTCTGCATTCTGCAGGTCTCTGGAAGAGAGACTTTTTGTCAGTATTGCAGCTTGCTGCTGAGGAGTTTGCATACACTCGTTATGCAAATCCCCTACCTGCTTCCTTTGATGACTGGCAATATAAAGAGCTATGTTTCCCAGAGTCCTTTGCTGGTCATAAGGGTTAGTTCCTGTGAAACACTCTTGGAGTGTCAGCCTTGCTCTTTGTTTGAAGATTAGCCTAGAGTAATTCCTGGGACTGCACTAGGCAGGTTCCCTAGTGCAGTTAGGATTGCATATCTGTTTTGTTTGTCTGTTGCGATTGTCCTGTCCTAGCGGTGGTCAACAGGAAGTCGTTCTGATCTTTGTTCTTGGAGTATAGCTGGAGCAGCGGTTGCTACCAGCTGTCTCATCTGATCTGTCTTGCCAGGATCGCACTCGCCTTGCGCTAGTGCTGTGGATCCGTCTGATCTCCATCTCTCTTTCTATACTTGGATCGCACTCGCCTTGCACTAGTGCTGTGGATCCTTCTGGTCTGCTACTCTCTTGCTGTACTTGGATCGCACTCGCCTTGCGCTAGTGCTGTGGATCCTTCTTTTCTGTCTTCCTGGATCGCGCTAGCCTCTTGCGCTAGTGCTGTGGATCCTATCTCTCGCTTATTCCGGTTTTCGTGTATCTGTCTTGTCCGCTACGAACGCTTGCTGGAGGCTCGGTGAGGTAACCGTTAAGCAAGCGCTCGTGTCCTCTGTTTCATGTTTGTCTGTCGGTGGTTAGTTAGGCATGCTTGTCTCTGTTGTGCTTAACACGCGGAGACCGCGCATAAACACGTGCACTGTTGCGAATGAGTGCGGTGTTCGCGTTTAGCTAGCATTTGTTATTTTCCTTATCTTCTCATTGTATGATTTGCTGTGCCTTTGCTACTCTCGTGCTCTGCCTTGCTGTAGCCTTGTGTCACCTCTGGCAATCGCCTCTCTCGCGATTGCATTCCTACTTCATATCTGCTGTTGTGTATGCACCGTCGCGGGTTGGCGACTAGTTTGGTGCACACACATACAATCTATCCCTTTGCTCAATCTCATTCAGGGCTATCTTGCCCTGCGTTTCTTCCCTTCGTGCAATTCCTGTCTGGCGTGTGTGGTAGGGCAGAGGAGCTGTTCCTCTGCACTCCATAGCTCCACCTGCCGACAGGAATTTCCCTCTACAGGTGCATTGCACCTTTTGCTGGGTTCCCTCAAATTACACGCTTGTGGAGGATTTCCGCAGTGTCAGCGCACGTCTTGTGCGCTGATCACGGAGAGAATTCCACAATCGTTACAGCTTCCAATAGGATGGCTATTGCTGCAGACATGGTTTCCAGAGTCCACGGGGGAGATGTGTTTCTCCCTATATCAGATTCCATGTCTTTGTTCATCCCTGAATGCCCAAGGCCTGTTGAGTAGACCCCAGGGAATTGGGAGATAGTCCATCACATTTTGTCAAGAAAATAGCAGATGTTTGGATTGATTGATTTATAGTCTCCAAACTGATTATGAGATGTTCAGAGAGAATATCATTTAGTTAATAAAACCACCAGTAAAAGGTAGCCTATCATCATCCCCTTCTATGCTTGTTTTATGGTGTAATAATAGCAATCTTTAGAAGCTTTGTTTGCTGTTTCTGTTAATCTTATTGTATCTTGACTTTCATGTTCTGCTGCTGCTCTTCTGATGTCACTAATATGATAATAGTTCAACAGCAGTCTAATAATATCCACTCTCCTCAATATAATGGCAGCTAATAAAACTACTATCTCTCTTATGCAAGCCTTTTGCTGTTTTCAGACTATTAATAACTGCAAATAAAATGATAGCAGTAAATAATGTCAGTTCACATTCTGGGAAGACAATAAGAGAAGACAAGTTTGTGGCTTGTAGCAGTGAAATTACTAGAGCCATGGTAGGAGAAAGCCAATGCTTTTTGTCCTGCTGTAAAGAGAGCATGTGGAAGGAACCACTCTGCGACCGCCTAACGCAGGGTTGCGGCCACAAAATGGCTCACCAGGACCGCCTAAGGCAGAATTGCGTTATCTCCCGAGATTAGCAGGGAACAAGCGCTCACTCAGAGCCCGTTCCTTGCAGAGGAACACAGAAGGCCGCCTTGATCAGCCTGCTAGCCCACGATTGCAGGCCGCAGTCTGTTACAAAGAAAAAAAGCTGCTTATTAACATCATGAACTGCGCTGCTATCTTCTGCCGTACTGTATGGGGGACAGCTCTGTCACTGAGCTGTCCCCTCGAGTGGCGGGGAAAGAGACGATGTCCATGAGAGGCGATCTACTGTGATTGGCTGTCTGAAGGAGCGAAGGAGGGTGAGAAAAACAAAAAATGTTAATTAAATATATTTACGGTAAAATTAATTTAAAAAAAAGAAATGTTGCAGCAGCAATCAAATGCCACCAACAGAAAGCTCTGTTGGTTGCAGCAAAACGAGGGAGGATTTATTTCTGTGCTGAGTTGTATGGCCCTGCAGTGAGCTGTTAAAGCTACAGAGGCCTGAATTGTAAAAAATGGCCTGGTCACTTGGGAGGGGGGGGGGAGGGTTTGGGGGCTTAAGCTCTCTGGTGGTTAATAAAATTACTAAGGACAACACAACCATTTCCCTTTCTTTTCTTAGCTTTTGTAAGTCAGTTGCACTGACAAAATGTTATAGGTCCTGTTCTCCACATCTGATTTTTTTTTAATCCCTGACTAATTTGATGTGTCCTTTAGGGTTACCAGCTCTAGTGGTTGCTGTGTCTGTTGGGTTTACACGGACTAAAGGATATGGGACCCCTCATTAGTAAGTCTTTTTGTAACTTGCTTTTACAGAAGTGTGTTATATATTTTGATAAATGTAAAGATCCATGCCACACTAAGAGTATTTGTTTGCATTCCTTTATATGAAATACCAGTACTACCAGCATTTTTTCATGATTATGAATCCTATTTTCTAACAGTATTTATTATTTAAGGCTTCTCCAGACTTGTGATCATTGTAGAGCATGATAGATACTATGGGGTGTAGGAAATAAACTGCAGAATTATGTGTGTAATTGCTTACCACATGATGAGTACAGCAGAATGTATTGCATGTAATGTATTGCATTCGACTCTACTTGTCATCATGTGATAAAACCTAACTGTGCTTAAAGGGAACTAGAGCCGAAACTCTGGTTCAAAAAGATATATTTGACTATAGAGAGGGAAGCCTCAGGATTCTATATAGGCCTCTCCATTGTGCCCTCTTATTCAGCGCTGCCCCCTCCACATCAGGGTCGCACTACTCTCCTGTTTGGCCATGCAGTAGCTGCAGTAGCTATGTGCAGCCGTGCAGTATCTGCGCAAGCATAGACACGCATGTGCAGTAGCACGGAGCTGCTCATACACGGGTGGCATCCGGTCCACTGTGCACGTGTGGCTACTGCGTGGCCGCACTGATGAAAGAGAAGGTTTGCAGCCCTGATATGATTGGCGACAATGCCTTGTTGCCAATCTTGGGGGGCGGGGGGAATCTCAGCGAGGGGGATATCAGATCACTGAGGGAAGCCTCAGTAGGATCTTGAGTCGTCCCTCTCTTTAGGTTAATATCTCATGTTGTACCCGGTCTTCGGTTTGGGTACACATTAATGCAGTTTATTGCATATACTCTTATGGCCCTTATTCAGTTCATTTTTTCTACAGTGTTTTCTCCTTTTTTAAAACAACTTTTCAGCACTCTGCAAGCATTTTCTTGCATACTAGTGACTTAAAAGGCTTTTTATTAATAACTAAGATGTGAAAATATCGCCTGGGAGAAAACTTAGGAGAAAACATGAATTGAATAAGGGTCTAAATGTTGCTGCAGACATGGTTTGGATTTATTGTAAATATCTGCTGCTAGGTAGGTAGTAAAGTTTGCATACCTGGGCCGTGTCATATCACAGCAAGGATTACCGATTTTACAGTCGTGCAATTGAATTGAAATCTCTTGCAATTGAAAGGATCTGCGATGGGAAGAATCTGCATCCATCTTCCATGTTATTTCATAGCAATATTTACAGTTGTAGTAGCTCAAAGACATATGCATACAATAACCTGGCACAAACAAGGGTACTGTATGCAATATACACATACAACATATCATACAGCACAAATCAGTTCATTTGGATGCTGGTTGTTTTGATGCTACTATACAGCCAGATAGGGGTTCACCTTAATCATGTGGTTGCTGGTACTCAACTATTGGTTACATTGTCTTAACTGGTTTTGGCGTTTTGCTTTTAAATAGCCAATCACCATGTCCATTTTTGAGCTGATAGCCAGACCTTGGCTATATAATAGGTAATCACGAGCACCCAAATCATAAGCCCTACTGTGATGGATTTGACACCTAGGTTGAAGATGATAGAAAGTTATGGTTAGGCGTCATTTTAGGAAGTTAAGTGTTATGCTGGGTACACACTATGCGATTTTCCCCTCGATCTGTGGGATCGATCGATTATTTCCGACATGCTCGATCAGGTTTCTATCGATACAGCCATCGATTTTGCATACTTAACATGCAAAATTGACAGCTGTATCGATCGAAACCTGATCAAACATGTCGGAAATAATTAATCGATCCCGCAGATTGAGTGGGAAATCGCATCGTGTGTACCCAGCATTATGCTGGGTACACACATTGTGATTTCCCGCTCGATCCCAGTCGATCGATTATTTCCGACATATTTGATCGGGTCTCAATCGATACAGCCGTCGATTTACTTATGTTAAGTATGCAAAATCGACGGCTGTATCCATCGAAACCCGAACATGTCGGAAATAATCGATCCCGCGAAATCGCAACGTGTGTACCCAGCATAAGAGAATAGGGTTGGTGGTTACATTTATTGGCTAAGTTAGGAGGCTAAGGTTAGGGATGAGGAAGGGCTGAACATTGGGGTGAAGCTAGGAGAAGCCATCTGGAAGGAATTTGTTATCATTGGATTTTACGGTTAGTGAAGAATAGCCAAGTAACGGTGGACAAGCATGAAAAAAACTGTGGTTCACTGACTGAGTAGATGAGAATGAGCCCAAGCTGGGTCAGTAGCTGAATAACGTTTTATAAGTCAGATTTTATGCCTGTCTGAAGAGGTGAGCGGTCTCATCTGAGGACCTTGAAAAGCTCTGTTGGTGTTTGCATGCATGTAACCGCAGTTGAACAATTGCCAGTTCAATAACCTTTCTGTAACTTTTGATACAATACAGCCCAGGAGAGGGTAAAAACTACCGTGATCTAAGCTAATAGCAGGCTTTTTTTTAAATAAATATGTCATATTTGCAGGAACACTGTTGATCTTCAATAATCTTGGATGATCTCTGGCGTACATCAAAAAAGGGCGTCGGGAAAAAAGGGCGCGTGGTGTAAACGATAAGCAGTATTATCGTTTATAAAAATATTGTGTAGAATTTTGTTTACAAATAGTGTTTTAACAATTTATAAATCATAAAATAATGTGTGTGAAATCGGCAATTCTTAAAACGTTAATCTTCCCTGTTTGTAAACTAAAACTTATAATTACGTTTGTTAAAAAAACAGTAATATTTGTTGAAACATTATAATTATATATTGTTATGAATAATCTTGGTTTATCGTTTATTATTATAATAAAATGTGAAAATATTGTTTATAACAATGATATTAATATAAGTACATTCATAATAACTGTTGATTAGTATTATTATAATTGTACTAAAACTATACCTAACCCTACTCTCACACAGAACCCTCCCTGTACCTATCTCTAACCCCTAGACCCCCTGGTGGTGCCTAAACCTAAGACCCCCCTGGTGGTGCCTAGACCTAAGACCCCCCTGGGGGTGCCTAAACATAAAACCCCCCTGGTGGTGCCTAAACCTAAGACCCACTGGTGGTGCCTAAACCTACGACCCCCCTGGTGGTGCCTAAACCTAAGACCCCCCCTGGTGGTGCCTAAACCTAAGACCCCCTTGGTGGTGCCTAAACCTAAGACCCCCCTGGTGGAGCCTAAACCTAAGACCCCCCTGGTGGTGACTAAACCTAAGACCCCCCTGGTGGTGCCTAAACCTAACACCCTCCTGGTGGTGCCTAAACCTAAGACCCCCCTGGTGGTGCCTAAACCTAAGACACCCTGGTGGTGCCTAAACCTAAGACCCCCTATGGATAATAATATTTTACAAACATTAATAAACAAAGAATTTAAATAAAAAAATGTAAATCATTTTTTTGGGTGGTTAATAATGTTTTGGAAATGTTTTACAAATAGTGATTGTAAAAAATATATTGCAATTTACGTTAGGTACTGATCGCTTTATTTTGTGAATAATAATGTTTTACAAACAGTAAGGGTTAAAATGTTAAATAATGTTTTAATTAAATAGGGTAAATATGTTTAGTATTTTTATAAACGTTATTCGTCACGGGCTCATTTTGTAAAGTTAAATCATTACAAGCACAGTTATAAAACATTAAAAATCTCCGGGCGCCGTTTGTAAAACGTTAATAATCTCCGGCGCCCTTTTTTCCCTGTTCGGCGCCCATTAAATGATATTTATAATGGGAGTGAATGGGGCACCCTTTTTGTCCACTTGTCTCATGCGCCCAAATCTCCTGCTTCCGATCTCTGGTCCAGAGCTACCTCAGTAAACCAGACTCTGAAAGCCATTGAAAAAGCACATTTTATTCTGACTTAATCCTTGTTTTTTGAACTAATTGTCTGTTTGTCCTTAGCTGCTGGCTCTCTCTAGAAGGAGGGTTGCTCTATGCCTTTGTTGGACCAGCAGCTGTCATTGTTCTGGTAAGTAAACAGCGAACAAAATAGCTTAAGCGAGGTACAAAAACTTAATGACACTTAGCCAATGTGGCCGTTCCTGTCTGTTTAGATTGAGAAAATCTACCCGGATGTTCTACAGAGATCTAGTATGCCCGATCTTTAACAACAGTGATGCAAAACTGATGTTCAAACCCGTTGTTCTTCTCCTTACTGAGCCCACCAAAAGCTGCTCCATTGGGCACCACACCTCCACCCCCCACCTTAGCCTGTGGGCTAACAATGTGCCTGTAGAGCACTCATTCCTGACCTTTCACCTGAGGGATCGAGTCCCAATCCCTGCAGATGCTGGTTATTGTGCATATATAGATTTCGCCACAGCAAATTGGTAATGAAAAAAACTGTGATATAATTATTATTTTTGTGTTACTTTAATTAGATGAATTCTGTTATCTAGAGAACATGGACACTTAACTTATTTACAGTGGGATGTGAAAGTTTGGGCAACCTTGTTAATTGTCATGATTTTCCTGTATAAATTGTTGGTTGCTACGATAAACAATGTCAGTTAAATATATCATGTAGAGGACACACACAGTGATATTTGAGAAGTGAAATGAAGTTTATTGGATTTACAGAAAGTGTGCAATAATTGTTTAAACAAAATTAGGCAGGTGCATAAAGTTGGGCACCACAAAAAAATCTCTAGTTCAATCAGGTTTGATAGCTCTCTTTAACTCACACCCCAGATTTTCAATTATATTCAGGTCTGGAGAATGAGATGGCAATTTCAGAACGTTGTACTTGTTCCTCTGCATTAATGCCTTAGTGGATTTTGAGCAGTGTTTAGGCTCTTTGTCTTGTTGAAAGATCCAGCCCCAGCGCAGCTTCAGTTTTGTCACTGATTCCTGGACATTGGTCTCCAGAATATGCTGAAACTGTGTGGAATCCATGCGTCCCTCAACTTTGACAAGATTCCCAGGCCCTGCACTGGCCACACAGCCGCACAGCATGATGACCCACCACCATATCTTACTGTAGGTAGCAGATGTTTTTCTTGGAATGCTGTGTTTTTTTTCCTCCATGCATAACGCCCCTTGTTATGCCCAAATAACTCAATTTTAGTTTCATCAGTCCACAGCACCTTATTCCAAAATGAAGCTGGCTTGTCAAATATGCTTTAGCATACCTCAAGCGGCTCTGTGCTGTGGGCGGAGAAAAGGCTTCCTCTGCATCACTCTCGCATACAGCATCTCCTTGTGTAAAGTGTGCCGAATGGTTGAATGATGCACAGTGACTCCATCTGCAGCAAAATGATGTTGTAGGTCTTTGGTGCTGGTCTGTGGGTTGACTCTGAATGTCCTCACCATTCGTCGCTTCTGTTTATCCGAGATTTTTTTTGGTCTGCTACTTGGAGCCTTAATTTGAACTGAGCCTATTTCCTCAATATGTTCCTAATGGTGGAAACAGACAGCTGAAATCTCTGAGACAGCTTTCTGTATCCTTCCCCTAAACCATGATGGTGAACAATCTTTTTGTGTTCAGGTCATTTGAGAGTTGTTTTGAGACCCCCATGTTGCTACTCTTCAGAGAAAATTAAAAGAGGAGGGAACCTTACAATCGACCCCCTTAAATGCTCTTTCTCATAATTGGATTCACCTGTGTATGTAGGTCAGGGGTCACTGAGCTTACCAAGCCAATTTGAGTTCCAATAATTAGTTTTAAAGGTTTTGGAATCATTAAAATGACAACAGTGCCCACATTTATGCACCTGCCTAATTTTATTTAAACAATTATTGTGCACTTTCCAATAAACTTAATTTCACTTCTCAAATATCACTGTGTGTGTCTCCTATATGATATATTTAACTGACTTTTTTATCATAAAAACCAATGATTTATACAGGAAAATCATGACGATTAACAAGGTTGCCCAAACTTTCGCATCCCACTGTATGTAGGGCGCACTTTGCTTAGTGTTAGAAAAGAGGACAAAGAAGGAATAAGAAAAGATTTTTCCCAAAATGTAACTTCAGCAATATCCCGAGCGCAATTTCAGTTTTTGCTTAGGCTGTATACTACCCAGATACACCCCTGGTAGTAAGGCTATATGGTATACCGGTTTGGCTTACATGATCATTAAAGGAACTGTTGCAATAAGAAAAACACTTGTGTCCTCAAAGTAGCTATTCCCTGATTCAAGTTCCAATTTAGGAATTACAAGTTTGGGAGTGGCCTCTGTAACAGCCTTAATCACATTGGTGATTTGCATATAGGCAGCCTGTTTTATTGTCTTCTCATGCAGTATATTGTTTTTATTTCTATTTTCATTTCTTTTTATAATTTAGGTAAACATGCTCATTGGCATCATTGTATTTAACAAGCTGATGTCTCGGGATGGTATATCTGATAAATCCAAAAAACAGAGGGCTGGGTGAGTGCATTCCTCTCCTTATGAGCTAAGCTATCAGTATGTATTATCAATATTTTTACATCATTCCATTTGTGCTACACCAGTGCAGATTGGTGCCTGCAATGTCAGTATGCTTGTGTTTTTGGCTTGCAATTAATGTATTGCGGCTTGCAGGGCACCGAGTGCATTTTTGTATTTTTTCTGTTCTGTGGTGTTTATACACTTCCATACTTGATTTCCAAAACACTGCTTACATGCTGATTGGATTGTTTTGCCTTTAACAAAGGCCACAGGCCTTATGCTGGCTACACACTTGCAGACTGGCCTACCAGATAATTATTAGACCATGTGACTATACTAGCAGTATAGATGGCTTCTGAAGCAAATGTGAAATGAAGCTTCACTGTGTTTAAATGCTGTACAATCAGGTCCTTGAAAACTATATGTTCCTTCCATATAGCAATGTGTTATACACTGTTGACCTGACAGATATCAGACCAATTTTCCAGTGTGTAGTCTGCATTAAAAATATATGCGGCACAACAGAATGAAGCAATATTTTTTACTGCCATTTGATTAGGCGCTGAGCTGCACCCGATTATAATGACTCAGTCCCAATAGGTATATATTGTTGGTTTTGAGAGTTAGGAAAATCATGGTGGGTACACAAAAAAAGGCATGTCACCTGGTAGGGATCAGGACTGGATCCTTTGGGTGACATTGCAGGGCCGACACTGTACAGATGTGTCACTAGCCTTGAGGCTAGGGATGCGTTCTGTTGCTATGCAGGAGGGAGGTGCAGTGGGAGAGGTGAGTGGGGTGAACTATGCCAGCGATTGACCGAATAGATCTGCCAGATTGATCGCTGACCGATTTGCCCAGGGTCATGGGCTTCTTTACATACACTGGATTCTCAGAAGAGGTATGTGTATGAAGCTTACGGCATAATTTCAAGAATGCAGATTAGGGTTAGGCTTAGGTGAAATGTAAATTAGGTTAGGCTTTGGCACTTGAGGAAAAAGTTTAGATGAAAATGGGATGTCTACAAAAGTGTTTTGGTTACTGCTAGGTGCAGAAGAGAGATGTGGATAGGATAGGCACAGGGAGAGTGAGTGGGGGATTTAACCATAGGATGAGAATGGCTAGGATATCTGAATTGTGCTACTCAACCCATATCCTGCAGACAGTTAAACAGCACTGAGGTATCCGCCCAAGTATAACACAACACAACTAAAATTACATTTTTTTTAAATTTTCCTTCGGTAATGGATGGGGCTTATGGCAGCGGATAGGACCCCCATTTTTTACTGCTAAAGTTCTTAGTCTCCTTTGTTGAATGGATGCAAATTAACACTTTAAAAATGTAAATGTATGTGATTAATATTTGATTACATTAGCAACACTACTGTGCTAAAATTATTAATATTAATGAATGGTTCAATGCACCTATGTATGTTTGGTAGGTTGAATACAAAAAAGGAGCAAGATTGCTTTATTCTTCACATTTTGATATAAAGACATTGTCATGAGTCAGGTGTCACATGCTTGTATGTTTGTATACTGTTATTGTACGTCTGTCTGATGGTCATGTGCACCTCCTCCTAGTACAAGTGGCTCATCACGTGCTCATGTCTCAGAGATCCCAGGTTACTGTCTTCCTACCCAGCAATATCTTTGCTGCCCAGTTTTAAAGTGCAAAAAAGATGAATAGGGATCTCCAGCTGTTGAGTGACACTTCTGTTAGACTAAAGGCTCAACTACACTTGCAACACCGGTCTCCCACAACGATTGTTTATGTTGTTTTCAAGATGCCTTTCCAAATTGTGTACAGGTGTCCCCCAACATGTGCCGATTCTATGTTAGTGATCAGACATGCAGAAAAAACATGTTGTATCACTATTGTTATGTCCTATTTGGCTCCTCCCTGTTTGTTCCTCCCCCATCCATAGGGAAGAACAAGCTGCTTGGCAAATATACAAGCAGCGTGTTCGTATGGAGAACGTTTTGGGAGACTGAAGTTGCAGGTGTGGGCCTATGTTCAACAACAGCTGCAGAGCTTTAAGCTAAATATAGGTGGCCATACATGAAGGGAAGTACACAGCAAATACAATTTGTATTATTTCAAAACTTTGTAAGGCATATACTGTAGCTCTTGATTCCAACTAAGGTATTCTGATAGACCTTACACTAAATTCAAGTGAAGCTACCCCTTTTACTGTGCACACTGCAAACAAGAGTTTCATTATATGGATATGTTACAAAAGGAGGCATTTGGTTGGCCAAAGGGCATAGTGAGACTAACCCAATGATGTCCATCAGAAAATAATGACTTACTGAACTCCTGTTTGCCTTGTGGCTCATGGTGTTCTCATCAGGGCCGGATTTGTATTTTCAAGCGCCCAAGGCCAGCTACCTCCAACCAGGAGATAGCATTAAAAAATAAAAATTATGCGCTGCCTCACAGTCCAGTATCAGAAGGAATCAGACAACAGTTCTTAGCCACATAGCCACCAGAAACGAAGCTGTTCCTCTTCAGTTGTCCTCAAATAAACACAGAAAAGAAAAGAATTTCATCGCATAGACCATCAGTTCAAAATTTGATCCTCCACCAGCTAGGACCCGCGCGATATTTAAAGGGTAACACCTTCTCCTGTGTTCCACCACCCACAGGTATCGCCCTCACCTTTGACTGTAGCTGCCCAGACCTTACAGACAGCAATCAGCGCATAGGTAATCACCAACTCCTGGCTTCTCCCAGCTTCCGATCAACCAGATTGCTCACACCGATGCCAAATTTAAAAAAAGAAATAAAAATTCATTGCGTAGGCTGCTAATAACACTTGTTCTGGAGGGACTACCCACCGTCCAAGAGAGCCACCGTGCCTTTAAACTATGGGGGCCACCTCTCACACAAGTGTCCCAACACCCAGCAGGACCACGCTCACCTGTGGTATATGCTGCCCCACTCACAGACAGCTAATTAGCGTAATGGTGAGCTGTCCTCCACACAGAGTCTTTGCTTTGGTATCAACTTCCTCCACGTGTAAGGAAAGAAGTAGCCCACTGCAATAGCATTTGAGTATTGCACGCCCATATGCGCAGGCTGTTTGAAACATGGACGTTTTGGGCATATGGGCGTGCAATACTCAAATGCTATTGCAGTGGGCTACTTCTTTCCTTACACGTGGAGGAAGTTGATACCAAAGCAAAGACTCTGTGTGGAGGACAGCTCACCATTACGCTAATTAGCTGTCTGTAAGTGGGGCAGCATATACCACAGGTGAGCGTGGTCCTGCTGGGTGTTGGGACACTTGTGTGAGAGGTGGCCCCCATAGTTTAAAGGCACGGTGGCTCTCTTGAACGGTGGGTAGTCCCTCCAGAACAAGTGTTATTAGCAGCCTACGCAATGAATTTTTATTTCTTTTTTTAAATTTGGCATCGGTGTGAGCAATCTGGTTGATCGGAAGCTGGGAGAAGCCAGGAGTTGGTGATTACCTATGCGCTGATTGCTGTCTCTAAGGTCTGGGCAGCTACAGTCAAAGGTGAGGGCGATACCTGTGGGTGGTGGAACACAGGAGAAGGTGTTACCCTTTAAATATCACGCGGGTCCTAGCTGGTGGAGGATCAAATTTTGAACTGATGGTCTATGCGATGAAATTATTTTCTTTTCTGTGTTTATTTGAGGACAACTGAAGAGGAACAGCTTCGTTTCTGGTGGCTATGTGGCTAAGAACTGTTGTCTGATTCCTTCTGATACTGGACTGTGAGGCAGCGCATAATTTTTATTTTTTATTCTTATATGTTGGTGTGACATTTGATTGTGCAGCATACCCATTTTCCTTTTTTTCTATTTTAGCTAATTAGGGGTGGAGCTCGCTAAGATATTACTACAGGAGATAGCATTGTCTCATTGCACACCAGGTAGTACGGAAGATGCAGGGAAGCCCTGGAATTCAGGCAGTGTGTGCAACAAAGCAGCTTTGGACCAGGAGAGATGATTTACTTTGACGTTGCCTCTCTCCCCAAGCCTGCTGCCCTACTGCTTTTTAAGTACCCAAGGACATGGCCTTTGCAGCCTTTCTTGAAATCCAGCTCTGGTTCTCATAATTTTTCTAAATATATACAAAAAATAAAACATTTAGAACATGTCAAATGACACTCGACCAGGCACCAGTCACCTAGTTTATCATTACGTCTCAGTGAATGAAATCTTAAATATGGAAAACCACAATATGCCTGGTACTCTGTTTAACAGTGTGTGATACAAAATCTATTTCTTGACTTTAGTCAACAATATACAAGAGGTTTGCCTATTTGAAGCAATGGAGTGGGCAGTGAATCCAACCGATTATCCTCTTATGTAGATATGCGGCAAATATAGCATACCGTATTATTTTGATCCGATCTTGGACTCTCATAATTTGGTTTGGGAGAGGTCCAGCATAATCTAGTCTTGCATTGCTGCCTACAAACAGGTAAGATAGGAGATGTAGTCATCTTGCATGCCCGGTACAGTCAGATTTATATCCTGTGTAATTTATGTGTCCATAACAACGAGGATGCAGTTATTAGGAATACTTTCCAAAATAGATTTGTAGCAGCTACTAAATCTCCAGCTTCATTGGTGTCTAATGCAGCTGCTGATGACCATGTAACATGACTAGTGATTTGTAGCTGCGAATACATCCTGTAGCTGTTATGAAGTTGCGGGTGTGATATGACTCTCAGTCACCCTTTAGTGGCATTCACATTTTGTATGCATTAAAAAGTAGTGGTGTGTTCTAGATGACTAAAAAAATGCCTCTTGTCTGTCCCCCATGTATGGCCAGCCTAAGCCTGTATTTTAGAAAGAGGGGAGATGATGGAGTTTCCCTTTCCTTGTATCCATCTCATGCTAACCAGGTGCTGCCTTCCTGCTAGACCAGAGCTGATCTAACACACTGCTTTTTATTTCTCTCTCCCATCCTCACTCTTATCTCTTTCATTTGCCCTTTACTCCTCTGTGGCTTCTTCCTTCTGTCTCTATATTCCTCTTATCTGCTCCTTCCTGTCTATCCCTTGCCAACCCGACCTCCTTCATTCCCTGTGTACTCTAATTCTGTATAATGGGTTTTATATTGATGTGTGAATTTGTCTTCTTTTATGCATGCCTTAAAACTGTTCTGCATGAAATCACACACAATTTACACCGTGCACCTCTGTGATTTTTCTTTTCTTTTAATCACATTTTTAATTTGTATTATATGAATTTACCTTTACCCATATATCTACCAATCTATCTGTGTCTGTAAATGTATTTTGGACCTGGCTTTCTTTATCTTTCTATAACGATATCCGTGATCCTCCATGTGTTAATCTTGTTCTCCAATAAACCCCCTGTACTCTGCATGCTCCCGTGCTTGTTGTAATGTGTTCTTGCAGAATTGAGATGTCCTGCAGGAACCTGCCGCTGATTTGTTCTACATGTGGAGTGCTGCCCAGTGCAAATCTATCAGCAGCTACTGCCAGCAACGCTGTGTTAGTTTCCTGTTCTCTTCCTCTGTCTCTTTCTAATTGCACACATTACATCAAAACAAACACGCATTCGGTTCTTGCAAAACAGACGACTCCCTTTGGTTTGTATAGTTTGTAGCATTGTACAATCCGCAGAACATGTAGGGCAGCTTTCCGTTACAACTCCATCTATGTTACCAATTGTAGTGTAACCTCGCCTTCCTGAAATGTCTAATTCTGTAAGGCATTCATGCTGTAAGGACATACCATAATATGCTGTTAGTGTTCCTTTTTGGCCACAGTCCTAAAAGCCATCCATTGTGTACAGCTGAACTTTGGCAGTAGAGGCACCTGGCATGCTGTGGTCCATGGGGTTGTTAATGCTGGGAATACACAATGATTTTTTTTCGGCAGATTAATTGCTTGATAGATAATTTCTGACAGGTCCGATCTGATTTAGATCATTTTTCTGATCGATTTTCTGATTACTTCTATACAAATTGAGCAAAAAAAATCAAAAATTAGATTGGACCCGATGGAAATGATCTATCGAGGCATCTATCTGCCAAAAAAAAACTCATTGTGTATTCCCAGCATAATAGTCAGACTCAACTTAATAGTGCCTAATCAACGACAACACATGGAATTGTGGACATTTTGCCTATTGTCATGTGAGAATTGCTGACACATTTCTAAGCATGTGTACCATACAGTGCAAATGTGTCCATGACAAAGGTCAAACATGTAGTCTTAGGTCCTTGTAGGCAAGGTGACCTTTTATCTTACACAGTGTACCCCATTCTTGCCTCCACTTAGTATGGTGCACTTATCTAGTCGCGGATACTCCCCCTATTGTTAGAAGCTCCTCTTTGTACTTTACTGTGATGAAGTACAACTGGTAATTTTCTACCATGAGAAACAATAGAAGTAAAACTGCATTCTGGCAGCAGCCCTGTGCTTTAGGGGAAAGAGATCATAAATGATTCCTTCCCCGACACCACTTCTGCAGTAGCCCTGTGCTTTAGGGGAAAGAAATCATAAATGATTCCTTCCCTGACACCACTGATCTGAGAAACTCTCTTAATGATTGAATCTAAAGATATAGGCAGCACATGACAGTGGGCAAGCTGATTACTTCATTGGCGTCCTGGGTGTACACAAGGGAATGCATAACACTATTTACTTTTCTGTTGACTTCACTGCTTGACTTACAGTATCAGATTTGTCAGTGAAGTTTGGGTTATAATAACAGCCACTTTTCAGTTTTAAAAAGTTTGGGGTTAATGCATTTAAGCTGGTTCATACTAGGGGCCACTGTATGTTACCTGTCACCTGCACAGTGTGGTGTCTTTTCTGTACTAGTCTTGATTAGTTTGCCTCTTCCCAGTCTCTATGCATCTTCCCAGTCTCTTATCATGTCTCCCAAGCCACATTTACTGTATAATTGGAAGAACTGTGTAATAGATCCTTTTTTCAGTCCTCTACTCTGCATATGGTGGCATTTTAAGCTTCTGTCAGCTCCTTTCACTTACTTTCCTTGAGGTTGGGTGAGGTAACCCATAGCATCTTTACCTGAACACTTAAATGAATTCAGGAGAAACCTTCACAAGCAGAAATTTGTCAGCAGTGCGACTATCCACACCTAACCTGGGATTCTCAATCTTTTATCTCTCCTCACCCACACCTCTGGCATTCCTGTTCATATTGCTGTGCATTTTATTGTGTTACCTATCACATGCTTGGTCTTCATGGCTTTCCATCTCTTTTGACCTTTCTCTTCTTTCTAACTATGCTTCTTATTTCAACTACTCAATCTGTTTTCTTTTAATTACTCATTTTGTCTGTTCATGAATACTTTTTTTTTTTCCTTTTTACTTCACTTCCTATGTTTTTACATTTTAATTTTATTCCTTTCACTTATTATTTTTTCCTCCCATTTTTATTGATATAATTATGTTCTTTTTATTCTCTTCCACGTTTTTTCATACCTCTTTCCATCACTATCTTCTTTCTGTTTTTCTCTTCCCTCGTCTCTCAATACCCCTTCTATCTGCACCGTGTCTCCACTCGCTTACACAGGGCATCACTCTGGAGCTCCTGCGTGGTCCTTCCTCTCCTGGCCCTCACCTGGATGTCTGCAGTCCTAGCTATGACTGACCGGAGATCCATTCTCTTCCAAGTCCTGTTTGCAGTATTCAATTCAGTCCAGGGTTGCGTGATTATCACTGTTCATTGCTTCCTGCGCCGTGAGGTAAAAACCTACCATGATTACTTCCTGACTGTGTGTTTACTGTACTGTTACACTGGTATATCTGCAAATTGTGGTCTTAAATGCTCTATTTCTGCTCCCTTTTTACATGTTTATGTTTTTGGTGTTTTTATTTTTTTTATTCTACTGAAAAGATACTTTTTTGTGCTGGATATTAAGCAAACAGTGTGTTTACAATGAAAGTTTTAGGTGACCAACAGCAATGTCTCTTCTTCATTTATTTTTAAAACCCCAACTACTTTCAAAATTGAACAAGGCAAATTATTATATCAATAAAAATGATAAATGTACATAAACATTTTATAGTAGAAAAGTGCTGGGCAGAATATTTATTTATTATTTATTTATTTATTGTATTTATAAAGCGCCAACATATTACGCAGCGCTGAACATTAATTTAGGTTACAGACAATATTTAGGGTGACATACAGCAATATGACAATACAGGAATACAAGAAAACCAGATCACACAGCACAGTATGAGTACCAGGTAATGCTTAGTCACTGGATGGAGCATGGAGATCACACAGCACAGTATGAGAATACCTTTGTTATGGACCAAAGTGCTTGCCTCAGCTTGCTTTTCCTCTCCTGTGGCTCAGTGGTAAGTTAGGTGGCTCAGTGGGTAAGTCAGGTGTAACTGCTATGCACCCAAAGTAGGAAGAACAGTATATATTTGACTACACATCCCAAATTCCCTGCAATACAGTGGAAACTATATGTGTGTACATGAGGAGGAAGGACTTTGTAGTTCATAGAAAGTAGGTGTGACCAGTTTTAAGACCCCAGTAGCAGGACCCTATAAGGTTTATATTATGTATGGAGAGGACCACAGTTGCCCCAAGTATATTGACACAGTAGTTATTAAAGTATATTTTAATTACATTTTTTTTTCCAAAGGTAAGGTAATGATTTATATTTTCAACTTACATATGTGATTGATTTGCCTTGTTCAGTTTGGGCTCCTATACCAGGAAGCACAGGCAATAAATACTTATGTGACAGCTATTAAACTGGCCATTCCAGAAAAGGTGGTAAGTGCATTTAGCAGACACTGCATCAAGTTTGACACAGGTTTGCTTTACTTACATCAGCCAGTCAGTAAGAAAGGGATTAATATAGGGCAGGATATGGATCTGTTTTGTAAAAACTCTAAGGAATAGCATCACTACGTGGCATTTCTGGGACACATCTGAAAACTCTGTATATAGTTATCTGTTATTCTTACTACTCCTTCCAGATGTTTATTATATTGTGTTAGTTATCCTGACAAAATTATAACAAAATGTAAGATATGACCCAGAGATTGTGCATACTTAAAAAAAAAACACGACCATGTAAGATAGGGTGACCCCACTAATTTTCTGCAGTGTTCTGGTCACTGTTAAAATGGACTATCAAATCTGTAATTATGTGTTCTATTCCTTCAATACTCCCTCCATCCTCTGAACACTATCCTGTTAAAGGCTTTTGGCTTACTTTGTTCAAAGATAAAACCAGTAGCAACATGCTTCCACCACATGTGGTCATTCATTGCCTTAATGTGGCATTAATTTTATACCCTCATGAGCATGGTAGCAGTACATGACAAACCCTGTGCTTATGGCAGGGGATTGTGGGAAGTATGTCATTACCATTGTTGTGTATATTACTCCACACACATCATACTTTTGCATCATAGCAGTCAATGATTAACTATGTAAACTAAGATAACTGCAGAATAGTTCATGGAAACAGGCACCTCAATGATACCTCAATGTGCAGCTGACTTCTATCTTTTCAATGTATGTGAAGATATTTCCTTTTGTTGAATCAGGTTCAGGAAGTGGTGAAATGCCAAATGGGTGGGTGCCGCAGCGATGAAAATGAGGATTCTCCGAACTCCTGCAAAAATGGCCAGCTCCAAATAATGGTAGGTAATAGAAAAGCCCAAGACTCTTCTAGCACTTTGCCGATAACACAAACCAAAGCATATAAGAAGATGAAGTCTATATACAGTGGGTTGCAAAAGTATTCGGCCCCCATGAAGTTTTCCACATTTTGTCATATTACTGCCACAAACATGAATCAATTTTATTGGAATTCCACATGAAAGACCAATACAAAGTGGTGTACACGTGAGAAGTGGAATGAAAATCATACATGATTCCAAACATTTTTTACAAATCAATAACTGCAAAGTGGGGTGTGCGTAATTATTCAGCCCCCTTTGGTCTGAGTGCAGTCAGTTGCCTATAGACATTGCCTGATGAGTGCTAATGACTAAATAGAGTGCACCTGTGTGTAATCTAATGTCAGTACAGATACAGCTGCTTTGTGACGGCCTCAGAGGTTGTATAAGAGAATATTGGGAGCAACAACACCATGAAGTCCAAAGAACACACCAGACAGGTCAGGGATAAAGTTATTGAGAAATTTAAAGCAGGCTTAGGCTACAAAAAAGATTTCAAAAGCCTTGAACATCCCACGGAGCACTGTTCAAGTGATCATTCAGAAATGGAAGGAGTGTGGCACAACTGTAAACCTACCAAGACAAGGCCGACCACCTAAACTCACAGGCCAAACAAGGAGAGCACTGATCAGAAATGCAATCAAGAGGCCCATGGTGACTCTAGACGAGCTGCAGAGATCTACAGCTCAGGTGGGGGAATCTGTCCATAGGACAACTATTAGTCATGCACTGCACAAAGTTGGCCTTTATGGAAGAGTGGCAAGAAGAAAGCCATTGTTAACAGAAAAGCATAAGAAGTCCGTTTGTAGTTTGCCACAAGCCATGTGGGGGACACAGCAAACATGTGGAAGAAGGCGCTCTGGTCAGATGAGGCCAAAATGTAACTTTTTGGCCAAAATGCAAAATGCTATGTGTGGCAGAAAACTAACACTGCACATCACTCTGAACACACCATCCCCACTGTCAAATATAGTGGTGGCATCATCATGCTCTGGGGGTGCGTCTCTTCAGCAGGGACAGGGAAGCTGGTCAGAGTTGATGGGAAGATGGACGGAGCCAAATACAGAACAAACTTGGAAGAAAACCTCTTGGACACTGCAAAAGACTTGAGACTGGGGTGGAGGTTCACCTTCCAGCAGGACAACGCCCCTAAACATAAAGCCAGGGCAACAATAGAATGGTTTAAATCAAAACATATCCATGTGTTAGAATAGCCTAGCCAAAGTCCAGATCTAAATCCAATCGAGAATCTGCGGCAAGATCTGAAAACTGCTGTTCACAAACGCTGTCCATCTAATCTGACTGAGCTGGAGCTGTTTTGCAAAGAAGAATGGGCAAGGATTTCAGTCTCTAGATGTGCAAAGTTGGTAGAGACATACCCTAAAAGACTGGCAGCTGTAATTGCAGCAAAAGGTGGTTCTACAAAGTATTGACTCAGGGGGCTGAATAATTATGCACACCCACTTTATTTACTTGTAAAAAATGTTTGGAATCATGTATGATTTTCGTTCCACCTATCACGTGTACACCACTTTGTATTGATCTTTCATGTGGAATTCCAATCAAATTGATTCATGTTTGTGGCAGTAATGTGACAAAATGTGGAAAAAGGGGGCCGAATACTTTTGCAAGCCACTGTAGTCTCAGTGTAACACTACAGGGTCTTTTTACAGAATACTCATAGCTTCAATGGTGTAAGATCTTTGGCATTTGCCAGACATTGATTGCAGCATACCCTATTTATAAAAGGTACCAACTGTGTGCAAGCCATAGTCCTATGATGCAATAGTCCTATGATGATTTTTGTACCATTTATTGTTAATGAAAAATGCCGTGCTTATTTTGTAGTTTGATTGAATTGTAAGGTACTGTTTTTGAGCTCTTGTTGAGTTATTGTTACGTCAGATCAGTAGTGACCATTGTCGCATTGTTTAACAAGCTCATACAATGACCACAATTCACTAGCGTCATGCTAGTGATAATAAGGTAAGGGAAACTTATCACAAAACATCAATTCACATTGTTATTGGCAATTCCCTTAAAAGCCTGTCTTTATTAAGGGTTTGTGAATAGTTTTCCCTCTAGTCTTTAAAGAGGGCAATACAGGATTTTTCCCATCTTTATCCAGCTAATTTATTTGATTGAATCTGCTCGAAACTGATGCTCCAACATGCTGGCCCAATTTACTGATTAATTGATTTTCTATTAAATTGTTCAAACATACCAGATCAAACATATCAATTGTATTGGGTCGGGAGCGGCGGAAAATTGATGCATTAAACAGTGCAACAACAACGAAACATCTTACCAATTTACAAATGATTATACTGCGCTCCAATCAGATCAAACAACGTACAGGGGATCGCAGCAAAAAAAAAGGCCTCACTCCACCTTACTCAATATTCCACAACGATTCACTGCGCTTTCCAACCCTAAAAAAGATTTAAAATACGCACATAGTGCAAAGTATTGCTTTAAAAAAACACACAATCTGCACCCCGTGCATGCACTCCTGGGGGTAGTGCCTCCACCAAATATGGGATTTTAACTTCTCTTCCAATGTGATTGCACTCACCAGAAACGCGTCTTGGGTCTTAGCATATCATATACAAAGATGTCAGCCAAGGAGAATCTTCATATAAAACCAGCTTTCCAATATATTGCCACATGAAATACAGGTTGACAGAGGGTACATACGCTCCTACCGCGGACATAACAGAGTCTTTCCTGCTCCACAGTGCGGTGGCTTGCGACTCTGTTATGTCCGCGGTAGGAGCGTATGTACCCTCTATCAACCTGTATTTCATGTGGCAATAAATTGGAAAGCTGGTTTTATATGAAGATTCTCCTTGGCTGACATCTTTGTATATGATATGCTAAGACCCAAGACGCGCTTCTGGTGAGTGCAATCACATTGGGAGAGAAGCTAAAATCCCATATTTGGTGGAGGCACTACCCCCAGGAGTGCATGCACGGGGTGCAGATTGTGTGTTTTTTTAAAGCAATACTTTGCACTATGTGCGTATTTTAAATCTTTTTTAGGGTTGGAAAGCGCAGTGAATCGTTGTGGAACAACAAAACATCTGTAAATCGCTTTTCTCCCATAGGACCCAAAGCACATAAGCCTGTCTCAGATCACTGATGTGTACAGTGCAAAAAGTTATGTTATCTTACATGCCAGACAGGTGGCTTTTCAGTTTTGATTTAAACATGTTCAGGGTTGAAGCTGTCTTGATTAAGTTTGACAAGGCATTACATGGGGTAGGGGCAGCATGACAGAAAGCTCCGGCTCCAAAGGTTTTTATTTGAACTCTGGGGGTGGTTATGGTCAAGTTATTGGATCCTTTTGATCTGAGGTTGTTGTGGGTGGTGCGATGCAGTTGCAACAAGTCCTTTAGGTGTCCCCGGCCTAGGTCATGTAGGGATTTGAATGTTATATCAGTTTTAAAAAGGATTCTCCATTTTATGGGTAGCCAGTGTAGTGAGCAAAGGATTGGTGTGTTATGGCAATGGCGGGGTTGCTTGTTAACAGTCTTGCAGCAATATCGTTAATTTTTTAATAGATTTAAGGCAGTAACCTCTTAAAAATCTACGTGCCACATATGGAAGGATTTTATCAGATAAATCCCCCTGTGACCAGATTATGATCTGAGAGGTGTCTATCTTTTGGCCACATCGACCAGTATATGGCCAACTTTAATGATAACCTCTGTAGTTATCTTTACAGGCAGTAGGTAGCAGAGGTGCTCACAAAGACTCTGCCCATCTTACACCATAGCGGAAAACTGTATAAAAAGTTTATTTATAAAAAGGATGTATACTTACAAAAAGTAGAGTCATGTGCACATAGAGTTTTATCGGGCTCTACCCTGTGTGTAGGCCTCTCAGTAGGCTGGGTTGGGCTGCTCTCATCTGCCTCAAGCCGTCCCGCCAGACCACGCCACCTCGTTTCCGCCTCATTCATGTGCAGTTTGACTAGTTTGTCACTGGTGTGACTCATCAGGAGCATGCTTTCTATAAATAACCTTTTTATACAGTTTTACGCTATGGTGGCCTGCTATGTTTTAACCTTTGAGGTGATATGGTACAGACTGGTCCAATAACTAGGAGGTCTGCGAGGAGGATCCTGTTAAGGCTGGGGGGTGACCTGAGGACCCCATAGGCACTGCAGACCTATCTAACAGAAGGTCATACTGTAACGGTGAGTTCCCACTGCTCTGGGGTGTGGTGGGGTGTGGTTTGAAGGTTGGAGTGTCGCCTCAGCCAGGATCTCTATTGAAGACTGTGATTTATGTGGGACTTGCTGCCTATATTAAGGACTTGGTTACCATTGAGAGCTTTCTTTTGATGTTAACTTTGACTATCTTGTTGTTTAAGAAGCACACTGCCAAATTCCAATACCCTAACTTGATATCAGCACAGTATATTTTAATAACATATAGTACTAGCACTAGTAAGAAATTCTCTGGAGTCCCTTTCCGGTTTCCAGTACAGAAAGAGTTAAAAAAAACTTGAGTTGTTATCTATGCACAAGAGCTTGTCGATAGCTTGACTATTCAGCCATCCTGTGCAGATCCTCCGTTCACCCGCTGCGGGTTAGTTTCATTTTTGCTGACTTGGAGTCGGCTGGCCACTGCGCCTGCACAGCCCTGGCCATGCATATACCCTAAACCCGGTGGGCAAATGGAGGATTGTTGAGGACCAGCAAGGGCACAGGATGGCTGCAGGGGTCTGGTAAAAGCCCCTGGTAAGTGAAACTCATTTTTTTTTGCCTTTTATCTTTCTTTTGAAGCACCACCGTAACAACACTGTAGCAGAATATAGACTATAGACTGCACACAGGTGTTATTCTGCAAAAAAAGACATTCATGAATATCTAGTGTGAATGAAATAAAAAATAGCTTCTATCCTTATATGTTGTGTCTGTGTTGCTTGGGGGGGGGGGGGGGGGGGGTTGGATACTGCCTTTTTCAACCTAGAACATCACAAATACAGGACATGCTGTAAGAAGCCATTTGTGCTTTCATTTACATGGCAGCTTCATCATGTATATTTTTGAATTAAGAACATATTTTTTGCATGATGAGATCCTTGTGCCATCTGCACTACATCCAGCATGTACAGTATATAAAAAACACAATTAGATGCATTTCTCTGCAGAACTTCTTTTAAGCAGAAACTTTGCAGAATTAATTTCTTTTATTTTCACCTGTTTCCTTTTTCCTGGGGTCTTGTTTTATTCCCATCCCTGTGACAAGTGATTGTTTACAAGTTAGAATTCTTTAGCTTCAGCATAATAATGACCTAGCATCCTGCTCTGATGGAGGACAGAAAAAGTAGGCTTTGACCTCCATCCTTACAAATGTGCAGCTAGATTAGGGCCGACAGACTAGTCTAAGTATTGATTTACATCTCCTCTGCCTTGACACAGGCAATCCACCCCAAGCCAAAAAGCCTGAGGTTTGTATAATGAGTCAACGGTGTTTCCAACGTTCCCATTTTAAATAATTGAATTCCTTATGAAAATAACAACGAGTTTATTTATGCAGGTTGCTGCTGTAGCATCCCTGCTCTGCAGCTGATCAAAAGACAAGGTGGCTTAGTAAGCAGAGGTCTCATTTGAATTATTGTTCTACTGCATTGAGATATCAGCTGTTTTCCAACCTGAAAGAACAAGTATCAGCCCTGTCAGACGGGATTTGTTTTTATATCCTGATGTATTATCCCAGTTAGGGTGATATTACACAAACACTGCAAGTTCCTTGCCAATGCCTCTAACTTTTCTTGTATGTTCCTGCAGACAGATTTTGAAAAAGATGTGGACTTAGCATGTCAGTCTGATGAGAAGACCTCCTGGTACACAGCACATGGGGAAACTCGTAAGTTCACTAACTTAAATTCAAATCTATTCATTGCAGAGTATAGAGCATGTCCCACTCTCTAGATAAATTAAGTCAGCAGATACAATTATTCCGTATGGTATACAAAGGGCAGCACGGTGGCTTAGTGGTTAGCACTAAGTGTCTGCGTGGGTTTTCTCCCGGCACTCTGGTTTCCTCCCACATCCCAAAAACATACAGATAAGTTAGTTGGCTTTCCTCTAACATTGTCCCTAGACTATGATACACTCACTACACAATACATACATAGACACATGATCATGGTAGGGATTAGATTGTGAGCTCCTCTAAGGGAAAGTTTGTGACAAGACTATATATACTCTGTGCAGCACTCTGGAAGATGTCGGTGATATATAAATACCATATATACTCGAATACAAGTCGACCTCGTGTATAAGTCGACTCCAATATTTGACCCTCTTAAGCTGGAATTTTTTATTGACTCAAGTATAAGTCTACCCAGCAAAGTTAATAGCTGCACCTGGGGCCCAAGGGGGGTAATGACAGCACTGCATAGAGTATTGTAGCCATTAACTCCTCATGCCACTTAAGTACAGCCATTAACTCTTCCAGACCCCAAAGTGCAGCAATTATTCACTGCCCTTCCTGCAGCCCAGTACCCCCTTCCCCTGCCCTTTCCTTGTTAATTGTTGAGGCAAGGACTTTCAGACCTGTGTTTTCTTGGCATTTCCTTTATCAAGAAAGTGTCACTTACCACTGGGTACATTGCTGAACACACATTACTAGTGTGTTCAGTGTTGCTCATGACTCATTAAGTATTAGTTGACCCCTATACTTGTATTGAGTAAATTAGACCTACATTTCTAGACTTGTACTTGAGAATATACGGTACTAAATAATAATAATAGCTATTTGTAATCATAGAAAGTTTTCATTAAGATAGTATATATAGACATGCAGGCTTCATTGACTTGAAATCGTAGATACAGAGGTGCCAAGAGTTTAACACATAGTTACATAGTTAATACATAGTTTAACAAAGTTTTGTTAATAATACATTTTATAAATATTAAAAGTAGGTAGTGGACGGAAGCGCCAGACCACTTATGGTTGGACAAGCAGATGCTCCACAATATTTTTTGCCTGAGGAAGCACCCGAGAAAAGCTTTGCAAGTAGAGTTACTGTTGCTGCTGTTTCTGTTTATTAATAAATAACTGCTTTAGAAAATTGACAACCTGTCTCTGAATAACCAGGGGCAAGTCTACCACTACCTCCTTTCAATATTTTAAAATTGTTTTATTCTCATTGGCGCCTCCATATCAACAATCTCAAGTGCCATAGTTGTCCAGCCTTGGTGGAGGGGAGTATCCCCATCTTCTTTGCCTACTACAGAGAGCGACGATTTTACCTGAGTGGAAACAGATTTGTAATCCCCACCTGCCTTTACAGTAGTTGCCTCGGAGATAACCTACATTTGTGATTCATATTGTCCCACCTTAATCAGAACATACTACACCATTGAGGCGCTCGGTTTTCTCCTATTTTTATCTTGCTGCTGGCTTCAGACAGTTCACAATGGTATCATTGTGATGCAGGGTAATGAACCATTCAGTAGACATTTCTTTTTCTGTAGTACTTGTGACAGTGACCCATGAATTAGATTTCAGTAGAAGAAACCTAAAGAATAAATAAAAACAGTTTGGCTGAATTACGAATAGTGAAGTAGCTGCCTGAGTTTTATTTAACAGTCTAAACTTGATTGGTCACTCTGAGCGATTACATGACCTCAGCTCTGGTTTTCGTTGTATCTGCCTTCATAAATTATTATTGACCAGTATTTGAAAATACCTGCTATATGCTCCAAATAACAGCTTACTAAACCTAAGGAAGCAAGGACAGGATTGCCTTCAGATGCATTAATCTATGTTCCCTGGTAAAAAGAGATAGGCTTTTCTTATTTCTGGAACGAATCTGTCCAGTTACTGTTTATTAAGTTGAAATTTGTCTTGTTGGTCATTCCCTACCATTTTTCTACACACGCACTTTACTTCAAGTAGATCTTTAGGAGTGGAGGTGAGCACTGGAATTCCACAAAGTAATTTCCAGCTTAGAATTTGCATTTTGTAGTTGGAATTGCCAAATCAGGATTTGCACCCACAAATCCGATATATTAAAATTCGGACTTTTCTGCACTGAAATCTGTGAACGTGACGTTGAGCGATTGCGGCAATTAGCATGGGTTTCCATGGAGATCAGAACAACTGTTCACAATTGGATCCATCATGACGGTTGTTCAAAGTGAACGATTATCTTGTGTAATCAGCTTTTGTTGAACATCGTTTAGCAAAGTTTTGTTAAACGATGTTACCCAATATCATGCAAATGGTTGTTCATCATTAAGGGTTCGATTTGAGAAATCTTCTGGTATGGGCCTTTAAGCTGGTAGCTGTATAAGTCTATAGTTCCAGTAGTGAGCTGCTGCCAATATATGTTTACGGTATTGCTGCACCATAGGTAAAAACGCTAAAAGTTTCACGCTATCTACAAGTTAAGCTTCACAAAGACCTCCAGGCAAAATGTAAAGATAATACTGTACATACAATTTAATAAAAAGTAAATATATATAGCCGCTATTTATGTTTTGACCTAACAACTAGAGATGTACATGTCACATAGCTTATTGTAACAAAATAGGTCTTAAAATGTTTTTCCTACCACAGTCTAGGGTGTATTTTGATGTATTTTGGAAGGAATCTAATGAAGCTACCATTATTTTTTTTTATATATAATTTATTGAAGAAAAGAGAACAATTCCATCTATAATCGCCAGTATAAAACCAGCAATATAATACTCTCATCCTCATTTCTTCAAATTGTTCAAAATCAATACAATACAATACAAAAACAAAATTAACCTCCTAACCAAACCCCATCCTCCTCCACTCCCCATTCCCCTAATAGAATGCTCACCATTTTAACCAACGATACAACACATACTATACTTCCCACTAATTGCCCATTATTTTCCTTACAAGGCTTCACCCCTACACCCCCACCATGCTCCCATATTCTACCGTATCCTGAAATTCACTCCATTTTCCCCACTTAATATTAAAGGCCTCCAATCTATCCTGTTTACCATATTTACTCCATCAATCCATTCTCTCATGGTCATCTTCCTGGCATCTCCATTTTACAGGTATAAAAATGTTAGCTGCTATTAATAATTGAGGCGCAAGCGATCTCTTATATCTACTAATAGACACAGGCATTCCATGCAACAACACTTTCACTTGATCCCAATCACCACAATCCTCACACAATTTCCCAAAACATTCCAACACACCACTCCAAAAACTTGAAATAATCGGACACTCCCACACCATATGTATCAGTGTACCTTTTGCCCCACAATCCCTCCAGCATCTATTACTCACCCCCTAAAACATAGCAGCAAACCTATTTGGCGTTCTATACCACCTGGTTAATATTTTAAAATTAATTTCTTTTATTCTGGAACTTACAGAAGTAGCATGTGCCAAAATACATAATTTCCATTTTTGACTACTACCCAGAGAGATGCCAGCATCCTCCTCAGCGTATTCAAATAATCTGGAAAACCCTCCCCACCCATCAAAATCAATTCTTTATACAAGAGTGATACCAGATGTTTGGGAGAAGCCTCCAACACAAAAAGCTTTTCAAATTCAGATAACACTGTTATAAAACGAAAGATTCTCTTCTTCTCTGCCAAAAATGCTTCAACTGTGCATGTCTCCAAAAATCAAATGGGAATTGACCATATTCCTCCCGTAATCTGTACAAAGTTTTAATATTCCCATCACTCATAATATCTCCCAAAGTTACTACACTCCCTTCTCCCCACAGTACAAAAAAACCCTTAGGCCCCGTTCACACTGCACGCGTTTCCAGCCGCGTTTTGGAAACGCGTGCAGGTGGCCAACACGCACGACATCAGACATTGCATAGAGTGCAATGTCTGATGTTCACACTGCATGCGTTCCGGACCTGTGCGGTCCGGGAACGCATGCTGCACGCATTTTTTGTAAAAACGCGTGGCTGTCCCATTCACTTTTCAGTGATGGGATCAGCCACGCAACGCATACGAACGCGGATGGCGTGCGTTCGTACGCGTTGCGGTCCGCATGCGTTGCGGTCTGCATTCTGCAGTCTGAACGGGGCCTTAAAGCTACCATTAAGTATTTGCATTGTGATAGAAAAGCAGAATGCCTGAAGATAACCCACACAAACATAGGATCAACCAGCTATACAAACTCCATGTAGATAGTTTACTGGCCTGGAATCAATTATGGTCCTCCAGGGCTGAAAGGCATCAATGTTAGTCACTAAGTCACCTTACCTTTTCAAATTCTAAGCCTTATATGTTTTTTATACTTTTTTTCAGTTTTGTTTAAGGAGCTCAACACATGCCATCCTTCCAGTGTGACTGGAGCTCTGTCTCGGATTTCTTTAGATGATGAAGATGATCTAAAGCTCCATAAAGGGGTTGATGGACTCAGCTTTTCCCATCTTCCTGGGAATCTCTCCTCTCAAGGCGGAATTCTGCTCCAGGTGCCCAAAATCACCCATAACACAGTAAATGAGCTTAATGATCCATTACCGAAAAAAGAAATTAATGTGGAGCGTGGACCCCTCTATTTGCGTCCTGAGGGAAATTTGTGGCCCTTGGACTTTGGTGATACAACTCAAGAGCAGTCCTTAGAAAGTGAATACATGGTGCTACCCAGGCGGACTCTAAGTCTCAAACCCTTTAATCGTGACCAAGGGAAGCATAACATAAAGTTGTCAGATTTTGGCAAGGGGCGCCAGCAAGGGGACCCAGATAGCTTCCCAAATTTTCTTTCAGTGGATCATATCAACGTTAACCTGACCCCACCCTATGTACCCGCTCAGCACCAATATGGGTTGCCATTCAAACAACCACCCTCTGTCCGGCAGATCCTGGCATCAGAGATGAATGAGCGGAGTCGTACGATGCCCCGCACGGTGCCTGGTCCATCTCTGAGCGCTGGATCTCTCGAGGTGAGAGGTGCAAGACACCTCTTTGTTTGTGTATGCACTTCTTGTAGAATGCAGCCTTTTTCATGCCATGTCTCTCATATTCTCCATCTTTATTCCTTACCCTTTCATTGTTCCTTCTCCCACATGATGTTTATCACACTGTTTCCCTTGGCTTGCTGTGCTTTTATTGAAAGCCTAACATCGTTAGCAGCTTGTCTGAAACTGTCCTTACTGCACTTTTCCGTCTCTGTGTTTTGTTTGTCCACCTTTCTCCCTTCTCTCAATCCATCTTCCTCCCTTCCTCCCTTTCTCTTTTCCTCCTCACATAGAAACCACACCAACCTGTCCCTGTGTTTCTCCCTCAGCGGAAGCGATTGAGATACTCAGATATGGACTTTGAGGTGAGCACTTTTACCCACACTTAAGGCCTACATCTGCATGGTAGCACTGAGATTTGAGATGCATGATACTTTTCATGACATATAGGCTACAAGGGCTGGCAGCTTTGGACTGCAGTATGTTAATGCTATAGTTGACTTTTTGCAGAAAGTGATGCACACAAGAAAAAGACACTCAGAGCTTTATCATGAATTGAATCGCAAGTTCCACACACTGGAAAGGTACCGGGATGCCAGTGCAAAGGTGCGCTTACACTATCTTCACTCTTTGTTTTTTCCAACTACAAATGTACACAAACAGATATAACAATCTTTCAATTCTTTATGATGCAAAAAGGTCAGTTCACCCACTAATTTCTTATATCACAGTGAGTTCCCAGATCTGCCCGCCTGTTGTGACTGTAACCAGGATGTCTCATTCTGCTTGTTTTATCTTATATTAGCTTTACATTATGGGAATCCAGCTAAGCTTAATTAGATGAGAATAGGCAACGCAGCTCCCACCCTGGTGGTGGCTGCCAGAAAATACAATCAGTTTAGAGAGTCTAGCCAAGCCCCTCAGTCTAAGCTAGGCCTGGGCAAACTACAGCCCGCCGATAGTGAGCTGCATTCCCCTCCTCTTCCATTCTCCCTCTCACCGTTCTTTAAATTATATTTGCAGAGCACATACGAGAAGTAACGTTACCCAATTGCTTGTTCCAAGGGTGATGTCCATGGCAATGGCAAAGTCATGTGGCCTGCGTCATTACGTACCAGTGCGCCACATGTTGCCATGAGATAGCTGCTGGAACAAGCGATTGGATAGAAGCCTATACCCAAATCAAGTTATACTTTACTGGACAAAGTATCAAAGCCTCATACAATACATATCAGCCTAAACACAAGCCTTACCTCAGTAAGGTCTGGGCTTAAGCCAATACACATGCCTTTTATGCTGTCTCCAGTAGAGTATGAGTTGACTGTGGGTGTGGATTTGTCTTCTTCTTAAAATTAATAAGAATCATAACGCTGATTTACATTTGTTTGCTTAAAGGACACCCGAGGTGACATGTGACATGATGAGATAGACATGTGTATTTACAGTGCCAAGCACACAACTAACTAGGCTATGTTCCTTTTTTACTTTCTCTGCCTGAAAGAGTAAAAAATCAAGTATGCAAGTTACAGTTTCTGTCCTGGTCTGGACTGGGTTGGACTATAGTGTAACCCTCACTGATAAGGAATTACAGCGATAAAACACTTTTCTGGCAGAAAATGGCTTCTGAGCAGAAAAGAGATAAAAGAGGGCAATAATTCATAGATTTTAGCTCTAGCATACTTCAATGAATGGGTCATTGAGAAGAGGACATGAAGCAGTAAAAACTTAAAAATAAGATTTAAATATGAAATAAAACTGTGGGATAGCTAAAAAAGTAATTTTTATAAGAAGAAGGATAGATACAATTGTTTATCTCATTTTTTTTTTCACCTCGGATGTCCTTTAAGTTGGAGGACACTGGAGTACATTGCAGAAAATATGTGATCCATTCAAAAAAACATTTCCTTGGGCTTTATAATTATATGGCAAAGGTTACTGAGCTATTGCAGTGAGAACTTTTTTCATAAAACCAGGACATGGTGGATTTAATAAAAAAGAAAGTTCCCAATGCAGGTGCTTGCATGGGACTGCAAAAGCATGGGACTGCAACACTAATTCACAAACTATTCAACCTGCTGTACCATCCAGGCAGGAGTTGAATATCTTTGTAGCCTAAATGCAGAGACCTTTTATGAAATCCAAGCTTGGTGGTCTCTTATGTTTTCCACTGTTCTTCAGTATCCTAGGGCCTTAGTGTGTTAGGCCAAGTTGGAATGGTGGAGTTCATCGGCAATGCTTTCAGTGAGCATGCCTGAAGGTATGTTATGGTAAGGTTGTTGCACGCCTTATTACCCGTGTTGACTCCCATCACTCCTAAAGGGGAAACAGAAAGAAGCTACCACTGCCACAGGGAAATGAGTTAGAAGCAAGATCTCTGCCCCTTGTAGTACAGACCCAGATGTATACAACACAGGCTATTCTCTCCACCAAGGTGGTGCAACCATAACTGTAACCTGAATTTTGGGTGGATTGACCTTTAGAGCTATTCTTCACAAAATATTTCTCTGCCTATTGACATTCTAAAGAAAAGAATCTGCTTTGCAATAACGCTTGCTCTGCCATGGAAAGCAAAGCATCATCCATATAAATCAATAAAACACGGTTATCTAGTGACTAATTTAGCATGAAAAATGTCACAAAACTTGCATGAAAAATCTCCTAGACATAGGAGAACATTTATTTTACAAAGGAAAATAGAACTAACCAATATATTAAGTTTATAGCCGTATGTAATGCTTGCACCCATTCAGTTCACATGGCAAGCGCCTAATGGCTCTCCTGATGCCTACCTACTGCCCCTGTTCCCTCTCTCATTATATCATACTACTCCTAAGTTATATCCCTGAACATTATTTAGCAGACAGGCATGCTGCTCTTAGCATGCTTGTTGCTATGAGAACTATCTCATTGGCCATTCTACTACTGCTTTTGACTCAGTTCCTTCACTGTTTTTTTTTTTCTCCCGTTATAACTGACACCGCACTGCTATGTCACTCTTCTGCTGTGTTTGTAATTCAGAGAGACAAACGCTGGAGCATATCCTCAGGAGGAGCAGTGGAGAGAACCTCAGCCAGTGTGAGTAATATTATTTACTGTGTCACAACTGAAAGAAACATATGTCCTGCCTATTTTGTTCCTCAAATGGACCCTGCGGGTCTCTGGCTTTGCAGGTTTCCTGAGAATTGCTTGTTTACCTCTATCACAGCCAATTAAATCAACATGACATGCTAACTGCAAGTGTGACTGACAGACTATGGCAGTCAGGCAATATATATTGGTAGGATAAAGGAAATGTTTAATTACTTTGCTTGTTGAGGCTGAGGATTTCTTTGAATATAAAACATGATTCTTGTCTTTGAAGCTGTAAGTTGCGTCGACAACCAAAGCCAGTCACTGGGGGTAATAGAAACTGCCCTACTGCACCACTAACACTATAGGGTATTTCATGTGATCATGTAGTGGATCACAATATTTGAAACAGATGGAAAGCAGGGGCGTAACAAGAGAGGAGCGACCCCTGGAATCGGGGGGGAGGGGGGCAGAGCTGATTTGGGGCCCCAACTACTAACCTTCCCTTCTCCCAATACATGAGACTATACTTAAGATCAGGTGTTTTTGTGGCCACAATTGTTATGGATGTAAAGCTGGCCATACACTAGGCCGATTCCCCACCGATCGACAGCAGATTCGATCACTGGGATCGAATCTGCTGTCAAATCGTTAACGTTAACGCTAACTTTCGATCTATTTTGTCCCAAAATAGATCGATCCCGTCGATCGCTCCGTGCGGGAAATTACCGTCGATCGCCCGCGGGTAGGGAGCACGTCGCTAGCGACGTTCCAGTGCCCGATGACCGACGCAATACAGCTGCAATACATTACCTGCTCCGCCGGCGCGACTCCCCAGGTCTCCGCTGTCTTCTTCTCCGCTCTGGTCTGGTCTCCGGGTCCGGCATGCTTCACTTCTTCCTGTCCCGGCAGGAAGTTTAAACAGTAGAGGGCACTCTACTGTTTAAACTTCCCCCCGACAGGAAGAAGTGAAGCATGCCGGACCCGGAGACCAGACCAGAGCGGATAAGACAGCGGAGACCTATGGGAGTCGCGCCGGCGGAGCAGGTAATGTATGAGGGGGGGGGGGGAGCGGCGGCAGCACCACCACCACAGATTGTGAACGGTTTCAGGCTGAAATCGATTCCCAATCTGTTTGCAGTAAAGGCAGCCATACGATCCCTCTCTGATCAGATTCGATCAGAGAGGGATCTATCTGTTGGTCGAATCTGATGGCAAATCGACCAGTGTATGGCTACCTTAAAGATCATGATGGCCACACTTGTTTTATGACCCTTGTGAGATTGGCCCCAAGCCATCAAGGGCACCAAGGGGGGAGGCAAGGGAAGGAGTGTGAACATTGGGGGGGGACTTATCAAAGTTCTCTGGGGGGGCACCATGAATTGTAGCCTCTAGTTTTCTGAGCCACCCTACCACCCTGCCTGTGCTGCCCATGTGCTCAAATAAGGCTCGCCAGAGCTCAAATGAAACTTCAAAAATTAAACGTATTTTTTGGTCTGGAAGTGTAGTCATACCTCTTCTGTCCCCATCTACATCATATACCATCCTTTCTACTAATATGAAGTTCAGCATGTAGTCACATGATGCCTGAAGTCTACATTGAAGATAGTTTCTACTCCAGAATCCACTGGGGCCGTAGGGCACAAAGGAGCTTCATTTGGGAAACCATGATGTACCGGCTTAGCTACTTAGAGAGCAGTCTGACCACCTGTTTCTTTTTGATGTACTACAGGATCATTTTAATAGGAACCTCTAGGAAAAAGAAAGCTGCAGCACATTTCTTATGTATGAATCTGAATTTGAAGAATAATGGTTTTGTACTCAAGCCAGTGGTTGTGTTTAATTTCAGTCTCCTGAAGAGAATAAAATATTAATGCAAATAAGAGAATACTTTAATTAAAAAGAAAAGAGCAGTTTCAGAAAACCCATTGCTGTTTGCTTTAGTGTAATATCGTATTTCATGAAGTCTCTTTGTTGTGCATTATTCCTAAATAATGTGAGTTATTGATCTCCAGCCACTCGAATGAGAGAAAAGAGGCAGCAGAGATTAGCAGTTCTTTGGTATTCAAAAACTGTTCACTGACTGGCTATAAACTGTTTCATGCAATAGGGAATGGGTGGTAGCTCTGTTTGTCTACCAACCTAAACTAAGATCAATTGGTATAGTGCTGTGCAAATGCTATATGTACATCAGCTGACACTTAAGACCTTAAAGGACAACTGTAATGAGATGGGTATGGAGGCTGCCATATTTATTTCCTTTTTAGCAATACTAGTTGCCTGGCTATCCTGCTGCCCCTTTGCCTCTAATACTTTTAGCCATAGACCCTGAACAAGAATTCAACATATCAGGTGTTTCTGACATTATTGTCAGACCTGACAGGATTGTCAGATCTGACAGCTGCCTGCTTGTTTCTGGTGTGTAATTGAAACACTACTGCAGTCAAATAGACAAGCAGGACTACCAGGCTACTGGTATTGCTTAAAAGGAAATAAATATGGCAGCCTCCATATTCTTCTCACTACAGCTGTCCTTTAAAGTACACTTTTTTTTAAAGTGAACTAGTGACTAGTGCTTTAATCTATTAGCAACTTCAGTCAAGTCATCTCATTTAAAATACGTTTCTGCTTTTGACTTCAGTCAGCAGAACTCGTTGTGCTGTAAATTCTTAGAATGTGTTGATCTCTCTTTACTGAGCAGAAAATATAGAAACAGGAAGCAGAAGTCCTCTGTTATTGTCTCACACTGCTACCCAGTGGCAAGTGGCCATAAATACACATTAGTGGAGTACTAATTAGAAGTAGGGAAACGTAACAAATAAGAAATAAACAATGTGCTAAAAGAAATTAGCCTGGAGTACTTGCAAGCCTCTAAATAAATTTGCCACTAAAGGGTTAAGATAAAATATTAAGTTTTCAACTTTTAAAAGACTCCAAATTCAGGTCAATCTGAGACCACATGATAAAGATGTGCTAAGCATTGGGAATAATGGCTGTCTGTGCAGTGTAACGTAACGCTCTGCACAGGGTTTCTGCAGATTGTGTGCCAGATCTTGGTAATGCATCCTTGTAGAGATCGTCCCAAAAACAAAGTCTCTGAAAAGCTCCTTTGCTATCTCAAATGGCTTTGTAACTTGATAATTGGAGTCAGGGGCATAGCAATAAGGGGTGCAGAGGTAGCGACCGCATCGGGGCCCTTGGGCCAGAGGGGCCCCAAAGGGCCCTCCCTCAACTACAGTATTGGCAGTCTATTGGTCCTGTGCTCATAATAATCACTTCTATAGATACTTTGAATAGTGGTAATCATTAACAAATTGTTCCCCATCCCATTTTTGCACCTATGACACTGTAGTTTTAATTGGCAGGTTTTGGTGCACCGTATCACTTGTTATGTATAGAGTGCTTTGGGGGCCCGATGTAAAACTTGCATCTGGGCCCACAGCTCCTTAGCTACGCCACTGATTGGAGTATTCACCAATTATGCACTGTGGGCTACCTCAAATGCTCACTGCAGCCTGGAAACCCTCTGTTTCAAGAAGGCAAAACTCTGTTTGGCATAGCATTTTTAGTAAGGAGGCTTTTTGGTCCTTTTAAGCCCCTTACGCACTCGTACGAGTTCTGGTTCACCATGACCTTGCTGGCACTCTGTAACTGATGTGAAACAGTGATATATACAGTGATATAAAGCCAGCTCAACCAAACCAGGTCAGTGAGATCACAGCAAAAAAAAAAACTAGTAAATAATGATAGGCTTTAATAAAGTAGCTCCTTCCTGCTACCTCAGTAAACTTCCGGAGTGTCAGAGGAACTTCCATAGATCAACTAATCCTGGCCCAAATGTCTGCAGTACAGAGGCCCAATCCCTATCATTAGGTTGCACATGTAACCTAATTTGGAGAGAGAGAGTTACCCCTACAGGCAACTTAATTGGGGTTTTAAAGTCTTCATGCACCAGGAATGTATAAATCTTCATTCAGGCTAGCACTGCCCTATTTGCTATCTCACCACATTATATATACAGTGGTGTGAAAAACTATTTGCCCCCTTCCTGATTTCTTATTTTTTTGCATGTTTGTCACACTTAAATGTTTCTGCTCATCAAAAACCGTTAACTATTAGTCAAAGATAACCTAATTGAACACAAAATGCAGTTTTAAATGATGGTTTTTATTATTTAGTGAGAAAAAAAACTCCAAATCTACATGGCCCTGTGTGAAAAAGTGATTGCCCCCCTTGCTAAAAAATAACTTAACTGTGGTTTATCACATCTGAGTTCAATTTCTGTAGTCACCCCCAGGCCTGATTACTGCCACACCTGTTTCAATCAAGAAATCACTTAAATAGGAGCTATCTGACACAGAGAAGTAGACCAAAAGCACCTCAAAAGCTAGACATCATGCCAAGATCCAAAGAAATTCAGGAACAAATGAGAACAAAAGTACTGTAATTGAAATCTATCAGTCCGGTAAAGGTTATAAAGCCATTTCTAAAGCTTTGGGACTCCAGCGAACCACAGTGAGAGCCATTATCCACAAATGGCAAACACATGGAACAGTGATGAACCTTCCCAGGAGTGGCCAGCCGACCAAAATTACCCCAAGAGCGCAGAGAAAACTCATCCGAGAGGCCACAAAAGACCCCAGGACAAGATCTAAAGAACTGCAGGCCTCACTTGCCTCAATTAAGGTCAGTGTTCACGACTCCACCATAAGAAAGAGACTGGGCAAAAACGGCCTGCATGGAAGATATCCAAAACGCAAACCACTTTTAAGCAAAAAGAACATTAAGGCTCGTCTCAATTTTGCTAAAAAAACATCTCAATGATTGCCAAGACTTTTGAGAAAATACCTTGTGGACCGACGAGACAAAAGTTGAACTTTTTGGAAGGTGCGTGTCCCGTTACATCTGGCGTAGAAGTAACACAGCATTTCAGCAGAAGAACATCATACCAACAGTAAAATATGGTGGTGGTAGTGTGATGGGCTGGGGTTGTTTTGCTGCTTCAGGACCTGGAAGGCATGCTGTGATAGATGGAACCATGAATTCTACTGTCTGCCAAAAAATCCTGAAGGAGAATGTCCGGCCATCTGTTCGTCAACTCAAGCTGAAGCGATCTTGGGTGCTGCAGCAGGACAATGACCCAAAACACACCAGCAAATTCACCTCTGAATGGCTGAAGAAAAACAAAATGAAGACTTTGGAGAGGCCTAGTCAAAGTCCTGACCTAAATCCTATTGAGATGTTGTGGCATGACATTAAAAAGGCGGTTCATGCTAGAAAACCCTCAAATAAAGCTGAATTACAACAACTCTGCAAAGATGAGTGGGCCAAAATTCCTCCAGAGCGCTGTAAAAGATTCGTTGCAAGTTATCGCAAATGCTTGATTGCAGTTATTGCTGCTAAGGGTGGCCCAACCAGTTATTAGGTTCAGGGGCCAATTTCTTTTTCACACAGGGCCATGTAGGTTTTGAGGTTTTTTTCTCACTAAATAATAAAAAACATCATTTAAAACTGCATTTTGTGTTCAATTATGTTATCTTTAACTAATAGTTAACGATTTTTGATGAGCAGAAACATTTAAGTGTAACAAACATGCAAAAGAATAAAAAATCAGGAAGGGGGCAAATAGTTTTTCACACCACTGTACAGTTGAAACTAAGGTGATAAGATTCTGAAACCATATTTCTGAACAGACTAAAAAATCTAAATCTCAGCTCATGAGATTGTAACTTAAACATTACTATCAGGTGAACTGACATTTACAAGGAATGTGTTGTGTTCTGTTTACAAATGGTTTTATTTGTCATGTTAACTCTAAAAACATTTTTAAATGTTGTTTAAGAAAATATGTTGTCTATAACAAGTAAATATTTTAAGATTGTTCTGAGCACCACCTGGTGGTGGCACTGCCTTCTTTTGTAGGAAGAAAAGGTTCTTGCTTTTGGGCTCAAACCCACTAGAAGCTTTTTCTAAGCGCTAGTGATTTGAAAAAGCCCTTGCTAATGCAATGCTATGGGGGATTTTTACGAAATCACATCGCTTAAATGGGATCACACAAATAGCAATACATTATTAGCAAGAGCTATTCAAATCACAAAGCGCTCAGAAAAGCACTTCTAGTGGGTTTCAGGCATTACTGCTGTGTTAAACAACTATCCCACATTACCAAACAGAATTTATAAATCAAATCACCAAGTAGATGTTCCATGTATTTATTAATTCAAATTAAAAAAAAAAAAAAAAACAGAAGTCATTTCTTAAATACATTCACACTCAGGAGCAGATTTTGAAGTGCAGTAATTGTCTCTGACTTAATGATTCCTTCTGGAAATACTCAAAGAAATAATAATGATAATGTGAATATTTTCAATAGAAACACTTTTTTCAACTGAGATAGTGATGGAGATGGGTATATTTTCTGGTGTGTTTGTTTGTGTGAATGTTTGCTTTGTTTATTTGTGCTAATGGCATAAAAAACAACAACATGAAATTAATGGATGTGGATTATTCCTTTTTATTCTGCGCCAGATTTAAGGGAAGACTGTCTTTAATTCATTGTTCAATTACAGAACAAGGTGTTGTTAATTTTATTCTTTAATGGAAAGAACGAAAAACATGACATTTAAATACAGTTTTTGGCATTGCATTTTAAATTTCACTGAATAAATCTGTAAACATGGTAAGGGACACACTAGGCTGGTCGTTTATGGGTTGTGCTGTGTGTTCACACTCACGCAGTCAGACATTTCATCCATTTCATCCATGATTCGTTACTTACATTGTTTAGATAGGGTTGTATCAAATGGCAACAGGCAACAGTATTTATTGCTACATATCCACCGCAGCGATGCAGGAAGAAGGCTCCAGCTACATCATCCAAAGACGAGCACTGCTTATTCTGTCTTTCTGCGGGCAGAGTCATGCGACTTTACCCGAGATTACCCGTTGGGCGTGAAAGGGAAGTCAGGCGATCGCGGTACTTTGTTTGGAGTCGTCAGGGATCTTAAAGATCCGATCCACCGTGACAGTCTTTATCATTGCGCGACGCTAAACAATGTCTGTGGAATCGATCGCTCAGCGCTCAAAACATTATCGGAAAAATCGCCGGGGAAATTGAGTGGTGGGTACGGGCCTTGAGACATATCACATTCTTTGTAATTTTTTTAAAGAGACTCTGTAAAAAATGTCAGCCTTATTTCTTCTATCCTATAAGTTCCTATACATGTTCTAATGTGGCCTGTCTTACTGCAGCCTTTCCTAGTTGCACAGTGGCTGTATTATCTCTGTTATATAATTTAATCTTCTTTCCTCTGACGGCTTTGTCGGGCTCAGGCACTTAGGCTGGAATGTGCTGCATTGCTTGGGATAGGATAGAAGCTATACACATTTTACCAACAGGGTGTGTGCTCATACACACCCTCTCCACGCCCCCTGCAGGCTCTGTGTGAGTCACAGACTGAGCTACTCTCAGCTTATCACATGCTGTTAGTAGCCATGTCATTTGTTTTCTCACTATAGGAACAAATTTCCGGCACTATCACCAGGCAAATCTTCATTGGTTTTATTGGTATTATTAAAATCTTCCATCCATAATACACACAGATGTATATCACATACCCATTAGATCTTCTTACCGTGGGGCAATGTGGGAGCAGCGGTCCGCCTGACGACCGTTTCGCTTAGTGCAAGCTTCCTCTGAGGCTCCGTGCGCGCAAAAGATCCCACTTCTGGTTCTTTTAAACCACCGGGCGTTCGCTCCGTGTAATGCGCCTGTCACGCCGCTTCCGCGTCACTTCCTGCGTCCCCACGTCATCACGCATGCGTACATTCATCTGCGTGTCACGTGTATATTACGTGAACACGCATGCGTGCATTTGTTTGCGTTCCACGCGTACGTTTAGCAGGAAGTAACGTGTTTACCTTTCTGGACATCTGTGCGTCTATGCTTTAAGACTCTCAAATGTACCACTAGATGGTGCTAAATAATTAGATGGACTCTTCAAGTGTATCTTATATGGAATGGACTTTCTTAAAGCTATTTAAAATATATAAACTTTATTAATTAAATCCTTAAAAATAAAAAGAAAAAGAGGAAAAGAAAATATTCAGGAAAATATTTAAGGATATTATTCCGCATTATTAAAAAATGGGCCTAGTTACTCTTAGGGACTATCCGGGCATGTTCATGTTGTTCTACAAAAAAAATATATGTATATATATATGTATATGGCGCTAAACATTACACTTTCTATTAATTCATTGTTGTTTCTTAGTTAACTGTTTGCGACTATTTGGCACCATATTAACACTCCTCACATTGCCCCATCCATGAGAATACTAGATCCAATTTAAAAACAATAATGGTAATCAAAGGTCTTGGGTTCCATGCAATTGCATCTTCTCATTAAGGATCCAGAAAGCAAGCCATGTCTATATGATCGTTTAAACCTAAGGGTCCCAAGGCATCACTACTGATAATCCACCTACTTTCTTTTCTCAATAGTAAACGTTCACGATCCCCTCCTCTTGTGGGGATTGGGACCTGTTCTAGGCCTGCAAATTTTAAACAAGTGGTATCTCCGTCGTGTGCATTCCTGAAGTGTTCAATCAACCTGCTACATCCTACTCCAGTTTTTACTGACTTGATGTGTTCTTGTACTCGCTTCCTCATCTGTCTTGTCGTCATGCCTATGTAAAAACGGTGGCATGGACACCATACAATATATACTACATGAGTTGTTCTACAGGTTATAAAGTCCCTTGTTTTATTCTCTATTGGTCCTACCTTCAAGTATTTTCCTGGATTCATATGTGTACATAAAGAGCAATGGCCACACTTATAGTTCCCCTTAGATCTTCCTTGCTCCAGCCATGTGGGTTCCCTTGGTGTTTTAAATTCGCTGGCTGTCAGTTTGTTACTTAAAGTTGGCGCTCTTCTAAATGTGACCAATGGTGGTTGCCTATATACTTCTCTTAGGGTTGGATCCCTCTGAATCACTTTCCAATTCTTTAGTACACTCTGCTTTATCTCTCTATGCATTGGAGTGTAGTCAAAAACAAGGTTCAACCTCTCATTTGATTCCAAGTTTGTATCTCTCTTTTTATTTTTTCCTCTTATCAGAGCTCCTCTTTCCATATTTTGTGCTCTTTCCAATGCCACCTCAAGTGCCTCAGGCTCGTATCCTCTCCCTTCCAATTTCTTTTTCAGATCTATTGCTTGTTCCATGAAGTCTTCATACTTAGTATTATTCCGTTTTAACCTGAGGAACTGTCCGTAGGGTAATGATTTAAATGTATGATCTGGATGGTAGCTATTTCTATGTAACAACATATTTCCACCAATTGGTTTCTTGTATCCTTTAGAGATTATTTCTCCTCCTCTAATTGACAATTCTAGATCCAGGTAGGCTACTTTTTCTTTACTCCATACATTTACGTTTGATGGTGAATGGTATTGGCAGCTGTCGGGCACAGCCATGGGGACGTCGGTGTCGTGCACATATGCCAATCTGTTTTTGGCTTGGTGGGAGGAGAAATATGTGTACGGCAGCGGCGTTCCCCATGGTGAATGCCTCAGGAGATGGTCCAGATTTGTAGATGATGTCCTGGTGTACTGGTCCGGCACCAGTACGGCCTTAGAAGAATTCATGCAATATTTAAACGATGGAAAAGAGAATATGCAGTTCACTTTTGTATGGAGTAAAGAAAAAGTAGCCTACCTGGATCTAGAATTGTCAATTAGAGGAGGAGAAATAATCTCTAAAGGATACAAGAAACCAATTGGTGGAAATATGTTGTTACATAGAAATAGCTACCATCCAGATCATACATTTAAATCATTACCCTACGGACAGTTCCTCAGGTTAAAACGGAATAATACTAAGTATGAAGACTTCATGGAACAAGCAATAGATCTGAAAAAGAAATTGGAAGGGAGAGGATACGAGCCTGAGGCACTTGAGGTGGCATTGGAAAGAGCACAAAATATGGAAAGAGGAGCTCTGATAAGAGGAAAAAATAAAAAGAGAGATACAAACTTGGAATCAAATGAGAGGTTGAACCTTGTTTTTGACTACACTCCAATGCATAGAGAGATAAAGCAGAGTGTACTAAAGAATTGGAAAGTGATTCAGAGGGATCCAACCCTAAGAGAAGTATATAGGCAACCACCATTGGTCACATTTAGAAGAGCGCCAACTTTAAGTAACAAACTGACAGCCAGCGAATTTAAAACACCAAGGGAACCCACATGGCTGGAGCAAGGAAGATCTAAGGGGAACTATAAGTGTGGCCATTGCTCTTTATGTACACATATGAATCCAGGAAAATACTTGAAGGTAGGACCAATAGAGAATAAAACAAGGGACTTTATAACCTGTAGAACAACTCATGTAGTATATATTGTATGGTGTCCATGCCACCGTTTTTACATAGGCATGACGACAAGACAGATGAGGAAGCGAGTACAAGAACACATCAAGTCAGTAAAAACTGGAGTAGGATGTAGCAGGTTGATTGAACACTTCAGGAATGCACACGACGGAGATACCACTTGTTTAAAATTTGCAGGCCTAGAACAGGTCCCAATCCCCACAAGAGGAGGGGATCGTGAACGTTTACTATTGAGAAAAGAAAGTAGGTGGATTATCAGTAGTGATGCCTTGGGACCCTTAGGTTTAAACGATCATATAGACATGGCTTGCTTTCTGGATCCTTAATGAGAAGATGCAATTGCATGGAACCCAAGACCTTTGATTACCATTATTGTTTTTAAATTGGATCTAGTATTCTCATGGATGGGGCAATGTGAGGAGTGTTAATATGGTGCCAAATAGTCGCAAACAGTTAACTAAGAAACAACAATGAATTAATAGAAAGTGTAATGTTTAGCGCCATATACATATATATATACATATATTTTTTTTGTAGAACAACATGAACATGCCCGGATAGTCCCTAAGAGTAACTAGGCCCATTTTTTAATAATGCGGAATAATATCCTTAAATATTTTCCTGAATATTTTCTTTTCCTCTTTTTCTTTTTATTTTTAAGGATTTAATTAATAAAGTTTATATATTTTAAATAGCTTTAAGAAAGTCCATTCCATATAAGATACACTTGAAGAGTCCATCTAATTATTTAGCACCATCTAGTGGTACATTTGAGCGTCTTAAAGCATAGACGCACAGATGTCCAGAAAGGTAAACACGTTACTTCCTGCTAAACGTACGCGTGGAACGCAAACAAATGCACGCATGCGTGTTCACGTAATATACACGTGACACGCAGATGAATGTACGCATGCGTGATGACGTGGGGACGCAGGAAGTGACGCGGAAGCGGCGTGACAGGCGCATTACACGGAGCGAACGCCCGGTGGTTTAAAAGAACCAGAAGTGGGATCTTTTGCGCGCACGGAGCCTCAGAGGAAGCTTGCACTAAGCGAAACGGTCGTCAGGCGGACCGCTGCTCCCACATTGCCCCACGGTAAGAAGATCTAATGGGTATGTGATATACATCTGTGTGTATTATGGATGGAAGATTTTAATAATACCAATAAAACCAATGAAGATTTGCCTGGTGATAGTGCCGGAAATTTGTTCCTATAGTGAGAAGATTGCATGTTTGTTTTTTTCATTTCCTGAGCACATCAAAGGCAGCATACCCTGAGCATCAGACCCTCAAAGGGCCTCATCCCAAGTAGTCCAGATAAAGCAGTGCCGGTCACTTTCTTCTACCAATATAACATGTCATTTGTTTGTAAACACTGCCTAAAACTGGCAATTACAAGCCAGGATTGCAGCAGGGAGTGGCAGAAACAGCACGGGGGGTGGGGGGGGGGGGGGGCAGGAGAACATAATGAATAGAATGGTATGCTTTTTTTTGTAAGAATTTTAGAGTACAGATTCTCTTTAAATACCATATGTCCACCATTTCAAATGTCTTTGTGCTATAAAATCATTTTTACTTTCTCTGTTTTTTTTAATACATTTGTCAGTGGCTTCTGCTTCAGATACAGCCATCAGCGTTGTCTGAATTAGCCACATTCATTGATGTCTTTGGAGGACGATGCATTCATTGACTTCTCCAAATTTAGACTGACCTATCAATTTACTAAGGTCAGACACATCTATCTGAAAACTAGTTTCTTTCATCGATTTCCATGCAGTTCCATTTATCAGCAGATTCATCCATTGACTGATTCATTAATTCATCTATTGATGTTCGCTCAGTTGGCAGTCACAGAAATGTATTAATTCAAAGATGTGCAGATAGTCTACATTTCCACTGGTAGGCTGGGAATGTCACCCATAGAGGCCATGTATAAAGCTTCAAATAGGCTGATTAATCCAATGATGTCCACAGGTGCATTTCATTCTGTGTTGGCAAGTTACATTATTAAGATGCATGATGTTGTTGCCATGTGATGTGAAATTATATGAATTAATTTAGAACAATACATTTTCTTCCAGTGTTCTAAATAGACAGAAGAGATAACACAATGTCATGAATGCTCATGCTGTGAAATTATGTTTCCATTTATATGGATCTCTTTATTCTGCCAAATTTTCCTTCACGGTTCTCATGTCTGATTTTCACTTCTCAGGAGAAGACAAGTCCAGCTGGCCCCCATCAGAAGGTTTGGGACAGTTATAGAGCTCGTTCCTCTCAGTCTCAGATTCACGATCGCCTTGGTTTGCGTTGTGTAGATTGGGATCAGCCTCCTCGTATATCCATGGATGTGTCAGACGGTGATTATCAGACTGAAGTATAAGACAATCTCTCCCTTTGCCCTTGAACTGATTAACCTCTTGTATTCAAGATGACAGCCCACACTGATCTGAGAGCCAGTCAGTGATAGGGTGTGCTGAGTTTAAGCCCACAGAGGATTACACTTTGCTAATGGACGGCCCACTGGAGACACATTGGAACCTATGTTACATGGCGCAAATAGAATGGTCACAATGGAGCAGCAAGAAGAATGAAGGTTGATCCATGGATGCAGTGGCTTTCTGGAAGTGCAATTCTCTGATTTTGGGATGAAATATCCAGGATCACTATTTCTTTTTGATGTATAGAGGAGCAAAGCAGCAACAAGCTGCCATTTCTCTTACGCACATATATTGTCCTGTCACACAACTTCCTCTGTTCTACTTCCTGGATATTGCTTGTCAAGTGACCACTCTCTTCCAGTTTTATCGCCTCAACCCTTTCTTCTGCGCCCTGCCACGTTCAGGTGGAGACGATGAGTTTCCTCTTTTCATCATGAACTTCTAAAGAAGGTCAGCTCAGACAAGCTAAACTGACGTCTCCAATTCATTAGAGACAGTCCTGGGCTATAGGGCACGGGGGAAGGGAATCCGGTGGCACTGGGTTTTAAAAATGCCTAGAATTTGTTTAAAAATGAGATTAAAAAAATAAAAAAAAAACTTTTGAAATGTGACTTGAGGTAAGTTGCTGGATTTTTTTTCTTGTTTGTTGGTATGGTGTCATCTACCAATATTGCCACTTCATTACATGTTTGTATATAGTCGACACCCAGATAGATTAGAAGACAACCCAATAGAAGGGGTACTATTCTGTCATGTTAACTTTTAGGTGGGTGAACTAATGACCATGTAGATCCTAATACCTTCACCAATTGTCCATATCTTGCCCAAAATCTTTGTTTTCGTTGTTTGGGATATGTCATTCGATTATCAGTTGATAGAATCCTCATTGCTACTGATCCCAGAATCTAACTATAGCAGTATAGTACCAATAGCAGTTCTTCTAGTCTTCTAGTTCTTTTATTCTCTATAAGGGTGCTAATGAACAGTTACAACGAAAATAACTGATACAATGTCGAGCAGGTAAGTGAACTCAAGGACAAGTTAGCTGAAGCAGAGTAGTGATGGTTGTAGGATCACGTTGCTGTAATGCTGACTGCTTATCTCTGCATGGCTTGGACATAGCTGTGACCGTTTCCTCTGGCTTTACTTTCCTATTATCTTTTCTTATTGATCTGCTGGAGAAGGTTGACTGCACTGTATATAAGTATTCTAAACACATTTCCAAGAAAAATATGTCATCCATTTGATTAGTATCCTAGGTACCTTAACTGGGAAGAGTGTTTACCTCCCATCTGGTGGTTGTTTGAAGAGCACCGTGGACTGTAGCTCAACGACAAAAATACAATTCCCACTGGAAATTATTTTCGTTGTTATCAGATATCTACAGCTGTCGGTGCGGTAGGCGAAATCTGTCCTTAAAAAATCCAGAATATTCAGGGTAACAGTGTTCCCTAATCTACATGCTAACTCAAAGAGGGCTTTTGAACAAGCAAGGAAATGCCTGTAAATATTGTAAAAAGAACAATCACATCTAATATGTTTATCTATTATAGAATTATATGATCTCATGCGTGATTTTAAAGTTTAGCAACCTTTCATGGTGCTTTCTGATTAAGAACACCAAGCTTACATCAGAGATGTGTGCTTGGAGCATATGCGCGGGAGGATGGTGCCCATAGGAGGGTGGGCCCATAGAGTATGCAAGCTCTGCTACATAAATATCTCTCGCAATTGCACATCTGTCTTTGAATAAACGAAGACCTTTGTGATGGAATGCACAATGAAGTATCCAAGGGAATTCTGTCTATCTTAGCATATGGTGATAATGTAATTAATAGTATTGCAGGGATATAATTTCATAGCACAATAGAACTGCCTGTTCTAGGCATTCTGTTCTTCTTCAGTATGTGTGCTCAGAAATGTATTCATTATTTGCATCTTTAATATTCATGTTTTGGTAATGAGTTTTAAATGCTTGTAAGGTAATTTAATTCTCTCAGCCTTTTGTTTTGTGTGCATTACAGCTAGCCTGCAATCAATCATTTAGCTAGGTTTGTCATGACGTTCTTGTGTTTGTCTCAGTAATAACACCATTTGGATCTCTTTCCTAGAACTATTTGTTTCATCCCTATATTAAAGTGGGCTTTAACCTTTTGAGAAGAAGTTAGTTTACAGTAAAGCAGCATTGGGATAGCAGACTTACTATGTGCTCCCAGCTGCTGAACCTAATAATTTACATCTCGGCCTTGCCAGCCTCCCCGTCCCCCATACGTACAGCAAACCTCTGTTTACTGTACATGTGCACTGGGACTGGAAGGACTTCTGAGTTGGTGGGTACTTCATCCCACTCGCTGCAGAGGGATAGTGCTTGTTCACAAGGGGGAGGAGCAAGGTCGGCAACACATGACATGAGGGGATGGGCAGTTCCAAGCAGCAGAAAATAATCATTCACTATGTGAAGGTAAGTGGGCAAAGCTAAAATAATATAAAATATAAAATAAATATAACATAAACACTAAACTAGAACTTACAAATTAAAATAAAGCTTCAACATATCATCTCTCTAAGGCTTGGTTCACACATAAATCTACACATTTCCGGTCCAGTATTGTCATGTCCTGCCAGTTTTGCATCAGTTTTCTATCAGTTTTACCTGACTGGACCAGAAATGTACACCTTTTATGTGTAAACACAAGCATATCTACACATACAAAACTGACAGGCCCCAACTGAAAATGTACACCTTTTATGTGTGGACACAGCCATAGAAACACATACAAAATTGACAGGACAGGAACAGACTGGATATGGACATATTTATGTGTGAACACAGCCATAGAAACACATGCAAGACCGATACAAAACTGACAGGACAGGAACAGACTGGAATTGCACAGATTTAAGGCTCGGTCCACACTAGGCACGGTTGCAGAACACAATCCATGCTCCGGGTTCCGGTTTTCTAAAACCAGAAAGCAAACGGATCCGTGCTGCCCTTTTGCAGCATACGTTTCAGATCTGTTGTGTTTGTCTGTGGGTGGGGAGGGGGCCGCCATGCTGGAGGGGGTAGTAGGTAGGAAGGGAAGTAGCGGGCACAGCAGCGGGAAGGGGGGTCGGACCCCGACTCCCTCACCTGAGACCCCCTTTCCCCATTTCCCCTCCAGCTAGTTTCTTTTAAAATCAATTAGGCAGTGAGCGGGGAACTCGCTAACTTCCTTGTGTTCCACCGCTCGCTGCGTCACTTCCTGCAATGCTGCCCAATTAAGTACTGAGGCGCATTGCAGGAAGTGATGTGGTGGGCAGGGGAACGCAAGGAAGTGAGTTCCCCACTCGCCGCTCGCTGCTCAATTGATTTTAAAAGACACTAGCAGGAGGGGGAGCAGGAAAGGGGGGTCCGAAGTGAGGGAGGGGGAGCCGATCCCCTCCCCACCACCGTGCCCACTGCCCCGGGTGCACCCCTTCCTGCTTGCTACGCCCTCCAGCATGGCAGACCCCTCCCCACCCACAGACAGGGCTGGGACACTGGAAACTGAACCGTTTCTGTGTCCAAAGCTGTCTGTGTAGAGGGAGATCAGTTTTTGTACTGGGTTTCACTACCCCTGCGTGTATCCGAGGTTCAGGAAAACCCTGCAAATCCGGACCCTCCGTTCAGTTTTCAAAAGCGGATCCCCGGATCACCCACAGATCCCTTTTTGAAGTGAGTTTAGGCGGATTTTTAACATTTGTATTCATGACTCCGGTTTTGCTCCGGGCCTAAAAACGGAGCCACTGATACCTTTTTAAAACAAATGTGAACCGAGCCTATGTATGAACACAGCCATTGAAACACATGCAAGACTGATACAGAACTGACAGGACTGGGACAGACTGGAAATGTTAGGATTTATGTGTGAACACAGCCAAAGAAAAACATACAAGACTAATGCCAACTGTCAAAAACTTCTCTAAAAAGGTAAAAAGTGGGCTTGAGCCCACTGACGCAAGTTGTATCCACTTCTGTCCGCTTTTCAGCATCTATAACATTGATGTGTAACTGAAAAGCGGACACAACTGCGTCAGTGGGCTCAGGCCCTAACCCCTGCCAACAGCTTAGATAACTGACACTTAGTATGCAAATGTTAATAGTGCCTTGCTGAAGATGTGTATAAACGTACTGTAGGTAGGGACGATTAAGCAACAACATTGTATGTTTATGATTAATGGTGCTATCTATAAACACTCACTTACAATGTAATAAGCTAAAACAGGGGTCCCCAAAATGTTTTAATCAAGTGTCGGGTCAACATACTTTGGACTGCTGGGGGGCCGGAGTGTACATAAAATTATGTAGAAAAACATTACATTGAACCTAGGTAGTGTAAACCGCGCCTGAAACACAATCCCCACATGCAAAGCAATCAGTGTTCAAAATACACACTATATTTTCAAAAGTCCTCCTCCCCCCAACAAAATAACCCCCTTTCCCCAGTAATTGCAAGGACTTCAAATTATCCACCCCTACACACGTGAGCACACACTGCTTTTATATTACCACAAACCCCACCACTACCACAATGTTTTTGCGCACCAGACAGTGAAGCATACCGAGGTGACAACCTGCCATACAATTGGACAGCAGTGCCACCTAATGCGGAATTGGATTGGAAGCCAGTAAATGACTTCTTGCTGGCCTCCATGTGGAAATGTGATGCCAGTACAGCTGCACATCTAATACATTTTGTGGGAGGAGGGCTGGTAAAAAAGCCTCAGGGAGCCGCATCGGCCCGCGAGCCTTAGTTTGGGGACCACTGGGCTAAAAAGTTGATCTTTGTATATATATATATATATATATATATATAGAGAGAGAGAGAGAGAGAGAGAGAGAGAGAGAGAGAGAGAGAGAGAGAGATACTGCTTACTTGGCAGATGGCAACAGCAACAATCTCCCACAATGCAACAAGGTTCACAGACAGGAAACTGTCATAGACGTGGCAATGACATCACAAGGGGGGGGTCACTTCAATATCAGCCACACAGACATCACCGATAAGTTTAATTTTGCATTAAAATTCCTCTTTAAGGAGTGGAAAGCGTGCATAGTCAGTCGTTCTGTGACTATGCACATGCTCAAGGGTAGCTTGGTTTCCTCAGTGTATATGTCCTTGTATTCCTTGATACATTGGACTGCATATGCAAGGTTGCATTGTTAGTGTTTGGATATTGGATCCTTAGGACATGCATATTCTTATCTCAGTGTGTTGGTTTCAGAGAAAACAATGAATTAATGGAATTATAGATCCTCTGCCGCTGCTATGCATGGGATCACTATGTCTGTTCTTTGTCTGTTAATCCATAGTCTGGTAATCCACATTTAAAGCTTCTCTGAGGTCTTTGTGTTCTGCACTCTTCACTTCGGTGCTGGTATGTTACCATTTTAGCTTAGTGGTGTTCTTATAACCAGCTTATGTTCCAATCGGGTGTATTCAGTAAATATTGGTAAAACTAACTGTGTGCAGATAGCGCACGTAAATGTGATCAGTCCTTATGCAAAATACACAACATATATTATTTAGTTTACTTAACTCGTGCTATACACACAATGAATATGTGCAAATAGTGTACAATGACTACAAGCAAAGTGCAGGTTATTTTGTGTAACTCTTTCTGCACATGTACATTTTACCAGTGGCGGACATACGGCCGTTCCGCCGCACGAGGGCCCCTGAAGTTCCGCTGCTTCAGGGGCCCATTAAGTATTGCAGGTTTTTTTTTTTTGTTTGCTTTTAATTTTTTTAACCTGGGGGGCCCCGACTCCTGTCCTCCCCCCTCACCTCGGGCCCCTCCCCCCTCACCTCGGCCCCCCCCCTCATGCGGCGGGAGAGCGGAAAATACAGGAAGTCTCCGGCCGGGGCTGCAGCAGACGCTAGAGGCAGCTGCCGCTTGGTCTCCGATATGTCTCCAACTTGGAGACATATCGGAGACCAAGCGGCAGCTGCCTCTAGCGTCTGCTGCAGCCCCGGCCGGAGACTTCCTGTATTTTCTGCTCTCCCGCCGGCCGCCGCGCATACCGGGAGGGGGGCCCCGAGGTGAGTGAGGGAGGATAGGAGTCGGGCCCCCCACCCGGATAGCTACCCACCCGGCTACCTTACCCACCCACCCGGCTACCTTACCCACCCGGTTACCTACCCGGCTACCTAACCACCCTGCTGGCTACCTACCCACCCACCCGGCTACCTACCCACCCGGATACCTACACACTCACCCGGCTACCTACCTACCCACCCGGCTACCTAACCACCCACCCGGCTACCTACCTACCCACCCGGCTACCTAACCACCCACCCGGCTACCTACCCACCCGGCTACCTAGCTACCCACCCGGCTACCTAACCACCCTGCCGGCTACCTACCTACCCGGCTACCTACCCACCCACCCGGCTACCCACCCACCCGGCTACCTAACCACCCGGCTACCTACCCGGCTACCTAACCACCCACCCGGCTACCTACCCGGCTACCTAACCACCCACCCGGCTATCTACCCGGCTACCTAACCACCCACCCGGCTACCTACCTGGCTACCTAACCACCCACCCGCCTACCTACACACCCACCCGGCTTCCTACCCACCCACCAGGCTACCTACCTACCTACCCACCCGGCTACCTACCAACCCACCAGGCTACCTACCTAAAGACCCACCAGGCTACCTACCCACCCACCCAGCTACCTAACCACCCACCTACCCACCCACTAGGCTACCTACCCACCCGCCTACCCAGCCACCCACCAGGCTACCCACCCACCCGGCTACCCAGCCACCCACCAGGCTACTTCCCCACCCGGCTAAGGACTACCTACCTACCCACCCGGCTGCCTACCTACCTACCCACCAGGCTACCTATCCACCCAACCACCCATGGGAGCTGCGCGCCGTATGGAGGCTGGGACAGGAGGTCTGCTGCTGCAGGTGAGTAAATGTTTTTTTTTTATTATTTATTTTAGCAGGTGTATGTTCTGGGCAGGTCTGCCACATGATTGCGTGTATGTTCTGGGCAGGTCTGCCACATGATTGCATGTATGTTGTGGGCAAATTTGCTACATGATTGCATGTGTTTTCTGGGCAAATCTGCCGACATGATTGCACATATTTTCTGGGCAAATCTGCTGACATGATTGCACGTATTTTCTGGGCATATCTGCCGACATGATTGCACGTATTTTTTGGGCATATCTGCTGACATGATTGCACGTATTTTCTGGGCATATCTGCCTACATGATTGCACGTATTTTCTGGGCATATCTGCCGACATCATTGCACGTATTTTCTGGGCATATCTGCCGACATCATTGCACGTATTTTCTGGGCATATCTGCCGACATCATTGCACGTATTTTCTGGGCATATCTGCCAACATCATTGCACGTATTTTCTGGGCATATCTGCCGACATCATTGCACGTATTTTCTAAGCATATCTGCCGACATCGTTGCACGTATTTTCTGGGCATATCTGCCGACATCATTGCACGTATTTTCTGGGCATATCTGCCGACATGATTGAATGTATTTTCTGGGCAAATCTGCCGACATGATTGAATGTATGTTCTGGGCAAATCTGCTCACATTATGTGTATTTTCTTGAGAAAACCTGCACAATTATGTGAATTTTCTGGGGAAAGGGTCAAAACTTGGGCCCACTGTCTTTGCGTTGCACTTTTCAAGGGAACCTGAGGTGAGAATAATATTGAGGCTGCCATATTTCTCTCCTTTTAAGCAATACCAGTTGCCTGGTTGCCGTTCTGGTCCTCTGCCTCTTATTCTTTCAACCATAGACCCTGAACAAGCATGCAGCAGGTCAGGGGTTTCTGACAATATTGTCAGAACTGAGACGATTAAGCTGCATGCTTGTTGCTGGTGTAATTCAGTTTATTACTGCAGCCAAATAGATCAGCAGGGCTGCCAGGCAACTAGTATTGTTTAAAAGGAAATAAATATGGCAGCCTCCATATCACTCTCACCCCGGGATCACTTTAAATTACAGTTAGCTCCGCCCTTATCCGGTCATTGCCACGCCCATTTTTTGCCCTATCCGCACCCAATTTTTGTCGCGGCGCCGCAGGTTATCGCCACGCCCATTTAGGTCAGGGGGGCCCACAATTGATATTTTGCACAGGGGCCCACTGCTGCCTGTGTCCGCCACTGCATTTTACTGATATTTAGTCAATACACCCCAATGCATGCTGGGAGTTAAAAAGGAGGTACTGGTCTGTGTGTTTAGATTTCCAATAAATATATGTCTAAATGAAGGCCAATTTGTTGCTTTGTGTCTCCTGGTGTGAACTTGATATTTCCATCTGCATTTATGTGAATCTTGACCAAGCCACTATATACATTGAGTTTGTATGTTCTCCTGGTTTCTGTGTGGGTTTTCTCTGAGTAGTCCAGCCCAGCCCCAGGCCCAGCCTCATACTCTTCCAAAAATGTACTGGTAGGTTAACTGGTTCCCCTGTCTTTAATAATGATGGGCCAAATATAAAACTTTGGGTTCATGAATTTCGAATGCGAATCCCTGCAAAAATTCAAAAATCTGGCGAATCTGTGACTCTCCATAGACTTCAAAGGGTAGGAGAATTTTAAAACCTACAAAGACTGTTTCTGGCCACAAAAGTGATGGAAAAGTTGTTTTAAGGGGCCTATCACTTGGGCTGTGGCATGCCGGAGGGGGATCCATGGCAAAAGTCCCACCAAAAATTACGGAGTTGGTGCAGAGTCGTGTTTTAATTGCAAAAGGGCAGAAATCACATTACACTCATAAATTGGTGGAATAAAGTGCTTTAAAACATCCGATGTGTGTATATGTCGATCGGGTAGTGTAATGGTTACGCCTGTTTCACACTGACAGATGAAACACCACATTTAACGTACCGCAGTCTGCAAATAACTGCAAAGACCTTTAGTGATTACGTCAGGTGAGCATATCTTTGTTTTTACTAGTTGACACCTCCAGGACATAAATGTTAGTCCTCTCTGCGGCAATCTTTGTGTAGTGGTGTGTAGTGGCCACCGTGCTTGTGCGCACAATCATGGGAGTGCAGGTGATTTTCCAACCTCTATGGTCAGGCTGAGGTAGTTCAATGACAGTTAAGTGACCAAAAAAACACTGATTCTGCACTGAGGCCTTATACAGGGCGCAGTGCACATACAATAAAGGGGGATAGTAGATGCCAGTAGTGGTGGTGAAGGATTATTGGGTTATGGTAGGTGCTCTACTAGGAGCAGCAGACCTGTCTCCCACAGCCCTGAGGATGTACCCAGGGGCCAGTGGAAACTAGATGCCAGTAGTGGTGTGAAGGATTATTGGGTTATGGTCGGTGCACTGCTAGGACCAGCAGACCTGTCTCCTACAGCACTGAGGATTTACACAGGGGCCAGTCAGTGGATACTAGATGCCAGTAGTGGTGTGAAGGTGGGTTATGGTTAGTGCACTACTGGGACCAGCAGACCTGTCTCCAACAGCTAACTTGTGCACTAGCCACAGAAGAGCAATACAATAGCAAGAAAAACAATGCATCAGCTCTAAGAAGGGCTTAGCTGTTCAGGACATTGTGGTAGCAGCAAGAATCTGCACTGAGGACACAGAACAGAGATCTAGCTAACACTTTCCCTATGTAAAGCAGCTCTCTCCCTGCTCTCACTAACACTGCTACCACAGAATAACTGCCGTACTGGCATTTTTATTGGGGAGTGGGGGGTCCAGGAGGGGGTGTTAGTTGATTGGCTTCCATGTGTCTGCTGACTGTGATGTAAGGGGTCAACGTTTAGCTCAATGATGAATAGGGGGCATATCGAATCTACCATGTATTCGCCTGAGGAGGCGAATGCGAATACGTGCTCTTTGCTGCGAATTATTAGCCTGGCGAATACTTCAGCCCATCTCTAGTCTTTAAAGAGACACTGAAGCGAAAGAAAAATTATGATATAATGAATTGGTTGTGTAATACGGATAATTACTAGAATTTTAATAGCAAAGAAAATATTCTAATATTTTTATTTTCAGTTATATAGTGTTTTTTATAACATTGCATCATTCTCTAATATTTGCAGTTTAGACACTACTCAGCATTCTAAATGGGTTCAAAACAGTTCACTAGCCTGCTTTGTACAATCTTCCCTGCAGAGGAAAAAAAGATACATAGGGCTTGAGTCACTAACCTGCGCTAAGTGATAGCGCTGGAGTGAACAGCCACTTAGTGCCTGAAATGTAGCTTTGCGCGCATTAATTGCAGCGTAAAGCTACATCGCCCACAAGACCACCCACATTGTGCACATCGCGGCTGGATAGTAATAGTGCGCGGTGCGACGTTATCGTCGCACCCGCTGCCCTGTAAACGTCGCACTTGGTGTGACAAAAACGGAGCATTGGATGACCAACGAAGCGGCGCATTGATGCACCGTTTCGGGGGCACCAGATGTGCCATTTTCGTTGTTTACAGGGCAGCGGTTGTGATGATAATGTCGCACTGCACACTATTACTGTGTCCAGCCGCACTGCGCGCGATGTGGGCGGTCTTATGGGCACAAACCACCTAACGCTGTGGTTTGAGCCCACAAACTGTTAAGGCCTCCTAACCGGCTTAGCGCCGGTTAGTGCATCGAGGGCATTGTCTTTTAAAGCTTATTATCTCAAGTGCCTATAAGAGTTCTCTGCGACTTTGAAAGTCATGGAGTACAATGGCTAATTTGCATAGATAAGTGGAATTTCTTAACTCTTCCTTTACTGGAAACAATATTAGACTTGTGTCTCTGCTGCTAATGTTTTTTTTCTTAGCTGTACTACACATACAAATCATTATATCATCATTTTTTTTTCGCTTCAGTGTCTCTTTAAGCCTTGGTATGGACATGACTATTGTAGGGACCAGTGGTGCTCAGCAGAGCTCGAATATTCGAGTAGCTCGAATATTCGAGCTCTTTTTCAGCTATTCGAGCTCGGTATTCGAGCTCCGAATAGCTGGAGCTATTCGAATGGGCTATTCGAGTGAACTCGAATAGCCCATTCACTATTCGCGCTATTCGAGCTAACAGCGCTATTCGAGCTCGAATACCGAGCTCGAATAGCGTCATAGCCCAGATTGATGTCCTTAGAGCCAATCAGAGGGCTCCCAGGCCCTCTGATGGCAGCCAATCACTGAGGGGGACCCTGGCCAGCCCCTACCCTATAAATAGCGGCCGCCATGTTCCGTTTCTCCGTCCTTGCCCGACTTTGCACAGAGAGAGATCTGCTCCTTTGTGCGTTGGCTTAGCAAGAGCTTTATTGTGGTCATTTACCTAGCGTTTTTGCTCACATACACCTCCTATATACACCTATATTGTTGTTAGTTAGATAGACATTGTATTTTAGTTAGTAGCTTTTGTGTTACATAGAGAGAGACTCAGACAGCTGCTGCAGGCTTACAGCTTTAGGCCTCAGGGCCTTGCCTGTGTGGGCAGCTGTTCTCTCCTGTCCTCTGTTTATTTCTCATCTATACCAGTATTTCTGCTGTCCTTTAGTACTGATTGATTGTATTTTGTATTGTAGTTATATACTGTAACTGTACTAGGACACTCACTCAGTCACTGTTCATAGGCTACTAGCTCCTGCGTGTGCGTGCACTCACTGTCTGTGTACTGTACACACACTCTATTTCCTTCTGAATAGTTATATACTGTAACTGTACTAGGACACTCACTGACTGTCACTGTTCATAGGCTAGCTCCTGCGTGTGCGTGCACTCACTGTCTGTGTACTGTAGTGTACACACACTCTATTTCCTTCTGAATAGTTATACACTGTAACTGTACTAGGACACTCACTCACTGACACTGTTCATAGGCTACTAGCTCCTGCGTGTGCGTGCACTCACTGTCTGTGTACTGTAGTGTACACACACTCTATTTCCTTCTGAATAGTTATATACTGTAACTGTACTAGGACACTCACTGTCACTGTTCATAGGCTACTAGCTCCTGCGTGTGCGTGCACTCACTGTCTGTGTACTGTAGTGTACACACACTCTATTTCCTTCTGAATAGTTATATACTGTAACTGTACTAGGACACTCACTGTCACTGTTCATAGGCTACTAGCTCCTGCGTGTGCGTGCACTCACTGTCTGTGTACTGTACACACACTCTATTTCCTTCTGAATAGTTATATACTGTAACTGTACTAGGACACTCACTGTCACTGTTCATAGGCTACTAGCTCCTGCGTGTGCGTGCACTCACTGTCTGTGTAGTGTACACACACTCTATTTCCTTCTGAATAGTTATATACTGTAACTGTACTAGGACACTCACTGTCACTGTTCATAGGCTACTAGCTCCTGCGTGTGCGTGCACTCACTGTCTGTGTACTGTACACACACTCTATTTCCTTCTGAATAGTTATATACTGTAACTGTACTAGGACACTCACTGTCACTGTTCATAGGCTACTAGCTCCTGCGTGTGCGTGCACTCACTGTCTGTGTACTGTACACACACTCTATTTCCTTCTGAATAGTTATATACTGTAACTGTACTAGGACACTCACTCACTGACACTGTTCATAGGCTACTAGCTCCTGCGTGTGCGTGCACTCACTGTCTGTGTACTGTAGTGTACACACACTCTATTTCCTTCTGAATAGTTATATAGTTACTTACTTACTGTACTAGACACTCACTCAGTCACCTCGCCCACCAACCCACTCCATTAAAGTACCCCACTTTTCACCCGCCCTTTTAAAAAACTTTTGTGTTTACGCCCAAAACATCGAAGATGTCTGGAAGTGGCAGCCAGCGCGGTCTGGGCAAGGGGAAGGGCAGCAAGGGAATCAGGAGGAGAGGGAGCAGCATTGTGGCAAGCCGCGGGCGCGGCCGCGCCACCATGCACAGTTCCGCAGCAGCAGCGTCAGTGGCTAACATTCCTCCTATAGCCACTGGCCGTGGACGCCTTGGGCGCCGCCCAGCAGGAGCATCTGCAACTCACGCTGCAGAGACACAGCAGCAGCAGCGTGTAGCACCTGCTCCGATTTTCCTCCAGCCGGGTCGGAAACGTCCCATTGAGGAAAAGGATGCAGACACTGTGGTGCAAATGATGACGGAGGATGAGCAGCCCGCCATCAGCTCTGCATCCGAGGCCTCCACCCTCACCACCACCACCACCACCCCTGTTCGCAGCAGCCGCCCAGCAGGGCCTGGGGAGGAGGCCAGTTCACTGTCAGTCGCCGACCTGTCACTCAGCACTCTTTTGACCCCAGGCATGATGAGTCAATTGTCTGCTGTTGTTGGCGATTTGGAAGAGGAGATGCTGATGGGCACTTTGGGGGATGAGGGATTGGACAGCAAGACTGTGGCGACAGTCAAGCAGCCCATCCATGCATCAGGAGAGGAGTTTGGGGGGGTCATCATCCCAGCAGGACATGTTTCAGGAGGGGGAGGATGATGATGACACGGAGACAGACAGAGACTGGGTGCCACCAGCTCCAGGGGATGTCGTCATCAGCAGCTCTGAGGAGGAGGAGGATGCGCTTGTGGGCCTTGCAAGGAGGCGCATCATTGCAAGCATTGGCAGCAGTAGGCAGGTCCCCCAGCCTGCTGGTGTCTCAGGCTCAGCAGCAGCAGCAGCAGCATCTGCCAGTACCACCACCAGCCGCACCCAAGCCCCCCCCCCCAACCACCACAGGGAGACAGGCAGCAGCGGTTCCATGCCGTAGGGGGTTGTTTTTGTCACCAATCTGGCGCTTTTTCACCATGCCCACAGTGTACAGCAAGTACGCCACTTGCAACCACTGTCAGCGGAAGTTGAGCAGAGGTGCAGACCCCTTAAAGTTCAGCACCAGCTCGCTCATCAACCACCTTGCTGCAAAACATTTCCACCAGCATGAGGAGTTCCAGAGGCTGAAGGCATCTGGTGCTGGCAGTGGCACCACACCCATCACTGCACAGCCTTCAGCAGCAGCAGCAGCAACAGCAGCCACCCGCCCTCCTGCTCCTCCAGCAGCACCAGCAGGAGTAAGGAAACGCACTGCTCCTCCCCCCTCTGCAACTCCTGCCGCCGACACTGAGGCCTGTTCTGGCAGCCAGTCCTCAGTGGCCTCCTCTGCTGTGTCTGCTGATTCCCGTGCCAGCAAAAGGCCACGCCAGAGCCTTTTGAGCGAGTCCTTCCAGGGGGTGGTTAGGGCTCTGCCTCCCAGCAGCCGTCACGTGCGGCAGCTGAACGGCTTGCTGGCACGGGCCATGTGCTCCCAACTCCTGCCGTACACGCTCGTGCAGGAGGGGAGCGACATTCGTGCGCTGCTTGCTTGCGCAGCCCCAGACTGGCAGCTCCCCAGCAGACACTTCTTCGCCCGCAAGGCCATTCCTGCACTGCACCGCTTTGTGATGGCCAATGTGGAGCGAGGGCTGGAGCACGCGGTTGGTGAAAGGGTCCACGTCACCATGGACTCCTGGAGCAGCCGCTTCGGGACAGACCGCTACCTGTCCTTCACTGTCCACTGGGTCAGCTTGGTGGAAGGGGGAACTGCAGCAGGTTCCTCCGATCCTCTGCCATCCTCCGGCACACCTGGCCAAACCCCCCGCCTCAGCAGCAGCGTGAAGGCCCGCCACTGCCAAGCGCTGCTGCACTTGGTCAGCCTTGGGAAGACCAAGCTGACGGCAACCCATGTGTTGGCCAAACTCCAGGAGCAGGAGAGGATTTGGCTGACCCCCAGAGGCCTCAGAGTCGGAGAGGTGGTGGCCGACAATGGGGCCAATCTGGTTGCCGCAATAGACAGGGGAAACCTGACCCACATCCCCTGTCTTGCCCACGTGCTGAACCTGGTGGTGCAGAAGTTCTTGCGCACCTACCAGGGGATGGGCGAACTGCTGGAAACGGCAAGGAACGTTGTGCGTCACTTCCGGCGCTTGGCTGCAGCCTGTGCGAGCCTGGAAGACGTGCAAAAGGAGCTGGAGCTGCCACGCCATCGGCTGATCCTTGACGTTCCGACTCGCTGGAACTCCACCCTGGCGATGTTGGAGCGTCTGGTTGAACAGAACCACGCTGTCAACCAGTACCTTGCCCTGGCCACTGTTTCCGCCGCTCAGAGAAGGGACAAGACCAGCAACATCCCGTCCATCGTCCCCGATGATGACTGGAGGCACATGCAGCAGGTGTGCTTAGTGCTGGCTCCCTTTCTGCAGGCCACTAACATGGTGAGCAGGGACCATGCTATGGTCTGCGAGTGGGTGCCCCTGGTTTGTCTGCTGAACAGGGCCCTCGATGCTTTGCTGGAACAGGGAGCGGAAGCCTTGGACCAGCAGGAGCGGCAAGCAGCTGCACAGTCCACCTCTGAGGGGGAGGAGGAGGAGGACTTGGTGGAGGTCCCTGACCTTGCTGCTGATGAGGGGGATCAGCACAGCACAGCTGAGTTAGTGCGGGGGTGGAGAGAGGATGAGGCGGCAGTGGAGGAGGATGAGGAGGACAGCACTGCCGTCGATGTGCCAGCAGACGTGGCCCGCCTCTTCCCAATGGCAGCGCACATGCTGACGTGCCTGCGCAGGGACCCCAGGGTGATCCAGATGAAGCAGAGGGAGGACATCTGGATCAGCATGATGTTGGACCCACGCCTCAAGGGGAAGTTGAGCCAGTTCCTGCCGCCTGCAGGAGGAGACCCAGCGCAACAAATAAGGAGCTTGCAGCAGGCCCTTGTTGAGCGCTTGGAGGAAGCCTTCCCCCAGCCTTCCACCCCCACTGTCCAGCCAGCACAGAGGCAGCAGCAGGTGCCTGCATCCAGCAGCAAGCGCCCCACAGACCTGCTGTCTCTCAGCCACAAGCTCTACAGGACTGTAGAGGCTCCGGCAGCAGTGACTAGAGAGGAGGTGCATGCAGCAGCATCCTCCTCCGGTCACAGCCAGCGCCTGACCCGCATGGTGGCTGACTACATGGGGTCCTACAGCGGGCTTGACAGCGATGCCCCTGTTGATCCCATGGAGTATTGGGTCAAGCGCCTGGAGATCTGGAGCGAGCTGGCGCAGTACGCCCTGGAAGTGCTGTCCTGCCCCCCTTCCAGCGTGCTGTCCGAGCGCTGCTTCAGTGCAGCTGGTGGCGTGGTCACCGAGAAACGCTCACGTCTGTCTCACAAGTCTGTGGACAGACTGACGTTTCTCAAGATGAACCAGGCGTGGGTGGAAGGCGAGTTCCTGGCCCCTGTTGTCGGCGAGAGGGGGACATGAACTGGCTGCCGGAACTTAGAACCATCGTTAATGTGCCTTACCACCCTTTACCACCTCCTGGCTCCTGCTCACTAAGCCAGCCTGTTTCACTTTGACTATTACGTCGCCTGCAGCCACACATTTTACAACTACAGTGGGCTGCTGTGTACTGCCCTTCTGCTGTCTGTCTGTGTTTCCCACTGCCAGGGTACACAGATTTACATTCTGCTGCCACTCTGCCACCAGCTATTACGTCAAAAAATAGCTATATATCTGTGTAATTTGTTTTACAAACAAAACCAAAAAACCATTAAAAAAAAAAAAAAAGGTTTACTTTTTCTGAGGTGCCCGGGTTGAAAACTGTGTTGTCCCAGTTGTGTATTGGACACGATGTGGGCTGCACGACCGCTGTCTGGGACCTCCTGTTGTGTTTATTTACAGCCCTGGTATCACCCGCTAGGTACCAGGGCTATTATGTCACGCTGCCTGCCTGCTGCCACACTCACACTACTCCTCCATTCCTCCTGCTGCTGCTGCTGCTGTCTGTCTGTGTTTCCCACTGCCAGGGTACACAGAATTACATTCTGCTGCCACTCTGCCACCAGCTATTACGTCAAACAATAGCTATATCCGTGTAATTGGTTGTAAAACCAAAACTACAAAACCATTAAAAAAAAAAAAAGGTTTAATTTTTCAGAGGTGCCCGGGTTGAAAACTGTGTTGTCCCAGTTGTGTATTGGACACGATGTGGGCTGCAGTGCACGACTGCTGTCTGGGACCTCCTGTTGTGTTTATTTACAGCCCTGGTATCAACCGCTAGGTACCAGGGCTATTATGTCACGCTGCCTGCCTGCTGCCACACTCACACTACTCCTCCATTCCTCCTGCTGATGCTGCTGTCGGTCTGTGTTTCCCACTGCCAGGGTACACAGAATTACATTCTGCTGCCACTCTGCCACCAGCTATTACGTCAAACAATAGCTGCTCACATTACTCCTCCATTCCTCCTGCTGCTGCTGCTGCTGTCGGTCTGTTTTTCTCACTGCCAGGGTACACAGAATTACATTCTGCTGCCACTCTGCCACCAGCTATTACGTCAAAAAATAGCTATATATCTGTGTAATTTGTTTTACAAACAAAACCAAAAAAACATTAAAAAAAAAGGTTTAATTTTTCAGAGGTGCCCGGGTTGAAAACTGTGTTGTCCCAGTTGTGTATTGGACACGATGTGGGCTGCACGACCGCTGTCTGGAACCTCCTGTTGTGTTTATTTACAGCCCTGGTATCACCCGTTAGGTACCAGGGCTATTATGTCACGCTGCCTGCCTGCTGCCACACTCACACTACTCCTCCATTCCTCCTGCTGCTGCTGCTGTCTGTCTGTGTTTCCCACTGCCAGGGTACACAGAATTACATTCTGCTGCCACTCTGCCACCAGCTATTACGTCAAACAATAGCTGCTCACATTACTCCTCCATTCCTCCTGCTGCTGCTGCTGTCGGTCTGTGTTTCCCACTGCCAGGGTACACAGAATTACATTCTGCTGCCACTCTGCCACCAGCTATTACGTCAAAAAATAGCTATATATCTGTGTAATTTGTTTTACAAACAAAACCAAAAAACCATAAAAAAAAAAGGTTTAATTTTTCAGAGGTGCCCGGGTTGAAAACTGTGTTGTCCCAGTTGTGTATTGGACACGATGTGGGCTGCACGACCGCTGTCTGGGACCTCCTGCCTGCTGTGTTTATTTACAGCCCTGGTATCACCGCTAGGTACCAGGGCTATTATGTCACGCTGCCTGCCTCATTGACTGCCTGCTGCCACACACTCATCCTCCTCCTCCTGCTGCTGAATTTACCTCCTGCTGTCTGTGTGTTTCCTCTGCCAGGGAGCACATACAATGGCGCTTCCAACATGCGTGCGCCACCAGCTATTTGTTACGCTCAAAAATAGCTGCATTTCTTTAAAAAAAAAATTGAAAAGAGAAATAAGTGAAGAAGAAGAAGACGATATAGAAAAAGAAGGAGAAGAAGAAGAAGGAGAAGAAGAAGAAGAAGATGACGAAGAAGAAGATGAAGATGAAGAAGAAGATGAGGAAGATGAAGAAGATGAAGAAGATCAAGAAGAAGAAGATGAAGAAGAGGAAGAAGAAGAAGATGGAGAAGATGAAGAAGATGAAGAAGATGAAGAAGAAGAAGATGGAGAAGATGAAGAAGACGAAGAAGATGATGATGAAGAAGAAGAAGAAGATGAAGAAGAAGAAGATGAAGAAGAAGATCAAGAAGATCAAGAAGAAGAAGATGAAGAAGATGAAGAAGAAGAAGATGGAGAAGATGAAGAAGAAGAAGAAGAAGATGAAGAAGATGAAGAAGATGAAGAAGATGAAGAAGAAGAAGATGAAGAAGAAGAAGATGAAGAATATGAAGAAGAAGATGAAGAAGATGAAGAAGAAGAAGATGAAGAAGAAGAAGATGAAGAAGAAGAAGAAGAAGATGGTGATGAAGAAGATGAAGAAGATGAAGAAGAAGAAGAAGATGAAGAAGAAGAAGAAGAAAACAATATAGAAGAAGAAGAAGAAGATATAGAAGAAGATATAGAAGAAGAAGAAGAAGAAGATATAGAAGATAAAGAAGAAGAAGAAGAAGAAGTATATACAGTACTGAACAAAATTCTGGACACAACTTCTCTTTCCCCCTTTTTTTTCTAAAGGAACATCCCCACATAATCACTTGCTGTTGTTACTTGGAAAAAAAGATGTTCCTTGCATCATTCACCCTCAAAACAAGTGTTGGAAGCTATTTAAGGCCAATTCGAATAGTCAGCTCGAATAATGAGCTCGAATACCGACTCGAATAGTGAGCTCGAAGTCCGAGGTCGAATCGAATAGTAAAAATTATTCGACTCGAATATTCGACTGACCTCGAATAATTTACTATTCGAATTCGACCAAACTCGAATTTTAAAAAGGGGTATTTGAGCACCACTGGTAGGGACTAGAGTGTCAGCTGATCTTAGAGACATTTAGTGGCATGACTTTCTAAAGTATTGTGGAGGACGTCAGCAACTATGTAAATAATAATAATAAATGTGACCCTTCCTAGAAATTTTCTAGAATTGATTGTGCATTGCAAATACTGCTCATTCAATTGCTTTTTAAAGCATACTTGTAACGTTATTAAGTTATTAAGGGAAAAAATGATACTTTCCTCAGTAAGGGGAAACATCTGGATGGTCCAGAGGCATCCCTGGTCCTCCTACGCCTTTCCAAACAATATTGAAGAGTTCGGTACGTGCCTGTGCTGTAGCACAAGGCTGCCCATGTAATGCTCTGAGCACGAGCGGCTCTGTGCTATTGCACATGCACAAAGCCTCTGAGGCCTGCACAGTGTGGCCATACTCATACATGGAAGGGAACATGGCTGCAGAAACTCAATCAGCTTCTAACTCAAGCAATGGAGGATCGAGGTAAGTATCAAAAATATAATTACAAATGTACCCTAAGTGCCAAAATGTCAACCTATTTCAAGGCAGTCAAAAATGACAAGAACAGTACTCTGTTCCCTGTTAACCTTTGTATGACATTAAAGAAAAATTCAGATTATAATTAGCAATCCACTTTAGGACTAAAATGGTTGATAAGGTTTCCAGGTAGCAAATTCAAGAAAACTGAGTGCAGCGCTCTCATTTTATTAAATGTTATACTTGCCATATTTTCTTTTGAACGCTTTTTAGCTGTATTTTTGTTGTTTGTTTCTGCAAAAAGCACCTGCAGCATATGCCCCATCTTTATTTTATGTTTTGTTTTTCTGCCCTGTGTCTCTTTCACAACTTGTTTACAGTTGTAGTGGTCACAATTACAGGGTTCTTTGGAAGCCTGGCTGGAAAATTTAGCATAAACCAAGGACAAATTATCATCTCTTCCTCTCTGCTGTCACTTTAACTCTCCTTCAGCGAGGGATCTTGGCACCTTTCCTGACAAGACATGTATTTCTACAGCAGGAGGTGTCAGGCACCCGAAACCAAAGGGGACATCATTTCATAATATACTGAGGAGATGAGCATATTACGTATCACGTGTAATATGGTTCTGTATGACAAAAAGTAAACCTTAAGAACAGAGTATTATTCCAGTCATAAGTGCACATATGGCCCAACCTGGAGCCATATTAGCACAGCAAGCTGGTTTACACTTCTGAGTTCTAAGTTAGTGTGTTGCTCAGCAGTGTGTCTATACACATGACATGAATGTGTCTTCTTTCTATGATTTGCATCTTCCTGCTATGCTAGGAAACCTGTCTAAACAGACACAGTGCATAAAATAGTGATACCTTCCAGCTTGTGTGGGCTGAAGTACGGATGGCACATGATTATCTGTTCTAACTTGGCAATTTTGTATGTGTGTGGTCCATCTGGCTGAAGATCTGTTCACTTTTCAAATGCCTAAAAATACAAAATTATGCGAATATAAGCAACTTCAATGAGCTTTGTCTACAAAATATCAAATAACATTTGTTAATATGTTTGTGGATCTAATTTTCTTTGGTATCAGCTAAGATTTAGGACACTTACCTTGACACGTGCAGTGATATATTGTGTTTTTTAACCATTTCAGCCCATGGGTTGTTTTCACCTTATGGATGAGAGGAATTTTCACATTTCAGCGCTCCTCCAATTCATTCCCCAATAACTTTATCACAACAAAATTATCTATATCTTGTTTTTTTCGCCACCAATTAGGCTTTCTTTGGGTGGTACATTATGTTAAGAATTATTTTATTCCAAATGCATTTTAGCAGGAATAATAAGAAAACATTGAAAAAATGCATTATTTCTCAGTTTTTGGCCATAAGGCTCGGTTCACACTTGTTTAAAAAACATATCCTGGGCTCTGTTTTTTGGCTTGGACCAAACCGGAGCTATGGATACCAATGTTAAAAATAACGTCCGTCTTCACACACTTCAAAAAAACAGATCCACAAGATCCAGTTTGAAAAACTGAACAGAGAATCCGGATTTGCTGGGACTTCACGGACCCCGGATACACGGAGGAGTAGTGAAAGGCAATACTAAAACGGATCTCCCTCTTCACAGGCTACTTTGCACATAAAAAAATGGATCCAAAAACCTTTTGCAGGTGTTGAAGGGGGTAGCAGCCATGAAGGGGGGCAGCGGGCACAGCAGTGGGGAGCTTGCAGCGAGCGGGGAAATCACTCACTTCCTTGTTCCACTGCTCACCACGTGACTTTCTGCAATGCCGCCCTCTGTACTTCAGTGGGCGGCATTGCAGGAAGTCATGCAGCAAGCGGTGGAACAAGTGAGTGAGTTCCCTGCTCGCCGCAAGCTTTGATTTTAACAAACTAGCTGGAGAGGGACCGCAGAAAGGGGGACCCAAGTGAGGGAGGGGGGTCTGACCCCCCTCCCCACCACTGTGCCTGCTACCCCCCCCTTCCTAGCTGCTACCTCCTCCAGCTTGGCGCCCCCCACCCACGGCCATGGGACATGGACACGTTTTTTAAAATGGACTGGAAACGTGCTGCAAAAGGGCAGCTTGCATACGTTTGTGATCCATTTGTGTTCTGGTTTTTGAAAACCGGAGCCCAAACCGTGGATTGCGTTCTGCAACCGCACCTAGTGTAAAAAACATAAAACTGTGGATGAAAGCCGCACATTTTATTTGTTTAGTGTTTTAGTCACCACACAATGAGATAACTATTAACAGAGTAAAACACATGATGCTAGCTGCTAAACATGAAGCAGGTGGTTTTGGCGCACGTCGTTCACCGCTGGAAGCCAGGCATCCCATATCAGCAATGCTATGCTGTGCAGGGTGTGTAAGGGTAATTTGGGGCTGCGGTGGTTGCCAGACACTAAACAGCTGCGACGCTAAACAGCCTTTCCCCCGTAAAACCATTCTCTCACTGTTTTTACAGTGACATGTGTAACTAAATTGATACAAAAAACTGAGAGACTTTGTCTTCCTTTATCCTCCATCTTGAGGGATGCTGCTTGCTGGTTTGCCGACCATCATTCCCACTCCCCTCTCCATAGAGCAGCATACTCTACTCAGCACGTTCCCAACGCTGTTGCCCTAGTATTTAATGAATGAACGTTACGCAACAGAAATTCCTCACGAGTACATGGCTCATAGTGCCAAGACTGTCTAGCATCAGATACTGTATCTTTTCAAGTTCCTGTATAGTTTGTACTACTATCGTTTTTGCTTTAAAACTATAAACATAATATTTGGGAGAGAGTGAAATTGTCACTTTAGAGAAGCCTGGCATAAAAAGAGGACATGCTGACTTCCTTTCAAAATCGCTCTTTGTCTGGTTGTTGTGGTGTTTCTCAAAGCATACTGGGCAGGGAGATACAGAGGCATTTGCCCTGTTGACCACTTTTTGACCTTACTAATTGAGCTGCCTATTTGTATGAATAGACTGGGGTTTGACTGTGACTACTGTTTGTGAGACTAGGAATATGCGGCTGTCACTTCTGGTGTGTGTAGGAAAAGCTCAGTGTGTGCTGGCAGGCAGGAGTGGGTGGCTGCTCTGACACTTAGATATCCAGTATTTCATCACCTCTCCCTCAGCCAGATGCATCCATCTCCCTCCGTGCCTTCTCCTGCTCTCTACCTGCCTTGTAGCGCCGTTGCAGCCTCACTTAGTAATTGGACAGCACAAGAGGTAGAAAAAGAAACAGAAATACATTTTTTTTACAAATATATAAATATATATATGTATTTGCTTTCATAGGTATATTTAAATAAAACTAAAAACAAAAAATGAAAAATATTAGACTATGATCAGCCTAGATATATATAGACAGGATCCACTGAAACTGCAAAGGCCCAATCAAGCAGTGCATCCTGGTCACCCTCTGGGCAGCACTGATTGTTTAATCAGCATCCATTAATGCAAGGATGTAGGGCCTCCAGAGGTAAGCAAAACCTATCATTGGCCACTTGTTATGTAAACAACACCCACCATAAGCCAATCAATGCTGGAGTGTACATCATTAACAAGCAATCATGTATACAAGTCTCCAATTAGTCAATCAGTGCTGCCCAGGTGTTGGCTTGGGGGAAGGTGGCTTGGCAATCATTTTATATGTATTGACCAAAATGTATTACTTTGTACTGGTTTCTCAGAGGCCTCCTTGTGTATATGTTTTAATATCTGTGCTTTAAAGGGAACCTTGAGTGAAAGGGATATGGAGGCTGCTATATATATTTCCTTTTAAGCAAATATAGCAGCCTATCGCCAGTCTTGTAACAACAAAACGTTGACGGGGCCCCTTAATGTTCACAACCCTTCCTTTCCCTCTTCTTGGTGACACTCACAGCCTGGAGGCCCATCTTACAAGGCTCATAAAACAAGTGTAGCCATCAGGATCTTCACACCCATAGCATATGTAACCACAAAAACACCTGATCCGGAGAAAGGGAAGGTTGGTAGTTGCCCCCCACACTCATACACACACCCACACACACATACACCTCTGGCCCCCCTGCAGGAGATGCTCACCCCTAGTTACGCCCCTGCCTCTCACTTCAGGTTCCCTTTAACCTAATGAAAAGCTGTCCGTTTTTGTCACACTGTAACGCATCATAAAGTGCTGTTGTACTCATTTCCTCTAGTCCAGGGGTGTCAAACTCAATCACAGCAGGGGCCAAAGGTCTAAAACATAGTTGTTTTAGTTGTGGGCCAAATTGTTAATGAAGATTTAACATTTATTGAACAGTCTCAAATTAAGTGATGTAACCATAGCAAACATGAGGGGAGGGCAGCTCCTCTACCTTCTGCAGAGAAGCGCAGTGGAGCAGTGTAATATTTACCTGCCTCAGTGCTGCTTCAGCAGAAAAGGATCAAGATGAAATGTGACCCAAGGCAAGATGCTAGTCTTCACTTCCCCATAGTCTTTTTGGTAAGCTGAGGTGGTAGGGAAGAGGTTTGGGGGTTGGAAGAGTTTACCGGGCACATGCGGGGGTTTGATTCCCCAGAAGGGGTCCCATGCTAATTTTGCAGGAGGGTCCCATGGGTTGTTGCTGCAGCCCACCTCAAACTGACAATGTTTCAACCAGAAACACTATCACCGGTGTTCTCCTCTGGAGGGGAGGGCAGTGTGCTGTTGTTTTCACTGCTTACAATGATGCACAGTTGAAGCTCTGGAGGGCCACTTAAAATGGCAAGCAGGGCTGCATTTGGCTTGTGCTTGACACCTGTGCTCTTGTCAATGTCACATTCACTCTGATGCAGGGTGAAGAGAACAGCAGCCAGAAGAATTTTTGCAGCATGTAGGAAATGGACTGCAGAGATTGCATGTATAAACACTGGGTGGTACTCATCAACAGGTGTGCCATAGAGGAGGTGAGTATGTCTCCCTCTGCACCCTGTATTTTTTATGTCAGAATTATACTTTAGATCTCTCCATTTTTCCCTGAAAATATATTTTCCCCAAGCAGTGTTTAACTTGTTTCTGAGTTGCACGCTCAAGCACTCTTACCCTAATAGTAATAGAGGCATATGAGAGAACATCTCTACAAGCAATCAGGAATTAATCAGAGCAAATCAGGGATGTACAGGGAGAGTTTGCGGCTTAAAATGCAGTCCATTTATGAAGCTAGCCATGCAGAGCTACACAGAGGCAAACAAAGCCAAAATGGTGTTCAGCAACAGACACAAAAACAGTTGCTAAGCCACAGCACCTGGCTGAGAATTACAAGGCTATACATAGATGGTAACAAGTGCAGCTGCTAGGGTAGATCGGTAGCTTTCTTTCTGGTCTACAGGAAGATTTTTGCACTGAGCTTATGTATATATTTAAAAAGACTCTGAAGCCTCCCTTAAATCATTTTTTTATTTTAAAAATCTCTTTTGCATGGATGCAGCACCTAAAACGGGATCCATTGAAAAGGGCTCCTGAGCTGCCTGTATGAAAAGGTCGTCTCCATAGACATCAATGTTATTTATGCAAATATGGGCTACAAGGTGGTGAAAAGGGCGCCCGAGTTTTGATATAGGCTACAACCGGGCGCCCCTTTGTAGCCCATATTTTTACTCGGCTACAAAGTTTTTGGCTACAGTAGGGGGCCCCTTTGTAGCCCATATTTTTGATTCAGCTACAAGGTTTTAGGCTACAAGGTTTTTGATTATGCTACAAAAGGGCACCCTTTTTAAGCTGAGATCTTTGATTTGAGGGTGCAGGGGAGGTTAGGATTAGACATCACAAGCGGGGGGGAGGGGTCTTAGGGTTAGGCACCACCTGGGGGGTCTTAGGGTTAGGTACCACCAGGGGAGTCTTAGGATTAGGCACCACATGGGGAGTCTTAGGGTTAGGCACCACCTGGGGAGCCTTAGGGTTAGGCATCACCTGGGGGGGGTCTTAGGGTTAGGCACCACCTGGGGGGGTCTTAGGGTTAGACACCACCTGGGGGGTCTTAGGGTTAGGCACCACCTGGGGAGTCTTAGGGTTAGGCACCACCAGGGGAGTCTTAGGGTTAGGCACCACCTGGGGAGTCTTAGGGTTAGGCACCACCTGGGGGGGTCTTAGGGTTAGGCACCACCTGGGGGGTTAGGGTTAGGCACCATCAGGGGAGGGTACTGTGTGAGAGTAGGGAGTAGTTAGGTCATAATAATCACTTTTCTTAGCTATATCTAGAGCCCTTTTATAGCCCAACAAATTTTGCATACAACAGCATTCTTTTTATAAACAAAAACTAGCTTTTTTGGCTACACCAGGTGCCCTTTGTAGCCAAATTTGGCAGATATGGGCTACACCAAGACAAGACAAGACAAATAACATTTATATTGCGCTTTTCTCCTGGCGGACTCAAAGCGCCAGAGCTGCAGCCACTAGGGCGTGCTCTATAGGCAGAAGCAGTGTTAGGGAGTCTTGCCTAAGGTCTTCTACTGAATAGGTGCTGGCTTACTGAACAGGCAGAGCCGAGATTCGAACCCTGGTCTCCTGTGTCAGAGGCAGAGCCCTTAACCATTACACCATCCAGCCACCGCACCAGGCGCCCTTTGTAGCCGAAGTTGGCATATATGGGCTACACCATGTGCCCTTTGTAGCCGAAGTTGGCATACGGGCTACACCAGGCGTTCTTTTTGTAGCCAAATTTGGTATATGTGGGCTACACTAGGAGCCCTTTTTCCGAGGTGCCCTTTTCAAATGCCCTAAAACGCCTCATCCCGCGGCTGAAAACTCAATCACCCAAGACTCCCTGGGGCTAATTGTGGGGAGCACTTCCTAGTAGAGGCAGAGCTTTGTGCTTTAGCTCTGCCTCTACTCCATCAATCTGCACGGATCGCCGCCTCTCCCTGCCCCTCTCAGTCTTCTTTCGCTGAGAGGGGTGAGGGAGAGGCGGCAATCAGTGCAGATTGACGCGCATGGAGGCAGAGCTACAGCCCAAAGCTCTGCCTCCTTGGGCAGCAAAATCTACGACCAGGAAAGTCGTGGATGTTTGCTCTAGGAGTTAGGGGTGATTAATTGAGTTTTCAGCCGCAGGGATGCAGCGTTTTAGGTGCTGCAATCATGCTAATGAGGTTTTTAAAATAAAAACATGAATTTAGGGAGGCTTCAGAGTCTTTTTAAGGAAGGTTTGTGATTAGGCAGCACATGCATGGGATTGGGTTTACACATCCTTCTAAGGGCTTTATCACACAAACAGTTTCCAGCCCCCTGAAGTCTTCCTGCTCCCTTCGCTGTGATTCCGCGCTCAGCCGTTCTTTACTTGTCCCCCTCTGTAATCATTGCATAGACAATTTGATTGTAAACAATTCCATGTTAGACCTGGCCCTCAATTAGCAGCTAGTAACATTTAAGCACTGTCGAGTGAACAGGAAGTATGGGATTTGTAGCAAAATATCTGTCCCTTCAAATTATTTTTATTTAAAGGACTGGTTCTATTGACAGCTATGGGGACAAGGTTCTGCAGCACTAGAGGTGGAGATAAAGTACCCCCCAAAAAAAAAAAATTGGCCCAGTGTAGGTAGCAGATGTGGCTGCAGTATTAGGTATTCCCCTAACCAAGTTAGATAGTCAGATGTATCCCCAGAATAAGGCAGCCCTTTCCCAATTTAGATAGCCAGATGTGCCACCAATATTAGGCCCCCTCCAACATGCAGAGTCACGAGCAGAGCTGCAAAAGTGCTTTTCCCCTCTCTGGGATCCTCAGCCTGTGGCAAGCTTGCCTCTCCTCTTGTCTCCCTCTATTGACGCACGTAATGAGAGATGCCACTAGAATGAGACATAGAGAGGAGATGCTGCGAGATCCCTGAAAGGTGAAAAGCACTTCTACAGTTCCCCTCTAGTGAGGGGTTCTCAGGGAGGCATGGGCTTGCCCACAGGTCTATATGCCCAGAGGTAAAGCAGGTCATCTTGGTGCATGGATGCATAGTGCCTTATATGGGGGCCACTAAGATGCAATGCTATAGCCTGTGGCCACTGCACGTGTAATTCGGTTGTTGGCAATAGCCGAACCCCATATTGTGTATCTACCCCCCCCCCCCCTTTCCCCCCAGCTGCAAGGACTGTGTTTTATGCCGCCAGGAATTTCTTCAGCAACAGGGTGAGCCGTCATTTAGCTTACTCTGCACCCAACTCACTGGTGGCAATACAAAAACGTACGCCCCAGAGGCTGGTGCCTCCAAAGCCTTTGCCTTGGCCTGACCCTAAGCTATGTTGTAATCATATTTTTGGCATGCATTCAGCCTCCTACAAGAGCAGTATTTATGCTTACTTTAGTCAGTCTCCTTCATGAATCAAGGGCACCATCTTTGTTAACTAACAGTTTGGTCAATGAAGATTTATTGAAAAGAAGAGCTAGCTTCTTGTGTGAGTAAGAGGGACTGCCTACATGTCATGCTGATGTAAATCACCCAGCATGCATTTTGATGGCAGTATATTGTCAGCGTAATCACATTATCGGAAGCCCAATCAACATTTTTTAACTATTATTCACCATTAGGGTGAGGAAAATGGCTATTGTCAAAGAATATGGAGATTCAGTTTCTAGGTAGAGATTGCCAACAAATCGAATCTTCATGCAGACAAAATATACATATTAATAAAGATCACTGAATGCATTTATAAACAACTAGAAGTAAGCCCATCCATTACAAAATGGGCGCTAGGGCTCGGACACGCCCCCCTCACCCCCTTCTCCCACCTTACCAACAACCGCGCACGGCCGTGCTGCCTATGCACACGCACAGTGGCACTCCATGCTGCGTGAACGCAGAGCCACGCAAGCGCCCGCCCCGTGCACCCGTCCTCCTGCTGTCCCATGTCTGCCCACCTGCCGCGCATGCGCGTTGGCACCAATGCACAGACGCAGGGACACACGCACATTATTATATAGGATTAGTGTAAGGGCTAAGAGAATCAGTCTAACTGGTGTAACTATGGAGGAAAAAGCACTTGCAAATGCAAGAGGATGATTTCCCTGATGTGTATGTTTCTCATATATGTAAAGCAGTGCATCAGTGGACTGTGTAGTAGGGTATTGCCTTTACCAGTGTCCGGTACAGATTGACATCTTTACTGTTGCCCATGCTCTGACTCCTCTCTATGTTGCTGGTCTTCTCACAAGCCATCTCACGCATGCAAAAAGACTTGGGGTGGGAGCCATATACAGGGCCGGATTTGTACTTTTCACCGCCCAAGGCCAACTATACTGTCTGTTTGGTTGTTATCTCTGTGTGCCCCAATGAGAATTCTACTTACTTTCCCTCATTGGATGTCAGTTGTCACAGATGACTATTTTAGTAATATGCGTATAGATTATAAGTTATGTTTTCCTTAAGAACTTTTATGTTATGTTTGTTATCTCATTAATGATGGAACCATTGTGTCACCATGAGAGCTAGGCTGAAGTGTACCTGCAGGATAGAGCTTACAGGTCTTGCAGGGATGACACAAGTACAGGACAGGGAGTTTGAAGGTTAAATCTGTCCTTGTAGATATGGATGGCTGCATAGAATAGCTTTACTGCCCCTCACTGAGCCGCCCCTAAATTTCTGGTGCCCTAGGCCATGGCCTATGTGGCCTTGCCAGAAATCCGGCCCTGGCCATATACAGTTCATTTATGTGAGTGAGAACAACGGTGGTGATATGATATATACCCAAGGCTGGAGAAGGAGATACATTCCTCCATAGCCCACTGATGCACTACTCTCTACTCTGCATAAGGGGGAAAAGGATTGTGGCAACTGCACAGTTACTGAGAATGGGGGGGGGGGGGAGTGAAGAAAAGGGTGGTGGTGGGGTGGTTCAGGGAGTAAGGTGATGTTTTAGCCACACTGTTATGAGAGGGAGGGTGACCCAGTGCCTGTACTAGTCATGATAGCTGCATTTGTTGTGGTGGGAAAATTGAGACATGGTGGTAAGATGAGAGGGGCTTTTATTTGGGGACAAAGTTTCACTGGAGGTTCCATGTTTTATAGTAGTTATGCCCCTGGTGACCAATCATCCTTCCAACTGATGTCCTGATATTATGTAACAGTTCAGATGGAACTGCCATATTAACATATACACATAACTGATTATTCTTTTATATAATCTTTTGTTTCCGAGGAACGTCCTGTTCAAATTGTGTTTATTGATTGTCCAGTCATATAAACATTATAATATGTATGATTGATTCGTCAGTATTTGCCATCTTGTTTGATCACAGCTGACCAAAGAGCAAGTTATTTGTTGTTCATGATTGGATAGTTCATCCAACTGAACTGAGATAGATGTTCTTCCCTTTCTAGACTTTGTAAACATGAGGGGTGATATATTATAAATAACGCAATTCATTTGTTTTCTTTGACCCCTGTAATTTTGCTACTTCCGCTTTCCAATCATCTTCTTTTCTTTTTAATCCTATTTAGCCAGTGTTCCCTCCATATGTAATGGCTTTCTTTATTCAACTTTTTTACAGCAGCGCGCCTTCATTTAATCACCACTCCTTTCCTAACCTTGGTGCTTTTCTTGTAACCCATTGACATTGTGAAAAGATAATCCAGCAGCTCCCTGTGGCTGAGGTTAAATCAGTAGAAAGGTGGGAGGCAGAGCTAGTGCAGCCTGTCTCCCTGTGCAGCCAGCAGCTGGTAGCAGTATCAGGCTAAGTATCCCTCTGGCTGCGCAGCATACTCTGAGTAGTGCTAGGCAGAAAGAAAGGAGAACATTCAGAGCCTAATGGAGGCTCCCATCTGTTTGTATTAGTTCCGGGTCAGTTCCTGTAGCGGAATCCAAAGATGAGTGAGATTAGATCTGACGTCTGTGCAGGACGTTTGTTTTATTTCTGGAAGTGTGGGTTTTTTATATAGATAGAAGACGTGAGAAGGTATTGAATGAGGTACCCTGGGGCAAAGAGAATATAAGTATTAAGTAAGAATCTGAAAAGACTGTGTGCTCGGGGAATAAGACAGTAATTTAGAGATGGAAAAAGAATTGCAGATTAACTCCTTCACTGAATGGATTTTAGTACTGTAATTCCAGGCAAATGCATTAAACAATTTAAGCCATAAGTCTACTTTGTAGTGGAAATAGGATACATTCAACTAGATATGTCAAGGTGTGCTACAAATGCCAAAGTACACTTTCTTTTAAGGGCCGGTTCACACAGGCTTCTGCATTAAATCAAGTGGATTGACAAATGCTGTACTTGATTCCGTCCTTTCCAGTTGTTTCGTTTATCCTGGGAGCTACATGTAGCATCCAGGATCAACTAAGCTTGGAGCTTCTGTGTCCCCCTGCAGGGGACAAAACGCGCCACATTTGCTGGACGACTAGCAGTGCTGCCGAAGGTTGTCAAATGCTTTTTTGCTCGCAAGCAGAAAAGCATTTATGTTAGATGCCACGTGACCCCTGTGTGAACTGGCCCTAATTAGCACCTAGACATATTTATATTTCTAAAAATACCATGCTTGCTATACACCAGCAGTTCTGGATGTAAGCCTGGCTTCAGGGATATAAAGAGATAATTTGCATATTCAGTAGCGATGCATTGTGGGTAAACACAGATGTTCACTTAAAGAGAATCTGTATTGTTAAAATCGCACAAAAGTAAACATACCAGTGTGTTAGGGGACATCTCCTATTACCCTCTGTCACAATTTCGCCGCTCCTCGCCGCATTAAAAGTGGTTAAAAACAGTTTTAAAAAGTTTGTTTATAAACAAACAAAATGGCCACCAAAACAGGAAGTAGGTTGATGTACAGTATGTCCACACATAGAAAATACATCCATGCGCAAGCAGGCTGTATACACCCTTCCTTTTGAATCTCAAGAGATCATTTGTGTGTTTCTTTCCCCCTGCAGCTATCTTCCACTGAAGTGTCAGGCTGTTTCTTCCTGCAGAGTGCAGACAGCTCTGCCTGTATGTAATTAATCAGTATGTGAAAGCCCAGCCAGCTCAGAGGAGGATTTATCCAGCTTGTAAAAGATAAGAGAGAAGCTGCCCTAATCTAAATAATACACAGGCAGTGTGCAGAGAGGGGCCTGGAGGGGGGAGATGCATCACAGAACCACAACACTGAAGAACTTGGCAGCCTTCCAGACACAGGCTGACAAGTCTGACAAGAGAGAGATAAGTTGATTTATTACAGAGATGGTGATAGTAGAACGTGCTGCAGTAAGCCAGAGCACATTAGAATAGCTTTTGGAACTTGTAGGATGATAAAAAACAGGATGCAATTTTTGTTACGGAGTCCCTTTAACGCTGTATTATCGCAAATAACTTCTGTTTTAAGAAGGCAAATCACACAAAAAATGCCAAGCAAAACCTAAAAAAAGGATACAACTCTTGTGAAGCAGGGAACACACTTGACTTTCAGTTTTCTGTGCGCATTTTTCTGCATACTTTTTCTGCACACCAAGTGTGTTGCTATGTCAGTTTTTCTGCATCCAATCTGCGTGTAGTGGAAACAGGCCCTAATTGATAGAGAAAACTGACAAAATGTAATTATGCAGAATGTCAGTTTTTTTTCTGCGTGCGAACAACATATTAAGTGTGTACTAGCCCATTGATTAACAGGAGTTCTCAGTTTTTTTGTGCAGAAAACGCGCACGAAAACAGTCAAGTGTGTTCCCTGCCTGAAAAGTGGTATGGCTATATCAGGATCTCTTCAAGACTGAACCATCATTAGGTCTTATTCATCAAAACTGAAGAAACGGAAGATCATTAATCAGGCAAATGTTTCACAAAATAGCAAAAAGCTGATGTATTAAATCTGACCAAGATCAGTGACTACGGGATGACATCTGTCTTTGGTAAGCCTCCAGAGATCCCTCTGTTTTATAGGAGAATACCACCCATAGTTGAGCTATAATGAAATGTAGCTGAGTTGTGTAATAGCCTGTAGAGCAGGGGTCTCAAACTCAATTTACCTGGGGGCCGCAGGAGGCAAAGTCAGGATGAGGCTGGGCCGCATAAGGAATTTCACAATCGCAGCGCATCGCCGCCTCTGCCCGCCCCTCTCACTCTTCCTTCACAGAGAGGGGCGGGGTGAGGCGGCGATCCGTGCAGCGATTGACCTCAGGAGGGGCAGAGCTGAGGGGCAGAGCTGAAGCTGAAAGCTCTGCCCCTTCCAGGAAATGCCGGCGGATTGCCCCCCCCCCCCCCCCGGGCGATTTGAGGGCTCTGCAGCCCTCGTTTAGCGGCGGGGATGCGGCGGATTACTTTGGAGCACTGAAGCGAACTATAAGGAAGCTTTTGCCGGTGAGGGACACAAAATATTGTATCGAGGGCCGCAAATGGCCCGCGGGCCGCGAGTTTGAGACCCCTGCTGTAGAGGAACAGCACGGGAAAACTGGAAAATGTGTCACTTTACATGCTAATATGGCACAGGCAATGAAGAGAATAATATGCAAGTACTCCTCAGCAATAGACTGTCAAAGGGAGATAGGACAAACAACCCTTGCTGGAAGATCATAGTCCCTGTGGACCCTGTGTCTATTAAGTAATGTCAGAAAAGTACAGGTAGAGTAATAGTGTTGTTCTCCATAGTGCAAAAGGTGAGTGAAAATTCTATTTATTCTTCTTGCATTTTGCATGCCAAGCCTCCCCCTCTCACAGTGGATAGATGTATGTGAGCTTCATGGTCAGAATGAAATATACATGAACCAATAGAAATATGAATTTCTTATGTTGTTGATAGTAGTAGGAGATCAGAATCAGAATCAATTTATTTTTCGCTAAGTAAGTTTGCACCTACAAGGAATTTGTCTTGGCAGTTGCTTAACAAACACAAACAAAAACAATACAAGGACAGACAGTGTGAATATTACAAGTTAAGGACATTATAAGTATAGTGGCAGTAAGCAATGTGAGAATTGTTCATGTTTAGTTCTGTGCTGATTACTTTCAGTCCTAGCAGCTCTAACGTGGTTCAGCATTAACCCTCCTGGCGGTTTACTAAAAAATCGCCAGGGGGCAGCAAATCTTTTTTTTTTTTTTTTTTTTTTTTTCATGTAGCGAGACAGTCTCGCTACATGATAGCCGCTGCTCAGCGGCATCCCCCCAGCCCCTCCGATCGCCGCCGGCGATCAGGAGATCCCGTTCAAAGAACGGGATCTCCTGGAGGGCTTCCCCCGTCGCCATGGCGACGGGGCGGGATGACGTCACCGACGTCATCGACGTCGTGACGTCAAAGGGGATTCCTATCCACCCCATAGAGCTGCCTGGCACTGATTGGCCAGGCAGCGCACGGGGTCTGGGGGGGGGGGGCAGCTGCGGCGCGACGGATAGCGGCGGATCGGCGGGTAGCGGCGGCGATCGGGCACTGCACGCAGCTAGCAAAGTGCTAGCTGCGTGCAGCAAAAAAAAAATTATGCAAATCGGCCCAGCGGGGCCTGAGCGGTGCCTTCCGGCGGCATAGCCCGAGCACAGCTCGGGCTTACCGCCAGGAAGGTTAAGTATGGCTACCGCTTGAGGAAAAAAACTGTTCCTGTGTCTAGATGGTTCAGTCTTCTGAAACATACCTCAGCAGTTGGGAGTGTATGGATGGCCCAGACAGAGGCTTACTGGATCCTCTTAGAGCACAGCCTTCTAGCAAATGGTATCCCAAAACATATTAAACTCATGAACGTCGAATACATTTTTTCTGGCTTTACTCCCAGAGTCCCAGCCATGGACAAGTGCATTTCCACTGGGCATGTGCAAGTAAGGTCCATGAATGCCCAGAAGAACAAATTGCTCGTGCATGAAGGAACAAAGCCATGAATGAGCGTTTCATCGTACTGGGCAGGTGCGGAGCTTCTTATGTGCCGATCTCTCCTTCCATGACAAGATCACAGCCGAAAGAAACGTATTTGACTGTTGTGAATAGGTTTAGAAGGTTTTTGGGGAAAGAGGGCTATAAGAAGAATCAGGAAGCCTCTGGACTATGATGAGGTTTCTCTCAGTACAGAGGTTAGTATCTGACTTATAAAATGCTTCAGGTGTACTTTAATGCTTGGTTCTCTTGCTATTTGCATGTAGCTTGGAAACGAGACAATCTAAGGTGGCAGCATTTGATTGGTCCAGTTTCAGTGTGCGTACAACCACAATTTACAATTCATTGATCATCTCTGCAGTTCAGCAAGCGTTCCTTTGAGTTCAGTTTATCACTTGGGCAGAACTAAGCATTACTTTTCCAGGCTGCATGAGTTGAGAATTCTGCTAACAGCAATCATGATTGACATATGGTTTGAATTCTTAAAACCAAAATATCTCTGCTGAAAATAACTATTTCTGTTAAATAGTTTAATCAGATGCTGGAACAGAAATAACCACAGTTTACCACAAGTGGCCAGAGGATTCCAGCTGTCAGCTGTCATTTCAGAAAAAGTCTGAACATTACATTCCTGAATACATACAAAAATTGTTACCTTTTCTCAAATTGATCATCATGGAAATTTGTATGGCTGACACTGAGGTTAACCCCCTCCTACAGTGTCATGTAATTGCCATGACCATGACAGTTCCCTGTCTGTGAACTTTGTTGCATTGTGGGAAATAACATATTTTGCCAACTGCTATGCAATCAGTATCTCCCTCTGTGCATATAAACAAACAAACAAAAAAAACTTTCTGGCCTATCACATTGTTAGTGGGTGCATAAAAAGAAAAGGGCAGTTGGTGCTGTCCATTTGTTCATACCTACCTGCAGTAAGTATGCTGACCTTCAGATCAAACAACAAGAACAAATTACATGGCGAGTATCAATTAATTCTTGATTTACAGTATCTTCTATATCTTAACTTCTCACTTTGCAATATCTTGATTTATTTTTTACCACTACTACTATGATTTGGTTCCTCTTTCACTGTCCATCAAATGAGCCCTATCTATTAACCTAACCATATAATTAAGGAAGGAGAAAAAAAAACACATCTGTTCCTACAAATACTGTGTACACCTGTAAGTGTTACATAACTAGTATAAACAATTTTTCATAATACTTGTTAAGGCAAGTATACATAGACCTTTGAGCTAATTTGTCATTGAATTTGCAATTTACATTTTGGAGCTCAATCTTTCCAGTAAATGGAAATTTCAATGTGAACTGAAAATAAAGGTCGCTGTACACTGGCAACTTCAATTGCCTTGCAGTCAAAGTCCTGCTGTACTGAACTCAAGATCCATATATGCTCGCTCGTATTCTGCTGGTGATTTGTGTATAAGGAACACCTGGCAAGCCTGACTACATGATGAACTGGAGTCCGTTTAACTATTATAAACATTTACTTCACTTTAGAGTTTTGATTTTTTTTGACCCGCTGAGTTTATTTATGTAAGAGTCCCTTATTCTGTTTGAGATTGCATTGCATTTGATATTTGAAAAGAAATGATTCAATAACATGTCATGAGTGCCCAGCAACCAGTGGCATATTGACACTGTAATAAAAGTAATGTTTGTTGCTAACTGCATAAGCGACCAAGAGACAAGGTATTATCCTTTATTGCCACCTAAAAACATGCCTATGGCATGGAAGACAGCTGTGCATGCTGTACTGTTTTCAAGGTCAAATAATTGAGCCACATATTTCAAAGAAAATCCAAGCTGTTACTTGTCTATGTGGACCCTGATGATGTAATAGTAAATAGTAGTGAATGTTATCAGGGACCTGATGCACAAATTAGCTGTAAAATTGACGTGCACAGGATGTGCACAGGCAATTTACTAATGGCAGGGGGGCAATGGCTATTATATAGTAGTGCTGCAAACTTTACCGGGGTAACTTGTGTGTTTATTGGGTGCCATGGGGTCCAAATTTGCCCTCAATTACAGTATTTCAACTGCTTATGGCGGGGCCTGCAAAACTGTGTGGGTTTTTTGCAGCAACTGGCAGCAGGGGGATGGTTTAGGCTAGTTGTGGGGGGTGGGTGGATAAGCTTAGCTGTGGGGGGTGCATGGTTAAGGTTAACCATGGGGGCTAATTAAGGTTAGGCATGGGGGGTGGGTGGTTAAGGTTAGGTGTGGGGGATGGGTGGTTAAGGTTAGGCATTGGCGGTAATTAAGGTTAGGCGTGGGTGTTTAAGGTTAGGCGTGGGGGATGGGTGGTTAAGGTTAGGCATGGGTGGTAATTAAGGTTAGGCGTGGGTGGTTAAGGTTAGGTGTGGGGGGTGGGTGGTTAAGGGTAGGCATGGGGGTGGGTGCTTAAGGTCAACCGTGGGAGTTGCGTAGTTCAGGGGGGGTTGGTTAAGGTTAGCCATGGGGAGGGGTTAAGGTTAGGTATGGTTAGGCATGGAGGTTGGGTGGTTAAGGTTAGGCATTAATAGTGGGAGGATTCAGTATGAGCTGAAGAGCTATCTAGAGCTATGTTTAAAGCTATGTTAGCTACAGTGTGTGTTACTGATATTATACTATCATCACTTTCGTTGTAATGGTAGAATGCCAGTAAATATGCCAACATTCTACCATGGGGTTTTCTGGGCATCAAGGCAGTATGGCTACTTTTACCCCTTTTCTTTTGGAATCTATTGGTAGCAGCTTTGGAATGCAGTCTCTTCCTGCTTCACTCTCTTTCTCTCTGCTCTCTCAGTAGCCAAGGGTGCGAATGAGTTAATTTTAGCAGAAGCTGCTCTGCAGACAGATGAACATCGACTCCCTGGGACTGTGTAGGTCTCTAGGGTATTAATTATATGCACTGTAGAATTGTGTAGTCAGAGTATGTAGCTGTGATATTAATACACACTAATCAGGTTTGCTTTTCCAGTAAGATTGATAAATTGAAGTGGTGATTAATGTATTGCTGTCTTTCATTCTTAGGAGTCCTTTGAAAATCATGTAATTGTGTTATCCAAGGGTTAGGCTTTGTTTCATATAATTAGATCAACCAAAAATGCATCCCTCTCTTCAGGAAAAGGTCCTGTTCATGCAGTGCTCGTTACATGCAGCAGCACAAGATCGTTTTTGGAAAATTCTCCAATTAAAGAACACTGATTTCCCAATTCCTTTCATGAGGGGATAACACATTTCCTCTCTCCGCACAGAAACATCTTATTATGTCACATGAAAATGCAACTGCACATGACATGCTCAAAGCACTGCAGTCTGTCCATAGAGCACAGGCTTTTAATCACATTTTCCTAGCATTTACCTAGTATTTGCAACAGTTTATCAAATGCTAGGGAATGCCAACTGGGGAAAATACAAATATGGACATTATGTGGCAGGAGCACAATCTGGATGGAATCCATATGTTCTATACTGATAAGTTAATTGGTTCTCCCCAATAATTGGTCTTAGACTATGGTAGGGACATTACACTATTTAAAGTGTGGCTATGGTATGGATTGCATTGTGGCATAATTATGTAGTCTGTAAAGCTCTGAGGAAGATGTCAGCACTATATAAATGCATACTAATAATATAGACTAGGATTATGGTAGGGATTAGATTTTGAGTTTCTCTAAGTAACATTTAGTGACATGCCCTGTTCAGTAACATAGAAGTTAGCCAAGGTCTCTGCAGCAAGCTGTGCAGCAGCAGAAGTTCCTGTGTCCTGTGACCGCTTGTAGACGAGGAAAAGGCTTCCTGTATCACTTTAGATGTGCTTACATGCCACTAGAGGCCACTCTACTGTGTAATGCTATATAGATCTGAACATCTAAAGTGATGCAGAAAAGCCTCCTTCTACTCTGCTATTCTGAAGTCCCGCCTTCCAGAGCATCAGAGCAGATAGGGTGAGAAGCAGGAGGAGGAGGCTCTTCCTATCGGCTCTCTGCTTTATGCTCACTTCTGTCTGTCAATGCTATTGAATGGTACTTGCTACTTTCTGATAGTTCAGAGCTGGAGGTAACTACTGAACATCTCTCCTGGCTTCCTTTACTGCATGCCTTTGTCTTTCTGTATTTGTTGAGGTATTTACCGCACAAGTCGGTAATTTACCTCACTGGTCAGAAATTTCAACTTTAGTTAGTGAATTGACATTTTACTAAATGATCAGTAAAATCAGCTGTTTTCCATATTACCGCATGCGGTAAAGCTTTGTGAATGCTGGCCTATGACTGTGGTAAGGATTCGACTGTGAGTGTAAACCCCTTTGAGGGAAGGTGAGTGACATAATTATGTACTATATAAAGCACTGCAGAAGTTGTCAGAACTATGATAGAGACAGTAGGGCATGCCAGGCTCTGTCTTAAAGAGACTCCGTAACAAAAATTTCATCCGGTTTTCTTCCATCCTACAAGTTCCAAAAGCTATTCTAATGTGCTCTGGCTTACTGCAGCATGTTTTACTATCACCATCTCTGTAATAAATCAACTTATCTCTCTCCTGTCAGACTTGTCAGCCTGTGTCTGGAAGGCTGCCACGTTCTTCAGTGTTGTGGTTCTGTGATGCATCTCCCCCCTCCAGGCCCCTCTCTGCACACTGCCTGTGTGTTATTTAAATTAGGGCAGCTTCTCTCTTATCTTTTACAAGCTGGATAAATCCTCCTCTGAGCTGGCTGGGCTTTCACATACTGAGGAATTACATACAGGCAGAGCTGTCTGCACTCTGCAGGAAGAAACAGCCTGACACTTCAGAGGAAGATAGCTTCAGGGGGAAAGAAACACACAAATGATCTCTTGAGATTAAAAAGGAAGGCTGTATACAGCCTGCTTGTGTATGGATGTATTTTCTATGTGTGGATATACTGTACATCAACCTACTTCCTGTTTTGGTGGCCATTTTGTTTGTTTATAAACAAACTTTTTAAAACTGTTTTAACCCCTTTTAATGCGGCGGGGAGCAGCGAAATTGTGACAGAGGGTAATAGGAGATGTCCCCTAACGCACTGGTATGTTTACTTTTGTGCGATTTTAACAATACAGATTCTCTTTAATGCTCAGGAGGGTGGGGGAGGGGAATTACTTAACTGATCCAATGTAATTGGGGCACAGGTGATGCTTTGCCCCCCTCCTCAGGTCACGGGCATGTTTCAGAAGTTTGCTACAGCTCCTCTGTTGGACTTCATGAATTGGTAAAAATGATGGTCTTTGGGCATGTACCAGCAGCTATGTCCTGGATGTATGCTCTGGATGTATGCCTGGCTTTTCAGGGACATAAGAATGATTTGCATATTTACTCACTGACCTGTAGTAATGCATTATGGATGCAACTTCTTGCTCATGTGAAGCTGAGTATTTGCACACATCTTCTGTTTTAAGGAGGCAAGGTAGTATTATGATAGTAGTAGGTAATGCCAGCTATATAAATAATTGTTCTTTGCATTTTTTTTACAAGAAAAGCTGACATCTCCTTGGAGTAAATGTTAATGTAGGCAAAAGTCTTTTGCTGTCTCTTATGCATCTTATTAGCGCGTTTGGCTTCCAGTATCACTTATATGCAGATGATACCCAAATCTATATCTAGCTCTTGATGTGTGCTTTAACCCTCTGGGCGATACAATTATATCGCCCAGGAGGTGGCGCAGCACTATTTTTTTAAATTTTTTGTTTTTTAAATCATGTAGCGAGCCCAGGGCTCGCTACATGATAGCCGCAGCGCAGCGGCATCCCCCCACCCACTCCGATCGCCTTTGGGCGATCAGAGTAAGCAGGAAATCCCGTTCAGAACGGGATTTCCTGCTGGGCTTCCCCGGTCGCCATGGCGACGGGGCGGGATGATGTCACCGACGTCTTGGACGTCGTGACGTCAGAGGGAGTCCCGATCCACCCCTCAGCGCTGCCTGGCCTGATTGGCCAGGCTGCGCAAGGGGTCGGGGAGGGGGGGGGCTGCGTGGCATGGCGAGCGGCGGCGGATCGGCGGCGAGCGGCGGCGATCGGAAGTTACACGCAGCTAGCAAAGTGCTAGCTGCGTGTAACAAAAAAAAATTATGCAAATCGGCCCACCAGGGCCTGAGAAATCCTCCTGCGCGATATACCCCGAGCTCAGCTCGGGATTATCGCTCAGGAGGTTAACTTCTTGTGTTCCTGGCTGCCTAAATGCTATTTTGTCCTCAGTACTGATAGTTGTTAAACTCAGTACTGACACAACTAATTCAGCCTCCCTGACAGACATAACAGTTGACTAGGATAACACCTTAAAGGATTTAAAAAAAAAAATCAGATTTACTTACATAAAGCCTATGTATCCCTCGTCACCTCGTCGGAGGCTGCTATGGAGTGGAGCCCGGGAGACTGGCTTGGTGCATAGCTGCAGTGAGGGACACATAGGCCTCAATTCACTAAGCTTTATCGAACACTTTATCGAACGTTTGATAATTTACCTCATGAGTAAAATCTAATTTTGAATTCACTAAGGTGTTATTGATATATTAAATGTTTTATCGATAAAACGTTCAATAAATCTATAACACCTCAGTGAATTCAAAATTAGATTTTACTCATGAGGTCAATTATCAACCATTCAATAAAGTGTTCAGTAAAGCTTAGTGAATTGAGGCCATAGGCTTCCAGGGGCTGGAGGAAGCCCCAGTTAAGTAAATCTTATTTTAAAAAACAACTCCAGTCCTTCAAGCTTGCTGCTTTGAAGTATTTAGTAATTCCATTCAATCAACACAATAACAAGTTAACGATGTCTTTCCAACTCCAACTAGATCCATTTCTTCTTGATTAAAGATGCTACTAAAATGCTAGCACATGCCATCATCATTACCAACTAGACTACTGCAACATCCTGTTCTGTGGTTTACCACTGAATTGGCTAGTATATATCCACATCCATGCCCATTTTTAGGGCCGTGCGGCCCGTGCAGTCGCCCTGGGCGCTGAAGGAGTTGTGGGCGCTGCAATGGAGGGGGGAGTCAGCCGCAGGGAGGGCAGCCCGACCTCTTCCTCCCTTCCTCGCCGCAGGCGCCCTCCGTGTTCCCCCCTCCGAGTCTGACTGCAGGGAAGGGAAGCGCTGTCACCGCTGTGTAGGGAGAGTGGCAACTCACCTCCCTGGATCCAATCGCAGCCGGTCTCCACTTCTGTCTTCTCTTCATACTAGCCGCTGATACACACGCTGCTTCCGGCTTCAGGGAGCAGCGTGCGTATCAGCGGCTATGAAGAGAAGACAGAAGAGGAGACTGGCTGCGGTTGGATCCAGGGAGGTGAGTTGCCCCTCCCTACACAGCGGTGACAGCGCTTCCCTTCCCTGCAGTCAGACTTGGAGGGGGGAGCACGGAGGGCGCCCGCGGCGAGGAAGAGAGGGAGAGGTCGGGCTGCCCTCCCCGCGGCTCCCCCTCCATACTGGGGGGCACCTACCTAATCTAACCTATACTGGGGGCACCTACCTAATCTAACCTATACTGGGGGGCACCTACCTAATCTAACCACACTGGGGGGCACCTACCTATTCTAACCACACTGGGGGGGGGGGGCACCTACCTAATCTAACCTATACTGGGGTGCACCTACCTAATCTAACCACACTGGGGTGCACCTACCTAATCTAACCACACAGGGGGGGCTCCTACCTAATCTAACCACACTGGGGGGCACCTACCTAATCTAACCTATACTGGGGGGCACCTACCTAATCTAACCTATACTGGGGGCACCTACCTACTCTAACCACACTGGGGGGGGGCACCTACCTAATCTAAGCTATACTGGGGGGCACCTACCTAATCTAAGCTATACTGGGGGGCACCTACCTAATCTAACCACACTGGGGGGGGGGGGCACCTACCTAATCTAACCACACTGGGGGGCACCTACCTAATCTAACCTATACTGGGGGGCACCTACCTAATCTAACCACACTGGGGGGCACCTACCTAATCTAACCACACTGGGGGGGGGGCTCCTACCTAATCTAACCACACTGAGGGGAACCTACCTAATGTAACCTATACTGGGGGACACCTACCTAATCTAACCTATACTGGGGGCACCTACCTACTCTAACCACACTGGGGGGGGCACCTACCTAATCTAACCTATACTGGGGGGCACCTACCTAATCTAACCTATACTGGGGGCACCTACCTAATCTAACCACACTGGGGGGGCACCTACCTAATCTAACCACACTGGGGGGGCACCTACCTAATCTAACCACACTGGGGGCACCTACCTAATCTAACCTATACTGGGGGGCACCTACCTAATCTACCCACACTGGGGGGCACCTACCTAATCTAACCACACTGGGGTCACCTACCTAATCTAACCTATACTGGGGGGCCCCTACCTATCTAACCTGTATTGGGGGCACCTACCTACCTAGCCTATACTGGTGGCAACTATACTGGCTACTTATATTGGAGGCACCTACCTAACTAACCTATACTGGGGGCACCTACCTATCTAACCTAGGCTGGGGGCAACTATTCTGACTCCCTATATTAGAGGCACCCACCTAGCTAACCTGTACTGGGGGCACCTACCTATCTAACCTATACTGGGGGCAACTATACCGGCTACCTATACTGGAGGCACCTACCTGGCTAACCTATACTGGGGAAAACTATACTGGGGCACCTATGCCTGGCTACCTATACTGGGGGGACCTATAGCTGGCTACCTGTACTAAGTGCAACTAGACCTGGCTAACGTATACTGCGGGCATGTATACCTGGCTCCGCGGGGGGGGGGGCAATTTTAACACCCTCGCCCTGGGTGCATTTTGGCCTAGAAACTGCCCTGTCCACTTCTTGCTGAAAACTACTGCTGGACTCCCCCATCTCTCCGCTTGCTCTTCTATCACTGCTCCCCCTGGGCAGTTCCTGCACTGGATGCCCTTCAAACAAAGGATAATGTTCAAGCTCCTAGCTCTTACCTAAAAATCTCTCTGTTATCTGGCTCCCACATGCAATGCTATGCTTAGATACCATTCTACACACAATCTAAACGTGGCAATGATCTGCCCCTCTCATAAACCCAAATCACCTCCTCCTACTCCTGCAGCCAGGATTTCTCACATGGAAAAGAATGGAGACGGCACACCAATGGCTCAGCAAACAACTGTATTGAGTATGCAGAGACACAGACACGACATGTTTCGGGCGTAGCCCTTCCTCAGGTGTGCCCCACCTTACATCAATGACACCTTTATACCCCACCAACAGGAAACCACCTGACCCTAGATCTGGTCACATGGTGGACAACCATCATAGTGCAAAGAGTAAACAATATACAAACACATTTACCACAATCCTTATATCAATTGTCCATTAGTCCACATTTGGGGAACTACACCAAACGATGTCTACCCCAGTAAATCACTGAGGAAATAGTTACCCCGACAGCTAAATTCAAAATAGGTTACAATATCATTCTTGATACATTCAGTTTTCAGATTTCAATATCTTTTCTAGGGCAGTCATATACAAAGCCTGTAAGAGAGGACATATTAAAGAAAACACTTGAGGCTTACGTTTTCATTAAGACCTTTTGGTTGAATACAATCAAATTTCTTTATCCACCTAGCTTCGCATTGCAAAAGAAATTTTTTCCTATCACCTCCTCTAGACAGGGCTGGTACATCCTCAATTACAAACCATCGCAATTGGGATGCACTGTGGCGACATTCTAGAAAATGCCTTGACACAGACGTCTCATAACTCTTTTTTCCTTTTGCAAAGTTCACAATATTTCTTTTATGTTCTTGTATTCGGGTTGTCACCTCTCTCTCTGTCTTACCGATATATACCTTGCCACAGGGACATTTGAAGCCATACACCACGTATGTACTTGCAAACAGTGAAGAGGCGGCACACAAAAGGCTTGCTATTTAAAGCATATATTGATGGAGCAACACAAGTGTTGCTCCATCAATATATGCTTTAAATAGCAAGCCTTTTGTGTGCCGCCTCTTCACTGTTTGCATGATTCTACCCTCAGGTGGGTGACCTGAGTGAGGCGTAGCACCGGCAGTTCAAGGATTAATTTTCCTGAAGGGGTTCCAGGACCGTGGCCAAGTTCACCACGTATGTACTTAAACAAGTGTATGTACCTTTAACCAAGACCTTTTCACCTGTGAATGGATGGGAAATACTGTTGCCTTTAATAATACCATTGCAACAGTTACAATTTAAGCATGGTACAGTGCCTCTCCTCTGTTCAGGTACACTAACCTTAGGTTTAATGGCAACATCAGATTTGCATACCCAATTTTTTACTGTTTTCCCTCTGCGATACGCAAACACTGGTGGATCAACAAAGAGTTTCCCAAAATCGGGATCCTGTCTGAGGATCGGCCAAAACTTCCGCACCACAGAGCGCACCCGATCAGATAAATGGCCATAATTACACACAAAAGGTAACCGATTAGATGTTTTTTTCTTTTTAGGAAGCAACAATTCACCCCTTTCCATAGACTTCACTTCCTCACCGACCTTTCTAAGGGTTGTTTCATCATACCCCTTTTCCAACATTTTAACGATCAGCAATTCCGCCGATTTCTCGTAATCCTCCATTTTCGACGAGATTCTGCGTGCTCGCAGAAACTGTCCTTTGGGGATGCCCCTTTTAACCGTGGCCGCATGGAAGCTATCCGTACGTAGCAGATTGTTCCTCTCAGTCGGTTTCTGAAACAGACGTGTACATAATTCACCATTTTCAATATAGACCGTCACATCAAGATAATTAATATTACTCACAGAACAATCTGCTGAAAATTTGATGGTCGGATGGGCTAGATTTGCCTCAGGATTTCTCACATGCTCCTTCCCTCCTCTGGAACTCCTTCCATAAATCTCCATCTATTTTATATTCAGATATATCCTAACAACTCTCTTTTGCAAGCAATTTATAGTCTGGCCTAGGTCATTTTAGTTGGCTATTGAGCTATCATCATTTGGAATTAGCTATGCATGAATCTCTTAGGGCTGGTGCACACCGAGCGGGTTTCGTCACGTTTTTGAAGTCGCTTGGGTAATGTATTTTTGAAGCCGCATGGGTAATGTATTTCAATAGGCTGGTGCACACCAGAGCCGGTGGCGTTTTGCAGAAACGCATACTCCCGAGCTGCAGCACTTTTTGGATTTCTGAGGCGTTTCTGCCTCCAATGTAAAGTATAGGAAAAACGCAAACCGCTCTGAAAAACGCTAGATCAGAGCGGTTTTGCAGGCATTTTTGTTACAGAAGCTGTTCAGTAACAGCTTTTACTTAAATCAAATTATAATACTATTGTATAAAGAAGAACCTTATGAATTTTCACACATTTTGGGAAAAACTGTGTTCAGCTGCTCTGTTTGGCTGCACTCAATGGGCCTGGCATTCAAACACCATATTGCATGTTTCCTTACACATCCAACTTATATCTATGCATCATCCTACATCATTTAACATTTTTTCCTAAACCATGTGCGCACCCACACATGCATGCATACACAATGTGTGAAAAGTCTTATTTAGAAGAAAAATATATATATAAAAATATATAAAAATAAGTAATCCCCTCTTCTAAGGCCTCTTTATATCCTACTGCTCCTTTCTATCTGTTACATAATAAGTAAAAGTAGGAAAAAAATGTTTGTCTTTGTTCTCAAAAGACTGGAGAAATGAAAGAATCGTGTTGCATGAAGAACTCAATTTACCCTTATTATGGTGTATGTTAACTAACTGGGTTTACTTAACCTTCATAACGCGTTATGCAATTAGCATGGTTTATTTTATAAACAGTGCCTACATTGCTTGTATAACTTGCCTAAGTAACACATGTTGTACAAGCAACGTAGGTGTTGCTTGTATAATGCAAATAATGTTACAATACACTAATATACAATACAATACAATAACATTTGTAAAGCGCTTTTCTCCCATAGGACTCAAAGCGCATAGTTGTGTCTCAGATCAATACAGGGTTGCAGGCTGGGTTGTGTTACAGAAGAGATAGTCAGATGTTCATGAATACATTAACATTCCTATTTATTGTTCATGTTCATGAATGCCAGACTAAAGAGGTAGGTTTTCAGTTTAATGTTAATGTTAATTGCATACTACGCATTGCAAAAGTTGTATAAACTTGGTAAAGAGTACATGAGCTGCGTGCACATGTAACTTTAATGAAAATACCCCTGTAAACTTTAATGAAAATACCCCTGAGTGTGTGTGTGAGAGAGTGTCAGATACCCTTTAACTTAAAGAGGAACTCCAAGATCCTAGAAAGTCTCCATATGCATTCCTGACCCTATTCCCATTACATACGTAATTTCCAAAGTAATTGAAATGGTTGGGTGTAGCAACTCAGATGTCTGAATATTTGGTGATCTGCAGAATCACCAATAATGCAGACGCTATACCTGATTATGTGTGATCTGCAGAATCACCATTAATACTAGTATAGAAATACAATGAGCTCAGTGTGTAGTGTTTGGTGCAACCGTAACTTTAATAGTTTTATGAGACCTCACCAGGGGAGGCTGGTGAGGTACTATCGGTACACTGACCATGTAATAGGGTTCAAGCTCCAGCAAGCTGGAGATACAATACTGAAGAGACCGAATCTCCCGAGGAGCGGGTGACTCAGAGTGTACTGCAGCCGAGCGATCACCCGAGGAGCGGGTGACTCAGACTGCACTGCAGCCTAGGAACAGGAGATACAAACAGTACTGCACTAATGATCGCCTGAGAAGCAGGTGATTCAGACTGTACTGCAGCCTAGGAGCAGAAAACGCAAACAGTACTACGCTAAAGAATAACTTCACCAGAGGAGCTGGTGAAGCTAGCAACTCACCAGTGGTGAGGGCCCACTGGTGAGTAGAATGGTCTGACAGGCAAGGTTCGGCAACAGAGAGGTAAGTATCGGTACGGAATCGTGAGGCAGGAGAGTAATCGGTAATCAGGCAGAGGTTCAGCAACAGAGAGGTAAGTATCGGTACAGAATCGTGAGGCAGGAGAGGAGTCGGTAATCAGGCAGAGGTTCAGCAACTTTAAGGCAGATAGGCAGAAGTACAGAATCAGAAAGCGAGATTAGAGTCAGAGTTTAGCCAAGAGTCAAACACAGGTAATCAGTACAATATAAACAATATCCTAGTCTAGGTCTCCTTGATATCAACACCTGGGATCTAGTCTAAGGTCTGAGCGCTAACACACGAGGTATTCACGACAACAGACAAGCTCTGAATGAAGCCCGGAGGCTTAAGAAGCAGAGGAGACCTCACTGGCACGCCCCCCTGCGCACAGCCAATCCTGGGCGCCGTGAGTCTCCTCTGCGATCAGCTGACCGGCTTCCTCCCAGCATAAAGGTCCCATCTGTGCGCACGCCCGCGCGAGACGGTGACCCCCCTACCAAATGTACGTTCTAGACGCCGGGAGGACGGGTGGCGGCATGGAGGCAGCTGCGGCGGTGCTGTTCGCCGCAGCTGCCTCGTCTGTTACAGTACCCCCCCCCCTCTAGGCGTGGACTCCGGACACGCACCACCCGGCCTATCTGGATGCAACCTATGAAACTCCACCCTGAGTTCCTCTGCATGCATGCGAGAGAGTTGTACCCTGGATCTTTCCTCTGGACCATACTCTTGCCAGTGGACCAGATACTGCAAAGAGTTACGCACTCGCAGGGAATCCAAGATCCTTTGTATCTCGTACTCAGGCTCTCCATCAACCACCACAGGGGGGGGGAGTGTAATCCACACACACGGCAGGTTTCAAAAGTGATACGTGAAATGTTCTACCACCCCTGAAACTAGGTGGAAGTGACACCATGTAGGTAACTTTATTCACCTTCTTGAGAACAGTATAGGGCCCTATAAATTTGGGACCCAATTTGACAGAGGGCTGTTTCAAGGACAGATGCCGATTGGAAACCCACACCAAATCTCCCGGTGCAAAATTCCACTCGACAGAACGTCTCTTATCAGCTTGCTTTTTCTGACTGGAAAAAGCCTTTCTCAAATTTTCTTTCACCTTTTTCCAGGTATTTCTCATGGACCCAGACCAATGTTCCAGAGCTGGAAATGGTGACGTCACCACTGGCAGTGGTGAAAATTTGGGTGATCTCCCCGTAACAATCTGGAACGGAGAGAACCCTGACGATGCAGACCTCAAGTTATTGTGGGCGAACTCGGTATAGGGTAAAAACTTAACCCAATCGGCCTGGATATCAGCCACGTAACATCTAAGGAACTGCTCCAGGGCCTGATTTACCCTCTCGATCTGACCATTGGTCTGTGGGTGGTAGCCGGAGGAAAAAAACAACTTCATCCCCATTTGATGACACAAGGCTTTCCAAAAGCGAGAAGTGAACTGGACTCCCCTATCTGACACCACATCCTGGGGAATCCCATGCAGTCTAAAGATGTGGAGTACAAACAGCTCCGCCAATTCCTGTGCAGAGGGGAGTCCGTTCAAGGGGATGAAGTGTGCCATCTTACTAAACCTGTTGACCACCACCCATATGACAGTTTTACCCTCAGAGAGAGGCAGTTCGCCCACGAAATCCATGGACACATGGGTCCAAAGTTCCTCGGGCACTGGAAGAGCCTGTAAGGTGCCTGCAGGAGCTCGCCTAGAAGTCTTGCTTCTGGCACAAATGGCACAGCTTCCAACAAACTCTTTACAATCGGAACTGATTGAGGGCCACCACACATTCCGACTCAATAATTCCTGGGTACGAGCCACTCCACAGTGACCAGCACTTTTGTGGGCATGAAATGTCTGCAAGACCTTAAATCTGAACTGGAGGGGAACAAAAAGAACCACCTCTGGTTTGCCCTCAGGGATTACTTGTTGAAAAGGGGCCAACTCTGATGCCCAATCCAACTCACACTCTTCTCCGGAGGGTTCCAAATCCTGCTCAACGGTCTCCACTACTTGTGCTTTGGTAGCTGCAAGGGGAACCTGCTCAAGACAATGGACATGGCAGTAAGGTGACCAGCTTATTAACTGCCTGGTGCTCCAAACAATGCCAGGGGAGTGCTTCTTTAACCACGGCATCCCCAGGATGACCGTGGATGTGGACATCTCTAACACCAAAAACACAGGAGTCTGAGTGATGGTGTGTGGCAGTAGAGAATTGTCCACAGCTGTGATCTTAATCTGTTCCCCCACAGGAATCAAAGGAAACCCAAATTGATCCGCGAATTTTTTGGACATAACATTTACAGCGGAACCTGAATCTATAAATGCATGGGTAGTGTGAACCTGGCCCTCCCAGGTGATAGTACACGGAAGCAACACACGTTTATTATTTAGAGGTAAATCTGGATCGCCTAGGGTAGTACCTCCAGCTACTCCTAGGCGATAGAGTTTTCCGCCTTCTTAGGACAAGCAGAAACCATATGCCCTTTATCGGCGCAATACAAACATAGCTTCTCTGCTCGCCATCTGTTTTTCTCCACTTCTGAGAGCTTGGCCTGTCCAATTTGCATTGGCTCGTCAGCGGGTGGAGAGGAAGGCGTAGGAGCTGAGAAAGTGCAAGAAGAGAAGCTTCTTGAGGGCTTAGCCTGAGTTTGCTTTTGATAGCGAACTCGCCTATCAATCTTGATGGCCAAAGATATGGCTTCATCCAAAGTCTTGGGTTCTGGATGACTCAACATGAGATTAGACATGGCGTCAGACAATCCTGACAAAAAAACAGTCTAAGAGTGCGTATTGCCCCCACTTGGCTGACACTGCCCATCTCCTGAACTCAGCAGCATAAACCTCAACGGGACTGTGACCCTGCCTGAGGGTCTTTAACTTCCTTTCAGAAGTTACTGCTAAATGAGGATCGTCGTAAATTACGGCCATGGCATTAATGAACTCCTCCACTGAGGTCAAGGCAGCTGCCTCGTCTGTTTTAGTAATATACACAAGAAAATGGAAAAAAAATGTACAAGAATATCTCCGTTTAATTTACACAATGTTTGTTCAACAAATTGTTTTTACAATTTGCCTGTAGCTCTTTAACTGCTAAAAGCTGGCCAAATCTTGTTGGCTGGTCAGTTCTTCTCCCGGACACTGGGTGATTGCACAGGAAGTAGAATCACAGCATTTAATGCCCACTGTTATTCCAGTACAGGAAGTGCTGCCGTATTGTTTCTTTCAATGAACCACTGTGTAAAAGATACAAGAAATAATTGACAAGCCAAGATACACTAAAAGTTAATTTACCTTTTCATACAGTATATATAGAAAAAAAATACTACTATGCCAATAGTCCTTCTTTGACCTAACAGTTTTCCACTGTGCATTCCATGAGGCTGCTCCTGTTCAATGAAAACATTTTCAGCTATTACTGTACTGGTTTAGCAGGATACATTTCCACCCATGAAGGCCATTTTCAGGTCAGTCTTCTGACTTTAATAATTGAAAGAGGCATTTTAAACAGTTGGTTTCATGTGCATGCAAAGATCATTGAAGGGTATGCTTGATTAACTTTTATTCTCAGGGCTAATGTGCTGTTGAACTTCCATTCACATAATCAGTGTACAACATGTGCATTCAGCATCAGCATGTAAGGATCGTGACTCTCAGTCTGTGTCATGGCAAAGAAGAGTGAAGGCAGGGGGACCAGGTGGCATGTATAAGTAAGTGACCCTTTTTATGTACAAGACAATGACTTCTGGATTAACAGAGGATTAGCCAGGGACTTTGAAAACTGACACTATATAAACTTCACTGTACAACAAGTCTAATAACAAAAACGTTGATTTTTATTAAAGGGCTTATACATAAAAAGACAAAAAGCAAGACAAAAATCAATACATTTGGGGGAAATACTGTAACTATATATGTGTTTACAATATCTACTGATCAGGACTAATATGGTGATAAGATTATGATTTAAAATTAAGAAGTAAAAATAAACACGAGGTAATAATCAATTGTATGTGTAGCAACCATAATACAGTATACAGAACTTCCCTGCAATCTCATATAATTATTTTCAATTTAAGGAACTGAACTTTAACTCTGAGGTGTAACATGCAATCTGTAGTATTCAGCTACCAGTAAAAAATGAACATTTACATTTTTCAGCTTACTTTTGTTATCAGCAGTGTTTGTACACTCAGATAAAATTAATTTGCTTCTGTTTACAGGAGAGACTCTACTGCCTTTCACTCTTCTTCATTTGCATACAGTTGACTCTGCACTAATAAAGTGCCCATACATCAAATTTGCCTGGGATGGAATGGGAAATGTGATGCATGTATGGCCAACTTTACTCTATAAATGCAAAAAAACTCAGATAAATTAAAGTTAGACACAGACAAATTATAGGTACCCTTCGTACTACTGTATATAAATTAAACTCATGTTTATCTAATAATGGCCCTGATTCACCAAACTGGAATAAAATTGGCATGTGCAAACAGCGCAAGGCATTTGTACTGGTAGTATAGTAAGTAAAGCGTACATGAAGCGTAAAATGCATTACCATAGGAACACATGTATTAGTTTAACAGGCTGCACTCCCCCAACATTGGTACCAGTATAATTGCTGTGTGCTGCCTGCACATGGAAATCTTACCACACATGTCAGTTCAGGCACACTTTAACATGAAACAACTATTACACCTCCACTTATACAGCACATGGTTGTCTTGGACCTGATTCTACTACAACGGTTCCTCCCACCCCACCTTTTAATCCTCTATTGTTTGTGAAGGTGGGTATTGGCCAAGGTGGTTGAGCACATGTGCATAGAGCTTCAACACCTGATCAGCACAAGCTCACATGGCTCTTAACATTAGGGTATTCTGGAAATGGGGAAGAGGGCAAAAATCTCCTTTCACATTGCAAAGTGCTGTTGTCCAATGTTAAGGATGCAGAGCTTATCAATAGGTCTGGTAACGAGAGTTCATGTCCAAACTTCACCTGATCAATAAAGGGACTGCTTTTCAGATGATAAAATAGATTGGACATGTCAGAAATAATCTCCCGACTCCCATCGTTCAGACTTGAATTGCATTGTGTATTCCCAGCATACGTGCTTCAGAAAACAGGACTGTCTTTGACCCAAGTTGGGTCAAAGAGCTCAGATAAAGCTCTTTTGTATAGATAACTGAAGTTTCTTAAAGGGAACCTTAACTGAGAAGATAATAGATGTTTCCTTTTAGATAATACCAGTTGCCTGGCAGTCCTGCTGTTCTCTTTAGCTGCAGTAGTGGCTGAATCACACACCTGAAACAAGCATGCAGCTAATCCAGTCAGAGTTCAGTCAGAGCACCTGATCTGCATGCTTGTTCAGGGGCTGTGGCTAAAAGAATTAGAGACACAGGATCAGCAGGAGAGTCGGGCAACTGGTATTATTTTAAAAGGAAAAATCCATATCCTTCTCAGTTTAGGTTCCCTTTAACTTCGAGTACTGGAAACAATACAAGATTATTTTCTATGCTACTTATGTTCTATTTCCTAGCTGTACTACACATACAATTCATTATCTCATAAGTTTATTTTTGCATCAGGTTTGCTTTAAAGTGTTTTAACTACTTATAACAGTTTATACAATACTAAACCGAAGGTCCATTAACCCCCTTGACGGTATGATTCTTCCAGATTTTAGAGTCTAAAAGCGGTACAATTTTTTTGCACCCTTTCAGACCCTAAAACCTGGGGAAAAAATCATGCTTCCAGGGAGATCTGCACAGCCCCAGTAATCACTCACCTCCTTGGGCTCCCGCGCTGCAGTTATGCCTCCATCCTCCGGGTGGTGCTGCAACTCTAAAGTGAGATTGCCGGCTGTCCGGCGATCTCATCAGGAGGAAGCAGAGCCCCGGAGGACGAAAGAAGAATGACGTCCGACGTCGTGATCCCTGGGATGTATGTAGAAAAGCTCCCATTGCGCGCATTGCTCTGCATAGAGCCTCCGGCGGCTACTTCTGAGCAGAGGTCGGAATTACCGCTCTGAGCTGCGGTTTTCTGCCACGACCTTAGCTCGGGGTTACCGCCAAGGAGGTTAAAATAACAGGCGCTAGGCCTCCGCCTCACAACCTCTGTCCCCTTCCGCCTCTGTCACCACCACCACCGCATGTCAGCGAGCATTCTCACGCACAGCCGTGACACGTACCCGCATGCGCACCGCGACATAACCATGCGTGCACCACACGTGTGCACACGCCCCCGCTTGCCCTGTCTTCCTGCTGTCCCAATGGCCGCCCGCATGCCGCGCATACGCGGTAAGCTGAAAGCAGGGACACAGGAGGAGGATGCAGGGAACTTGGAGTAGTAGTACAGTGGTCAGTGAGATTTGATGCACCCCTGGACAACGGCTTATGAAGAATGGTTGTAGCAAACTGCAGATGGTGAAAGAGTTGGGCCTATTTCAGGTAGGCAGATTACCATCCGTCAGCTGCTCAGGTGCACTGGCCAAGCCCTTGTTAGTGCCCGGTACCAGTGGTCAAGGGGGGCCCCCCATAGAGTCACATATGAGCGCTGCGCTGAGGATTGTTTATGAGTGGTAGTGTGACTGTAATTGCATGCAGGACCCACAGCAACTCCCACTCTATTTCAATACAAACTTGGTGATGACTGCAATCTTTTAAGATCATTTTTTAAAATTTCAGGTATGCTTGGTGGCTTATAAAATCAACACAGGGCTCAGGAGATGCTTCGGAATCTTCCCCGATGCTTTAGCAGATCAAGCTTAGAAAGTCTCAATAAATGGAGCTTAGAGCTAAATGTAGCTTCCAAATCACTGACAGAGACCTCTGTGCAAGACTGACAAGATAAAAGCTTCGCATCATTCACATATTAACAGTAATTTATGGAACTGCAACAATGTGCCATTATATCTATTTTTACACAAATCTACTCATTACATATTCATAGCAGATCATATCTGTGAGCAGAATCTGCAAAAATGTAATGGGAGACAAACAAGTTCAGGATACTGATTGGGTGGGTGAATGTACTGCATGCTCATGCAAATATACCATGTGAAACATGTGGGTATTATTCTGTTGGGATCATCTACATTACACACCTTAGACTGGAAGCTCAAGTGGACAGAGCAATCTTACCCCAAGTTATTGCTGCTGTGTAAAGTGGTAGTTACACAGGGGCATATGCATATAAGTTTGGGGTATTTACATTTTAGCCCATCTACCAATGGTCGCTCTGTATTTCCTCCACACAGAAAAGTCTAGTATCAGGTAGGATAACAGCTGTTCTATTCCATGGATGGCAGCTCAGTCCTGCCTGAGAGTACGAAGACCTCGCGGGAAACACTATCCACATCCTTAATATAAATAAATGCAATAGACAACGCACCTGGCCCGGATGGCATGCATCCTCGGGTCCTAAGGGAATTAAGTTCAGTTATAGATAAACCCCTTTATCTTATCTTTTGTGACTCTCTTTCAACTGGCAGAGTCCCAGTGGATTGGCGTACAGTCCACGTTTTCCCATTATTTAAGAAGGGCAAAAAATCGGATCCAGGAAATTATAGACCTGTAAGCTTAACATCAGTTGTATGCAAACTATTTGAGGGGTTACTAAGAGATACTATACATGACTTCATAGTAGAAAATAATCTTATTTCTCAGCATCAACATGGGTTTACTAAAGACAGGTCCTGTTTGACTAACATGCTCAGCTTTTATGAGGTAGTGAATGCTAATATGGATATTGGGAATGCTGTAGATGTGATATACTTGGACTTTGCAAAGGCCTTCGACACTGTTTCCCACAAAAGTCTGGTGCAAAAGTTGAGGATGCAAGGACTGGGGAAGAGTCTGTGTGCATGGATAGGGAACTGGCTAATGGACAGAAAACAAAGAGTTGTGGTCAGTGGATCGTACTCAAAATGGGAGACTGTTAGCAGTGGGGTCCCACAGGGGTCTGTACTGGTTCCAGTGCTCTTCAATTTATTTATTAATGACCTAGTAGATGCAGTAGTGAGCAATGTTGCTATTTTTGCAGATGATACAAAATTGTGCAGAATCATCAACTCTCAGGAAGATAGTGTCATATTGCAACAGGATCTGGATAGGATGGCTATATGGGCACATAAATGGCAGATGAAATTCAATGTTGAAAAATGTAAAGTAATGCATTTTGGCTGTACCAATGGTCTAGCACCATACAAAATAAATGGGATACAGTTGGGGACATCAAACTTGGAGAAGGACTTAGAAGTACTCATCGATAACAAGTTAAATAATCATACTCAATGCCAAGTCGCTGCAGCTAAAGCTAACAAAATTTTGGGATGCATTAAAAGGGAAATAAAAACTCAAGATGCTAGCATAATATTGCCCCGGTTTAACTCTCTAGTAAGGCCACATCTGGAATATGGAATTCAGTTCTGGGCACCACATTACAAAAAAGATATTGCAATTTTAGAGCAGGTGCAGAGACGAGCAACAAAATAATTGATACTTGGGATGGAAGGTCTCGCTTACCAAGAAAGGTTAGATAAACTGGGTTTATTTAGTCTAGAGAAAAGACGCCTTAGAGGAGATCTAATTAACATGTATAAATACATCAGAGGACAATATAATAGCTTGGCAGATTAGCTTTTTGTCCCTAGGCCTTCTCAAAGGACTAGAGGACATGATCTGCGCATGGAGGAAAAACGTTTTAGCCATTTATTTAGGAAAGGGTTCTTTACAGTAAGAGTTATTAAGATGTGGAATGCATTGCCACAGGAAGTCGTTATGGCAAACTCTATACCTGCATTTAAAGGGGGCTTAGATGCTTTCCTTGCGTTGAAAGACATCCATGGCTACAATTACTAGGTAATGCCTAATGATGTTGATCCAGGGATTTTATCTGATTGCCATCTGGAGTCGGGAAGGAATTTTTCCCTTTTGGGGCTAATTGGACCATGCCTTGTAAGGGTTTTTTCGCCTTCCTCTGGATCAACAGGGATATGTGAGGGAGCAGGCTGGAGTTGTACTTTGTACTGGTTGAACTCAATGGACGTATGTCTTTTTTCAACCAAAATAACTATGTAACTATGTATGCAATGCCGCTCAGGGTTTCCAAATATGCAAAAAGGAAACTCTATTCAAATAGTGCAAAAGACATTTAAAACTAATAAAGAACAAGGACCGATATGAAGCACTCCCATATACATGCATTCACATTGCACCAATCAACCCCACACACATACTAGTACCAACTGTACTCCGGAGTCTTCAGAGAGGAGGGGGGAGAGAATGCGAGATTCGATAGATGCGGAAAGGGCAGCATATGCAAGAAGCTAGCAAGTAGCAAGATGTTATATCCTCATGTTATGTATGATACAGGACAGTCTCACCCGAAAGTAGTATGGCGAGCAAGTTATTTTACTAAAGCGGATTACCAGTGGAGTCCTTCTCTTCAAGCACCTCCTTCTCTATCTCTAACAGAACAGGGCAAACACACATGATATTTGGGGGGAGGGGTTGGTCTCAACAACCCAGTACTTCATTCTCCCTCCACCCTACATTCATAGAAACAGCATGCAGGACAGTTCATTGTTCAGTCCAGTTGGGGACATTACATTTAAAGTGTAAATCCACTTCAAATCTTTTTGACGTAAGAGCTTATCCTCATCTCCCCTCTCCTGGGTAGATGCCCTTGAATTGTATGCCCACAGTACTGCCACCATGCATCTCCTAGAAGTGTTCAGCTATTTGGCTGCAGTATTCTTCATTCTTCTGTTTGCCACTTCTTATAAAGTGCTTACCAATACACTTTTTCAAATGATGTCAGGTTTTTCCCACATACATTTTAGGACAAGGGCAGAGGAGCCGGTAGATTATCCACTCTGACTCATGGTTCTTAAAACTATGTATCTCCCACTCCTTGTTCCTATCTGTATTACTAAATACTCTCTTAACCTCAATCACATCACATGCAGTGCATCTTCCATATCTATGCATGCCGTTAGATATGTTTCTTCCTAACCAGGATACATTTCTCGAGAGGACATATTCCGAATGCATTAACACATTTCTCAGGCTGGGTGCCCTTTGTGTGACCATTTGTGGTCTGTCTGTCACCAACCAATGGCCCGTTTTTTGGGTCCAGGCTCAGAATTGCCCAGTGTCGCTTATCTTTTGCCAGTGGGTACTAAATGGGGTCACAAATCCTGTTCTTGAGCCTCCCATTTCCATCTTCTTCATCTTCTTTTTCCCTGCAACGCCTGCTAAACCCCCGGAGCACAGTGCTCCATGTTTGCAACCACACTGCCTAAACCAAGCATACATTGGACATACCTCTTGTTTGAAATTCTCATCTTGGTAACAGTTCCTGTGTATTCTCAGGAACTGTGCCATAAAGATTCCATTTTTAAGATGCCGTGGACAGTGGCTGGTGGCATGGAGGAGAGTATTCCCAACGATATGTTTGCAGTAGAAACACTATTCACACCTCCTACAGGAGGTTTAATAAAGTTGGCCACGGGCAAGGGTCCCGGTGTGCTATTTCCTGGTGTGTGTACACAGGGCCGGTCCTGGACTTTCTGCTGCCTGAGGCAAAGATCGTAAAGGCGCCCCCCCCCCCCCCCCCCCAATATTTCTACATAACATGAGCGGCGGCCGGCGGCAGCCAGCCAGCCTTATCATCATCATCGTCACGTCGGCGGCGCTCGCTGCTCAGTGACTGACCGTGACAATCAGCCGCAGCCAGGGCAGCAGAGCGGGCGGCAGCCGCCGCCATCAAATCAGCAGGCTTAGGCACTAGGCAGCGTCACCAGCATGCAGCCTTGGAGGAGACAGGAGAGGCCGCAGAGCTCAGAGTCATCGGACTCGGAGGCCGGCGGCAACAGTGCAGTTTCTAGGCTAAAATGCACCCAGGGCGAGGGTGTAAAAATTGCGCCCCCCCCCCCGGTATAGGTAACCAGCTATAGGTCCCCCCTGAGTATAGGTGGCCAGGCATGGGTGAGCCAGTAAAGTTGCCCCCAGTATAGGTTAGCCAGGTAGTTGCCTCCAGTATAGGTAGCCAGTATAGTTGCCCCCAGTATGTTAGATAGGCAGGCACCCCCCCCCCCCGGTATAAGTTAGATAAGTAGGTGCCCCCAGTACAGGTTAGCTAGGTAGGTGCCTCCAATATAGGTAGCCAGTATAGTTGCCCCCAGCATAGGTTAGATAGGTAGGTACCCCCAGTATAGGTTAGTTAGGTAGGTGCCCCCAGTATAGGTAGCCAGTATAGTTGCCACCTGTATAGGCTAGCTAGGTAGGTAGGTGCCCCCAATACAGGTTAGATAAGTGCCCCCAGTATAGGTTAGATAGGTAGCTTCCCCCCAGTATAGGTTAGATTAGGTCGCTGCCCTTCAGTATAGGTTAGATTAGGTAGGTGCCCCCAGTACAGGTTGGATTAGGTAGGTGCCCCCAGTATAGATTAGATAGGTAGCTGCCCCCAGCATAGGTTAGACAGGTAGCTGCCCCCAGCATAGGTTAGATAGGTAGCTGCCCCCCAGTATAGGTTAGATAGGTAGCTGCCCCCCAGTACAGGTTAGATTAGGTAGGTGCCCCCCAGTATAGGATAGATAGGTAGCTGCCCCCAGTATAGGTTAGATTAGGTAGGTGCCCCCCAGTATAGGATAGATAGGTAGCTGCCTCCAGTATAGGTTAGATAGGTAGCTGCCCCCCAGTATAGGTTAGATAGGTAGCTGCCCCCCAGTACAGGTTAGATTAGGTAGGTGCCCCCCAGTATAGGATAGATAGGTAGCTGCCCCCAGTACAGGTTAGATTAGGTAGGTGCCCCCAGTATAGATTAGATAGGTAGCTGCCCCCAGCATAGGTTAGACAGGTAGCTGCCCCCCAGCATAGGTTAGATAGGTAGCTGCCCCCCAGTATAGGTTAGATAGGTAGCTGCCCCCCAGTGCAGGTTAGATTAGGTAGGTGCCCCCCCAGTATAGGATAGATAGGTAGCTGCCCCCAGTACAGGTTAGATTAGGTAGGTGCCCCCCAGTATAGGATAGACAGGTAGCTGCCCCCAGTATAGGTTAGATAGGTAGCTGCCCCCAGTATAGGTTAGATAGGTAGCTGCCCCCCAGTACAGGTTAGATTAGGTAGGTGCCCCCCAGTATAGGATAGATAGGTAGCTGCCCCCAGTACAGGTTAGATTAGGTAGGTGCCCCCCAGTATAGGATAGATAGGTAGCTGCCCCCAGTATAGGTTAGATAGGTAGCTGCCCCCCAGTGTAGGTTAGATAGGTAGCTGCCCCCCAGTGGCTCTGGCTCCCCCCGCTCGGTCACAGCCACTTCATCTGGTGCCGCCCCTCCACTTCCTGCCGCCTGAGGAACCCGCCTCACCCCGCCTCATGGGCGGGCCGGCCCTGTGTGTACACTGAGCTGCTGGCAGCTGTTCGTTTTGTGAAGAATCAGCTGCTATCCTATCTGTTATTATACTTTTCTGCAGGGGAAATACGGAGCATCTGCTGGTGGATGGCCTAATAGTAAGTACCAAGTTCGGTGTGTTTACTGATACATGCCCTGACAAGTGCATGTTGCGTGATCCTCATTACCTAGGTAACAAGAAAACTGCACAGTTCTTTGGGTTCATTTTTAATTAATTCATGTTCATTTGACATTTTTTAAACTCTATGCCAACAGTAGTTATTGTGTGGTTGCTGAAGTATTTATGTCTGACCTTGATTACATAATAACGTATCTAGCAACCATTTCTCAAGTCACCTTGATTTCTCTTTTTCATGAAAGTTTTGTTTCAAATACCTTTTTTGATTGAGAGGGCTCCTGCAAAATATGAGATACTGTATAAGAATGTGCACATAGACAGAATTATTAATAATGTACTATTAAAATAATACAGACCACCCCCGCCCCTTATAATCAAATTAGCAAGCCATTTTACAGATCATCAGTGCAGGTCCAATACTTATCTATTTTGGGAATCGTTGCAATACATGGGACATTTCCAACTCTGTAAGAACTAATGTAGCATGACTTACTGTCATAATCTCTCAGTGTGACAGCCTTAATGTATGCATCGTACATATATACACTGATCATCTCTTCTGTGTGTGCCCCTACTACCCCCTTCTGTACCATCCTCCATTGTCTACTGTGTATTCACAGTTTGCTGTTAATAAGTCCCCCGCATGCCAAGAGCGGTGCACAGCTGGAACACGCAGCACTGATTACAGCAGCCATGAAATTAAAACTGATAAAAGAGCTGTCATTAACTTTCACCCCTCCCTCCTGAGGCAGTGATACAGGCAGGAGGGGGATTCAGTGTGAGCGCTCTGGACCACAGACATGACTCTACTGATAGCGATCCCGAGACTAATTTATTCTCAATGCGGCAGCTCACATAATTTAACGAGAGGCCATAACTCTGTGTTGTGCCGTGTTTCTGATGATTGGATTTGCGACACAGTAATGAGCCGGACGTGAGGTGATAAGGAGAGCACAGTGACCGACGCTTGCAAGTGTCCCCCACCTCCCCATTTACTGTGACAGTGATAGGCAGGCCTCCTGAGGCACCAGTATGCCCTTAACTCTTTCACTGCGACAGTGACATGCACATGCCACCAATCTGCTGCTTGATCATTCCCATTATATCTTGGCCTCCTGTCACTGAAATGTTCTGGCTTTGCAATCCGCCTTTTTTCCTTTAGACAGGCTGGCACAGGAGTGGGTGTGCTGAGAGGTTTGCTGCTCTTACGCCTATGACTCATAGCAATTCACCAGAGGGGCGTACGTTTTTGGCAGATCCCTTTTAACTTTGTAAAGGCACACGATCGGCCTTGAAAAACACAACAGCGTTGGGACATAAAGGGTGAATCCTTTCATCTGGCTGTGTTCAGCGAGGAGAGGGGTGTCGCTCTGCGCTCGCTGAAATGCCATTTTACCCAATGCTGTGCGGATTAGAATATTTGAATTACAATGAAAATCTCTGGCTCTTGAGGAGGAAGACTTAACTCTGCATAATGATACCCACTACAGAGAAGCCAAAGATTGCGGACATGTGCGAACTAAGATGTAAAACAGTTAATGGCCTTTTTTTAACGTTTAATCTACTAGTGCATACCTTTTGATGGAGAATGGAGAACATTAATCAGTGCTGTGGAATGGGATTTGTGTTCTAGTACAAGAAATAATGGAAATGCCAGGTGCGTGTAGGCTGACTGTAATTACTGTATGTACGTGTAAAGGGATGCCTACACACTGTTGGCCAAATCGATACATGGCCATTCATCCACATGCAACGTGCTATAGGAAGCTCGGGTAAAGTTTTCTGCTCAGTTCATATTTTAAAAACAGCATAAAAGAAACATTAATGAGTATGGTATGCCGGGATCAGCTTTTGTGGAGACCAGATTGAATCATATTTGCTAGAATTGTAGAATTGTAAATGAGAAATGTACACTTGCAATTTAAACTGACTACTGACGGGTTACTATATATCCAGAAAATGATTAAGATGAAATGGAGCCCTAGGCAAGGTAGCAGTTTTTGCCCACCACTGATGGTCACCCACCTGGCTTTTTTTAGTCGTATTTAGTGGGGGGTAGCATCCACCAGGCCCCTAAACTGACTTGTGGATGATGCGGCCCTGTATATATCTATGTATGCCTTTTTGTGTACATAAAAGCACAACTCATTAACTAAGCACATGAACAGTCTTTGATTTGCATTATCAGACAGTATTGTGCTTCCCCCGCCGTGTCCTTAAGTATATGTGCTCAGTACATCTAAAATCTCTTGGAGGCCCTATCGGACTAAAAATAGTTTATTTTATGTCAAAGGAGACTGAAAGGGATTTCAAAGTGTACTAATGCTAAAGCAGATTTGGTAGGAATAAATTTTGGCTGGATGTGGTGTTTATTTGATGGTCACACAGCACCACCTAGTGGTGAGAAATCATCTCCGTCTTCTTTTTGTTTTGTTTTTTTCTTTCTTTCATTTTGGTGCATAACAGATTTTATTTTATTGAACAATCATGTAGTGTGACACTTTATAATGTGTGTACGCATGCTTAATTAATAGATGATCTGAATGAGTAGTCATTGGTAAAACTGGAGGTCTTGGTTAAGGTGTGAGCCTGAGTGTGTCTCCAGTAGTCATTTAAGAGAACACTCCTCTGACCTAGCATTGGTAAGCTGGGCCAGATAACCAGCATGATTTACTACCCTTTAAAAATGCCAGTGTGACAACTTTTAGTCAAGAATCAGACACATCTTCCTGAATTAGGAGGTCCCATTTGCTTCCCACCTGGAGGGGAGACCCCAAAGCGACTGACAGGCCCCCAGGGCCCTGTTTCGATGCAGAGTACTCGCAGCAGAGAACTTTCACCTACCTGACAAGCATACCTCCCAACATTTGAAGATGGGAAAGAGGGACACTTAAGCCACGCCCCCTGTGCGGCCTTAAGCCACACCCCTGCTTTTGCAGGAGGGTGACAATGGGAGGAATGAGTTTGCGGAGGAGGGTGCCAGTAGGTGGGAGAGGGTGACACTGGGTGGAAAGGGGGGTGCCAGTGGGAAGGGGAGGAACGTGACAGTGGGTAGGAGGAGGTTGTTAGTGGAAAGTGGAGGGTGTCAGTGGGTAGAGAGGAGGGTGCCAGTGAGCAGGGAGGAGGGTGACACTGGGTAGGGAGGAGGGTGCCAGTGGGTAGGAGGAGAGTGCCAGTGGGTGGGGAGGAGGGTACCTGTGGGTGGAAAGGAGGGTGACACTGGGTGGGGAGGAGGGTGCCGGTGGGTAGGAGGAGGGTGTCAGTGGGTAGGAGAAGGGTGACACTGGGTGGGGAGGAGGGTACCTGTGGGTGGAAAGGAGGGTGACACTGGGTGGGCAGGAGGGTGACACTGGGTGGGGAGGAGGGTGCCAGTGGGTAGGAGGAGGGTGTCAGTGGGTAGGAGGAGGGTGCCAGTGGGTGGGGAGGAGGGTACCTGTGGGTGGAAAGGAGGGTGCCACTGGGTGGGGAAGAAAGGTGCCAGTGGGTAGGAGGAGGGTGTCAGTGGATAGGAGGAGGGTGACACTGGGTGGGGAGGAGGGTACCTGTGGGTGGAAAGGAGGTTGCCACTGGGTGGGGGATAAAGGTGCCAGTGGGTAGGAGGAGGGTGACACTGGGTGGGGAGGAGGGTACCTGTGGGTGGAAAGGAGGGTGCCACTGGGTGGGGGAGAAAGGTGCCAGTGGGTAGAAGGAGGGTGTCAGTGGGTAGGAGGAGGGTGAAACTGGGTGGGGAGGAGAGTACCTGTGGGTGGAAAGGAGGGTGACACTGGGTGGGGGAGAAATGTGCCAGTGGGTAGGAGGAGGGTGTCAGTGGGTAGGAGGAGGGTGACACTGGGTGGGGAGGAGGGTACCTGTGGGTGGAAAGGAGGGTGCCACTGGGTGGAGGAGAAAGGTGCCAGTGGGTAGGAGGAGGGTGTCAGTGGGAAGGAGGAGGGTGACACTGGGTGGGGAGGAGGGTACCTGTGAGTGGAAAGGAGGGTGACACTGGGTGGAGGAGAAAGGTGCCAGTGGGTAGGAGGAGGGTGTCAGTGGGAAGGAGGAGGGTGACACTGGGTGGGGAGGAGGGTACCTGTGGGTGGAAAGGAGGGTGACACTGGGTGGGGGAGAAAGGTGCCAGTGGGTAGGAGGATAGTGTCAGTGGGTAGGAGGAGGATGCCAGTGGGTGGGGAAGAGGGTGCCAGTGGGTAGGGGGGTCGTCAGTGGAGGGGGGAGAATGCCCGTGGGTGGAGAGGAATGTGCCCCTGTGTGGGGAGGAGATTGCCCTGGGGAGAGAAGACAGGAAGAAAATCATTGATGCGCCAGCCGTGCTAATAAGGGATGCGGGAGCCTGCTTTATTCCTCCCTCCCTTCCTCTGAATGCCCCCACCTGCTGTGAATGTTTTCCCCCCACCCCTGTAGGCAGTGTGTGCGCAGCAGAGCGGAGCGGTAGGTCCTCTTACCGCAGATCCATGCGCACCGGCAACTAGTCTCCTGTGTCACAGGAAGTAGAGACTAATTGCCGGTGCGCATGGATCTGTGGTAAGAGGACCTACCGCTCCGCTCTGCTGCGCACACACTGCCTACAGGGGTGGGGGGAAAACATTCACAGCAGGTGGGGGCATTCAGAGGAAGGGAGGGAGGAATAAAGCAGGCTCCCGAATCCCTTATTAGCGCGGCTGGCGCATCAATCATTTTCTTCCTGTCTTCTCTCCCCAGCCGGCCGGGACTTAAGGGGGGCTTCCCGGGATAGTGGGAGAGCCCCTCCAAATTGGGAGAATCCCGTCCAATCCGGGACGGCTGGGGGGCATGGACTAGTATGCTCCTTCCACCTTCCGTCTAGTTAAAAGAGCAAAGAAAAAAATACTTTTTGCAGCCTATGGGTTGCAGTAACCAACCTCCACTGTACATGTTTGCACGGGACATGGCTGCATTACTATGGTTTTCAGTAGTGAACTATGGAGTTTACTGTGGAGGTATGTTTATCACAGCAGCTAAATGCCTGGTTTGTCCTCCTAATGATCCCTGGAAGGTGGAATGCAAATACCTGACAAACAACAATGTGCCTTTCCAGGCAGTGCCGGGCCAAGGCAGAGGCGAGAGAGGCTTCGGCCTCAGGGGGCGATACATGAAAGTGACTGCACTGATAAATACAAATACACTACCGCGTCTTACAAGGATGTCAACAGCCTTAGCAGACTTAGGACAGTTCATTACATGTATATAGGGCCAAATAATGCTGTTCCAAACAGGGGAGGACTGGGACCTTTTGGCCTGGGGGGACAACACAAACTAGAGGCCCGTTTCACGGCATCCCCAGCCCAAAGCCATATCTTTCTTGTGTGCAAATCTTCAAATTGTGATGACTAACAGCCCCAGCCACACACACACACACAAACACACTATCTACCTGATGCCTAACCCCATTTCTCCGCACAATCTACCTGTCTGTGTAGGATGCCTAACCTTAAAGGAGTTATCAGGCTTTTTTTTTTTTATGAAAATAAGAGCTACTTACCCAGGGCTCGTCCAGCCCCAAGCTCCCATCATGTCCCTTGCCGCAGCTCTGCAGTCAGCTGTTCGCTGCCGCTGCCTCCCAGCCCCCGGCAATGACATCAGGCCAACTGCGCCTGTGCGAGCGGCGCTGTCAATCACCGCCACATGGACCAGAGCGTACTGTGCAGATGCAGAACTACTGCGCCTGCGCAGTACACTCCGGTCCACGTGGCTGTGATTGACAGTGCTGCTCGCACAGGCGCAGTACAGGCCGACATCCAGGTCGGACTGGTGCCATCGCCGGGGACTGGGAGGCAGCGGCAGCGAATGGCTGACTGCAGAGCTGCGGCGAGGGACATGCTGGGAGCGTGGGGCTGGAGGAAGCCCCGGGTAAGTATCACTTATTTCATTAAAAATGCCTCATAACTCCTTTAAACAACCTCCCCCCCCCCCCCCCCCCCCACACACACACACACACACACACACACACACACACACACACACACACACACACACAAACCTACCTACCTGGTGATGCCTAACCCCACTCCTGCCCACCCACCATACAAACTACTTGTCTGACACCTACTCCCCCCCCCCCCCCCTCCAACTACCTGTTTGACAGTGCCTAACTGCCTGCCTCCCCCCTCCCCTGCCGCCAATCACACCACAAGAAGAAAAAACGTTCTCCCTCAGGCCAGGGTCAGAATGGGGATGATTATCACACAAGAAAAAACTCAGAGGGCACTGGCCTGGGCAGAGAATTGAATTTGACAGCAGTAGCAGGCAGGCAGCAAAGTGTGAGTAACTCGGTGACAAGAAGGGAGAAGTACAGAAACAAAATTTATAAAAACCACCTTCTGCTCTGGCAACCTGGACCCGACCTCCTCTATCCTCCTGTCTCCTCAGTCCTATACCTCCTCCTCCTCTACAGCAGCAAGCAGCTATAGGTGGCATCTCCGACTCCCAGCCCCCAGAGTGTCCGACTCCTCCAGCCAGGACAGCCAGCCAGCCACTCGTAGCCGCAGCTCCAGGCCCCCAGCCCCCCCAGCACAGAAAGCTGAAGAGTGAGACAGCTCACTCCGACGACACCTCAGGCACAGCAGCACAGGGGAGGACTGTGTCCGACTCCTCCAGCCAGCCACTCGTAGCCACAACTCCAGGCCCCCAGCACAGAAAGCTGAAGAGTGAGACAGCTCACTCCGATGACACCGCAGGCACAGCAGCACGTTGCGGGCGGCAATGGCTTCATGCAGGGGGCGGAGTCAAGCAGGGTCAACCCACCTGGCCGGAGAGGACCTAAGCTATTTGTGTCCTTGTGCCGCTCACATCCACCGCAGGCGCAGCCACGCACAAGGGCACACCACGGCCGGCCGCCTCAGCCCCTTCTTTGATTGGATACTTCAACTTGCCGGGAAATATCGCGCGAGGTTGCGATCCCCACTGCGAACATGTCACCTGTGGTATGTCACCTGTGGTATGTCACCTGTGGTATGTCACCTGTGGTATGTCACCTGTGGTATGTCTGCGGCCGGCCCTAATTACTTAAGATTTGGGCAGCCCGGGGGGCAATTGCCCCCCGTCCCCCTGGGCCAGTCCTCCCCTGCATTAATGTTGCTATCACATTATACTTAATTCTGGAAGGTGTAGATAAATAATCTTCTCTTGTAGATTGGTGGTGGTACCTGTACACTACAGATACATTATAATGCAGAGCTCAGCTGATTGTAGTGCTCCTATATTCAGCCAGTCACTGAGCTCTTATTTAGCTTGACAATAACTGTGCCTTTGAGGACCTTATGGGAAATTCAGTGGTGTTCTAGTTACAAATGCAAGCTTTTGACCCATACTGTAATTGTTATACCTCCTGCTTTTTATCTTATTTTTATCTGTTTCACTGTAGGAGGTCTTGATAATTAATATTTATGTGGTAACAATGTGATGGAATAATGAATAAGGTGTGTCCTGCTGCTTCTCTGAGATATGTTGACACGAGGCTTTCACCGCGGGACTTTTACATAAGATCTAGGCCTGCAGGAGCAGAACTTACATGAGTACATTTAAATTGCACTATATGTGTAGCAGCTCGTCCACCCATTGGGATCCCAGCTCTCCATTATCTATGACCTAGCATGCGAAGTGACATGGTTTCTGTACATTTACAGCATGTACAGTCCCTAAGCATGCATGAGATATGCAGAGGGGAGAAGCAGGAGTCGGCAATGACTGATAGTACTGCTTGCCTCTGTCTTTATCCAGAGACCATACATGCTGAGTATGTGCAGTGATCCTGTTCCTCAATCCATCCTGGACTACCACATACATGTATATTGCTGCGGGCAAGACCAGCAAGACCCTGTCTATATTTACTTTTTAATAAATACGCATTTTTGTCCTCTCCTTGCATTGCTTTCTGCATTTTTGCTACATAGCTGCAGATTTTCTTATTTCACCCCTTTGCACCCATTTGTAATAAATACGCCAGCAGTTCTGTTTACTACTTGCTGTACACTTAGATTTTTCTTTCCATTTATTGAGCAGCTCTGTTGAAGTAGCGGCACAAATGAAGATATGTATGTGAAGATAATGTCCTCTTGCCTCTGATTACATCTCACAACATTGTCAGCTATTACACGTCTATATCTAGTTACCAAGAAGCAGAAATAACAGTAAAATAGCGATGGTGATATTTTTCTGAAACACAATTTTTATAAAAGAAAATGTGTAAAAAGGATCAGGAATAAATGAAGAAGCTTTAGACTTTTTTTGGCCATGCCAATCCATTGGCGATCTTTTCATTAATGGCTTGTGACATTTATGTGCGTAGACAGTGCATGCAAATGTTACTGGTTGTTGTTACACATACCAATTGTTTATTATTTGTGCAAAGGGTGCTAGGCAAAGGGTGTAATGTGTGATGTACAAGAACGCACGGGTTGTGTGTATAATGGTAGTTATGCAAACAAAGTAATGAGCGTTAAGGCCCATACACACGTCGGATTTTAGCGAACGACCCGTCGTTTGAACGTTCCGTCGTTCGGACGTTTCTGCGTCAAATCCGACGTGTGTACAGACTATCGTTCGGGTGATAAGACTGGTTACCAGCGATCCACCCGGCGGATCGTTGGTAACCAGTCTTATCACCCGAACGATAGTCTGTACACACGTCGGCTTTGACGCGGAAACGTCCGAACGACGGAGCGTTCAAACGACGGGTCGTTCGCTAAAATCCGACGTGTGTATGGGCCTTTAAAGTAAACCCAAGGCATTGCAAACAAAAGGATTTATGATTACCTGGGGTTTCCTTCAACACTCTGTAGTCCATTAGCTTTTTCCGTGTCGATCCGGCCCCCAACGTTCTGCTGCTGTGGAGTCCGCAATCCAGCTGGGCTGCAGGCCCAGTACAGTCATGTACAGTCATACCCATGTACAGTCCTGGCCATGTGCATTCCTAGATCCCATAGCGGTGAGCATACTGCATAACTGCATCTACAGTTTAAACAAACTTCACATGTGCAGAACGCTCTTGCTCAGTCTGGGACTTTACCGGGGCTGGAAGTGGCACAACACAGGGGACTGGGAGCCCCAGGTAAGTATTAATCCTTTTATTTCCAATGTCTCAGGTACACTTTAAGTAGTTTGCATAACTTCCTGTAAAATGTATGTGCGCATGCTGCCATTCAGTTAATAGAACCCAATAGTACAGTGCTGTATGATAGCAGCACCAAAATACTTGGGCCCTCTAATGCATGCATGACGCTACTGTTCGAAAACTGTGATTCTCGGATGAAACTCTGGGTCACCCCCGGCAGGTCTGCAAAAATATCTGTCTCTAATCCCCATCAATAAACAGAATTAGCTCTGCACATTTGCAAGCTGTTTTCCACTACATGCAATTTGCCACATTTCACGAACCATTTCCAATCATTTGCAAAATTGAAGGACATCTGCAAAAACAATAGAAATCGTGGGAACCTTTTACATTAGTGCAATCAGATTTTGCCTAATTGTAAATGTCCTGCCTGTTGAATGTTTTTGTGCTTCTGTTCCTAGCATCCAGTAAAGAAATGATCACATTGTAAAATCGCAATTAAATTAAATTACACTGTGTTTGCGATTTGTAGTGGAACACAGCCCTGTGGCCTCTTTTATACCATAGGCGGAATAATGGATGCGTTTTAACTTTCCATAGCAGTACATTGTAAAAAAGCTTTCAGTTAAAACGCGTATAATTTGAACTGGGCCATAGGAAAACATGTACACTACTTTGAAAATAATTTGTCCTTTCAGTTATAACTGAGAGCAACTGATACAGTGTAAAAGGACCCTTAGCCACAGTGACGCAAGCAGGGTCGGACTGGGACACTAAGGGCCCACCAAGGAAGTTTCAGCCTGGGCCCCCCCCCCCCCCCGATCCCCTCCTCCCCCCCCCCCTCCCCCCATTTTGGGCTCACATACATATGTACCCTAGAAATTTTGCATGAGTTTATGGTAGGGAAAAGATCGTGAGCACTTCTGAGGACAGCCTCCAATAGGGATATGTCCACATGCAGCGCGCCGCAGCGAAAGTAAATGGGTGTCACCACGCACTGGAACATCGGCGTGGTCACGATGAGTCATGGGCAAAAAAAAAACCAAACACAACATAAGTAGCGGTGTTATTCACAGAGATTAGGTCCGACCAGATACATTTTAGATAAAATATTCAAGTAGTTACATGCCTCATGATAATTCATCAAGTAGTCAAATCGCAGCAGATTTTCCGACAAAATGCAATCAGGTTGGCGGCAGATACCCCCACAACATGCAATCAGGTTGGCGGAAGATACCCCCACAAAATGCAATCAGATTGGCGGCAGATACCCCCCAAAATGCAATCAGGTTGGTGGCAGATACCCCCCCCCCCCCCCCAAAGTGGGCAGCAGTGACCAGAAAATCGTAATGTGGGCAGCAGATACCTGAAAATCGCAATGTGGGCAGCAGTGACCAGAAAATCGTAATGTGGGCAGCAGACACCTGAAAATCGTAATGTGGGCAGCAGACACCAGAAAATCGTAATGTGGGCAGCAGACACCTGAAAATCGTAATGTAGGCAGCAGACACCTGAAAATCGTAATGTGGGCAGCAGTCACCAGAAAATCGTAATGTGAGCAGCAGGCACCAGAAAATCGCAATGTGGGCAGCAGGCACCAGAAAATCGCAATGTGGGCAGCACGCACCAGAAAATCGCAATGTGGGCAGCAGTGACCAGAAAATCGTAATATGGGCAGCAGACACCTGAAAATCGTAATGTGGGCAGCAGACACCTGAAAATCGTAATGTGGGCAGCAGACACCTGAAAATCACAATGTGGGCAGCACGCACCAGAAAATCGCAATGTGGGCAGCAGTGACCAGAAAATCGCAATGTGGGCAGCAGTGACCAGAAAATCGTAATATGGGCAGCAGACACCTGAAAATCGTAATATGGGCAGCAGACACCTGAAAATCGTAATGTGGGCAGCAGACACCTGAAAATCGTAATGTGGGCAGCAGACACCTGAAAATCGTAATGTGGGCAGCAGACACCTGAAAATCACAATGTGGGCAGCACGCACCAGAAAATCGCAATGTGGGCAGCAGTGACCAGAAAATCGCAATGTGGGCAGCAGTGACCAGAAAATCGTAATATGGGCAGCAGACACCTGAAAATCGTAATATGGGCAGCAGACACCTGAAAATCGTAATATGGGCAGCAGACACCTGAAAATCGTAATGTGGGCAGCAGACACCTGAAAATCGTAATGTGGGCAGCAGACACCTGAAAATCACAATGTGGGCAGCACGCACCAGAAAATCGCAATGTGGGCAGCAGTGACCAGAAAATCGTAATATGGGCAGCAGACACCTGAAAATCGTAATGTGAGCAGCAGACACCAGAAAACCGTAATGTGGGCAGCACGCACCTGAAAATCGTAATGTGGGCAGGTTGGTGGCAGATACCCCCCCCCCCCCCACAAAACGCAATCAGGTTGGCAGCGGGCAAAGATCGGCGGGGTGGGGCGGAAGCCACCCCCCTCCCTCACCTAGGGGCCCCCCCTCCAGAATTGCAGCCAGCGGCAGCAGCGGGGATGAATCACTTACAAGCATGACGGAGATCCGTAGCTCTGCGTGCCGCTGGCTGGTCTCTTTCTCCTGAACTGACTGTCCAATCACGCTCTCGCAGTACTTCCTGCGAGAGCGTGATTGGACAGTCAGTTCAGGAGACAGAGAGACCAGCCAGCGGCACGCAGAGCTAGGGATCTCTGTCATGCCGTTAAGTGATTCTTCCCCCGGTGCTGCCGCTGGCTGCAATTCTGGAGGGGGGGAGCGCGGAAGGGGGGCCCCTAGGTGAGGGAGGGGGGGGGGAGGCCTCCACCCCTCCCCGCCGATCTGTGCACAATGTCCCCCCTTCCTGCGCTTAGCCCCCCTCCTTTTTAGCACTGGGGCCCCCAGGAGGCGGGACGGCCGGGGCCCACCGATGGGACCATCGGTGGTTCGGTGGGCCTGTCCGAGGCTGGACGCAAGCAACCTCCTGGTTCAGCTATGGTTTGTACTCTAGTGTCCTAAAAGCAGGATGCGCTTTGCAGTGTATAGACTAGAGCATGCCAGATTCCCACATGGAAGCTGCCATACAACTCCACATAGGAGGATTGGAAATCAGCACTGCGTTATCCTGCTACAGAATCCAACCAAAATACCACATGCACTGTGGCTTTCTAGGTATGTCATATCAGCCATATTGAGGGCCACTACCAGATAGGAAAATAAGAAAAGGCAAGAAAACATAAGGATACAATTCTGTTTAGCCCCCAGCTGGCCTATGTAAACTAACCCTGTTTATTAATGATAATTAGAGATTAATTTTTTTATTTTTTTTGCAGGTCACCATGATGTACCTTGTCTTAGCTGCCATTTTGTTTGGCAGTTTTTATTGTGTTTAATGTGTTTCTGCAAAAGTGCAAAATTTGAGTGCAAGGGTTGATACTGATTTGAATTCGATTTGGCAACATCCCTTTGCAGCTCCCTTTCCCCTATTCAGGTCCGTGTAGGAGGAGGACAGCTACCTTGTTTGTTTGAACGTCTTTGGAAGCCATGTTGGCCAGGCTTCAACCTGTAGCCCTGGTATGCCTAGGCTACTACACCCCATTATTCCAATTATGTGAGAGAGAGTTTGTAGTTCCTTCAATGGCTGGCTAGTTGGATGCATATGTGTGTGTGTGTTATATTTATTTAGAGGTTAAGAACCCCAGCATGAGTAGACCAATCCTAAGTAGGGAACTTTGACAATTTCAGTGGGTTGGTTTAATTTGTGAATGTTGCCTCATTTTTGGAAAACTAAGAACCTCTATTTTATTCAGAGTTTGTGAGTACCATGTTTTACTCAGTTCCTAATCAGGTGTTTGAAATTACTATATTTAGCGCCTGTTGTTTTTTTATATCTATGGAAGAGTCCCAGATCACCCATGTTACTCTCTCACTCTTGCCTCAGTTTTAGGCCCCGTTCACACTTGCGTTTTGGCATGCAAACGGACCGGATCCGGATCGTATCAGGACCTGATCCGGATTGGAACCATACGGTTCCGATCCGGATCTGATCCGGATCCGATCCAGATCCGGTCCGTTTGCATCAGGACTGCTTCAGGCTGCCATCCGGATCCGTGGGGGAAAAAAAAATAGCTTAAAATATGTTGGGGTCTGCAGAAGGTGCACCTGTAGAATAAGGTCCTCCGCTGTAGGCCTCACCTCCACCTCCGACATACTGCCAAAACAGCTCCAGCACGTGTGCCACTGCTGCTCCACTAAAGATATGCTGGGCCCATGTGTCCCAATCCGAAATGGCTGCTATGATACGCATAGGAAGTAGGGTAGAACGTCCGGTGTGGTGTCTCCAGTGTGTTTTGTGCTTCCGTTTCCTATTGGTTTTCTATATCCGGATGGTGCAGTCAGGCTCCGGTCCGGGTGCGTGGGCCGGATGAGCCGGACCAAAAAATAGCGCATGTTGGAAAAGTGTCCGGAATCCGGATCAGGTCCGGCTCCGTACTGTACGGAACGTACGCATGTGAACGTCCGCATAGCCTTTGCATTGCTATGCGGAACGTACATTCCGTTTGTACAGTATACAGTCCGGATCTGATCAGGCGGATCCGGACAGGGAACACTAATGTGAACCGGGCCTTATGCTTAGCACTAAACTTTTGCTTAAAGGAAACCTAAACTGAGAAGGATATGTATTTTTCCTTTTTCGTGTGTCACTGCTGCTCCACTAAAGATATGCTGGGCCCATGTGTCCCCATCCGAAATGGCCACTATGATACGCATAGGAAGTAGGGTAGAACGTCCGGTGTGGTGTCTCCAGTGTGTTCTGTGCTTCCGTTTCCCATTGGTTTTCTATATCCGGATGGTGCAGTCAGGCTCCGGTCCGGGTGCATGGGCCGGATGAGCCGGACCAAAAAATAGCGCATGTTGGAAAAGTGTCCGGAGTCCGGATCTGGTCCGGCTCCGTAATGTACGGAACGTACGTATGTGAATGTCCGCATAGCCTTTGCATTGCTATGCGGAACGTACATTCCGTTTGTACAGTATACGGTCCGGATCCGATCAGGCGGATCCGGACAGGGAACACTAATGTGAACTGGGCCTTATGTTTAGCACTAAACTTTTGCTTAAAGGAAACCTAAACTGAGAAGGATATGTATTTTTCCTTTTAAAATAATACCAGTTGCCTGACTCTTCTGCTGCTCCTGTATCTCTAATACTTTTAGCCACAGCCCCTCAACAAGCATGCAGATCAGGTGATCTGTCTGAAGTCAGACTGGATTAGCTGCATGCTTGTTTCAGGTGTGAGATTCAGCCACTACTGATGCGAAAGAGATCAGCAGGACTGCCAAGCAACTGGTATTGTTTAAAAGGAAACATTCATGTTACTCTCAGTTAAGGTTCCCTTTAAACCATTCACACCAAAATGTCAACCAAACACTAACTTTAACACTACTCTAAGTGTTTCCTGACAAGGCACGTGTCAAAATATCAGTTATTTTGGTGCTGTGCCAGAATCAGCTAGGGCAAAAATTAATTGATAAGCAGAACATTGCCATTGTTTAACCTCTTGAGGACTGCAGTGTTAAACCCCCCTAAAGACCAGGCCTTTTTTTGCTGAAATGGCCACTGCAGCTTTAAGGCCAAGCTGCAGGGCCGCACAACACAGCACACAAGTGATTCCCCCCCCCCCCTTTTCTCCCCACTACAGAGCTCTCTGTTGGTGGGGTCTGATCGCTCCCCCATGTTTATTTTTTTATATAAATATTATTGTTAGTGTTTTTAATTTAAAAAAAAACACTGTTTCTTTAAATAACTTCCCTCCTTTCCTCCCTCCCCACAGCCAGCCAATTACGGCGATTGGCTGTCATAGGCTTCTGCGTGACACGGCTGTCCCCAGTACAGCACTGCTGCCGATCGCATCGCTGTACATGTAAATAGACGGCAATAGCTGCTCGGAGACTGAAGGCGGGGCGGAGCTCCGCCCCTCAAGCAGGAGATGCGCGCGCAGCCTGCGCGCGATCTCCTGTATTAGCTGGTCCCAGGACTTTACGCCAATCGGGGTTAGGCGGTCCTGGGGCTGCCGCCGCGGCCACGCCCATCGGCGTGATGCGGTCGGCAAGAGGTTTATACAAGAATTGTTCAGATGCATTTGGTAAATAGACATTATAACAATAGACGGCTATGACAAGTGAGTAGCTACTAAAGAGGTGTTTTAGGGTTCTTGTAACATTTGACCCCCTCACACAGCCTGTAACAGACTTCCTGTCACTGTAAGAAATGTTACTGTTTTAAAGCAGACCTGAACTCAAAACGTCCTCTCTGCTCTAAAAGATGCCAACAGCATAATAACTTTAAACAAAAACATGTATTTGTTACAGCTGATACAAATTATACAATAAATCTGCACAGTTTCTACTTTCTGATTCATGGAAGCAGATATATTGTTAACAGCCTGTCCTTTCAAATGAGCTTATCTGCCGTGGCAGTCATGTGACATGGGGAAGAGATCAAATTACAACCCGCGATTAGACATAAATGAGGGGGAGTTAGACAGGCTAAACTCTCTAAATACATACAGGGTGCATTTCTATGTTTTCCTTCTTCTTCTGTGCAAAAGTTCAGGTCCATTTTAAAAAAACTGATAGGATTAGGGGATTTTGAATTGTTAATCAATCAATACAGGAGTCTAATAAACCCTTAAAGAGACTCTGCAACAACAACAACAACAAAACCACAGGGATACTTACCTCGGCAGGGGAAGCCTCAGGATCCTAATGAGGCTCCCCCTATCCTCCTAAGCCTAAGGCATAAGCGTTGTCTCCCCTGAAAACACAGCCAACCAGGATGTCACTTGTGGCGCAGGTGCAATAGCACCTGCAATATTTACCTACGTGAGTCACCTGTGCAGTAAAGCAGACCCGATCGGGCTCAGATATTTCCGTCTGAGCCTAATCAGAAATCCGCTATTGCGCCTGCGCAGGATTGCAGTAATTCGGGGGATGCCAGCGCTGGAGGGTGAAGAGGACGGGGAAGCCTAATTAGGACCCAGAGGCTTCCCCCTCCCTAGGTAAGTACACCCAGGGCTGGTTATTTTGTTACAGATATTCTTTAACTGGTTCATCATAGTGCCCTATATAACATTTACTAGCAGCATTGGTCTTGCCTGTTGTACAAACGTATGAGGACTGTCACCTGGCAGGGATCGGAATGGCTCAGTTCTTTCCTCTTCCTGGGCCACAGGAGATTTGCACATTAAGAGAAATTGATGCTGTTCAGTGCTAGCTCCCATGTAGTAATGTTGAGGTTAAAGCTGTATGGTTGTAGCTCTGATGATATGCTATATTTTCTACAACGCTCATATACTGCCAGTTTTATTGATGCCGTATAAAATTCTCTTGGCCACTGTTGACTGATTGCTGTGCTGACACCACTGACATAAAATAAACAGTTGCATCGACCAGCACTTTCTCATAAAGCACTAAAACATTTGATCTTTGGCAATCCTAATCTTTCAGCCTGATTTACAAAGCTCCAGAAAGGGCTGTGATGCTTAATTTTATCTCACTAGACAACTGTGTTGCTTGTGCACTATTGGCGTAGCTAAGAAGCTATGGGCCCCACCAAAATCAGACATCCACAGTATAAGAGAGGTTTAAAAGGCCCCTGACCTGAAACAATTCCTTTACATAAACATATAAGCAGTATACTTTCCACCTACAGACTATGTCCGCCATCTTTTTTTCCTCCATCTGTTGTCCCATTCAGCTGCAGCTCCCCACTGAAAACCAGCTCCTCCATTTAGAATGATGATGACCTGCTCTATGTCCAAATGCACATTTGTGCACAAGCAATTGGCTGTACTGAGCATGCGCTTGGAAGCGGGGCAAAGAGCATGCACAATCAAGGGGTGTAGATGAAGTCTGGTAGGGTTGTGAGTGGGATGAAACTGTGCAGCATGTCAGCCTCTTGTATCTTTAGTATTTGGGCTTTTTTTTTGGGGGGGGGGGGGGGGGGGACTATTGATTAAGGGGACTGGGGGAAGCCTGCAGGACAACAGACAGTAAAAAGAGCTATGCACCAGCCATCTGAACATACCTCTGTGCTTAGTTCACATAGCTGTGTTCAGAACAGGTATACCTTAAGGGGGGGGGGGGGGATTATTCAAAGCAGTAATAGAAGTGATCATTACCAGTACAGCACCAGTGAAGTGCTAATATAGTGGTTGAAGTAGAGCTCTTGGTGGGCCCCTTTGGACTAGCGACCCCCGTGCAATTGCAACTTCGGCATCCCCTATGTACATCTGAGGAAGAGTGAAAACCTCAAACGTTTGTGTGCTATTGTGTACAGTAAATGGTATATTGCCAAGCAAGAGTGCTTCCCTCGTTTCATTTGATGTGAACCACAGTGGTATGCAAAGATACTCTGCTTCCAACAACAGCCAAAATATCTGAATAACCTATTGCCGCAGGGTGACGCAGCACTATTGAAAGTCTGTGGGGCCTTTCATACTGGGATGGTGCGATGTGATGTGACGGAAGCAACGTTTTTCGCTGCACGCCAACACTAGGGAAACAGCGCATTGGGGGCCGGCTTGCGCGGCGACGTGCGGAGGACCAGTAGTCATGTAAGTCTATGGCGACGCAGACTTTAAAAAAGTTTTTGTTATCGTGTTGCAGCGCACATGTGCAGAAGCGTATTTTGACAATACTCTTCCGTGCAATTCGTCTTTTTGGCCACAGGAAGTGAGTGCTAGAGAGCCCCACTTCCTGCTTGGCTTACAGTCAGACAGGGGATTACCGTGTATTAACGCGGAAATCCCCAAAGGCCTTGTTTTAGCATTGCAGTGTAATGCCATCATCTGATTGCATAGCACCAGCAACGCAGATCGGCAGTGTGAAACCGATCTCAGTCCTGCAAAAATGTGTGCCCGTATCAGTCAATTAACACTAACACTAATATGTGATACTCTCCAAAGAAATGCATGGGAGCTTGTCCTCTGTCCAGAACTGACCATAAACCATGATTAGTGGCTAAATCCCGTCTCCCTCCCTCTTCTGACAATAACGATACTCTAGGAAGAACTAGAAGCAGAATTAGAGGAGGCAAATAATAGGCTGTTTCTGCAATGCTCCACGTGGACACATCCCTGCTGTAACTGTGAGTGCAGAGAACCATAATGAACAGCAGATGCCCTTCCACGTCACTCCTCAGCAGCACATGGGACTTAACCAATTCCTCTCAGCAAGCTAAATGAGTCACCTTCATATCCATTCCTATCACATTGCTGCATTAATTATATTCTTCCTCCTTATTTCCAGCTTATGCAGATTAGCAATCAATTAAAAATGACTGTTTATGCAAAATTACATAACTGAAACATTCCATTTGTCTACCTGCCACATGGGTGAGAAAGTGAAGAGATATGATAGGGTATTACTCTCCCGGTAATTTAACCAGTAAGGAAGAAAGATAAAGCATAGTAAAGGAAGCATGATTCATCAGCTTTATTCAGAGATAAAAATAGAGTAGAGACTGTAAAGTATTATCTAGGAATTAGCCTGACTTTTTATGTCAGATAAAAACCCTAATGGCCAAAAAGGAAACTTTGCGTTTCATGTACGAAGAAAAATATTGGCAGCATCGACTACATTTCTCCAGAGGCAAAAAGCTTGGCCTGAAACACAAAGTTTACAGCTGATCCCGTCCAAACTTGCAGCCCTCATCATGCATTTATGAGCTGGCCATTGATGTCATTCTGGCTTTCAAATACAACTATATTGTTGGACTGTACAGTAGTGACACTTTCATGGCTACCACTATGGACCAAAACTTGCTGATGCTTAAAGTGAACCTGAACTGGGTAAAATGTATTTAAAATAAACAAATGATGTACCTGCAAATGAATATTATATCTTTACCTCACCGTCAGTTCCTCTCAGAAGCTCACTATTTTCATCTTACAACAATTCTTCCCAGTTCTGACTAGATCGAGTCAGACTTGTCTCTTCAGAAGCTGAAATCCTTAGGCCCCGTTTACACTTAATCAGTTGCTCTCAGTTATAACTGAAAGGACAACTGATTTTCAAAGTAATGTCCATGTTTTCCTATGGCACCTTTCACACTTAACACGTTTTAACTGAAATCTTTTTCACAATGCATTGCTATGGAGAAGAAAAAGAAATGCGTACTAAATGATTAAGTGTAAATGGGGCCTTAGGGCCCTTTTTTCACTATATCAATTGCTGTCAGTTATAACTAAAATGACAACTGATGTGCAAGGTAATGTCCATGTTTCCCTATGGCTGATGTGATCTTACTGGTTAAAGGAGCGATGACTCGAAAGCTCTAACGGGGTCATTGACATTTTTAAAATGGAGGACGGAAAATTCCATCAATCACAGTGGACAAAAAGGACATGGGAGAGGGAAAAGAGATTGACAGGAAGACTACGTGGGCGGTAAGTATGACGTGTTTATTTTGATTTTGATTATTTAGTTCGGGTTTGCGTTACAACTTTTATTGAAAACTTTAAGTATGGGGGCGTGAATACTCAAGAAATGAAGACAACACAGGCATTAACAACAAAAACAAGAAAGAAAAGTGATATTTAAAAAACAGACTCAGGCTTGCTACAAGCAATAGACTATGACATATGCCATCAGGTGTCTAACTACAAACAACCCCCCAGTGAAAATCTCATGGGGCTCCTCCCTAGGATTGAACCTGCCCACCCCCTATAGTCTAGCAAGTATAACGGTTCCTCTTCCATAGCAAGTGTGATGAGTATAGCAACCCTCCCCCACTATCACATATAGGCAGTATAACACATCCTCCCGTAAGCATGTTTTCCCTAAAAGGAGGCGTTTTGTCACACCTGCTTAGTAACGTCTGGTAATCATCTGTACCATTGTACAGTATTCATAAAATGCCTAGGAATCTCCTTCAGTTCATAGAACTAAAAAAAGTTACTCTGTCTGAAGTATGTTTTGCCACATCCCAAAAACATACAGATAAGTTCAAGGGCTTCCCCCTAAAATTGGCCCAAGACTACAATAGACATATGACTATGGTAGGGATTAGATTGTGAGCTCAGCTGAGGGACAGTTAAGTGACAAGACTATATATTCTCTGTAAAGCGTTGCGGAAGATGTCGGCACTATATAAGTACTAAATAATTATAATAATATTAGTAGTAATAAAACACCTTCCAGAACAGAAAAAAAGGTGTTCAGCTGAAGCTACATTATTTTCTTTTTAGACAAATAGTGCCATGATCTGGTACAAGTGAACCTACACTGGAATCCATCTATATGTAGTCAAAGGATCTGATGTAAATCTTTTGCATAAATATGCATTTATCTGGCAGGTCCGTCTTCCTCTAAATCAGCATCATGGCATAACTTACAGATTTAAATGGAACCTGAAATGAGAGGAATACAGAGGCTGCCATCTTCATTCTTTAATAAACAATGCCAGTTGCCTGACAACTGTGCTGATGAAGCTCTGCCTCTAATACTTTAAGAATCTGAAAAATTAACACTTGCCTAGGACTGGGAAGCCTCTGGCTCCTAATGAGGCTTCCTTTGGGGTTCTCCACTCCCCTGACCCTCCTACTGATCAGGGAAGCACTCCTATGCTGGCAGGAGCGTGGATGTGCTGTAGCTGCGTGAGCATGACAGCGCCTGCGTAATATGGTCACACACATGCTTAAAGGGACTCCGAGCAGTGCAGAAACTATGGAAAGATGCATTTTAAAGCTCTCTTTCTCCTCTTTCCAATGATATATAAACCACTGCCCTACGCCTTTTAGTTTTCGCTATTTTAGCGATCGAAATTGCCGCGACCGCAACTTCGATCGCGAAACTAGAGAAAACTAAAAGGCGTAGGGTGACAATTTAGGTGTCGCCAGAAAGAGGAGAAAGAGAGCTTTAAAATGATATCCATCTTTCCATAGTTACATTGTATTACACAGGGCGACTTTTTCTGCTGAATGGAGCTGCTGACTTTGAGAAAAAGTCGCCCTGTGTAATACAATGTAACTATGGAAAGATGGATATCATTTTAAAGCGCTCTTTCTCCTCTTTCTGGCGACACCTAAATCATTGCCCTACGCCTTTTAGTTTTCTCTATTTTCGCGATCGAAATTGCCGCGGCCGCGATTTCGATCGCGAAAATAGCGAAAACTAAAAGGCGTAGGGCGGTGGTTTATATATCATTGGAAAGAGAAGAAAGAGAGCTTTAAAATGATATGCATCTTTGCATAGTTTCTGCACTGCTTGGAGTCCCTTTAAAGAGGAGCTCAGCCCTCAATCAGATCATCCACAATCCCCTGGTCCGCACTCAGCGATTGGGGACTGAAGGACTCTGAGGGCAGCCTCATTCGGATCCAGAGGCTTCCCTTTCCCAAGGGAAAAATGTGATTTTGTTCCAAGCTTCGACTCAGGTACACTTTAAAGTGACTGGCCCAGAATGAGCATGCAGATCAGACTCTTTGAGTCTGGTCTGACACCTTTGGCTGCATGCTTGTCTCAGATGTGTGACTCAAAAACAATGAAAGCCAAAAGCTCAGCATGATAGCCAGGCAACTGAAATTGTTTTTAAGAGAATGAGGATGACAGCCTCTGTATTCCTCTCACTTCAGGTACCCTTTAAAGTAAACCTGAACTGAAAATAAACTTATGAGATAATTATTTGTATGTGTATTAGTAATGTTAAATAGAAATTTCCTCGAGTCTCATACTGTTATTTTAAATTTAAAGGGTTAAATTCTAATTAAATAGTATTAATTAAACTAAAGTTTAAACAGAAGCCATGGTTCGAGGCATTGAAATCTGCTCCATTCAGTTGCAACACAGAAATAATGAGCTTTTAAATGTACAGTGCCGTCATGTTATCAGAAGTGTTTGATTACTAGATACAAGTGTTTTCACTTCTACTTACTTTTCACAAGAGCTGCTACTGCAGTTCAACTCCCCCAACAGCACAGATATCATAAATCACTGTTTTATTAACTCCTGTAATGAAAAAAATAAAAAGGCAACACATACAAGTTCTAAGTAGGCTTTGTTCTATAGGCACCAATGTTTATCTCAACATGTCACATGTCACTTCATGTACACTTTAAAGACTAGAAAAAATTCCAAGCAACTGTTTCTTGGGTGCATCACCAGATACAGTCTTATCACAGTGACTAAAAGAAAGCCACTGGAAATAAATACTTACATGACGGCTCGACTGTAGTTTGCACATCATACACACAATTGCCACTGTGAAACTTAACAGTGGCAGTTTCTCTGCTGCTACAGACTTTGGAAGGTTTGTTAATGTAAAATACAGGAAATCCTGGATTATGTTGTCTAAAAGAAACATTATCTCTAGAGAAGATGTATCTTCCAGCAAGCATCGAGCAGAACAGCTTAAAACAACAATGTCCTGAAGTGCCCAAATCCGGATCTCATTCCAATATAAAATTTATGGCTGGACATGGAAAAGGCTGTTCATTCAATATGTCCATGAAGCCAGTGAGTGCTTGAGAAAGTTTGCAGAGGAAGGCAAAAATATTAGTGTCCAAAGGCTCAGTGCATTAAACCTGTCAGTGCACGAGGGTTGTCTGGAAAGAAACAGCTGTTTTCCATTAATCAGTTAAAGTGTAACTGTCGGGCATAAAATCAAAAATCAATTCATTATTTTTATCTGGTAAACAAGTAATAAAGATGCTAACTAGAGATGGCCCGAACCTCCGATTTTTGGTGCGCGAACCGGGTTCGCGAACCTACCGACCTACCGCAAAAGTTTGGTTTGCGCAAACTTTCGCGAACCGCAATAGACTTCAATGGGGAGGCGAGCTTTGAAAACTAGAAAAAATTATGCTGGTCACAAAAGTGATGGAAAAGATGTTTCAAGGGGTCTAACACCTAGAGGGGGGAATGGCGGAGTAGGATACATGCCAAAAGTCCGGGGGGAAAAATCTGGATTTGACGCAAAGCAGCGTTTTAAGGGCAGAAATCACATTGAATGCTGAATTGCAGGCCTAAAGTGCTTTCAAACATCTTGCATGTGTATACATCAATCAGGGAGTGTAATTAAAGTACTGCTTCACACTGACACACCAAACTCACTGCGTAACGCACCGCAAACAGCTAGCTGTTTGTGTAGTGACGGCCGTGCTGGACTGGTGCGCACCATGGCGAGAGTGCAGGCCATGGCGGTTTTCAAGCCCATATGGTCGCCGGGCTGTGGTAGCTCAATGATAGAACAACAGTGACTGTCCAGCTGATCAAATTTGGTCTGTCCACAATGAAGCAACGACCTTATCATCTTTGGTGTGCCAAAGAGGACCTTATCATCTTTGGTGTGCCCCCCACAGAACACAACAGGTAGATATACGCAGTACTGGGTATTACAATGTGCACCTGTCACAAACAGGTAGTCACTGAATGTGCTGGGCCTGGCAGTGGCACACACACAGTATGAATTATCAAGGCTGTCTATGCAACACAAAAATGCAAAAAAAAAAAAAAAAAAGATCACAAGATTAGCTCTCAAAAGAGCTGTTGTGGGGTGCTATTTTAGCAATAAGAATCAGCATGGAGCAAGCTAAGAAGCCTACAAGAGCCTAACTAATCTTTCCCTATGAGAGAGTCTGATGCAGCTGTCCCTTCTCTAATTAATGCAGGCACACGAGTGAGTTAATTGGCCGGCGGGCTTGCCTTTTATAAGGGGGGGAGTGGCTCTAGGAGAGAGTGTAGCCTGATTGGCTACAATGTGCCTGCTGACTGTGATGTAGAGGGTCAAAGTTGACCCTAATGGTGCACTATGGGGGCGAATCGAACTTCTGGAAAAGTTTGCCTAAAATGGCGAACGCGAATCACCGGAACTTCAGGCCATCTCTAATGTTAACCAGGCAATCCAAAAGTTAAAAGCACTATTACTTTTCTTGTTGATAAATTATAATTTCCCAGTTTACCTGACTCTTATTTGGTACACACAAGATTTGGTACACAAAAGGAATTTGCAGGGCGTGCTGGGTTGTCCTTTTTTGCTTCTCTACTTCCCCTCAGACTTAACTAATGCAGCCTGATTGGATGAAGCCTCTTTCCCTCCTGTTTTCCCCTCCCACATCTCTGTTCCTCTTTGACTGGCCAATATTTTTCATGCTGAGATAATGCACTTTCTATAGTGAAGGGCGGGCAAATCAGGCAGAGGAGAGTACGGGAGGAAATTACATCAGAATTGGCTTCAAAATAGCCACAGTTAAAATGGGAAATACTAAGAAGGATTTTCTCTTTTTTTTAATTACCGTAGAAAAATCACTGAAATCAAAACGTGGACAGTCAAATACATATGTTATGTAAGTACAGCAAGTATTTATCTACTTATATACGTTTTTTTCTGAGATAGTATAGCTGACAGCTCCTTTGTTTAAGGAAACACATTTTTGTTTTTACAAGGTGTTCAATCCATTTAATGTAGTAGCATCACACTCCTCACCTATGGGTTGGAGGGATTGGAGATGAAGGGGTCATGTTAATGCTGCTAAACAAACAGTAACTTGCTTTCTACAGTGGGGTGGCAGATAAAAGCAAACACTGTTATTTTCTGGACTACCCTAGCTAGTACATTTTTAAGAATGTTTTTTGTCTTCATTTTATCTCATCATTCACTAATGATTAAAAGATATTTTGCTATAGCTAAACCTAACCCCACTTTCACACAGAACCATACCCTCTGATGCATAACCCTAAAACTCCTCTTCCTGACACCTAACTCTAAAACTCCCTTTCCCGATGCTTAACCCTAACTAACCCCCCTTTCTCACACACACACACACACACACACACACACACACACACACACACACACACACACACACACACACACACACACACACACACACACACACACACACACACACACACACACTTCCTGGTGCCTAACCCTGACTGACCTCCCCACCACACACACACACACACACCCAAACCCCCTTCCTGATGCCTAACTCTGACTAACCTCCCCACCACACACACACACACGCTCACACACACACACACACACACACACAAACTCCCTTCCTGATGCCTAACCTAATCGCCCCCTCTTGCACAAAAAAAGGGGGAAAAAAAACAGCAAAAAATTATAATTTCCCCAGTGTCTCCAGCTTAAAAACTGAGGAAGAAAACCTGTAAAAATGAAAATTAACGGGCGTCATAATTTTCCTTATGGCGCCGGCTTGCCGATATTTTCAATTAAAGATGGCTATGGCGGTGCCTGATTTGTGCAGAAGCTGCATGTATCCGATTTGCCTGATAACTGGTGCTCCATATACACATCCAGCTCTTTCCATAACTAACAATAGGACTCTTTCACTATATATATAATTTTAGTTATTAACAATACAAATACCATCAGGTGCTCCAATATTTGCAGCAGTAATGGAGCACTGTTGTCATGTTTCTTTCAGGGCCATTTCACACTGAGTCAGCTGCGTTTCATCGTAACAGACAATATCATCCCAAGGTAATGAAATAATATTTATATGGTACATTCACATTGGGCACGGTGCGGCAGGTCTGTGCGTTTACTGGACAGTACACCATGCGCGTTTACAGTGGCAGTGAAGTGTACTTTCATTGTACTATATGCTTCACTGTATGGTCGCATTGCATGCCTAACAGGGTATGCAACTTTTGCATCACTATTGCATTGCGATATTTACTGATGATCGTAATCAGCTAATAATGATTACGGGAAATTTTGTGTAAATGTACGCAATTACGCCTGTACGTAAGTATGATTTGTAAATTGATTTTGTATAATCATTCGAAATTTTGTGTAATTTTAACAGTTTTGTGTTTCAATTTGGTGCTGACTATCAGTGAATAGCAAAGCCCCCACCCATGCTATTGACACCAATATTGCTAAATATGTTAAGGAAAATAGTGGGTACAAGACAAAAACAAGTTTTTTTCAAAAAAACTAAACTACCCTGTAGTTTTTGAGAAAATCGATTTTAAAAATGTTTTTTAAACTCAGAAAAATGATAGTTTAACCACTTCAGCCTACAGCGTCGAAAATCTTAAGCATCCGAGCAATGTTCACCTCCCATTTATTCGCCAATAACTTTATCGTTACTTATCACAATTAATTGATCTATAGATTGTTTTTTCCGCCACTAATTAGGCTTTCTTTGGGTAGTACATTTTGCTAAGAGCCACTTTACTGTAAATGCATTTTAACAGGAAGATTAAGATAGAAATGGAAAAAAATCATTATTCCTCAGTTTTTGGCCATTATAGTTAAAAAAAATTAATACATGCTACAGTAATTAAAACCCATGCATTTTATGTGCCCATTTGTCCCGCTTATTACACCGTTTAAATTACGTCCCTATCACAATTTATGGCGCCGATATTTTATTTAGAAATAAAGGTGCATTTTTTTAATTTGGTCCATCACTATTTATAAGCTTATAATTTTAAAAAAATTAATAAGATACTCTCTTGACATGTATATTTAAAAAGTTCAGACCCTTAGGTAACTATTTATGTAGTTTTTTTTTTTTTAATTGTAATTTTTTATATTTTTTTTTAAATACAAAAATGTATTTGGGTAATTTTAGTTTGGGAGGTAAATAGCTAATTTTAGATGTAATATAATGTATTTTTTTATTTAATTTAGGTATGTGGGTGCAGTTTACTATTTGGCCACAAGATGGCCACATTCAAAAAATTCCTAGATGCGAACGATCTCGCATCTAGGAACTATAAGAAGAAGGTGATGTTTCCTGGGGGCAGAAATACCGCGCTCTCTGATGAGCATTTCTGCCGGAGACTTAGATCGGTGAATGGGAATTATATTCCCATTCACTGATCGGGGGGGGCAGCGGGAGGCAGCGGGAGCGCGCGCGGGCGCGCGCCCGATCGCGCGCACCACACGGCTGCAGCAGCAGTGCCCATCTGGATGGATATATCCGTCCAGATAGGGCGAAGTGGTTAAAAAACATTTTTCCTTTGCATATTTAAAATCGATTTTCTCAAAAAAAAACTACAAGGTCTTTTTTTGACTTGTTCCCAGTGATCCCCTTAAAGGATACCTGAGGTGAAAATAAACTAATGAAATAAACAATTGTATCTCTCTTCCTTCTCCTAAAAATGATTTTTTAAGATATTCTACAGTTTTATTTAATATTTAAATCTACTTTTTAAGTTTTTACTGTTTTATTGTTTTTTGCTCAATGACACATTCATTGAAGTATGCCAGAGCTAAAATCTATGAACTATTGACCCTTTTTTCCCAGAAGCCATTTTCTGCTAGGAAAGTGTTTTATAGTTGCAATTTCTTATCAGTGAGGGTCACACTGTAGTCTGACCCAGTCCTGACTGACAGAAACTGCAATTTACATACCTGATGTTTAACATTTTCAGGCAGAGAAAGAAAAAAAGAAACACAGCATAGTTATTTGTGTGCTAGGCACTGTACATATCCATGTCTATCTCATCATGTCACCTCAGGTATCCTTTAACATACATAGCAATTTTGGTGATGATAGCATGTAGGGCTTTGCTATTAAATGCCAAAGTTGGCACAAAAATTTCTTCGGTAATTTTGCGTTTCAATTTTGCATTGTAATTGCGAATTACAATGCAAAATTACGATTATGCGAAATTTGTGCTTATTACTAGCGATCTTATGTTAGGTTAGAATCCTGGCTAGATTCACCTATTTAGTAAGGAGATATTGGGAAAGACTACCTAATGCTCCAGGGTGGCCTACTGAGGGCTCCCATAGTGGCTGCAGTTTTCAGCTTTGAGTCTGAATGTAGAACAACACTATATACTGTAAATGTTAACATTATTATAACATAATTATAAATTGGCATGTGTATTGGAAAGCCAATTTCTTATTAATTATTTTGTATTTATATTAGCTCTATCTGTTTTAACATCAGGTATTCAGGAGACAGCTTACTATAGCAAATGTCCCACAAAAAAAAGGAAAAAATAATAATCTTTCTTTTATTGTCGAAATTGATACATTTAAAAAAAAAAGGTTGGAAGTATGAGGCCAATTAAAACAGCAGAGCAATAATTATAGGCTATCATAATTGTTATCTCCCTAGCCACTGGAACTCTGACATGGCATTCAAATAAATAATATGGTGCTACAAGACAGCTGCAAAAGAAATGTGATTTGACTTAAATAGTGCAGTGTGCATAGCACAGAAGGCAGGGTTAATTGCTGTATTAATTGTGTTGAAATAAACACAACTTGCATAAAAAGACTATTTTCAACTGTTATGTGAATCAAGAAAGCTCATGATCAAAAACTGTTTTGAAGCTGTGGATTATGAAAGTCATTGCAGGGTTCTGGGGGTTAGGGATGGCAATGCTTAGGGGAACTCATGGAGAAGCATGTATAGCAGCTGCTGAAGATGGAGGAGAAAAGTACATGTACAATGGCAGGACCGGAGTGAGGCGGAGAGGAGCACGGGGGCTGGATAAGGTGAGTGGTTGCACTTAAGTGGAAGTGTAGTGTAGCTTAGCTGGTGGAGCGGCAGGGGTTAGTGTAGTGTGTAGTGTGTAGTGCAGTGCAGTGCAGTTTAGCTGGTGGGGTGGCAGGGGTTAGTGTATTGTAGTGCAGTGTGATTGGAGGGGCAGCAGGGGTTAGTGTAGTTTAATGATGCAGTGCAGTGTGACTGGAGGGGCAGCAGGGGTTAGTGTAGTGTAATGTAGTGCAGTGTGACTGGAGGGGCAGCAGGGGTTAGTTTAGTGTAGCTGGACAGAGTAGCTTAGATAGAGTAGCTTAGATAAAGCTGGGGGGTAGGGAGATCCACAAGATGCCCCTGCTCCAATGGACGCACGAGGTTCAGTATTTTTTTCTTCTCTGATTTTTGTCCTGTAAACCTAGGTGTGTCTTATGGTCCTGTGTGTCTTATAGTCCGAAAAATATGGTAATTTTCTTTTTGATTATTTTATGAAGACACTTGGTAAGGCAGTAAAAAAAGCAAGAGCTTTACATTAGACGGGGATAGTATTACTGTGCAGTTGTAGAGGATGATCTTCTTGACGCAAGCTTAACATCTATGTGTAACTGACAATTAACCTTTCTTTTTTAATCACAAGGCTTACATTATGTTAAAGAGGAACTCCAGTAAAAATAATGTAATAAAAAAATGCTTTATCTTTACAATAATTATGTATAAATGATTTAGTTAGTGTTTGCCCATTGTAAAAAAATTTAAATCCCTGATTTATATTCTGACATTTATCACATGGTGATGTTTTTACTGCTGACAGGTGATGTCAGTGGAAGGAGATGCTGCTTGCTTTTTTTGGCAGTTGGAAACAGCTGTAAATAGCTGTTATTTCCCACAACACAACAAGGCTCCTACAGTGTGATGTCAGAACCATGGTCCTGACATCACACTGTGGGAAGGGTTTCACCACAATATCAGCCATACAGAGCCCCCTGATGATCAGTTTGTGAAAAGGAATAGATTTCTCATGTAAAAGGGGGTATCGTATCAGCCTCTGATTGGGATGAAGTTCAATTCTTGGTTACGGTTTCTGTTTCATAGTAAATTGTAAACTGACAATGTTCTCCCCGTTTCTGCATGGTCTTCCTCTGGGCACAGAGGTTTCCTTCCCCATCAAAACATACAGATAAGTTAATTGGCTTCTCCCTAAAATTGGCCCTAGACTACAATACGTACACTACACGATCACATACATACCATATGACTATGGTAGGGATAAGATTGTTAGCCCCTCTGAGGGACAGTTAAGTGACAAGAAAATATACTCTGTACAGCGATGTGGACGATGTTAGAGCTAAATAAATACATAATAATAATTATTGAGTTAAGCCACTCCCTTCTTATTCTATTTTAGTGATTTTTAATCCACTTTTATATAAACCTGGGTGCCTCTTACCACATTTGTCCTTTTCCCTCCTTTGAAGGGGTGTTTTGGTCTCAGATGGCTCTCCATGACGAGTACCAGTTTTTTTTTTTTCATAAAGAGCGACCTTATCTAGCATACGGAGCATACGGACATCCAAGTGGAGTCGGGGTTGTGAATTTCCACCTGTTTGATGTGGTTGGTTGCCCTCTGAGCAACCTTTTTGGTGACATATTGTGCTATTTTGGTTCCCATTGTCTCTGTGCTTCCCTCACAGAGAGAGAGAGACACTGGGGTGCTGCTTGCAGTTGCAAATATGTCCTGTACAGAAAGATGTATATGGTCTGTTGTTGCTAACCTGCATCTGAAAGTGCTGTTTTTGGCTTTAATACTTTCTCAGTAAATCACTTGGTTCAAAACAAGAATACAGCCAGGAAAGTGAGAAAACTTGATTTACCTACTAATTCAAAGCCAGTACATTAGTATTATGATGTTTCCAGAAGGAGAGGATAACTCAGGATGCTGTGGTTCACTGCTTTCTGACAGGCTCCTGGGACAACAGAAGTTTGGGGTCATACAACCTGAAAGGGAACTGGATTGTGGAAGGTTGAGCACTCTTCTTCCTTACACAGACACATTTGCGAAAATGCATGCTTTTTCATAACTTAATCAATTTACCTGAACTGTATCATATTTGAAATCCATTTTTTTATGGAGTACTCATACAAGTAAATATCAATCAAGACTAGTTTGTTAATTGTACTAACTATATACTATATATATATAAGAACTGGTTAAACCCACCAATGAAATAAAGTAACATGTTTCTTACTGCACAGACATTATTCTGCATTGCATTGCATATTGTCAAAGGTTTAATCGCTACATCAGTGCTGTGCAGAACATTTTGCCCTAGCCCGAATTTGCCTACAAGCTGATATTTATTTTTGTAAATGCATTTTATTTTGTATGCGCTGGCATGTTCTGCAGTGCTTTGCAGAGTATATACTCTTGTTACTAACTGCTCCTTGGTGGGCCTTATACTCCAATTCCTCAACAAATCTGTTGTATAAGATTCCCTGGCAAATACACCTATTGTTTGCAATGTCAAAGAAAAATTTAATTCTATCTGAGATGGAATAAAACAAAAAATATATACATATCTAGGGCTTCCTCCAGCCTGTCCAAGCTGATAGCTCCCATGCCATCTTCCTCCAACTCCCCATTTGTCCGCAACTGGCCCCAGAACATCCTCCAGTCGGGGGAAGTCGGCGCAGGCGCAGTCCGGCCAGGTGTGCTCCTCCATCTGGCTCCCGAGGATAATTGATGCTTGCACAGACATACACTGTCATTGACATTGATCATGTTTAAAAGTAATCATGAGAACATAAGGTCTTTCCAATCTGCTATCTGAATTTCCTTTTCCTATCTAATCTCCTTATTCATCTTTCAAAACTCTGCTAGCCAAGGACCTGATAAAAGTATCTAGTACCTTCAGAGTAGATATAGGGGTTGGCTAAAGGTGCGTACACACGTCCAACTTTACGCCTGATTGCCGTTTAAACTAGTCATCTGAATGACTTGAAGTGCAAACACCAAGTTGTTCAGAAGACATGTACACACTGACCAACAAAGCGGCTGATATGATAATTTACCTAATTTACATGTCGTTTGACCAACTTGATAATGGACAATGGACAGGATAGAACAATGTGACATCAAACAAATGACAGCGCTGGTAGGCTGCAACTGAATTGAAGACCAACAGAGACATGCAGAGCCCCCCAGGGGCTAAATACATACCTTGAATGCAAATCAGATGCAAATTATGTACTAGTCCCTAAGCTAAAATTTGAATGCAAATTGAAGCACATGGATGTAGCTAGCCATAATTATACTTACATGCGTTGTGTACAGCAGGAGACATTGGCAGCGCTTCCAAACAGTGTCATTGTCAGTGCTTCCAAACACCCGAATTAACTACCTGCAATAGTTGTGCAGAGCTCCACAATGTGGACAAAATTACACAACCTGCATTCAAAATAGGTACAGCAAAGGAGGGCGTTAGCTTCAGTATAAATAATATGTGTACAAATTATTGCCTACTAGACTTTCCCACGGCGATGACGGGTCCTCGCAGGGAAGACCCAAGTCTAACAATAAAAAAACTTTTTTTTTTCCTAGTGCTGCTAATCATAAAATGGAATACACATTTCTTCAAACAGACATCAAACAAATGACAGCGCTCATAGGCTGCTACTGAATTGAAGACTAACAGAGGCATGCAGAGCCGCCCAGGGGCTAAATACATGCCTTGAACGCAAATCAGATGCAAATGATGTACTAGTCCCAAATTTAAAATTTGAATGCAAGTTGAAGCACACGGATGCAGCTAGCCATAAGTATACTTACATGAGTTTTGTACAGCAGGAGACATTGGCAGTGCTTCCAAACAGAGGCTGTACCCGAATTAACTACCTGCAATAGATGTGCAGAGCTCCACAATGTGGACAAAATTACACAACCTGCATTCAAATCAGGTACAGCAAAGGAGGATAAAACAATAGACTAGATTAAATGACTGATCAAATGACTTGTTGTTTGAACATCTATTAGTTGGACAAACGACTAAAAGTTGTTTGTACACATGTACGGACCTAACAGTTGTTTGAACGACAGATCTTCTGAGTGGATCGGGCAAACCGGCTGTTACCAATCACTCAACAGCGCGTACACACGTCCAACTTGTCCTTCAAACAACAAGTTGGACGACAAGTTGTTCAAAAAAGTTGGACGTGTAGTCATTTTCTTTCAAGATACTATTTAGAAGTTAAAAAAAAAAAGCTTATTTAAGTATTTAAGTGGTAACATTTTCATATGGAGGGTTTGGCTGATATTCAAGCAATTCATTTGGAAGACTGTTAGGCAATAGAGATCGGAAATATGTTTTCCACTGATTTTCAGTTTCTACTTGTTTTTCAGGTTTATTTGGAACAAAAACATCATTCAGAGAAGAGCTGTGGTGTGTGTTGTTTCAAATGCTGTAAATAGTTTCAGGGATGATCATAAGAGCCATGGTAGGTTATCCTGGGGGTGGAGGGGGTTGGGGGTGGGAGTGTGTGTCTCTTTCAGTTTCCCTGGATAACAATTTAATAAAGTATCCGCAGGTGGTTGTTCAGGAGAGGGAGATGATGATTATAAGCTTTCCGTATCACTTGGGAATTTGACCTATGAACCAGTGCAGTTAATTCCAATTTGTAGGTTCCACTTCCAGCTCAATAAAAGAAACTTCTGTTGATGCCAGCATCAACATTTCATATAATGCATCAATCAGATTACAATATTCTCAGGAAAAAAAGAAAAATGTCTGCCTTCCAAATTGTTTTGGAAATATTTTTTTTCTCTAGGTTTTGCTAATGGCTTGTGGTATTGAGGAAAACTGCTGTTGTTCATATCCACAGGGAGGCTGATAGGGAGTTAAAGACGCAAACAGATTTAGCCCTTCTTCAAATTCAGCTTTGGCTCAGTCTCCGCATGTGATAATAATCATGGATGCTTCTTCCTCTGGGTGTAATTGGTACACCACTGCTAAGGTGGAAAAAAGCAGTTGGACAAAGGAACATTCTCATCTTCACATAAATGTGTTAAGTCTAAGAGCTAAGACTTTGATTGTTCTCTTATCTCGAATGCAATATATATGTTTCCAGTGAAAAAAGTAAGATGAATGACATATATAAACATGATAGGGAGAACAAGATCTTCACTATTATTTCAAGAAGCATTACTTCCGTGGAGCTGAATATATATTATTCAATGTCTCTGGCATCACTTCTTTCTCCAATGTTTAACCTGGTTACTGGTAATTCTGATTAAAAAAAAAAAAAAAAGTTTGCATTAGGCAGTTTAGCAATCACATCTTAAAGGAATACTATCGATTCACATATTTTTTTCAATTGACACAGGAATTGTTTGGGAAGTGCTGCTAAGTACTGGTGTATACATTTTAGTAGCAACCTGTATGACTCGAGGCAGCTGTGGCGAACAGCACCGCCACCGCAGCTGCCTTCATGTGGCCATCCGTCCGTCCGGCGTCTAGGACACCGAGGGCGGAACATTCGCTCGGGCAGGGGGGTTGCCTTAGCACGCGGGCACGCGCATAGGCGGAACCTTTATGCGGGGAGGAAGCCCGTCAGCTGACCTGCTGGTCCCACGGCGCCCAGGATTGGCTGATGGTGGGGGGCGTGCCAGTGGGGTCTCCTCTGCTTCTTAAGCCTCCGGGCTTCATTCAAGCATTGTCTGTTGTCGTGAATACTTGCGTGTTAGCGCTCAGACCTTAGGCTAGTTCCCTGGTGTTGATGCTAAGGATTTCACACCTAGACTAGGATATTCCTACCTTGTTATTGTTATTTGTTTAGACTAGTTCCCGGGTGTTGATGCCAAGGACTTCATACCTAGCCTAGGATATTGCTTTCTGTATTGATCTCTTAGCGATTACTCTGACTCTGATCCTGCTTTCTGATTCTGTACTTTCGCCTATCTGCCTTCTTGTTGCTGAACCTCTGCCTGATTACCGATTACTCTCTTGTCTCACGATCCTGTACCGATACTTACCTCTCTGTTGCCTAACCTTGCCTGCCTGACCATTCTACTCTCCAGTGGGCCCTCGCCACTGGTGAGGTGTTAACTACGCCAGCTCCGCTGGTGAAGCAGTTCTGCTAAGCTGTAGTCCAGCCTTAATTACCTGCTCATTAGGTAATCTGTCATTGTAGTATTTCTGTTTCTCTTAGGCTGCAGTATAGTCTGATTCACCCGCCCCTCGGGTGTTCAATTGCCTGCAGTACATTCTGAATCACCTGCTCCTCGGGAGATCCAGCCTCTTCAGTATTGTTTCTCCAGCTTGCTGGAGGTTGTACTTTAGTGCACGGTCAGTGTACTGTTTATACCTCACCAGCCCCTCTGGTGAGGTCTGATTATACCATTAAAGTTACGGCTGCACCAAATCACTACACACTCTGCTCCTTGTCTGCTATACTAGTATTATTGGTGATTCTGCAGATCACCCATAATCAGGTATAGCGTCTGTATTATTGGTGATTCTGCAGATGACCATATAATCAGACATCTGAGCTACGACACAAGACCGTTACACAACCTCTTTGTTTACTGTTATAAAAATACTTTCAAACTTTACTGATGCCAAAACTGACGTCTAACTGAGCCATGAGGAGAGGGGAAATTCCCCTCACACTTGATCGGTTAACTCTATGTGTAACTCTGTGTGTGACAGAGAGAAGGCTCCCAACAGCTGCAGCTTCTGTGTCCTGTGTTTCTGACTGAAGTGTATGAAGAGAGCAGAGGAAATGTAACTAATTGTCACAGCTTTTCATACTGTTTTTGCTTTCAGAGTTTGATAAGTTTGATATTTGCTTTCTGTAGTCTGATATGCAACTCTGGCTGTGCATTGAAGCAGACACCCCTTCTGCAATTGATTTGTCCCAATATAGCTAAATCCTACCCTCAATAAACTACAGCTTTTGCCTCTGATATTTAACATGAAAAGTAGGAAAATGTTTACACAGCTACTTAGACATTATTTGTACATTGTAATTTTAGAACACTTGGGTATTGATAGTATTCCTTTAACCACTTGCCGACCGCACGCTTATACCGTGCGTCGGCAAAGTGGCAGCTGCAGGACCAGCGACGCAGTTCTGCGTCGCCGGCTGCAGGCTAATTAATCAGGAAGCAGCCGCTCGCGCGAGCGGCTGCTTCCTGTCAATTCACGGCGGGGGGCTCCGTGAATAGCCTGCGGGCCGCCGATCGCGGCTCGCAGGCTAAATGTAAACACAAGCGGAAATAATCCGCTTTGTTTACATTGTACGGCGCTGCTGCGCAGCAGCGCCGTAAGGCAGATCGGCGATCCCCGGCCAATCAGCGGCCGGGGATCGCCGCCATGTGACAGGGGACAGCCTGTCACTGGCTGCACAGGACGGATAGCGTCCTGTGCAGCCCCGATCACCGGGGATGAGCAGGTAGGAGAGGGAGGGGGGAATTTCGCCGCAGAGGGGGGCTTTGAGGTGCCCCCCCCGCAACAAGCCTGCCCACCAGAGCGATCAGACCCCCCCTGCACACCATCCCCATAGGGGGGAAAAAGGGGGGGGGATCTGATCGCTCTGCATGAAACATGATCTGTGCTGGGGGCTGCAGAGCCCACCCAGCACAGATCACAAAAAATAATGCTGGTCCTTAAGGGGGGGTAAAGGGTGGGTCCTCAAGTGGTTAAATAAAGACTTTGGCCAAAAACATTTGCAGGATGAAACATTTTTACATATCTTCGCTTAGCTTAAAAGATCTTTATAAATTATCTCTTTTTTTTAGTTTTTTTTCCTTTTTCAAACTCAATGTACCATGTACAATCTAATTTTATCATGGTTATGTTAAAAACTGTAGATTAATAGGCCAACAATTTGGTCATGTTTAATCGGAGATGGCAATCAAATACTGTATTTGGCATGCCAATCTTCAGTTTCTAAAATTATATTAGAAGACTCATTTGGACTTCATGGTATTTCTATTTCAGAGTGTTTTTATTGTCCAAATAATCTCTTAGGCTCTGTTCTATCACCATTAACATTAGCATTAAGTACTACCGTTACTCTAACATTAGTGAATATATATTCAATGATCCAATTAAGCAAAAGTGCTATGTAGAATTAACTCTAACTTCTAAAAATGTATTGTGAGGATTTAGCATTCTGTTTGGTTCAAAGTTTATTTTTCTGGATTCAGTTACTGATTGTAGATGAGGGAAGCATTATTTAAAGTGAACCTTAAAGAGACACTGAAGCGAAAAAAAATGATATAATGAATTGGTTGTGTACTGTGAATAATTACTAGAAGATTAGCAACAAAGAAAATATTCTCATATTTTATTTTCAGGTATATGGTGTGTTTTCTAACATTGCATCATTCTCTAATATGTGCAGATTACACAATACTCAGCATTCAAAATGAATCTTTCAGAGCAGTCTGTGAACTAATTAACTCTCCTCTGGCAGATAAAAAGACATTTGTTTACTTACAGTTGAGATAATAAAAGTCAGAAGACAGCCCTCTCCACGACTTTGAAAGTCACAGAGCTTAATTGCTTTTTTGCATAGAGATAACAACTGGAGTTTCTTAACTTTTCCTGTACTGGAAACAATTAGGCTGATGTATCTGATCTTAATGTTTTATTTCTTAGCTGTGCTACACATACAAATCATAATATCATAATTTTTTTTCACTTCAGTGTCTCTTTAAGTCTGGTCAAAAACATGAGTTTAACTCACCTGGGGCTTCCCTCAGCCCCCTGCAGCTGATCGGGGCTTTGTTGCCCCAATAGTAGCCTAGGGGGTGCTATTGTGGCTGGGAACGCGAACAATCACTCGCGTTCCCATGCCTGTCGGCCGGTGACGGCGAAACCGGAAGTCGTCGCCGGTGGGTCCAGGAGCATCGGAGCGGAGCTGCGAGGGAACCGATCAGCTGCAGGGGGCTGAGGGAAGCCCCAGGTGAGTTAAACTCATGTTTTTGGCCAGACTTAAGTATCCCTTTACTGTAAAAAAATGAGAGCAGATGAACTTAAAAAGTTTTTCACCTGCTCCACCCAAGTGATAAGGCAAACCGCTCAGCTCAGGACTGTACTAAAATGTTTCATGTACTAAAATGTTTAACTTTCATTTATTTTTGGTATCTATTTTTTTTTTACTGTGAACCCCAGCAAAAGTAATTTAAAACCTCCAACAGGTTGGTTTTTTTTTAGACTTTTATTAATCTTGTTTCCATAATATGTTAAAATGGTGAGAAGCAAGTACTTCCATTGGACATACCATTGACATAAAAACATAAGTATAAGTAATAGGTTTCCTCTCAGTTCATGATAGGGATTAGATAGTGGTGACAAGGGTGCCCTGCCATAAAGCATCTTTGAACTGGCCCACTGTTCTGACCAATGTGAATTCTGCTTGGGAAGGATGCTTATAAGTCCACATGAATGGACCAATGGGGATCCCTGGCAGAAAATTTGAAGATACTTGTGCATCATGTGCATCATTCTTACTAAGTAAACGTTTTTTCCTCCTGCAATTGAATCTTGCCCGAGAGCAAGAGTCAATGTAGAGAATGGCTTTTTAGGGAGAAACAAACTTTTCAGGCTTTACATCTCACACTAATAACTGATATCAAACTACTGCAAATTAATTTTCCTGATAGAGATAATTGTATATGAAATATTCTTCCATTCAGTATGACATTGGTAAACATGGACCCAGAACACTTTGAAGTTTGAGTTCTGAAGCCAGGACAGGTCAGATCCACAGCCACAGCTGTTTCCAGTCCTCCATTGCATCACAACAAACAACATTATTACATTGCTACTTCAGCGAAACTGACACTTCAGTAAGACACGCTATAAATCACATTTACAAAATTAATGACTTCACTGCCTAGCTTTCCTATATATCTCTCCTTTACAGAGATAAATAGTAATCTAGAAAAGGAGCACGAATGTTTGGAAGAACAACATCCCATCATCGAGTCTATAATTTGCAACTCAGTAAATAGGAAAGAAATGGGAGCATACTTTTGTACTACTTAGAAAGGAGCTGACAATAATAAACTTCTGTTTAGTGCACTTAAAGCCGTAGTTCAACGTACCATTTTCCTATTATTGTTGATTTATCTAGCACCATTATCTTCTGTGGCACTGCAGAGAGTAAAGTACAGACATTGGTATACATAAAAATACAAAAATTGGTACATAACACAGAAGTGGTAGACAGGATAATAAATGATAGTGACAATTGTATAGTGATTATTATTGTTAGTAAAGGTGAACAGGTGATTATGCCGCTACAAACAACATTTTTACATTTGATGCAGACTTTCCAGAGAAATTCCCTGTGGTGAAGTCACAAGACCCAGAGATTTGTGCACAAAGTACAAAGCTGCCAGCAGGGGCATAGCTATGTATCACAGGGCTGCTCTGTAAAACTTTTAGGGGGGGGGGGGCTTCCTACATTCAGACTCCCCCTTGCCCAGCACAGAGGACAGGGCCTGGACTTCTTCCTTCCTATACCACTGGCTGTGTCAGACCCACAGATCAGCGTGGTGGCAGTGTCAGATGGGGATTACCTCCTCCACCTTCAGGTATCTCTGGTGCTCCTGTAGCAGCCACTAGGTGTCACTGTCCTCTCTGGTCTCTGCCTTCCTATAGATCTGAGTTTATCTGCATGTTGCATGCAGAGACCATAAAGGAAAGTGACAACTAGTGGCTACAGTGACCCAAAAGCAACTACTACTATGACTCAGCCAGGGGTGCATGATAGGGGGATTCTGGTGAAGGAGGAAGAATTCCAGGACTCTCCTCCCTGCCGGGCCCCCCTGCATTCGCAGGGGCTGTTTCTCTGTAGTTATGCCACTGGCTGCCATAAGAATGGGAGATTCTTTGTCTGCAAAACCATCACCCAATCACACATACCTCCTCCCTCATGTAAGCAGGGTCAGTTCTGTGGTCACAAAACTGGCTGTTTCTCTCGCTCTGAGATCTTCCCTGACTATCTTATTTAGGTGATGGGAGGAGGAGGTTGGGCAGAACACTGACTTCTTTCAGTCCGTCAAGCAGTAGCTGACATTAACAAAGTCTAAGTATAGAAAGGAGGGAAATGGTTCAAAATGCAGAATGATGATATGCAGATCCTTAATAAAGGGGCCAGACTGTAGATAGATATGTAGTGTTATAACATAAAGGGGGCTATTTATAGTCTCAATATATTCCATCATATCACCACATTTGTGCTGTTTACTTTGGAAAAAGAAATCGCCTCATTAAGATTGCCCCATTTATAAAGGGGTGATGTGACTTTGTTATGGCAGTAATCAATCACCTAATCTAATTACTGTAAAGTTGTGATCTGAACCTCCACTCACTTAAATTAACCCTTGCATTGGAAGTGCATATCTCCAGGAAACTGTTTTTCATTCTTTAGAAATAACAGCACTTTTCTAGTGACCTGCAGATAACCATGTTTATAAATGGGCCTTGGACAAGCAAGGAAGAAGGGGCGCTCTGAGACTCCCAGTAATTCAATTCCAATAGGAGAGGTCTCACCTTGTTCTCCTATGGCCGGCACAGCGTACACAGCCCAGATAAGCATGCATCCCTCTTAGCCAAGCCGGGGATGTGACGTCACTCCTCTCAGCACTCCCCACAAGTGTTACTATGAAGAGCGAGACGCCGCCAGTCACACGCACTGAAGCTGCGTGGTGGAATGCGTCTATTTCTCCGCACAGGGGAAGGATAGAAATATAAAAAGCCGCTATGTGCGCGGCTGTATATATACAGACCGAACTAAAAGGTCAAGAAAGTATAACAATTTTATTAAAAGACAACGCATTTCGCAGAGGAACATCCTCTGCTTTATCGGCTCTGTATGGGAGGAGGAACAATACCATATTCATCCTAAAAGAGATCCATTGCACGTAATGCCCCAGGTAGAAGGGCAGGGGACCAAGGGCATACACTGCACAGACAATACAAATAGAAGTACCCATTACGTGCAATGGATCTCTTTTAGGATGAATATGGTATTGTTCCTCCTCCCATACAGAGCCGATTGGCTGCAGTTTGTTATATAATGAATTGTGGATAATGTAGTGTGATTAATGACTTGACAAAGCAGAGGATGTTTGTCACAGACCGCAGGGCCGGTCTGCCGATGGGGTAAATCGATCAGCGTCAGTAATCCTCTCACACGGTCATTTGTTCATCACGAAGGGTAACCCGCGTTCGCAATTTGATGAACTGACTCGCGAAGGGAGCGTTCGGATGCCAACGGATTCACCTCACACATACGATTCAAAGATCTACCACCAAGCGAGTTACACAGCCCGCTACTTTAATTATACTAGGACTTGGAGAAAGCTCTATTAACCCCTAGCAGTATGCAGGACCCTGGGTCAGATCGTTATATCTGGGCCTGGTTCTCGCATACGGGTTATAAAGGAACACTTCTATTAAACACAGGGTAGCGATTTCAGGAGAATAGGTACGGTTGTGTATGTTCAGCAACAGGTCATAACCGCTTAACGATTTTTAAACGTTTAATAACAAAAATGCATTACATATAGTTATATACACCAATTAACATATACACGCAGAGCTTAAAAATAAAAGGGAATAAAATCAGAAAATTCTTACTTAGTTATGGCTGATAGTCCATTTGGAGTCCAGTTTAAAAGTAGGCATTCAGGTTTAGAGTCCTTGAGCACTGCAGGCGCTGGCTCTCCTTAAGTGCCTGCATGGACATTCCTGGTCGATGAAATTTGGAGAACTGGGCAGGTTTGGTCCCGCCCCACTTTTATAGGACCTGAGTTCTGGGGCTGTCACTACCTGGAAAGTAGGTGTGTTTAAGGCAGGGTTATCTCCTGGAAGCCAGGTTGCCACCCTCAGACTCAGAGCAAGAAATGTACCAATTTATTAATAATCTGTGTGACCGCAGATTGGCGCATCGCAAATCCGAGACTATAAGCGGCTTGCGACCCTGTATCAATCGAGGCTATACATGCCTATTCTATTGCATTCGCTCTACGCAGGCCGGATAAAGTGGTTTCTCTACAGATTCCTGATAGCTAGAAAATTGCAATTCAAGTGAATGATAGAACTGATTTCTAGGTATCAGGAAATGTAATTTTTTTCGTGCTGTGCCAAACCTATTTTGAATTATTAATAAATTAAAGTTCTCTTTGTTTGAAGCTTATGAGTTTGGAGGGAATCTTCTTATCTTACTGGTTTGAGCTGGCTTGGGGGACATGAGCTGTGTGCCAAATGGCTCTACCCAGGGGGGTTACCCACGTGTGAAATTCTTTCCTGACCTGACACAGGATGTGGGGGGAAGGTTACTGTACTCTCTGCAATGCTCTCAGAGGGGGAAAAGAGAAGGGAAAGGCATTTTTTTGTACAGTTACACAGCACTGACAGTGATGGTTCGGGACCATATGAAAATCATTGGCGATTACGCACACGACTTTCCGTAATGTTCGCCACAATGTTTCTCTGCGAAACGCGTTGTCTTTTAATAAAATTTTTATACTTTCTTGACCTTTTAGTTCGGTCTGTATATATACAGCCGCGTACATAGCGGCTTTTTATATTTCTATCCTTCCCCCATGCGGAGAAATAGACGCATTCCACCATGCAGCTTCAGTGCGTGTGACTGGCGGCGTCTCGCTCTCCATAGTAACACTTGTGGGGAGTGCTGAGAGGAGTGACGTCACATCCGCCACGCCGGAACGGAGAGCCCGGTCCCCGGCTTGGCTAAGAGGGAAGCATGCTTATCGGGGCTGTGTACGCTGTGCTGGCCATAGGAGAACAAGGTGAGACCTCTCCTATTGGAGCTTTCTTTTGAATTACTGGGAGTCTCAGAGCGCCCCTTCTTCCTTGCTTGTCTTTATAGTGAACAGTTTCAGGGAGCAGCCGAGCGATACCAAGTGGCCTGATCGCACGTATTTGGGGGAACTTTTAACTACCCCACACGTACTCTATAAATGGGCCTTGTCTTGATGGGCAGTGGTTGGGATTTTTGAGGGCAAAGATCCAATCAAAAAGCACCTACAATAATGGACATTGACTTGGTGTTTGATAATCATGTGCAATCAGTGCATCAGTTTGATTCTGACCATACCATATCATGCAAACATCTTGGTCCTTAGGAAACACTTACTAAAAATAAAAAAAAAATAAAAAAGATGGAGATGAAACATGTAAGGGTGAATGTTTGATTCATGTAGGATTTATCTTTGATTCTTTCTACATTCTCTGTTGCAAAATTCCCCTTTATAAAGCCTTCTAAAATATCTGCTGTGCAGCTGGATATGATCGCCCTCTGATGTTAAAAATATGCTTTTGTAACAAACTCCATATACTGATGAGAAATATTTTGAAAAACTAATCAGCTCTGATCTCTCCAGTGATTCTCTAAGCATACCTTTAAGGGCTTGTTCAGACTATACACACGTATAGTGTGCGACACGCAAGAACGGTAGAAGGGCATAGACAGCCCCTCTACTGTTCTGATCATATGCGCTGCGATGAATGGGATCTGCAGCGCAGCACATAGTAGCACAGATGGCGTGCGATCGTACGTGTTGCATTCCGATCGCACACCGATCTGCGCTAAATTATGTGAACGAGGCGTTAAGAGACAATTACATTTGCACAAAAGTCATGCTAATTCTCCCAGATTGTTCACACTTTCTGACTACTGTAGACCACTGTAGAAAGGTGCCCATTAACGGTACAATTTTTTCACCAAATCCAATATTTTGATGCAATTTTTACGATCGTATTGTATAGAAAGTTCATGGAATGCCTGGCAGATCTCCTGTTTTCCTTCAGCCACTATACCCCAATCTAGTGCCGTAGCTCTGAGCTCGGCCCACGGTCATCACCTATAGACAAGCCCCTGCTTGAACAGGACACTGAATATGTCTCCTGACCAGAGCCGGGACAAGGTCCTCCAGCACCCAAGGCTGAGACACCAAAGTGCGCCCCTCCATCCCTGCCACCCCAGCCATCACACACTGATTGCTATTAGACTAAGAGGCGCCACGGGGCCCACAACCTCCCCAACACCTTAATATCTAGTTATCTGGCTTGCAGTCACTGCCATGTATCCCCTTTTCTTATTTCTTTCTGCTTTAAACACAATTAGGAATGACAGCTGAATGAATTGTGCGCCCCCTCCTACACTGCGCCCTGAGGCTGGAGCCTCTCCAGCCTATGCCTCGGCCCGGCCCTGTTCCTGACTTCGGTTGCCCCCAGGTCTTCACGTGCAAAGTATAGTGGCTGAGGCCGAGAAAACCAGAGTACCACCAGAGCAAACAAGACTATGCAGCTTGGTGAAGAAGCATTCAGAAAATGTGAATAATTGATAATTACCTTCAGATTAGTTACAATCATTCAAATCGAATCGAAAGGTCATATTTGTTGAAAAATTGTACGTTAATGGGCACTTGAAAACAGATGTGATAGGATAGCATTCTCACCTACTCTCGGTTTCATTCCCAGCTAGGTCATTGTCTGTTATAGCTTTTATGTTCTTGTGTTTGCCTGAATTTCCTCTGGACACCCTAGTTTCCTCCCACAAAGCATATTGGAAGGAAAGATAAGTGGCTCCCTCAATAAGCACTATACCAGGGCCGTCAAATTCAAATACACAATAGGCCAAAATTGAAAACTGGGATCAAGTCACAGGCCACCTCCCTCCCCCACACAGTTCCCTGATATCTAGTGGGGCCCCTGCCTCCCCTATACAGTTCCATGGTGTCTAGAGGTCCTCCCCCCCCCCTATACAGTTCCCTGATGTCCTCAGGGTGGCTGTCTATCTGATCCTTACCATAGTCATATGCCCAACGTAGTCCAGAGCCAAGTTACGGGCAAGCCAGTCAAATTATCTGTATGTTTCTGGGATATGGATATAAAGGAAACCGGAGTGCCTAGAGGAAACCCATGCAGAAATGGAGAGAACATACACATTCTGTGCAGTTAGTGCCCTGGCTAAGATCTAAAACAGGGACCCAACGCTCAAGGCAAGAGTGCTATCCATTCCACCACCAGAATCAGAATCAGTTTATTTCGCCAAGCATGACTGGGTCATGCCCGGAATTGGTTTTAGCATCACAGGGCAGCTCACAAAATAAATAAAAAGTTACAGGAGAGACAAACGTAGCACAGTGTAACACAGTGCGCAGGCAATAGGTTACGTCAGAGACATGACAGTGTAAGAAAAACCTTGAGACAGTAACATATCAAGAAGCCAAACAAGATAACACAGTCTGATCGCAGTAATAAAAACACTCATGTACCATGGGTAGTGGACAGCTAAGTAGGTGCTTTCTACAAGTATGAGGGGAGCGCCATGGTACTTATAGGGAGTTCAAGAGTCTCACTGCTGTGGGGAAGAAGGTGTCTCTGTGCCTTGACGTCTTGGTAGGGATGGCATGGAGCCCCCGTCCCGATGGGAGCCGTTGAAGGAAGCGATGACCCGGGTGAGATGGGTCATTAGCAATCTTTGTTGCCCTAGAGCACATCCTAGAGTTGTGGATGAGCTCCAGAGGGGGAAGGGGTTTCCCAATTATTCTCTCCGCTGATCTAATGACCCTCTGAATTTTGTATCTGTCGCTGGTGGTGGCGCCAGCATACCATACGAGTATAGAGGAGCACAGGACAGACTCTATGGTGGCGGAGTAGAAGGATTTAAGACCATACGACCCAAACCATAATAATAATAGATGCTGGGTATTACAGATCAATGCATATGTCTGGACATGACAGTGTTACACTGAAAGGCCACAATCCTATTCTTTCTTGCGTCATTTCTTGTGTTCTATTTTCTGTACTATGGATGCTGTGAGGCTTAATACTCATTATGTTGATTTCATGTTTTCCTTTCATTCATTCATTATTGATTGAATGAGTTGCACCATATTGTAGTAGAACACATCTCTTTAATTGCTTGAGCATTGTTCAGATGCTCTCCTAATAAACATTTATACATCAGTATTAAAAATGAATTTGAAGTCGCTTGACTATCATACCCCTAGGGTTGCAATAACTATGCTGGGTGCCCTTGTATATACGCTAATGAATAGCACTTCTGTGTGTCTCTTTACAGCTTCTCCAGTTCTGTTTTCTATCCCGCCTAATGTGCATCCTGTAGCCAGCTGCTGTTTTTGTCCTTGCATTCTTGCTGCTCTCCTGTCTTTGCCTTCTGTTTATCACACAATGGTCCCAACATCTGGAATCTCTTAGCCTAGTGTCGCAGAACGTGATGCAGATTGGAGGAAAGGGGGGTTGCGTATTAAGGGACCACACATTCCCGAATAAGATGGGGGAGGTGCGTTTTATAGGAAGTTTCCCAATAAGTATCTGGTGTGTCTTTATGGATCTGTGATAAACAACATCAGCACGTGATTCAAGCTCTCCTACTGACAAGCAAAATATTCTTCTTTTCCTAGCCATTAATTACAGAACCATCAACTGGATGCTCTAGGTTTATTCAGCATGTGGAAAACATTGTTAAGTACGGGGTTAAGGAAGTAATCAGAACAAGAGTACCATAATTATATCCATATCAGTCAAAAGGAATGCCTCATACTGTACTGTATTAAGCAGAACTAAGAAAACAAATGTACCTGTTTTGAGCAAATTCTATAAGGGGACAATTGTAGTTTATATCATTTGTAGTAGGTCTATGAGCAGGACTGTATCACCACTACATTGAAACACAAATGTACCTCTCGTTTGTAGTGGTAATGCATTTAAAAGGTCTATCTAAGTTCAAAGATGATCAGAATTTGAGCATCATTATGCTTGTCTGAAACAGCAGGACAATCAATGCATGGTCTCAGTCCTTCATCTCCTTCCACAGCAAATTTAGTTAAAGTTGTCTGGTCACAGAGATTGGACATTATTGTTTTCTATGTGGCCAGGCTACAATCCAATAGCATATACTTATCAGAATTTTTTCATGATATTCTGACAATTTGATCCTCAAACCAGGGCCGAGTCCGAAGGGGAAGTTGAAAAGGCACCAGTCTCTCAGTGCAGAGTTCAGTGGGTGTGCCTGTGCCTAATCCAGTCCATTGCCCCCCCCCTCCCCCTCCTTGTCTGACGATATGAAGAGCGTTGCAAGCATATGCAACAGGCACAACTCACCTGTCAGCAACGCCGGAAACCTCAGCATCTCTTCTCAGTATCGCACAGTTCAGCGTCTCCTCTCTGAAACCCTCTAGTGGTGCTTCTTATTACTGCCCCAATGGATGGGTCAGTGAGGAGATGCAGAACTGTGCAATGTTGAGGAGATATGCAGAAGTTCCTGGTAGTGCTGACAGGTGAGTTGTACCCTTGCACCGCTCTGCATATGGTGGGAGGGGTGGGGCTAAGAAGGGGCTACCTGAGTGGCACATCAGGCTATTTATACTGGGAGGGTGTAACTAATCCTGGCAGGCACATCTGGCTATCTATATTGGGGCTACCTAATCCTGTGGGGGAAATGACTGCCTATCTATACTGGGGGGGGGGGGGGGGTAGGCTACCTAATCCTGTGAGGTACATCTGGGTATTAATACTGGGGGGGGGGGGCTACCTAATCTTGGGAGGAATATCTGGCTATCTATATTAGGGGGGAGGCTACCTAATCCTGGGAAGCACATCTGGCTATTTATACTGGAAGGGTAACCTAATCCTGAAGGGCACATATGGCTATCTATACTTGGGGGGGAGGCTACCTAACACTGGGGGCACATCTGGATATCTATTCTGAGGCGGAGGCTACATAAAACACTGGAGGTCGTGTCTGGCTATCTGTACTGGGGGGCGGCTACCTAATAGTGGGGGTACATCTTGCTACTGTAACGATTGTGTAATTATTTCCGTGGTCAGCGCACAGGATGCGCGCTGACACTGCGGAAATCCTGCATAAGCGTATAATCGGAGAGAACCCAGCAATGGTGCTATGCACCTGTAGAGGGAAATTCCTGCCAGCAGATGGAGGTGTGGAGTGCAGAGGAACAGATCCTCTGCACAGCCACAGATGCCAGATAAGGATTGTACGTAATGGGGCAATACAGAGCAGGATAATTTATCTCGAGGGAGAGAGCACAGAGACAAAATGTATGTATGTCTACCAATCGCCGCCCGGCGACGGTCGACACACAACAGTGAAGACCAAAGTGTGAACGTAATCGCAAGAGTGGCGATAGCCATCTGTGACACAAGACAGAGTAAAGGTTAAACACAGGAGCAGAGCGAAAGGCACAGCATATCATACAATGAGAATGACAACGAAAACAACAAACGCAATACCTAAACGCAGGTACCGCACGTTAGGTGCAACAGCGACAAGCGCGTTTACGGCGCGGTCTCCGCACGATAAGCGCAACAGAGACAAGCACGCCACCCTGACTAACGACTGAACACAAATGAACAAATAACAGGAACGCTTGCTAAACGGCTGCCTTATCTCAGACAACCGCAAGCGTTTGCTCCAGACAGACAGACGAACGGAAAACAGGAATAGGTCAGATAAGATCCACCGCTCTTCCGCCAGAGTGAGTGCGATCCGGGTTCAGGGACAGGACAGGAAGGATCCACTGCTCTTTCCGCCAGAGCGAGTGTGAACCAAGTACAGAAACAGAGCTAGTAGGATCCACTGCTCTTTTCCACCAGAGCAAGTGTGATCCAAGTGCAGAAACAGAGCTAGCAGGATCCACTGCTCTTTTCCACCAGAGCAAGTGTGATCCAAGTGCAGAAACAGAGCTAGCAGGATCCACTGCTCTTTTCCACCAGAGCAAGTGTGATCGAAGTACAGAAACAGAACTAGCAAGATCCACTGCTCTTTTCCACCAGAGCAAGTGTGATCCGAGTACAGGAATAGGCTTAGCAGGATCCACTGCTCTTTTCGCCAGAGCGAGTGCGATCCACACGGCAAGGCAGACAGAAGGATTAACCAGTAGCAACTGCAGCTCTGGCTAGCACCCCTAAGACAGAACACAGAAGGAAGCACTGCCACTACCACTAGGGCGAATGCAATCCAGACAGATGGAGCAGCCAGTAGCAACCGCAGCTCTGGCCTACACTCCCAGACAGACAGAACGATTCCCTGTCGACCGCCGCTGGCGACAAGGCAATCGAGACAGAGAAACAGAACAAGGCAATACAAGTAATACAACCTGACTGCACTAGAGGGATGCCTAGTGCAGTCCCCAGAAATACTCTAAGATAATCTTTAGCTAACAAGAGCAAGGCTGACACTCCAGGAGTAGTGTTGGGCCAACAGTGTTCGCCACTGTTCGGGTTCTGCAGAACATCACCCTGTTCGGGTGATGTTCGAGTTCGGCCGAACACCTGATGGTGTTCGGCCTTTTTAGTTCGGGTTCGCCCGAACTATTCAATGCCCGCCGAACAGGGCCGAACAGTTCGCCCGAACATGCCGCAATACGGCCCCCCTATGGGGTCGCAGGCATAAGGGGGGAGCATGCCCCGATCGCGGGGGGGGGGGGGGGGTCGGAAATTCCCCCCACCCCCTCCGCTAGCGCTCCCCCCTCTGCCCGCTTCCCCATAAAAAAAGTTTAAGGCAAGTTAAATAGTACCTGGTGGCTGGCACTGGCAGTGGAGTGAGGAGGAGGAGGAGTCCGAGTAGCAGAGTGACGCGTTGAGGCCGGGCAGCGGGCGGTTCAGCGGTAGTACCCTTGTGGTACTTCCGCCCTTTCTCTGACCTCACGTCCTCTGCATACGAGGGTACGCGTCACGCGTACCCTCGTATGCGTCATCACGTAGAGGACGTGAGGTCAGAGAAAGGGCGGAAGTACCACAAGGGTACTACCGCTGAACCGCCCGCTGCCCGGCCTCAACGTGTCACTCTGCTACTCGGACTCCTCCTCCTCCTCACTCCACTGCCAGTGCCAGCCACCAGGTACTATTTAACTTGCCTTAAACTTTTTTTATGGGGAAGCGGGCAGAGGGGGGAGCGCTAGCGGAGGGGGGAATTTCCGACCCCCCCCCCCCCCCCCCGCGATCGGGGCATGCTCCCCCCTTATGCCTGCGACCCCATAGGGCCCCCAAAATGGGCATGTTCGGGGGTCCCATTGACTTCCATTGAGTTCGGCGTTCAGCCGAACATGCCGAACATCTGGCCCATGTTCGGCCTGTTCGGCCCGACCCCGAACATCCAGGTGTTCGCCCAACACTATCCAGGAGTGTTTTAGCAGTAACAAACCATCATGACCAGCAAAGGATCCTGGGAGAACATGGTATTTATACTGCAAACCTTCAAAGGAGGTGGCTAGGCAATTTGCATGACAAGTGTATGCAAATTCCTCAGTGACAGAGCAAGTCTGAAACCTGCAAAGCAAAGACAGGTCTCTTTTCCAGAGACCTGCAGCCCTCAGACTCAAGGAATGGTCAAACAGCTGTCTGCCTGTGCAGACAGCTGAGCGGATCATTACAGCTACCTATACTGGGGGACCCACCTTATACCGGGGAGCATCTGACTAGACGAACTGGGCAGGGGACACCCTAATCAGGAAAAATGTGCTACCTATTCTGGGGCAGGCACAATTTGGGGGGAGGGGGAGCCTGGCACACTTTAGAATCTCTGCCTCCAGTGCTGGAGAACCTTGTCGCGGCCCTGCCTCCCACTGTCCTATAAATTTCCTCTCTGATGCTGCCTGGAATCAGTTATTGTTTTTCCTCCTCAATAAATGATCCTGGGACAAGGCAGTGCATTGCTAATTTTACAGCTGAGTGACATTCTCTTTCCAGTAAAGAAAGAAAAAAACTGAACAAAAAAAGACCACACCAATGGCTTTTGAACTTTTTAAAACTGTGCTATTTGGGGCTCAAAAATGAAATCTAGAATTACGTTTTTATCTGAAATATACTCTACTTGACTTTCACAGAGAGACAGCAGTAAAAAACATTCAGGAAAGTCTTCATACACCTTAGGTCAGTGATCTTCAAACTAAGGCCCACGGGCCGAATGCAGCCCTCTGAGGCTTTATCACTTCCCCCCCACTCTCAAAATCTATTACTTATAGATGTGGTCCACTGCATCTTTAAATATCTGTGACCCACATATAGAATAGCAATGCTGGCACCACCCATCCACATGGGCCCAATTGGACTGCAAGTTGTCACCTGGGTATGCTGCACTCTCTGTAGCAAAGATATTCTTCAAGCGCCACATGAATGGCTGCTTCTCCTTCGGAGGAGTTCTCATCTGTGTTGCAGGACATACTATCTGCACATGCTGTGTTGGGGGGCATACTATCGGATTTGGTTAAATGGGAGGCATAAGGGCTGCACATGTTAGAAGGTAATAGTTTACACTACCTAGGCTCAATGTAATGTTTTCTACATGTCATGTATACTCTGGCCCCCCAGCAATCTGAAGTATGTTGACCCAGCCCTCGACTGAAAAAGTTTGGGGACCCCTGCCTTAGGTGTTTTTATAATTGAGGAAGCTATTTTCTATATTTTACTAGAAGATACAGGGACACAATTGCATGCAAATATAGCAGTGATCTTAAAATGTTCCATCTACACAAGTACAGAGTATATATAGTGGTTCATGCAGTGTAAGAGCATACAAGCTTTACAGCTGCATGTTCAATGGACATAATACTGTAAGTATCGATCACAAAAATGAGAAACCCTAGGAGGAGGACCCTGTCCCTGTTGGCTCACAATCAAGAGCAGGGCTATCCAGCTCCATTCTTCAAGGGCTGAGGTCCTCACACGTTTGGCACAGCTCAAAGTAATTGATGGGAGTGAATCAAGAAAGCTGTGGTTTATCAAGTAGAGCACATTTCTCCATTTCTCAGTCCATCCAGTGTTTACAGCCCTTGTGAACTGCTGTTGGATGACACTGATCTAGAGAATTACCAATTTTGTAAGCAGATATACTGTAGTAAACAACATGTCTTTATTTATTTTATTATGCCCAGAAGCATATTTTTGATTAATGAGTTCAGTACAGATTTGGTATAAAAAAGGGTAAACATCAGTATATGAAATAGAAGAAGTAGTTAAGAATTGTGACATGTGTTACTTATACACAATTTTCCCGAAGCAGGCTATTAAAAACTGTGTCACCACAGGTGGCACTGTTAAAAGCCACAATTAACGGCTATAAATGGTCATTTTGGCATTGGGGGCACCGATAAAGTAGCAGGACCACCTGCTACGTAAATTGTGGTTAAAAATAGGTGAAATGCCTCTATCTAGCATGTGCTTGGACTACAGAAAAATGGAGAACATATCTTTGGGGTCGACAGCTTATGCCTTGGACAATCCATAACCATTTAACAACATTGCTAAGCACAAAGGATTGGGACGAGCAGGTATGTGTATCGCCAGGTGGTCAGCGAGACTCCTTCATTTCAACTACACTATACAATACAAACCAGGTGTGCAGAAGGTTGCTGCTGACTGTCACGGTTGCCCTTACCTACAGCTTCCAGTGTACAGGATGAGGGTGTTGAAGTGGTTGCATTCACTGATGTTGATGCAATTACGGCCATTAAATATACCCAAACATGTTTCATGTCTCGTACAAACACAACTAAGAGACATTTTACAAAGCAAATAGTCAAATTCAGAAAACAAAATTGAGCCCTGTCCTACAGCCTTACTACAGGGTTAAACATGAATTGTCTATAATTTGATAATTATGTTGTCCTGGATCTCATCGATCGTTGGTACAAGTCTTTGAGAGAGCGCCTTATACAACTTGCTCATGGAATAGTATGCACAAAGCAACGACTACATGAATTGTACTGGTGGCCATGCATGGATGCCCTAGTACTAACTTCAATTCAGTCTTGTGTTACCTGTCAGAGTCATGACAAATCTGCTGTTACCCACACAATACCAGTCAGCCAATGCCGATATACTGGGTCCTCCTTGGATTTCTAGTTAGAATAAAGAGACATGTAGTATTGAAACAGGGACAGTATACATTTTCTAACCCACTTAGAGTGATAAGGAAATGAGGACCTTACACCTGTATACTGTCTGATTGACTTATATGGAATGACAGTCATCTTGGACCTCTTAGGCAGGATGTTTCATTTGATGAAGGACATGGTCATATTATGACTGATGATAACCAAGTTGGTTAACCAGAATCAGAAGTAACCAGAACTAACCAGAAGCTTTTGCAACAAAAGGGGAAATGTGGTATTTATCATTCTGGCCTGTAGATGGCACTGTGATATTCTGCTGTTATACTGCATGATTGCATGGGATCTTTCTATGATGTTCTATATTTATTCAGTCCTGTCCTGCTGTCTGTATGTACTGGATAAAAAGCAGAGTGTGGCTTAGATGTTTTCAGGACTACAGTAACTTGTAAATAAGCCTAGTTCCAGTTATTCTGCAGCTATCCCTGGCACTCTTTTTACATGTATGCCTATTTTTCTATGTGTACAAATTTCACTGTTGCACAAAATGCAATTATGTATTTATGTATACATTAATAATTTGTCCGTAAAGTTTTATATTTTATATTTAGGAAGAATTTTGGAAACTTTTCGTGTTTTTGTGCAATACGAACAATTTCAGTACTTTTTTTTAACTTCAATAAACATCTGTGCTACCAACATGAGGCACAGAAACACCGGCTTGGGAACAGTAAAAAAGGGCGCAGGAGGCTAGTGGACAAATCGGGCGCCGCCATTCACTCCCATAATAAATATCGTTTAATGGGCGCCCGATAGGAAAAAAGGGCGCCGGAGAAAAATAACGTTTTAAAAGCGGCGCCCGGAGACTTAATGTTTTATTACTGCTTCTCATGATTACACATTATTTAATGATTTATACATTTTTAATATTATTTTTAAACGAAAAACAGTACAATATTTTTTTAAACATTATTTTTAAACGAAAAACAGTACAATTTTTTTTTTTTACATTATTTTTAAACGAAAAAACCGCACAATATGTTTTTGAAACGTTATTAATGCTTATCACAGGGGGGTCTTAGGTTTAGGCACCAACAGGGAGGTCTTAGGTTTAGGCACCAACAGGGGGGGTCTTAGGTTTAGGCACCAACAGGGGGGTCTTAGGTTTAGGCACCAACAGGGGGGTCTTAGGTTTAGGCACCAACAGGGGGGTCTTAGGTTTAGGCACCAACAGGGGGGTCTTAGGTTTAGGCACCACCAGGGGGGTCTTAGGTTTAGGCACCAACAGGGGGTCTTAGGTTTAGGCACCAACAGGGGGGTCTTAGGTTTAGGCACCAACAGGGGGGTCTTAGGTTTAGGCACCAACAGGGGGTCTTAGGTTTAGGCACCAACAGGGGGGTCTTAGGTTTAGGCACCAACAGGGTGGTCTTAGGTTTAGGCACTAACAGGGGGGTCTAGGGGTTAGGGGTAGGTACAGGGAGGGTTACTTAGGCACCAACAGGGGGGGTCTTAGGTTTAGGCATCAACAGGGGGGTCTAGGGGTTAGGGGTAGGTACAGGGAGGGTTACTTAGTAATTTTTTTTTAAACGTTATTATACGTTTCACTATTTAAACGAAAGATTAACGTTTTTACAATTGCCGACTTAATGCACATTATTTAATGATGTATAACTTTATAAAACATTAATTTTAAACGAAATACAGTACAATACATTTTTAAATGTTATCCATGCTTATCGTTTAAAACCCCGCGCCCTTTTTTTCCCAGCGCCCCTTTTTAACGTACACCACCGGCTTTTCATCCTATAGGACTTCCCTTTGCCAGTGTGTTTCACAGTGGTGTGCAGCTTAAGGAAAATATTTAAGGATCCCTTGGAGACCCATTTTGTCAAGAACTTAGAAACAATGATCTTGATTTATTGAACTGCTAACATAACATTTTCTAATTTGTCTCTATAAATGAGCTCAGTCACACAGAATAGTAGCATGGGACTTATAGAGAATAGGCTCTCATATGTGAATGCTTTCTTTTTTTCTCTCCACTGGTAAATGAATATAGGACAAAGTCTCGGAAGCCTTGTTAAGATTTCGCCTTTTAAGCACTTTGTGACACAGCGCTGTAGACCCATCTGGTTTGAGTGGAGTCGGATGTCTTGATTTCACATATGTCTAATTAGATAAGAAGCCAGCAATGTGGCTCCATCAGGGAGAGTGGAAAGGAACAGCCAACCCGAATGTTAGAAAGACGGGAGGGGGATAAAGAGAAGCTGCTGAAAGCCTGCACTGCTAAGCACTTACCAAAGCAATAGGCAGCTTTTAATTATATAACCCCAAAATAGCAGCAAGAGACTAAAGGGAGATAACGAAAGAGCGGATCAAAGCTAAAAACAGACAATGTGCAAAGCATATTACTAGGAAAAGTCAGGTGCTTGAGATAAGAAAACAGACACAGGGCACATGAGACTGCACAAAGATGTATTCAACAAAAGTAAGTTTACAAAATGATGGCCTCTTAAACGAAATGGCTACGGAAGTGTTATATACTGTAATGTGTGTTTTACGTTTCTTCTTTAGCCTACTGTCTGCCCCACTGGGCAATGGCTCGCAAACATTTACCAATGGGGCCTCACCTAGCAAACTTTGGTGACTCCCACAGGCCTCATCAGAGTGCAATATTAAAGGACCACTATTATGAAAAATGAGTGCGAACATGTGTTTATATATATGCATGATGCACATTTGTCCCAGAATAAAATACATTGTAAATTACTTTTCCCCTATATAGCTTATCACTTACAGTAGTAGTATAGATCTGATAGATTTAACGTTTTGGACTAGTCTATCTCCTTATGGAGGACTCTCAAAGTTTTCTTTATTTTGAAAGCACTTCATGAACCACAGTTGCTCATTCTAAGTGCTAAAATAGTGTGCTAGTGAGTAGGGAGGCTGGCCGGCAGCTTTGTACAGATCCTTTCCAGGAAATGATTTTGTAAAGTATAAAGGAAATACTGAGAATCCCCTGTGAGGAGATGGTCTACTCCAAAACCTGTCTAATATGTCAGCTTTGTATAACCTATTGTGCCAGCAACATAGAAAAAAAAGTAATTTATAATGCATCTTACTCAGGGGAAAATGTACATCTTATTTGTATGTGTACATATATTTTACATTTTACAGCTTTGTGATAGGGGCCCTTTAAAGTGAGATAAAACTCTGACATACAGTAGCATTCTACTAGTTACTATATTTGCTTTTTGTGCACAATTATTCATTGTCTGTTTACAAATGACAAGTTCCCAAAGTACAGTTTATCTACTCTGAAAGGGATCACTCCTCAGCTCTCTGCTTCTACAGCAGAGTGAGCTCATTTTCAGCACATCTAGGGATGTAGCAGAAAAAGGAATGTAAACAAAAGATGATATTAGCACTTATATGTATATATATTTTCTATAATTATCATATACCGTAAGAACAAATTGCTTATCAATTGAAAGGGCCTATTCATGAACAAAAGTGTGAGTGACTTGATTTCTTCACAGTATCCCCAGGCTACACTTGCGCCAGAAAGTACACCAGTGAAGGCATTTGGGGGAGGTAGGGGGAAAGCACTAAGTAATTGTACAGGGTAGGGTGGGAGCCACTAGACATCAGGGATCTGTATAGGAGTTGGAGGGGGGCCATTAGACACCAGGGAACTTTATAAGGGAGGAAGGTGGCCAGTAGACATTGAGGTTGGCATGTGACAAGGTCCTAGTGTTCAATTTTGGCCCACTTTGTATTTGAGTTTGACCCCTCTGTCCTAGGCAAATTTGTAGCAGACTAAAGTAAAAAAAAATGTATGTACAGTGATATTACTCATTGAAAATTGTGAGTAAAAAAACAATCTGCAAAGTATCACTTTTTGAGCGTATAAATATAACTTGGCAGACTTTGTGTGGAGCTTTTGCAAAGTGTACTTTAGTAGATATAAAGAAAATTGGAGGATGTGATTTTTATTTACTGCTTATATAAAAATATATATTTTATAAATGTAATTAAAAATGTATAATACTGTTATGTATTTATAAAATACTGACATCTTCTGTACTGAAAGAGTATATAGTCATGTCACTAACTGTCCCTCAGAGGATGATGCAGCACCTTATAGAAAAAGAACACAGAAGCAAACAGAAACCCAAGTGGTGCAGTATAAATTATAGGGTGGTTATAAGAGTTTGTTGTAATCTACTCACAAGTAAAGTTTTCTTGTAAGACCAACTGAACGTTAAAGCATGTGGAGAAGTCGCTCTTCACTTGGGTATCCAGATGGTCCGTCTGCTGGTCGCTCTCTTTAGAATAATTGTGTGTATTAGCCACCAATGGGGTAACAGGGCTGGGGGCCAAGACTTATTACCTCCAGAGAAGGATAAGGAAACTAACTGGGGGAAAAGAGGCACCCAAAAAAGTATAAAATAATTAAGATCAATAAAATAAGAAATGAAGAGGTGGCTTAACACAAGGATGACACTAGATCAGGGGTGTCTCTAGCCATTTTGTCACTCCAGGCGAGAAAGCCTGTGCCCCCCCCCCCCCCCCCACTAAGTTTCCCCCCACAAACTCCCCCCTTGTGCCCTCCCCATGTGAAAATAATTAGAATGCAGCAGTGTTTCACCAAAAAATAATCATATTGCAGCAGCATTTCACCAGAAAAGAATCATAATGCGACAGCGTCTCACCAGACATTACACTTACTGCGGCAGCGTTTCACCAAAAGATACACATAGGCAGGGCTCTATTTTCATGAGGCACAAAGGGGGACAGAATGAGGCACAGGGGTACTGAATAAGGCACACAGGGCGACATAGGGAGGCACAGGGGACAGAAGGAGGCATGAGGGTCATAAGAAGTCACAAAGGAGGACAGAAGGAGGCATAAGGGAACAGAAGGAGGCCCACAGGGGGGCAGAAGGAGGCCAGTGGGTGACAAAAGGAGGCATAGTGAGACACAAAGGAGGACAGGAGGAGGCACAGGAGGAAAGAAGGAGGTACACAGAAGGTAAGCTGGCGGTACAGGGGGACAGAAGAAGGCATGAGGGCCAGAAGGAGGCACAAAAAAGGACAGAAGGAGGCACAGGGGGACTGAAGAAGGCACAAAGTGGGGCAGAAGGAGGCACAAAAGGGGGTATAAGGGGGTATAAGGGGGGGACAAAAGGAGGCACAGGAGGAAAGAAGGGAGCACAGGGAGACTGAAGGAGGCACACAGAGGACAGAAGGAGACACAAAGGGGGCAGAAGGAGGCACAATGGGGGACAGAAAAAAGCACAAAGGGGGCAGAAGGAGGCACAGGAAGACAGTAGGAGGCACAAATGGGGAACATAAGGATGCACGAAGGGAGACAGAAGGAGGCACAAAAGGGTGATAGAAGAAGGCAGAGGGGGAAGTAAGGAGGCACAGGGAGACAGAAGGAGGCAGAGGGGGGCAGACAGACCCACAGGGAGACAGAAGAAGGCACAAAGGGGCACAGAAGGAGGCACGGGGGGACAGAGGAAGGCGCAGGGGACAGAGGTGACGCATGGAGACTGAAGAGACACATGGAGACAGAATGAGGCACAAAGGAAGACAGAAGGAGGCACATGAGGACAGAAGGAGGCAGAGTGGGACTGAAGGAGGAACGGGGGCAGAGGTAGCACTGGGGGGCAAAGAAAGGCACAAGGGACATATGGAGGCATAGGGGGGCAGAAGGAGGCAGAGGTGGCACAGGGGGACTGAAGGAGGCACATGGAGACAGAAGGAGGCACAAAAGGAGACAGCAGGACAAACAGGGTCAAACATGGCACAAGGGACTGAAGGAGGCACAAGGAGACAGAAAGAGGCACAAAAGAGACAAAAGGAGTCACAAAGGGGAGAAGAATGATGTACAAGGCACAGAGGGACACAGTGGCAGCTGCCTGCAACTTGCGCTAAGCAGATGCAGCAGAGGCAAGTAATAGAACACCTGTGGGGGTGGGGCTTAATCAGGGGGCATGGTTTAATCCAGCAACATGGTGCTCCCAGGAGCAATGGCACTTCAGGCAATGGCCTGTACTGCCTATGCCTAGAGGCTCCCCTGCACTAGATGTAATCATATCAAAAAGAGTTTATTTACACAATGGCTTTAGACAGTGGTGACACATTTTGTGGGATGTAACTGGCTTCCCCAGGTCAGGAATTTGTGCCAAGAAGAAATAGTGAGCCAAGCTCTGAGAGACACTTGCTTTAATTATTTTATACTTTTTTAGGGTGCCTCTTTTCCCCCATTAGGTCCCTCAGAGGAGCTCACTATCTAATGCCTACCATTGTCACTGTCTAATGTCCAACCTTATTCTCATTACGTACTCATATAGTACGAGCATCTTCTGTAAGGCTTTACAGAATATACAGTCATGTCTCTAGCAGTACCTCATAGGAGCTCACAATCTGTTTTTCTGGGAGCACTGAGGGCTGCATAAACAATTCATTTATCACTACATTTTTGATATGTGAGAGGAGTCCATAGTCACTTCAAAAAACCCATGCAAACATGGCGAGAACATAAGAAAATACAAACGTCATGCAGACAGTGTACTGGCTGAATTTCCAGCCAGGGATCCCTTTTGCTGTATGTAACACATATTGGGCTTGATTCACAAAGCGGTGCTAACCTACTTAGCACGTCTAAAGTCTTAAGGCGCGCTAACCAGGGTGCTGAGTAGGTTAGCACCGGTTTTCTCAATTGAGAAATCCGGTGCTAACCTACTTAGCACTCTGGTTAGCACGTCTAAAGACTTTAGACGTGGTAAGTAGGTTAGCACCGCTTTGTGAATCAAGCCCATTGTGTATTCTGGCAAATAAGACTTCTTCTTTTTAACCCTTGAAAAGTTTCTGAAAAGTCAGGGGTCGTCTTATACGCCGAGTATCATTGATGCCGGGCGATATATTCTATCCTGTTACCTCCTCTCGCCGCTGAGGACTATAGTAAAACAACGCAGGCGCACATGTGCAAGATCTGAGAGGCAGAGAAGGAGGTAAATATTATACAAGGGGGGTACAGACAGGTGAAAGAGGCGTGTTTTATAGGCACAGCACAATCTTTTCTTCCATACCGCTCTGATGAACAGGGAGACAGGCAGAGCTGGTCAATCCACTTAGGTAAAGGGAAAGTTGACCAATCCAACCAGTCCATTGCCTATATACCGTTATATACTGGGTACCACATACAGTACAGTACCAGTATCTGTTCATACATAGCACCAGTATATGATGTTTTTTTACATTTTTATTTGGTGAGCGCTGGAAGAGGGGTAGTCTTATACAGCAAATATATCTATATTTTAACTGGAAAAGTTGTGGGGTCGTCTTATACGCCCAGTGGTCTTCTACCCCGGAATATACGGTACTTTATATGCCCAATTGTATTCTGTAACCTTTTTTAATGGATTCATCATCCCTGGATTTTATTTTTTATCACATACAAATTAGTTTATGAAAAAATAATAATTATTTTTTTGTAGTTAAAAATATAAAATACCTAGTGCATCATTTCATTGTTGGTGGGATCTTCACTAAAAATGCCTAGCCGCTACATTCATTTAAAAGATTGATTGGAAAATAGACATGGATTGCGTTGCTGCATTTTATTAAACTATTTTTAAAAATCTGTGTGTTTATCAAACTTTCTTCCCTTTTGACATTTCTTTTTACTGTTAATACGTTAAATGAGGAGGCTATCCCAAATAAAACTTTCGACTCGTTCACCTAGGTGGAAGTGGTTAATTGATCATTCCTGTCTCCCCACACACACCCACACACAGAAACACACAAACATGTGCAGGACGTCCTGGTGGCCCCCGGGAGTGAGGATGCGGTGGCAGAGAGCTCCTAACCTGCAGAGGCACTCGAGCAGCAATACGAATGGGCAGCTATGTTGGAATTCTCTTTCCGGGTCAAGGATGCTTGCTGACCCAGGGGTCGGGGCCCAGTACGGGTACTTTGCAAAGCGTTTAGTCGCAATCTGGGGAAAACAAAGGACGCACATCGCATCCTAGAAGGATTAAGCAGCTTCTCGGGTATTTCTTTTTTTGAACCCCAGTCACCTCATATATCCTTTTTCAAGGTGGTGGCCTTTTGGGGTGGGGGGAGGTAATAATACGTTTTAAAAAATAATATTATGTAATGCATTTTAGATATTAATATTATGTTCAGTGATGCCGTATAAATATTTTCTCTGACATGCATTTTTGTATGGAGATTGTTTATAAAGCACCCTTGCATGTTTTGTATTTTGTTTTTTTATTTTCAGAAGAGGCAGCATCACCCGTTTTCACCCAGCCAGCAATCATTGCACAGCAATGGCAGGAGCACAGCAATGACCAGGAAGTACATAGCAAATTCCTGGTGTGACATTGCTGGACAAGAGCACAGCCTTTTTGTGTTTAGCAAATCCGACGTCAGGACTTTTTCTGTTCATGGATTTATGCAATGTTAATACTTCAAGCTCTCTGCATTACTTTAGTCTGTCTGGTGCATATAAAACTGGAAAGAGCCCAAATGCTCTGTTTAACAATTCTGGTTTTCATTGTAATTTCCCATTATGCGCACACTTCACTGCATTTAATGGACTTTCTGAAGATTTCTTAGTGGTATTAACTATTTTGTCACTGCTTTTTTGTCCCCACAAGGCAACTGGGTAAGAAGGAGTGTGAAGGAGCTTTTAATCCAAAATACAGATATTTTGGGATTAATGTGGCGTAGATGGAAGATTTAACAGCAGTATGCAGGAAAGTATTATTCCCACCAGAAAATCCTGTTATTTATTTTCAGTATGACACTTTTGAATAAGCAAGCCAAGCTCTGTCAAATGAATGTGTACAGTACAGTGCTAATCTCTGCACAGGGTTTACAGGAAAAAGAGAAAACGATAATGCACTCAGCCGTACTGAATGATATGTTTGAAGAATTACACTGCTCTCCAGTTGTATATAGGATGCGAATCAGAGGCGCCAAAAAGAGTAAAACAATTATAGGTAAAAAACATTCGGGGGGAGCTATATTCACCACCCGTTTCACAGACCAAAAACCAACAGAGACCACAATGTTTGGTCAAAAGAATTCACAATTTATTCGTACTCCCAGGTGCTACGCGTTTCACGGGATCAACCCGCTTCCTCAGGCAAAACAGGAGTACAAGCTAGAAATATAAAACAATAATATACATAAAAATAGGCCCCAAATGCTTGTAAACAATCAAACACAAAAGTGCGTACATAATGAGGTATAGATATCCATGCGGATATATGGTTTAAATTTATGCTCATTGGGATTTAATGGAATATCAATACATATAAAAATATATATATATATAGGTGCTGCAACAATATACTTTCAACTCACATATATCCACTGTTCGTCCCATAGACTACCAATTGATAATTCAGTCTACCGACTAGTGGTGTGCAATACCCAAGAGAAACGCTGATGGTCTATTGCTGATAATAGGTAATCATATTAAGCAATTTTAGCATAGAAGGTATATCCTGTACTGTAGTGCTAAACATAACGTAAAACCTAAAGTCCAGTCCAACATGAGTAAACAGGACAGACTTACCAGTTGGGGGTCTGGAGCAAGTATGAGCGCCACAGTGGGGGAGCGAGGTGTGCTGTGTCCTATATGAAGTGTCTGAGTACGGAGAACGCCGTCTCCGTACTGTTCTATTCAACTTCCGCCGCGCTAGGTGGAAGTGGCGTACATCGCGCATGCGCCGGAATGTATCAGCGCCATTTTGGAGAAGGGCGCTGTGGGCATCATGTACACCGCTCGTAAGCGGCTAATAGATGTTGATGAAGCGTCCCATGTGGCGCATAATAACATAAATTCCTGGCGCTACTCACATCTAGCCGCCAGTTAACATAGTGACCACGTTCTTTTATGTGACTTCAGCGGCTGGGCCAGGTGGTCGGGGCTTATATATCTGGACATTATATGAGCGAGATAAGAGGATTTAGACTGAATCTAACTTGGCTTACTAATCACCTATTGTCATGTTTGTAAACATAAAAGCCGGAACATGTGATTGCAAGCAAACAAGCCGCAATCTAAGGAATGTAACGGCACGAGGAAGTGTGCAGACCAGCATAAATAAGGATATGGGACACGTAAACAGAAATTTCCTGATCTATAGGTTGCAAGAGCATGAGAAAGATTCTTTTGTATAAACCAGCATACATGTAAACATGAATCACATGGGATAGTGGACGAGAGAGGCCCTGTAAATAGAGATAACATAGTTTGAAATAGAGCACAACATAAAAATGAAGGTAATAATGAAAATGGATAAAAATAAGTATAATAAATTAAAATAGACAACCAGGGCCATTGATGCGTCTGCATGTAAAAACAATAAAAGAGAGCAAACATATAGTAAAAATTTTTATCAATCATGGTGCAAATGGGACACACATCGATTAGGATATCGGGTATAAATACCGACTCTACTTTTTAGGTTAAAATGCTTTTTCCAGGACCTCGTTAAGACCGTTAGGAACCAGACTTTTTAGAATATTGATCCAATAAATCTCCTTCTGGCGCAAGGCTTCAAACGTGTTGGGAATGTGTGGGGAAATTGCCTCTATAAAAGTGATGCGGAATAGCAACGGATTCTGATCATGGTGAGTACCAAAATGCCTGGAGACACTATGAAGTGTTAGATTATTAATAATGTTTCTCTTGTGTTGGCCGACCCTGCTGCGGGCCTCCTGGGTGGTGCGGCCCACATATTGGAGGCCGCACGGGCAGGAGATAAGGTATACAATGAACCGAGACTCACAATTGATATGTTGTTTAATGGGGTAAATACTGGAAGTGACCACTGAACAAAAGGTATTGGTCCTATTAACAAACTGACAAGCTGTGCATCGGGGTTTATTACATGGATAGGATCCGGGTGTAGTGTTACCTTTGGGTAGTGCATCCCTAAGCCTGCTAGGTGCGAGTAGATTACGTAAATTAGGGGCCCTCCTGTACGTCATTGATGGTCTATCAGGGATAGCCTGCTTCAAATAGGGGTCCTGAAGCAGGAGGTCCCACCTATTTTGCAATACCGATCTGATGGTTTTGTGTTGGGCACTGAATCTAGTGATGAATCGTGGGAATGACAATTCTGGGGTAGTGGTAGATGTAGGTTTAGTGAGGGCCTTTTGGGTGGCTTTAAATCTGGCATCTTTTAGTAGCTTATTCGGGTATTTGCGTTCCTTGAACTTGTTAGTCAAAATTTTCGACTATGAGTGGAAGTCCTCCTGATCGGTACAGTTACGGAATATACGTTTGTACTGGCAATAGGGGGTGTTTGTAGTCCAAGGTCTGTGGTGGTGGCTATTGAAGTGTATGTAGTTGTTTGCGTCCACCTTTTTAAAAAAGGTTTTGGTTTTTATTTTTACTCCGTCTGCATGTAAGGACAAATCAAGAAATTCTATATTGGTGCAATGATGTTGGGCAGTAAATTGTAAACCCGCTGTGTTATTGTTGAGATATTGAACAAATTGTGTGATGCAATTAGGATCACCATTCCATATAAAAATTAGATCATCAATATATCTTTTATAGAAAATAATATTCTTGTGAAACGGGTGTTGGGGATAAAATTTTAATCGTTCTAAGAGGCCCATGGATAAATTAGCAAATGAGGGCGCGAACGAACTGCCCATGGCTGTTCCAGTCAGCTGATGGTAGTATTTGTTCTGGAAACTAAAGGTGTTATGTGTCAGGATGAACTCCGCACATTGCGTGATGAAACTTCTCTGGGTCACTGGCATAAGCGGATTAGTGCTTAAAAAGTAATCTATGGCCGTAAGTCCAAAATCATGGGGAATATTTGTGTATAATGATGTGACATCGCAAGTGAGCCAGTGGTAATTTTCTTGCCAAGCTATATCCTTTATCAACTGTATGAGGTGTTGTGAATCCTTCAGATAAGATGGAAGTGACTGCACATGAGGTTGTAGATGATGATCGACAAAGACTGACAAATTACTTGTAGTGGAATCAATACCCGATATAATTGGTCGACCTGGTGGTTTGCTGAGTGTTTTGTGAATTTTGGGCAGATAGTAGAAAAACGGAGATCTGGGGTGTTGATTAATGAGGAAGGTTCTCTCACTTTTCGTAAGAATGCCCTTAAAATAGTGTTCGTTTATAAAGGCTTTTAATGTAATGTTATATTCCTCTGTTGGGTCGTGATCAAGAATGGCATAATGCTGGGGGTTGTCCAACAGGCGAGAGGCCTCCTCTAAGTAATCTGTTCGATTAAGTAGGACAACTCCCCCACCTTTATCAGCAGGTTTGATTACAACGTCATGCATTGATTTAAGTCTGTGGAGGGCGGATTGTTCTGCGTGTGTGAGGTTGCAGTAGGGAAAGTCGTGTAGGTTGATTTTGAGGAGGTCTTCTAGAACTAGGTCGTGAAAGGATTGTAATAGATGGCCTTTAGATGCTGTGGGGTAAAACCTAGAGCGTCCCTTAAGTTGAGTGGTAATATATCTCTCAGTGGAGACTTCTCCTGGGTTTTACGTTATGTTTAGCACTACAGTACAGGATATACCTTCTATGCTAAAATTGCTTAATATGATTACCTATTATCAGCAATAGACCATCAGCGTTTCTCTTGGGTATTGCACACCACTAGTCGGTAGACTGAATTATCAATTGGTAGTCTATGGGACGAACAGTGGATATATGTGAGTTGAAAGTATATTGTTGCAGCACCTATATATATATATATATTTTTATATGTATTGATATTCCATTAAATCCCAATGAGCATAAATTTAAACCATATATCCGCATGGATATCTATACCTCATTATGTACGCACTTTTGTGTTTGATTGTTTACAAGCATTTGGGGCCTATTTTTATGTATATTATTGTTTTATATTTCTAGCTTGTACTCCTGTTTTGCCTGAGGAAGCGGGTTGATCCCGTGAAACGCGTAGCACCTGGGAGTACGAATAAATTGTGAATTCTTTTGACCAAACATTGTGGTCTCTGTTGGTTTTTGGTCTGTGAAACGGGTGGTGAATATAGCTCCCCCCGAATGTGTTTTACCTATAATTGTTTTACTCTTTTTGGCTCCTCTGATTCGCATCCTATATACAATTCGGTCCACCTGGGGTGGCAAGGATTTTTCCTTACTTCTTCTACAGAGAGCGACATCTTAAACCTGAGTGGGGTCAGGTTCTAATTCTCCCCACCTGCATATGGAGTGGTTGCCTAGGGGCAACCTATGTTTGTGAGTATAAATTCACATTGATTTATTTTTTTGCTTTTTAATCTTTGACATACTACACCATTTGGGCTCTCGGTCTTTTGTTTTTATCTCTGAAGTACTGCTCTCCAGTTATACCTGTTATAATCAGACTTTACAGTCGCTGGGTAACTTCCATTATGTGCCATATAAATTCACCACTTAAATACTGCAGACACTGGTCTACTAAAAAAGACCAAAGATTTTTGCTTACATAGACAGTATACAGTTAAAGCATGCTATTATTATTTAGTATAATTTAGAGCATATTGTCTTGTCACATAAAGGAAAACTATCGATTAACATGTTTTTGTCAACTGAGATTAGAATAATTTGGGAAGTGCTCTTAACCACTTCCCAACTGAGGGGTTTTACCCCCTGACCACCAGAGCAATTTTCACCTTTCAGCGCTCCTTCCATTCATTCGTCTATAATTTTATCATTACTTATCGCAATGAAATGAACTATATCTTGTTTTTTTCGCCACCAATTAGGCTTTCTTTAGGGGGGACATTATGCCAAGAATAATTTTATTCTAAATGTGTTTTAATGGGAAAATAGGAAAAAATGTGGGAAAAAATTATTATTTTTCAGTTTTCAGCCTTTATAGTTTTTAAATAATTGCATGCTACTGTAATTAAAACCCATTAAATGTATATGCCTATTTATCCCGGTTATAAAACCGTTTAAATTATGTCCCTATCACAATGTTTGCCGCCAATATTTTAATTGGAAATAAAGGTGCATTTTTTTCAGTTTTCCGTCCATCCCTAATTACAAGCCCATAGTTTATAAAGTAACAGTGTTATACCCTCTTGACATAAATATTTAAAAAGTTCAGTCCCTAAGGTAATTATTTATGTATTTTTTCTTAAATTGTAAATTTTTTTTTTTTTTTTTTTTTTAATTACAAAAAAAAAATAATTGGGGAGTGTGGGAGGTAAGGAGTTAATTTTTTGTGTAAAACTAGTTTATTTGTGTGTAAAAAATGGTTAGGGTGTAGTTTTACTATTTGGCCACAAGATGGCAACAGTAACTTTTTGTTTCATGCGACCTGCAAGCGTCCTTCCGGACACTTGCAGGAAGTAGAAAGAGGCGGGGACTTTGTTATTGCTCACAATGATCGCGCTGCTCAGCCGAGCGGCAGCGGATTATTGCGGGGCTTAGATCAATGAACGGGAATGGATTTTCCCGTTCGTTGATCTCTGGGCGAGCGGGCGGCGGCGTGTTTACTAGCGGCGGGCGGCGTGTTTACGAGCGGGAGCACGGGCAGCGGCGGGAGTGCGCAAAGTACGGATTTCTCCGTCCCTGGGGGTTAAAGGATGGAAAAAGGGACGGAGAAATCCGTACGGGCGGGGGTAAAGTGGTTAAATATGTATACATTTCACTTCTTATTTATTTGTTTACTGTTATCCAATTCCTTTCACAATTTACTGACGGGACAGACTGAGCAGGGTGACGGACCAGTAAATTATGAGGGGAGGGGGAATCCCTCTTCCTACATCTGTTAAACCTGTGTGTGAGATAGGTCTCACTATCTTAACTGCAGCTGCTTGTGTCTCTCTGAATGAGCTGTCTGCAGGAGAGCAGAGGAAATGTATCTTGTTTGTAATTGTGTGTGGAACCTGACACCCAAGGCTTTTCATTTAACTCTGTAATCTCACATGCAGAGAGCAGCACTGGCTGTGTAATATTGAAGCACAGGCACACAACTTTGCCAATGATTTGTTCCAACACAGCTACAACCTATACACAACAAATGATGGCTTTTGCCTCTGATATTTAACATGAAAAGTAGGAAAATGTTTACACCTCTACTTAGACATTATTTGTACATTGTCATTTTAGAATACTTGGTTTGATATTGTTTCTTCAACTGTCCCTCAGAGGGGCTCACAAACTAATCCCTGCCATAGTCATATGTCTATGTACAGTATGTATCATGTAGTGTATGTATTGTATTCTAGGGCCATTTTTTAGGGGGAAGCCAATTAACTTATCTGTATGTTTTGGAATGTAGGAGGAAACTGGAGTGCCCAAACAGACACAGGGAGAACATACAAACTCTGTGCAGATAGTGCCCTGGCTGTGATTCAATCCAGTGACCCAACGCTGCAAGGTGGGAGTCCTAACCACTACGCCACCCCGCTAACCACTATGCCACTGTTCATCTGGGCACAGAATTTCACCAGAGCAATTCAGGAAAGAAAGGCTTAAAGAGAATCTGTATTGTTAAAATCGCACAAAAGTAAACATACCAGTGCGTTAGGGGACATCTCCTATTACCCTCTGTCACAATTTCGCCGCTCCTCGCCGCATTAAAAGTGGTTAAAAACAGTTTTAAAAAGTTTGTTTATAAACAAACAAAATGGCCACCAAAACAGGAAGTAGGTTGATGTACAGTATGTCCACACATAGAAAATACATCCATACACAAGCAGGCTGTATACACCCTTCCTTTTAAATCTCAAGAGATCATTGTGTGTTTCTTTCCCCCTGCAGTTCTCATGCACTGAAGTTTCAGGCTGCTTGTTTTTCTCCTGCAAACAGCTTTGCCCTTGTCTGTAATTCTTCAGTATGTGAAAGCCCAGCCAGCTCAGAGGACGATTTATCCAGCTTGTAAAAGATAAGAGAGAAGAGAGAAGCTGCTCTAATCTAAATAATACACAGGCAGTGTGCACAGAGGGGCCTGGAAGGGGGAGTTCATAGCAGAACCACAACACTGAAGAACTTGGCAGCCTTCCAGACACAGGCTGACAAGTCTGACAGGGGAAAGATACATTGATTTATTACAGAGACTGTGATAGCAGAAAGTGCTGCAGTAAGCCAGAACACATTAGAATAGCTTTTGGAACTTGTAGGATGATAAAAAACAGAATGCAATTTTTGTTACGGAGTCTCTTTAAAGGGACACTTAAAGGGACTCCGAGCAGTGCAGAAACTATTGAAAGATGCATATCATTTTAAAGCTCTCTTTCTCCTCTTTCCAATGATATATAAACCGCCGCCCTATGCCTTTTAGTTTTCGCTATTTTCGCGATTGAAATTACCGCGGCCGCAATTTCAATCGTGAAAATAGAGAAAACTAAAAGGCGTAGGGCGACGATTTAGGTGTCGCCAGAAAGAGGAGAAGGAGAGCTTTAAAATGATATCCATCTTTCCATAGTTACATTGTATTACACAGGGCGACTTTTTCTGCTGATTGGAGCTGCTGACACTGGGGAAAGTGTCGTCCTGTGTAATACATGTAACTATGGAAAGATGGATATCATTTTAAAGCTCTCTTTCTCCTCTTTCTGGCGACACCTAAATCGTCGCCTTACGCCTTTTAGTTTTCTTTATTTTCGCAATTGAAATCACGGCCGCGGCAATTTCAATCGCGAAAATAGCGAAAACTAAAAGGCGTAGGGCGGCGGTTTATATATCATTGGAAAGAGGAGAAAGAGAGCTTTAAAATGATATGCATCTTTCCATAGTTTCTGCACTGCTCGGAGTCCCTTTAAGTCAAACAAAAAAAATGAGTTTTACTCACCTGGGGCTTCCAATAGCCCCCCGCAGCTGTCCGGTGCCCTCGCCGTCTCCCTCCGATCCTCCTGGCCCCGCCGGCAACCACTTCCTGTTTCGGTGACAGGAGCTGACAGGCTGGGGACGCGAGTGATTGTTCGCGTTCCTGGCCACAATAGCGCCATCTATGCTGCTATAGCATATATCATATACCATATAGCAGCATAGAGGGTGCTAATGTGTCTGGGAACGCGAAGAATCATTCGCCTCCCCAGCCTGTCAGCTCCTGTCACTGAAACAGGAAGTGGCTGCTGGCTGGGCCAGGAGGATCGGAGGGAGACGGCGAGGGCACCGGACAGCTGCAGGGGGCTATTGGAAGCCCTAGGTGAGTAAAACTCATTTTTTTATTTGACTTAAGTGTCCCTTTAAAGAGACTCCGTAACAAAAATTGCATTGTAATGATCGCTGCTGCAGCAGGTGTTGCTGGAAGTAGTAGTGCTGCAGCTCAGGCAGTTCTGATGTCTTTCCATGCAAGCTGCATAGCTTTGTCTGTCTTTCCCTGCTGTCAGCTTGTGACTGATTACCATTCACCTGTGTGGGAATCTGCATGTCTGCTCCCATTGGATGACCTCAGTATAAAGATCTGCTTCCTGCAGGGTTTCCTTGGGTTTTCATAGCTTCAGTTTAAGCCTGTCTTGCTGTCGCTTCAGCCCTCGATCGTGTTTCTTGTTCTAAAGATACTTTGCTGGTCTTTGCATCATATATTGGTTCATTGCCAATATATATGCATACCAGCACGTTTATTATTTTCCTTGTATTTGTGTTACGTTGATACATCAGTGTCGCTGATGTATACGTACACGAACTGTTTATATCCTGTGTGCAGTTAGTCAGCTTTCCAGCACGTTTTGGTAGGTTGCGCGTACCGTGACCACCCGTGCTGAGGTAGTTACCCTGCTCCTGGTTCTGTTTGTGGATTGCGTTCATCTCTGCGAAGAGATAACGAATCCTTCTGAATCCTGTTCTGTTACCGTTTGTGGATTGCGTTCATCTCTGCGAGGAGATAACGAATCCTTCTGAATCCTGTCCTGTTACTGTTTGTGGATTGTGTTCATCTCTGCGAAGAGATAATGAATCCTTCTGAATCCTGTTCTGTTACTGTTTGTGGATTGCGTTCATCTCTGCGAAGAGATAACGAATCCTTCTGAATCCTGTTCTGTTACCGTTTGTGGATTGCGTTCATCTCTGCGAAGAGATAGCGAATCCTTCTGAGTCCTGTTCCCTGTATTACTCCAGTCCTAGTCAGCGTTCCTGCTTATGTCATATATCGGTTCATTGCCGATATATACATATGTTAGTCAGACGTTACAAATAGTTTCATTGATAGCTGTAATTGTAATACGCTAGGAATACATACTTATTGTATATTTGTCTGTGTTACGTTCATCTATCTTGATCCTGCTATTTCCTGACTATCCTGTTCTGTCTTTGTGAGGCACGCCATCGCTGCAATCGCATTGGCTGCCCCATTCCAGTCTGTCTTGTTTTGGACGCTTGCTGTCGCTAAGTAGCCGCTAGCTAGCAAGCGTTAATTCTGTCTACCTGTCCTGATCTCCTCAGTTCTGGTTTATGCGCTCAGCGCTACTTTGCGCTGAGACGTTATAACGAAAGCATTGTTTGTGGCTGTCGGATCTGCACCGGCTCTGTGCGCCACAATCTCCTTTTGGAGTCAGTCCTCCCCTCCACTATACTAGGGATAGCCTGTTTCCTTGTGCTAGTGTGTGTACCTCCTCCACGTCAGCTCATTCGTTGCATGCTGACTGTGGAGAATACACCACCAAGCCTTACATTATGAAAACCCCATTACCAATCCCCATTGTGGGGGGGATTCCCAGAAAGTATGACACTGTTAATTATGGTTCCTGTTCCTTTAAGAAATTTGAAGAACTTAGCTCTGAAACAGAAAATGAGTTTTTCTCTGAATGTGCCAGGTTCCTGGCCAATCCTGAGCTCCAAGCGACTCCTGTTTCAACCTGGGCACTCCAACTAAGTTATATTTTGTTTAAAGGGGAATTATTCCAGTGGGCATTTGATGTTCTCAATCATTCCGATTTGAAAGAGAGACCGCTGGAATTTCTAGCGTTTGTGATCCATAACTGGTTGCGCATAGATCCATTGCCTTTTCCTCTTAATGAACTCCTGGCAGCAGGCCAATCAGCTACTCCTTCAATTGCTTGCAAAAATGTTCAGCAAGCAGAAAGTGTTACTGATAATTTTCCTGCAGCCTTGAATAAATCACCAAAAACAGCAGGGTCTAAGGCAAAACGCAAACGTTCTAAGAAACGTGTCCGATCTGCAGAGTCGTTATCCTTAGCGACTGAGACCTATAATGAGATTCTGCCATTAACAGATAATGAAATGCAATTGTCTTTCAGGGGAGTTAAATGGACTTATGAAACTACTAATGAACTTTCCTCCCTGGCTAGGGAAAATAAAGATTTTTGTTTAAAAGAATTATCTGAGTATGATTATGAGGAGATATTACAGAGTATTGAACAAATCAACTTATTTGTGAAGCAAGGAAAGTTTGCATACACTACAGTTCAGCACTTGCTACAGGTATTGGAGATTCTTAGGAATAAGGAATCTGCCAATCACCTGCTAATTAACCCAATATATGTCCCTGCTACAATCATATCTGCAAACCATGATCTGCCTGTTAAGTATGCTTGGAATCCTCCATTTGAGAAAGGAGAGATGGAAGCTCTGGTCAATGAATGGAAGAATGATTCAAGTTCATTTTGTCAATTTTACAGTGCAAAAAGTGAATTAGTATTGAATGCATGCATTAAGTCTGCCTACAACCTAATAAAAACTGGTGTGTGTGGGTATGACTTTGTGGCTCCATTGATTGATGTGTGGGAACTGATTTTGGATGATTTTTATGTGACTCCGAATTCGCAAACTTGGCGTTCTGACCCGCCTGCTTCAGCACCTTTGGCTGATTCAGCAGGTGATTCGGAGCTCTTTTTGTGTGAAATTGAAGTTCCTGCAATTCCACCCTGTACCATGGATAACTCAGTGTTACTTACCAGTAAAACAGAAGCCACTGATACACTCTTAACCTTGCCCTGCGCAAATTTCTCAGCAGAGAATCCAGAGGTCCTGCTGACTTCCGAGTCCAGCCTAGCCAGTACTCATGACTCTTTGTTCAGTGAAACAGACACCAGAAAAATCTTGCCTGCCTCTGCAAACACTTCTGCAGAAATTACCTGTGTTAATAAAGTTCAACTCCTGTCTGATCCAGCAGATGCCAATAGATGCACTACATCAGTTTCCGAGTCCCAGCAATCCTGTCTAGAAACCTCAGAACCCCAGCATCTGAATTTTCCAATTTTACAAATGAATGGTGATTCAGATGCACAAACATTGTGTCTTGATCTTCCTGTTTCTACACCTCGCTCTAGTTTCGTGAATAGCTCAGAGCATCTGCTATGTGAACCTGAAATCGCAGAATTATTACCTTGTTCAGAAAATGTTCCAGTAAATTTGCCCTGTACCATGAATTGTGCAGTAGATCTCTCAAATGAAACTCAGGTCACAGAATCATTATGCTGTCCAGCAGGTGCTTCCATGGTTTTGCCCTGCAATATGGACTGTTCAGTGATCCTGTCCAGTGAAGCTGTGGTCGCAGAGTCTTATGCTTCACCCAGTACTTTGGATACTTCAAACCCTCTAGCAGAGGAGTCTGAGGCACTGCTTACCTCAGTTGGTGTTGCAGTAATATTCACTTGTCTAGCAGCTGTTTTGAAATTACAGTCTGCTCTAATAAAACTTGATGAATTTCTGCCCAGCAAAGCAGAAGCCATTGAAATACTGTCCTCGTCAGCAAGTGTGTTAGATACCTTGCCCTGTATACAGTCTGATTTAACCAATGTTGTTGAGTCCCTCTCCAGTGTTGTAACAGCCGAGGAACTCCAGCCCTGTCCTCTGAATGTTTCAGAAGTCTTGCCCTGTAACATGGATAATTCTGATTCTCTGGTCAAAATAATAGAAATCTCAGAATTTCAGTCCGGTCTGATGAGTGTTCCTGAAACCCAGCCCTGTGTCCTGAAAGATTCTGGTTCTCTGGCCGCTGTGGCAGAGGTTCCAGAGTCCCCTTCCTGTCCAGGGAATTCCTCAGTTTTGCCTAGTCCAGTGGGGGCTGCTGCAATACTGACTTGTTCTGCAGCGCCTCATGAGCTCCAATCCAGTGTATTAGATGAGTCTCTGTCCAGTCCAGAGGTAGTTGTGGAGTCCCTATCTGGTTCAGTGCATACATCAGAAGATTTGTCCTGTCTTGTTAGTGCCCCTGAATCTGATTTGTTACTGACTTTGCTGGAATCAGCGACATCTAAGTCTGATCCTGCATTCTCGTGTAAAAGTCCAGTAGTTGCGAAGTCTAGTCATGATGATTTTTTTTTGGCCAGTCCTGGTTTTGGTCCTGTCTTGGCTGACCCTGAGGCTCACAGTTCCTTGACATGCCCAGAGGTTTCTCTTGTGCCAGTGTGCCCAGATGTTCTTTGTGTGCCAGAATGCCCAAGTGTGTCTAAGGTGTTAGCGTGCTCTGATGCTTCCTTAGTGGGAACATGTTCTGATGTTGCCAGTCTGCCTGCATGCCCAGAGATGGTTCTGGTCCCTGAAAGCCCTGATCTTGATGTTTGTCCTTGTGGCCCTGACTCGGGAATTGCCCTAGGTTCCATAGGGGTTCTTGATAGTTCTCCATGTGAGCCTAAGGGGCGTTCTGACCTATGGGGATCTCTTTGGAGCTTCAAGGTGTTCTGGGAGGTCTCTGAGAAAACTTGTCCTGGTGCCTTGGACTGGTTCAACAATGGGTTTTGTGTTGGTAAAGACAGTCCCGGTGGGCATTGCAAAGGCTTTGGCGTTTCTGAACGGTTCCTGGAAGGCGGTGGGTATCGCTCAGGGAGTTTCGGAGGGCTTTCTTCTGGAAATCATGGTTCTGATGGGTGTCACACTGGGGCTTGTAGTACTGATGGGCATGGTTCTGTAGGTTCTGGTTCTGATGGGTCCAGTCTTGTGGGGACTGATTCTGGAATTCGGTCTTGCCGGGCTGTCCCGGTCATCATGAATTATCAGTCAGACTGTTTTGTTGGGAATTTCAGTTTTGAAAAGCGTCTGGAATCCGCTTTTAAGGGCGGGGGTACTGTAATGATCGCTGCTGCAGCAGGTGTTGCTGGAAGTAGTAGTGCTGCAGCTCAGGCAGTTCTGATGTCTTTCCATGCAAGCTGCATAGCTTTGTCTGTCTTTCCCTGCTGTCAGCTTGTGACTGATTATCATTCACCTGTGTGGGAATCTGCATGTCTGCTCCCATTGGATGACCTCAGTATAAAGATCTGCTTCCTGCAGGGTTTCCTTGGGTTTTCATAGCTTCAGTTTAAGCCTGTCTTGCTGTCGCTTCAGCCCTCGATCGTGTTTCTTGTTCTAAAGATACTTTGCTGGTCTTTGCATCATATATTGGTTCATTGCCAATATATATGCATACCAGCACGTTTATTATTTTCCTTGTATTTGTGTTACGTTGATACATCAGTGTCGCTGATGTATACGTACACGAACTGTTTATATCCTGTGTGCAGTTAGTCAGCTTTCCAGCACGTTTTGGTAGGTTGCGCGTACCGTGACCACCCGTGCTGAGGTAGTTACCCTGCTCCTGGTTCTGTTTGTGGATTGCGTTCATCTCTGCGAAGAGATAACGAATCCTTCTGAATCCTGTTCTGTTACCGTTTGTGGATTGCGTTCATCTCTGCGAGGAGATAACGAATCCTTCTGAATCCTGTCCTGTTGCCGTTTGTGGATTGCGTTCATCTCTGCGAAGAGATAACGAATCCTTCTGAATCCTGTTCTGTTACCGTTTGTGGATTGCGTTCATCTCTGCGAAGAGATAGCGAATCCTTCTGAGTCCTGTTCCCTGTATTACTCCAGTCCTAGTCAGCGTTCCTGCTTATGTCATATATCGGTTCATTGCCGATATATACATATGTTAGTCAGACGTTACAAATAGTTTCATTGATAGCTGTAATTGTAATACGCTAGGAATACATACTTATTGTATATTTGTCTGTGTTACGTTCATCTATCTTGATCCTGCTATTTCCTGACTATCCTGTTCTGTCTTTGTGAGGCACGCCATCGCTGCAATCGCATTGGCTGCCTCATTCCAGTCTGTCTTGTTTTGGACGCTTGCTGTCGCTAAGTAGCCGCTAGCTAGCAAGCGTTAATTCTGTCTACCTGTCCTGATCTCCTCAGTTCTGGTTTATGCGTTCAGCGCTACTTTGCGCTGAGACGTTATAACGAAAGCATTGTTTGTGGCTGTCGGATCTGCACCGGCTCTGTGCGCCACAATCTCCTTTTGGAGTCAGTCCTCCCCTCCACTATACTAGGGATAGCCTGTTTCCTTGTGCTAGTGTGTGTACCTCCTCCACGTCAGCTCATTCGTTGCATGCTGACTGTGGAGAATACACCACCAAGCCTTACATGCATCCTGTTTTTTATCATCCTACAAGTTCCAAAAGCTATTCTAATGTGTTCTGGCTTACTGCAGCACTTTGTACTATCACAGTTTCTGTAATAAATCAATGTATCTTTCCCTTGTCAGACTTGTCAGCCTGTGTCTGGAAGGCTGCCAAGTTCTTCAGTGTTGTGGTTCTGCTATGCACTCCCCCCTCAGGGGGGAAAGAAACACACAAATGATCTCTTGAGATTCAAAAGGAAGGCTGTATACAGCCTGCTTGTGTATGGATGTATTTTCTATGTGTGGACATACTGTACATCAACCTACTTCCTGTTTTGGTGGCCATTTTGTTTGTTTATAAACAAACTTTTTAAAGCTGTTTTTAACCACTTTTAATACGGCGGGGAGCGGCGAAATTGTGACAGAGGGGAATAGGAGATGTCCCCTAACGCACTGGTATGTTTACTTTTGTGCGATTTTAACAATACAGATTCTCTTTAAGGGAAGAAGTGTTAAAGGGCAACTGTAACAAGAGGGATTATGGAGGCTGCTATATTTATTTCCCTTAAAACAATATCAGTTGCCTGGCTATCCTGCTGATCCTCAGCCTCAGATTTTGAATACAGTACTATGAACAGATTAAGCTCTCATATTACATGGAAGTGGTAAATTGCCCATTGATTAGCAAATCAAAATTGGATGTGTGCACCAGGCTTAATGCCTCTTCCCCTGAACCTTGCTATTCCTGATAATTGCTTCGGTCTGATTGGTATTTCACCTCTGGCATTTAACTTGTTCAGTAAAAAACTGAGGGAGCTTTTTCCTAAATCCAATTCTAACACCTTTTGGGTTCTAAGGAAGTTGGCATTGTTGCTCTATGATTTATGGGTGCAGGGGTGCCTCTAGCCATTTTGTCACTCCAGGCGAGAAATCCTGTGCCCCCCCCCCCCCCCCCCCCCGTGATTGCCCCCCCAGCCCCATACCCCCCACCCCCGAAACCCCTAAAAATAATCATAATGCAGCAGCGTTTCACCAGAAAATCAGAAAATACACTTATTGCGGCATGGGTTCACCAGAAAATAGTTGTAATGCAGCAGAGCATTTCACCATAAAATATACTTATTGCGGCATGTACTCACACACACCAAACACACACACACACACTATACACACACACCACACACACACACACTATACACACACACCACACACACTATACACACGCGCACACACACTATACATACACACACACTATACACATGCGCACACTACACACACTATACACACGCACACACTATACAAACACACACACACTATACATACACACACACACACACACTATTTATTATTTATTTATTTATTGTATTTATAAAGCGCCAACATATTACGCAGCACTATACACACGTACACACTATATACACACTATACACACGCACAGTACACACACACTATACATATGCACGCACACTGCACACTACACTATACACACACACACACCTACCTATGTCCTCCCCTTCACCACCATCTCTACTAATCCCTGCTTTCGCTACCTTATAGTGTGTCTGAGCCCTTATGCAGAGAAATAATGAGGAGAGAAAAGCTGAAAGAGAGGGAAGAAGATGTTTGCCTCACCAGGATTGCACTTTTATTTAGCTTTCCTGTATGACAAGAAGACACAGCCAGCCAGCACTAGGGAAAGAGGGAAACAAAGGTGAATGAAGGAGGCTGGTGTACACCAAGAGTGCTTCTGAGCGCTTTTCAAATCGACAGTGATTTGAAAAGCGCTGGGCTATTGTTACCCTATGAGGGTGTTCCCACAGCAACGTTGGGATTTTTTCTAATTTTTTGGAGCGATTCTTTCAAAAATCGCTTCACAAAGTCGCATTCGCAAACTGCTAGCGATTGCTATTGCGATTTTGTCGTGCACTAGCCCAGAGAGAGGCGGAGTGGAGAAACTTAGAATAGCCTGAGATGGAGCAGAGAGCTTATCTGTATTGCAGTCCTACATTACACAGAGACTACTTACCTGTAATAGGATTCCTGTCTCTGTCGGTCTCTCACACAAGTCAGAAAGCAGCCCTCCTGGAGTGTAGGGACTGTCAACATTTTTCCACTTGTTTAACACCTTGGGCTTGATTCACAAAGCGGTGCTAACCTACTTAGCACGTCTAAAGTCTTTAGACGCGCTAACCAGGGTGCTAAGTAGGTTAGCACCGGATTTCTCAATCAGATCGCGCGCTAACTTTGCGCGCGCAAAGTTTTAAGTGCGCAAAGTTTTACGCGTGCTAAGTCTCATAGGCTTTAATGGGCACCTCGCGCGGAGCGCCCTGCGCTCTGTGCAGTAGGCGCGTAAAGTTTTACGCGCATAAAGTTTTGCGCGCGAAAAGCTTGTTTAGACGTGCTAAGGGGGTTTTCACAGGCGTGCTAACAGTTAGCACCGCTTTGTGAATCAAGCCCCTTATCTGCACATGCAGTCATTTTAACAATGGTGAGAGACCAGACAGATGTTTTCCCACAGACCCTCCAGGCAAGCTCTGCATTATGTTGTGTATATTTACCAGCTTGCCTTCCCTCTAATTGCACTTTTATCTGCTAGCTTAGTGTTTGACATTGCCTTACAACAACAAACCTAAATACACCAGGCACTGGACCAGCCCTAAATCACTGAATGAAAGGCGACCTGGGGGGCAGTCCATGCCTGGCTGCTACACTAAGTCTCTCTAAATCCACGGAGTTACCAGTAGCAGAGAGAGAGAGAGAGGAACTGACTTAATCAGTCAGGACTCAGAAGCTGATGCTGTACTCCAATGGATCCCTGACTGAGTGAGCTGGAACTGAGTGAGCTAGGACGAGTGCCTTCTCTCACTGACTCATTCATTACTGTGGTTCTTTGAATCATTGAGCTGAAGGAACTGAATTAATCAGCTATGAGTGGAGTCAGGCGCTGCTTTTAGCTGCTGTTGTAATCTGACCCCTGAGTGAGCTGAGAGGCATTTCTTATCTCACTACTCAGTGCAACAGCGCTCTTCCCTCCTCCTGTCGCCCTAGGCAAAAATTTATAGCTGCCTAATGGCTGAGATGGCTGTGGAGTGCCAACATCATAAGAGAATAGAGATAGCCATACAGATTATATAACATAGAAGTGGTAAAATTGCCCATTGATTAGCCAATCAAAATTCAATTTGTGCTCTAGATTGTAAGCCTTCGGGCAAAGTCCTCTTCCTTATGTCTCCTACCTGTTCATGCACCTCCATTACTGTACACCCATCCTATGGATCTGAGTGAACTCTTGAGTGAACTTGACTTGCCTAATCTCCATGCTCTCATCCAGTGACTGACTAAGCATTACCTTCTACTCATTAGAGATGGCCCGAACGGTTCACTGCCGAATGGTTCCCGGCGAACTTCCGTGGTTCGCGATCGCGGAGAACCTGCAAACTTTTCCGGAAGTCCGGTTTCGCCCCCATAGTGCATCATGAGGGTCAACTTTGACCCTCTACATCACAGTCAGTAGGCTTATTGTGGCCAATAAGGCTACACTCCCTCCTGGAGCCCCACCCCCCCTTATAAAAGGCAGGCAGCGTCAGGCATTGGACTCACTCGTGTGCCTGCATTAATTAGAGAAGGGAAAGCTGCTGCAGAATCTCATAGGGAAAGCTTAGTTAGGCTCTTGTAGGCTTCTTAGCTTGCTACTTGCTTATTCATAGTGCTAAAAAAGCACTCCTCAACAGCTCTTTTGAGAGCTACTCTTGTTCTTGTGATCTATTTTTTTTGTGTGTGTGTGTCCCACTGACACTTGTGTTACATAGACAGCCTTGGTAATTCCTACTGTGTGTGCCACTGCCAGGCCCAGCACATTCAGTGACTACCTGTGTGTGACAGGTGCACATTGTAATACCCATCACTGCATTTACCTACTACCTGTTGTTCACTTCAGTGCACCCACCTACCTACGTAAGCACAGGCAGTGTCACTGTGCCTGTCCGGTACCTGTCTGTGTGTGACAGGTGCACATTTTAATACCTATCACTGCATATACCTACTACCTGTTGTTCACTTCAGTGCACCCACCTACCTACGTGAGCGCACACAGTGTCACTGTGCCTGTCCGGTACCTGTGTGTGTGTGACAGGTGCACATTGTAATACCCATCACTGCATATACCTACTACCTGTTGTTCACTTCAGTGCATCCACCTACCTACGTGAGCGCACACAGTGTCACTGTGCCTGTCCGGTATCTGTCTGTGTGTGACAGGTGCACATTGTAATACCCATCACTGCATTTACCTACTTCAGTGCACCCACCTACCTACGTGAGCACACGCAGTGTCACTGTGCCTGCTCGGTACCTGTGTGTGTGTGACAGGTGCACATTTGTAATACCCATCACTGCATATACCTACCTGTTGTGTTCAGTGCTCCCACCTACCTATGTGAGTGCACGCAGTGTGATATACCACTCCGTGCATACCTGTCGACTGCACCTGTGTGACTGCACATTGTATTAGTCAAGTCAGTGCATACCTTTCACTTCATCCCCCCGATATGGACAAAACGGACAAAACAGGTAGAGGCAGAGGTAGAGGCAGACCCAGAGGAAGGCCACCTGGCAGGTCTGTGCGAGGTCATGGTGATGTGATTTCGTGCGGCCCTGGACCAAAGTACAGTGTTTAGAAGAAGGCACGTCCCATCAACTCCCAAGATTGTCAGGACGTGGTTGACTATTTAACACAGAAGACCTCATCTTCCGCAGCCACCAGCACTACTCCAAGTACCACATCCACTACATTTGACAGTTCGCAGGAGTTATTTGGTGGGAAAATCACTGATGCACAGCCATTATTGTTACGACTAGATGAAGGCGATAAGCAAGTTACACTACCTCATATTTTTTCCCCCGAAACCGGTAGTGACGTAAGGTGGCAGAAGCTAGGCGCTGCTCTCCCCGGACGGTCGTTCCCTAGTGTTACCATCCACACCGCCAGCCCTGGCCAGGCTGGATTAGGCTGAGAACAACCACCGGACGATTTGAGCGAGAACGCCACACAGCTACTAGACATTGTAAGTCTAACTATTTCAAAGTGTGCAAAGTAATACTTGGTTAATGCACCATCGGAGCGCTCTCTGTCTCCCCCCTACCCTCTTGTTTCAAGAGTAACTGGCCCCATCCAGTACAAGAGAGCCGCACCGGGTGCATTAAAAAGGGCCATAACTGATCTGTTGAGCGCAAGTAATAACATTGTTTCTTGTTGCACACTACCTCATATGTCTGAGTTAGGCGACACTATGGACATAACGTGTGCGGAGGAGGAAGTACCTGCTGTTGGTGCAGTTTTGGAGGTGTCTGAGGCAAGCGAAGCTGGGCAGGATGATTATGATGATGACGATGATACGGATGCCACGTATGTTCCCAATAGAGGAGATGAACAGGGGGACGGTTCAGAGAGGGAGTCAGAGAGGAGTAGGAGGAGACGAGTTCCTGAAAGAAGCAGGGGGAGCTCGTCTCAGCTGGCTTGGCGGAACTGTTAGTTCGCCAGCTGTTACCATACCAGCTGGTGGACTCTGAGGCCCTCTGTAAATTTGTGGTCATTGGGACACAGCAGTGGAAGATGCCAGGCCGCAATTATTTCTCTAAAAAGGCGATACACAAACTGTACCGTGAAGTTTAGAGGCAAGTGGTGTCATCTCTGGCACACAGCATTGGGTCAAGGGTCCACCTGATCGCGGATGCCTGGTCTGCCAAGCACGGTAAGGGCAGGTACATTACTTACACAGCCCATTGGGTCAACCTGGTGACCGCTGACAAGCAGGAAGTACGTGGCTGTGCAGCGGACCAACTTGTGACACCTACCCGGCTTGTAGGCAAGCCTCCTGCCACCTCCTCTCCTCCTGCTAGATCCTCTTCGCTGTCGTCATCCTCCTCCTCCTTGGCTGAGTGGCAGTTCAACACTACTGGTGCTGCGATCTCCTCTCCAGCTACAAAGCCCCAGCTCCCCAGGGCCTATGCTGCATGCCAGGTACAATGGTGTCATGCCATCTTAGACATATCTTGCCTCAAAGCGGAGAGTCACACTGGAGCAGCTCTCCTGGCTACTCTGAACAAACAGGTGGATCAGTGGCTGACCCCGCATCAGCTGGAGATTGGCAACGTGGTGTGTGACAATGGCAGCAATCTCATTTCCGCTTTGAATTTGGGAAAGCTGACACATGTACCCTGCATGGTACATGTGCTGAATCTAGTCATTCAAAGATTTGTGTCAAAGTACCCAAGCTTAGAGGACATCCTGAAGCAGGCCAGGAAGTTGTGTGGGCATTTTAGGTGGTCTTACACGGCCATGGCCCACTTTGCCAAGATTCAGCTGAGAAACAAGTTGCCGGTGAGACTCCTCATTTGCGATAGCCCGAGTCGCTGGAATTCGACCCTCCTTATGTTCTCTCGCCTGCTAGAACAGGAGAAAGCCGTCACCCAGTACCTCTACAATTTCAGTAGAAGGACACAATCTGGGGAGATGGGGTGTTCTGGCCCAACAACTGGACACTCATGTGAAATGCATGCAGGCTCATGCGGCCGTTTGAGGAGGTGACCAACCTGGTGAGTCGCAGTGAAGGCACCATCAGCGACTTGATCCCGTACGCTTACTTCCTGGAGCGTGCCGTGCGTAGAGTGGTGGATCAAACTGTGGAGGAGCATGAAGAGGAACATTTATGGGAGGAAGCGTTGTGGGATCAATTCGCATCAGAACTAGATGTTTCCTCAACACCTGTGGCAGCACAGAGGGGGGAGGAGAAGGAAGAGTCTTGTGAGGAAGAGGAGTCAGACTCAGATGATGAGGAAAATGTTTCTTTGGAGGAGGAGGAGGCTGAAGAACAACCACAGCAGGCGTCGCAGGGGGCTTGTGCTGCTTAACGTTCCCGTGGTATTGTTCGTGGCTGGGGGGAGGAGGAGGACTTACCTGACGTAACTGAGGAAGAGCAAGAGGAGATGTAGAGTACGTCTGGATCCAAATTTGTGCAGATGGCATCTTTCATGCCGTCCAGCCTGTTGAGGGACCCCCATATAAAAAAACTCAAGGGGAATGAGCTGTACTGGGTGGGTTTAGGCACAAAGTGGTGGACATGTTACCAACTCACCTGAAGGCAGAAAGGATGCAGCACTTGCAGAGCAAGCTGGCAACTATGCTTTACAATGCGTTTAAAGGTGATGTCACAGCACAACGCAATAAAGGTACCACTGCCAGTAATCCTTCTCCTATGTCCACGCAGGCAAGGACAGGACACTCCAGCGATCTCATGGTGATGTCGGACATGCGGGCATTCTTTAGTCCAACGCCTCGACGTAGCGCTTCTGGATCCACCCTCCACCAACGCCTGGACCTGCAGGTAGCCGACTACCTGGCCTTAAGTGTGGATGTAGACACTGTGACCAGCGATGAACCCTTGGACGACTGGGTGCGGGGTTGACCTGTGGCCAGAGCTGTCCCAATTTGCCATCCAACTTCTGTCTTGCCCTGCCTCAAGTGTCCTGTCAGAAAGGACCCTTAGCACAGCTGGAAGCATTGTCACTGAGAAGAGAAGTCGCCTAAGTCACAAAAGTGTTCAGTACCTCAACTTTATCAGAATGAATGAGGCATGGATCCCGGATGGCTACTGCCCGCCCCAAGACTAAGTCAGTCCCCACACAGCACCTCTGCCCGCAGGCCGCTTGACTGCCTGCCCCAAGACTAAGTCGCTCCCCACACAGCACCTCTGCCCACAGGCCGCTTGACTGCCTTCCCTGCCACCACCAACAGGGTCCAGGACTCCAGGTGGATTCCTGAATTCTTAAGCCTCGTACTCACGAGGCACAAATGTTGCCAGTCGCAAAAAAAAAAAAAAAAGCAGCAACAGCTCGTTGCCAGGTCCCTCTGTGCTGCAGCCGTACACATGGCGCACAGAAGGACAGAGATGCGGCGGAAGCTGTCGCCGAAGGTTCCTCCCCCCGCCAGAAGCTCCGTCGATGGTAAGTGTGTTGCTGTCGCTAGTCCGCATATACACGGCGGACTAGCGACAGTTGTGTGAAGTAACGGCAACAGCTCTAGCAGGCGATTGACCGCGCCAATTGCCTGGCGACAGCTCCGATGTGCGGCGGTTCGGGGCACGCGCGTCATACACACGGGCGACCTGTCGCCGCAACTCGCGCGTGCCACATGGTTGCGGCGACAGTTGTAGCCCGTGTGTATGGGCCATTAAAGCCACTTTTTCTGGCTGCACTGCAGCTGCAACAACAAAACAAAAGGCATGTACATGTGCCAATTCCCCTTTGTGATCATTACCTTGCCGTGGTGAAGGGGCTTGCATATCACAATGAAGCAATGACCGACGGCTATATGAGTGTCGGGGGGGGGGGGGGGGCACACCCAAGATAATAAGGTCGTTGCTTCATTGTGGATAAACCAAATTTGATCAGCTGGACAGTCACCGATCATCATTGAGCTACCACAGCCTGGCGACCATATGGGCTTGAAAACCACCACGGCCTGCACTCTGGCCATGGTGTGCACCAGTCTATCATGTCCGTCACTACACAAACAGCTGTTTATGGTGCGTTACACAGTGAGTTTGGTGTGTCAGTGTGAAGCAGTACTCTAATTACACTCCCTGATTGATGTATACACATGCAAGATGTTTTAAAGCACTGGGCTTGAAAACCATCACGGCCTGCACTCTGGCCATGGTGCGCAACAGTCCAGCACGGCCGTCACTACACAAACAGCTGTTTTGCGGTGCATTACACAGTGCGTTTGGTGTGTCAGTGTGAAGCAGTACTCTAATTACACTCCCTGATTGATGTATACACATGCAAGATGTTTTAAAGCACTTTAGGGCTGCAATTTAGCATTCAATGTGATTTCTGCCCTTAAAACGCTGCTTTGCCTCAAATCCAGATTTTCCCCCAGGACTTTTGATGTCTATCCCACTCTGCCATGCCCCCCCTCCAAGTGTTAGACCCCTTGAAACATCTTTTCCATCACTTTTGTGGCCAGCATAAGTGTTTCTAGTTTTCAAAGTTCGCCTCCCCTTTGAAGTCTATTGCGGTTCGCGAAAGTTCGCGCAAACCGAACTTTTGAGGAAGTTCGCGAACCCGGTTCGCGAACTGAAAATCGGAGTTCGGGCCATCTCTAGTACTCATACTGTGCTGCGTGATCTGGTTTGCATGTATTCCTGTATTGTCTTATTGTTGTATGTCACCCCTAAATATAGTCTGTAACCTTAAAGAGACTCCGTAACAAAAATTGCATCCTGTTTTTTATCATCCTACAAGTTCCAAAAGCTATTCTAATGTGTTCTGGCTTACTGCAGCACTTTATACTATCACTGTCTCTATAATAAATCAATGTATCTTTCCCCTGTCAGACTTGTCAGCCTGTGTCTGGAAGGCTGCCAAGTTCTTCAGTGTTGTGGTTCTGCTATGAACTCTCCCTTCCAGGCCCCTCTCTGCACACTGCCTGTGTGTTATTTAGATTAAAGCAGCTTCTCTCTTCTCTCTTATCTTTTACAAGCTGGATAAATCGTCCTCTGAGCTGGCTGGGCTTTTACATACTGAGGAAATTCAGACAAGGGCAAAGCTGTTTGCAGGAAGAAAAGAGCTGCCTGAAACTTCAGTGCATGAGAACAGGGGAAAAGAAACACACAAATGATCTCTTGAGATTCAAAAGGAAGGCTGTATACAGCCTGCTTGTGTATGGATGTATTTTCTATGTGTGGACATACTGTACATCAACCTACTTCCTGTTTTGGTGGCCATTTTGTTTGTTTATAAACAAACTTTTTGAAACTGTTTTTAAACCACTTTTAATGCGGCGGGGAGCGGCGAAATTGTGACAGAGGGTAATAGGAGATGTCCCCTAACGCACTGGTATGTTTACTTTTGTGCGATTTTAACAATACAGATTCTCTTTAAATTGGATCTGAGATGAACTTTTATTCATTGCATAATTGTGTTCCTTACATATAGTTTATAGGGCATTCCTCAAGCCAAATACTTTTTTTTTGTTTTAATACTCTAATTCCCTATAAACTAAACAAGCCTCACCCACAGCTTCTCCAAAACGCCAAGGCACTCAGACCCATGTAGCAAAGGGCTTATGGGAGCTCAGTCTGGGCAGGAGGAGGAGGAGGTTACTAGCCAGAGATTTCAGAGGCAGAGGGGAGGGGGAAGTGAATTTTTCACAGGCTGAGGGGTGGAGATTACCTGTGTAATGATGACAAACACAACATGGCCGCTCTCATTGTATCACAGGAATAAATCATCATAAACTGTTGAAGCTGTATGCAGATTGCAGACAGATTTGCTGTGTAAGCTATCTAAACTTTAGATAAGATATATAGACAAGTTACTTGTTATAGTTAGTTTTTTTTATCCCGGATCCGCTTTAACTAATGTCCAGCGCTGCGTAATATGTTGGTGCTTTATTAACAGAATAAATAAATAAACATGGTATGAATTAATTTGCATTATGGTAGAGGGCCTAGATAGGTCTCTTTGAGCTGTTTATTGCATAGGTTTTTTTTTACCAGTGCCAACTGTCTCTAAGCACAAAGCTACATATGACAGCTGTGTCTTCTTCTTGACAAAATGTAATTGTATTCATTTGGGAGCCTAAGGACATTAGGCGAACCATTTGAGCATTCTTTTTTTACTTCAATTTTACTTCAATGTGGAGCACACATTTACAATTTACAAGAACGTCAGGTTGTCAGCGATAGTTATGTCCGCCTCCTGGGCATAACCATCTCTGATGAACTTACCTGGAGGGTCAAAACCATCACAATGCAGAAGAAGGTGCAGCAAAGGCTCTCCTTCCTTCACAAATTTAAGAAGTTCATTATGGCTCAAACTCCTGAAATCCTTCTACTCTGCCACCATCGAGTCGATCCTCTGCTTGTCTATCCTGGTCTGGTGTGCTGGCTCCTCCGCCAGCAACAGATACAAAATTAAGAGGGTCATCAGCTCAATGGAGAGAATTATTGAGAAACCCCTTCCCCCTTTAGACCTTATCTACAATACCAATTCAAAAAGCATGCAAAGGACCGGCACTACAAGGATCACAGTCTCAAACGAAAAAGCAGCAGGGTAGAGAGTAGTGTTGGGCGAACACCTAGATGTTCGGGTTCGCGAACGTTCGCCGAACATCGCCGCGATGTTCGGGTGTTCGCGCCGAACTCCGAACATAATGGAAGTCAATGGGGACCCGAACTTTCGTGCTTTGTAAAGCTTCCTTACATGCTACATACCCCAAATTTGCAGGGTATGTGCACCTTGGGAGTGGGTACAAGAGGAAAAAAAATATTTGAAAAAGAGCTTATAGTTTTTGAGAAAATTGATTGTAAAGTTTCAAAGGAAAAACTGTCTTTTAAATGCGGAAAATGTCATGTTTCTTTGCACAGGTAACATGCTTTTTGTCGCCATGCAGTCATAAATGTAATACAGAGAAGAGGTTCCAGGAAAAGGGACCGGTAACGCTAACCCAGCAGCAGCACACGTGATGGAACAGGAGGAGGGCGGCGCAGGAGGAGAAGGCCACGCTTTGAGACACAACCCAGGCCTTGCATGAGGACAAGAAGCGTGCGGATAGCAATGCTTTTTGCCGCCATGCAGTCATAAATGTAATAAAGATGAGAGGTTCAATAAACAGGGACCGGAAACGCTAACCCAGCAGCAGCAGCAGCAGCACACGTGATGGAACAGGAGGAGGCGCAGGAGGAGAAGGCCACGCTTTTTGAGACACAGCATCCCAGGCCTTGCATGAGGACAAATAGCGTGCGGATATAGCAATGGTTTTTGCCGCCATGCAGTCATAAATGTAATAAAGATGAGAGGTTCAATAAATAGGGACCGGAAACGCTAACCCAGCAGCAGCAGCAGCAGCACACATGATGGAACAGGAGGAGGCGCAGGAGGAGAAGGCCACGCTTTTTGAGACACAGCATCCCAGGCCTTGCATGAGGACAAATAGCGTGCGGATATAGCAATGCTTTTTGCCGCCATGCAGTCATAAATGTAATAAAGATGAGAGGTTCAATAAACAGGGACTGGAAACGCTAACCCAGCAGCAGCAGCACACGTGATGGAACAGGAGGAGGCGCAGGAGGAGAAGGCCACGCTTTTTGAGACACAGCATCCCAGGCCTTGCATGAGGACAAATAGCGTTCGGATATAGCAATGCTTTTTGCCGCCATGCAGTCATAAATGTAATAAAGATGAGAGGTTCAATAAACAGGGACCGGAAACGCTAACCCATCACAGATGGTCATTGTTCATGTTACTTGGTTGGGGTCCAGGAGTGTTGCGTAGTCGTTTCCAATCCAGGATTGATTCATTTTAATTTGAGTCAGACGGTCTGCATTTTCTGTGGAGAAGCGGATACGCCGATCTGTGACGATGCCTCCGGCAGCACTGAAACAGCGTTCCGACATAACGCTGGCTGCCGGGCAAGCCAGCACCTCTATTGCGTACATTGCCAGTTCGTGCCAGGTGTCTAGCTTCGATACCCAATAGTTGAAGGGTGCAGATGGATTGTTCAACACAGCTACGCCATCTGACATGTAGTCCTTGACCATCTTCTTCAGGCGATCGGTGTTGGAGGTGGATCTGCACGCTTGCTGTTCTGTGGGCTGCTGCTGCATAGGTGTCAGAAAATGTTCCCACTCCAAGGACACTGCCGATACCATTCCCTTTTGGGCACTAGCTGCGGCTTGTGTTGTTTGCTGCCCTCCTGGTCGTCCTGGGTTTGCGGAAGTCAGTCTGTCGGCGTACAACTGGCTAGAGGAGGGGGAGGATGTCAATCTCCTCTCTAAAGTCTCCACAAGGGCCTGCTGGTAATCTTCCATTTTGACCTGTCTGACTCTTTCTTCAAGCAGTTTTGGAACATTGTGTTTGTACCGTGGATCCAGAAGGGTATAAACCCAGTAATTGGTGTTGTCCAGAATGCGCACAATGAGTGGGTCGCGTTCAATGCAGTCTAGCATGAATTGAGCCATGTGTGCCAGAGTCCTGCCAGAATCCTCATCATCCTCTTGTGAGCGTTGTGATAGTTGTTGTGATGCATCATAGTCGTCACCTTCTTCCTGGTCTGCTTCTGCTGACCATTCGCGCTGAATTGTGGAAGTCCAACGTGCACCGCTCTGGCCCTCGTCAGTGGTGGCAGGAAATTCCTGCTCCAACTCCAGCTGTTCCTCCTCCTCTTCTTCGTCATAGCTGCTGGGTCCAGCGTTTCCTGATGCGGATGGCCTGATGTTGGTACCATCACGCTGATCGTTTTCTCCTTCAGATTCCCCCAGTTGCATCATGACAGCTGTTTCCTTGATTTTCAACATTGACCTCTTCAGTAAACACAGCAGTGGTATGGTAATGCTGACTGAAGAGTTGTCACTGCTCACAAGCAACGTGGATTGCTCAAAATTTTGGAGGACTTGGCAGAGGTCCAACATGTTGGCCCAATCGGATCCACAGAAGCTTGGCAGCTGTCCGGATGCGCCTCGGTACTGCGCCGTCATGTACTGGACCACTGCACTCTTCTGCTCGCAAAAGCGGGCTAGCATGTGCAGCGTAGAATTCCAGCGTGTAGGGACATCACACAGCAAGCGATGGTGGGGGAGATTGAAGCGCTCCTGCATCTTGGCGAGTGCCCCCGAAGCAGTACTGGAATTTCTGCAATGTTTGGCCACTCGTCGCACCTTCAACAGAAGATCGGCCACGCCTGGGTATGTCCTCAGGAACCGCTGAACTACTAGGTTCATCACGTGCGCCAGGCAAGGGATGTGTGTCAGCTTAGCCAACCTTAAAGCGCGAATGAGATTACTCCCATTATCACACACAACCATTCCCGGTTTCAGGTCCAGCGGTGCCAGCCACAAATCTGTCTGTTCCTTTATTCCCCTCCAAATTTCCTCCCCTGTGTGCTGCTTATCCCCAAGGCAGATCAGCTTCAGCAACGCTTGCTGACGCATGCCAACAGCTGTGCTGCACTGCTTCCATGATCCTACTGCTGCTGGGTTAGCGTTTCCGGATGAGGTACAGCTTTGAGATGCGTTGGAGGAGAAGGAGTCAGAGAGGTAGGTGCTGCTGTTGTTATCCAGTGGGAGGGACGGCGGTGCAGCTGTTTGCGGCGTGGGCAACACCCGCGCCGTAGCAGGTGAGGAATCGCTGCCAGGCTCCACAAGGTTCACCCAGTGCGCGGTAAGGGAGATGTATCGACCCTGGCCGAACGCACTCGTCCAGGTGTCAGTGGTGAGGTGAACCTTGCAGGCAACGGCATTCTTCAAGCTTCGGGTTATTTTGCTGACCACGTGCTCATGCAACTCAGGCACTGCAGAGCGCGCAAAGTGGTAGCGGCTGGGAACCACGTAACGTGGGATGGCCACTGACATCATGCCCTTGAAGCTGTTTGTCTCCACCACTCGATATGGCAGCATTTCGCAGGCCAGAAGCTTGGCTATGCTGGCTGTTACTGCCACGGCCCGGGGGTCATTTGCTGGCAATTTCCTCTTGTGATCAAACATCTCCGAGACAGACAACTGAATCGTAGGGCTGCACACTGAAGGGCTGTTGGTTGTTGTGTTTGATGAACACTGGGAGACCTCAAGAGCACTACTCCGGAAAGTGACAGTGTCAGCATCGTCTGATGTTTGTGAATGTTGTGAACCACGCAATGGCGGGGCTACTGCTGCTGCTGAGGCGGGTCTGGTGGTGAGTCTGGTGACCCCAAGGGAGGCAGTGTTGCTGGTACCCTGTCCTGCTGCGTTTGCCCACAGAGTGGGATGTTTGGATAGCATGTGGCGGCTCATGCTGGTGGTGGAGAGGTTGTTAATACTTTTCCCCCTGCTCAGGCGGGTCTTGCACACCTTGCAAATCGCCATAGTACCATCCTCCGTGCAGTCTTCAAAGAAAGCCCAGACTTTGGAGCACCTGCCTTGCTGGCGATTTCTGTTTGCGCCTCTTTTGCCTCTCACTTGAACTTCCACGCTTGTGGTGCCTGAAATTGCGCGCCGCCTACCTTGTGGCGCAAGGCGAACTCGTGCAGCAGTGGGTTCTTCAACAGACTCATCTGTGCTGCTGCTACAACGGCGATGTTCTCGTTCACAAACAAAATCTGGGTCTCTGTCCACATTGTCCATACCCTCCTCTTCCATCTCCTGAAACTCGTCATATGTCATTGTGGGGGGCCGCCGCCGTGGAGTAGAGCTCCCCAGAACAACCTCTGCGCAGCTCACTCCAACGTCGTCTTCCAGATCTTGTCGGCCGACCTCCTGCAATTGCAACCCCTCCTGCCCAACTTGCTCTGGGATTTGGGTTTCCGAGTCCTCCTCGGACTCGCCTTGTATTTCAGTGCGCGGTGCATTTCCCACAGTTAATGGTTGTGAATCTGGGCACAACATTTCTGGCTGTTCCTCCATTGACCTTTGAAAGGTGGAAGTTTGTTGGGCTGGGAATAGCTCCTGCGAATACCCCATTGTGTCCTGAGGTAATTCATCGGACTGGTTATCTGGCAGTTGTGTGCGTGGTGTCGCTGCCGGTTGTGTCAGCTTTGTGCCCACTGGCTCCTTGTAACTGGCTGAGGACTCGGACCTCGTGCGTGATGTGCTGGTGCTGCTTAACCCACTGCTGGACGCTTGAGAGGTCATCCAAGTAATTATCTGGTCCTGTTCTTTTGGATTTGTGAGGGTTGTTGTCCTGGACAACATGGGCGGTATTGAGTGGGTTTTCTTGGGTGCTCCCCTGTGGCCTGTACGTGAACCGTCAGGGGAAACACCTCTTCCCTTGCCCCTCCCTCTTTCACCGGATTTCTTCCTCATTTCACTTATCCTTAAAGTACACGCTGACTGGCAGCAGTACAGTGGCAGTACAGAAATGCTATACAGTGGTGGGTGAGCGGTGTACCACTATTCCCAGCAGCGACACAGAGCACAATGCTATACAGTGGTGGGTGAGCGGTGTACTACTATTCCCAGCAGACACAGAGTGGCAGTAAACAGAATGCTATATAGTGTGGCTGAGCGAGGTACACAGAGTGGCAGTAAACAGAATGCTATATAGTGTGGCTGAGCGAGCAGTGTACTACTATTCCCAGCAGACACAGAACAGTAAACAGAATGCTATATAGTGTGGCTGAGCGGTGTACCACTATTCCCAGCAGCGACACAGAGCACAATGCTATACAGTGGCGGGTGAGCGGTGTACCACTATTCCCAGCAGCGACACAGAGCACAATGCTATACAGTGGCGGGTGAGCGGTGTACTACTATTCCCAGCAGACACAGAGTGGCAGTAAACAGAATGCTATATAGTGTGGCTGAGCGAGGTACACAGAGTGGCAGTAAACAGAATGCTATATAGTGTGGCTGAGCGAGCGGTGTACTTCTATTCCCAGCAGACACAGAGTGGCAGTAAACAGAATGCTATATAGTGTGGCTGAGCGGTGTACCACTATTCCCAGCAGCGACACAGAGCACAATGCTATACAGTGGCGGGTGAGCGGTGTACCACTATTCCCAGCAGCGACACAGAGCACAATGCTATACAGTGGCGGGTGAGCGGTGTACTACTATTCCCAGCAGACACAGAGTGGCAGTAAACAGAATGCTATATAGTGTGGCTGAGCGAGGTACACAGAGTGGCAGTAAACAGAATGCTATATAGTGTGGCTAAGCGAGCGGTGTACTACTATTCCCAGCAGACACAGAGTGGCAGTAAACAGAATGCTATATAGTGTGGCTGAGCGAGGTACACAGAGTGGCAGTAAACAGAATGCTATATAGTGTGGCTGAGCGAGCAGTGTACTACTATTCCCAGCAGCGACACAATGACTGGGGGGACCCTGGCTAGCGTAGCTGGAGCGTGAACTACCCTGCCTGCCTACCCAAAGCTAAACCCACAGACAAATAGCGGAGATATGACGTGGTTCGGGTATTTATTTACCCGAACCACGTGACAGTTCGGCCAATCAGAGCGCATTCGGGTCCGAACCACGTGACCCGTTCGGCCAATCACAGCGCTAGCCGAACGTTCGGGGAACGTTCGGATATGCGCTCTTAGTTCGGCCATGTGGCCGAACGGTTTGGCCGAACACCATCAGGTGTTCGGCCGAACTCGAACATCACCCGAACAGGGTGATGTTCTGCAGAACCCAAACAGTGGCGAACACTGTTTGCCCAACACTTGTAGAGAGGTGGAAAGTCCTGTGTCACAATCTACTGCCTCTTAGAACATAGAAGCTGCATGCTCATGATAAAAAGCAGTTACAATACATGGATCATTGAGAAAGAGTTACAAGCAATCAGGCACTGCAGTTTCCTTGGATTTATTCCATATCAAAATTTGTGCAAAAGGTTCAAGTAAGTTTGCATCATTCAATGGTAGATGTGTCAATCACAGTCGAACAACTTGTGCATCAGTGACAACAAATGTACATTGTAAGATCAAAGGAAACTGCAGTGCCTGATTGCTTGTCACCAGGGGCGTTCCTAGGGTCTTTGGAGATCGGGGGCACCTGTGGGCACTAGGTGGGGGGTATATGCGGCACGCGCAGTGGCAAAATGGGTGTGGCCATGGGTGGGCCCAAATGTACATGAGCTTAGCAGCGGTGTAAGCTACAGATAACGGGCCTGCCCATCAAAATATTGGATGGAGCCCCCTGTCTTTTATTTAGATAATTTACAATCAGTTTAGGCATAGATCAAAGATGTATACGCACATACAATTTTGATTGGTCAATCACTGACCAATTTTACCACCCCCATGCAGTAAGTGGGCCAACAGACAATGAATTTGATGAACAGAGTTAAAATTGGCTAATCAATTTTATGTGTGTACCAGGCTTTACAGCTAATACTGTACATACTGAAAGTAGCAGGGATCAGCATACAATGCAGCTGGTTTACAATCAGTAAAGGCACAGAGTAACACCTTATACTATACACAGTGGAGGTAGATCAGCACACAGTGCAGGCACTAAAGAACAGCTTATACTGTAAGCAGCAGAATTCAGCACACTGCAGCTACGTGCGCCACGCCGAAAAATGGGTGGGCCATGGACCAGAATGTGGGTGTGGTAACGGGTGGAGACAAATTTACATGAACTTAGCAATGGTGGGACATTAGATTAGGACAGTGGTGGCGAACCTTTTGAAGGCCGAGTGCCCAAACTGCAACCTAAAAGTCACCTATCTATATCGCAAAGTGGCAACAGCAATTTAAACTAAATACTGTACAAACGTTTTAACTCATATACATGAACATTATGGAAAATCCAAGTTTAAAAAATAAACTGTGAAGATAAACAATTTCATCCATCCTACTCCTGAAAAATGTATTCATTTTTTTTTAGAACCTCCCAGTTTTATTTTCTGTTTTAAAAAGCTAAAAAAGTAGGTTTAGTACTATTGTCTCATATGATGATGATTCAGCTTTTCCCATAGTCTCACAGTTAGCAATCATGTGACCCCCAACACGACAAATTCAGCAATCATGAGGCCCCCCATCAAGACAAATTCAGCAATCATGAGGCCCCCAACAAGACAAATTCAGCAATCATGAGGCCCCCAACATGACAAATTCAGCAATCGTGAGGCCCCCAACAAGACAAATTCAGCAATCATGTGACCCCCAACACGACAAATTCAGCAATCATGAGGCCCCCCATCAAGACAAATTCAGCAATCATGAGGCCCCCAACATGACAAATTCAGCAATCGTGAGGCCCCCAACAAGACAAATTCAGCAATCATGAGCCCCTCAACAAATCATGAGGCCCCCAACAAATCATGAAGCCCCCAACAAGACAAATTCAGCAAGTCATGAGGCACATAAATAGACAGCATTTCACATAAATAGGCAGAATGCCCCCTTAATATGGTAGACACCTCTCACCTGGCTTCTGAATTCTCCTCTACTGGCTGCTGTGCCTGGCAATACTATTTTGGCCTGGATTGGGGATGATGTGTGGGCTGAAAGGCCTGGCAGTGATGCTGTGGCCTGGCTTGTGGTGATGCTGTGGCCGGGTTGGCTGGCGGTGATGCTGTGGCTGGGTTGGCTGGTGGTGATGCTGTGACCTGGCTGGCGGTAATGCTGGGCTTTGCTTGGCTGGTTGAAGTAAATGCAGGCCTGACTGATGGTGATGCTGTGGCCTTTTTGACAGTGATTCTGGGCTGGTTGGCTGGTGGTGATGCTAGGCTGGCTGGCCTGGATAGTTTAGGTAGTGACAGGTGCCCCCTAGTTAAGGTAGCGCCAGCAGTCCCCCAATTTAGGTAGTGACAGAATCCCTCCAGTTTAGGTAGTGAGTGACAGGGACCCCCAGGTTAGGTAGTGAGTGACAGGGACCCCCAGGTTAGGTAGTGAGTGACAGGCACCCCCCAGGTTAGGTAGTGAGTGACAGGCGCCCCCCAGGTTAGGTAGTGAGTGACAGGTACCCCCCAGGTTAGGTAGTGACAGGGACCCCCCAGTTAGGTAGTGAGTGACAGGGACCCCCAGGTTAGGTAGTGAGTGACATTGACCCCAAGGTTAGGTAGTGAATGACAGGCACCCCCCATGTTAGGTAGTGAGTGACAGGTGCCCCCAGGTTAGGTAGTGAGTGAAAAGCACCCCCAGGTTAGGTAGTGAGTGACCCCCTAGGTTTGGTAGTGAGTCACAGGTGTCCCCCAGGTTAGGTAGTGACAGGGACCCCCAGTTAGGTAGTGACAGGTGCCCCTCACTCACCTCCCAGCAGCAGCAGCTCAGCGTCAGACCTCAGTATCAGCCAGCTACCCGACCAGATAGAGCGGGCGCACGGACGCACCACGCTCTATATGCAGAAGTGATGTTGCTTCCGCATATCAGTGCGGTGTCCGCTAGGTCCTAGCGCCCACACTAGTGGTCGCCGGCTGATCGAGGTCTGATGTTGGCAGCGGCAGCTAGTGGGGGGGGGGGGGGGCAGCAGCAGCCGGGGAGACAGTGGGGCACCCCCATAAATAGATTGGGGGCACCCGCGGACATGTTGGGGGCACAGGCCCCCCTAAAATAGGGCTAGTGACGCCCATGCTTGTCACTCTTTCTCAATGATCCACTTATCTACGATACCAGACTGTGCTCCAGAGCAATGAAAATTGCCGGTGACCACTCCCAGCCTGGCCATAGCTTCTTCATAAAGAAGTCTGGCCATAGCTTCTTCAGCAGGCTCAAATTGGGGCGGAGGTAGCAGGTCATCCCCACCAGGACCACAAGGCATAGGAACATTTTTTTCCACACAGCCATCAGATTCTTGATCTGTACAAGCTCCTCTCCTCCCTGCGACTTCCTCCCTTTAGGCCCTAGCCATCTGTGGACTGTTATCTGTGTATGGCTGTTGGTGCACTTCTCAACTATACTTAACTTTAACTTAATTATATAATGAAAACAAAGAACACTTGACCCTGCACACAATGATATAAACTGGTACTGAGGCCTGCACAAAGACATCCAGTACATTAAGCCCTAGGGCCATGGATGCATAAAAATTATCCCATATGTTTAAGTTTTCTCACCGTTACCTATTTTACACCCTAATTATATAATGAAAATACATTTATTAAGAAATCTTTTAGTCAATGTTTGCCCATTGTAAAATTATACCTCACCTGGTTCTACCTTCTTACATAGTTGTGAAGTTATATAAATAAATAATTATAAAAAAAAAAGATATTCGTCCATCAAGATCGATCAGAAAAGAAAACTTGTACATCATTGTCCTGCACCTGCACATAGCCCACCTTTCAAGGCTTGGGCTAATTAGCACTAACAGGGAAAAAATCCTTCCTGACCCCAGATGAGAGTCAGATTAAATCCACATTCCACATATGAATCACTCTTACTAATGAACCTCTTCCTAAATAGATGACAAAACTTTTGTCCTCCATACGCAGATCATCCTTTGTACAAGCCTAGGGACAAAAAACTCATCTTCCTGCTTCTTATTGCCCTTTGATGGATTTATACATGTTAATCAGGTCACCACTCATTCACCTATTTTACAAACTAAATAAGTCCAGTGTGTCCTACCATTCTTAGCAAGTGTGACCTTTCATCCCCCTGATAAATTTATTTGCCTGTCTTTGTACATGTTTTAGACATCAATGTCCTTCCTGTTATGTGGTGCTCAAAATTGTATCCCATACTTCAAATTTGTCCTCACAAGTGATTTATACAGAGGAAGTAGTATACCAGCATTTTATGTTTATTTCCTGTTTTATGAACCCCAGAATTTCTTCAATTAATGATGGTTGGCATCTCTACTGCTGGCAAGGTGAATCACTGTGGAATGTTTTTTCCCCCTTTGTGAAGTGAGCCTGAATATCACCTGATCTCCCAGAGTGCAGGAGCAGCGATGGGGGACATCAGTGGCTCTAAGCTTTGCAAATTTGTTCCTGGCAAAATAGGAGGAAGAACCCCTATTGTGCATTAATTGGGAATGTGGTATGGGTATGTAGATGATGCATTAGAGTTCTGGCAGTTCACCTGGGGATATTCAAATGAATTTGTCGATAACTTAGCTATTTTGGACCTGTCAACTAAAGTGTCTGGTGGTGGTCGAGGTCTCTGTAAACAAAAAGGTAGCTACTTAGCTAATTAGAGGGGATGCTCCAGAGACATTCCCCATTTTCCAGAGTGCAGGAGCAGCGATGGGGGACATCAGTGGCTCTAAGCTTTGCAAATTTGTTCCTGGCAAAATAGGAGGAAGAACCCCTATTGTGCATTAATTGGGAATGTGGTATGGGTATGTAGATGATGCATTAGAGTTCTGGCAGTTCACCTGGGGATATTCAAATGAATTTGTCGATAACTTAGCTATTTTGGACCTGTCAACTAAAGTGTCTGGTGGTGGTCGAGGTCTCTGTAAACAAAAAGGTAGCTACTTAGCTAATTAGAGGGGATGCTCCAGAGACATTCCCCATTTTCCTCGACCTTACCACCATTGGTCGGGACCTTATTTTAGTTTGTGGCTCCACTCCCCTTCTAGAACTTCAGCTTACTGTGCAGGTGCAGCTGCACTCAAGCCATAGATGTGCTTTTATTAATGGCAACCTACTGAGCCGTCAGGAGCTACCTGGGACCTTGGTACAGGCTTTTTCCTGTAATTTTCTGTAAGAAAGCAAAGCATATAATATGAGCCCCTCTGTACACCTGGTTATCCTGCCCAACATTGGAATATTGGTAATTCCACTAGCGGCTTCACCCAGTGCTCCAAATTTTTCAGCTACCATTTTTCATGCATACGATGCAGAAAGTGTCCATGGACATATTCCAATTACTCACTATGTTAAAGCCTTGGCCTTCACCCAGCCCAAATAAACTATTGACATGCTTTCTGTAAGTTTTGAATAAGCATCATGCACATTTTAATAGGAAGTACCTGGAAAAGGTACATTACATGAGGAAGTAGGTTCATTTTAATCTAATGGACATGACCAGATAGCAATAATGTAAACTTGTCCGAACTTAAGTCTCTAAAATCAGAGATCAACTTATTTATAATTGTACTTGTACATAGGATTTGGGTCCTTGGTCAAATTAATCTCCAGACATTTCAGGTATTTATCCCAATGTTGCAAACCTAAGGAGGAAGCAAGAGATACACTCTAAGCATCTGGGATATTGGGGCAAAAAACTTCAGACTTGACAAGGTTTACTTTTACACCTGAGATAAGAATTTTTTATAAGGTTTACAAAATTGGGGGATAAATGAGTGGGGACAACAAAGCATCAAAATGACATCATGCGCAAATAGATTCACTTTATATGTGTGGCTCCTTATTGTGATGCCCTGTATGTTAGGTGATGCAAAACTGCAATTTCGAATTTAATACAACTTTAAAAGACAACTCCATCAGTCTTAATTGTATTTGGCATTGAGATGTAGTAATAGACTGAAACAAGCCAAAATTTGCATGTATTATCTTATTATTTATTTATTTTAGCAATGGTATTACAGTGGGGTGCGGAAGTTTGAGCAACCTTGTTAAACGTCATGATTTTCCTAAATAAATCATTGGTTGTTACAATAAAAAATGTAATTTAAATATATTATATAGGAGACACACACAGTGATATTTGATAAGTGAAATTAAGTTTATTGCATTTACAGAGAGTGTGCAATAATTGTTTAAACAAAATTAGGCAGGTGCATAAATGTGGGCATTTTATTGATTCCAAAACCTTTAGAACTAATTATTGGAACTCAAATTGGCTTACTAAGCTCAGTGACCCCTGACCTACATACCAGGGCTGTGAAGTCGGAGTCGTGGAGTCGGAGTCGTGGAGTCGGGCAATTTTGGGTGCCTGGAGTCGGAGTCGGGAAAAAATGCACCGACTCCGACTCCTAATGAATTTGTAACTGTAATTAAAATAGAAAATATGATAAAATGTTCTATTTCTCAGATAATAGTCATTAAAAATAATGTATATATACAGTATATATACAGTAATAGCTGTGCTTAGTCTACAAAAATGAAATAAACCAATCAAAATTAGTTACTTGTGCTGCTTCAATAAAGCAGTCCCCGTATTTTTAAAGTCAGATATACATATCTGATTGTGACTGTATATATGATGTGTACACAGGAATCTCTTATATACACTAAGGCCCGGTTCACACTTGCGGTTGTTTGCCAAACGGACCGGATGACCTGACCGGATCCGGACCGGATCCGGATCGGAACCGTACGGTTCTGATCCGGATCCGATCCGGATCCGGTCAGGTTGCATCAGGTGTTCATCAGGATGCGATCCGGATCCGTTTGGCAAAAGTAACGTAAAAAACAAAAAAAATGTTGGGGTCTGGGAGGTCAGCAGAAGGGGGACCTGTGGAATCAGGCCCTCTGCTGTTTAGCACTCACCTCCACCTGCGACATGCTGCCAACATCTCCGGATCCGGATCCAGCTGTGCTGCTCCACTCCAAAATGCTTGCCCATGTGTCCCCATCCAATATCGCCGCAACAATCCGCATAGGAAGTGGGGTAGAACATCCGGATTTCTCAGCCAGTGTGTTGTGCGCTCTCCGGTTCCCATTGGTTTGTATTGGCCGGATGGTGCAGTCCGGCTCTGCCCCGGATACGGCTGCCGGAGGAGCCGGATCAAAAAATAGCGCATGTTGGAACGGAGGCCGGAGTCCGGATCCGGCCCGGATCCGGTCCGGCTCCGGTCCGGCAGAACGGACGCATGTGAACGGACGCATAGGCTTTCATTGCTATGCCGTACGTCCGTTCCGTCCGTTCTGCAAGCGGTGCGGCTCCGGCACGGCGATTCCGGACGGCCACCGCTAATGTGAACCGGGCCTTAATAACATCTATGCTGTAAGTATAAAGCCTGATGGTTAGCCATGTCACTATAGAGATGGTCAACGAGATGGAAATAATTCTGCATTGATGCTGATTTATGCAAATGTATGCACTCCCTTTGCTGATGAAATCAAATAATTTGATATGTTATTAAAATTTGGTTTGGTGACTACAAATTAAAGGGAAACTGAGACGGGTGAAAAGTAAAGTTTTATACATACCTGGGGCTTCCTCCAGCCCCCTTCAGGCTAATCAGTCCCTCACTGTCTTCCACCACCCGGATCTTCTGCTATGAGTCCTGGTAATTCAGCCAGTCAGCGCTGTCCGGCCGCATGCTGCTCCCACAGCCAGGAACATTCTGCACCTGCGCAATAGTGCTGCACAGGTGTAGTATGCTCCTGGCGGCGGAGTGTGTGCATGTGCACTACGCCTGACTGGCTCAAGTACCTGGACTCATAGCAGAAGATCCAGGTGGTGGAGGAGGACAACGAGGGACTGATTATCCTGAAGGCGGCTGGAGGAAGCCCCAGTTATGTATAAAACTTTAATTTCATCTGTCTCAGGTTTACTTTGTTACACAGTAGTACTATACTCTACATATGCACTCCCCACAGAGCTGCAGGGAATCCACTGAGAATGCTGTGCACATTGAACACAGAGGTGTTGTCTGTTTACAATCTCCTCATTCCCCTGCAGAATACCTGCACATCATTCTTACATGTACCCACACTTACATTGCCTAGGGCCTGATAGATGTTCTTTGTTCCGGTTTGTACCTTTTACAAGTACTCTTACCAAGGACTAGTTTTAGTCTAAAGGGAATAAATATAGTAGTCTACATATCCTTCTCACTTCAGTTGTCTTGTAAAATTCCTAAGCGTTGGCAGTTAAGAGACGAATTTCATGTTACATACTTTTAATCAACAAAATTGTAATATGCAAATTAGAGGAGTCGGAGTCGTGGAGTCGGAGTCGGAGTCGGTGGAATCCTAAACTGAGGAGTCGGAGTCGGTGGATTTTTGGACCGACTCCACAGCCCTGCTACATACACAGGTGAATCCAATTATGAGAAAGAGTATTTAAGGTGGTCAATTGTAAGTTTCCCTCCTCTTTAAATGTTCTCTGAAGAGTAGCAACATGGAGGTCTCAAAACAACTGTCAAATGACCTGAAGACAAAGATTGTTCACCATCATGGTTTAGGGGAAGGATATAGAAAGCTGTCTCAGAGATTTCAACAGTTTGTTTCCACAGTTAGGGACATATTGAGGAAATGGAAGACCACAGGCTTAGTTCAAGTTAAGGCTCAAAGTGGTAGGCCAAGAAAAATCTTGGATATCCAGAAGCGATGAATGGTGAGAACAGTCAGAATCAACCCACAGACCAGCAGCAAAGGCCTACAACATCATATTGCTGCAGATGGAGTGACTGTGCATCGTTCAAGCACTGGCACACTTTACACAAGGAGATTCTGTATGCAATAGTGATGCAGAGGAAACCTTTTCTCTACCCACAGCACAAACAGAGCTGCTTGAGGTATGCTAAAGCACATTTGGACAGGCCAGCTTCATTTTGGAATAAGGTGCTGTGGACTGATGAAACTAAAATTTAGTTATTGGGGCATTATGCATGGAGGAAAAACAACACAGCATTCCAAGAAAAACACCTGCTACCCACAGTAAAATATGGTGGTGGTTCCATCATGCTGTGGGGCTGTGTGGCCAGTGCAGGGACTGGGAATCTTGTCAAAGTTGAGGGACGCATGGATTCCACTCACTATCAGCAGATTCTGGAAACCAATGTCCAGGAATCAGTGACAAAGCTGAAGCTGCGCCGGGGCTGGATCTTTCAACAAGACAACGACTCTAAACACTGCTCAAAATCCACTAAGGCATCCATGCAGAGGAACAAGTACAATGTTCTGGAATGGACATCTTAGTCCCCAGACCTGAATATAATTGAAAATCTGTGGTGTGAGTTAAAGAGAGCTGTCCATGCTCAGAAGCCATCAAACCTGAGATGTTTTGTAAAGAGGAATGGTCCAAAATACCTTCACCCAGCATCTAGACTCTCATTGGAACCTACAGGAAGCTTTTAGAGGCTGTAATTTCTGCAAAATGAGGGTCTACTAAATATTGATTTCATTTCTTTTTTGTGGTGCCCAAACTTATGCACCTGCCTAATTTTGTTTAAACAATTATTGCACACTTTCTGTAAATCCAATAAACTTAATTTCACTTCTCAAATATCACTGTGTGTGTCTCCTATATGATATATTTAACTGACATTTTTTATTGAAACAACCAATGATTTATACAGGAAAATCATGATGATTAACAAACTTTCGCACCCCACTGTATATGTGTTCAATTGGGGCGTTTTTAGGCATAGGCATTCCAGGCCCCTGCCTGGAGTGTCATTGGTTCTGGGGGAGCCATGCCCCTAATTAAGCCATGCCCCCGAATTAAGCCCCCCAAACTCCCAAACAAAGCCACACACTCCATGGGTGTTTGTGCCTCCTTCTGTCTCCCTTTGTGCCTCCTTCTGTTCCCTTGTGCCTTCTTTTGTCTCATTGTGCCAACTTCAGCCCCCCCATGCCACATTTGCCTTGTTGGGGGCTAGCATAAACCGGGCCCCTAGACTCTCTTCAGGCCCTAAGCACCAGCCTCAGTTGCCTTGTGGATTATGCACCTCTGTATGAGTCCCTCTGTGCCTCCCACTGTCCCTCTGTGCATCCTTATGTCCCCCTCTGTGCCTCCCTCTGTCCCCTTGTCACATTATCTGTTCCCGTCCCCCTCCTGCACTTTCCCAGCCCAGTGTGTAAAGACAGAGTATAGCGCAACAGAATCTGTACTCTAACCTCCCCTCTGGAGTCCAGTGCTGTGCCTGTCTGTTCCCTGGCTGCTATGGCACTTCCTATGTCACTGATAGTGAGTGAAGGAAATGGTATTGATGATTGAGTACTGTATAAGTAAATCTCCCACCTAGAGAAAAATGCATTTCCAATAGGAAAGGGCAATGTGAGGAACACAGAGCAGAAGGTATATGCCTGTGGTTATCTGTGGAAGTACAGCTGTATATACAAAGTGAGGAGTGCAGAAATCTAGTTTCCAAAGCTTAACAGCCTATGCATTTGCTGTAAAAGGGAGTAATGAGCTTCTTATCTGGCTCCCTGTACTTGTTCTAATAATTCATCTGGATGTAAAAGGTTCTCTATGTGTCTAGCTTCGTCTGACCTAATAAGTCATCTGACGCAAGCACTCAAACAAAGCAGCTACAAAGCCTCATAGTCAAACAGCCCAACACTGCATCCGAATGCTCCGAAATAATAATACTGCTGTAAATGACCCTCAAAACTAGCCGAGTATGAAAAGAATGTGAAAATGCCAAAATGAAAGAGATATGTTCTTTTTTATATGGCCAGAAGAACCTTTGATCAGTGAACTTCTCTTAACGTTAAAAAGGCAGGGAAAAAGACTGACAATAACGGATCTCCATTATTGCAGATTTAAACACACATATAATGCACATTACTACATTCACATGGGTTTCAAAGGGCCCTGATCTTATAATACTAAAAAGCATGTTATTTTTACCTCCCAGCTGTTTCTTTATCTTCCCAGGTAAAAAAAAACCTTCTTGAGAGATCACTGGTAAACCCAGATCCTGTATGAACAGAACAAAGCAATGGATGGTCCAATTAACCCAATTTGATAAATACATAAAAAAATACCACCTGGGCCAGTCTACCTTACAGAAAATCCCCTGTCTCAGCACCACTCGAAGGTACAAAAGTGGCCTTCAATGTAGGAAGAGTATGCAGAAGTCACACAGCAAATGCAGGTATCTAAAATATCTCAAGGCTATAAAATGTAGAATAAGTAAATCATACAATGACTACAATGTTCGGAATGAACTTTTGCTGATAGTTTCACTCAGGAAGTAGCAGGCTGTATCACAAGCTCTGCTGTTCTCCACAGCTTCATGTTGGTCTCTTGTCACAGGTGACATCCACTCCTTGTCTTTATTATTATTGATTTATAAAGCACCAACATATTCTGTGGGGCTGTACAAAATAAGAAACAAGCATGAGATACATAATAATACAGACAATGGTGTACACCAAATATAGACACTGGTACAAAATACAGAATTGTAACATCGTGAATAAAATGTGTGACAAATTCAAAGACACAAGATGAATAACAAATTCCAAGACAAAAAAGGGTGAGAAATATGAGAGTGTTCAGCTAGTTTATGAATAATAGAGAAGAGTGAACAGATTCTGTGGTAATCCCATTCTGGCAGAAATGCAGTTTCCACTGCAGTGGGACTATTGCGGAAGACGCCTTTCAGGGCTCGTTTCCACTGTTGGGGTGCGGAATCACCTGGATTCCACCGTGGACGAAATCCGCATGCTGTTTTCCCCGCGATTTCGCATGCGATTTCGCATGGCTAGGGAGCAGGCGAATTTAACCATGTCACTGCCTGTGTAAATTTCCATAGCCTTACATGCGAAATCGTACGCGAAATCGCGGGGAAAAACGCATGACAAAGCCGCATGCAATTTCCCTATTAAAAGCATTGCGGGCGATTCGCCCGCATTCCTGCCACACGCGAAATCTGACGGCTCTGCCATGCAGATTTTCCCCGCACACCAAAACGCACCCGCATGACGCACAAGTGAAACAATCCCATCCACTTGTATTGCCTATGCGAATCTGCATGCAGTGCCTGCATGCGGATTCGCTATAGTGGAAACGAGCCCTCAAATTCCAGGGATGCATTTCTTTGTGAGTAAAATAGGCACCAATTCACGTACATTGCTTCTTGGTTTCCAGGTGCTTTTGCAGCACCTGCTCAGCCAGCAGAATATTCCTAGGTGCTTGTGCAGCATCCGCCAGCCAATGAAATGTTCCTAGATGACAAAGCAGCATCTCTCAGCCAATGAAATGTTCCTAGATGACTATGCAGAATCTCCCAGCCAATTAAATGTTCCTAGATGACACAGCAGCATCTCCCAGCCAATGAAATTTTTTCAGGTACCATTTAAAATCTCCTGACCGATTGAACATTCTCAGGTGTCATTTTAAATACTTTTTTTATCAATACAAATTTTACTATTATGCATTAAACAGTATCAGTGACTTTATAAAGGTACGTGAAAAAATATATAGAAAAAGAGAGCATGGGATTGGTACCCCCTCCCAAGTTGTTTTTACAATGACAAATGACACTTTCTCTTCCGTTGGACCTGAGTCAGACTATAATATCATTCTCAGTAATAACTAATTACAAGTCATAACACTCTTTAATTCAGCTCTGTAAGTTGCAAGGATCAATGATAAACCTTATTTCAGCTTGATTACATATTAGCTTGTTTATTTGCAAAACACAGCTATGGAATGCGGCTTCTAATGAAATCTGTGACATGGGAGAGAGTTCAGGATTCCTGTCAGCCAATGGATAAGCTGAGGTGTGGAAAAAAAAACAACTCCTACTTGCAGCAAGGTCGGCAGTTTCTAGGCAGTCCGCACCCCATGAAGAGTTCTCCTGGCTTGAAAAAAAAGACCAATTTCAGTTTTGTGAAGAAATCATAGCTGACTGCAAATTGAAAGGGAAATATTATTTTTAATTACATTAAAGTACAAGTTCTGTGGACCACTGGAATATGCTCAATATCAATATGTGGTTTGATAGTGTGTGATGAGGGCTGCATGTTTTGAAGAGATCAGCTGTGAATTTTGTGTGTTCAGACCCAGCTGTTTACCTCTGGGGAGATTCAGTTAAAACTACAAATATATTGCTTTTTACATGAAAGGCAAATTTCCATTTTAGCCATCATGATTTCTTCTATGTGTACTAAGTCAGACTAATCCCTAGCTAATACTTTAGTGACTACATTATTTTTTATCTGTCTTTTACTGATTACGAATCATGATACATTCATATCTCTTTCTCTTTCTTCCACAGAAGTTAAATTATCCTCATTCAGCTAAAAAAGTTTCTGATACCTTAAAAAATGCTTATGGATAAAAACTATATGTTAAAAAATAGTGAAAACTCTAAATACAGTACTTCCACTCTGAGCCAAGGCAACATAGCTGTATGACTCCACCTGCAGCTGTTGGTGCTTCTTCCTTGTGAGGAAGTACTCCTCCACCACCCCACCACCACCATTCAGACATTCAGAGTAGGGTTACACCAATCTGTTTCTCAACCATTTTATCAGTGGAATGCATGGAGTATCATAGTGTTCGAAGATGCATTATGGTTTAACAAGTTGGCTCCTGGGAAATGCTGGAGAGAGCCTGCCTGTTGTTGACCAAAGAAGACCTAGAGAAGTACAATCATTTACTTGTGTCATTTCATGTATCCAGAAAGGATTTCCTGTAAGAATATGGGAAAAGCTAATGATCTGGTTTGAAAAATGTATGACTCACCACTACTGTGATCAAATGAGGATCCCACTGATGATTGCTTTGTAGTTCTCATCATAGTAGAAAATAACTGGAATCCTGGTTTGGGGGGACCTCAACAGGCGTGCAAATTAATAGCCAAAAATAAGATTCTGACAGCTGTTGAATCTTAAAGCGAAATTCTACCTTAATTTTAAAAAAATACTATGACATCTATCACTTATACACAAGTCATGCTTAATTTAATGTTATTAAAATGATATTTCTATTTTAGTATGCAGCCTGTTGTGCATCCCCTAAGGGGCATGGATGCTCTTTTAACAATTGTTGTCCTTCAGAAATCAGTACATTTTAGTGATCTGTGTAAAATGTACAATGTTCAGTAATCACTCCAAGTACCCCACCTCTTCCAGCATATGTAATTGGTGGCACAGTATACCTGCACCAAACAGAAAACTGACAGCTAATATGTGTTGTGCTGGCAAGAAGGCTGAACTAGCAATATTACAATGACAACTGTGTTTACCTGGGCCACGACTGCACTCACATATCTTGACATGCCTCATGACAAAGTAAACATATTTAAATTAAATGTTCATGCAGTTATAGAAAGAATCAAGCAAGATACCCCAAAATGGCACAACTTATCAATCTCATAGTGTGGGAGGGGGCAAGTCAACAAGATTAACTTTCTCCCAAGATTCCTGTGTCTATTCTAGAAGCTCCTATCAGGCTTCTGAATATATACATGTAATCAATGCAGAAAATACTACACAAGTTCACATGGGATAAAGACATACCAACATTTAATAAAAGAATATATAATGTGATCTAAGCTATATGGTGGAATGGGCATATCTGACATCTTGAGGTACTATGAGGCATACATGTTAATGAGAATTATTGATTGGTGCTGTAACAGTAAAGATAAGCAATGGCTGAAACTGGAGAAACTATTATAGGACAAGGGATTACATCACCCTTGTGGACATTGAGACCAATGTCACATCGAGCTATTGAGCTTTGTTCCCTTGCTAAAGATACTATACAAGTTGTTAGACAATCATGTAAAACAGATTTGCAAGGTAACTTGTATCAACAGTGGTGGAATGTACATTTCAAGTGGCAGTGGCCTTTTCTTATTCATTCCTCATTCTTAAAGGAAACCAGAGATGAACGCTTTGGCACAAAATAAACATATTCCCCGATAGATTTTACAAAATAAATACTATACCTGGTATTTTTGCCGCTCTGGTGTGCTGTTTTTTGTGTTTTTTTACTAAAACTCAATGAAAAACACAGTTCATCAGAAAAGCATATTATTTAGTGGCTGTGTGCAAAATGAAATCACCATTTCTAAAAACCTCTTTTGACTAACAAATATAGATAAAAAAAAACATTTTTCAATATACCCTTACATTAGCGGCTCCTCCCATCTCATCACAACTCTCTGTGATGCTACAAGTATACAGAATGGGGAAAGCAGAGCCAGAAGGGGGCAGGCTTGGGCTTTAAAAGACATCAGAGAAGACAGACTCATCTATAATGATTCCCGAGCAAAGCCAGACTGAATGCTCAGTCAGGGATTTTATCAGGGCTGATAACAAGCAGGCTGAACAGTGAAGGGTTAAACAGAGAGCAGAGTAGGTGTTTTCTCTAATGTTCCCACTGATATATATGGTAAAATACATGAGGATGCTTCATCTCTGGTTCAGTTTAAACTATTTGTTAATTTACCTCACATGTGAATTTACATTAGGACTGACAGCCCATGTAAATCAATCTGCTCCCTCAATGGGCTCATCTGATGTTATTTCTGCATGCAGAAAAAAATCTTACAGCCTTGTACAGGGGCATAACTACAGATCATGGGCCCCCCATCAAAACTGTGATAGGGCCCCCCAATATTCGCACCCCTCCCCTTGCCTCCTCTTTGGTGCCCCTCACATCCTGGGAACCCATTTTGCAAGGGTCATAAAACAAGTGTGGCCATCGTGATCTGCACACCCCACCCCTAACATAGCCACAAAAACACCTGATCCTAAGGATGGAGCTCTTTATTGGAGGAGGGGTAGGTTAGCAGTTGGGGCCCCCCTGCAGACTGCAGTAGCAGGGGCTGCTCCACTGTAGTTACGCCCCTGGAAGTGTAGCAACTTTACTCACACCATGCACACTATCTCATCAGTCACTGTGTCAAACACACATGTTGTAATGGTGGTTAAAAACGGGCAAAGTTGTGCAGGAAGATGATTTGTACGTTGTCCGCACAATACGAGTGTGTTACACAGAGAACTTGATTTACTAAAGCTGAAGGACTGCAAATGGCAGTGATTTGCCTTAGTATGCCACCTCAGCCACGATGACATCTAGCCCAGGCAGCAAACTAGCCACAATGTAAAAAGCACCATACACTCCCGCAGCACTCTGTTCATCAGGAGCCACTATTGGTTTAGGTGAAATAAATAGGGCATGCCACTTCTCAAGCTGCAGGCTGGTGATATTATTTATTTCCATAACTGACCTGCAGCTGTGCAGTGTGATGCCTGGCAGACACTGTTTTTTTAAATTAGCATATCTGCAGATACTCATGCCAATGCACAGTGAGTAAAAATTTGGACCTTTTACAAAAAAAATGTTAAAAAAAAATAATGAGAGTAGCCTTCTCCCAAGACTTTAATCAATCATCTACAGGTTGGATGGCCAGAAGGGTGGAGCCTCCAAGTAAATACAAGAAACCCCTCATTGCATCACTCCAACTCCTCATTGGCACTGAAAGCAGGGGTACAGCTATTGTCCTTTAACATTAAGATACAGGTTTATTGCAAGGAGGCTTTGTTGCTTGCAATTTTAAAAGCCATTCAGGCTTGAATTGGTTACATGGTAGAGCCCCATTCTCAATGTTTCTACCCTGCTGGCCATCCAACCCATGGTTAAGTAAGGAGCTAGTAATGCTAGTGGGATCGTAGTGGTGGTGGGGTGTCTGTGTGTGTGTGTGTGTGTGTGTGTGTGCGTGCGTGCGTGCGTGCGTGCGTGCGTGCGTTGATGGGGTGGCTAAATAGTTTAAATTATTAATAATAACAAATATTCATGGAATATTTTTCAGTGTTGCAGGGTCAATTATTACACATTTTGTCTGGCAACATAAACATGTTAGATTTGCAGGCAATCAACTGCAGCCATTGACTGTAGTGTCATATTGATGAGCAAAATCACATAGTGAATTCTTGATGCGGGATCATGGATTTGTGTCTTTAAATATGCAATCTGATTTTTTTTTCCTGACCGCGTGTCATTGCTTCTTATTGTGTCAATGATGAATCAGCTCCTAAGAATAGTAACCTATGATAACGTAGGTTTCTTTACCTGCTAACCAGTGAGACGGATGAACGGTACTTTCAGTTATGTAATGATGCACAAAAATAATTATGAAAGTGACTTACACAGCTTTATAAGCTGAAAATAGGAATGAAGTGTAACACAAGTAATACAGAGACCTTTTTGAGCAATATGTTACATGTGATTATGCTGTATGTGTTTACAGATTGAAGAAGTAATCAAGTCATTTTGCTTGCTGGAAAGAACTAGTTGCTGTAAATCCCCGGTGCTGATATGGAGTGACGTGGAAGAACATATGCTGTTCATTAACTTTTTTCAGCAGTCATAAATAAAGCAGCATCAGGAGTCCTCCACGTGGAGCATTGCAGGAAGCAACAGAACCTATTGTTTCCCAACTTTCTATTTCCAGTGTATTTTAAGGAGTCGAATTACACTCAGACACTCAGAGGGAGATAGACCTCTTAAAGTGACTCTAAAGCAAAAAAAAGTGTATGAAATATTGAATTGTGTGTGTAGTACGGATAATTACTAGAACACTAGTAGAAAGAAAAGTCTCATATTTTTTATTTTCAGTTATATAGCTTTTTTTATAACATTGCATCATTCTGTCATATTTACAGCTAACAAACTACACTCTGCATTTTAAACTATGAAACAGAGCAGAGCTAATGACCCTTTGAACTTCCCTGCAGTAAAATTGTATCTGAAGTTGTCTAGCACTGCTCTCTGACTAAATTAGTTGCAGTAGGGTATTGTACCGTACTAAATTAGTCAGAGTAACTCTGTACTGGAAACAATATGAGACTCATATCTGTGCTACTAATCTTCTATTTCTTAGATGTACTACACACACAAATCATTATCTCATAAGTTTATTTTCACTTCAGATTCCCTTTAATAATTTGACTGTAAGGCTCAGACAAAGAACCTAAATTAAAAGAAAAAACTGAAACAATTTGAGTCATGTATACAATGAATTACTGTATCTGTAAGGATCCCTCCTGTAGCCTATTCTGTCCGCTGCAGTGGAGCTGCAAACGGACAGTTCTGGTTTATCTGCTTGCATTCGCAATAAGTGTCTTTGTCATTTGCAATCACTCTGCAGTTCTGAGCAGCTCAGGATGCTGTCATCATTCCACCAATTGCTTGTTGCAGCTGAGCTGCGGCCAGATAGCCCTGGATTTCCTGCATGCATGTTATTACATAACACTGCATGTATTTCTTATGGAAGTCCTTTGCATTCACAGCCAGCTAGCAAATGGTAGTCAAACCAGCTCAGGATTGAATGATTACCTTTTAGCTGTGTGGGAATTTGCAAACCTGCATCCATTGGATGATGCCAGCATAAAAGTCTGCCTCCCATTTCAGACCCCGCCCGACATAGCTTTGAGCTCTCTGAGTTGTCGTTGGGTCTATGCTGTGAAAGGTGTTATTGTAAATGTAAAATGCCTTGCTCTGTATTGTCATGTCTGCTGGATGTTTGCTGACCTGTGGAAATCAGTGAAATCCTTCTGATCCTAATAGTCAGATTCTACCAGCACCACGTTGGTGACTAGTAGTATTCCTTCTAGCCTTGTGCTTGAGGACGAACTATAGCAGCGGTTGCCATTAGTTCGCTCCTACCTGTTAGTCTTGTCTATCTCAGTGTGAATGTCGCCGTTGCTGAAACAGCGACAAGATTGGCTGACTGAGCATTCTGTCTGTTTGTCGGTTGTCTGTCTTGTTAATTATCATTACTTGTGCTTTAGCTAGTGAGTTATTTGAGAGCTACATTTCATATATTGCGCATCAGCTTGATTTACATGTACTCTAGTCAGTCAGTCTTGTACTTTATAGTTATATATCTTGTAATTTATTTGTAATATTCTAGTAATATTATTGAAGCAACATCTATTGTAATATTGTATTGTCTACCGACCTTTGCCCGCTTCTCGACTACGAATCTGCCTAATCCTTCCAATACGAATGACATCTGAATTAACGTGATCCAAGCCTGTTACCGACTACGTCTGCTGTGTAATGTATCACATAGCATCTAGCTTGATGGGCGGCCCAGAGCTACACTTGCTCTGGGCAACCTAGCTCCCTTGTTCATTACTCCTGTGTCCATCTGTGGAGCCTCTTCCATTATCCAGCTACTTAGCCTTGTTGAGCTGGGTGGTCAGAAAGAGAACACAACTTCTGTTGGAACTTTTTGTCCTACATATTGCACTATTACTTTTCAAAAGTTGGTCATAACTCCAAACAGCAAGAAATATTAGATCAACAAACCCTAGCTGAGGGTCACCTGTGATTTCCCCATGACTCATCATCTCTGCAGTACAGAAGCAAAACATAAAAAAAAACAATGGAGAATATTGTACTGGCCTTTAAAGTAACACGAATCAGGAAAGACTGTAAAATATAACATGTAAACACCTATATAAAACACATATATTTCTTCCAGAGTAAAAGGCGATATAAATGACTTGGTCACTTTCACTAAAGGTGGCTACTAATGATACAATTTGCCAAACGATCTTTCACAAACGATTCTTTGCATGAACAATCGGAAATGATCGATTGGGACCACTAATGGAAAAAAATTGCTCAACCAATCCGATCAGATTAATGAAATAGATTCGGTTTTCGTTTCGAACCTGCCCATCTGATCAGATTGGTTAGAATACTTCTGTCCTTTAGTGGTCCTAAACTATCATTTCCAATCTTTCATGAAAAGAATCGTTCCTGAGTGATTGTTCAGCAAATTGTATTGTTAGCGGTCACCTTTAGGCTCAGGGCCCATTAGAGCTGTGTCAGTGGCAATTCTCGCTGTTGAGGAAACACAGCAGGCACTTGCAAACACAATTGGCTATTGCAAGTCTATGCAGGTAATTCTACAGACACAACTGCTATTTGCCAAATTCCCAATCTTGCAGTCTGCAGCATTTTCAGTGGGATTTAATTCAGGGAATGCAGGGTCCAAAAGAGCTGGTTAAGAAAAAAAAATCGCTATCAAGAAAGCAATAATTTTTGATAGTGATTTTCTATCTCTAGTGGGTCCTAGCCCTTACAGTAGATTGCAAAAAATGGACTGCTTTTGGACTAGTCCATTTCCTCATGAGATATTCTGTGTTTTTCATTTATTCTTTACAAAAAATTACCTAGAAGGCGTCAGTACAAATAAGTCAGCCTCTCTTTTCCCTTGCATGCTATGTTGGCAGTTGGACTAAATAACAGCCATTAACTAAGTGCTTTTGAAAATAAAGAAAATCATGAGAATCATTCATGAGGAAATGGATTCATTCAACACCTGTCAGATTTGTCAGATTTCTGCTACCTACAAGTCAGGGTGACATGGGAAAAAGTAATTTATAGTTAATTCTACTGTAGGACAAATGTAGATCTTATATGTACAGTATGTATTTTAAATTATTCCCCAATATGTGGTGCTTTAGGGAGCAGCTTGGCTTGCCCGGTTGTGCCAACACTACTGAGCCACTCTCTGCAACAATGCAAGGGTGGGGTACTGAATGTGTGGTGGAGAGGAGGTGGATGGCAGAAACCTTTTCAGGGAGGAGAGAGTGATGGAGTGATGGTGGTATTTCTTCAGGTATGGACAAGCACTTCCACAGCAGATGTAAAGGATGGAGGGGCATAGAGGAAAGGAAGATTTTCACTCAAAAGCATGGAATTTATATTGAAAAATGTTGCCTGCCTCAGTGCCAACGCATGTTCAATTCCACTTTATGCTTTTGCTGCTATTGGTGTTTGGTGGACTATTCAGTTTCCTCTGCACACTGCTAGAACATTCACCCTCATTTTCAGGCGACAGTCTGGGGACAAAGCGCTGTTCAGGTGCCTCGCTCTCCTGTAGCAGACCAATGCTTCTGTTGCTATGTAGAAAAGAAGTTGGACAATGATGAAGTTTATGAAACAGTGGCTTCCACTGGAGTAGAAAAATATGTGAGGGGGTTACTGTTGTTTAAAGGTCACTATCAAGCATTCTGGACATTTAAATAAGTTTTAGGGACACCTGTACATCTGCTCGAGTTTAGTATAGTATGTATACGCACCAATTTTGTCTTAGCCACTAAACAAAAAATAAATAGCAAGTGGTCTAGCAAGACTATGCCCTACGGTACAAACGTGTGGCAATATACACCACTGTCTAAAAATGAATAGTTTATGTATTAACATAATATGAATAACAGTCCACCTAAATAAGCAGAAGGAGGTAAAGAGGCGCCCAATGGAATATAAAAGAGCTAAAAACACAAAAAAATAATAAAGGATTGAGGTGGCTTACCTCATAGACGATAACTCACTTTAAGTGGAAATATTTAATGATAATAAGCACAGGCAATGCATTTCGTGGGATCTAGCCCACTTCCTCAAGCCAAATAAAGTGCCGCTGCAGTCAATAAGCCGCATTCGGGGTGCCCCAAATGCGGCTTATTGACTGCAGCGGCACCTTATTTGAGGTAATGAGGTAAGCCACCTCAATCCTTTATTATTTTTATTGTTTTTAGCTCTTTTATACTCCATTGGGTTCCTCTTTACCTCCTTCTGTGTCATACTCCCCTCCACAATCCAGTGAGGGGAGTCCCATACACCAAACCAGAGGTGGAATCCCACCACCTCACGGTTTTAGAGTGCATGAGATTTTTGATCAAGAGAGCGACCACCTCCAGGATTGCTGGCATACCTGAGTGAGTGGAGTCAGGTTTAAGATACACCACCTGCTTAACCTCTTGAGGACCACAGTGATTAACCCCCCTAAAGACCAGGCCTTTTATTGTGAAAATGGCCACTGCAGCTTTAAGGCCAAGCTGCAGGGCCGCACAACACAGCTTCAGCCTATCACAGCGGATCGCTTCTGAGTCCCCCAGTGTCACACAGCTGTCCCCAGTACACCGCTGCTGCTGATCGCAGCGCTGTACTATAGGTAAAGACGGCAGTTTCGCCGTCTAACAGTCTCGGAGACTGAAGGCGGGGTGGAGATACCGCCCCTCAAGCAGAAGATGCACGCACAGCCTGCGCACAATCTCCTGCAATAGCCGGCCCCAGGACCTGACACCAATTGGCATTAGGCGGTCCTGGGGCTGCCGCCGCGACCACGCCCATTGGCGTGGGCCGGTCTTTAAGTAGTTAAAGTGGTCGGTTGTCCTGCATGCAACCCACCTTTGTGAGTATTCCTCTTTCAAACACTCCTACTTATCCCTCTATCTGTGACATACTGCACAATTTGGGCTCCCGTTGTCTGTTTTCTTTTCCCAGTACCCTATACACCTAAATAAGCAAACATCATCCTAGCCTAGCCATCAGACAATCTTTCCTGCACTATACCCTGAGTGTTTACAGCCTGGGCAACTCTGAGTATTCAGTGTATTAGGCTAGCAAGGGCCAGCTACACCCCACCTTGCACTACAGGTTTGTGCAGGTATGGGGTTGAACAGAGAAGACACCGTCTTGAGCCTCACTGCTACCTCTAGGCTGATTTTCACTTATTTAGGTGGACTGTTTTGCATATAATTTTAATACTTTTTTTTAATTAAACTATTAGTTTTTAGACAGTGGCGTATATATTGCCACACATTTGTACCATAGGGCATAGTCTTGCTAGACCACGTGCTATTTATATTTTTTCACTGTACAATTATCAGATGTGTTGCCTAAACTAACCTAAACCTAAACTAATACTAATACTAAGTATACATATGGCGTGCTGCACATGGAAGATGAGAGCTACTGTCTTCATGTGGTTACTCATGGAAATGGAAGTTGCATGTGAACTATGAAAGTGTTTGCACAGGTGGGGAAGCACAGGCAATGGAAACTGCTGCATCACATGTGGCGTACGATAGGAATCGGCGCAGGAGACTTGGGTGCAGGATGCATCCAGTATATGGCTGATGCTGCTGCTGCACAAGTCCCAGCCATATGAAATACTATTCCCCCTCCAGGCCTCCATGGATGGTGGGGAATGAAATAATTTGGCTTCCAGCAATTGCTGGAAGGCGAATTATTTTGTTTTAAAAGTAACTTCAGCTCCGTCTTTTGACGGCGCGAAGTTACTCCCTGTGCGCCCAAGTCTCCTGCGCTGGATTCACTGTGTTCGCACATGTGGAGTAGCTCTTCTATATGTAAAAGGCGATGAAGATCCACACAGAAGAAGAATACTGTAGATATGAACAGAGGCACCAAAAAGGATAAAAGCAGTGTTTTCTAAAAGAATATATATAAAAATTAGGTCAACAAAATCTTAATTCAACTACGCCAAGGTGCAACGCATTTCAGATATGCTATCCTGCTTCATCAGGCAAATAAAGCAGGATAGCATCTGTGAAACGCATTGCACCTTGGAGAATTTGAATAAAGTTTTTTTGTTGAATTAATATCGACATATTTGTGTCTTCTATTGGGGAGGTAAGTCCACCAATACCTCACTTTTTATATTTTTTTTTTTTTAGAAAATACCACTTTTATCCTTGTTGGTGGCTCTGTTTATATCTACAGTGGTACTATTGTCCACCCTTGGTGGAGGGGTGTTTTCCCCTTTCCAGCCTACAGAGAGCGACGTCTTAACCTGAGTCGGGCCAGGTCTAAGCTCCCCACCCGCCATACCAGTGGTTGCCTTAGAGCAGGGGTCCCCAAACATTTTCGGTCAAGGGCTGGGTCAACATAATTCAGACTGCGGGGGCCGGAACATACATAAAATGATGTTGAAAAACATTACATTGAATCTAGGTGTTGATTCTCCCCAATCATGCCTGGAGGAGAACTCCCAGCAGCAGCCATTCAGTCATGCAGTGCCCCGAAGAACGTCTTTGTGCACCAGGCAGTGAAGCATAACCAGGTGACAACCTGCCCTCCAGTTGGACAGTAGTGTCACCTGATGCAGAATTGGATTGGAAGCCAGCGAATGACTGCTCACTGTGGATGGGTGGTACCAGCACTGCTATTCTATATGCGGGCCACCAACATTTATATGTGCAGTGTGCCACATCTATAATTTATACATTTTGTGTCTGGGGGGGTAGTGAAAAAGCCTAAGGGGGCCGCATTTGGCCCGCAGGCCTTAGTTTGAGGACCACTACCATAGAGGTAGCCCTTGCTTACGAGTATAATATCTTGCTTAATTAATTACTGTAATAATCAGGGCTGTGGAGTCGGAGTTGAAATCGAAGTCGAGGAGTCGGAGCAATTTTGGGTACCTGGAGTCGGAGTTGGAGTCGGTAGTTTCATAAACTGAGGAGTTGGGGGTTGGAGTCGGATGATTTTTGTACAAAATCTACAGCCCTGGTAAGTATTAGACTAAGGAAAGTATTAGACTAAGGAGTTGGAGTCGAGGAGTCAGAGCAATTTTGGGTACCTGGAGTCGGAGCTGGAGTTGAAGTCGTGGTTTCATAAACTGAGGAGTCGGATGATTTTTGTACCAGCCCTGGTAATAATTTCTTTAACATACTACACCATCAGAGGCTCTTGGTTTTCTTTTTTGTTTACATGAAGAAGAAATTAGCTGTACCTTGGAAGCTTCCCATTTGAAGAAGAAAGTTGATGTCTATGGAGAAGGGGTAGCAGGCTGTTTAGCCCGGCATTTGTGGACTTGTAGAATTCTTCCTCTGTACCACAATTTACCAATCATCCAATTACTGGTCTGAGCCATGTTTTTTAGTCCTATGGGAGAAAAGCGCTTTACAAATGTGGTTTGTTGCTGTTTTTGTTGTAATCTAAATACCTAAGAAAGACATTATGGGCCCGTTTCCACTAGCCGGTTGTGATTGCACCCAGCCACGCGTGTCTTCGAGTTGTCTTCCGAAGTCTGGATGCAACTGTCTCTGCATGCTTAGCGGAATCGAATGCATGCTGCTGATATCTGCAGCATGCCATCCCAAATTTTCCTGGGTCACATCGCAAATGAAAATTTGTTGCAATGGAAACTACTCCTTTAACATGCATTGGCTTCAGTTTTAATGCAATGTGAATTCACAGCTAGTGGAAACAGGCACTTAGAATTAAAGAATATAATGCGTTAAAAATCATTCTGAGGCTACTCTGTAGAAAAAGATGGAGGCAGAACTTGGCTTACCACAACTCACTTTGCAGCAGGCATCACGCAGGCCTTTTATCCTCTCCATATTACTTAACAACCTTCGTCTGCACAGTTATATCATTTGCATTTATTTTATTTTGCTACCAGTGGTAAAATACAGAACTCAGTGCCACGCTGGGAAACTTTAATTGAAGTAGCTTTCTTACACAGTTCTGCTGACATCAGAGATGGGAGTGAGTGAAGTATAATCTAATGCGTAAAACACATCTGGATCTAGACACGGAGGGGGCCTGGAGCAGACACAGGGAGGGAGAGAAGATCAGAGTCCGCCAAAAGTGTACCGATGCCTGCCAACAACTTACAATGAGATATAAACAGTCAGGAGCCCACAGTGAGGGAAAGGGATGCGTATTGAGTCACAGGGAAAATACAAGAGATGCAAGTTCGAAGGAAAGAGAAGGTCTCTTTTCTTTCAGATACATTCCTGTTAGCTGAGGTTACGTTATGGTCAATTCACTCCGTACTCTAATCAAAAACTGTCGGATTTTCTTATCGTACGTCTGCATTTTTCTGATCTGTTGAAACGTGAGGCACTTCAGAACGGAGATCCTAATGGGACACATTGTAGACAGATGAAAATGTTTATTTCATGTGAAGAGAGCATCTGTCTGATACCAGAATTTCGAGCTATTGCAGTAGCCGCCCAACACAGGAGCCAGAGGTCATTGCTATAACATTATGCACAAATACAGCAAGCCTGGAGCATTACATGGGATGGAACATCCAAACCAGAGAATTGTTGAAGGCAAACAAGGCAGGAATGTTGGAATATTCTGTATTTTTTTGTATGCAGGTTTCGTATAATAAAGATGCAGAAATGCATGCATCATATGTCAGGGGTGCAGCATTCTACTCATCAAGGGCCAGATGCAGAATCTTCACAGAGATTTCTTTATTTAGCAAACAACATTGAACTAAGCTGTCATTCACTAACCTTCCTAAATAATTAAAGTAAAATTCTGGAATTTATGATTATGAGATGTGGGGCTCTCCAACCTCCAAACTTCATAATTCTTGTGCTTTTAAAGGAAATCTGAAGTGAAAATAAACTTATGATATAATGAATTGTATGCGTAGTACAGCTAAGAAATAGAACATTAGTAGCAAAATAAGGGGTTTAATTGTTTCCAGTTCAGCAAGAGTTAAAGAGGCTCAGAGACGAGATAAACAGCAGCTCTTATTTATACTTACCCGGGGTTTCCTCCCGCCCCATAAACACGTCTAAGTCCCATGCCGTCCTCCCGCGGTCTGCCATTCAGCCGCGGTGATCTCCGTTACCAGCCTCAGTCTTCACCAGTCAGGGTCTACTGCGCATGCGCAGACCTCCCGCGTATGCGCAGTGGACCCGGACTGACATCGCTGAGGCTGGTAATGGAGCTCGGCTGAACGGCAGACCACGGGAGGACGGCATGGGACTTAGACGTGTTTATGGGGCGGGAGGAAGCCCCAGGTAAGTATCAGAGCTGCTGTTTATCTCGTCTCTGAGCCTCTTTAAGAAACGTCAGTTGTCATCTATGCAAAGGAGCTTCTCTTCTCTTTGTTGCAAGGAGATGAAGAGAAGATTTGGGGGCTAGGGGGCATGTCCAAATTGCACCTAGGTCCAAAAGTCTCTAGCTACACCACTTTACATTAGAATGCAACACACCGGACACAGATGTATTCAGTAACCTATGGTACAGTTTTACTGGTAATCAGAGCTTGGATAAGGTCCTCCAGCACCGAAGGCTGAGACACCAAAGTGCACCCCTCCATCCCTCCTGCCCCAGCCGTCACACACTGATTGCTATTAGACTAAGAGTGGCCCCAGGGCACCAACCCCCCAACACCTGTCATCTCTAGTTATCTGGCTCGCAGTGACTGCCATATATCCCATTTTCTTATTTCTCTCTACTTCAAACACAATAGGGCAGGCTTTCCCAACTAGGGTTCCCTGGAACCCCAGGGTTCCTTGAGTACTCTGCAGGGGTTCCTTGGCATTTTCCCCCATGGGGGGAAGTATAATGGAGCACACTAATAGGTGGTAGTGTAACAAGAAGCACTAAATTGGGGGCTCAGGAGACAGTATAATGAGTGGCACTGTAATAGGGGGTAGTGAAATAAACAGCTACACATACTTTTAAAGACCATGCTTCCTGCAAAATAAATGCAGGGGTTCCTCGAGATCAAAACATTGTTTGCAGGGGTTCATCGAGATCCAAAAGTTATTTTCAGGGTTCCTCCAGGGTAAAAAGGTTGAGAAAGGCTGCAATAGGGGAATGATAGCTGAGTGAGTTGTGTGCCCCCTCCTACACTGTGCCCTGAGGCTGGAGCCTCTCTCTCCTCTGCCTCACCCTGGCCCTGCTGGTAATGCTCACAGTAAAGTACAGCATGTTGCACAGCTCTGTTACAAGAAAAAAGCGCTTTTTCATTACACCCTTTTTACCATAAGGATAAGACAGAAGTCTATTAGAATAACATTCTATGCACAGTTGTGACGAAAATAGATCTGTTTGACTTGAAAGAAAAGCTTTATAGTTGGTGAGAATCAACACTGCATTCCAACATAAGAGCATATCTGTGAAACAAAGTTTCAGTAGTATCATGGTTTGGACCTGCTTTTGCTGTATCTATAATATATAATGACAACAGAGGCGCCAGCAGAATAAAAAAAGAACCGTATTTAAAAACAATAAAACAAGGGGGTAAGGGTGGACTTACCTCCCCAATAATCAAACACAACCACTGTGGTCAGTATGCAAAAAAACATTTAATCTGTACTCCGAGATACACAATTGCAACTCTGTGAGGCGCTGAGCTACATTGGCACAACTTCTGAGCTACTCCATTTTTTGTGTTTTGCCTGAGGAAGCGGGCTAGAGACCTGTGAAACGCGTTGCAATTGTGTATCTCGGAGTACAGATTAAATTTTTTTTGCATACTGACCACAGTGGTTGTGTTTGAATATTGGGGAGGTAAGTCCACCCTTACCCCCTTGTTTTATTGTTTCTAAATACGGTTCTTTTTTTATTCTGCTGGCGCCTCTGTTGTCATTATACATTGTTATCCACCTGGTGGATAGGTGTGTACACCCCCTCTTTTTCCTACTACAGAGAACGACTTCTTAAACCTGAGTGGGGACAGGTCTAATATCCCCTTATGCGCTTATAGTGGTTGCCTGGTTTTCGGCAACCCGTGTTTGTGAGTATATTTCTTAATTGCTTATTACATCAATAATCATCAACAGTAATACACTATTGGGGGCTCCCGTCTCTATTTTTTTGTTTCTTTACATTTTGCTGTATCTAGACCACAATGGCTTGCCATTATTGATTGAAGTATGAATACTGAATTGTACTTGGTATTTCTGCAAGAAAACATCAGAAAATTGAGCTAAAGATCAAGAGAAGCCAGGTCAGCAGCAAGGCAACAACCCAGAATTAACAATTCTATATTTCAAACAATTGTTAACACAGAATAAAGTTAATATTTCATAATTACGGTACTCAAAGTCTTGACCTTAACCATACAGAGAAATTGTGGAAGGACCTGAAGTGGGTAATCTCATGTGAGGAGGAAGCCCATGAACATCTGCAAGCTGTAGCCATAAGCAGGAATGGGATACATACAATTTCTCAAAGGTAATGATAAAAGGTTACATTTAGATGCCATTCACACAATTTTGTCACTTACAAATGCGTGGCTTTGGGTGAATTTCCTTAAAAAGGTACCTGAACCAAGAAAAAGGTACAGTTTACCAAATCGAATCCTCTCATCCGAGAGTACTCACGTCTGGAAATGAGCCTTTTTCCGCTGGGCATACACAAGTTCATAAACTGTGCATGTGCAGTGAACATAACCAAGTGCATTTTTACTGTGCATGCATGTTCTCTAACCACTCATACACATTAAGAACTAAAAGTAAGTAATTAACTTTACATTCATATGTGAATTTTCCCATTTCCATTGACTTGTATTGTATGCAATTCGCATGTACATGCCCCTAAAAAAAGCATGCATGTAGGCCGTCCTTTTCCATTTAATGAAATGAAGGCCCCTTTCACTCATGGTGCATCGCTTCACGTCGTGGTATGCTCCCCAGCTGCTCCTCCATTGCATAGGCCATTATTGTTTATGAGAATGGCCACACTACCCGCGGTGCAACGTGATGTGGCGGAAGTGGTTCCAATGATGCAGAAGCAACGCAGACTCTGCAGTGCATTATCAAGTGGTACCACATGGCAGACATTTGCATTTAAGTCAACGAAATTGAAAAAATCTTTGCTCTTATGTGGCAGGACAATTCACCATGGGCTTGATTCACTAAACCCTGATAACTCATAACATGGGCGAGATATCGCTTTTTTTCTTCTGATGGCGCGGAAGTTACTCACTGTGCGCAGCTATAGCTGTAATTCCTATTGCGGCCTATGGTGGCGCCGGCTGCACCCAAATCTCCTGCGCTGGAATAGCAGTGTTCATTTGCAATTAGCTGATAATTTCAATGGTATTGATTTTAATGTAGATGGTTGAAATTAGTGGAATTCTGATTTCCGATTTGAAGTGTAGAATTCTGATGTGAAATTTGTATTGCTCAACCCTAGCAGAAATGCCAAATACCGCAGCAAGTATTGCCACAAGTGATGCCATTTTTTAAGGCCCTACTTTGATGGGAGAAGGTTTGTGAATGTTCAGTTTTTTATCCTGCTTTATAATTTCCCCTCCAACACTGAAAACAGTTTTGAGAGCTTTGAATCTGGTGAAGGCACTTCTGGGGACACCACCACAACTCAACTGCCATAACTGCAACTACCACTGGTGCAGAGGAGGTTCTACCACAGTCAATTCCACCACAGAGGGTGCCCCCAGAACCACATGAAAAAAAGGCAGAGGGACGTGGTCCTGCCACTTAAGCACTTTAAGGACTTCCTCTACCAAACAAAGGCATAAAGGGATTTTCATGGAGGGGTTTAAGGGCATTCCAGGAAGGGGTTTTGTGCCACACACTGTGGACATACATCATCTGTATCACTCCCAAATGACCATAGACAGGGGTCATGCAGGTGTTACACAAATTTGTAATGCTGGCCAGGGCTAATCATCCACTCCCATGTCCACTTTTACGGTGCCACAACCTCCCCATTTACCAAATCCCTCAGCACAACACGCAGGTTCTGTGCAATTACAACCTCCCCAAGCCCACTTCCATTTCTTACCTCCCCACTCCAGCCAGAAAAATAAAAATGTACCTATTGTTCATGTTTCTGGGTCTCAGAGTTGTTCAGTAGCCTTCAGCCATTGTCATTCTGCTGTATCTGTTTCCTCTATATAACTTATATACCTTGTCTTGTTACTGTTTTTCTCTTTCTTGCATACTCTTCTAATATCTAACTACTAAATGTGTGTGCCTTCCAAGTCTTTCATTACTCACTCATGTATTCCATACCACTCTCTATTCTTATCCTGTGTGGCATTAAAGAACACTTCAGCATGAAAGGAAAAACTGTATTATCAATTGTAGATTTTTTCCATGATAAAAATGTCCAAACATTTACTTGTAAAGCTTGCGAAGTTTGGTACTGTACTTGCTCTTGGAAGGGCTCCAATTTCAGGTGCGCCAAGCCATGCATGATCACAAAAAAATAATATATCTACCATGACGGAAGTGATCAGAAGTGGTTAAAATTCCCAGAATGTTTAGGTTTTGCCTTCATTTTCTGTTGTTCATCTGTAAAATCATAAATGATGTCATGTTTCTCAATAAATGCTTGTGTAATAAGTGTAGGCTTAGGAAATGTACAGCTGTGCTTAACATGCTAAACATTATCTTAAATGAGCATGGTACATTGAAGAGTTTAATTTGTGTTCCCTGCTGTGTTTATGTTGTGCTTGACTCTATACCCTGCATGTAAGGGAATGTAATTCACATTATGAAATGCCAGGTGCACAAATTAAGCATCTGCATTGGGGAGCAATGATCATAGTATATCCCCTCCAAACCAAGATTTTAAGAAGCTTCATTGTATGTGTAGTAAAGAGAATGGTATTATTTGTAAGCCCTTTGGAAAAGCCACCATTTTCTTTACTACTGTTGTGTTACATAGAACTGCTATGGTCAGAGAAAGCTCTGACCCATTTAAAGGACGGATGCACTGCAGAGCAGTGGTGCTCAGCAGAGCTCGAATATTCGAGTAGCTCGAATATTCGAGCTCTTTTTCAGCTATTCGAGCTCGGTATTCGAGCTCCGAATAGCTGCAGCTATTCGAATGGGCTATTCGCGTACACTCGAATAGCCCATTCACTATTCGAGCTATTCGAGCAAACGGCGCTATTCGAGCTCGGTACCGAGCTCGAATAGCGTCATAGCCCAGATTGATGTCCTTAGAGCCAATCAGAGGGCTCCCAGGCCCTCTGACGGCAGCCAATCACAGAGGGGGACCCTGGCCAGCCCCTACCCTATAAATAGCGGCCGCCATGTTACGTTTCTCCGTCCTTGCCTGAGACTTGCATAGAGAGAGAGTTGCTCCTTTGTGCTTTGGCTTAGCAAGAGCTTTATTGTGGTCATTTACCTAGCGTTTTTGCTCACATACACCTCCTATACACACCTATATTGTTGTTAGTTAGTTAGACATTGTATTTTAGTTAGTAGCTTTTGTGTTACATAGAGACAGGCCAGCTGCTGCAGGCTTACAGCTTTAGGCCTCAGGGCCTGCCTGTGTGGGCAGCTGTCCTCCTGTCCTCTGTTTATTTCTCTCATCTATACCAGTATTTCTGCTGTCCTTTACTACTGATTGTATTAGTATTGTAGTTATATACTGTAACTGTACTAGGACACTCACTGTCACTGTTCATAGGCTACTAGCTGCTCCTGCGTGTGTGCACTCACTGTCTGTGTACACACTACACACACTCTATTTCCAAGTTCTGATAACTGATTGATTATTGTAATTGAATATTGTAATTAGTTAGTTGTACTCACTGTTACTACTTACTGTACTAGGAGTCTCGGACACTCAGTCACTGTTCATAGGCTACTAGCTCCTGCGTGTGTGCACTCACTGTCTGTGTACACACTACACACACTCTATTTCCTTCTGATAACTGATTGATTATTGTAATTAGTTAGTTGTACTTACTGTTACTACTTACTGTACTAGGAGTCTAGGACACTCAGTCACTGTTCATAGGCTACTAGCTCCTGCGTGTGTGCACTCACTGTCTGTGTACACACTACACACACTCTATTTCCTTCTGATAACTGATTGATTATTGTAATTAGTTAGTTGTACTTACTGTTACTACTTACTGTACTAGGAGTCTAGGACACTCAGTCACTGTTCATAGGCTACTAGCTCCTGCGTGTGTGCACTCACTGTCTGTGTACACACTACACACACTCTATTTCCTTCTGATAACTGATTGATTATTGTAATTAGTTAGTTGTACTTACTGTTACTACTTACTGTACTAGGAGTCTAGGACACTCAGTCACTGTTCATAGGCTACTAGCTCCTGCGTGTGTGCACTCACTGTCTGTGTACACACTACACACACTCTATTTCCTTCTGATAACTGATTGATTATTGTAATTAGTTAGTTGTACTTACTGTTACTACTTACTGTACTAGGAGTCTAGGACACTCAGTCACTGTTCATAGGCTACTAGCTCCTGCGTGTGTGCACTCACTGTCTGTGTACACACTACACACACTCTATTTCCTTCTGATAACTGATTGATTATTGTAATTAGTTAGTTGTACTTACTGTTACTACTTACTGTACTAGGAGTCTAGGACACTCAGTCACTGTTCATAGGCTACTAGCTCCTGCATGTGTGCACTCACTGTCTGTGTACACACTACACACACTCTATTTCCTTCTGATAACTGATTGATTATTGTAATTAGTTAGTTGTACTTACTGTTACTACTTACTGTACTAGGAGTCTAGGACACTCAGTCACTGTTCATAGGCTACTAGCTCCTGCGTGTGTGCACTCACTATCTGTGTACACACTACACACACTCTATTTCCTTCTGATAACTGATTGATTATTGTAATTAGTTAGTTGTACTTACTGACTGTTACTACTTACTTACTTACTGTACTAGGGACACTCACTCAGTCACTGTTCATAGGCTAGCTCCTGCGCGTGTTTGCGCGTGCGTGCACTCACTGTCTGTAGTGTACACACACTAAATTTACTTGTGATTACTACTGATTATTGTAAGTTGTAACTGCTAGTTGTACTTCCTGACTGTTACTACTTACTTACTGTACTAGGGACACTCACTCAGTCACCTCACCCACCAACCCACTCCATTAAAGTACCCCACTTTTCACCCGCCCTTTTAAAAAACTTTTGTCTATACGCCCAAAACATCGAAGATGTCTGGAAGTGGCAGCCAGCGCGGTTTGGGCAAGGGGAAGGGCAGCAAGGGAATCAGGAGGAGAGGGAGCAGCATTGTGGCAAGCCGCGGGCGCGGGCGCGCCACCATGCACAGTTCCGCAGCAGCAGCGTCAGTGGCTAACATTCCTCCCATAGCCACTGGCCGTGGACGCCTTGGGCGCCGCCCAGCAGGAGCATCTGCAACTCACGCTGCAGAGACACAGCAGCAGCAGCGTGTAGCACCTGCTCCGATTTTCCTCCAGCCGGGTCGGAAACGTCCCATTGAGGAAAAGCATGCAGACACTGTGGTGCAACTCATGACGGAGGATGAGCAGCCCGCCATCAGCTCTGCATCTGAGGCCTCCACCCTCACCACCACCACCACCACCCCTGTTCGCAGCAGCCGCCCAGCAGGGTCTGGGGAGGAGGCCAGTTCACCGTCACTCGCCGACCTGTCATTCAGCAGTCTTTTGACCCCAGGCATCATGAGTAAATTGTCTGCTGTTGTTGGCGATCTTGAGGAGGAGATGCTGATGGGCACTTTGGGGGATGAGGGATTGGACAGCAAGACTGTGGCGACAGTCAAGCAGCCCATCCATGCATCAGGAGAGGAGTTTGGGGGGTCCTCATCCCAGCAGGACATGTTTCAGGAGGGGGAGGATGTTGATGACCCGGTGACAGACAGAGACTGGGTGCCACCACCTCCAGGGGATGTCGTCCTCAGCAGCTCTGAGGAGGAGGAGGAGGATGCTCTTGTGGGCCTTGCAAGGAGGCGCATCATTGCAAGCATTGGCAGCAGCAGTAGGCAGGTCCCACAGCCTGCTGGTGTCTCAGGCTCAGCAGCAGCAGCAGCAGCATCTGCCAGTACCACCACCAGCCGCACCCAAGCCCCCCAAATCCCCCCCAAACCACCACAGGGAGACAGGCAGCAGCGCTTCCATGCCGTAGGGGGATGTTTCTGTCACCAATCTGGCGCTTTTTCACCATGCCCACAGTGTGCAGCAAGTACGCCACTTGCAACCACTGTCAGCGGAAGTTGAGCAGAGGTGCAGACCCCTTAAAGTTCTGCACCAGCTCGCTCATCAACCACCTTGCTGTGAAACATTTCCACCAGCATCAGGAGTTCCAGAGGCTGAAGGCTTCTGGTGCTGGCAGTGGCACCACACCCATCACTGCACAGCCTTCAGCAGCAGCAGCAACAGCAGCCACCCGCCCTCCTGCTCCTCCAGCAGCACCAGCAGGAGTGCGGAAACGCACTGCTCCTCCCCCCTCTGCAACTCCTGCCGCCGACACTGAGGCCTGTTCTGGCAGCCAGTCCTCAGTGGCCTCCTCCGCTGTGTCTGCTGATTCCCGTGCCAGCAAAAGGCCACGCCAGAGCCTTTTGAGCGAGTCCTTCCAGGGGGTGGTTAGGGCTCTGCCTCCCAGCAGCCGTCGCGTGCGGCAGCTGAACGGCTTGCTGGCACGGGCCATGTGCTCCCAACTCCTGCCGTACACGCTCGTGCAGGAGGGGAGCGACATTCGTGCGCTGCTTGCTTGCGCAGCCCCAGACTGGCAGCTCCCCAGCAGACACTTTTTCTCCCGCAAGGCCATTCCTGCACTGCACCGCTTTGTGATGGCCAATGTGGAGCGAGGGCTGGAGCACGCGGTTGGTGAAAGGGTCCACGTCACCATGGACTCCTGGAGCAGCCGCTTCGGGACAGGCCGCTACCTGTCCTTCACTGTCCACTGGGTCAGCTTGGTGGAAGGGGGTGAGGATGGGAGAGCAGCAGCGGGCACAGCAGCAGCAGCAACACAGTGGGTGGTGCCACCCCGCAGGGTCAGGGGAACTGCAGCAGGTTCCTCCGATCCTCTGCCATCCTCCGGCACACCTGGCCAAACCCCCCGCCTCAGCAGCAGCGTGAAGGCCCGCCACTGCCAAGCGCTGCTGCACTTGGTCAGCCTTGGGAAGACCAAGCTGACGGCAACCCATGTGTTGGCCAAACTCCAGGAGCAGGAGAGGATTTGGCTGACCCCCAGAGGCCTCAGAGTCGGAGAGGTGGTGGCCGACAATGGGGCCAATCTGGTTGCCGCAATAGACAGGGGAAACCTGACCCACATCCCCTGTCTTGCCCACGTGCTGAACCTGGTGGTGCAGAAGTTCTTGCGCACCTACCAGGGGATGGGCGAACTGCTGGAAACGGCAAGGAACGTTGTGCGTCACTTCCGGCGCTCGGCTGCAGCCTGTGCGAGCCTGGAAGACGTGCAAAAGGAGCTGGATCTGCCACGCCATCGGCTGATCCTTGACGTTCCGACTCGCTGGAACTCCACCCTGGCGATGTTGGAGCGTCTGGTTGAACAGAAGCGCGCTGTCAAACAGTACCTTGCCCTGGCCACTGTTTCCGCCGCTCAGAGAAGGGACAAGACCAGCAACATCCCGTCCATCGTCCCCGATGATGACTGGAGGCACATGCAGCAGGTGTGCTTAGTGCTGGCTCCCTTTCTGCAGGCCACTAACATGGTGAGCAGGGACCATGCTATGGTCTGCGAGTGGGTGCCCCTGGTTTGTCTGCTGAACAGGGCCCTCGATGCTTTGCTGGAACAGGGAGCGGCAGCCTTGGACCAGCAGGAGCGGCAAGCAGCTGCACAGTCCACCTCTGAGGGGGAGGAGGAGGAGGACTTGGTGGAGGTCCCTGACCTTGCTGCTGATGAGGGGGAGCAGCACAGTGCAGCTGAGTTGGTGCGGGGGTGGAGAGAGGATGAGGCTGACGAGGCAGAGGAGGAGGATGAGGACAGCAGCACTGCCGTCGATGTGCCAGCAGACGTGGCCCGCCTCTTCCCAATGGCAGCGCACATGCTGACGTGCCTGCGCAGAGACCCCAGGGTGATCCAGATGAAGCAGAGGGAGGACATCTGGATCAGCATGATGTTGGACCCACGCCTCAAGGGGAAGTTGAGCCAGTTCCTGCCGCCTGCAGGAGGAGACCCAGCGCAACAAATAAAGAGCTTGCAGCAGGCCCTTGTTGAGCGCTTGGAGGAAGCCTTCCCCCAGCCTTCCACCCCCACTGTCCAGCAGCCAGCACAGAGACAGCAGCAGGTGCCTGCATCCAGCAGCAAGCGCCCCACAGACCTGCTGTCTCTCAGCCACGAGCTCTACAGGACTGTAGAGGCTCCGGCAGCAGTGACTAGAGAGGAGGTGCATGCAGCAGCATCCTCCACCGGTCACAGCCAGCGCCTGACCCGCATGGTGGCTGACTACATGGGGTCCTACAGCGGGTTTGACAGCGATGCCCCTGTTGATCCCATGGAGTATTGGGTCAAGCGCCTGGAGATCTGGAGCGAGCTGGCGCAGTACGCCCTGGAAGTGCTGTCCTGCCCCCCTTCCAGCGTGCTGTCCGAGCGCTGCTTCAGTGCAGCTGGTGGTGTGGTCACCGAGAAACGCTCACGTCTGTCTCACAAGTCTGTGGACAGACTGACGTTTCTCAAGATGAACCAGGCGTGGGTGGAAGGCGAGTTCCTGGCCCCTGTTGTCGGCGAGAGGGGGACATGAACTGGCTAAGAACCATCGTTAATGTGCCTTACCACCCTTTACCACCTCCTGGCTCCTGCTCACTAAGCCAGCCTGGTTCACTTTGACTATTACGTCGCCTGCAGCCACACATTTTACACCTACAGTGGGCTGCTGTGTACTGCCCTTCTGCTGTCTGTCTGTGTTTCCCACTGCCAGGGTACACAGATTTACCTTCTGCTGCCACTCTGCCACCAGCTATTACGTCAAACAATAGCTATATATCTGTGTAATTTGTTTTACAAACAAAACCAAAAAAACATTAAAAAAAAAAAAAGGTTTAATTTTTCTGAGGTGCCCGGGTTGAAAACTGTGTTGTCCCAGTTGTGTATTGGACACGATGTGGGCTGCACGACCGCTGTCTGGGACCTCCTGTTGTGTTCATTTACGGCCTGGTATCACCGCTAGGTACCAGGGCTATTATGTCACGCTGCCTGCCTGCCTGCTGCCACACTCACACTACTCCTCCATTCCTCCTGCTGCTGCTGTCTGTCTGTGTTTCCCACTGCCAGGGTACACAGAATTACCTTCTGCTGCCACACTGCCACCAGCTATTACGTCAAACAATAGCTGCTCACATTACTCCTCCATTCCTCCTGCTGCTGCTGCTGTCGGTCTGTGTTTCCCACTGCCAGGGTACACAGAATTACATTCTGCTGCCACTCTGCCACCAGCTATTACGTCAAACAATAGCTATATATCTGTGTAATTTGTTTTACAAACAAAACCAAAAAACCATTAAAAAAAAAAAAAGGTTTAATTTTTCTGAGGTGCCCGGGTTGAAAACTGTGTTGTCCCAGTTGTGTATTGGACACAATGTGGGCTGCACGACCGCTGTCTGGGACCTCCTGCCTGCTGTGTTTATTTACAGCCCTGGTATCACCGCTAGGTACCAGGGCTATTATGTCACGCTGCCTGCCTGCTGCCACACTCACACTACTCCTCCATTCCTCCTGCTGATGCTGCTGTCTGTCTGTGTTTCCCAACGCCAGGGTACACAGATTTACCTTCTGCTGCCACTCTGCCACCAGCTATTACGTCAAACAATAGCTGCTCACATTACTCCTCCATTCCTCCTGCTGCTGCTGCTGCTGTCTGTCTGTCTGTGTTTCCCAACGCCAGGGTACACAGATTTACCTTCTGCTGCCACTCTGCCACCAGCTATTACGTCAAAAAATAGAGCTATATCTGTGTAATTGGTTGTAAAACCAAAACTACAAAAACATAAAAAAACAAAAAAAAAGGTTTAATTTTTCTGAGGTGCCCGGGTTGAAAACTGTGTTGTCCCAGTTGTGTATTGGACACAATGTGGACTGCACGACCGCTGTCTGGGACCTCCTGCCTGCTGTGTTTATTTACAGCCCTGGTATCACCGCTAGGTACCAGGGCTATTATGTCACGCTGCCTGCCTGCTGCCACACTCACACTACTCCTCCATTCCTCCTGCTGATGCTGCTGTCTGTCTGTGTTTCCCAACGCCAGGGTACACAGATTTACCTTCTGCTGCCACTCTGCCACCAGCTTTTACGTCAAACAATAGCTGCTCACATTACTCCTCCATTCCTCCTGCTGCTGCTGCTGCTGCTGTCTGTCTGTCTGTGTTTCCCAACGCCAGGGTACACAGATTTACCTTCTGCTGCCACTCTGCCACCAGCTATTACGTCAAAAAATAGCTATATCTGTGTAATTGGTTGTAAAACCAAAACTACAAAACCATAAAAAAAAAAAAAAGGTTTAATTTTTCTGAGGTGCCCGGGTTGAAAACTGTGTTGTCCCAGTTGTGTATTGGACACAATGTGGGCTGCACGACCGCTGTCTGGGACCTCCTGCCTGCTGTGTTTATTTACAGCCCTGGTATCACCGCTAGGTACCAGGGCTGTTATGTCACGCTGCCTGCCTGCTGCCACACTCACACTACTCCTCCATTCCTCCTGCTGATGCTGCTGTCTGTCTGTGTTTCCCAACGCCAGGGTACACAGATTTACCTTCTGCTGCCACTCTGCCACCAGCTATTACGTCAAAACAATAGCTGCTCACATTACTCCTCCATTCCTCCTGCTGCTGCTGCTGCTGCTGCTGCTGTCTGTCTGTCTGTGTTTCCCAACGCCAGGGTACACAGATTTACCTTCTGCTGCCACTCTGCCACCAGCTATTACGTCAAAAAATAGCTATATCTGTGTAATTGGTTGTAAAACCAAAACTACAAAACCATAAAAAAAAAAAAAGGTTTAATTTTTCTGAGGTGCCCGGGTTGAAAACTGTGTTGTCCCAGTTGTGTATTGGACACAATGTGGGCTGCACGACCGCTGTCTGGGACCTCCTGCCTGCTGTGTTTATTTACAGCCCTGGTATCACCGCTAGGTACCAGGGCTATTATGTCACGCTGCCTGCCTGCTGCCACACTCACACTACTCCTCCATTCCTCCTGCTGATGCTGCTGTCTGTCTGTGTTTCCCAACGCCAGGGTACACAGATTTACCTTCTGCTGCCACTCTGCCACCAGCTATTACGTCAAACAATAGCTGCTCACATTACTCCTCCATTCCTCCTGCTGCTGCTGCTGCTGCTGTCTGTCTGTCTGTGTTTCCCAACGCCAGGGTACACAGATTTACCTTCTGCTGCCACTCTGCCACCAGCTATTACGTCAAAAAATAGCTATATCTGTGTAATTGGTTGTAAAACCAAAACTACAAAACCATAAAAAAAAAAAAAGGTTTAATTTTTCTGAGGTGCCCGGGTTGAAAACTGTGTTGTCCCAGTTGTGTATTGGACACAATGTGGGCTGCACGACCGCTGTCTGGGACCTCCTGCCTGCTGTGTTTATTTACAGCCCTGGTATCACCGCTAGGTACCAGGGCTGTTATGTCACGCTGCCTGCCTGCTGCCACACTCACACTACTCCTCCATTCCTCCTGCTGATGCTGCTGTCTGTCTGTGTTTCCCAACGCCAGGGTACACAGATTTACCTTCTGCTGCCACTCTGCCACCAGCTATTACGTCAAAACAATAGCTGCTCACATTACTCCTCCATTCCTCCTGCTGCTGCTGCTGCTGCTGTCTGTCTGTCTGTGTTTCCCAACGCCAGGGTACACAGATTTACCTTCTGCTGCCACTCTGCCACCAGCTATTACGTCAAAAAATAGCTATATCTGTGTAATTGGTTGTAAAACCAAAACTACAAAACCATAAAAAAAAAAAAAAGGTTTAATTTTTCTGAGGTGCCCGGGTTGAAAACTGTGTTGTCCCAGTTGTGTATTGGACACAATGTGGGCTGCACGACCGCTGTCTGGGACCTCCTGCCTGCTGTGTTTATTTACAGCCCTGGTATCACCGCTAGGTACCAGGGCTATTATGTCACGCTGCCTGCCTCATTGACTGCCTGGTGCCACACACTCATCCTCCTCCTCCTGCTGCTGAATTTACCTCCTGCTGTCTGTGTGTTTCCACTGCCAGGGAGCACATACAATGGCGCTTCCAACATGCGTGCGCCACCAGCTATTTGTTACGCTCAAAAATAGCTGCATTTCTTTAAAAAAAAAAAATTTGAAAAGAGAAATAAGTGAAGAAGAAGACGATATAGAAGAAGATGAAGAAGATGAAGAAGAAGAAGATGAAGAAGAAGAAGAAGAAGAAGAAGAAGGAGAAGAAGAAGAAGAAGAAGGAGAAGAAGATGAAGAAGAAGAAGATGAAGAAGATGAAGATGAAGAAGATGAAGAAGAAGATGAAGAAGAAGAAGATGAAGATGAAGATGATGAAGAAGAAGAAGATGAAGAAGAAGATGAAGATGATGAAGAAGAAGAAGATGAAGAAGATGAAGAAGATGAAGATGAAGATGAAGAAGATGAAGAAGAAGAAGAAGAAGATGAAGAAGAAGATGAAGAAGATGAAGAAGAAGAAGAAGAAGATGAAGATGATGAAGAAGAAGAAGATGAAGAAGAAGAAGAAGAAGATTAAGAAGAAGAAGATGAAGAAGATGAAGAAGATGAAGAAGAAGAAGAAGAAGAAGGAGAAGAAGGAGAAGAAGATGAAGATGAAGAAGAAGAAGATGAAGAAGAAGAAGATGAAGAAGATGAAGAAGATGAAGATGAAGAAGATGAAGAAGAAGAAGATGAAGAAGAAGAAGATGAAGAAGAAGAAGATGAAGATGATGAAGAAGAAGAAGAAGATGAAGAAGAAGATGAAGATGATGAAGAAGAAGAAGATGAAGAAGATGAAGAAGATGAAGATGAAGAAGATGAAGAAGAAGAAGAAGAAGATGAAGAAGAAGATGAAGAAGATGAAGAAGAAGAAGAAGATGAAGAAGATGAAGATGATGAAGAAGAAGAAGATGAAGAAGAAGATGAAGATGATGAAGAAGAAGAAGATGAAGAAGATGAAGAAGATGAAGATGATGAAGAAGATGAAGAAGAAGAAGAAGATGAAGAAGTTGAAGATGAAGTAGATGAAGAAGATGAAGAAGATGAAGAAGAAGATGAAGAAGAAGATGAAGAAGAAGATGAAGAAGAAGATGAAGAAGAAGAAGATGAAGAAGAACAAGATGATGATGAAGAAGATGATGAAGAAGAAGAAGAAGACAATATAAAAGAAGAAGAAGATATAGAAGAAGATATAGAAGAAGAAGATATAGAAGAAGAAGATATAGAAGAAGAAGAAGAAGAAGAAGATATAGAAGATAAAGAAGAAGAAGAAGAAGTATATACAGTACTGAACAAATTTCTGGACACAACTTCTCTTTTCAACTTTTTTTTTTTAAAGGAACATCCCCACATAATCACTTGCTGTTGTTACTTGGAAAAAAAGAGGTTTCTTGCATCATTCACCCTCAAAACAAGTGTTGGAAGCTATTTAAGGCCATTTCGAATAGTCAGCTCGAATAATGAGCTCGAATACCGACTCGAATAGTGAGCTCGAATTCCGAGGTCGAATCGAATAGTAAAAATTATTCGACTCGAATATTCGACTGATCTCGAATAATTTACTATTCGAATTCGACCTAACTCGAATTTTGAAAAGGGGTATTTGAGCACCACTGCTGCAGAGGGATTCATTGAGCACACGGCGAGGTAGAAGTGCTGGGTGAGAGTGGATTTTACAAGCAGCAGGTCGGATGCAGAGCAGGGTGGAAGTGCTGTCATGATTAGTGCAGGACATGTATCCGATGTGCTGTTGCCTTGGCACCTCTGTCCTGTGCACATGGCACCTGCACCTGCCAGTGGCCCGGTGTGTGTTCATCGGGCTCCAGATTCACTGGGCCCATACGCCCCTCCCCCATGTGATGCCCTATCGGCGGCCATGTTAAAGGTAAAACACATGTTAATGTAATATTTTAGTTAAACTGGTACATTCGGATACAACAAAACAGGGACCTGCCAATACTCTATAGAAAGTTGTGCTCCAAAGAGATATCTTGGATATATAAGCTTGAAAGTCTGGCCCCTGTCAGTCTAAATGAAAACTTAGATGTTAGCACTTTAACCAGTTCCCATATTATGTACAGTATATCGATGCCCCTGGAGACTTTATCTTAGCTTCAGGGGCGTAAATATACGTATCTTCACCGGGAGTGACACTACGCATGCTCCCGATCAGCCCCACGTGGGTTCACATCACGGCCCATTAGCCTGGAGATGAATGGGAATGCAGTTCCCATTCATTGATCTGACTGCCCGTCATCAATGAAACCGGCATCAACAAGATGCCATTTTCATTGACTAGAACAGAAAGTAAAAGAATATACACGTTACTTCCAGTAACGCACGCGTGTATGCAGTAAAACATACATGGTCAAAATAAACCGGGAGGGGGCATCTAGTAGCCAAATAGTAAAATTACACCTTGCTTACACATCCGATACACATCCCATTAAACAGACTCTGTAACAAAATGTTCTGCCTTATTTCTTCTATCCTATAAGTTCCTACACCTGTTCTAATGTGGTCTGGCTTGCTGCAGCCTTTTGTAGTTGCACTGTCTCTGTAATATATCTTATCTTCTTTCCTTTGTCAGGCTTTGTCGACACAGAGAGGATTGTGCTGCCTCTATTGTAATAGGGAGAAATTATGCATGCCCTCTGCACGCCCCCTGCAGGCCCTGTGTGTGTGCTTTGTTTATCCCTCACAGACAGGTCTCTGCTCTCTGTTTCAGCTTGGCATGCTGAGAAACTGTGAGAATGCCTGACAGGAGTGCAGATAATTTACAATGTAATAAAAACTTGTAGTATTCTGTAATATACACATACATAATTTCCTGGTTAGCGGCCATGTTTTTTGTTTGTGAACACTGCATAAAACTGGAGATTAAAAGCAAGGACTTCAGCGGAGAGTGGCGGAAACGGCAAAGAGGGATCCAGGAGATCACAATGACTTGCTTGGTATGTTTTTTATTGTACAAATTGGACAGTACAGATTCTCTTTAAATAAAATGCCCATTAATTAAACCTTTACCTCCCCTCCAATAGTTACCAAAATAAATAACTTTAATTAAAAAAATTACATTAAAAAATACATAAATAGATAACTTATGGATGTGTATGTCATGTTTTTTAATATTACTGTTAGTTTTGCAAAAAATAAAAAAACAGCTTATAATTAGTGATGGATGTAAAACTGAGAAAAAATAAACTATTGTCGCCATACATTGTAATAGGGACATAGTTTAAATGGTGTAATAACCCAGACAAATAGGCAAATAAATTATGTGGGTTTCAAATGGTAGCACGTATTATTTTAAAACTATAATGGCTAAAAACTGAAAAAAATAGTAATTTTTTTTTTCAAATTTTTTTCCTATTATTCCCATTAAAATGCATTTAGCATAAAATAATTCTTAGCAATACGTACCACCAAAAGAAAGCCTAATTTGTGGCAAAAAAATATAAGGTATAGATCATTTTGTTGTGATTAGTAGTGATAACGTTATTGGCCAATGAAAGAGAGAAGCGCTGAAAGGTGAAAATTGCTCTGGTCCATAAGGTGAAAAAACCCTCAGTAGTGAACTGGTTAATGAGATAATTGTTGTAAAAAAAATGATATCCTGGAGCGATTACTTGTTGACAGTTGGATGGTATCTGATATTAAGAAGTATGTATATTTATACATTATTTTATAGTATTTATTATCTTTTTTATTATTTAATTATTATTATTTCTTTAATATGATATATAAATATATATGTATGTGTGTGTGCCTGTGTATACAGTAGAGTCCCAGTTATCCAGAACTCAACTAATTAGCAGTCCCAACCAGAGGCGCTTCTAGAGACCAGCGGACCAGCTAATTGCCTAGAGCCGTCAGATTTATTGCAGGGCGGCTTTGAGGGAAAAAAAAAAAAAGTTTATTTTTCCTGTCCTTAGAGACTGAATACTTAGGGAACGGAGATAAAAAGTTCTAATGAAAGCCTCTACTGCTCAGCCTCAAATAAGGAATCTACAAACCTTTTGTCTACAACACTTTGTATGGCATCCACTAATGTTAGTGTTATCTCAGGATCTAAAGCAGGGGTCTCAAACTCAATTTACCTGGGGGCCGCAGGAGGCAAAGTCAGGATGAGGCTGGACCACAAGGGATTTCACAAAAAAAGTCAATCAGCAGCTCTATTTTACCTAATAGTTCGCTTCAGGGCTCCCATTACAAGTAATCCGCCGTGTCCCCGCCGCAAAACGAGGGCTGCAGAGCCCCCAAATCGCCCGGGGGCAATCCGTCGGCATTTCCTGGAAGGGGCAGAGCTTTCAGCTTCAGCACTGCCCCTCCTGACGTCAATCGCGGTGCCTCTCCCCGTCCCTCTCTGTGAAGGAAGAGTGAGAGGGGTGGGCAGAGGCGGTGATGCGCCGCGCTGACGGCTGAAAGCTCTGCCCCTTCCAGGAAATGCCGGTGGACTGCCCCCCCTGGGCAATTTGGGGACTCTGCAGCCCTCGTTTAGCGGCGGGGATGCGGCGGATTACTTGGGAGCACTGAAGCGAACTATAAGGAAGCTTTTGCCGGTGCGGGCCACAAAATATTGTATCAAGGGCCGCAAATGGCCTGCGGGACGCGAGTTTGAGACCCCTGATCTAGAGTGCGTCTGTGTGACTCCTGTTCTGCCCGCCCCTCCTTATGACTTGAAAAGAAGAGGAGGATGCACTAGCATTGTAACCGGGTGCGTGGAGTGCGACCCCCACCAGGGTGTTCCCATGTTGCCATTAGAGGGGTGACAGCAGATGCCACTTCAACAGAGCTGAATTTTAACACCCAAAAACGTGCTATTTTAGCTTTAAACATTCATTCACTGAGGCTGGGAGAGGAACAGCCTCCCCTCTTTAGCTGGATCTGCAGCTGCTGGCTCATGGAGCCGATCTTTGTTTACACCCCCCCCCCCCCCTGTAGACTGGGCTGTATTGGGCTGTGCTGCCAGAGCATGTGACTGAGGCTATGGAGCGCCTGCGTTGCTATGAACTGAACCTAGCCTGTGCTTGCGTTCTCTGCTCCTGTCAAAACCGTGATTGATAGAACCAGGGGGAAGCTGAGATCTGAGTGAGCCATGCACCACTGGAGGGGGTGGAGAAGGGAGAGAGCAGGATATATGGATTGGATATGAAGCCTGTGTAAGCATCCAGTCCCCCTGCCATGCTGTCACAGCCTCTCTCTCAGCACACACACACTGCACATATGCCAGCCTACCCCCTCTCCCATATCAGGCTGGCTAAAAGCTTTTACAGGCTGGAGGAAGTGCTCTTGTAATGGAGTGACTATTCTCTGCACAGCATTTACAACAAAAATACATGCTTTCCTTTATTTTGTCTCACTTTCTACTTGTCCCCTGCCCCCTTCCTCTGTCACTCTTCCTGCTCCCTAGTTCAATGGCAGGCAATGTACAGCTTTCCACCTTCCAATTGATCTGCTATCAACTATTCATGCATTGCATGATGTGTACCGGCCTTTCTCCATCCCTCTCTTCCTTGCTTACATTCTCCCTCCTTTTCTATTTCTCATTCGCTTTCTTTCCTTTCTTTCCTCTTTGTGTTCCCAGCCTCCTTCATCTCTTGCTAAGGGCCAGTTTCCACTAGAAGCCATAGCCGTTTCTGATTCTGTTGCGGTTTCTGTTCTGCTGTGCAGCCGCAGCCTGAATCGCTAAAAAAGGCTATAGGGATTCGGCTGTGTGCTGCAAAAAGCTGCAGCATGCAATCCAGATTCGCACCAAAATGCAATCTGAACTGCAAAACCATAGGTGAGATGGGCAGTGTTTCCCGCCCCTCTTGTATTGCGCTTTGAGTCCTATGGGAGAGAAAGGCTATAGAAATGTTACTGTTATTGTTGTATCGGGCCCATATTCGGAGTGGAAATATGGTCTCCTTCATGACCTGCAGCACTTTACAGAGTACATAGTCATGTCACTGACTGTCCTCAGAGGAGCTCACAATATAATCCTGCCATAGTCATAGTCTAATACTCTACCATATTATTATTAATTATTATTATTATGTATTTATATAGCACTGACGTCTTTTGCAGCACATTACAGTGTACATAATCATGTCACTCATTGACCATACTTTATCTAATATCTCTTATGTAGTCCAAGGTCATTTTTAGGAAGCAGAAACCATTTGTATGCCAGCACACAGGTACCATGTGATGCAGTCTTACTTAGGAAATGGGGGGGGGGGGGTGACACCATGAGTTACTGCACCAGGTGTCACAAACCACTGGGAGGATGGTGTCTTTGTGTGCATTCCAGAACGGACTAGCCAGGAGGAAGGATGGAGATTTTCCCCCAGGCTGCTGGTAAAATATATAAGGCAATGTGAAGCACTAGGCTGGTTGAGGGAAATAAACGTACAATTTGATGGCAAGCTGGTAAATGTACACAGCATGATGAGGAAGAGAGGCTTGCCTCCTACAGTGTCCTTAGAAAAAAAAACTCTGACTGCTTTCTCATCATTGTAAAAACTGCATGTGGTCAGCTAGATAAGGTATTGCACAGGTTGAAAAGTTTTCGACAGTCCCTAGACTCCAGGAGGGCTGCTTTCTGACTTGTGTGAGAGACAGGCAGGACAGGAGTCACATTACAGGCAAGTCGCCTCTGTTTTATGTGGCTGCAATACAGATAAGTTCTCTGCTCCATGTCAGGCTATTCTCAGTCTCTCTCCACTCCTCCTCTCTCCCTCATTCATCTTTGTTTCCCCCCTTCCCCTAGTGCTGGCTGTCTTTTCTTCCTCTCTCTGGATAGTGTAATTGTTAAGGGCTCTGCCTCTGGCACAGGCAACCTGGGTTCAAATCTCTGCTTCTTTCTACTCAGTAAGCCAGCACCTATTCAGTAGGAGACCTTGGGCAAGACTCCCTAACACTGCTACTGCATACTGAGCGAGTCAGCACTGAGTCCGCCAGGAGAAAAGTAATTATAAATATTCCTTGTTGCTCTCTACTTTGCCCCCCCCCCCCCCCCCAATCTTACCTTCACAATTGAATCACCCAATCTTGTTATTAGTAACCCTAGCCTATAGCTGTCAATACAGGCATTCATTTTTACAGACAGATTCTTTCAAAATGATCGAATATGGCGATTATCAACCACCACATCGATCAATCATCAATCCATCGCAAAAATGTACCAAAAATACAACCAAGCAGTACATTTTTACAATTGGACACAGTGGTATAGTGGCTGCCGCATTGCAAATATTTTCATGGAGAGGGGGAGGGGGCGCCACAGGTTTCCTTGCCTGGAGTGACAACATGGCCTGAGGCGCCCCTGGTCCCAACCAACCAGCACAAATGGTGAACAAATGTAGGCAGGGTTGTTTTTAGACTTTTAGCTGCCTGAGGCAAACTTTTGAGGATGTCCCGCCCCCCCCCCCCCCTCCAAATTAGAATGATCGCACAGCACCTGACAAGTTACTCCTTTAAAAACGTATTGAATGTTCTCACATGACATTCTGCAGCTCAACACAATAGCAAACTAGCTGGCCGTGAGTCTGTGACAAACAAACTGCTCACCCTCAGCCACTTCATTCCTCACCCACTGTCAGACTCCTCACACAGCATGACAAGCTGCATTTCCCCAATGATGGACTCTTCACCTCACTCTCCTCTCGCTTCTCCTCCTACTCTGACTACATGCTGTTAGTGTAAACACAGTACAAACATGCTGCACCTGTAATCTCTGTGCCTGATGTAAATGTTTCACCTTGCTTCATGAGAGAACCGGCCCTGAATGTAGGGTTGTAGATGAGTGGATGAACATGTGCTTTTTTCCGCCAGAGTAATGTCTATAGGGACTGAACACATTGCGGTGGAATTACTCCTGTCCACTAGTTGTTGTCACAACAGCCCAGGCATTAATTCATGGAGCCACAGTGAGAAAGCACTGAGTCAGCGGGAAGAGTGGAAGGAGCACAGCTGCCTTAGTGATGGACACGCCTGTAATGGTCTCTGCTTAATCCCTGTTTTACAGAAACTGCAGACAATATTCAGAACAAGCAGTGACAATTCACAGTACAAAGCGCCGTCATTTGCTTCATCTTTAGCTGTTTAATGCGAAGATCAGGAATATGTTTACAGCCTTCCTTTAATGTAAAAGTGATTGATGCCCTGAATCTTGGCCCTGTTTATGTATGGAATAGATGGCTGTTTATCTTCCAGACATTAGTGGAACACTCGCAGCAATCAGTCTAAGTAGAGAAATTTGTGTTTTGGCCAGCCACTACTCTGGCAGGTACATTATCTCTCTGTGTGGCTTATTTTTAATAATTTATTAAACACAAAAACAAATCCCTGCATTATTTAATGGAGTAAAAATTCTTACCTGACACAGTTACAACTTGCTGTTATTGTCCATTCTATATAGGGTTATGGAATTAAAGGGATAATTTTATGTATTTATTATTTATTTTCTGTACAGCTAAATCAGTTTTGCTTTTACAGGCCTTCATTGAACATCCCTTCAGCCCCCAGACTGGTAATAATTTATCCTACATGTTGCAGTTCATCCTCCCATTATGCCACATAGGATGTGTCTACACAAAGAGATGAAGTAAACTTCAAAGGGAATGAACTAGCGTTTGCATGTTTAAAATGCATAGACCAGCTAGCGAGTAGTGTTGATTGCCTCCTGATTAACTCTTCAGTCTTAATGGAGGGGCAGTCCATAGGAAAAGCCAGCACCTCCTCTAAACAGATCAAAAACTTATATGCTAACCAATAGAATTAAAGAATGAGCCACTGTTTCTGGTCCTCACATGGTGCCTCTATCAAGGCAACCTGGTCACGGCATTATTCCTCTGGCAGCTGCAATGCTCACAATGGGAGTTTCGGTGGACCAGGTGTAGCCACTCTGAATACATGCAGACTGCGATGTGCATGGTCTCTGCAGCAGGCACACAGACCAGTAAAGGTAGTCAGAGAGCCCCCAGTATAGGTAACCAGCAAGCCCCTACCAGTTTATGAAGAGAGGAAGATGGCCCCCCATGAGAGTGCACACCGTAGGGGGTGAAATAACTCACCTCTCCAGGATCCACGAGCAGGAAACTAGCTATATACAGGCATAAGCCTGTGAGGACAGTGCTTCATAATGGTTGAGGTGGAGCTTCGTGGCAGCCCTTGCATCCCTTCCAAAAACAATATTTGTGGCACACTGAGTCACCTAGGTCAAAGGCTGGTCTTGGCAGGATCTTTATAAGGAATTGAACATGTAGAGAATCTGTTATTTTGTGTGTGTGTAGGGGTTATTTTAAACATATATATGAAATGACACAAGGTCCCCTCCTGAACTCATACAGATTCAGGGATTAATTAGTGAGAATGGCTTTGAACATGCAGCCTAACCCTCTTTCAGCAGACCTCATCATTAACGTGTCCCTGAGGCGACATGCGACATGATGAGATAAGCATGTGTATGTACAGTACATAACATATTAATAACCAGGTTGTTTTACCTGTTTTATTTTGCTGCCTGAAAGAGTTCATGTTTAGGTATGGAAGTGACAGCTTCTGTCTTGTCGGGACTATAGTAAACCTTATTCACTAATAAGAAAATTAGAGCCATAAAAGGTTTCCTGGCAGAATACAACTTCTGAGAGTAGAGGGTGATCGGAAAAGGTCAATAGTTCATGTATTTTTGTGTAGGGACCCTTAATAGGCTGCCACAGAGCAGAGACAACAAAACATTCAATCTACTTTGTAAATGTTTAAATATAGAATAAAACCATGGGCTATCTAAAAAAAAAGTCATTTTTAGGAGTAGGAGGATAAATACAATGGTTTATCTCATCACTTTATTTTCACCTCAGGTTCGCTTTAAGGAAGGTTCTGACAAGGGAAGGAAGCAAACACCTTCTTTCAGAGAAAGTACTGCCATCAGCACAGTACTCTTTCTACATTATCTTTTCCCACTTGGTATGCCAGTTAATTGGTTGGATTATGAGTTAGGTGCAAGTTCCCAATGGAACAAGTACATAGTTGGAAGAAACGCGGAAAAGCCGCCGCATGGACGCAGGATGAGGCGGCTGTTTCCGCGGCTGGCATAGCGGAACGCGGAAAAACCGCCGCGTCTGACGCGGCGGTTTGCGCGCACAAACCTGTTACTGACAGTCTGACCAGGCGCGGGGAGGCCACTGCATGTGCAGATAGCGGTGCGTCTCACCCCACGTGCAGGCCAGCAGAGACATTGCAAAGTGTGACTGGTGTGGCTGGGACTGATAGTCCACACAGGTTCAGAATGACGCGCGCGTGCGCCGAGAGGCAGAGTTTATATGACAGGCAGCCAGAAGAAGGTCAGCTGACCAAGCTGGTCAGCTGACATTTCCTCCACTTTTCATTGGCCCAGCACTTAAGGGTGGCGCTGGAGAGCACTATAGTATATATACTGGGTGCTGGTCAGTTCTCTGGTGTCTGGCGTTGCGATCACTACGTGGTAGCACTCAGGCCTTGTCTGTTTCTGTGTTCTAGCATAGTTTCCAAAGGTGTTGACATCAAGGAGCTCACACCTTAGCATTAGGAATATTGAATTGTATTATTTGTTATGACCTTCTGCATGCCAGACTATTCCTCTGAACTCTGATCCTGTACCTTGCTATTTCTGATATCCTGTTGCCAATCTCTGCTCGTTCCTGGACTCTGTACCTGCCTCCTGATTCTGTACCTCATTATTCTGATTATCCGTTGCCTGACCCTGCCTGTTATTGGATTCCGTATCTGCCTTCTGATTCTGTACTTTATTTGTCTGTGTGTTGACGACCTGGCTTGGCCGACCTCGAGAACTAGCCTTACTGTTAGAGGCAGTTCCCAGATCTGTTAGTGACACTCGCTCATTGGTGTCACTCACGCTCTGTCCTTCCCCTTCTGCTTAGCTCCTCCCCCGGGAGAGTTTAGGCTTATGGAAGGAGCATACTTCTGTGCAGTATTCCTTACTGCCGCTGTACCTACTCCTTAGGTACAGTCCACTAGTGTTACTGTTACACCCAATCACTCACTTCTCTCCCAGGTGTCCAGAGGTTAGTAGATATATCTGATTATCGGTGATACTGCAGATCATCAATAACCGGGTATATTCTGCATTCTCGGTGATACTGCAGATCACCGATAATCAGACCCTCTCTGTGTTACACCGATCGTTACACATAGCTGCCAAGTCCCTGGTGATTGAGTACAGGGGTCTTTCCCATACTCCATACCCATTGGCCAAAAATGTTAAAAGCACCCAAAAATGTATTATTGTGAAAATGCCTATTTTTAAGAAAATAACCATTAAAAAATCGGTTATAGCAAAGTTCAATGAATTTATGTGTTTCTTTTTCCAGGCAGACACCAAACACTTCAATTTAACAATTTCATGAATTTTGCCAGCTCATCCCTATTAGTAATCATCAACAGACATAATACCATTCCACAATACAGCACACAATATAGTATCAAACACTTTTTCTTCACCCCTCTGTGCTTTGTTCTCAGGACTATGTTATTGGTGCATGGATAAAAACAGAACATTGGCTTGGCTATCAGAGATTCAAAATGGGAACCAGACCTCCAACAAAAATAGGTTTTAAACAGGATATTAGTTCAATGCTTCTGTTTCTAATGTGAATTGTCAAAGCATATAACATACAGATCAGCCATGTAGATTCTCCTATTTGCTTTATGGTACTAGAATTTGCTCAAACCACATCCTCTCCTCATCACTTTCTTAGTTTAAGACTCATAATAGACACGCTGCACACATTATTTTAAAAAAAGCAACATGTATGTTGGAAGAAAAATCAATTTATGTAACCATTAAAGTAGAAGTTGTATGATGAAGTTAAGCAATGAGATAATGTGTTCAAAGATCAGCCAAGTTTCACAAAATATGAAATTTGGCTTACATACAATGCCTTAGGTGGACTTCTAGCAGGAATCATTTTTTTATCACCACTAGTGAGATGTCCAAGGAAGGAACTCTACAGGCTCAGCCTGTGTGCAATGCATGCAGCACAAATAAGGGAAACCACAATTGCTGCCCAAAACTTCCAATCAGATCCCTGTCCTTCCTAGTTGCTAGAGGTCAGGGGATATAAATACTATTTTTGTCTGGAACCTACCTTTTATGTATGCCAGATCTTCTTGTCCAACATAGGTTGTAACTTAAGCAATGTGTCCTACACCTAGACACCATTTTGGGGGGACACACAAGTTTGGGGGAATAGACTGCCTAATTATGTTGTTTGGGGATAAACTTCCCAATTAGGTTTGGGATTACACACTACCTTTTTGTGTAGTTTGCGGGAATATGTTGTCTAATTATGTTGTCTGGGGGTCAGAGGCTGCCTAATTATGTTATGTAGGCATGCTACCGTACTTATTAATGTTGTTTGGAGTAAACACTGCTAATTATGTTGTTTGTGTAAATATGTTGCCTAAGTATGTTGTGGTGGACACACACTACCTATTTATGTTCTTTTGAGGGAAAAGGTTGCCAAATTATGATGCTTTGGGATACATGCTGCCTAATTATGTTTTCAGGGGCTAGGCAACCTAATTATGTTGTTTTGTGCACTCACTGCCTAAAAATGTTATTGGGGGTCATGTGGCCTAATTATGTATTTCCGGGACATCCTCTTCCTAATTGTGATGCTTGGAGGAACATGGTACCTGAATACACTATTTGGGGGCACACACGCTGCCTAATTTGTTTGGGGGATATGCTGACTTATGTTTTTTTTGGGGAACACAATACAATACAATAACATTTCTATAGCGCTTTTCTCCCATAGGACTCAAAGCGCTTAGGCTCTCTCAGATTCAGTAATTGGTAGTAGGATGAAGTATTCACACAACAAAAGTTAAATTTCTGCAAATGCCAAACTGAACAGGTGGGTTTTCAGTCTGGATTTAAACACGTCCAGGGATGGAGCTGTCCTGATCTGTTGAGGTAAGGAGTTCCAAAACGTAGGGGCAGCATGACAGAAGGCTCTGGGACCAAAAGTTTCCAAATGGACTCTGGGTATGACTAGATTATTAGAACCTGTGGATCTGAGAATGCGGGGATTGCTACGCAGCTGCAGCATATCTTTCATGTATTCAGGACCTAGATTATTCAGGGATTTAAATGTCAGTAGGCCGATCTTGAATAGGACCCTCCATTCTATAGGTAGCCAGTGAAGGGAGTGCAGGACTGGCGTTATGTGGCAGTGACGGGGTTGGTTGGTTAGCAGTCTGGCAGCAGTATTCTGTATCAGCTGTAGGCGGTACAAGACCTTTTTTGGAAGGCCAGTGTAGAGAGCATTACAGTAGTCCAGTCGGGATGTGATGAAGGCATGGACTAAGGTTGGCAGATCTTCTGGGGGGATGAGGTGCTTGATTTTTGCAATGTTCTTCAGGTGAAAATAGGATGATTTCACCACAGCAGAGATTTGAGTTCTGAAGTGTAAGTCCCCATCAATTAGAACTCCCAGGCTACGCACATGATTAGAGCTGCATAGATCCGTGCCTCCTATTCCCAGTGGTGAAGACTGCAAGTTAAGTTGTTTTGTTATCATGCTCTGCCCTCCAATCAGAAGGACTTCAGTTTTGTCTGCATTTAGTTTCAGCCAGTTGTCATTCATCCATTGCTGTAGTTTACGTAAGCAGGCGTTTATAGTTGGGTCTGTCACACCAGGCTTGAAGGAAAGAGATAGTTGGGTGTCGTCTGCATAGCAGTGGTATGTCAGGCCATGTTTTTGGATTAGTTTTCCAAGCGGTATCATGTAATTCGTGAAAAGCAGGGGAGAGAGGATTGAGCCCTGGGGCACCCCATATTTTAGTGATACAGGGGTGGACAGAAATGGCCCCATAGATACTTTGTGGGTTCTGCCACTCAAGAAGGATTGGAACCACTGAAGAACTACGCCATCAATGCCGCAGTATTCCTGTAGCCTGTTTATCAAGATGTCATGGTCAACTGTATCAATGGCTGCAGAAAGGTCTAGCAGTATGAGAATCGAGCACTCTCCTCTGTCTCTTGCCATGAGCAGGTGGTTGCATATTTGGATGAGGGCAGTTTCAGTGCTGTAGTGTTTCCTGAAGACAGACTGGAATGGGTCAAATGTCAAATGATCTTGTTTGGAGATTAATGCTGTTGAATTTTGTTGTTTGAGTGATATGATGTCTAATTGTGGTGTTTGAGGGGACACGCTGCTTAATTGTGTTGTTTGTGGGTATATGCTGCCCAAATATATTGTTTTATGAGATATGTGACCTAATTATGATGTTTGGAGATACACCATGCCTATTTATGTTGTTTAGGGGACATGTTTTGTGTTGCTTCCTGGTATATGCTCTTCTAGGTATGTAGTTTAGGGGACAATCTGTCTAATTATATAATTTGGGCAGGACGCTCTGCCTAATTTTGTTCAGGGAGACATGAATTCTAATTATGTTGTTTGGGGGATATGCTCACTAATTATGACGTGTGGAGGGGGTACTTCCTAAAAATGTTGCTGGAAGAGAAAAATCTGCCTTATTAAGTTGTTTGGGGGTATATGCTGCCTTGTTGTGTTGTTTGAGATAACCAATTTCTAATTTTGTTTGGGGGTACACACTGATTTACTTGTTTGGGAATACACACTGCCTAATTATATTACTTGTGTGTACATACTATCTAATTATGTTGTTTTAGGAGGTATGCTGCATAATTAGGTTATTTTCAGGGTTTTTTTCTGCTTAATTGTGTTGTTTGGAGGAATTATGCTGAATAATTATGTTGCTTGTAGGTACTTGCTGTCAACTTATATTGCTTGGGGGCAGATACTGCCTAATTATAATGTTTGGTGGGATATGCTCTGGGGCCATAATGCCTAATTTTGTTCTTTGGGGAACATGGTGCTTAAATGGGTTGTGCCAAGGGAAACACTATATATTTTTAGGGATATGTTGCCTAATTATTTTGTACATAGGTAAACACTGCCTAATTATTTTGTACGAGGGAACAAACGTCCTAAAATATGTTGTTGGAAGGACAAGCTACTTAATTTTGTTGGTTGGTAGTATATGAAGCCTAGCTATAATATTTGGAGAGACAAGCTGCCTAATTATGTTGTTTGTGGGTAGACACTGCCTAATTATGTTGCTTGAAGATAGATGCTGCCTAATTATGTTGCTTGAAATAGATGCTGCCTAATTATGTTGTTTTGGGTTCACACATTGGTGTATATGCTACCTGCTTGCAAGGAATCATTTCCACGGCGGACACAAGTGTGATCGCTCCTTCACAAAAAGTCACCTTTTTACACAGGAAGATGCAGGCCACAGCATTAGCCCACCCCATTTATGCCTGTATCTGCCCCATTCAAATCCCCTTACCTCCCCACTAGGCTTGCCCTCTAGTGTTCTGTTACCCATGAGCACAGAAGAAGCACTGACCCGAAACAGGTGGTGCCCTGCTCCCAGCATTAGCACTGGTAAATTTGGCGTGCGCTGCCTCTGCACTACAATCTTACTGGTGCATATTGAAGCAGTGCCAAGATGTGCTCTCCAAATGTGTTTTGATCCATTCTGCCCTTGCTTATCCGTTCAATTTATCTGTAAAACAAGTATTTGTAAAATGCCCCAAAAGATATTAGCACTATATAAATCAGTAACAATAGTAACTAAGGCGCTCGGGGCCCCAGTGCGGGTTTTACATGGTTCCCCAAGCACTGCATTGATATGGAGCCCCAAAACCTACCAAGGACAGCTGCATTGTCTGAGGGGTGTAATCATAGTAATGAAAACAGTTCAATGCAAATATAGGGGTATTCATTACCAGCATAGCAATGAAAAGCGAATAAGATGGAAGAAGGAGGGCCCCTAGTGGACCCCTCTGGCCCAGGGACCCCAGTGCAGTCGCAACCTCTGCCTCCTTTAGGCGTAGCACCACTAATAATGATAACAGTAACTCATTTGTGGTTGTGTCTTTCTTCATTTTCTTGAAAATGACTTTTAAGAAAAAAATGACTTGCATTACTTTAGTGACTCAGTGGAAAGTGATGAATGAGGGACAGAGAAAAAGAGGAATGAGAGATGAAAGAAACTGGAAGAAGCAGATGGGCAGATGGAGAGATAGTAAGATGAGGAGGGGGTTGTGAGTTTTGAAAAGAGGGGAGGAAAATAAGTTTGAGAAGGGAGGAGGAGACAGGAGGGGAAGGGAAGACTGGGACTCAGAGAGTGAAGTCTCAGCACAAGGGGAATATCGCTGAGCTTCAAGGGGTTTTTTATGCAACATGGATCCAAATTCCTGTGTCTGAGAAGAGTCAGTGCTATAGAGCGGTGAGTCTGCGTGTGGAGTTATACTGCTGTGCTGCTGCTAGACACAAAGGGCAATGTCCACAGTGCACTTCATGATAAGCAACATCTGTCCTGATTGGTCACACTGCAGCCCAAAACCACCAGACACAAAGAAGCACACTGGGCATCCCTTGATGGCAGCATTGCACCTCCTGTCTGTAATTTTGGTCTGTTAGAGGTGTAGTAACTATGACTTCTAAGTTTGGAGCCTGTGCAGCCACACTGTGTATGTGTATCCTTGCAGACCCACACACATGCTTTTACTCATTTCATTTGTGCAGTTCATTTCAGTATATCTGCTACATTCATTACTGTACATATGACAACTGCAGGGATTTAGTAGCTTAATTGCTCCTCCTCAGAACCCCCTCTCACATTTTACATCTAACTTTCTTAAAAGTTGCTAGATAATGTCACTGTGCAATCCATGTGTGGTTAATTGATTACTTATTGACTCTTTGCAGGAATTTGAGTTGGTGTGTGCTTTTGTGTCAATACGACAGTTTACCCTTAAACAGCTATTCTTTACATAGATTTTACCTCAGTCATACTGCAAAAGCACAACGGTCTTATCCTTTTTATGTGCCTCTTTCTGGAAAGCCTCCTATGGAAACAGCCTCTGCTAAAATAATTACATCACATCTGCCAGCTCAATGAAGTTTAGGAAATTCAAACGCCTGCAGTTTGCTGTGGCTCTCTTGCATACATGGGGGAGGTGGATGCAAACTATGTAATGTTCCTCAGAGCAACCTGAACATCCATACACTTTTCTGCTACTTGAGGGTCTCTTTCCTTTTTGTTACATAAACTTTTCATGTTTCCTTGGAAAGATATTACTGGAATTCCAAACAAATAAACACGCCTCTGTGGAAACATCATCATTTTGCTGAATTTGCTCCTCTCCTTGTATAATGTAAAAGAGGGATAAAGTAGCTAGCATAAAAGTACTAATTATAGTAAAGCAATTAGCTTTTAGCTAGCTGAAGACAGGTCACCAATTGATTGCTGTGTCGGGGTCTTTGCTCATTGGTCTTTCAATACTGAATAATACAGTAAATACTACAAATATCAGATGGTGTAAATTAACATCAGTGTATGTAAAAGTTGCACACTAGTATTCTAAAGGTTCACAGCAAAACTGGCCTGTATGTATCACAGATTAATGTATAACACACAATACACAAATAATAAACTATTAGGCAAAAAGTAACAAGCATCAGTCCACAGTAGACAATCAGTAATCATCTTCTATTTCTCTTACCATCTAACTTTATTAAAAACGAAAGGTGGTATTTATTACTATTATTTTCTTTTTTTTTTATATTGGCCTGTCACATGCACTGGGAAACGTTAAAGCACTACAAATACATTTACAGTCTTTAAAATAGCATTAGAATATTGCTTTATTCTCTTGCATGTGAATCCCTCCTACTGTTCAATGACCTTTCTCTACCCACTTACTGGTCTTATTCAAAAAGCTTTGCAGGCTATCACAGTGCTCTTTCTTTGATAAATGGCTTTGCTCTATGTGTTATTCTGTGTTATGTGAAAAGAGGTCATATGCCTCGAGCCCCAGGTATTGTATGGGTCCAAATGTGCAGCTGAGAATCCGAGCATGTAGGTACCTGTACATCTCTAGTCATGCTGGGGGAGGAGACTTGTCTGGCCAGGCTCATCACCTAGTGACACATAAAACTTATTTAACTTCTTCACTGCCATTTTAATGTGTACTTCTGACACTAGTTATACTCAAGTTGGGATTTATGGTAGTTCATCTAATAACTCTTCTGTATTTGTCTGATGTTGGAAAGTTCATATGGAATTTGGATCCTTTTTTTTTTTTCCCTGTACATTCTTTTGTGTAGCCTGAGGTCTGTTTGACGTATTTAAATACCGCAATGGAATTAGTTTCTGCCATGTCTACAGCTTGCTGTACTTAAAAAAATGAAGAGCAGTATGACTATAGTACTTTTTATACCATTTTTGTACATTAATGGAGCAAAGAGCAATTTTGTGCAGTAACCATTAACAACATCACAAATTATATTTTTGTTCTACTAAAGAACACTAAAATATTATGAATACCCATAGCGGGAGTCAAACTTTCACTGATGTTCTGGGCAGCAACACTTTTGTAAGTGGAAATAAGCATAACACAGGGTTTTGACATTCCAAATATTAATATACTAATATTACTATTTTGCCACAAAACCTCTCATTAGCAAATGTTAAAAAATCCCTAAGGGCCCTTTTCCACTAGCAATCGCTAGCGTTCACGCTGAACGCTAGCGATTGCTGAATCGCAATTACCGGCGATTCCCCGACGTTCGCGGCCGCGATTTTGCTATGCTATGCACTGCATAGCAAAATTGCGGCAATTATCGCTCCGCCGCGCGTTCGCGTTCCCGGCAAAAACGAATCGCGGTAGTGGAAATGACCTACCGCGATTCCCATGTTAAAAAGCAAACCGTAGCGATTGTAAAATCGCTTACGGTTTGCGTTTTTGCGATTCAGCCAGCGCAAACGCGCTGGTGGAAAAGGGCCCTGAAACCTCCATTAGGAAACCACCTAAACAAAAAGGGGCACCTCTTATTCTAATAGCAATTAGTGTGTGATGGCTGGTGTGAGAGGGATAGAGGGGCGCACTTTGGTGTCTCAGCCTTGGATGCTGGTGGAATTTGTCCCAGCTCTGCTAAAACATGTTAGCCTAGGCCCTAGGAGAAAACCAAAATGGCAGCTCTCATCATGGTAGAGTCATGTAACCAAGCAGTTCATTTTAGTGACACAGGAATCATCAGGGGTTATATTGTAGATAATTAGGTTTCTTTTAGCCAGGAGTTTTTTTTATTTATTTTTTTAATAAAAAATGATTATTACTTGTTTCTAATACCTGGGTCTCTTTTTTCATAAGTTGTATATTTGACTAACACAGCATAGGTCACTTTAAGTTCTGCCCCTCTTGGTCCCATGCTGCGTGTAGTGATCATTTATACTTGCCCTTCCATATTCTTCCTTTGAAGAGATTCACTGGAGAACGAGAGGTCACATATTTCTGTACCTTAGGGCCCGTTCACACTGCACACGTTTCCAGCCGCGTTTTGGAAACGCGTGCAGGTGGCCAAAACGCACGACATCAGACATTGCATAGAGTGCAATGTCTCATGTTCACACTGCATGCGTTCCGGACCTGTGCGGTCTGGGAACGCATGCTGCACGCAGATTTTGCAAAAACGCGTGGCTGTCCCATTCACTTTTCAGTGATGGCATCAGCCACGCAACGCACACAAACGCAGATGGCCATGCGTTCGTACGCGTTGCGGTCCGCACGCATTCCGCACGCATGGCCATCCGCATTTCTGATCTGAACGGGCCCGACTTCCACAGAGTACTGTACTGAGTGCAGAGTACCGTACTGAGAAGTCAGGTGACCTAACTACTCGGTAAACTTTTTTCCCTCAATAGACCTAAATAATTTCTAAACTCTGAATGAGTGTACTTATAACATTCACATATTCTTTCAACTCTATTCAAAGTCACCTTAACCCAGTTCACACCTATCCTCCCATTCAGGTCCACATGGTGGTCTAAAGTGCAGTGTGTCTATTTCCATACAATGCAGATGAACCTGCTAGATGGTGCTGTGCTGCAGGTGGTAGAGTAGTAGTGCTCCATTCATTCAATTGGAGAGGCTGGATACCATCCATGGTGCATGGGAAGGGGCTACTGCATGCTATATGAGTGATTGGCTCCTGGTACTTGCAGGTGGTCAGGTGGGAAAAGGTACCCCAATTTTTGGTAAGCATGAAGACAGAGTGATGAGGGCTGTGATCAGATGTTCTTTGTGAGTACATGTATGTCTTACTTTAGTCTTTGCCCATAGGGAGAGTAAGAAAAACTACAGAAAGTGCTGAAACACTCAACAGTCGTATCTCTACCTTTCAGTTCTGCAGCCCTTTATGTGTGTGGCCATTGACAGGGCACTGGTCTCATTGTTTACCCTATGAATCTTGCACAGGGTAAACCAGTATGTGGCACCACCTGAGCACTGGTCCTTTGTAAGCAGGCACCCAACCTTTTTTGTTTTTGCTCACATGTATGGCACAGCAGGGCTGAAGAGCTACACTACTTTATGCATGGGGATCTGTTTGTAGAACACTGCTTTACATTATGCTACTTAAATTAAGTGTATACAGTATGTACTCATAAGCAAGTAATATTACCAGCTCAAGTTCAGCAAGTAACAATAATTGAGTATATTTTCCCATTCTAAACAGGTAGAATCAACTGTATTCCCTAACCACCACCACCATGTGGCATTTGTGGACATCGTGGATCTGGCTGCTCAGTGTCTTCTTGTGCAGCAATGGAAGAATCCTACCTCAGACAGGTAGTATATTTCTGAACCATACTCTCTGTCTTTCCTTTCCCCTCACATTGCTTTTAGTAATCCTAAAGCAAATGCAACAAAGCCTGATCATATATTCATTTCTGGTAGGGATCTTTTTCTGGGTTGGATCCAGACCTTGCCTTTTTTTTCCTTTTTGCTTGGAGGTCATCATGATAAAAAGCGGCATTGCTTTTCTTTTTTGTCTTTGATGTAATATATATGCAGGATGTAAATATATGAGTGCTCCAAGGCATGAACTGATACAAATATGTGCTCTCCGTTTGTACCATAAACTATGTATATCCAGATTCAAAGCACAGCAAGATTTGAGCTGATGTCAATCCACGTGGCATTATGTCAAACAAATCATCTGCAGATTAGACATTAATAATGTAAAGAGACCTCTGAAATGCTTTCCTTTCACCTTGAGTATCTGGAGAGGCAGTCATGGTTACATGAGTAGTGCTTAGGATGTGAGGGGAAATCTCCCCAGCAGGGCACCAAGCTATAATTATCCTCCCCCATCTTCTTCCAATGACACCTGTCACTAATACAAGAGATAAGGAAAATGTTCCACGGCATTGTTAGGTTAAAATAGGTTAAATTCTGATTCTTTTTCCTAGATACATGATTGAAGAAAATATATTTACACCTTCACCTGTTAAAGAGGCAATATAGTGAATTATTGCTTTTATAAGGGCTAGATAAAATTCAGCGAGTAGACGTAGATAGCAAGTAAAATTAAGTAAGTAGACATAGCTATGAAAAAGAATTGATTTAAGAAAAACAAGCAGTTACTTTACTTACATAATTATTGGGCATCCCGTCACTTATGCAGTAAGCAACGTACATGTTGATCAGCCCATTATGCTGTGGGGATTGGAGAACATCAGTAGTAACTGTTTTTTTTCAGACTTGTCTTTCCTTCATGTCTGCAGTAGGAGTTATGGTTCACTCCTACCTTCCTCTACTATCTAACGTCACTGTGGACTGTAATAAAACTAGCTAGGCTGCTGTTGCTAGCAGCGTCACATGTAAGGACCCAGACACTCTGTCAGGCTCCTTAGAATTGCACAGTATATAACAGAGATGGAAGAGCTTAGGCGTCTTCTGAAGAGCCTGTGAGAGTGCCAGGGTCCATACATGTTACAATCTTCTAATCCTCAAGATGCGCACATTTAAAATTGGTGCAGCAAGAATCTGGGGGTCAGGAATATCTGCAAGTAGAATATTGGTAAATTACTAATATTCAACGATGGTTCAGTGGGTTCTTCTGATAACACATTGGAAGTATTTACTGATATTTTACTATAGCTTAACCTAACCTTATTCTCACACAGATCTCTCCCTCTAACAATGCCTGAATGTAACCACTCCCCCGTCCCTAACTACCCCCCTGCTGATGCCAAACTCTAAACTCCCCCTCTGATGCCTGTCCCTGAAAAATAAACTTCTGATGCCTAACCTTAACACCATCTTCCGATGCCTAACCCTAAGTCCCCCTTTAATGGCTAACCCTAAAGCCCCTCTCCAATGCATAACACTAAAAAATCCCCTCTGATGCCTAACACTTAAACCCCTCCTCCGAAACTCAACACTAAACCCCCCTCCCCCCCTGATGCCCAACACCAACCCCCCCTTCAGATTCCTAACACTAACCCCCCTCCCTCAATGTCTAACACTATAATCCCTCCTCTGCTGCCTAACACGAAGACCCCCTACAATGTCTAACTCTAACCCCCCCCCCCCCACCACCACCACCACCACCACCACCAATAATATAGATGCCACATAGGCTATTACTGGTAATTTTGGTGCCAGAGGCTCCTGATAAAATAGCAGGTGCTTGGGCCGTCTGTTATGCAAATTGCAGCTCCAAATAGCAGGTGCATTAGCTTGTTTCCAACCAGCTTCTCTGGATGCATACTTGCCATGTCATTGATTTGCATGGCTCCACCCACTGGCCTGTTTTAGACATATGCTTAAAGTGACATCCTGCAATAACCTTCTTTTTTAAGAAAGCAATACTTTATTTTCCCAATGAAAACACACAAGGAGATGCAAAAAATATGGGGCTTCTAAGATGTTCTTCTAATATTCCATTTCAGATTCAGTTAGTCTCATGCCACTATGTCTGTGGGATGAAAATATCCAATATTAGCTAATTTCATATTGATGCATTACATTTTCATTCTTTTCTTATCCATGCATTGCTTTTTTACACAATACATTAATTAGGTGGCAAGCCCTGAATAAGTAAAAATGTAATATATTAGATTAAGCTAAAGCAGAGCTTACAGTAGAAACTTTATTAAAATTTCCAGAAGCTGGTGCATGCTATAAATAAGTATGGCATGCTTTTCTTTGAAAAGTTTATTGCAGCCAAAAGATATCAACTGAGACCTTGTTAAACTTTATCAGAATCTGAGACAGCTTTTGAGGCAAAATAACCAAAGGTAACATAATTAGTAAAGATTATAGTTTAACATGTTGGACTTGGGCACTCATTGATGCTGTCTTTGTGCAGACTGCTTATTGATTGTAATCAGATGCTGAAATACTTTATATTTGCTGGTCAAGTTGTACGCATGCACTGCTCAGTGTCTGTCACCAACTGCCTTGAGGTTGTATCTCTTGGCCATAAGCAGAGGATGGTGGCCACGGGAGCATATATTGCTAAAAGTGTATTTAAACATGCAAGCTTTAGGGTTGCTATAAAAAAAAGTTACAGAATTTTAAAGACAATACATCAATTATAACCTTGTGTACTTATGGAGCTTTTTAAATATGCATGCTATAAGGGTATATTACTGTTATTTTTGCAAATAAGGGCTTGTAATTATTGATAGAGTACAATTAGAAACCCCCCCAAAAATGTGGAAAAAAATACACCTTTATTTCCAAATAAAATATTGGTGCCAAACATTGTACTAGGGACACAAATTAAATATTGTAATAACTGTGACAATGGCCAAATAAAATGTTTGGGTTTTATCTACTGTACAATATCACATTTAATTTTAAAATTATTTTTTTCTTCTTATTCCATTTGAAATGCATATAAAATAAAATAATTCTTACCAAAACGTACCATCCATAGAAAGCCTAATTTGTGGCTAAAAACAATGTATAGCTCATTTAGATGTGATACGTAGTGATACAGTTATTGCTGAATGAATGGAAGCAGTGCTAAAATGTGAAAATTGCTCTGGATTTTAAGGGAAAAAATCCTTAGAGGTGAAGTGGTTAAAGTGGACCAGAACTCTTGCACAGGACAGAAGCAAAACATGCAGAAATGCACCCTGCATGTATTTAGAGAGTTTAGCCTGTTTAATTCCCCCTCATCTGTGACTAATCACAAGTTGCAATTCGATCCCTGAGCTGAGTCAGCTGATTTCCTTGGCAGAGAGAGAATTGGTAAACACAGGATGTAAACAATATGTCTGCTTCCATGAAAGCAGGAAGTCAAAACACTGCAGATTTATTGCAGGATTTGTATCAGTTGTAAAAAATCAGAGACCTCCGTATAGAAAGATTCTATACTTACCAGGGGCTTCCTCCAGCCCCATAAGTACGTCTGAGTCCTTTGCTGTCCTCCTGCGGTCTGTCATTCAGCCGCAATCAGCTCCAGAAACCGATTCATTCACATCAGTCAGGGTCTTCTGCGCATGCACAGGAGGTCCACACATGCGCAGAAGCCCCCGACTGATGCGACTGAGCCAGTTTCCAGGGCTGACTGCAGCTGAACGGCAGACCGCAGGAAGAAGGCGAGGGTTGTGCTTATGCTTATGGGGCTGGAGGAAGCCCCGGGTAAGTATCAAATCTTTCTATACAGAGGTCCCTGATTGCCTTGAAAGGTTATTATGCTGTTGCGCATCTTTTATATCAGAGAGGAAGTTCTGAGTTCAGGTCTGCCTTAAACGTATATTTTTCCTTGTTGCCCCCCCCCCCCCCCCCGTTTAATTAGCAGACAGGGATTAACCAGGGGGAGGGATTAGCTGAAACACAGTTGATAAATTAAACAGGAAGTGTAGGCCAAACCCTTTATTCTGATGGAGAGCTGGTGTCACTCCACTGGTGAGCTGTGAGTACTGCTTATATACTATATTGTTGGTAAATTGTGGATATGCTGTTTATCTGATATCTGGTGAATTGTGTATTGCTGTTTATCTGATATCTTAAGTGTACCTAAGAAGGGGCCCCCGCAATAAATTATACATACCTGGGGCTTGCTCTAGCCCCCTCCGGCCTGATCGCTCCCACTGTGTCCTCTTCTACTTCTCCATTCACCCGCAACTGGCCATGGAAAAACCTTACAGTTGGAGCCACTCTGCGCATGCACAATCCGGCCAGGCATGCTCCCCTGTCTCATTCCTGTCGCCCGGAGCAGGAGCAGAACACTCCAGCCAACGTGAACACGGCTGGAGCGCGCTTACAAACAAGCTGCGCATGCGCAGTTGGCCACGAACCAAAGGACTTTCTGGGCCAATTGCGAGTGAACAGAGAGGGAGAAGAGGATGCTGTTGGACAGTGGCGTAGCTAAGGAGCTGTGGGCCCCGATGCAAGTTTGACAATGGGGCCCCCCAAACACTCTATATGTAACAATTGATACGGCGCTCCAAAACCTGCCAGTGGCAACTACAGTGTCAGAGGTGCAAGAAGGGAATGGGGAGCAGTTTGTTAATGATTACCACTATTCAAAGTATCTATAGAAGTGATTATTATGAGCACAGGACCAATAGAGAGCTAATACTGAAGTTGAGGGAGGGCATTTGGGGCCCCTCTGGCCCAAGGGCCCCGATGCGGTCGCAACCTCTGCACCCCCTATTGCTACGCCCCTGCTGTTGGAGAAATTAGGCCGGAGGGGGTTAGAGGAAGCCCCAGGTATGTATAGTTTATTGCTAATCTCCCATCTTAAGTTCCCTTCAGTGAGAGCAGCAAGTGTCAGATTTTAAATAGATATTTTTCCTTATTGTTTCCCCTGGCCCTCCATTTGATCAGCAGACAGGGATTTACCAGGGGAGGGATTAGCTATTTAGTCAGCTTTAGGACTCAGTCTCTGAACTTGCTCAGTCTGTGGCTTTCCCACGTGGCTCAAGACAAGGGACATTGGCGTTAAAAGCAGGTGTTGAAACACAAGCAGCTGAAGTAATGAAGCTGAAGCTGCAATAGGTGTGTGCTCTTGACTCTTTGGTTATTTTACCACCACATTTGATTTACTTTGTTTTTAATAAAATTCCTTTATGATTTAGCATGGCCTCCATCTTGAGCCATGTGGTGCTATGTACATCTTGCGCAATGCACACATACCTAGAACAAAAGTTCAAGGGTATGTTCGAGGTAAGCGGAAGGGGAAAAAGATTGATGGAGGCTAGTCCTGAATAAGCAAATCCTAACAAATATGCATATTTGCATGATGTTGGGGATGCTTATTCTGCAGCAGGATATGTCCTTGAGCAACCATTGAAACAATTGCTGCAATGAGAAAGGGAGTAGGAGTGCAGCTAAGACCAGGCAGGTGTTGGTAGTAAGGGAATTTATTATCAGGAAGACAGACAGGATAATGTGTCAAAGAGACCGTGCATGCCATACTGCATGCCATACTGTATATCTCCCAGGTGATCCAGTTTGGCACGTGACAGATTGCGTAGGCAAATTGTTGGGCTGGGAAGGACCCTGCTGTCTTGGTGCACATTGGTACCAATGAAAAAGTTAGTGGAAGATGGAAAGTCTTAAAAATGATTTCAGGGAAGAAGACAAACTCAAGGCAAGGACCTCCAAGGTGGTGTTTTCTGAAATACTGCCAGTGTCATGTGCTTTGCCAGAAAGGCAGCTTAGGGAGTTAAATAGGTGGATGAGAAGTGCAGAAAGTAAAGTTTTGGGTTCTTGGAGAGCTGGGCATACTTTTTAGTCCTAAACAGGGAGGGTGCTGCTGTGCTGGGGAGAGGATGGCTAGAAGGTTGGAGGAGTTTTTAAACTAGAACATGGATGGAGGGGGGTGGGAGCTGCATCAGAAGACTGACTGTCCACAGATCATATTTTATGATAGAATAGAATAGAATAGAAACGCATCTGCACTAGGCACCAACCAGACTGTAATGGACCATGGGAGCGGACACTACACTGTCCTCTCCTGCTGGACAGTGGAATTTTTACCCTAATGGGAACCTAGATACACTATTGAATGGTGAACTGAGCCCAAGCTGAGGTCTAGTTGATCAACTGATAACATACTGAAGTCAAACGGAGATAAATTTGAAGTCAGATGGAAGTCAAAAGCTCCATACACTAACTTGTGAAGTGTTACAGAATGAGAGTGTCTGCAAGTTAAGAATATTCTGTGTGCAAGTCTATACTAGAAAGCACAATACAGCACTGCAGTGCAACTCTCCAAGCAATGTTAAATTTCCATTTTCCATAATGCATAATTTATAGAGAAAGTGGCATAACGGAGCTATCAAGAGTTTTAGAATTAGTTTAGAAAGGATGTCATAAACATACTATACTGCAATTGTCGACGTTTATACATTCCACAATAACCTGTAATGAGATGCAAATTATTTTTAAGTCAATGTGCTGACTCAGATTTATATACTGCGCATGGTCTTTACAGTTTATGCTGTTTCCATCATGATATTAAAGAATGGAACAAGGCAACTTCTCACTCCAGGAATTTCAATAGCTATAAAAAAATGTGCTGGTTACATATGTATATATATTTAATTTCTGTCGCAAGCTATAACCATAAATGCGTGCCTTGTGTACACCATGCGATCCAGCAGAGCTTGGCTTTAATAGTGTTTTGATATATTAGTGAGCACAAGTACACAGAAATTGTTTGGTTCCCTTAACAAAACCCTGAAGTCATTATGATCTTAATGATGCTGTGCAGTTACTTAGCAAACTATAAAAGGTATTAATTTTTATTGTAAGTAATAATTGCTTATATGCACCAGCTTGTCTATGACTCCTTATCTTTTTATAGCGAGGACAACCAGTAATGTTTAGGCTTTGAAACATAACAGTGCCTCAATTGGAGCAAAATGATTGCCTGAATCCATTACTGACAATGTTCTGTAAATACGTTGTCAAGACTACTAACCATAAGCACTTTTTTGAAGAAGGCCCAGTCTTCCATTTGGCAATAAAATGTATTCTCTGACATAAACATCTTGCAGCTGGATCAGAAGGAAGGACGCAAACACATTTCTAAGGTTATAGATTTAAAAACCTGGAAAAGATCATCCACTTACAACTGGACCATGTGAAAACCACATGACATATCCTCCTGACTAGACTGCACACACCACCCTGTGGTGGGAAGGGTCCAGAGAGGCTTCATTAACCTCTCCAAAAAACACAACTGCTATGCAGTCATAGAAAGCCCTCTGCAATAATTATCTAAAATATAAGTTTTGTTAGCACATTTAAAGACTAAAAAGACTAGCAAGCCCTCAAAACCCACCTCTTTAAGATGGCCTACCTACCATCTACCACACAGTAAATTTATATTGAATAATTATTCTACAGCCATACCTTGTGTGTCCATCCCCCCTGCCTCCTTAGATTGTAAGCCTTTGGCAGGGTCCTCCCTTCTCTAGTATATTCTACATGATCATGTTCTCCTTTTCTATGACAGTTCATACATACAACAAATACATAACAGCATGGAAAGGATAATAAGTAATGAATACAGGTGCCAGATAGTTAATAGGGATACAGGGCCAAAGGTTCCCCTTTCTGAATCTCTTCCTTAAAGAGAATCTGTATTGTTAAAATCGCACAAAAGTAAACATACCAGTGTGTTAGGGGACATCTCCTATTACCCTCTGTCACAATTTCGCCACTCCCCGCCGCATTAAAAGTAGTCAAAAACAGTTTTAAATAGTTTGTTTATAAACAAACAAAATGGCCACCAAAACAGGAAGTAGATTGATGTACAATATGTCCACACATAGAAAATACATCCATACACAAGCAGGCTGTATACATCTTTCCTTTTGAATCTCAAAAGATCATTTGTGTGTTTACCTTCTGTCCCCTTCTTCTCTCATGCACTGAACATTACAGGCTTCCTGCAGACAGCTCTGCCTGTGCCTGTGTTTGTAATTCCTCAGTATGTGTCAGCCCAGCTACTTTCACAGCCTAACAGAGGAGGATTTTTATCCAGCTCTCTTCTATCACTGATAAGATAGCAGAGAAGCTGCTGGCTTATGTAAATACACACACACTGGAGTGTGCATAGAGGAACAGACCAGCACAGAAGAGTTGGCAGCCTTCCAGACACAGGCCGACAAGTCTGACAGGGGAAAGATACATTGATTTATTACAGAGACCGTGATAGTACAAAGTGCTGCAGTGAGCCAGAACAGATTAGAATAGGTTTAGGAACTTGTAGGATGGTAGAAAAAACGTTGTAATTTTTGTTACAGAGTCACTTTAAGGTGGACCTGCCTGGATGAGTCTGCCCTATAAATACTATGTGCATCAAACAGTTTTACCAACAACACCATAATGCACACAGCTAAAACCTTGCAACATGTTTCCCCAGCCCAACCATAAAAAATTCAGTGGGCCTGAGCTTGAAGTAATATTTGGTCTAGATTGCCAACATTTTGATCCAAATACCACACTTAATTGATCCAAAATGTACTCATTTGATCATTGCCATTAAACACAGGACATATACAGAATGTTATTCAATCAACAGCATCTGATCTGGATTCAGATCAGATAAATACAGGTAAAAACCCACAATACCCATTAGTAGGAAAAAGTAAAGGTAGCCATACACTGGTCGATTTGCTATTAGATCGACCAGCTGACAGATCCCTATCTGATCGAGTCTGATCAGAGAGGAATCGTATGGCTGCCTTTACTGCAAACAGATTGTGAATCGATTTCAGCCTGAAACCGATCACAATCTGTGGAGCCGCCGCTGCCGCCTGTCCCCCCCCGCGTATACATTACCTGACGCTGGCTCCCAGGCATCTTCTCCGCATATTCTCCACACTGCACCCGCTCCATCCCGGCGCTTCCTGTGTCACTCCGTGACCAGGTAGTTCAAATAGAGCGCCCTCTATTTGAACTTCCTGGTCACTGCAGTGACAGGAAGCGCCGGGATGGAGCGGGTGCAGCGCGGAGAAGATGCGGAGAAGATGCGGAGAAGACGCCCGGGAGCCAGCGTCAGGTAATGTATACCTGATCGGATCGGCCGCCGCTAGCGACGCGCTCCCTACCCGCGGGCGATCGAGGGTAAATCCCCACAAGGACCAATCCGATTTCGGGAGGAAATCGGATCGGCGGGTGCGTTTAGCGCGAACGATTGGCAGCAGATTCGATCCCAGGATCGAATCTGCTGTCGAAACGGCCGCGAATCGGGCCAGTGTATGGCCACCTTAAGACAAAAAAATGGAGGGACTGTCAGCAATCTGGACGGTATAACCAATTTTCCTTGGCCATCTTTTTCTTGTTGGAACTCAAAATGTATTGCAAAGATAACCAAAGAACTATTATGCATTTGAATATAGTATTGTTTGTAAGGGGATCTGACCTGTTGCTAAGACTTAGAAGCTAAGGCTAAAGGCCCGTACACACGCCGTACTAAAGTCAAGTCCGCCCGGCGGATCGCTCAGAAACAGCCTTATCAGTCCGCCGACAGACTGTACACACGCTGTACTGTCTGCTGAAAACCCGCCCAGCGGGAGGTGACGACGAACCCATCGTTGCCTTTAGTACGGCGTGTGTACGGGCCTTTGGAAGCAACCAGATATCACAAAGTTGCTACTATAATTTGCACTACAGTAGTTCATATCCTTAATCATTGTCTTCATTTTTTTTTTATGTAAACACACCATCAAGTAGGGCAGACTGTCTTTCACTTTCTGCCTCTTTAAGGTGTGGTGTGAACACATGCAGACAGTTGTGTGTGTCTTTTTCCACTCATAATAGGAAGTCATTTCCAGTTAGGCATTTTTCAGTTGCAACACACATAGGGGTATATTCACTATTGTTTTGTAAAATTGGCATGGACAGTTTGCATAACTCATGTTATACAAACAATGGCCCACATGCAATTTACTTTTTATCCTGAGTTATCTCCTAGGACATACTTTTCATATAGTCTTTAAAAATAACTTTTAAGCATTTTACAATTGATAAAGAAATTAAAAGTTGTTGAAAAAGAACTATCAAAATTATTTTGAGTGTTTTCTAGCTTGCTGGTGATTTAAATGGCATTTTATAACAAGGTGTGAAAATATCACCTAGGAGAAAACTCAGGAGAAAAAGTGAATTGAATATGGGCCCCTGTCATAAAATTCCTTTTGAACCACTAGCAAGCAAGAAAATACTGCAAATCATTTTGATAGTACTTTTTCACCAACTGTTAGGTACCATACTTTTGCAATTGTAAAATGCTTAAAGGTTATTTTAAAGAGAAATTGAAAACGATCTCCTAGATCTAGGAGATAACTCAGGAAGAAAAGTGAATTGCATATGGGCCAATGTGTGCTGCTTGTGTAGTGCACTGTCTGCATTTTACCAATGATTAATGAATATACCCCATAATTTGGTGTACCTCATAATCTTCATTATGTGCAATATGTAGGTTGTACAGTTAAGGTGCATACACATGCATTGCTAGCACGGCCTATAAGGATCACGCTCCATCTGTGGCACAATACTGCAGGGGAACAAGCCTCATACAGATGCTTGGCTCAGGTATACAATTTCTATGGAGAGGGCAGAAGGGATGATGGTAGGGCATGCAATGTAGCAGTTCCTTGTGGGTGGGGCAAGGATAGGAACAATGTGCTCCTTCATTAATGTTGCTTAGAGATCTGATGTGATGGAGACCTCTGTAGCCATGCTGAATTTTTGGCACTTTAGGTTTCCATGTATGCCTACTTTGCAAAGCATTAAAGTGTATGTCTTCTATCCACCACTTACTGTACTATTGTTTCCAAACATTTCCTTAGAGCTGATCAGGGCAACATGTTCGCTTTGTTCTTCTAAATACTTGAACAGGTCATTTGCCTCAAACGAGCTGGAGACCTACAATGATTATTATTATTACAAGAAGAGGTTTCTTTCAGTTTTTCACTTAGGTACTTAGCCCTCTGGTGGACTTAATGCAAAATCGGATCTTTGTTGTTGTTTTTTTATTTCTATCGTGCTGCATTTCTCCTATATTACTGCTTCCTTTTGTTACAGGCCCTTGTTCTTAGTATTTTTTGGGAAAATTATCTCATATTTTGCTTTTTAGTTTTGTCTCTCTGGATCTCCACTCTCTTTTTTGGGTCAGGGCTCCTGCCCTACTTGGTGAGTTAGTGGAATAGGGCTATTTATGTTTCTGCCTCCCTATTTCCTTGTTCTATGACATAGGCTGCACATTTCTCCCAACCAGTGAGCAGGAGAGACTAGGAGGTAAACAAGAATGTCTTGTCTCTTCTTAATAATGGATATGATTAATGACATATACTAGACTGAAACCTTTTATTTACTATGTGATATCTGGTTGCTGCTAATAAAACTTTTTGTACCATCTTGGCATCATATGCATTGGATCTACTACACATTGACAGTATGCAGGCTGAGTTCTTCAAAGTTCAAAGTACTTTTGATGTGTGAAAAGCGTACATGATCCAGCAAACCCAGCAGGCAGTTTTTGTAAAACCTGCTTAGTACTATGGAACATAAACAGTATTTGCAGTCCTCACCTGGATACCATAGTGAGTATTGCCAGTAGGACTTGTGACCGTGATTGCAATGGCTTGTATGCACCTTCACTAAGAATTATTTTTGTTATAAATCCTGATTGCCTTCGACTTATTCTAAGAAATTCATATTGTATTTTACAGCAAGCTACCAAAATCACACAGCTACTAATCCACTAATTATCCACTAACTCTGTAATTATCCTTAATATGATCAGATACTACCCAGGTGAGAGCTGAAACTTTTTTGCCACCTTATAGTAGACAATTTTGAAACATTTTTCAGGCCATTATTGGATAACTCATCTACAGCTACAGGTTGCCTATAATTGTCATAGAATATAAATATGAACTGCTCATTTGCTGCTCTTTACCATGCTAAAAGGAAAGGAAGAAAATCTGTATTTTGAAAAGCAAAAAACTGTGCACACACAATTGTGCATAAGAGTAAATGTGACCACTAGTCGACTGTTTTAACCCTTTAGCGGCCAATTTATTTAAAGGCTTGCAAGTGCTCAAGACCAATTTATTTAAGCACATTTTTTTATTTCTTATGTGTTACATTTCCCTGCTTCAAATTAGTACTTCTGTAATGTGTATTTATGGCCACTTGTCGCCAGGGGGCAGTGTGACAAAATAATCCCTACCAAGTCAGAATGGAAGAGGTGGCTATTGCTCTGCAGACTGGCATTTATCCCCTGTTGTTCTTGAGTAGGCAGTCATATATAGGCCAGCACCTATTCAGTAGGAAACCTTGGGCAAGTCTCCTTAACACTGCTACTGCCTATAGAGCGCGTTCTAGTGGCTGCAGATCTGGCGCTTTGAGTCCACCAGGAGAAAAGCGCGATATAAATGTTCTGTGTCTATATATCCTTGCTTTGTGCAGTGTAGTTTATCGGATGGCACAAATACTTTCTCCCCTGTGTTGGTTGAAGGAGACCTTGGATCAACTGGACAATGAGTGTTATTTTCTTCATTTACAGGAATAAAGGGATGAATTGAGTAAAGTGGGCTTTGATACCATCTTATTATTCAATTCTGTGTATAAAGAAAGTTATACCTGATAATCTGTGATCTCCTTCCCCTAACAGAGGAGAGATACTACTGTATGCCTGATCCAATTCACATTTTCTCTGAAGTTTTCTCTTAGCTGTACGGCCAGACGAGAGCGCGGACAACTTTTACAATCTACATAAAAAAAAAAAATACCAAAAAGTAGGTGAAAAAGTACTGTCAATATGATTCTGAGTATTTTCTTGCTTGTTGGTGGCGTAAAAGGCATTTTAATTATAATGGGAAAATATCACCTAGGAGAAAACTTTGGATAAAAAGTGAATTTGATCGGGCTCTATGAGCCATATTCAGTAAATATTGGTAAAATTAATGTGTGCAAGCACAGCAACTTTGCAGATATTTAGTGAATATAGCCCTATGTGATTGATGCACTAACCACCGGTAATATTGTTGTGCACAGGCAGCACACGGCAATATTATCAATACTACAGCCAGCAGTGTACCGCACGTTACGCTATTGGCGTGACTCATGGTGAATGAGTAGATATAGCTTTGCTATGGTAAAATGCATTACACAAGTAGCATAACGTGTGTTATCATAGTAACACCAGCGTAAGGGTATCAACCCTATATGTGCCATCCAGTGCAGCTTTGCACTAACCCTTTCAGATACTTAAAAAAATGAGTTTGTTTATAGACATTCTTCTGATAAGGATAATCTGTTAAAGGAAAGGGGAAATTACACTTTATAGTGTTTTAAGCAACAAAAATAATTCAGTTTCTACTAAGATGAAATAAGCCTGGATTATGACCATTTGATGTAATATGCGGTATTATCGGATTGTCTTTACAATCATACTGTTAGTTTATTGCATTATAATTGTATTTTCCGGACAAGTCATGAAGGATACATAAATATTTTTATAGATGCCTTCCTCTTAGTTGTTGTATCGGGATTGGCCAATGACACCAGCTATAAAAAAAAATATTGTTTTTGCCTAGAACTCTTTTTTTATTTAAATACGCAACACAAAGGCAGCTGCCTGCTAACAAAAGCCAGTGCAAGACAATTATAGAACAGTCATTTTAGTTTTATAATAGAGTAACAAAGTCGCTGCAAAACAATTACATGAATTTGAGTTATTTTAGCCTTCTGCTAATGCAGCCCTATTGTAGACACAGAATTTGATGTAGCTGCATAATACATGCCAATGTACCGTATCTGTAGGTATACCTACTCTGCTAACGTTGTGGAGCAGTTGCCCAAAGCAGCTATTTGGTACGCTTTTTTCCTCTAACAGCTGAAACATGAATGGTTACTTTGCAAAGCTGCTCAACTTTTATATATTTTTATAAGCAGAGCACACACTATATATGCATAGGACATACAGTACTGTTGCTACATCTATCACCACCACTGCAAGGAATATTGGAGAAGGATTGGAGCAGATTGGCCAGATTTATGATTTTATTTGGTCACTGAGAGCAACGGCTCCAAAATTGCACCTGTTTTGCTCCACTTTTCGATACACTGGCATTGACAAATCTGCCCCACTGTCTTTTAAGTGTGTATCTGGTACAGTAATTCGGGCACATGGTTTTCAGCACCAAATCATAACACTATCCTTATGCAATCCTAACCTTACAATACTATTGACTATATGGTGGAGGTGCCCAAAATAAATACACTTAAGAACAGCTTATAAAAGAATATATAAGAAGGGAGAGCCGAGGGCCCAATATAGTGTAGTAAGTCAAGGCAAAATGGTATATTGTGGAGTAAAAATTATACTCACAAACCAGGGTTACCTCCAGGCAACCACTGTATAAGCAGGTGAGGAGATTAGCCTGTCCCCACTCAGGATTAAGAAGTCGCTCTCTGTAGACTTGAGGAAAGAAAGGGGTATCCCCCTCCACCAAGGGTGGATATATAATATAGTATAAGACTGAACAGAGGCGCCAAAATGATTAAAAGCAAAAACTAAAATATTTAAAAAATGCTTAGGAGGCAGTGGTGGACTTACCTCCTTCAAGCAGAAACAAGCAACTGTGTATTTCAACAAAAATTCAATTTATTGGTACACTCCAGGGTATTGTTTACTGGAGTGTACCAATAAATTTAATTTTTGTTGAAATACACAGTTGCTTGTGTCTGCTTGAAGGAGGTAAGTCCACCACTACCTCCTAAGCATTTTTTAAATATTTTAGATTTTGCTTTTAATCTTTTTGGCGCCTCTGTTCAGTCTTTTACTAGCTTATAAAAGAGAGGTACTGTTGGTTTACCTCTCTCAGAGGAAACACTAGTCTCTTTACTGGACAACTTAAATTTTATTAGAAAAAAAACAACACTTTATTGTTAAAAAACAAACAAACAACAACACGTTTTGTGGGTTTATCCCGCTTGTTCAGGTCAAATAATGACTGTGTGCCTGGTGGCTGGGGTCTGCTATCATGAGCTCTCAATACTCTTTCATGCCAAAGCAGGTGGTTCTAATATCTAACCCTTTCAGTGCACCTGTCCCTTAAAATATAAAAGCCCTTGTGACACTAGCTGCTGCGTGACATGAGTTAAATTAAATCATGCTGGTTAGTTTAAATGAAATGGCTAATCAGGCGTATGGAGCTGTTTCGAATCAGTGTAAATGAAATTCAGGTGAAATTAGAATCTTCTGTGCCTTGTTTTTCCGTGATTCATTTTGTTGTATAAAATGTGTTAAGAAGTGCGATACCCAAACAAGCTCTTTAATTTGTAGTTTATTGTGTGATTGTAGATGTCAGCTGCACTGACACCTCTACCGAGCCTAATGTTCCTTTCATTATCCAAGTTGATTGGTTCCATATGCCTTCGCAGAATCTCACACCCTGAGATATTCCCATTATGCATACAGCATTACCACTCCCCAACCACATCAATCCTTCCACCCCACAAACCACAATTAATCTGAATAACCCTTGTGTATTAAATCTAATACAGGCAGCCACACAAGCTTTCTTGTCTATGCAGAATGTGTTGATCCTAAAATCAATGTTATCAAATTGGATTCTTAAGAGTAAGATAAAGATATACAGTATTACCATGATATTCCCATGAAATGCTCAAAGCAAACCTGTCGAAATTAAACAGGCACATGCTTACAAGGCCTTAACTAGAAAACACTGCCCCACCACACACACACACACACACACACACACACACACACACACACACACACACACACACACACACACACACAAAACTTTGGATGGGGCCTTCCGCATCCCAAAAACAAAATTGGAAAGGCAGGCCAGGCAGGATATTTAAGAAAAACTTACAGTATAGGTAGGTAGGTAGGTATAGGTGTCCCCAGTATTGGTAGCCAGGTATAGTTGCCCCCAGTACAGGTAGCCTGGTATAGGTGCCCCCCAGTGTAGGTAGCCAGGTATAGGTGCCCCAGTATAGATAGCCAGGTATAGGTGCCTCAGTATAGCCAGGTATAGGTGCCCACAGTATGCAAGTTCGACCCGCCCCCTATACTACATCATTGGGCTAAACTTTGACCCTCTACATCACAGTCAGCAGTTACATGGTAGCCAATCAGGCTACACTCCCTCTAGGAGCCCCCCCTTTATAAAATGCAGCTGCGTCAGCCATTTCCTCACTCAGTCTGCTGCTGAATTAGGGAGAGAAGGGAGAGACATTGGAGACAAGATAGGGAAAGTTTAGTTAGGCTGTTGTTAGGCTTGTTAGCTTGCTCCATGCTGATATTTATTGCTAAAAAGCACCCCAAAAACAGGTCTTTTGAGAGCTAATGTTCTTGTGATCAGTTTTTTTTTGTGTGGCCCACTGAGACTTGCATATACAGCCCTGTCTGTCGCAGCTGGCCCTTGCTAATTGCTATACTGTGCCAGGCCCGGCACATTCAGTGCCTTCCTTTTCACTGCACCTGTGTGTGACAGCTGCACATTTGTAATACCAGTACCTGCATACCTGTTCATGTTCACTGCACCTGCGTGACAGCAGCACGCAGTGTTATATACCAGTCACTGCATACCTGTTCAGTGAACCTGTGTGTGTGACAGCTGCACATTTGTAATACCAGTCTGTGCATACCTGTTCATGTTTACTGCACCTGGGTGACAGCATGTAGTGTTATATAATAGTCACTGCATACATGTTCACTGTACTTGTGTGTGTGACAGCTGCACATTTGTAATACCAGTCACTGCATACCTGTTCATTTTCACTGCACCTGCGTGACAGCACGCAGCGTTATATACCAGTCACTGCATACCTGTTCAGTGTACCTGTGTGTGTGACAGCTGCACATTTGTAATACCAGTCCATGCATACCTGTTCATGTTTACTGCACCTGGGTGACAGCACACAGTTTCATATACCAGTCACTGCATACCTGTTTAGTATACCTGTGTGTGTGACCGCTGCACATTGTATTGATACCAGTCACTGCATACCTTTCCCTGCATCTGTGTGACTGCACATTGTTGTACCAGCAGTCACTGAATACCTTTCACTGCATCTGTGGCTGCACATTGTATTATACCTGGGAGTCAGTGCATACCTTTCGCTTGAATGGATGGCAGACTTGCCCTCAATAACAGATTCTCGTTAAAGGCTTGTAGTGTCATCTCTGGCACACGACGTTGGGTCAAGGGTCCATCTGACCACAGATGCCTGGTCTGCAAAGTATGGTCAGGGCAGGTACATTATTATAGAGCACATTGTGTCCTTCCTTGGATGTGTGGTGGTAGCCATTTCTCAGGCTCCCTCTCTGGACCGGAATCAAACACTGATTCCCCGGCCATTATGGTGCAGAAAGTACAATGAGAGTTGACCACACACAGTTGAATGAATGACAGACTTGCCCTCCATAACAAATTCCCATTGAAGGATTTCAAGTGTATTCATCATTATACAGGGCCTCAAAAGAGTCCTGTATTGTTCTTTTTCGTCACTACCTCCCTGAGTCGGGACTTGTGTGCCGTGCCTGCTTGCTGCCTTCCTTGGATGTGTGGTGGTAGCTGTTTCTCAGGCTCCCACTCCGGACCGGAATCGAACCCTGATTCTCTGGCCGTACCCTTTCTTTAACAATGGTAGAGAAAGTCTATAGAGGCGCTCTGGCTTTACATTGATCTACAATTGTGTTCTCCTTTCTCGATTGCCTGATGAAGCGGGATGTTGGCCCGTGAAACGCGTTGCAGCATATTTTGGAGATTGCTTTTGAAATAAATACAGTTGTAAATTAACGGCTGAATTTGGCCTGGTCATTTATGTACTTGAGGGAGGTGAATCCACCCATGTCCCTCCTTTTAGACGGATTTTAATTTTTTTAACCTGTTTTGGCGCCTCTATTATTCTTGTTTATTTATAATGGTAGAGAAAGAACCATCGACAGTCTGTGCAGCGATGAACCCCTGGACTACTGGGTGCGCAGGCTTGACCTGTGGCCAGAGGTGTCACAATTTGCCATTCAACTTCTGGCTTGCCCTGCCTCAAGCGTCCTAGAAAGGACCTTCAGCGCCGCTGGAGGCATTGTCAGTGAGAAGAGAAGTCGCCTAGGTAAAAAAAAGTGTTCAGTACCTCACCTTTATTAAAATGAATGAGGCATGGATCCCAGAGGACTACTGCCTGCCAGAAGACTAAGTCAGTCCCCACACACACAGCATCTCTGCCTGCACACCATGTGACTGCCTGCCCCAAAACTAAGGCAGTCCCCACACAGCATCTCTGCCTGCAGGCCGCTTGACTGCCTTCTCCGCCACCACCAACAGGGTCCAGGACTCCAGGTGGATTCCTGAACAAAAATAATAATTTTTCTGGTGCGTGTACATGCCTGCCTAATTTTTCTGGATGCACTGGGGCTGCAACAACAAAACAAAAGGCATGTACATGTGTCAATTCCCCTTCATGATTGTTACCTTGCCACGGTGAAGGGGCTTTTGCGTATCACAATAAAGCAATGCCCGCCGGCTATATGAGTGTGTTGGGGGGCACACCCAGGATAATAAGGTCGTTGCTTCATTGTGGACAGACCAAATTCGATCAGCTGGACAGTCACTGTTGTTCTGTCATTGAGCTACCTCAGCCCGGAGACCATATGGGCTTGAAAACCGATATGGCCTGCACACTCGGCATGGCGCACCAGTCCAGCACGGCCGTCACTACACAAACAGCTGTGTGCAGTGCGTTACACAGTGAGTTTGGTCTGCCAGTGTGAAGCAGTACACTAATTACACTACCTGATTGATGTATACACATGCAAGATGTTTTAAAGCACTTTATGCCTCCAATTTAGCATGCAATGTGATTTCTGCCCTTAAAACGCTGCTGTGCGTCAAATCCTGATTTTTTTTCCCCGGGACATTTGGCATGTATCCCACTCTGGCATGCCCCCCTCCAGGTGCTAGACCCCTTGAAACATCTTTTTCATCAATTTTGAAGTTTTGAAAGTTCGCCTCCCCATTAAAGTCTATTGCGGTTCGCAAAGTTCGCGCGAACGCAAACTTTTTCGGAAGTTCACATTCGAGGTTCGCAAACCTAAAATCAGAGGTTTGAGCCATCTCTAAGTATAGATAGCCAGGTATAGGTGCCCCAGTGTAGCCAGGTATAGGTGCCCCCAGTATAGGAAGCCAGTTATAGGTGCCCCCAGTATAGATAGCCAGGTATAAATATCCCTCTACTGAGCTAATTACCCACATTGGGCATTTTATTTCCCTTAGGGAACACTTTAAGTCATGGTTCTTATATTGGAAGGCACTGTTTCATTTCCTGTGTATAAAGCTTTATGCTCTGATGCCAAGTAAACTCACCTTTACAGAATATTTCCATGGAAACTCTTCCAGCAGATTTGCAGATTTACTGGATGATTAAGGGCACGTGTGCTGGAAGCCTTAGTGAGGCAACAAATATTTGATTTTTAAATACCAGTAGTTCTTTCCTCTGCTTCTTACCATGGACTGCTCTCTGCTGTTGCTGTAATTTGCGTGTGCTGATTTGATGTGTGCCACAGTTGGCAATGTAGACCAAAGCCAGGAAGTAGTGATGTATTTCGATGGCCTGCTTTTCTAAGGAGAAATAGCGCTGGTGATTTTTTTTTCCCCGATTTAATATCATCAGACCTGATCCAACTGTGGACTACAGAAAGCCAAAGTATTCAGCAATGATTTTGCAACCTTTTGCGATTGTTTCATATCATGAATAATAACAACAAAGGCATGAGTAACATCAGCTCCCAGGCTCCTGGAGTCCACCACTTAGAACAGAAATGTGTTTGGTTTTTATTATTTTGCTAACGATGAGGACAGTCTGTTCCTCTAGCCATTTTTATCTGTCTGTGTAAGCATTTACCTTGGCTGCTTTTTTACAGATAGTGTTCAGTTTTATAGAGATCCTGAATGGAATATAAATGTGAAGGCACACTTGACACATCATTTCTACACAATAAAAATGATGGAAATAAGATATTGAAGACTGGTTTGACAAGATGGGAATAACATTGAGGGGAACATATCAAGTAAAGCAGTGCCAGATTCTGAATATGATCAATCATATCATATATAGAGCACATCCACTATTTGACAAAAGTGAGTACGCCTCTCACATTTTGAAAGTATTTTTATTTTGTTATATCTTTTCATAGGACAACACTGAAGATATGACACTTTAACACAATGTAAAGTAGAGCCTGTATAACAGCGTAAGGTCTCTTTTGGACGGGAGGAAGAACTGCACGCCTGCGCCAGTGTATTTCGGTTGCAATCTGCAGACAATGCAAGTTGTAACACCTCGGGTGTCAAGTGCAAACGTGTGAGAGTATTACCTGGCGGCAGAGGACTGGGACAAGTCGAGCCTGAGTATGGCTGCAGCTGCACTCAGATATGACTCTATGGGGAAGCCGCCTGTCTAGTGTTGGTACTGGGTGCTAACAAGCACCTGGATGGTGCAGGAGAGCAACTGACAGGCAGTGACCCCGCCTGTCAGTTGCCTGTGTGGAAGAGGCCTTAATTTGCTGTCCCATCAAAATATTTCAAAATAACTGGCTAGGGGTAGACATTGGGAGTTTGGCTTATAAGCACACATTATTAGTTATTTTGGGGGGGAAATGTTGGGGGGCTCAGCCTATGCTCAGGACAGCTTATACGCGATTCTGTATGTCCTGTCAGCTACCTACCTGACCTACGTTCCTCTTCTATTAGCCTTGTTCTGGGCTGAGTTACAGAGGATGCCAATCTAGACACTTCTCTGAGCGTCATCTCTTTGTCTAGACAGTTTTCTTTCATTGTCATCACCTGAGGCACCCTCGTCTTTCACTCTTCGAACCTATTTCACATTTTTCCTTGATGCAGAAAGACATCAGAGCTGACAACCCATGTAAATCAATGCAAGTCAGTAGGCTGTCCACATCTACTTTGTTTTTTCCTTTCACGGAAAAAATATTTTTTTCTTCTTACACCTGTCCACTTTTTTTTTTATAGAATGGATAGGAGCTGAAGATGCTTGCACTTTAATATGTACAAGCGTACATCGAATGCATCAAAATGTGCAAGCAGAAAAGCATATAGCCAAAACACAAAACCAAACGTACATTGTACACATCAAGGTTCTCATAGATATAGGATGATTACTGCTGATCTGACTGTCAGGCTAGGAAACAGACTATAGGATAGCTTTTGCCTGACATCCAAGCTTTACTGATTTCACATGAAGAAAGGATCCATATTATTCTTCCAAGGAGATATGATTTTATAGGGCATAAATATTCTTACTTGACTAGTGTGAGCCAGATATTGATTTTACTAGTAGTATTACTGGTATTAATATGTGATACTTACTGTTATTACTTTAGTATCTTATATAACATCATCATCTTCCATTGCACTGTACAAAGTAGGAAACAACAGACATAAGTACACAATACAAAAGTGGTAAACATCAAATATCACGGAGCAAGTAAAAATGGCGCACAGCTCCGCTGGATCATTATGGCGCCGCCATTCAAATCAATGGTAAACGATGTCTGCAGTTTTCAAGCGTTACATTATGGCGCACGCATCGGATCCAGAAATTATGGCGCAGGCCAAACAATATTTAACATTTTCAGATATGTAGTACCAGTAACTTTAAAACGTTATTTATGGTTCCTCTGATCCCCCAGACCCCCCCCCCCCCCAGTGTACATTCTCTGCCCTACACAAGCAGATCTTATTAGCAGCTAATGGATGTACCTACACGCTGGAGGCTGTACTGATTCACCAATCACGCAGGAGGCGCTGCCCCAGAACCACCAATCACTGCTACTCATTTCTCTGCTCCGTCTCCTAATTGGACGCGCTGGTCTCGGAGGCGGGAGCATTGGGTCCAATTAGGAGACGGAGCAGGGAAATGAGTTGCGGTGATTGGCGGTTCTGGAACAGCACCCCCCCCCCGCATGATTGGTGGATTAGTACAGCTTCCAGCGTGCAGGTACATCCATTAGCTGCCTGTAATGCTTGGTGGTGTATTCTCCACAGTCAGCATGCAACGCATGAGCTGGCGTGGAGGAGGTACACACACTAGCACAAGGAAACAGGCTATCCCTAGTATAGTGGAGGGGAGGACTGACTCCAATAGGAGATTGTGGCGCACAGAGCCGGTGCAGATCTGACAGCCACAAACAATGCCTTCGTTATAACGTCTCAGCGCAAAGTAGCGCTGAGCGCATAAACCAGAACTGAGGAGATCAGGACAGGTAGACAGAATGAACGCTTGCTAGCTAGCGGCTACTTAGCGACAGCAAGCGTCCAAAACCAGACAGACTGGAATGAGGCAGCCAATGCGTTGCGGCGATGGCGTGCCTCACAAAGACAGGACAGGATAGTCAGAAAATAGCAGGATCGAGATAGATGAACGTAACACAGATAAATATACAATAAGTATGTTTTCCTAGCGTATTACAATTACAGCTATCAATGAAACTATTTGTAACGTCTGACCAACATATGCATACATCGGCAATGAACCGATATATGACATAAGCAGGAACGCTGACTAGGACTGTAGCAATACAGGGGACAGGACTCAGAAGGATTCGCTATCTCCTCGCAGAGATGAACGCAATCCACAAACGGTAACCAGGAGCAGGGTAACTACCTCAGCACGGGTGGTCACGGTACGCGCAACCTACCAAAACGTGCTGGAAAGCTGACTAACTGCACACAGGATATAAACAGTTCGTGTACGTATACATCAGCGACACTGATGTATCAACATAACACAAATACAAGGAAAATAATAAACGTGCTGGTATGCATATATATGGGCAATGAACCAATATATGATGCAAAACCAGCAAAGTATCTTTAGAACAAGAAACACGATCGGGGCTGAAGCGACAGCAAGACTGGCTTACACTGAAGCTATGAAAACCCAAGGAAACCCTGCAGGAAGCAGATCTTTATACTGAGGTCATCCAATGGGAGCAGACATGCAGATTCCCACACAGGTGAATGATAATCAGTCACAAGCTGACAGCAGGGAAAGACAGACAAAGCTATGCAGCTTGCATGGAAAGACATCAGAACTGCCTGAGCTGCAGCACTACTACTTCCAGCAACACCTGCTGCAGCAGCGATCATTACAGTACCCCCGCCCTTAAAAGCGGATTCCAGACGCTTTTCAAAACTGAAATTCCCAACAAAACAGTCTGACTGATAATTCATGATGACCGGGACAGCCTGGCAAGACCGAATTCCAGAATCAGTCCCCACAAGACTGGACCCATCAGAACCAGAACCTACAGAACCATGCCCATCAGTACTACAAGCCCCAGTGTGACACCCATCAGAACCATGATTTCCAGAAGAAAGCCCTCCGAAACTCCCTGAGCGATACCCACCGCCTTCCAGGAACCGTTCAGAAACGCCAAAGCCTTTGCAATGCCCACCGGTACTGTCTTTACCAACACAAAACCCACTGTTGAACCAGTCCAAGGCACCAGGACAAGTTTTCTCGGAGACCTCCCAGAACACCTTGAAGCTCCAAAGAGATCCCCATAGGTCAGAATGCCCCTTAGGCTCACATGGAGAACCATCAAGAACCCCTATGGAACCTAGGGCAATTCCCGAGTCAGGGCCACAAGGACAAACATCAATATCAGGGCTTTCAGGGACCAGAACCATCTCTGGGCATGCAGGCAGACTGGCAACATCAGAACATGTTCCAACTAAGGAAGCATCAGAGCACGCTAACACCTTAGACACACTTGGGCATTCTGGCACACAAAGAACATCTGGGCACACTGGCACAAGAGAAACCTCTGGGCACGTCAAGGAACTGTGAGCCTCAGGGTCAGCCAAGACGGGACCAAAACCAGGACCGGCCCAAAAAAAATCATCATGACTAGACTTCGCAACTACTGGATTTTTACACGAGAATGCAGGATCAGACTTAGATGTCGCTGATTCCAGCAAAGTCAATAACAAATCAGATTCAGGGGCACTAACAAGACAGGACAAATCTTCTGATGTATGCACTGAACCAGATAGGGACTCCACAACTACCTCTGGACTGGACAGAGACTCATTTAATATACTGGATTGGAGCTCATGAGGCGCTGCAGAACAAGTCAGTATTGCAGCAGCCCCCACTGGACTAGGCAAAACTGAAGAATTCCCTGGACAGGAAGGGGACTCTGGAACCTCTGCCACAGCGGCCAGAGAACCAGAATCTTTCAGGATACAAGGCAGGGTTTCAGGAATGCTTACTAAATCAGACTGAAATTCTGAGACTTCTGTTATTTTGACCAGAGAATCAGAATTATCCATGTTACAGGGCAAGACTTCTGAAACATGCAGAGGACAGGGCTGGAGTTCCTCGGCTGTTACAACACTGGAGAGGGACTCAACAACATTGGTTAAATCAGACTGTGTACAGGGCAAGGTATCTGACACACTTGCTGACGAGGACAATATTTCAATGGCTTCTGCTTTGCTGGGCAGAAATTCATCAAGTTTTATTAGAGCAGACTGTAATTCCAAAACAGCTGCTAGACAAGTGAATATTACTGCAACACCAACTGAGGTAAGCAGTGCTTCAGACTCCTCTGCTAGAGGGTTTAAAGTATCCAAAGTACTGGGTGAAGCATAAGACTCTGCGACCACAGCTTCACTGGACAGGATCACTGAACAGTCCATATTGCAGGGCAAAACCATGGAAGCACCTGCTGGACAGCATAATGATTCTGTGACCTGAGTTTCATTGGAGAGATCTACTGCACAATTCATGGTACAGGGCAAATTTATTGGAAAATTTTCTGAACAAGGTAATAATTCTGCGATTTCAGGTTCACATAGCAGATGCTCTGAGCTATTCACGAAAGTAGAGCGAGGTGTAGAAACAGGAAGATCAAGACACAATGTTTGCGCATCTGAATCACCATTCATTTGTAAAATTGGAAAATTCAGATGCTGGGGTTCTGAGGTTACTAGACAGGATTGCTGGGACTCGGAAACTGATGTAGTGCATCTATTGGCATCTGCTGGATCAGACAGGAGTTGAACTTTATTAACACAGGTAATTTCTGCAGAAGTGTTTGCAGAGACAGGCAAGATTTTTCTGGTGTCTGTTTCACTAAAAGAGTCATGAGTACTGGCTAGGCTGGACTCGGAAGTCAGCAGGACCTCTGGATTCTCTGCTGAGAAATTTGCGCAGGGCAAGGTTAAGAATGTATCAGTGGCTTCTGTTTTACTGGGAAGTAACACTGAGTTATCCATGGTACAGGGTGGAATTGCAGGAACTTCAATTTCACACAAAAAGAGCTCCGAATCACCTGCTGAATCAGCCAAAGGTGCTGAAGCAGGCGGGTCAGAACGCCAAATTTGCGAATTCGGAGTCACATACAAATCATCCAAAATCAGTTCCCACACATCAATCAAAGGAGCCACACAGTCATACCTACACACACCAGCCTCTATTAGGTTATAGGCTGACTTAATGCATACGTTCAATACCATTTCACTTTTTGCACTGTAAAATTGACAAAATGAACTTGAATCATTCTTCCATTCACAGACCAGGGCTTCCATCTCTCCCCTCTCGAATGGAGGATCCCATGCATACTTAACAGCGAAACATTTAGGCTGATCACAGTCTGCAGATATGATTGTGGCAGGCACATGTATAGGGTTAATTAGCAGGTGATTGGCAGATTCCTTATTCTTAAGAATCTCCAATACCTGTAGCAAGTGTTGAACTGTAGTGTATGCAAACTTCCCTTGGTTCACAAATAAGTTGATTTGTTCAATACTCTGTAATATCTCATCATAATCATACTCAGATAATTCTTTTAAACAAAAATCTTTATTTTCCCTAGCCAGGGAGGAAAGTTCATTAGTAGTTTCATAAGTCCATTTAACTCCCCTGAAAGACAATTGCATTTCATTATCTGTTAATGGCAGAATCTCATTATAGGTCTCAGTCGCTAAGGATAACGATTCTGCAGATTGGACACGTTTCTTAGAACGTTTGCGTTTTGCCTTTGACCTTGCTGTTTTTGGTGATTTATTCAAAGCTGCAGGAAAATTATCAGTAACACTTTCTGCTTGCTGCTCATTCTTGCAAGCAATTGAAGGAGCAGCTGATTGGCCTGCTGCCAGGAGTTCATTAAGAGGAAAAGGCAATGGATCTATGCGCAACCAGTTATGGATCACAAACGCTAGAAATTCCAGCGGTCTCTCTTTCAAATCGGAATGATTGAGAACATCAAATGCCCACTGGAATAATTCCCCTTTAAACAAAATATAACTTAGTTGGAGTGCCCAGGTTGAAACAGGAGTCGCTTGGAGATCAGGATTGGTCAGGAACCTGGCACATTCAGAGAAAAACTCATTTTCTGTTTCAGAGCCAAGTTCTTCAAATTTCTTAAAGGAACAGGAACCATAATTAACAGTGTCATACTTTCTGGGAATCCCCCCCACAATGGGGATTGGTAATGGGGTTTTCATAATGTAACGCTTGGTGGTGTATTCTCCACAGTCAGCATGCAACGCATGAGCTGGCGTGGAGGAGGTACACACACTAGCACAAGGAAACAGGCTATCCCTAGTATAGTGGAGGGGAGGACTGACTCCAATAGGAGATTGTGGCGCACAGAGCCGGTGCAGATCTGACAGCTACAAACAATGCCTTCGTTATAACGTCTCAGCGCAAAGTAGCGCTGAGCGCATAAACCAGAACTGAGGAGATCAGGACAGGTAGACAGAATGAACGCTTGCTAGCTAGCGGCTACTTAGCGACAGCAAGCGTCCAAAACCAGACAGACTGGAATGAGGCAGCCAATGCGTTGCGGCGATGGCGTGCCTCACAAAGACAGGACAGGATAGTCAGAAAATAGCAGGATCGAGATAGATGAACGTAACACAGATAAATATACAATAAGTATGTTTTCCTAGCGTATTACAATTACAGCTATCAATGAAACTATTTGTAACGTCTGACCAACATATGCATACATCGGCAATGAACCGATATATGACATAAGCAGGAACGCTGACTAGGACTGGAGCAATACAGGGGACAGGACTCAGAAGGATTCGCTATCTCTTCGCAGAGATGAACGCAATCCACAAACGGTAACAGGACAAGATTCAGAAGGATTCGTTATCTCCTCGCAGAGATGAACGCAATCCACAAACGGTAACCAGGAGCAGGGTAACTACCTCAGCACGGGTGGTCACGGTACGCGCAACCTACCAAAACGTGCTGGAAAGCTGACTAACTGCACACAGGATATAAACAGTTCGTGTACGTATACATCAGCGACACTGATGTATCAACGTAACACAAATACAAGGAAAATAATAAACGTGCTGGTATGCATATATATGGGCAATGAACCAATATATGATGCAAAACCAGCAAAGTATCTTTAGAACAAGAAACACGATCGGGGCTGAAGCGACAGCAAGACTGGCTTACACTGAAGCTATGAAAACCCAAGGAAACCCTGCAGGAAGCAGATCTTTATACTGAGGTCATCCAATGGGAGCAGACATGCAGATTCCCACACAGGTGAATGATAATCAGTCACAAGCTGACAGCAGGGAAAGACAGACAAAGCTATGCAGCTTGCATGGAAAGACATCAGAACTGCCTGAGCTGCAGCACTACTACTTCCAGCAACACCTGCTGCAGCAGCGATCATTACACTGCCCCTAAGATTTGCTCGTGTAGGATTATTGTAGGATATATTTCAAACCAGGGGCTGAGGGGGGCACGGTTAGAGGAGATCACCGGGAGACAAAACTGGACATGCAAGAGTTAGACACTGGACCTGCGAGGACGGGAAGAAGACAGTAACCGGAGGACACAGTGGGACATGGGGGGAGGAATAAAAGGAACGATAAATAACGTTTTAAACTTACTACATATCCCTAAAATGATAATTATCGTTTTAAAAGATTTATCGGCGGCACCATGCGCCATTTTTTCTGCCGCGCCATTTTTCACTGTACCCCAAATATCATGGTGGCTAATACACACCACGTCTAACAAACATACAGCACAACAACAGCGAACAACACCAATAGGGAGAGCTTACAATTTAAACAAATAGACCCTTATTCAATTCGCTTTGTCTCCTAATGCTTCATACACACTTGAGATAACAATCTTTGGAAAAGGCAAGATCACAGACCAATTTTACCCCATTCCTTATGAGTATGAGAGCCATACTCTACACAGTCTATTCTATGGAGCTGCACTCCCCATCAGATAAAATCTTTTGCAGGATGCTGCACACAAAGATGCTGTACACACTCAAAAGATCATTATCTGCAAAAGATCTGTTCCTGCAAAATATCCATTCCTGCAAAATGCATTCATAGTCTATGAGATCTGCAGATCATCATACACACCTTGTTTAACAGACATTCATCTGCAGATCTGGCAATCATCTGCAGATCTGAAAATCCACCCTGGTGAATCTGATCTGCAGATGATCTGCAGATGATTGTCTGTTAAACCAAGTGTGTATGATGATCTGCAGATCTCATAGACTATGAATGCATTTTGCAGGAATGGATCTTTTGCAGGAACAGATCTTTTGCAGATAATGATCTTTTGAGTGTGTACAGCATCTTTGTGTGCAGCATCTTGCAAAGATTTTATTTGTTGGGGAGTGCAGCTCCATAGAATAGACTGTGTAGAGTATGGCTCTCATATTACATGGAAGGGGGTAAAATTGGTCTGTGATCTTGCCTTTTCCAAAGACTTTTATCTAAAGTGTGTATGAAGCATAAGTTTTCTCCTAGGAGATATTTTTTCATCTTCTTTTTAAAATAACTTTTCAGTACTCTGCAACTGAAAAAGTACCAAAAAGTAAGTGAAGAAGTACTGTCAAAATGATTCAATTTTTTTGCTTGTGAATGGCTTAAAAGTCATTTTATTGATAGGTTGTGACGATATCACCTAGGAGAAAACTTGTTGCTCCTAGGTAACTCCAGGTTATCAACCACAGCAATTGTTGCTGTCCACATCACTACTTTGCATGGTGGGTTAAGGCTAGGCCCCCACCAGGGGAATGTTAGTTAAGCTACACCTGGGGAGATCTGTTAGCATTAGACATCAAAATGGAGGGTTCTGTGTGAGAATAGGGTTAAGTTAGGACATAGTAAAATATTGGTAAAATTTCTTAGCCATTTTTACTTGTAAGGCTAGGGGAACTGGGTATCTTCTTACTAATGTTGTTTAACATGTACTGTATACCATGGACTGTTGCAAACATTGTAATTCTCCATATTTGTATACCAATCACTGTTGTTGACATTTTACACCAGACACCAGCAGATGCTGTAGTTCTATAGCAGGCACATCAGTGGGTGCTGTCGTTTTACTCCGAACTCTCGAAGAAGCTTTAGGTAATGGGATAGGCCCAGAACAAACTTTTTAGCAGATCTTTAAATTGTAGCAGCACTATGGTAGGTGCTGTAGTTCTCCATTATGCATAGTGGCAGGTGATGAACTTGTGATAGTAAAATAGATGTTGTAGCTATGAAAAAAAAATCCATGAAAATGAAACAATGTGCAGTTGGTGGCTTAAAAGCAATTCTGAAGCCAAAATAAATGTATGAGATAATGAATTGTATGTGTAGTACAGCTAAGAAATAGAACATTAGTAGCAAAGAATAGAGTATCATATTGTTTTCCAGCACAGGAAGAGTTAAAAAAAAAACTTCAATTGTTATCAATGCAAAACAGCTTCTCTGCACTCTTCGACTATGGGTCGAATACAGTCCTATTTTCTGAAGCACTTAAACAGCCAAGTAACAGTAAGATACAGCTTGAGTTAAGGTTTTAACTACTAGCCAACCGCTGCACGCTAATTGGCCCCAGGACTGCTCCATGCCAATTGGCATGAACAGCTTTCAATGGGGCTAGCAGGAGATTGCGTGCATCTCCGCCTCTGCCTTCATTCTCCCAGCAGATTGCCGCTCGGAGACTGTTAGACGGCGAAACCCCCGTCTAATTATGCTGTACAGTGCTGCGATCTAAGGCAGCACTGTACTGGGGGCAGCCGTGTGGCATGGCTGTCCCCCTGGGATACAGAAGAGCGATGAAGCCTATGACAGCCGATCGCTGTCATTGGCTGACTGGGGGGAGGGAGTCAAAATAAATAAATAAATAGCATAATTAATAAAAAAAAAAAACAACATAAATATTTATAAAAAAAATAAAATAAACACTGGGGCAGCGATCAGACCCCACCAACAGAGAGCTCTTTTATTGGGGTGAAAAGGGGGGGGGGATCATTTGTGTGCTGAGTTGTGCGGCCCTGCAGCGAAGCTTTAAAGCTCCAGTGGCCTACTTACAGAAAAATGGCCTGGTCTTTAGGAGGGTGTAACACTGCAGCCCTCAAGTGATTAATGCAGGAAAGTTTAAAGGGTCATTATTTCTGTTTTGTTTAATAGTTTAAAAGACAGAGGGTCATATCCTATTCCAGGTGAAAAGTAGCTTGCAGATGCGAGCTACTTATCACCTTGCCATCGCATGAACGCCGATCATTAGGGAGCATTACTCAGGCGAAAGCCTGAGCGATGCTCCCTTTTACCGGGTGATGGGGAGTGAGGCTTTACCCTGTGGTGCTGTCCTTCAGCACCGCTGCCTTACTCAACACATGCGCAAACACGCCGAACATCTGCCGCCATCTTCCGCCACTGCATCTGGGGGTATACTTGAATAAGGAGGCCCCCAGAGCTCCCTGTCGGGCCGCCACACATCTCTGAAGCCCCCCACACAGCTGCACTGGGCACCCCTTTCGATATACATATACCTGCTAATCACCTGCTGCTTTTTACCGCAAGTTTCCCATCGCGTAATTACAGTGTATGAGTAATTTGTGTGAATCGGAGCCTCAGCAAAGCATCTTTGAAGCTCCCACTGGGACTCCCCTTTGGTCCACTGTCTGAGCCAATGAAATGGCTCAGACAGTGGACCAATTGGGAGCCCCGGCAGGAGCTTCAAAGATGCATTGCCGGGGTACTGATTAAAGGAGACCCCCAGATGCAGCGGCAACGACGTGAGTTAGTGAGCTAACGCTCATGTCTGCTGGAAAGCATTGCTTCCCTGAGACATGAAAAGGGCAATTAGATATCATGTAAAGAAATCACTGAGCGATTATATCACCAAAGTGAGTTATTTTCAGCCCAGGAGGGAGTCTTAAGTTAAATAGGATAAGGCGATGCTCCCATTGCCTAAATTAAGAGCTAGCAATATGATATGGCCGAGTGTGGTTTTAAAACTGCCACTGTGACAGAATGATGTAATGTTATAAAATAAAAAGCTATGTAACTGAAAATAAAAATTTGAGACTATTTACTTTGCTACTAATGTTCTATTAATTATTTGTACTACACATACACACATTTTTTCTTTGTCCTCAAATTGGACATAAAATCGACATTAGTGTAGCTACAAAGTTAATTTTACACCAGCTTCCCAGTACTGTGTGTGTGCGCGAGCATGTATGTTAGTACAGGTGTGTGTGTGTGTGTGTGTGTGTGTGTGTGTGTATGTGTGTGTGTGCGCGAGCATGTATGTTAGTACAGGTGTGTGTGTGTGTGTGTGTGAGTGTGTGTGTGTGTGTGTGTATGTGTATGTGTGTGTATGTGTGTGTGTATGTTATACACCCAAACATCTTAGTAGGAGGAGGGGTACACTATGAATAAATATGATTTTTTTAGCGCTATAGCCATAATGAAGCACTAATGTTCTCTCTGTTTCATGGCCCTGAAACACAGTTGCCTCTGCATCTCTTATGTCTACACCACTATTAAATGGCATAAAAAAGAACATGGCACAGATTTCTTTGGTTTGAAATAAATTATTCAGCTACTTGAAATGTAGATTAAGCAGAGGACAAGATGCTAATGTATTTGTTTTGACAGATGAACTGTGTCCGACTCTGAAGAGCGAAGGACTTGGCACAGGATGGGAGGCAAGCACAAATAATACAGGTACGGCTAAAGAAATAGCGCTGCTGACCTGACACTGCGTTTATCTGTCACTTGTGATTTTCAAGACATCAAAGCAGTTCAGTTTCACAGTTATTTTATCCTGATCGCCTGTGTTCCTTTTTATCAGATGATTTGCCAGTTTCCACAGTGTAAACCTGTTAAGTGAGAATTTTATTTCCTTCTGTGGAGTATATCTTCTGTTTTAGCTTTTTTCTTGCAAATGTAGGAGTCTCACAGCTTATTTGTAGGTGTCTGGAAGCTGGCACGCTGTGATGTATGTATCATCGCAAAGGCGAGCCTTTTCTTCTAACCAACAAAATTATTTGCTGCCCAAGGCCGATTCCCCGCTGTATTTTTTAGCCTTGCTGTAGATCATTATCTTGGAAGCTTTATGCCAGTCGGCACAAATTTCTGATGCCAAGGAAAAGTAATAAGATGGTTGACAAAAGAAGATATTTTTCTACTTACATACAAAGATGTCTTTCTAGCTATTTACTAGATTAAATATACAGTAAAAATATACACCGGTTACATGACAACTACATCTAGGATTAAATGCACAAATTTGGAATCAAATGACTGAAATGATTCTAAAACACAAATACAACTCATCCAGAGTCAGCCCCTCTCCCACCATTGAAAGGGGTGTCTAGAATATGCCTGCTGCTGCCATTCCTCATCTAAATTCGGTTCTAGTGTATTGACAGATGGCAGGATAGTAATCTCCAGCGGAAATCCTGGGTGAGAAGAGGAGTGTAACCTTTCGAAGACATTGTGTAGTTTTAGATAGTTCTGTATACTCTCTGTACAATCTACGGTATCTGTAAGTATTCATCATTGTTGGCATGGCTGGGTGATCTATAAATAGTGTTTAAGTGGAACTGAACCAAGTTGACAAAATGTAGTTAACAGTGAAGCCACATTGGTAAATTGTCCTATCACCACACTGCAGCTAATGCAGTGCAGGGAGGATGCAATACCCACACCGCCCACCATGCTACTCTCACTTTTACAGAAGGCACTGATTAAGCCTCGGATCTTTGCCCCTAACTATGTGCCTGAGGCTGCAGGACTGGAGCTGGGTGGTGAGTAACATCGCTCTCCGACTCGGCTGAGAGTGGGGACGTTTGGGAAGGTCAGGGAGCTGTCTCTGCTACATAAGGCACCAGAGAGGTACATGCCTACAGTGACTTATGATAAATCCAGCACTGTCCATTTCATTTTGAGCTACACTGGGTGGATAAGGTCTGGGAGATTGGTGAGGGGGAACTTTAATTAATTAATTTAATTGTTGAATGTTGATCTAGATATTCTGTGTCAACCTGACTTGCCCCTTGGAACCTAATGTCAACTTGACATGTACAAATGAGGGTTTGCTTGCTATGATGACTTCATCAGTGCAGGGTTGTGAAACAGATATATGTCTGAAAATGTATGGTCTACAGGACAGGCTTTCTTAAAGGGGTCCTGTGGAGTTAAAAAAAAAGCAAAACAGACACTTACCTGGAGCTTCCATCAGCCCCCTGTAGCTTTCATGTCCCGCGCCATCCTCCTACGATCCTCTGTTCCACGCCACCGGCACTGGTCAATTATTCGTCTAACAAGATGAATAGTGCGTGTTCCCTCTTGCGTCTCCGGAAGCTTACTGTGTAGGCACAGTATGAGGTTTTCTCGTACTCCTCCTGTGCAGTAAGCTCCCGGAGACACAAGCGGGAGCGAGCACGCGCGCGGCCATGGCCACGCAGCCACAGTCTCACTGAAGGGATAATTAGACCGGGACGGCGGTGGGGAACAGACGATCGTAGGATGACGGTGCGGGACATGACAGCTCCAGGGGGCCGATAGAAGCCCAGGTAAGTTTCTGTTTTTGTTTTGTTTTGTTTAACTCCACAGAACTCATTTAAAGTGAAACTTAACGGAGGAATAAAAAAAAAGTTTCACTTACCTGGGGTTTCCCCCAGCCCCCTGCAGACGTCCAGTGCCTGCACCATCTCAAACTGAAACTCTAGTCCTCTGCAGGCTGCTAGTTTTTTTTTTTTAATTTTCGGTGCAGGCCATTGCGCAATCGAGTACAGGTGCAGTAAGAAACTAGTTGCCTGTGGGGGTCCGGAAAAGATGGCGCAGGCACAGAACTTCTCTGCAGGTGGCTGGGGGAAGCCCCAGGTAAATGAAACTTTTTTTTTATTATTCCTTAAGGTGCATACACACATCAGACTATAGTCTTTGGAAAATGAAAGATCACAGACCAATCTTACCACCTTCCATGTACTATGAGAGCCATACCTACACAGTCTATTCTATGGAGCTGAACTCCCCATCAGACAGAAATCTTTGCAAGATGCTGCACACAAACATGCTGCACACACTCAAAAGTTCAGTATCTGCAAAAGATCTGTTCCTGCCAAAAATCCATTCTTGCAAATTGCAATGATAGTCTATGAGATCTGCAGATCATCATACACACATGATTTAACTGACATTCATCTGCAGATCAGATTCACCAGGATGGATTTTCAGATCTGCAGATGATTGCTTGATCTGCAGATGAATGTCAGTTAAATCATGTGTGTATGTGGATCTGCAGATCTCATAGACTATCATTGCAATTTGCAGGAACAGATCTTTGGCAGGAACAGATCTTTTGCAGATACTGATCTTTTGTGTCTGTACAGCATCTGTGTGTGCAGCATCTTGCAAAGATTTTTTTCTGATGGGGAGTTCAGCTCCATAGAATAGACTGTGTAGAGTATGACTCTCATACTACATGGAAGGGGGTAAGATTGGTCTGTGATCTTTCATTTTCCAAAGACTATAGTCTGATGTGTGTATATGCACCTTTAGTTAAGGTTCACTGTAAGTGAAAAAATCCTTTGCACTATATCTAATTCACAAGCTCTAATATACAGGAATTTGTAACCTAGCAATCATTATAGAAGAGATCCTAGTGATATCTAGAGACAGACAGTCATTTTCTGTGGGGGAAAAAAATAAAACAAAATCCTCTAACTTACTGTATTGTCTTCGTTGAACATGGTTACAAGAATTCCCATGTAGTAAATGTATATATATATTTTTCTTTTCAAATGTACAAACTATCTGCATGAAATTCAGATTTTCCTGAAAGCTATTTCTGAGTAAACACAGCTGAGCATTCTCAGAAAATAAATACTCCTCGCTCTCCACTACAACACATTCACATATTTTCCCAATCTGCTGTTACTTTAAACCTGCCTCCTTCCCCCAAAAGATGAATAAATGCTTCAGACTTAAGTGCTCATAAATTCAGCTTTTAGTGCCGTTAGATTAAATTCAGTGTCCGCGCAGCGTTCTTTCTTTTCCCACCGTCACAGCTACTTTCACTATCTTTTCCAATCTTCTTTGTTTCCTCCACTTGGAAACTTTGTCAGACAATGTAATTTTCTTAACAGCCTAGTAAATAATTTCACTTGTATATTGGAAACTTTTAAATGCAATTTATTTTGGATTCCGTCGGCGCTTTTTGTGTACATTAGAAGCGTTCCTTCAAACATTGATAAATAGAAGCAATATCATAAGATAAGAGCAGTGTTGTTTTGACATGCATGCCCTGCAGAGAGACATTAATTTGTGTTAGCAGACACATGCTGATTGTGATTCTTCTAGAGGCTGAAGCAGCACATAAAAACTAGACACAGTTTTAGTCTTACTAGGTTTCCTGTTTAAGGAAATTGCTTTAAAAAAAAAAAAAAAACGAAATAAGTGCTAAAATATTGAGACTTGTTATAAATCTTTCTCATTTTTTGTTATCCAGGATTTAATTTGATCAAGAGGTTTTCTCTCCAGAGAACTAGCTCAATAAAGAAGATTCGAAACCCCAAAGGACCTGTAATTATGAGATTAGGAGGGACCAGTCTTGTGGAACAGACAGTGTGAGTAAAAAAATAATGATGATTGTGGTATAAAACATTATATTTAAGTAACAATCACTTCCGATTACTTCACAAGTCATACTCCACTTGTATTTCTGACCTCACAAATAAAGTGGTCCTTGAAAGTTTGTAAACCCTTTAAAAGGTTCTATATTTTTATATAAATGTGACCCTATCAGTTTCAAACAAGTCTTAAAAGTATGTGAAGAAAGTCTAGTCAAACAAATTAAACAAAAATGTATTTTGTCATGTATTTATTAATATACCTGAATTGGAACAGAAAAGTTGATTTTTACTTACTTGGGGCTTCTTTCAGCCCCTCATAGTCTGTCAGGTCCCTCAGTGTCCTCTGGGTCCCTTCCTATGTGCTACTGCCCCCTCCTGTCCTTTCTTCACCTCCTCTATTGTGCTCCCTTTGCCAGGAGCATTCTGTGCATGTGCGGTACAATTCTTTTGAGAAACGCCCAATTGCAGAATGCTCCTGATAATGGGAGACCGTGCATGTGACCAGAAGTCCAGATGCAGATCTTTCTGAGGGGGCAGTGACACATAGGAGGGCACCTGGTGGACACCTGACATACTAGGGGGGGGATGGAAGAAGCCCCAGGTAAGTAGAAACCCACTTTTTTGTCCCAATTCAGGTGTGCTTTAAAAAACTATCCAATAACGTGTTTGTGTATGGCAAAAGTAACTAAGGGCTTGAGCACACTGTTGCGTTGCTGAGCAGACTTCAGCAACATGTGTCAGTGGGTGAAACTCAGAGACATCAGACAGTGAATAGACAGCATTGTTGGATAGGCACACTAATGCACTGCACAGCAGTGTGGTCTGAAAACACTGCTAGATGCATTTCTGAATGCAACGCAGCACTGTCTCATTCAGCAGAGTTGAATGGGGCAGCAATGCAAAAGGGTGCAATGTAGGGTCCATGCATTTGTGTAAAACACACAGCCACCTGCACCATTGCAGATCAAAGTGTAGTGTGTTCTTCTCAGTTCTAAATTATGCTCTCAGAATTTGATGCTCCTTGCGCAGCAAACAACTGCAGCTGAACATTTGGACAAAGGGAAATACTGGTTATTAGGCAGTTGGACACAGCCATTATTTCCCTCAATGCAACAAGGCTCCCACAGTGTGATGTCAGGACCTAGGTGCTGACATCACACTGTGGTAGGGTCTTCACCACAATTTCAGCCATACAGACCCCCCTGATGATCTATTTGAGAAAAGGTAAAGATTTCTCAAGGGAAAAGGGACCTCAGCTACTAACCGACCAATCACTGGTTACAGTTCCTCTTTAACTCTAAAATTAATGTGAGGAAACACACCAACATCCAAGAGCTGAAGCTGTTCTGTATAAAGGAATAGACTGAAGTTCCTCTGAGTCAATGTGTTGGACTGATCAGCAGCACCACTGTAAATACAATACAACCTGCCTTCTCCACTCCAACTCTTATCTTCTAGTGTAATTTTTACTCAAGACCTTATCTCACTCGGATCTACAACAGCAGCATTTGCTATTCTCTGGAACTGAATTGCAATAACTGAAATAACATGAGAATACTTTTATTAAATGCATTGTGGATTTCTGAACCTCTTCTGAACACACACAGCTGAAATCTATGCCCTGTTTGGAGCTTTTTGTCCGTGCCAGGGTGTAGATTTCAAGCAACTGTCGCCACACACTCCTGCTGCTATTGCCACTTTGTTGCTGCTAAACTCAGCTGTAATGACAGCTAAGCTCTGTGTGCTGGTCAGGAGTTGGCAACTGATCATGTGATCACTCTGACCTGATCAAAGTGATTACAATTGAAAACTAAAAAAAAGGCCCTAGTCCTGCCTGCCATCCAGAAAAGGTTAATATTTGCCAATGGCAGTCACCATTAACAAGCAAAATGCAAAACACTAGGACTTCCCTTCCTTTGTTTCCTCTAGTTTGACTTCCTAGAAGCCCCAAAAATAAATATTGTCGATTGAAAGCATTATAGAGAACTGTCTGAAGGTATTGGAGCCTCAAAAGTCCATCCGGTCCTGGGCTCTGAGGAAGAAATATTTTGAAGAGTATCATACTTCTACATCATCTTAATTTTTTTCGCTTGGTCTTCATTTCTAAAAAGCTCATTCTCCCCTTCCACATTTATTGTTTAAAAATAAAATCATAAGAAATTATTTTAAACCTGACACTTGAATCATGCAAATTAATCTTAACAGGACACTTTTTCCACCACAGCTAAGGTTCCCATAGTCCCCGACTCATCATTGCTGGCTATTGATTGGAGTGGACCAGAGCAAGCACTATAATAATTCTGTCCTGACATTTCTGAACCGAATGACCAATATTCTTGACGGATTTGGCTTAATGTTGAATCCAAACAGCAGCTCTATTCATAATAAATAATACATAATAAGAAAGTAAGTTACATGGGAGATTTATTAGCAACAGTCAATGAACAATTAAACTTTGTCCACCTCCGATGATGGAAAGGTATTTAATCATGTCCCACCTCTAACTCTCCTGAGTGATATGGCACTTCTGGTGACGGATATTCTCAAGGTGTATGCCCCGGAGGCAGCAATTTGAGAATCTCGTAAAACCCATGCTAATCCTGGAAAGTGATCCTTGGGCCTAGTATCAGCCTGGGCACCTCTCCAACACATTACACAGTGGAGAACTGCAAGCATTTACATTTTTTTTAAATTCTGGCATTTTTCCCAGATGGTCTTCGACTGCATAAATAAGGAATGCGAAAATAACATATTCATAAAAAGGTTTCCTTTTTTCCTCTGGGACATGGATATTATTGATTTGGGGGAATTCACTATACATATGGCAGCTGACATCACGGATAAAATGGTCAATATGGATTATCATAATAAGCTATAACATGCAGGTTGACAGGAGCATTTTCTGGATGAGAACATATTTTCCTGGCTGGTCACTTATAGTCCATATAATGTTTAACATAATGTAGGCAGCAGCTATAAAAATGCTATAAAATACTTCTGTGGCATAGCATTTCATAATGCACAAGTTTAATTATTGAAGCAAGTTATGATAGAGCACAGGAAGAATTTAAATAGTGTCTGATTTAAATAAGCTTTTATGATATGACACGTCAGAGTAAGCGTGCTATATATATTTTTGAGGTTAATTCGGGACACACCAACAGGCTATGGGATAAAGTCATCAAGTGCGCGTTCTTGCTTATATTTGGTGTGCAAATAAAGATGGCCTGAGGTCCTCTTCAATGAGACTTTCTTATTATTATAATTGAGATACTGTCACACACGATCAACCCTTTCATGGCCAGGAGTGGCTACAATAAATTAGAGAACTCCCTACAGGCTGGAGGTCTACTTAGTGCCAAGTTCTCTTCTGGCACCATAATGAGATTGCAAGTGTAATTAGCTGTTCTCTGAGCTGTAATTAAACCACCATCCTTGACTACCCATTCCAATAGAATGACAGCTTTGTGCAAACTGTCTGCACTTTTCCTGTTTTATATCTCACTTTCTGGGGAAGAAGTTTTGATCTGCTAATGGATATTTAGTGGTGACCAGTGACCATAACTCTCAGCAGAACAGATTCTTCTTACTATATGGATTAAATCTCCCTCCATGAGAGATTAGTTAATAGAAAGCACTTCTTTTTTTTTTACTTTCGCTGCGTTCTTTAAGAGTTGCACAATCTGGTACAGACAATTTTTCAGGCTTTTATTAAATTTTTTAAAAGTATGAATTGAAATTGAAGCACCACAAGTCTAAAGACATGTCACGTGTGTATAGCGTGTCTCTTCAGGCATTAGCACAGAATGACATGTGAGCTTTTACATGTATTTGCAGAAGAAACTGCTAGTTCTGAAGTCGTAGGTTATAATGAAGTAAATTACACAGACTACTACTGTTTCAGCTTACAGATTTGAATCTTTAAAGTGGGGTCCTGAAATCCTACTTCCTTTAAGCTACAAATCTACTATAGGCAGTGCCAGCATAGTGACTGACCCAAGTTCCTAACCATCTCTTGTACATAAAACTGAATATGGATGAGGTAGGTGATGGACTGAGCAGCTAAAGAAAGAAATGTACACACTATTTCCATACTCACCCTAAGTCACTGCCTATGCCGCTGGCCCGCTGCCCTTTACAAACACTTTCAGCCACATGTTCTGCTGAAATGCTGGAAAATGTATCCTGGCCTCTTAATTTCCTCCTACTTTTGAGAGTTACATTGTCATTCCTAATTGACTCGTCCATCAGTTAAATCTACTGAGGGCTGTGCTGGGGTGGCAAGGCAGCCAGATGCGGCATCACGAGGCCAATTTCTGATCAATTTCATGCTGAAATTGATCAGGAATTGGCCTGCTGTGTATGGGCAACCAACAGATCTCTCTCTAATCAGATTTGATTAGAGAGAGATTTGTCTCTTGGTCGAATCTGTCCATCACCGCTAGATGTATGACTACCTTAAGTGTATGTAATGTTTGTACTAGAGACAATTTTTGATGGGTGATATAAGGCCAACTTTATTTTTGCTTTTATACAGTACTGATAAGTAAATTGTGTCATCTCATCTCAGACAGGTGTTTCCTCTTGGATTACCCAAGGAGTTCACAGTGGTGATGACTTTGTCAATAAAGAAGCAGACAACAGACCTTGACTGGTATATCTTTCAAATAAGTGACCAGCTGGGGTACCCACAGGTAATTGTTAACTTGTAACATACGTTATTTCCTTTTTTTTTTTTTTTCTTTTTTTTTTGCATGACTGCTTTCACATGCTTAGCAGTTCAAAGCAAACAAATCTAATAGATAAAGTGTAAAGAGTACTTGAAAGAAAAGTTTGCCTTCTTAAAACAGAAGGTATTTGTGATTATTCAGGTTGGAGTGACTTCTGAGATGTCTCCCAGTGCATCACTGCTGAATATGCAAATTATCTTTTGTTGTCCCTGTAAGCTATTCAGAAATCATGCACTGGGAGAAATCTCAGAACTCACTCCAACCTGAATAATAACAAATACCTTCTGTTTTAAGAAGGCAGATTATTGTTTTCCATAGCATTTTAGTGAGAGGGCTTTTTTGGTCCTTTGTAGCCCCTTACACACTCCTAGGAGTTCTGGTTCACCATGAGCTTGCTGGGCAATCTGTAACTCTAAGGGCCTGAGCCCACTAACGCAGTTGTGTCCGCTTTTCAGCAACACATCAATGTTACAGATGCTGAAAAGCAGACAGAAGCAGATACTGCGCACAACTACGTTAGTGGGCTCAGGCCCTTAATAAAAGAAAATAAAGGCAGTACTATATTTTGCAGCCTACAGTCACATACTGAAATTTCAGTGATGGGAGGTAATTTGGCTCTGGCACTCAGGTGTAAGCTGGTTAGGCATAAGTAAGGCATAATTAAATGGGAGATGTTAAGTTTAGACTTTAAAAAAACAAGTTAATGTTAAGGGGCAAGGGTAGGCATCAGGAAAAGCACTTCTTTATGCAATTGGTCAGGGTTATCTGGAAGATGGGAGAACGAAACAACAAAACTACTGCTGAAAATAACAGTTTACCCTTCAATAAAGTTAAATGTCACTCAATTGCCAGTAGAAACAGTATAACACATACATACAACAATGCGGTAGGATGAATGAATGATCAGCACTAGATGCAGACTGGACAGCCTCCAGGAGTAGGGTGACTCACTGTGCCTCCGGATTTTAAGCAACTTAGCAATGTAACCACTAGAAAAAAACAGGTAAAGTTTCTTTACTGCCTGTAATACATACAAACAAAACAGAGATTACAGAATTAATGTATACTGTATAGATTACTGCAATAAGTGTATGCTGCTGGCTGTGCTGCATGGACTTTATGCGTTTATTTATTTTTATTCTATATTGGAAGCCACGATATTGAGTCACCTCTGTATTGTTTCTGGTCCTTCCACACATAGCTGTTTGAACATTTATACTGTTGCATTTCTTCATAACATTTCACAGGAAGATGAGCACAGCATGAAGTGAGGTAAAATAGATATTATTGATTCTTATGTGAAGCACATTATTAATCCGAAATGACATTTTTCTTCGGATGAACCATAAATAGAACAAAGAGTATGTATAGTTCAACATCAATTTGAAAAATGTCAATCCGTCGTCCATTAATTCAGTTAAAACTTAATTCACCCGGTTCAAAAATTCACAGGGCAGCATGCTGTGGCTGTTCTGTGGTTGTTCAAACAACAGGCTCATTTATATATTCTGCAACAAAGAAAAATGTTAGTTATTACTAGGAATCGGGTGTTGCTTTCATTTTCTATAATACTGAGGGAGAAAAGGTCACACTTCTGGCTCTGTTCTTGTAAAATCAATTCATTTTCAATAACTGTGCACTTTATTGTAATTATGAGTCTGAGATAATTCACTAGAGTGTACAGACACTTAATATTTTTATAATAATTATGCCTTGTTAAACAATGACATTTTGGCCTGCATACTTTTGCTGAACTGAGAGGCTTATGGAGCTTGTGATCTCTATTTCCTTTACCAGTTGTCTGGTTGTTGTCCTGGTTGCAGCAGCTGTGGTTTTTAAAGCTTGGCATACAGTGGCGTAACTACAGGGCCCCCCCAGTGAAATTTTGATGGGGTCCCCCAGTGTTTACACCCCTTCCCTCACCTCCCCTTGGTGTCCTTCACAGCCTTGGAGCCCATCTCACAAGGGTCATAAGACAAGTGTGGCCATCGTGATCTTCACAGCCATAACACATGTAGGCACAAAAACACATGATCTAAGTGTAGTCCCCTGTATTGAAGGAAGGGAAGGTTAGTAGTTGGAGCCCCTCTGCAATTGCAGGTGCTGCTGCTCCCCTCTAGTTATGCCCCTGCTGGCCTACACAAGTCAAACTTTCCATTCCACTGATCAGCCTATGTGACTCTTTCATTGAATCAACTTCAAACTGATTCTTTATTTATTAGTTCAATAGACAAAAAGTGATCAGTATCAAGAGTAAAATTGAAAGAACCTCAATCAGTCAAGTCATGTATGCCTAGCTTAAGTCACAGTCCTGGATAAAACACACATTCTGTGGAATCAAACTGGTGTCAGAACACCTGTTATATGTAGGTGGCAATCAGTGATTCCTAATGACTAAGAGGCAGAGAATCAGCTCAAACAGGCAAGTAGCATTTTCTACTGATGTTCAACAATTCATGATTCCTTCATGGGTGAAATTACAAATCATGGGATCTCCCCGCAAAACTTTGATTGGGCCTCCTCCTTCCCTTCATTATCTCACCATCATGACCCCCAATGGCCTGGAACAGGTGCAGACACCTTGTCTGACCCCTTTTCCCCACATACCAGGTGCAGCCATCGTAACCTCCCTTCAGCCATGGCAAGTGTGGGTCCTTTTCCCTCAACAACGGCTCCCCAGTAGTTACATCACTGGGCTCCTTACATATTGCTTGCAGTTTAGTATTTTTTTTCATCAATATATGACTTCTGCTCTGAGAACTAGTACATGTATGCATTGGTCAACAGTACCAAGAAATGGTGTTAATCAAATATAAGATCTTCTATTATGCATTAACTTTACTGAGATATCCCTTTTATATTGGGATTTAGAACAGCAGATTTTAGCAATATAATGCATTTACTGTATTTGTTTTAATTTACATCATCTCTTAAATAATGTTTTAGCTTGCTGTTGCATTCATTACCTGTATCTACTCTGCAGATCTCCTTAGGTGTCCATGGCAAAGACAAAAGTCTGGAGTTTCAAGCTAGAGGACGGGACAAAGAGTATGTTGGTTGCACATTCACTGGACAAGGAATACTTGGCTTATTTGACAATTCATGGCACAAGATAGTGTTGCTTGTGCGAGAAAGGGTGGTGTCCATCCACATTGACTGTCGTTATATATCAAGCAAACCTATTGAGCCCATGGGTACCATATCTACTGATGGGCACACTTTCATTGGGTTAGACATGGTGACTGGATCTCCTGTCCATGTGAGTCTCTAATTTAAAGCATAACTAACATTTTCTAGATGTATAATTAATTAAGTGCTGTCTAATATTTAATGTATTTATTTTCTTATAGTTTGATATCCAAAAGTTCCTTGTCTATTGTGACCCGGATATGGCTATGCAAGAAGGATGCTGTGAGATCCTCCCAGCAGGGGTAAATATGCATATTATTTTGGTATCTTTTTTAATCATCTAATTTACGGTATTTGTTTTTTATTTATGTTTTTTCCTTACATGTTTTTGTTAAAGATGTGAAGAAACATTCAAATAACACCAAATGCAGAAATGTAGAAACAATATACTAACCACGTTATCTAGTTACTGCTTTGGATCGTCCCATGCTATAACTATGTTTTATTCATAATGACCAAAAACCATCATTACTTCATTATTGTGTAATCATTTTTGCAAATTATATGGTGCCATTCTGTAATGTATACTTTATCAGTATGATGCTACTGTCAGAAGTTATTACTGAAAACACAACTAGATAAAAAAATAATCAGAGCTGCTTACCAAGGTTTCAGATTGGTGGGTACGGATGGTCGGAAATGCCAATTTCTGATTCTGTGGAAATTCAGATTTTTTCGATTTCCAATTTCCTGATTTCCAAATGTTCTAATTTTTGAGGAATATTTTATTAGTCATTTTTTTTGCATCAGAGAATACAAAAAAAATTGAAAAGAAAAATGCAAAAACTGAAATCAGAAAATGGAAATCAGTAAAATGGAAGGCCTTGTGATTGGTCTCAAATTAAAATTTTGCAGAAAAATTCTGCATTCTCTGGGTCCAATGCTTCTGAGTTCCATGATTGGGCTAAAATTACTGAGTTGCAGTAAATCGGATTTCCATTGAATTCTGATTTCAATATTCTGTTTTCCGATTTCTGATTGGAAATGCAGATTTCCAATGTCACTCTTTTTTCTACAATTTACACTGTGATTGTCTATGAGTTGCACGTGGAGGCATTGAATACAGAATCCGGTGCATCAGACCCATGTCTTCTGCTGACATCTAGTGCCAGTCTTTTTCTTTTTTGCTTCATCACTTCATATTTTAGAGTTGGTAGGAATTGGTGAATTCGATGAATGATATGTAAAAGAAGTCATTCAGAAATTCATTTTTAATTGGTTTTACATAAAATGTGAATTGTGCTGACAACATAAACTCCCAACCTACTTGCAGTGCACTCCTGAAGGATCCAAGACAAGACGCAATGTGGAAGGTGTAGAAAATGCGCAGAATCTGATTGAGCTGCCGGCAAAGTCCATGAAACAAAGCTATACACGCTGCTTCTGCCTGGAGGACTCCTTACACAATACGGTAAGTTATAGAGTGACATCCCCTATACAGATATTTGAATTCATATTTATTGTGAATATACTCAGGGAATACAACTTGTAAAGATATAAACACTGTATTGGGTTTGGAGAAAAACTAGTGTATACGTGTGATTCTTGGCTTAGCTTTACAGCTTGCTCAATAACCCGCTGGGGTATTATTGGCTATGAATTAGCAAATGTTAGGTGTTTTCTTATTTTTTTATTTAGGCTTGATAAACAAAATAATTAGCAGAATTACCAGGGACTTTGGTGCCTAAGACAGCAATTTGGGCGGAGTGAATATAGACTTGTTTGTGATAATACTCTGCAGGTGCCAAGGTTTTCTGCTTTATATTGATGTGAATCCTACTTATCCAAAGCTTTTGTAAGCTACTGCTGTCCTTTAACAATGCTTCACTCTTTTTCTGAAATACTTCTCCAGTGCCCTATAAAGTAATTTCTGTACTGTTATGTCACTAGGAAAAAATGCTGTCAACTTGTTGCAGCTCTTACCGCCATTCTAGCCTGCAGGGGTTGTTTTACAACTAAGAATCAGATGTGGTTGTAAAATGATGTTTATACTGAACGTGTATCTTAGTGTGTAATCTTTGGCTTCCGTGTGCAAGTTACTTCAAGCAGATTTCTAGAGTATTTTTATGTATCCATTGCAGTGCTGGGTCCCTGGTTCATATCCCAATCAGGGCAATAACGGCTCAGAGTTTGTGTGTTCTCCCCGTGTCTGCGTGGGTTTCCTCTGGGAACACAGGTTTGTGTGTTCTCCCCGTGTCTGCGTGAGTTTCCTCTGGGCACCCAGGTTTCCTCCCACATCCCAAAAACACACAGACAAGTTAAGTGACTTCCCCCCTAAATTGGCCCTAGATTATAATACATACACTACTCTCTACATAAAAATGGCACTAGACTATGATATAAACGTGACCACTGGCGTAACAATAGGGGATGCGACCCCTGCAGCCGCGTAGGGCCCGCTCAGGGACTTTTGTAGGGCAGGAGGGGTCGCAGCATAAGAGGAGAGCATGGTCGCAGATCGGTGGGGAGGAGGGACATTCTCCCCCCCCCTCCCTCACCTCGGGCTCTCCTCTCAGCGCTCCCCTCCTGCAATCATTGGTGGCAGCGGCGGTGACAGGCAGGCTGAACACATACATCCTTCTCGCTGGAGGTCTTCCGATCACTAAGTGTTTCATGTAACTTCCTGTGTAAACAGGAAGTAGCATGAAGCACTTAGTGATCGGAAGACCTCCGGCGAGAAAGAGGTATGTAAAAATTCAAAAAGAGGACAGCGCTAATGTCTCAGTATTAATGTACCAATGCTATTTATTGCAATTAAAATAAGCTTTTTTTATCCAATAAAAGTTTAAAATTGCATAATAAAATATAATATGTGAAATCCCATATGTGAGATCCCATACATACACAATAATCGTCTCCAATGATATTGGGATACCTCAATCCCGTATACATACACACCACCACACATACAATGGAGCCACCTGGTCCTCTACTGACCTAATGGTTATCTAACTCAGAACGTTGGGTAGTTCTATGTCTAGACTGATTAAAAAGACTGTTTGAGTCCTTCCCCGTTCAGGGATTCTTCCCCCTTTCTCTATCAATATAATATACTCTATGTAATCAGGATCCACAAGCACTTACGGATCTTGCAGCTGTAATGTTCCTTAGTGCGGGCTCCGGCCGGTAGCCTTGCATGCAGGGTCCTGCTTCAGGTTTAAACACCTACACTTCTGGTGAAAACGCAGGCCCGCATAGTTCCAGCAGTCCTCTTGCGGCTCTGCTCAATCCACTCGCACGGCTTCTGGGTAGGTGGCTAGCTGAGAGTGACGTCAATTTCCCTCCGGGCTCCTGCGTTCTACCTTGCGCTTCAACATGGCCGCCGCTTCCCAGACTTGTGCAGGCAAACTTTGTATAGCGTAGTATATGGCAATCAGTTACACCAACTGTTGGGGTGTCAGGAAGCCCTTCTAGATCGACATGTTTCAATAGTTAGCGACTATCTTCGTCAGGATCGGGAATCCTCAAACAGTCTTTTTAATCAGTCTGGACATAGAACTACCCAACGTTCTGAGTTAGATAACCATTAGGTCAGTAGAGGACCAGGGGGCTCCATTGTATGTGTGGTGGTGTGTATGTATACGGGATTGAGGTATCCCAATATCATTGGAGACGATTATTGTGTATGTATGGGATCTCACATATGGGATTTCGCATATTATATTTTATTATGCAATTTTAAACTATCATTGGATAAAAAAAGCTTATTTTAATTGCAATAAATAGCATTGGTGCATTAATACTGAGACATTAGCGCTTTCCTCTTTTTGAATTTTTGCTTTTGACTATTGGTAGGGGCTGAGGGTATACCTCATACTTTGAGGATTTAAGCAGCTGGTGATAGAGAAGTGTACAGATAGGAAGCAGTGCTCTTCAATTTCTCCTTGAGAAAGAGGTATGTGTTCAGCCTGCCTGCCGCCGCTGCCACCACTGATTGCAGGAGGGAAGCGCTGAGAGGAGAGCCCGAGGTGAGGGAGGGGGGGGGGAATGTCCCCTCTCCCCACCGATCTGCCACGCTCTCCTCTTATGCTGCGACCCCTCCTGCCCCACAAAAGTCCCTGAGCTAGGGAAGTGGGGGGGGGGCAGATTTTTTTTTGCAGGGGGGCCCGGGGATTTCTAGGTATGCCCCTGAACGTGACTATGGTAGGGATTAAATTGTGAGCCCCTCTGAGGGACAGTTAGGTGACAAGACAATATACTTTGTACAGTGCTGTAAAAAATGTCAATGCTATAGAAATACTAATTAATTATATCCATGTATAGAGCCAAAATAATATTATTATTATTATTATTATAATTGCACTTTAAAATGGTCCACTATAACAAGGACCATTATAAGGGTCTGAACACATTAGCACGCTTCTGTCCACTTTTCAGCAACACATCAATGTTACACACTGATATGCATAGCTGATAATCGAACAAAAGTGTGCTAGTGTGTCCAGTTCAGGCCCTTAGGGGGCACTATAACAGAGGGTTGTATGGCAGAGGCATTGCTGAAGGAGGCTAAAACAGAGGACAGTACGGTATAGTGAAGAGTGCAATGATAGGGGCATTTTAATGGGAGTACTATTATTTACATCATGTTAACTGGGAACAGTCTAATTGAAAGCATTTTTTTGCTAATCATAATCACTGATATTATTTCTACTGAGCTAAACATTTTTAAATAGTTTCCATGGCTGGAGTAGTTCCTTGCTAGCTTAGGCTGAGTAGCTTTGAACACTCCATCAGCCTAGCTAGGAATTGCATTTAGGCAGGCAGAAATCAGATGATTGATAAGTGTTGCAGCTAGGGAGACGTATAGCTTTTTGATAAAGTGAAAGAACAGCATTGGAACAGCGTCCGAATGCCTTTCTGAAAATGGAAAAAGTACACATTTAATACTGTATAGATGACCCACACGTGGGCATCAATATTTTATGCTTCTGGATTCAGCATAATTTCATAGCTATGGCTTACTGGCTCTCTTACGTGGTTATTTTTTCCACTTGTTTAATTATGGTCTTCATTTGATTGAGAACAGTACAGTACATCCTCTTCATTCTGCTAAATGTCTGCAATAATGTGAAATGCACAAAATGGTCCTTTTCTACTGAGTTTAGAAGAACTTCCAAAAGAAAAACATAGGATGTGAGGGCCAGTCTAAAGTAGTGTGTTATTTAAGAGGCTGTATGAAAATATGTGTGAAAATGGGTACTCACAATTCTAAGTTACGTCACTGGGGTAGGGTGATGGAAAACTGAGATACATATAACTGAAGCAACTACACCAGATATTTAGCTGTGTGCAAAATACTTTCAATAACACAGTAGATACTGTGTGAAGATAAGGTGGAGTCACTTCAGTTTGGCTTGGTCAGAATTTACAGGGTTGGATGAATATCCCAGATACTAACTGTGTTGAATTAGCTAGTATCAGACATCGCCTCACTTAGGTATGTATGGTCATCTTCCACACTGTAGGTGGCACTCCAGTAGAACATCAATTACATATATGTATATAGATAGATACATGAACACACGCAAACACAAAAATCAAACTCCTCATAACAATGTAAGAACTATAGGAGGCGCTGTAAAAAAAATCGTTCGTAAGCCAAAATGTAATAATTGTAGTTGTTGAAAATGCTTCATTCATTAAAGCGGTATAAAACTGTAACACAATATTCAATAAGAACATGTTTTCCTACTTTTTATATCCCATACTTTTTTGCTTTTGTGCATAAGTGTTATTATTCATTTAGAAATTACAAGTTCCCAAAGTACAATTTTTGTGCTCTGAGAGCTGCCATTGCATTTTATTCATAACTGGTGTATTCATATTGTAATGTACCCAGAAATGCTTTCTGAGTATCTGTCTGTGTTCCGGAGTGTCTGAATTGCCAGAGAATGTTTACATTCCTCACTTGATACAATTAACCACTAAGGGCCCTTTTCCACCAGCAATCGCAATCACAAATCACAAATGCCAGTGATTGTGATTTTTCATTAATTGTGTTATGCGATTGCGATCTGCATTTGCATTGCATTATCATTGTAAAAATCGCTCCAGAAAGCGATTGCGATTTGCGATTTCCAAATCGAATCCCTGTAGTGAAAAATACTTCTCGCTATTTCTATGATAAAGTAACAACCCTAGCGATTTAAAAATCACTAGCGATTTGCGATTTTGCGATTCAGCAATCACAATCGCTCTAGTGGAAAAGGGCCCTTAAGGACCAGGGGATTTGCATATGCGCTGTGCTGGGTGGGCTCTTCAACCCCCAGCACAGATCACGTTGCAGGCAGGGCGATCAGACTTCCCCCCTTTTTTCCCCACTAGGGGGATGTCCTGCTGGAGGGGCCTGATCGCTGCCGCCTGTTTGTGCCTTGCGGGGGGGGGGCTCCTCAAAGCCTCCCTCCGCAGCCCTATTCTGCCCTCCCTCTCCTTCCCTCCCTCCCCTTCTCTCTCCCGCTTCAGCCTATCAGATGCCGGCGATCCCCGGCCAATCAGCGACCAGGGATCGCCATTCTCCTTTACGGGGATGTTGTAAGATGTAAACACCGGGGATTATGTCCCCGGGTGTTTACATTTAGCCTGCGAGCCACGATTGGAGGTTTGCAGGCTGTTCACGGAGACACCCTCCGTGAACTGACAGGAAACGGCCGCTCGAACAAGCGTCCGTTTCCATAGAAACCCACTTACGACCAGCTGCCGCCTATCGGCGTTAGGCAGTCGTTAAGTGGTTAAGTAAACACAAGATAATGTGACCTCCAGTTCTGATGCTTCCTGGTTTCCCTGCAGGGAGCTTGTAAGTCCTGTGTTTAACTAGCTGAATGCTGCTCTAGTAAAAAAAAAAATGGTGGTAGTATATAATATGCTGTAAATAACCTTTTAGAGCAAAGAAGAAATGCTGGGTTTCATACCACTTTAAAGAACCCCAATAACTAGCCTATCACACACTTTCTATAGTTCTTATACTTCCCTTCTGAGATGCCCCCCATGAGAATCAATTTTATGCCAAATCATAATATAATTATTACTTTTACTGATTGACAGGGGAAAAGTAATGCAGATTATTGACGACTAGTGTACAAGGACCTTTGAGTTCAATTCAACTTAGTTTGAAGAAAGCTTGACATATGTTTGACTAGGTCAGCAGGGGTTTATAATGTACCTGGTCCTTAGTGTTTAGTTTAAATTCAGTTGTAGTCCAGTTTTCCATTTAGTATAGTAGCTAGGACATGAGCTACATGTACACTAAAAGCGAACTGAACCCAAACACATGTGTTCACTACCCATGGAAATGACGGCAGTAACTGTAAAAAAAAGTCAACTTTTGTAAGAAACTATGTCCTATGATACTTTATTATAAAAAAAGGCTCCTGTGAGCAGTGGGGGCTTTTCTACTTTGATAAGAAACATTTGGAAATAGTTTCATGTTTCCCCCAAAAAACGTTCCTGTTTGTAGCTCAAATTTTGCAGTATTGTATTATACGTGCTTATATATAGTTTCATTTAACTAACAAAAAGGGTGAATACAGAAGCATTTCTGAACAGCTGCATTTATTTCTAAAATAAATTCAAAATTAGACACATTTGAACAGATGGTGGGTGATTTATTTTGAGAATTATGTAAATGGACCTTTGTGTTTTGCATCTGATCTGCATTTTGGAAGCTCTTTGGTAGAGTTGCTGACATACTGTATGATGAGATTGGTTTGAGGTCTGTTTGCATGAATAGGACAAAATGTTCAGGGTTCAGTGCCGAACACCTCTGAGTTCAATGGAGAAATATTCTGGTGGTTTGTTGTGATCTCTGGAGAGCTACGGGAGCCAAATGCACGAAAATGGCATGATAATCTCATTACATGTTTGATGGACGTGTCGCTATTTTTGAAAATAGGAGAAAAATATCTATAAAACTATCTATTAACTACTGTCAATTCAGTTTATAGCTTTTTGTGGTCCCCATAATGTGGTACCTTCTGCTTTAAAGTCACTAAGGATCCCCAACACTGATATTGTATATGGCAGTGCTTTATTTGCTTTGTATGTCAGCATTTGGTGTCAAATACAGTGATTTGTACAGAACAGCACAACTTCTCAATTATTTTTTAAGGAAATATGAGTATGAGCCTCAGCTGGTGCAAGTTTAGTTAAATATATGAATGGTGCATTAAAAGGGTAGAAAGTGCCTTTAAAAATGTAAAATGGCTAAAATCATTTAATCATTAAAAAAAAAAAAGAGGATAGTGTTGGCTTACCACCAAGTGAAGACATCAACTGAGTACTACAATGCTTCTTCAGGTCAATATTGAGCCTAGAGAGACATATTGGCTTGGGCAAGCGGGGTATCACTCAAAAAAGCATAGCTATTTTTGTACTAATATATTTTTGTTGATAACCAGTTGATCTCTTCATTGGGAGGTATGCCAACACTAACCTTCTTGTTAAACTGATTTTAGCAGTTTTTTGGGGGTTTTTTTTTTTGGGGGGGGGGAGTTTTTTGGTTATGTTTGTGAGTAACCCCCATTCCCCCGGTACTCAGGTTTATGAGTACCCTTCTCATTTATACTATCCAAAATCCTTGCAGTGCCAAGTATTACAACACATTGGGCTCTTGGTGCCCCTGTGTCTTTTCTTCTGCTACTTTCCAAGGTAGTTAAACATTGGGTTGCTCCACCCAAAAAACTTTTTTTAGCACTGACAAAAATATTGGTTTCATAGTAGTAGTAATAATGCATTTGGAATGGAAGGATCCTTCTAACAAAAAATAGTTAGGGCTTGGAACAGAATTAAAAGACATACTTACAAAAGTACTATCCAAAATTAGCATAAGCAATGTCTTTTAAAAGACTTGGGACTTATTTCTCACTTAATTTTGGAGACGAGGCTAACCAAAACAATGAGCATATACTAAACAAATTTCAACGGTCACACAGCCTCCTAAAGTATACCAAGTCACTTTTATTATATCAAAATCTTTAAAAGACACCAATCCTTAAACATATACCATAGAACAATATATCCCAAAGGAACCCCTTTAAAAACAGTAACTGCGGATTGCATAATAACGCAGGCTGCGTTTCAAAACATGCCAATTTGATCAGGTAAGTGTAACAGTTGGCTACATCTGGCCAGATGATTCAATTTTGCCACAGTACACTTGCGTCCGTGCATTCATACTACACACACACATGTGCCCAGATGCAGGGGGCCCCCCTTATAAGATAGCTTTGGCTTTTCAACAGTTCCATTCGCAATATGCCAGAAGAACTTAAATTGTCAGCCACTTGATTTATGACAAAAAAAGAATTGGCTCTCACCCATGTCAGCATAGGTATCCGGTCATCGGAAACTTCCGCTGGTCCATTTCAGAGCATATATCATGATTAATAATAGACCGACCTCCAAAATGGACAGCCAATTCTACAAATAGCATGACCATTTTTTATCCATATCTATTACTTTTAAGGAAGGGAGATAGGTCCAGTTCAGCATTTAATCCGCTAGGTGCAACAGTGCCAAGTTTAAATATCCACATTGCCTCCTTGCAATAAAGTATTTCATCAAAATCACCACGTCTATTTGATATTTTCAGATTATAGATCCCCTTAACCGTGGTTCCCTTTAAGCTATTTTGGTGATACTCACTATAATGGTCATAAATGACCCCAGTTGATTTACCCTTAGTTATCTTTCCAAAATGCTCGAGTACTCTTTCCTTAAGTGCCCTCTTTGTTTTGCCAATATATTTGAGTCCACAAGGACATTGTATCATGTACACTACTTTTTTAGTGTCACAATTGATAAATGACTTAATGGCAAACTCTTTGTCACCACTACTATCAAAAAACACACTGGCACGATCAATATATGGGCAAAGCTTGCACTTAGAGCACCTATACATTCCAGTAGGTTTCCTACTATCAAGCCATGTTAAGGGATTTTTTTGCAGTTCACTATGCACTAACCGATCTTTCAAATTGGGTGCTCGTCTAGCAGTTAAAAGTGGTCTAGGGCCAACTATCTTAGCAATTTCCTTATCCGAGGTGAGTATTGGCCAAAATGTATTCAGTAACTCACGTAGATTGTCCCAATGGGCTCCAAAACTGGTTACAAGGCGCATATGTCCCCCCTCCTCCGCCCTCCGCGGCACCCCCCTGGGGCCAGCAATTCTTGCCGGTCCAGATCCCATGCTCGCCTCAATGCATTCCGAAGTACCGAGTGCGAATAACCACGTTCGCGAAAGCGTTGATAGATACCGCATGCTTCTTTTCTAAAATCCTCATCCCTACAACAATTCCTCCTTAAACGGAGGAATTGCCCATACGGGATTCCTTTCTTTAACGATGACGGGTGGTGGCAGGTTGCATGCAAAACAGTATTGCCAGCTGTGGGTTTACGATACGACGTTGTAACAATCGCCTGGCCCTCAATCCTCAACATGAGATCCATCTTACAAAAGTAGGCAGAGCTCAGATGAAAGGCAGAAGACCCTGGCCTGATCATCCTAAAAACCTGACAGTCCCCAGAGTAAAGGTAGAAAGTTCTAAAGGAGTTTTGCTAAAAAATGAGGCATGCCTCAGAGCAGAAGTATAAGACTCTGGGCTCTTTATAGAGTATAAGGCAGGGGTCAGAGCAGAGATTGAAGGCTGTGAAGTGGCCCTCCAGAAAATTAGAATTTGAAGTCATATGTATAAGTTTCAGAATTGTGTGAATGTGTGTGTTTGTGATCACGCGCGCGTGCGTGTGCATGTGTGTGTGTGTGTGTGTGTGTGTGTGTGTGTGTGTGTGTGTGTGTGTGTGTGTGTGTGTGTGTGTGTGTGTGTGTGTGTGTGTGTGTGTGTGTGTGCATGTGTGTGTGTGTGCATGTGTGCATGTGTGTGTGTGTGTGCATGTGTGCGTGCGTGTGTGTGCGTGCGTGTGCATGTGCGTGTGTGTGTGTGTGTGTGTGTGTGTGTGTGTGTGTGTGTGTGTGCATGTGTGTGTGTGTGTGCATGTGTGTGTGTGTGTGTGTGTGCATGTGTGTGTGCGTGTGCATGTGCGTGTGTGTGTGTGTGTGTGTGTGCATGTGTGTGTGTGTGTGCATGTGTGTGTGTGTGTGTGTGTGCATGTGTGTGTGTGTGTGCATGTGTGCGTGCGTGTGTGTGTGTGTGTGTGCGTGCGCGTGCGTGCGTGCGCGCGCGTGTGTGCGTGTGTGTGTGTATGTGTGTGTGTGTGTGTGTGTGCATGTGTGTGTGTGAGCCCGTGTGCGCATGTGAAGATGGGTGGTGAAAATGGAGGAAAAAAAAAGAGGCTTATGTCAGGATTTGTCTACCGTTACACAAAGGCAGTTGAGGCTACTTGTGTGGGAATAGAATAGAGGGGGCTAGAAGAGCAAGCTAAAGCAGCAGGAGAGGGAGATGGCCAGTTGCTCTTACCTCTGCCTCTAGTCTATTAAGATAGGTGGTGGAATCTGATGTGGTAAAAGCAAACTTGAAGTGGGGAGGGGGGGGGGGGAGTTAGATACACACCTTAGTATATGGAAGCCTCTGAGTGGTCCAGAGGATACTCAGATCTTCATAGAGCTCACCATTTCAGCGCTGTGTTCCTTTTAATCTTCTGACTGATAGACTGTGTAATTAAAAATTAAGTCTACAAAGTGGACTGCTGTACGTTTTTCCCCACCAATATTTGGAGATGAGATGATGAACAAATTACAGAGCACCTAGTTAACTAGACGTACAAAGTGATTTTTACTAATATAAGAACACAAAATAGCACTGTTAATGCGTGCATTATGGGGTAACGCACTGCATCACTGCATTGACATACTGTTGTCTGTTAGATCACACCACACTGGATGCCCTGTGAATGTCGCATAGATTTAGCATAGACGGGTGACTTCCTGCGTTACAATGCATCTGTTTTGTCACACCACAACGCTGTGAACATAACCTTGAGAGTGGGATTATTACAAATACGAATATTAAAACTAAGAGGGTACTGTATTTTTTTTAGTGTGTGTAAAGCCTGAGGCATTATTCTGTGTTTGAAACATTTAAGACTCATTCAATTCAAACACAAATGAAATGCTGTTCAAAAGAAATTAAATAGACCTGGTCATTCATATAACCACTTATAATATTCCTACCACTGTGATATTATTTTCAGTTAGGCTATTTTAAATTAAATGTCTTTTCCTAACTTATTCCATAGAGAGAAGGTAACTGCAACATAGAAATTGTATAATATCCAGATGTGTATTCAGTTTCCAATCCACCACAACAGACAAGAATAACAGCAGATGTCTATCTGGCAGCTGTGGGCAGTACTTCTAGGTTTCTTTGCATTGTTTTCATAACCGTGTCTGTCTTGAGAAATTTCTCTAGGTATTTTCGTGCAAGCCTGTAAAACTCCCAAGAGCCAGGTAGCCAATTGCCTTAAAGGACCACTATCGTGAAAAGCTGTAAAATACATACATAAATATCTCCCAAAGTAAAATGCACTATATATTACTTTTTTTCCTATGCTGCTCTAACTTACAGTAGGCAGTAAAGGCCAGACAGATCTGACAGGTTTTGGACTAATCCATTTCCACATGGGGGATTATCAGTATTTCCTTTATTCTTTACAAAAGCACTCCCTGAAAAGCTTCTATACAAGATAGTATGATTTTTACAAAATTTTCTGAATTACGATTTAGGTTTTAATTACAATTTTGTGGTTAATCTTGATTTTGTGTAATTATCGCAAATTACGCAAAATTACGTTCAAGAAATCCACTAATGGGAGGGCATGGGAAAAATACATTTTTTTCCACAAATGCATTGAAGTCTATGGACATAAGAATCACAATTGCGAGTATTACCACAAAAAATTACTACTATGCGAAATTCAAGCTCATCCATAATGTTTTTGGGATGTGGGAGGAAACCCTAGCAAACAACGAGAAAATACAGGAACTCCATTCAGATAATGCCATGGCCCCGATTTGAAGAAGGGACCTTTAGTGATGCAAGGCTATTTACTACCCTACCAGTAAATCAAAAATAATCACATAGGGAATTTCAGTGCAGCAACATAGTCGATAGTCAATCCCCATTTCAGGGAATTCACACATGGTTGCTGGTGAAATCCTCCTGCCTGCTGGGGTTCCAGGCTTTGTCTCTACTGGTGAGTTTATAGTAGACCTGAAATACCAGCAGAGCTATGTAGATGTGAGTGAGTGAGTGAGTACAAATCCCTACCCAAACACGAAGTAAAAAAAAAAAACACACCACACAATGTGAGTGTAACGACTTTATTATTTACATGATAGGTGAATGTTCTGTAATTCTAGTTACAGCCTGCTTAAAGTAATTTGCTCCAAACGTGCAGTTATCTTTCAAGCAGTATGTTCAGCCCTCGGTGTACAATAAAATCCTCGTAAAAAAATGAAAGTGCAGTTGTTTAACTTCTAACTATCGTGAATTGAAATGAGTAATATGTGTTTCATAAATGAACAGTGGAATGCAGTACAACTGATCTTTAGCATGAGTTAAGGTGCTTGGCACAGAGCACAGGTAATATTTATGCTGTTTCCATGTGTAACTGTGGATTCCTTCCATAGACTGATGCCTCGAAGGGCTGCTACATTTTCACACGTACCTAGTTTACTTTTGACAATAAGCCAAATCAGTGCTGATACTTGCCCATGTGTTTGAACGTGAGGTAGGTGTGTTCACTGCAAGCCAGGTATGTGTAGGTGTAATATCTGACTGAGGCTGAGTGTAGTCCAAAAGAGGTAAATGTGAAGGAATGCTTCACAGCTTGTGTAATGTGATTCCTAGCAGACCTGCCCTGCTGTGGTTGCTACCACCCATGTCTCCTACAGTTGTAGTAGGACTTCCCTTGGATTGCATATTAAAGTTAAAAGATCTGAAGCTAAGTACTCAACACATGACAGAAGAAGATGGATCCAGCAATGTTCCCCTTACGATGAACGTTCCACAAACCATCTTCCATTCAGCGGGTATAAGCGACGTCACGCGATGTTACACAACAGGCGCCAATGTGAAGTCAAGGGATCACGGTACTTTGCACAGAGTCATTGGGTATCTTACACATCCGCCGTGATAGTCCTTCTTGCTGCACATCACTAAGCATCGTTCGCTGATCACACGCCTGAACCCACGTCACGAGATCGCGGTTATGTTTGCTCGTCGCTCAAAAAAATCACTGGTCATTGGAAAAATCATCAGGGAAAATCGCATAGTAGGTATGGGTCTTTACAGTCTGCTAACACCAAAACAGGTGTTTATCACAGTTATTCACTGTTTTGAGGAATCTCGGGCAGTAGTGCCGTGACAGGTGTGTTTAAAAGGTCCCTTCATGTTAGTAAAAAAAAAAAAAATTATAAACAAATATCACTATGCAAGTCATCATGTCATTTTACCTTTAAACGTTAGGAGCTTTTTAAGAAGCTTGCTTGTTCACATGGCAGCATTATGCAGCTTGGTGGTAAAGATATCCAGAATTCACCTCTCAGTTTTTCTCATTGGCTCAAAAGTCTGCACAAAGCAGCAGGTAGTACAATGTGTTGCTACCTTTGAAACCCTCTAGTTTTTTGGGGTTTACTGCAATGACGCCTTCATTCCATAGAAATGAGAGAGCCTCACATCAATGCAGATGCTGGTATTCATACGCAGCACCTGGGAGTCATCACTGCTGACACAAGCACATGATTCACAAGAGAGATAGGGGAAAACATCAGGACAATCACAAATTAATATAGTTGAAATAATTGAAGCACATAGATGATTTGATGAGGTTTTTGTCCAAAGGGGAGTAGAAATACACTTACAGGGGCGTGCACTTTCTCTGTAGGTGCCTAAGTACTGAGTGCCTACCAAGCAGAGTTCTATCACAGCTGTCAGTCACATATCTTCCTTGAAAAGCCGGATAGCAGCTGTACTGCAAGAAAGGAGAGACACATTTTTTTATTAAATCAAAAGTATCCGGGACTGATTGACATAATTCAGTCCATCCTACCCTGAGAGCTGCTCTGACTGCTGCTATTTTAGCATTAAAATACTATTGTGAGCACTCATTATCTCTGTTAAAGGACAACTGAGGTTAGAGGGATATGGAGGCTGTCGTATTTATTTCCTTTTAAACAATACCTCTTGCCCCACACACCTGAAACAAGCATGCAGGAAATGCAGTCAAAATTCAGTCAAACATATGATCTGTATACTTGTTCACGGTCTATGACTAAAAGTATTAGAGGCAGATGATCAGCAGGACAGCCAGGCAATATGCAATGTTTAATAATACGCCGCCCCCCCCCCCCCCAGACCCCTTGCGCAGCCTGGCCAATCACCGCCAGGCAGCACTAAGGGGTGGATCGGGACTCCCTCCGATGCCATGACGTGGATGACGTTGATGACGTCATGCCGATCGTCGCCATGGCGACAGGGGAAGCCAAACAGGAAATCCTGTTCTGAACGGGATTTCCTGTTTGCTCTGATCGCCGGAGGCGATCGGAAGGGGAGGGGGGATGCCGCTGCACAGTGGCTATCATGTAGCTAGCGCTAGGCTAGCTACATGATTTAAAAAAAATAAAAATGTTAAAGTGCTGCGCTGCCCGCTGGCGGTTTTAATAGACCGCCAGGGAGGTTAAATCGGCCACAATACATCTTAATTCACTCAAATGATTCTTTCACAGACTGTGCCAATACTGGGAACCTGCCTGTTTTAAAAGGAAAATGCCCCTTCTTAAAGGAAATGTCGGGAAAATTAAGGGTAATCAAGCTCTACTTACCCATGGCTTCCTCCAGCCCCTTGCAGCCGACATATCCCACCCCGCAGCTCCGCTCTCAGCCACTGGCCCAGGGTCCCTGTCTGAGTAGAGGCCAACCTCGAGGTCGGCCTCTGCACCAGCGCGGACCATGGGCCGGCAGCCCCGGGTAAGTAGAGCTCGATTATCCTTCATTTGCCTGACATTTACTTTAAGAAGTCTGAGAAAGTTCTGCATGGATTCTAGAATCCTCCTAAGATTTTATCTCAGTCAGACACTATTGATAAATCTGCCCCAGTGTCTGGATACTCTGCAGGAGAATAGTTTTCAACTTATTGTCGTGCATTTTTGTAAAGACTTTGCCTAAGGTGGCCATACACTGGTCGATGTGCCATTAGATCGACCAGCTGACAGATCCCTATCTGATCGAATCTGATCAGATAGGGATCGTATGGCTGCCTTTACTGCAAACAGATTGTGAATCGATTTCAGCCTGAAACCGATCACAATCTGTTCAGCTGCTCCTGCCGCCTGTCCCCCCCCCCCCGTATACATTACCTGAGGCTGGCTCCCGGGCGTCTTCTCCGCACTGCACCGCACCGCTGTTCTTGCTCCATCCCGGCGCTTCCTGTGTTACTCCGTGACCAGGAAGTTCAAATAGAGCGCCCTCTATTTCAACTTCCTGGTCACCGGAGTGACACAGGAAGTATAAGCGTACACTGGGACATGCGGAAATGCGGTGCAGCGAGGAGAAGAGGACCCCGGAGCCAGCTTCAGGTAATGTATACATGCTCGGATCGGGCCCGAATCGTACGCCGCAAGCGACGCGCTCCTACCGCCGGGCGATCGAGGGTAATTTCCCGCACGGCGCGATCGACGGTCCGATCCGATTTCGGGAGGGAATCGGATCGGCGGGTGCGTTTAGCGCAAGCGATTGGCAGCAGATCCGATCCCAGGATCGGATCTGCTGTCGAAACGGCCGTGAATCGAGCCAGTGTATGGCCTGCTTAAGGATATTCCTTGTGATCAGATGGCCTACATTACTTCTGGTTAATAGAATTAAGCATTGATGTAATTTGGATGTTTTACTGTTTGTCATGCTAAGTTTAATCCTTACTTCCCTTCAGTGCCCATTGTTACATCAATAAACAGTCCTGTTTTATCCTTTTTGCAGTGAAGAGGCTTTTGCTTCCTTTGTGATTTAGAGTGCCACCAAGTGGAGCAAAGGAAAAATCCAAATCATACACAGATGACAAAAGCTAGTGCCATACATGGATATAGTCGATTAACTTAATATTAAACTGAAAAAAGCATGCTTGCTTTTAATTTAGATTTTATATGCTAGATAACCTATACTTAATCAGTGTATTAGATACATACATTTGTAGATTAGCCACTACACTGCAATCAGTGCCAACACTGATTGCTGGATTCTGGGAAGGCCACAAAGGTCATGGCATAAGATGGTAAAAGCAGAAGGGTGGCAGAACTCAGATTAGATAAGAGGTCACATGTCAGAGAAAATCATCTCTCCTGGTCATGTCTCCTGGTCCGCAGCCACTGCAGCTGCATACACTGTCTGCAGCCTGAAATACAGACTTCCCTGCATCTCCCTCACTTCCTGGGAGCGTGGTGTGATGACAGTTACAGCGTCCTCTGCTGTATCTGCTGTCACCTGATGATCCCATCCTCTGTATGCAGAGAGGGGCATTCAAGCTGCTGTGAGAAAGTGCAAGAGGTTCTGTAGTAGTTTCCTTTTTAAAAAGGAACTCAGTTTTAATTTTTAAATGTATGTGGGAATTGTATGACCTACCATACCTTATGTTTTGGATTTTTTGTGCTGTTATTGTTTTAACAAACTAGTGTTTTTCTAAAATAAATGCAAAGTACTAGGTAATTTGTGCTTCTTATGCCTTCACTTAGCTCTGCTCTCTGTAAACGCCTCCCACGCAGCTTAATACTTTTATTCAGGAAGCAACAGGTAGAATGATTTGACTGAAATTCCAAATGGATTTTGAAGGCACTGGCTAATGTAATTATACCTTTTTATGTATAATCAGGTATTTAGCTAGCTACAGAATTATTTGGATTTCTGCCCAGAATTCTACTTTCATTAATCTGGTTACTGATAAGAATAGTAGATGTCTATGGCAGATGATAGCCACTTTATGCTCTGTGCAGTCAGGCGCCACACCAGGTGTATGATATCGCCGCTGCCATTATTTCCAGCGTGATGGCAAATGTATTGCTTCATATTGCTACTGTCGTCTTCACCATAAGTGTAAATCAAGAGTCTTCTCATCCCACCTAAATAATAAAATAAATAACTCATTGTAACTCAAGTATACTTCTTCCCTAGAGACATGTCACGGTAGGCTCCTTACCATGCTCCATTTAATTGACGCAGCTTGTAATAAAGAGGTAATTAAATTGCGAGTAAAGCCTTAAGCGCTTCTATCAGCTAAACAAAGGACAAACCAAAACAAAGTTAAGCATTTATTAACTGGAAGTAATTCTCTCTTCAGATTTGTTTAAAATGCTTACTCTTGCCAACAGCTTTTCTGCAGCACCGCTAAAAATATCTATCAGGCTTGTTAGTTTTAAATCCTTTTCTGTTTAATGCGTCTGATGCTCCCGCTTTACGTGGATTAAATCAGTCAAGGTATTTTTGTGAGGTATAATTATCACATGACATAAGTAAATAACAATAGCAGCCAACCACCAAGCATAAATGTTTTGCTAGGCCCGTGTAGGCTCTCAGTGGCAGAGCTTGCTTTTTCTGTCTGTAAGCTCCTTATCCCTGCAAGCTCAAATTAATTCTCTATAGGGGGGAAAATGTGTGTGTGTCTATATATTTATATATTATTTTAAAATAACCTAGCCCCTGCTACCACTACCAAGAGTTATTAACCCTTAATCAACCATGTCGATAGGCAGAAGGACAAAGCCAGCAAGCACTAATACTAACACTTAATAGCAGGAGGTCTACCACCATCTCTGGTGCCTTAGGAGAAGGTGTGGGCAATAGAGTGAGGAGGACTTATGGTACCATCCCCTATTCCAGGAGACAACCAAATAGTCAACCCCACCTGGTTAAATAGGCGAGAAGAGCCATTTCATTACCATGAATGGTGAGCAGTAAAATAAATAAATAAATACAAATTCAACAATAAAAAAATATTTTGTTGAAATACACTTGGTTTTTAAAGTATAAAATTAAAACCACCATTATAATCTTCTAGCCATTGTACTTGCTGCAATTCTGCTAGGCACTGACCATGAGGCCTGCATCGACAGCAAAGTCAAATAAGCCTTGGTTGGAATGTAGAACATATTTTGAAGGAAGGCTCTTGATACCATAGAGCCTTCCCGGTCCTTAGTTTGTCCCGTTGTTCCATCGCGTACCCCATTGAATTCCTGCAACTTACTTCTTGGGCAGTCTTTGGACGTACTAAGATGGGCACATGATGTACCGCATGTGACGGACGAGCCGTGAAAAACTAGAATGCAATCACAATCGGTTTACTGCACCAATTGTCGTTACATTGCCCGCCATAGATTGTCTGTCTGTGGCTATCTGCAGTTAAGCCTGGGGTCCCTGTTGTCTTCATAGGTGTTAGCACAGTTCTTTTCATGAGAGCAAGTATGCTCACTGAAAAGGTCTGTGTGGTTAATTAACATGAACAAAAGAGTTCCCTTCCTGGCCAGTGACTTGTTAATTAGCCAGAGGTGTAAAACACCAAAAGTCCTTTCATCCAGAGGAAGCTTCCCCAGCCAGGGCTCAGACTTGTCGGAGCCATGGAGCCAGTTTAGGAATGCATGTAGTTATGATTTTTGGCCGGTTTAAGGAATACCGTTCATAGGAGAGATGTGGAAGTTATCTCATTCTGCTGGTACGGGTCTGGTGAATAGTTTAATATTAAATTGAGGCCACTGACATACCCATAGCCCGAGGTATTCCACTATTTCGTAACCGGACATGCGAACGCGCCCGAGTTTGATGTCCTATGAACTGTCATATTCTGAGGAGCATGAATCTGTGACCATTATGTGTGTGCGATAAGCATGAGCTGAGATATGAAAAATGTCATATTTGGTGCTCACCAGCCACCCACCCAGGGAATTAACCGCACCCTGTCCAGCCCCTGGGCTGGACCTCGTAGTGTTGGGCGAACATCTAGATGTTCGGGTTCGGGCCGAACAGGCCGAACATGGCCGCGATGTTCGGGTGTTCGACCCGAACTCCGAACATAATGGAAGTCAATGGGGACCCGAACTTTTGTGCTTTGTAAAGCCTCCTTACATGCTACATACCCCAAATTTACAGGGTATGTGCACCTTGGGAGTGGGTACAAGAGGGAAAAATTTTTTAGCAAAAAGAGCTTATAGTTTTTGAGAAAATTGATTGTAAAGTTTCAAAGGAAAAATTGTCTTTTAAATGCTGAAAATGTCATGTTTCTTTGCACAGGTAACATGGTTTTTACCGCCAGGCAGTCATAAATGTAATAAAGATAAGAGGTTCAATAAACAGGGACCGGTAACGCTAACCCAGCAGCAGCAGCAGCACACGTGATGGAACAGGAGGAGGCGCAGGAGGAGAAGGCCACGCTTTTTGAGACACAACAACCCAGGCCTTGCATGAGGACAAGAAGCGTGCGGATAGCATGCTTTTTACCGCCATGCAGTCATAAATGTAATAAAGATAAGAGGTTCAATAAACAGGGACCGGTAACGCTAACCCAGCAGCAGCACAGAGCACACGTGATGGAACAGGAGGAGGCGCAGGAGGAGAAGGCCACGCTTTTTGAGACACAACAACCCAGGCCTTGCATGAGGACAAGAAGCGTGCGGATATAGCAGCAATGCTTTTTGCCGCCATGCAGTCATAAATGTAATAAAGAGAAGAGGTTCCATAAACAGGGACCGGTAACGCTAACCCAGCAGCAGCACAGACCACACGTGATGGAACAGGAGGAGGCGCAGGAGGAGAAGGCCACGCTTTGAGACACAACAACCCAGGCCTTGCATGAGGACAAAAAGCGTGCGGATATAGCAATGCTTTTTGCCGCCATGCAGTCATAAATGTAATACAGATGAGAGGTTCAATAAACAGAGACTGGAAACGCTAACCCAGCAGCAGCACACATGATGGAACAGGAGGAGGCGCAGGAGGAGAAGGCCACGCTTTTTGAGACGCAACCCAGGCCTTGCATGAGGACAAAAAGCGTGCGGATATAGCAATGCTTTTTGCCGCCATGCAGTCATAAATGTAATACAGATGAGAGGTTCAATAAACAGGGACTGGAAATGCTAACCCAGCAGCAGCAGACGTGATGGAACAGGAGCAGGCACAGGAGGAGAAGGCCAAGCTTTTTGAGACACAACAACACAGGCCTTGCATGAGGACAAAAAACGTGCGGATATAGCAATGCTTTTTGCCGCCATGCAGTCATAAATGTAATACAGATGAGAGGTTCAATAAACAGAGACTGGAAACGCTAACCCAGCAGCAGCACACATGATGGAACAGGAGGAGGCGCAGGAGGAGAAGGCCACGCTTTTTGAGACGCAACCCAGGCCTTGCATGAGGACAAAAAGCGTGCGGATATAGCAATGCTTTTTGCCGCCATGCAGTCATAAATGTAATACAGATGAGAGGTTCAATAAACAGGGACTGGAAATGCTAACCCAGCAGCAGCAGACGTGATGGAACAGGAGCAGGCGCAGGAGGAGAAGGCCAAGCTTTTTGAGACACAACAACACAGGCCTTGCATGAGGACAAAAAGCGTGCGGATATAGCAATGCTTTTTGCCGCCATGCAGTCATAAGTGTAATACAGATGAGAGGTTCAATAAACAGGGACCGGAAACGCTAAACCATCCCAGATGTTCATTGGTCATGTTACTTGGTTGGGGTCCTGGAGTGTTGCGTAGTCGTTTCCAATCCAGGATTGATTCATTTTAATTTGAGTCAGACGGTCTGCATTTTCTGTGGAGAGGCGGATACGCCGATCTGTGACGATGCCTCCGGCAGCACTGAAACAGCGTTCCGACATAACGCTCGCTGCCGGGCAAGCCAGCACCTCTATTGCGTACATTGCCAGTTCGTGCCAGGTGTCTAGCTTCGATACCCAATAGTTGAAGGGTGCAGATGGATTGTTAGACACAGCTACATCATCTGACATGTAGTCCTTGACCATCTTCTCCAGGCGATCGGTGTTGGAGGTGGATCTGCACGCTTGCTGTTCAGTGGGCTGCTGCTGCATGGGTGTCAGAAAATTTTCCCACTCCAAGGACACTGCCGATACCATTCCCTTTTGGGTACTAGCTGCGGCTTGCGTTGTTTGCTGCCCTCCTGGTCGTCCTGGGTTTGCGGAAGTCAGTCTGTCTGCGTACAACTGGCTAGAGGAGGGGGAGGATGTCAATCTCCTCTCTAAAGTCTCCACAAGGGCCTGCTGGTATTCTTCCATTTTGACCTGTCTGACTCTTTCTTCAAGCAGTTTTGGAACATTGTGTTTGTACCGTGGATCCAGAAGGGTATAAACCCAGTAATTGGTGTTGTCCAGAATGCGCACAATGCGTGGGTCACGTTCAATGCAGTCTAGCATGAATTGAGCCATGTGTGCCAGAGTCCCACCAGAATCCTCATCATCCTCTTGTGAGCGTTGTGATAGTTGTTGTGATGCATCATAGTCGTCACCTTCCTCCTGGTCTGCTTCTGCTGACCATTCGCGTTGAATTGTGGAAGTCCAACGTGCACCGCTCTGGCCCTCGTCAGTGGTGGCATGAAACTCCTGCTCCAACTCCAGCTGTTCCTCCTCCTCTTCTTCGTCATAGCTGCTGGGGCCAGCGTTCCCTGAGGCGGATGGCCTGATGTTGGTACCATCACGCTGATCGTTTTCTCCTTCAGATTCCCCCAGTTGCATCATGACAGCTGTTTCCTTGATTTTTAACATCGACCTCTTCAGTAAACACAGCAGTGGTATGGTAATGCTGACTGAAGAGTTGTCACTGCTCACAAGCAACGTGGATTGCTCAAAATTTTGGAGGACTTGGCAGAGGTCCAACATGTTGGCCCAATCGGATCCACAGAAGCTTGGCAGCTGGCCGGATGCGCCTCGGTACTGCGCCGTCATGTACTGGACCACTGCACTCTTCTGCTCGCAAAAGCGGGCTAGCATGTGCAGCGTAGAATTCCAGCGCGTAGGGACATCACACAGCAAGCGATGGTGGGGGAGATTGAAGCGCTCCTGCATCTTGGCGAGTGCCCCCGAAGCAGTACTGGAAGTTCTACAATGTTTGGCCACTCGACGCACCTTCAACAGAAGATCGGCCACGCCTGGGTATGTCCTCAGGAACCGCTGAACTACTAGGTTCATCACGTGCGCCAGGCAAGGGATGTGTGTCAGCTTAGCCAACCTTAAAGCGCGAATGAGATTACTCCCATTATCACACACAACCATGCCCGGTTTCAGGTCCAGCGGTGCCAGCCACAAATCCGTCTGTTCCTTTATTCCCTTCCAAATTTCCTCCCCTGTGTGCTGCTTATCCCCAAGGCAGATTAGCTTCAGCAACGCTTGCTGACGCATGCCAACAGCTGTGCTGCACTGCTTCCACGATCCTACTGCTGCTGGGTTAGCGTTTCCGGATGAGGTACAGCTTTGAGATGCGTTGGAGGAGAAGGAGTCAGAGAGGTAGGTGCTGCTGTTATCCAGTGTGAGGGACGGCTGTGCAGCTGTTTGTGGCGTGGGCAACACCCGTGCCGTAGCAGGTGAGGAATCGCTGCCAGGCTCCACAAGGTTCATCCAGTGCGCGGTAAGGGAGATGTATCGACCCTGGCCGAACGCACTCGTCCAGGTGTCAGTGGTGAGGTGAACCTTGCAGGCAACGGCATTCTTCAAGCTTCGGGTTATTTTGCTGACCACGTGCTCATGCAACTCAGGCACTGCAGAGCGTGCAAAGTGGTAGCGGCTGGGAACCACGTAACGTGGGATGGCCACTGACATCATGCCCTTGAAGCTGTTTGTCTCCACCAATCGATATGGCAGCATTTCGCAGGCCAGAAGCTTGGCTATGCTGGCTGTTACTGCCTCCTCTTTTGCCTCTCACTTGAACTTCCACGCTTGTGGTGCCTGAAATTGCGCGCCGCCTACCTTGTGGCACAAGGCGAGCTCGTGCAGCAGTGGGTTCTTCAACAGACTCATCTGTGCTGCTGCTACGACGGCGATGTTCTCGTTCACAAACAAAATCTGGGTCTCTGTCCACATTGTCCATACCCTCCTCTTCCATCTCCTCAAACTCGTCATATGTCATTGTGGGCCGCCGCCGTGGAGTAGAGCTCCCCACAACAACCTCTGCGCAGCACACTCCAACGTCGTCTTCCAGATCTTGTCGGCCGACCTCCTGCAATTGCAACCCCTCCTGCCCAAATTGCTCTGGGATTTGGGTTTCCGAGTCCTCTTCGGACTCGCCTTGTATTTCAGTGCGCGGTGCATTTCCCACAGTTAACGGTTGTGAATCCAGGCACAACATTTCTGGCTGTTCCTCCATTGACCTTTGAAAGGTGGAAGTTTGTTGGGCTGGGAATAGCTCCTGCGAATACCCCATTGTGTCCTGAGGTAATTCATCGGACTGGTTATCTGGCAGTTGTGTGCGTGGTGTCGCTGCCGGTTGTGTCAGCTTTGTGCCCACTGGCTCCTTGTAACTGGCTGAGGACTCGGACCTCGTGCGTGATGTGCTGGTGCTGCTTAACCCACTGCTGGACGCTTGAGAGGTCATCCAAGTAATTATCTGGTCCTGTTCTTTTGGATTTGTGAGGGTTGTTGTCCTGGACAACATGGGCGGTATTGAGTGGGTTTTCTTGGGTGCTCCCCTGTGGCCTGTACGTGAACCGTCAGGGGAAACACCTCTTCCCTTGCCCCTCCCTCTTTCACCGGATTTCTTCCTCATTTCACTTATCCTTACAGTACACGCTGACTGGCAGCAGTACAGTGGCAGTACAGAAATGCTATACAGTACCACTATTCCCAGCAGCGACACAGAGCACAATGCTATACAGTGACGGGTGAGCGGTGTACCACTATTCCCAGCAGCGACACAGAGCACAATGCTATACAGTGGCGGGTGAGCGGTGTACCACTATTCCCAGCAGACACAGAACAGTACACAGAATGCTATATAGTGTGGCTGAACGAGCGGTGTACTACTGTTCCCAGCAGACACAGAACAGTACACAGAATGCTATATAGTGTGGCTGAACGAGCGGTGTACTACTGTTCCCAGCAGACACAGAACAGTACACAGAATGCTATATAGTGTGGCTGAACGAGCGGTGTACCACTATTCCCAGCAGACACAGAACAGTACACAGAATGCTATATAGTGTGGCTGAACGAGCGGTGTACCACTATTCCCAGCAGACACAGAACAGTACACAGAATGCTATATAGTGTGGCTGAACGAGCGGTGTACTACTGTTCCCAGCAGACACAGAACAGTACACAGAATGCTATATAGTGTGGCTGAACGAGCGGTGTACTACTGTTCCCAGCAGACACAGAACAGTACACAGAATGCTATATAGTGTGGCTGAACGAGCGGTGTACCACTATTCCCAGCAGACACAGAACAGTACACAGAATGCTATATAGTGTGGCTGAACGAGCGGTGTACTACTGTTCCCAGCAGACAAAGAACAGTACACAGAATGCTATATAGTGTGGCTGAACGAGCGGTGTACTACTGTTCCCAGCAGACACAGAACAGTACACAGAATGCTATATAGTGTGGCTGAACGAGCGGTGTACCACTATTCCCAGCAGACACAGAACAGTACACAGAATGCTATATAGTGTGGCTGAACAAGCGGTGTACTACTGTTCCCAGCAGACACAGAACAGTACACAGAATGCTATATAGTGTGGCTGAACGAGCGGTGTACCACTATTCCCAGCAGACACAGAACAGTACACAGAATGCTATATAGTGTGGCTGAACGAGCGGTGTACTACTGTTCCCAGCAGACACAGAACAGTACACAGAATGCTATATAGTGTGGCTGAACGAGCGGTGTACCACTGTTCCCAGCAGACACAGAACAGTACACAGAATGCTATATAGTGTGGCTGAACGAGCGGTGTACTACTGTTCCCAGCAGACACAGAACAGTACACAGAATGCTATATAGTGTGGCTGAACGAGCGGTGTACCACTATTCCCAGCAGACACAGAACAGTACACAGAATGCTATATAGTGTGGCTGAACGAGCGGTGTACCACTATTCCCAGCAGACACAGAACAGTACACAGAATGCTATATAGTGTGGCTGAACGAGCGGTGTACTACTGTTCCCAGCAGACACAGAACAGTACACAGAATGCTATATAGTGTGGCTGAACGAGCGGTGTACTACTGTTCCCAGCAGACACAGAACAGTACACAGAATGCTATATAGTGTGGCTGAACGAGCGGTGTACTACTGTTCCCAGCAGACACAGAACAGTACACAGAATGCTATATAGTGTGGCTGAACGAGCGGTGTACCACTATTCCCAGCAGACACAGAACAGTACACAGAATGCTATATAGTGTGGCTGAACGAGCGGTGTACTACTGTTCCCAGCAGACACAGAACAGTACACAGAATGCTATATAGTGTGGCTGAACGAGCGGTGTACCACTATTCCCAGCAGACACAGAACAGTACACAGAATGCTATATAGTGTGGCTGAACGAGCGGTGTACTCCTGTTCCCAGCAGACACAGAACAGTACACAGAATGCTATATAGTGTGGCTGAACGAGCGGTGTACCACTATTCCCAGCAGACACAGAACAGTACACAGAATGCTATATAGTGTGGCTGAACGAGCGGTGTACTACTGTTCCCAGCAGACACAGAACAGTACACAGAATGCTATATAGTGTGGCTGAACGAGCGGTGTACTACTGTTCCCAGCAGACACAGAACAGTACACAGAATGCTATATAGTGTGGCTGAACGAGCGGTGTACTACTGTTCCCAGCAGACACAGAACAGTACACAGAATGCTATATAGTGTGGCTGAACGAGCGGTGTACTACTGTTCCCAGCAGACACAGAACAGTACACAGAATGCTATATAGTGTGGCTGAGCGAGGTACACAGTGGCAGTAAACAATGCTATATATAGTGTGGCTGAGCGAGCGGTGTACTACTGTTCCCAGCTGCGACACACAATGACTGGGGGGGACCCTGGCTAGCGTGGCTGGAGCGCGAACTACCCTGCCTGCCTACCCAAAGCTAAACCCACAGACAAATGGCGGAGATATGACGTGGTTCGGGTATTTATTTACCCGAACCACGTGACCGTTCGGCCAATCAGAGCGCGTTCGGGTCCGAACCACGTGACCCGTTCGGCCAATCACAGCGCTAGCCGAACGTTCGGGGAACGTTCGGCCATGCGCTCTTAGTTCGGCCATGTGGCCGAACGGTTTGGCCGAGCACCGTCAGGTGTTCGGCCGAACTCGAACATCACCCGAACAGGGTGATGTTCTGCAGAACCCGAACAGTGGCGAACACTGTTCGCCCAACACTAGACCTGAGACTCCACCCAAAAATGGGGATCAGTCAAAAGTGTTTGCGAGGGACTCCTCCCTTATTCCTTCAAATTCCACCTTTATGGAAGCATGCTGCGACTCTGAGAAACAGTGGTGGCCATCTTGTCTGAACTTTGCTCCTGAACTGAACTGAAACCAAGAACTTTATGAGTTTTCCCAAAAGGACATACAGTAGCTTGCAAAAATATTCGGACCCCTTGAAGTTTTTCACATTTTGTCCTACTACTGCCACAAACATGAATCAATTTTATTAGAATTCCACGTGAAAGACCAATACCTAGTGGTGTACACCTGAGAAGTGGAACAAAAATCATACATGATTCCAAACATTTTCTACAGATAAATAGCTGCAAAGTGGGGTATGCGTAATTATTCAGCCCCCTGAGTCAATACTTTATAGAACCATCTTTTGCTGCAATTACAGCTGCCAGTCTTTTAGGGTATGTCTCTACCATCTTTGCACATCTAGAGACTGAAATCCTCGCCCATTCTTCTTTGCAAAACCGCTCCAGCTCAGTCAGATTAGACGGACAGCGTTTGTGAACAGCAATTTTCAGATCTTGCCACAGATTCTCGATTGGATTTAGATCTGGACTTTGACTGGGCCATTCTAAAACATGGATATGTTTTGTTTTAAACAATTCCATTGTTGCCCTGGCTTTATGTTTAGGGTCATTGTCCTGCTGGAAGGTGAACCTCCGCCCCAGTCTCAAGTCTTTTGCAGACTCCAAGAGGTTTTCTTCCAAGATTGCCCTGTATTTGGCTCCATCCATCTTCCCATCAACTCTGACCAGCTTCCCTGTCCTTGCTGAAGAGAAGAACCACCAGAGCATGATGCTGCCACCACCATATTTGACAGTGGGGATGATGTGTTCAGAGTGATGTGCAGTGTTAGTTTTCTGCCACACATAGTGTTTTGCATTTTGGCCAAAAAGTTCCACTTTGGTCTCATCTGACAAGAGAGCCTTCTTCCACATGTTTGCTGTGTCCTCCACATGGCCTGTGGTAAACTGCAAACGGGACTTCCTATGCTTTTCTGTTAACAATGGCTTTCTCCTTGCCACTCTTCCATAAAGGCCAACTTTGTGCAGTGCACGACTAATGGTTGTCCTATGGACAGATTCCCCCACCTGAGCTGTAGAGCTCTGCAGCTCGTCCAGAGTCACCATGGGCCTCTTGACTGCATTTCTGATCAGTGCTCTCCTTGTTCGGCCTGTGAGTTTAGGTGGACAGCCTTGTCTTGGTAGGTTGACAGTTGTGCCATACTCCTTCCATTTCTAAATGATCCCTCGAACAGTGCTCCGTGGGATGTTAAAGACTTTGGAAATTTTTTTGTAGCCTAAGCCTGCTTTAAATTTCTCAATAACTTTATCCCTGACCTGTCTGGTGTGTTCTTTGGACTTCATGGTGTTGTTGCTCCCAAGATTCTCTTAGACAACCTCTGAGGCCGTCACAGAGCATCTGTATTTGTCCTGACATTAGATTACACACAGGTGCACTCTATTTAGTCATTAGCACTCATCAGGCAATGTCCATGGGCAACTGACTGCACTCAGACCAAAGGGGGCTGAATAATTACGCACACCCCACTTTGCAGCTATTTATTTGTAAAAAATGTTTGGAATCATGTATGATTTTCGTTCCACTTCTCACATGTACACCCCTTTGTATTGGTCTTTCACGTGGAATTCCAAATAAATTGATTCATGTTTGTGGCAGTAATGTGACAAAATGTGGAAAACGTCAAGGGGGCCGAATACTTTTGCAAGCCACTGTATTTCCATGAAAAGTATTTTCTCCCTTTTATTTTTTATAATGTGTTATCATTTGTCTCTATAATTGTTGATTTTAACGATTTTCTGTATATATGAATTATTTATATTGCATTTTTAATAAACGACACTACCGTCATTTATTCGTTCAGCTACCCTATTATTCAGCCGCACAAACTGAACCCTGGTCTCTGAAGAGTCGCTACTATTGTTGCTGGATAGACAGAATAGAGTGTGTTTAACCGTTTTATTTGCAGGTCAAGAATCAACCAGTCAGGGGGCTCCTCTGTCCCATGGTAACAGAGATCGTGGCAGTTATACCCTGAAATAGGGTGTAAATTGTATTACCGTAACTCACAGGCTCCCTTATAGTCAGGCTGCTGCCAAAATTTCAACGGTTTCCGCGCACCGATTGCGACCACAGCTTGCATGGTCTGTGTGCTGAAACCGATTGGAAGGCATTTTGCGGTCCGGCCACTAGGGGCCCTGTGACACAGCCCATGCACAAGCCCACACTCGTACGCGCATAGTATGGTCACATTGTCTTCAGAGGTATCCAAGATGCAAGTACTTCTGGAAGCTGCCCAAAGAGTGCCAAAGCCAAAGGGCCAATCAGGTTTAATAATTATTATTATTTTTTATTTATATAGCGCCAACATCTTCCGTAGCGCTGTACATTGTGCAAACAAATAATGGGGAACAAATATACATAAGAAATACAAGACACTGTACAGTCATGACATTGAATAGAATAAATACAAATACATACATAGATGATGTGTAGTTGGTACATGTGCATATGTTAAAATTACAGCAGTATGAGAAACACTAGGAGGAGGTCCCTGCCCTTGCGAGCTTACAATCTAGAGGGTAGTGGGGAGAATACAACAGGGAAGGCAACACAGGGATTAGTGAGTGAGCCAGTGTGCCTGCAGTGCTGCCTATAGCAAATTATAGGCTTGTCTGAACAGGTGTGTTTTCAGAGTATGTTTGAAGGTTTCCAGACGCGTGACATGATGAACCGGCTGAGGGAGAGAGTTCCAAAGGAAAGGAATAGCCTGTGAGAAGTCTTGGATGCGAAAGTGAGAGGAGATGACGAGGCTGGAGGACAAAAGGGTCTCCTGTGAGGAATGGAGGGTCCGGGTGGGGAGGTAACTTCTGCCTTCATAGCAACTGAGCCAATGTGACAGACTGTTACTAAGGCATATGCTTGAGAAGAAGGGGTGGGAGACTTTTCTTTTTTAAAAGTCTTTTTTCTACTCACCACTTTTTACACACTGCATACATACATACTGTATATAAGGAGTTAATGCTGTTTTTAGGCATTTCAGTGCATGGCCGTGGTACTATTTTTTACTAAATAAATACTGTCAACTACCTACAGACACCTGATGCCTTGTGATGCACAAGCTAATGTGCATATTTGTACCATTTCATTTCAGTGGCGCTAATTGCAGTTCCTGTGTGTGGTTTCCATGGGAGTCTACAGTCTCTTCACACAGTAATTTTGCTCACAAAAGTAGAAAGAGTTCTAAAAATAAAAACGTACCATATGCCAAAGATCAGTAATGAAATCTTATCAACCTTTATTAAAATTACAAAATTGAAGCTAAAAGGGAAATTATTTATTAGCTGTAGGTATGACAATTTCTCACATGTTACACCTTTACACATTCATGCGATAATTACATGTATTACTGCTATTCAGCATATGAAAGAAGCGACTGAACTTGTATGATTAAATAAAGTGATATACAATATACGACTATGCAGCAATAAGCATACTGCCTATAATCCACATATAAGGAGTTAAATATTTCTGATTTAGAAAATGTAGGAAGTGAGCTCTCAGGTTTCTTGAAATGTATTATTGCAAGAAAATGCATTTAGGCTTAACCTGGGGGGTTTATTACGGTGTTGCAAGTAGCTAAACTATGATAGCTTCATGTTGTGTTTTAGAGTGTGTAATAATGAGAGAGGCTTCTTTCACATTTGGTGGTTATCTCCTGAAATTTCTAAATTCTAAGAAAACGTATACCCTTCAACCCTTTAAGCTGTAAAATTTCAAACCCCAGTAGTGACTATTATTGAGAATACCTTATGACCCAGCCAGAAAAAAATGATACACAATAACATTTTAGCTGTAAGAAAAACCTGGTTTCCTGCAGTCCTGGAGACTGTAAAGTATTTCCCATGAGACATTTTTGAACAAATCAAATGACATATTTGAAATTGGAAAATCAAAACTATTTGAGATGATGCATGCATCTCCATTCTGAGAGTATAGATGCCATTGAAATGACTGTATTGCCTTCTTTAAATAGGAGATATTTATAACCCATGTGCTTTCAACAAGATGTTTTTTTTTTGTTTCTTATGCATACAACAAAAATCTTGGTGGTTTTCCATAACTTAACTAGGTATCATGTGCTGCTTCTGCACTGACATAGACTTGGCGGAGCAGCTAAAAGAAGCGCAAAAAAAATAGCTGCCCCTAAATGGTGGGCAACAGGACCCGCCCGCTATGTGAACTGCGGCTATCAGCTGCGGGCACAAAGTGTCCGTTATTAGTAGCCACAGTTTGCATACCGGGCAACCACTGCACCTGCTATCTAGCTGGTGCCCATTTATGTTGTGGGATATTAAGGTTAGGTATCACCAGGGAAGTTATTAGTCGCCCACCAGGGGGTGGGTTAATAATTGTCCAGGGGAGGTTACTAGTTGCCCACTGGGAGGGTTATTAGTTGGCTGGGAGGGTATTAGTTGCCCATCAGTTGGGGTTATTAGTTGCCCACCAGGGAAGGTTTTTGTGTGAGACTAGCGAGAGGTTAGGTTATAGTGAAATATCAGCAAATATTACCAGTATTTCACTACATCAATTAAGTAGAAGAATGGCTGTAAATTTACCAATATTCTACTACCACCATTTCATACACCCTCAACGAAAACATTGTGTGGTTTACTCCGTGCCCAAATTAGCGTGTGGAGGTTTTAAATGTACGCATACTAGGGTCATTCAGTTACATTCACTGAACTGATGAAGATCAAATAACTTGAAACAGATGTATGAAAGTTTGTATAGGTAACTCTGTAAAGTCTGTGTGTAGATGTACTATAAGCTTTTCCAAATACAATGTGACCCAACCAAGAAACAAAGAAATGATTTGCAAGGCTTCACCAACTGTCATGATGTGATCTTGCTTTGTTGATATTCTGATAAAGGCCTGATAACACTTTGTGTTTAATATGAAACTATAGGCAAAATGTATCCTCTACCACAATTCATTAATAACATCACGCCATAACAGCATTTAGGAACAAATCCCTGTTTTGATAAGGTATCTAATAGAGTGATTAAAGGTTTGGAGGCTTATCAGTCACTTTATTGATGCTGTACAGCAGAGTTCTTCAACCCTGTCCTCAAGGCATACAAGAGATAACGGCGCCGGAGACTTGGGCGCAGGACACAGCTGGTATATTGCTGATCCTGCTTCTGTGCAAGTCCGGGCCGTGTTAATTACTATTCCCCCTCCAGGCCGCCATGGATAGTGGGGAATAAAATAATTCGGCTTCCAGCAATTGCTAGAAGCCGAATTATTGTTTTAAAAGCAACTTCAGCTCCGCCTTCTGACGGCGCTGAAGTTACTCCCTGTGCCTGCCATAGCCGTAGTTCCTTTTACGGCCTATGGTGGCGCCGGCTGCGCCCAAGTCTCCTGCGCTGCTGCGCCCAAGTCTCCAGCGCTGGATTCAGCGTGTTCGGCCCTCAAGGCCCATCAACAGTGCGGTAATTAGTGTCTCACCAGAGCTGATTAACTACTTCTGTGGATTTCCACAAAACATGCACTGTTGGTGCGCTTTGGGGATAGGATTGGAGAACACTGCCTTAGAGAGGCCCCAGATTGTTTTGGATTAATTATTGCTGGAGATAAGATTAAACTAAACAGAGCAGAGAGCTTCTCTAAAACTGCTTAAAGAGGAACTTCAGCCTAAACAAACATACTGTCATTAAGTTAGATTAGTTATGTAAATTAAAATAGATAGGTAATATAATCTCTTACCCACCCTGTTTTAAAAGAACAGGCAAATGTTTGTGATCAAGAGACACAGTTACAACTGTCCTGTGTCCTGATCACCCCTCCCAGCTGCGTGTGCTAGGCAATGAGAACAACAACATCAGAAATCCCATCATGCTTTGTACAGTATCAGGTGGAAAATGCCTGGGCAGATTTCTTTGATGGGGCGGAGGTTAGTTTCTGTGCAGCTAAAAATGAGGCTTGGGTAAGAAAAACAAAGTTCTGATGCTGTGAAACTGTTAAAGAAACACCAAGTCTTTTCAGTGCTGCTGAGTAGATCTTTAGTCTGTAGGTTCACTTTAAATAACTGTAAGTAGACAAGAGATGATTTTGCTCACTGAAGAGCTGGACTGGAAGAGCTGGACTGGATAATATTCATGCAATGCAGTTCTCAGCACTGATGCACTATGATCTAATGAGGATTTAGGATTTTAAAAGACATTTCTTTGAGTCAAAAGCATGTAGGGTAACTATAATCTTGTTATTAATGATTTATAAAGTGCCAACGTATTCCGTGGCATATAGACAATAAAGAATAGGAAAACATGTTTATATTGTATATGCCACATGGTACACAGCTATCATCATTGTCTTCTTTTGCAGCACATTCTGCTGAATCTGCATAACTAAACTCATTTTCCACAAGTAAAGACTGATCAAAATATGTCAAACAACTGATGGATATTGTGAGAAAGGTTGAAGGAAATTTTCCAAGTAGGGGCAAAAAAAAAAAAAATATATATATATATATATATGTACGTACTTGCTAACAAGGCAATCTGCTGTGGATCCTGTGTAATATTCTACTTCATCCCTAGCTGCATCTACTCTGCATTCAGTCTTAAAACAAAGCCACGTGTAATAATACGTGGATCAACAGCAGCATTGGAAGCTGTGTTTGATGGGAAAATGGATATTGAGGATATGAAAAATGGAGGGCGAGAGGAGCGGGAAGAAATAAAACTGAGGTATTCATGCGCCTTCCAAATATTTTTAGGCAGACCTCAAAACCATTAGTGGTAAGAGGGCTGGAAAGCAATCATCCCCTCATTGCTCGAAGTGCATGCTGACTAAGCAGGATTCAGTTGTCGCTAACAGCACAGTATAACTTACAATGAGGAAGGAAAAGAACTGAGCGGGAAATAGTGACTGTATAATCCCCATTCTTCTATACAAATAGTCATTTGTACAATAAAATGCTGCTAGATAGAGGTAAGATGTCAGTTTAAAAAGTATTAAAAAAAAAAAAAAGTTCTACCTGTCTGTCACCCCTTGTTGCAATGTATGTATCCCTATTTATGTGCTGCGTAATATGTTGGCGCTTTATAAATACAATAAATAATAATAATAATACCTACATTTCTTAGATCGATCCTTTAAAGAAAGCTTTTTCCTTGTTTAGTTTCCATATATGGTGAGTATAGTGCTATTTGGTCTGGGCTGGAAGACATGCATTTCATGCTACTGCATGCAAAGTCTTGCTTCATTCATAGGCCTACCTGCCCTATCATGCCTTGTGCTGTCTCCAGACATTGCTTTTTTCAGTCAGAAAGGCTTCTAATACCAAACTATAGAGTAAGCTCAATGAATTAACTGCTTGCTTTATTCTGTCTAGACCAAACTAGTTAATGAAAAGCAAATGCCTGCATTGATTGTGCAATTCAGTGCAAATTCTTCTCCTCAAAAAAATAAGAGCACGCAATGTGTTGCTAAGATTTTCTGTCAACAAATCAAGCCTTCCTCTCTTTCTCTCTGTAGCGATTTCATTGTTTTGCCCAGGCTACTGTTAGTGTGCTGCTTCTTAAAGTGCGTCTTCACCTTTCCTAAGAGAAATACAATTATCATATCATACATTTTAAGTGTCTTAAAAAGCCGTATTACACTGACATGCTTGTGACTACTCTAGTACAGAGCATCTGGTACACTTTGGTAACACCTGCAGTTCCCATGTTATGCTGGGAATACACGGGTCGTTTTTGTGGCAGATAGATGGTTAGATAGATAATTTCCGACATGTCCGATCTCCCGTTCGATCGTTTTGCCGATTGATTCCTAAAAGAGGTGAATGGAAAAAGATAAGAAAAACAAGCAGAAGATAAGAGAATCGAGTGGTGAATCGAGTGGCAAAACTGTTCGAACGGAGAATCGAGCGGAAAAAATGACTCATGTATTCCCAGCATAAGGGCTTCTACCTGTGGTATAGCCAGGCATTCCCACACACAGACTGCCAAAACCTGTAGGCACAATTCACAAGAAGGATGCAAAAGATGGTGGTAGGTTGGCACTGCAGTACGGATACAATCTAGCTACGGAACATGCACTAGTGGGGTAATAGGCTCCTCCTCTTTGTAAGCCTTTCGTCAGCGTGCTCAAGCTGGCTGTAGCAGTAGATAGATCAAAAATTGAGAAAGGACAAAAGCAAAGAGAAAATTTGCACTGCTGCAGTGGCTCAATTTATTGTAGCAAAAGCCGGTATCAAAAAGTTTATGACTTTGTGCGAATAGCATATAAAAAGTTTTTGGTACACATACCAGAGTGAGTGAGGAGGCGCTGTGGATGATGGTGGGTGCTGGGTACAGGATGCCTGACGGCCATTTCGCGCCTAACTGCGCTTCTACAGAGGCTGTGAGACAATTCACAAGAAGGTAAGGTGTTTTAACTTATAATTTACATTATCTTGTGAGCCCTTGTGAAATGAAGTTGGTCATTTCGGCACCCAGCACTCAGTGCCAAGCACAGAAGCTTGGTGCCGCTATAGCGCTAATGTGGAGTCCATGCAATCACTAGACCCCAAATTACTTATCCCTCAAGTTGCTATGACTTGGAGGGGGAATAGTATTTAATCCCGCCTGGAATTTGAGCGGCAGCAGGGTGAGCTGTCATTCAGCTCACTCGGCACCCAAGTCACCGGCGACTTTATAATATGTGCGCCTCAGAGAGTCAGTTTGTGACATTACCTGTTTAAAGCGAATCTGTACCAGAAAGGTTTGATACTCACCCCTGTAGAGGGAAGCCTTTGGATGCTACAGGGGCTTCCCCAGTCCTCAAAAACCAGCGCCGCTCACCAGGACCCTCTTCTTCTCATCATGTATGGGCTCCAGAGCAGGGACAAGGTCCTCCAGCACCCAAGGCTGAGACACCAAAGTGCGCCCCTCCATTCCTCCTACCCCAGCCATCACACACTGATTGCTATTACACTAAGAGGCGCCGCCCCACCAACACCTTAATATCTAGTTATCTGGCTTGCAGTCACTGCTATGTAACCCCTTTTCTTATTTCTTTCTGCTTCATACACAATTAGGAATGACAGCTGAATGAATTGTGCGCCCCCTCCTACACTGCGCCCTGAGGCTGGAGCCTCTCCAGCCTATGCCTCGGCACGGCCCTGATGGGCTCCTCATCATGTATGAGCGTGGCTGCACTGCACAGTGGACCGTAGGGTTCGCTCCTGAACAGTAGTGCAGTCACCCTGCCTGTAAGTCCAGTTAAAGGGAGTCTGATGCCATAAAAATACCTCTTTTACTGGCCAGTTATCTTAAGCAATAAGATCATAGCTGATATGCTGCATCCCCGTGGCAGAACAAGGTATTTATAGCCCCAAAATCCCGGGGTAAAATTCCACGACTTTCCAGGTGATGGCTTTTGCTGCCTGGGGGAGGCAGAGCTTAGCGCTGTAGCTCTGCCTCCAGTCCAGTCAATCTCTGCCGATCTCCACCCCTCCCCACCTCTCTCAGTGAAAGAAGAATGAGAGGGGCAGGAAGAGAGGGAGATCGGTGGAGATTAATTCGAGCAGAGGCAGAGCTAAAGCACAAAGCTCTGCCTCTACCTAGAAGGATCACCGAATTTTGCCCGGGGATTTCATTGGTATAAATACATCATTCTGCCGTGAGAATGCGGCAAATTAGCTATGATCTTATTGCTTAAGATAACTGGCCATTGAAAAGATGTATTTTTTATGGCTTCAGACTCTCTTTATCCATGTCCTGTTTGTCAGTCCAAACCCTACACTTGTTCCACAACCCTAGCAGTAAGTTCATGTGACCCTGTCTTGCCTTCCCAGCTTTGCTCCAGTTATCCTGTCGGTACAGCTAACTCTGTCCTACCTGTCAGTCTGGACCCCAGCCTTACCTCAGTTACCCTGTGTTGTCAGTCAGCTCAGTTACCTTACCCTTCTTGCCAGTCTGGATCCCATTTTCATGTCACTCAGTTAAGTTACCCTGCCTTGCTAATTATACTGCTCTGCAAGTCAGTTCTGTTACCCTGTCTTGCCAGCATGCTAGCCCAGGCCCCAACCTCCTATCCCTATCCCTGTACTGCTAGTTAGTCAGTCTAGTCATAATCCCAACCAATCAACTTTGTTTTTGTCCTGCCCAGAGTAAGGCCTATCTTGCCCTGCCCTCAAACCAAGAGCTGTCATTTATGTTTCAATATCCAGATTCTCTACACTTCAGGGTTCACTCTACTGTTCTTCTCATCACTGGTGGAAGTTGTCTCAGGGATCGTGACCTAGTGACTATTTGCAGCAAAGAAGTCTGCTGCCCACTAGGGGTAATGGCCCATTGCTCCTTGCAGGTTGCTTTGATGAAGTATAGTGATTACTTAGATTTTAGTCCTTATGTTGTGTACCGGTCAGTCTGACTCCTTTCTCAATTATTACAGTACATTACTCAGCAACTTGTACTACAGTAACTCTCCTGTAGGACTGGAGCAAACATTATACCCTTCGCTCCCCATGTGCATCAATGAACCTTAGCTTTCCATCCGTTTTCTTTACCTCATTTGAACTGAAGATGGTGTTTGTACCAGCAAAATGTTTTCAAATGACCTTATGTTTTCATGGGATATACCATGACCTTGAAAAAGGGCCAACATTTACAGACAAGTTTTGTAGAAATTTGTAGCCCATGAAAATGCGGCCCAATAGATATGCAGGTATAGACCTCTATTGCTAAACAATAAAGCATACTAAAAAAGTACATGTGTGCAACATCTGTTATGTCCATATATGAATCTGTTTCTTCTTGTGAGTTCTGTAATTGGAGCAGTACGTAGGGGAAGTTTTCAGCAAAGCAGGCAAGCGTGTCTGTCTGTTGCATTCTGTGACTGGCATGAATGAAAATAAAGCAGTTTAGTGCATGGCTCTGTTCCACTTTCTTTTGATTTCAATGAGCCAGCTTGCTGAACATTATGAGGTAAATCCTAAAATGTTTACACAGACTGACCAACCTTTTACTCAGCAGTGTTGGATCACTTAAGCCATTTTGATATAGTAGTGAAATCTGTTAAAACTGAATTCAAGGCATAAATGTTTTCTTAGTTCTATTTAGGCACTGAGCAGCTGATCTTGTTTTACTTTGTGTAGGCAGTCCTTGATTAGTTGAAGTTTAATAAATTACTTTTTAAAATACCTTGTCAGAGGCCAGTTCACCACAGACTGCCATAACTTAAAGCTAGAATCTTTTCGAGAGTTTGGTCTTGGCCTCTCCCCTTTCACTCTGTATGTTAAAAATGATGCCCAACCAAGCAACAGCAGCATTTTTTAAACAACTTAGTTTTAGCTTCAGGTAACATAACAGTACATATATATATGCATAAATATTTCTAGCTGAATGATCCTCCATTGACAGAAAAGGGCAGCATATGGATGGGCCACTTTGCTCTCTAATCTAGTAAATTTATATTTAGACCTTTTCTAGATGCTGAGCTAGGTATCAGTTCAAAAGGGCGCCTGGGCCATCTGTTTAAAAAGGGCACTGCCTTAGACTTCAATGTTATTTGCGCCAAATCTCGTCTATAAGGTGGTAAAAAGGGCGCACAAGATTTTTTGGGCTATAAAAGGGTGCCCTTTTATAGCCGAGATGTTTTTATGGCTATAAAAGGGCACTGGATATAGCCAAGATTTTTTTTCAGCTATATAAATGCAGCCACAAGATGGTTATATCAGCAGGTGACTAAATTTGGTTATATCCATTAGTTCGGGTATATAAGTTAATTTGGTTATATCAGTTCAAAATAACATATACAGTATGTTTGACATGAAATGCATTGAAGATTGGTCACTGCCATGGGGATTAGAGTTAGGCACCACCATGAGGGGTTAGGCATCACAAACGAGGGGGGTCTTAGGTTTAGGCACCTCCGGGGTGGGGGGTCTTAGGTTTAGGCATCACCAAGGGGGTCCTAGGGTTAGGCACCACCACTGAGCTAAAAAATGTACATGTTTTTGGAATACTATATTTCTCATCATTCACAGTCTTTGAATTCTTTAGGCATGATAGGGTTAGTATGCATGGTGCTTTTTTGCCATGATACATTGCTGCTGAGTTCTGTTTCCTACACTGTTATTTCTGCAGTTGGTTCCTGACTTAGTAAATTTGGTGTGATTCCTTTGGGTGGTTTTGACCCTGGTGTGTGCACAATGTTGAATTCTCTCTACTTTGACATGGCTATGGACTTATCGTATGCCTATAGAGATCTAGTTTACATCTACACTAGCTGCATATTATTTTTCACCTTAGAGGGTGCAAATGTGAGAAACAGGTATGTATGATGCATGCAGGAGGAAGAGGACATAAAATGACACACTAAATAGAGGGAGACTATGTGAAATACAATAATACGGGGGGGGGGGGGGACAGACACAAAGATAGAGGATATTGTAAGGGGATAAAAAACACTTCAGGAGACCCACAATACGATGAATTGGAAGATGGGGGAAGAGGAGTACACAAGAGCAGGAGGTATAGGGATTGAGGATAGCATGTGGCAGGCACTCAGGCAATACCTAGAAAGATGTAAAAACCTGGAGGAGTCTATTATTTTGGTTGCTGTTCTGCAACCCAGTTTTGTGAGTACGCAATTGTATTCCTTCATGTTGTCTCATTATTATACTACACAATAAGAGGCTCAGTTTGTGGAGTGGCAGCATTGGGCTACTGTACTGTAGAAATTCATTGTATGTAATTTCTAGCAGGTGGCTGCCACTCACTTAGAAGTATGTGCAGGAATCAGGTGCCATTCCACTATTGTACCAAATACTTGCAGCTGCATGTAAGTGCATGGCATATCCAAGGAGCCAGGTGATGGAGGGTGGTGAACACACCATTGTCCACTGTCCATGTGAAAGAGCGTATACTGTATAGGGTCTGTTGATAAAACTGCAAACTTGCATTTTTAACACAAAAAATGATGGACACAAATATAGAATTGTAACAATCTTACCTTCCAGCGGCAGGTCCCGTGGCATCTCTGGCAGGGTCCATGCAGGTGATGGAGCTTCCGTGCTGTCATCCTCCGGCGGCGTCCCCAGCACCTTTGCGGCAGTGAATCCGAGCGCACGTGTGCGCAGTGCGTCCAACGCGTTTGGACGCGTGCGAGATCTGTTATGCCTTATAGGCTAAGGAGGCGGTTCTGAAGGTGATGTCATCAGGTGACATCACCATGCAGGAGGGGCTCCCAATCAGGGAGTGGTTTTAGGAATTGTCAATTGTGTATTTAAGGCCAGAGCTTTCAGTTGTTCACTGGCCTTGATACTAATCAGTTTGCTGGTTCTTGGCCTAGCCAGTGATCTTTTGAGCTACATTTATATATTGTGTAGATGCACAATATATATGTACTCTAGTTAGTCAGTCTTGTTATTTTGTAGTTATATTGTATATCATCGTATTGTAAATTATCATATCGTAATATATTGAAGTAACATCTTATTGTATATTATTCTTTGTACCGACCTTTTGCCTGCCTCTTGACCTCGCTGTTCTCTTGTCCTTCTGTACCACTGCCATCTGATTTTTGTGTTCGACTCGCCCTGTCCCTGACTATCCTTCTGATTATCCTTCCAATACGACTGACATCTGTCTTACATGTATGACCCTGCCTGTTTATTGACTACGATTTTGCCTAGCTACTCTGTACCTCGATATCTCTGACTTTGTGTACGACTACTTTACTCATTATTACCATGTATTGCACTAGTTACGCTACCTCATCACGTATCAGCGTGATAGGAATGCAGCACATCACTAGTACTTTGTCACCTTTTAAGTGGTCACTGCTATTCAAGTCCAAAGTCTTGCCTCTCCCACTTAGATACTTGACTTTTAGGGTCAAGCTCTGCCCACTAAATTAAACCATGCACTTTACGTAGGGGTATGGGAGCGGGTGTGGGGGATATTATCTTACTTTCTCATTGGTCAGCCAAGACATATGATGGTTTCAGCATCATGGGAACTGATTCAGCCAATTTGGAGTAGGCAGCTAGCTCTTCACAGCAATGTATATTGAAAAAAAATTGGCCTTTCATTCACAGGCATTGATTTCTTTTTGCAAAGCACCGTGATGCAGAACAATGTATGAAGGGACATTCTATATCTGCTATGCAAATAGTCATTAGTCAATAGTCATCAATAGTCAATAGTCAAAAGTTTATTGATTTCAATGGAGAGGAGGGAACTCATCTATTGGCCAGATGTGTTAACTCTACTTTAACATCCCACTTCTATCACACTTTGACCTCTCCTTTGTTTTAGTAGCATCACACTACTCACCTATGGGTTGGAGCAACGAGGGGAGGGGGGAAAGTTGCCGCTAATACTGCTGAATAAACAGTAACTGGTGTTCTGCAGTCATGTGATAAGTCATGCCTCTAGACAAAAGGTTAACCTAACAGAAGAAAGTTAAATTGGAATACCTTGCACGGCAGATAAAAACAAATGGCTGTTACTTTATGGATGACCCTTGTAGCTCCTTAATTAAAATTAATTTAAAAACAAAATATTGAAATTATTGTAGTCATATATATTGAAATAGTTCAGTTTAAGTGTGCTTTATTTAGTTGCAGAGTGCAGTGCATTCTTGAATTGTGTATTTTAGTCACAAAACAACAACAACAAAAATCATTGCAATTTCACAATGTCAAACTGCCATACATATTGTATTTCCTATAATGACCTTGAAAACCTAACATATTACTATTATATTTGGTATTTGCTGATTATTGAGGCGTTACTAGACCAGAACCACTTTAATCAGGAGTGTTTAAATAGTGGTGGCTTGCTTTATAAAAATAGAATGACTTCTATTTAAATTGGATTAAGAAACATTTAGAAAGGAGCTATCCAAAAAGTTTGTTCCATAGTCTGAGAGAAGCAATCCTATGTCCAATTCTGAAGAGCAACCCCCATTCATGCTTCTTGTTTAGATAGTTCACATTTTCCATTGCCATTTCCAGCCAAAATTATGGAGGAGACAAGAAGTAGCTAGAGAGTTTATATAGTGAGACTGCATGGAAGAGGAAAAATGCCCTGCTTCAGAGCTTTCTGTATTCCAGGAAATGAGAAGAATGGACATATTGTTCCTTGTGTGTGTAGGCGCAAATCATTTCCATCAGAGCTACAGGACAACAAAGGAATAAAAATATGTTATTTGTAATCTCACAGAATAATATGCAAACAGTAATATTGTGCAATGAACTGTTACCTCCCTGATCGGGAAACCCCTTCTGTTATTAATTACTTTCACTTTTTGCACATGAAAAACACATCTGCCATTAGCTGGCTTTGCATATTGTAGTAATCTACATATTTCATATTTTCTTTTTGAAATCCAGGGTGAAAAGGTCTCTTCCAGGATGCCAGTAGAGCTGCCTCCAGAGGTGAGTCTAAGATATCATTCTGGTTTCAAAAAAATGTTTCAGTTATCATTGTAAAGTGATTACAATGCAAACCTGTAACTTGGGGGAGACAAAAGGTACATGCAGTATTTACCTCAGTAGAGGGAAGCCTTTGGCTCTTCCAGTGGCTTCCAACCTTCTCCTGCATACCACCGCTAGATGTCAGGACCCCCAGGAAGCTCACAGCTGCGCTCCTGTACATGAAGGAGCACAGCCACACTGTGCATGCACAGTATGACTCAGGACTGTATAGTAACAAGGAGCCACTGCTCAGGCTCGGCAGAAAAAGCCAAGTTCATTAAGCTTCGTGCTACTGCGCAGGTGCAAGCGGTCTGCACCTGTGCAGCATGGCTGAGCTTCATCGACAAGCCCTTGTTGATGAGCTTAGGTGGTCCCAGTGCTGTAATGGTGAGGTGGAGGTGGGCAGGGGATGCCACTGGATTATCCAGAGGCTTCCCTCTACTGAGACAAGTATGCCAATCAGGCACTTTTTTTCACTTTAGGTTTTCTTCAAAACTATTTTTCTGATCCTAGTCTTTACTGCTGCTAGCTTCCCTTTTAAAAAGTACAGTAGTCAATTTGAATAATACAGGGACTTATAAAAGAAAAGCCCTAACATGCAGCATTTGATATTCCTACCTTAAGGCTCATACACACTCTAAATATTCTTCTTCTCATTCAATTCAATCAGTAAGGGCCTGTTTCCACTACACACAGATTCCATGGGCATTCATTGTGGTAAGTTTTTTCTGCATCCAGAATCTATGTGTAGTGGAAACAGGCCCTTAGGGATATCTCAGGTGAGAATCTAGCATGCACCCAATTGATCTACTTTGGCAGATTTTTAAAGTGTACCCCAGGCAGGTGGCAGATGGGACACAGAGGCATGTTCTCTGCTCTATAAAATGCCTATGTGTCTCCTATGCACCGCTCTGTGTCTCCCCCCACCCCACACACACAAACACACACACACCGTGCTGACCCCAGCCCCCCCCCCCCTCCCCAAATGTGCAAAATGCAGCTTGTCTGAAATCTTGAGGGGAAGCGGAGTCCTTTGAAGGAGAGCCACTCCTGCAAGATGCCTACTAGATGCATCCCTAGCTCCCCTTCCCCAGCTCTCATTGGGCAGCTCTTCCTCTCCCTGCCTCACCCCTGCCCCTCCCCCAACTCCCTGCACTCTGATATGGAGCAGAGCTTGCAGCATGCTGAAACTAAAAGCAGAGGATTTCTGGCCACAGGATTGGTAGAGAGCAGTGGTAATTGAGGCTGCCTGATCTGACTAGCCCCCCGGATCATGTAGCATGTTTTTTTTTTTTTACAAAAATGCCCACCTTGGGTTCTTTTTAAACAGCATATGAAAATAAGTGACGTTATCCTCTTTTATTCACTATGCAGCAGAAAACTTACTAGTTTGCTGCCCGCCATCCCTCTTCCCTGAACAGCACACAATGCTTATCCACAGTGGAGCAGCATGACTGTTCAGCATTTGTTTTCAAAACTGTAGCCTTAACAACTGCGTAATGAAAGTTAGGGCAAGGGGAAAATGAGTGAGGGTACAAAGCTTAACCTGTTACAGTTTCTGCTATCTGCTTTCCTAATGCACGGCACAGGGCCCCCTGACAATTCAAGCAGCCAGACGGAGGTTGGCTTTTGTTCGCTGCAGCTATGCTCTCAGGTCACTAGATGGCACTGCAGTGATATGTGGGTGCAGCTCAGTAGACAGTTTAGCCTTTAATGATCTCTTCACCAAAAGCAGTAAAGAGCATTGAGCATAGCTGCGGAGTAGTGGTGTGGCAATAGGGGAAGCAGATGTTGAGATGGAAACAGGGCATCCTGGACCAGAGAGCCCCACTGTGGCTCAAATTCATCCTCCATATTAGCACTTCATTGGTGCTATGCCACTATGGAGTTGATTCACATTCAAGTTATTGCACTCGTCAGCGTGAGCTAATTTTAGAGTGTGAATGCTACACGTGGTCCTGGAAGTATAGCGTGTGCTCCTAAGTTCCGCACAATTTTTATCAGTGCCATGCTATGCTTGTAGCATGACTGCGATACTTTACTAGTGCGGTCGTTACTACATCAATTAGCCCTAAGGTCAGTTTTAGGTCAGGACTCTCCCTCAAATTTGGCCGGTGTTTCTGGATCATTTTTTTAAATTATGTTATCCTCCATGGGGGAGTAACTGAACACAAACGAGATACATTTGGATTTTTTAGACACCTCCCCGTCATGCCCATACCTCTTTTCTTCCCCATCTCCCCCATTCTCTCTGAATCATTTCCTCTCTTTCCCTACTATCTGCCTTCTCAAAAGCTTTGATCAATAATGATAGAGGATATTGGATATCCTCTGGCTAACAATCGCCATCCTAGGCCTTTACTCTGTTCCTCAAAGTCTATTTGTTTGTTGTTGTTCCTTTTCATCCCCTACAGAAAATTTGTTAGGCTGATAAAATAAAAAAATAAAAAAATGATTTAGAAACACTGGCCACATTTGAGAGAGAGTCCTGACCTAAAATTGATCTTAGGCAAAAGACGACTAATCACGTTTCAAAAGGCACGGACAATTTGGGACCACAAACTGAGTAGGCAGTTCAGAATGCCCCATGAGCAGGGCTAAATGCAGAAGCTGCAACTGACAGGAAATTTTAAATGTCACAATTGCAACCAGTTCCTACCAGGTAAAAAAAAATCTGCCTTGGGGGAAGAAATTGGTGGTGAAGGATTTTATCCACTGCCAGTCAATTTTTAAAGTGTATGCAGTTATCTGCTCATATGGGCGATTCAGGAATATCAACAGAACACTATAGATCAATTACAACAGGAAAAGGAGAGGGGAGATTGATTGCCAAAGTTAAACAGGATCATGGAGGAAATACAGATGTGTTCAGATTTACAGGTCTCAAAACTAGAGGTAAGAGCAGAAATAAACTTCTACAAGAGGAGGATTTTCGGTGGTGGATGAACGGAATGAGATTCACTGTTTTTTAGAGAGACATTGTGAAATGCATCACTGAACCCCGTAAATTTTATGCATGGCAATTTTACCAGCTGCATATGCGATATTCTTCATTTCAAATCTGAATCTTTGCCATTGAGGATGTTTGTGGCCAATCCATACCTTCAATGACAGCTGTATTGCAATTGGTACTTAAACTGGAATTTGAGATATTGTGCTGATGATATGTGATTAGGAGTATTTCCCACACATTGCTTTGCTTCCTATCATCACAGTATTTGTGTCCAAGAACTTTTAAAAATTACGGTGTGTACTACTAATCTTTCCTGTGAGCACATCTTCTGCCCATAACCTTATCAGAAATGTCCAGTGGAATGCATGCAAATGCTTATAAACAATTTTGACCGGTTTCTTGTGATATCTACTATAGTTATCTGACAGCATTGTGAATATATTCTGCTATAGTGTGGAGCCTTTCTCATTTCTTTTGCATTAAATTTAAGAGATTTTTAAAAAAGTAAAAACTAAAGTATGGAATGAAGTTTGAAAAACAACACGTAGAATTGTTTAAGCATTCCATGTTGGAGATTTTGTCAGAATACTTAAAACAACTACTGGGTGCTTAAAAAAAACATTCAATCCTAGAGCTGTAGGTGGCTTTGAAGGTATAGACTAACATGCAGCTGACCCGCAAAATTTCAAACCAGGCAATGAGGAAACAGGCTGCAGACAGCCCATGTAATGTAGTAATATTTAACCCACAAACCCAGATAGCCTGAACCCTAATTTTTGGTTACGGTAACAGATACCTACTATGATCTTGGGCCTATATGCAATTAATCTTTTCTCCTGAATTTTCTCCTGTTAGGTAATTTTTCATCTTCTCTTTAAAATAACTTTTCATCGCTTTGCAATTGAAAAATTCTACATAGTAGATGGAAACAGGGACGGATCTAGGGGGGGGGGGGGGGGGCAGACGGGTCTCTTGCCCCAGGCGCAGTTTGTTGAATTCCTAAAAAGGCGGCAAAATTTGGATGGGGAATGGCAGTTTAGGCGCCAAAACCTGATCTTTAGGCGCCAAAACTGGATGGGGAATGGCAGCTTAGGCGCCAAGACCTGACCTTTAGGCGCCAAAACCTGACCTTGCCCCAGGCGCAACTTGGTCTAGATCCGTCCCTGGATGGAAAAGTACTATCAAAATTAGTGTGAGCGTTTTCCTGCTTGCTGGTGGCTTAACCTCCTTGGCGGTAACCCCGTGTGTGACACTGGGTAAGCCGCCGGAGGGTGCCGCTCAGGCCCTGCTGGGCCGATTTACATAATTTTTTTTTTGCTGGACGCAGCTAGCACTTTGCTAGCTGCGCTAGCACCCCGATCGCCGCCGCCGCGCGCCCGATCGCCGCTATCCGGTGCGGCGCGCGCCCCCCCCCCCCAGACCCCGAGCGCTGCCTGGCCAATCAGTGCCAGGCAGCGCCGAGGGGTGGATTGGGTCTCCCAATGACGTCCCGACGTCGCTGACGTCATCCCGCCCCGTCGCCATGGAGACGGGGGAAGCCCTCCAGGAAATCCCGTTCTTTGAACGGGATTTCCTGATCGGTGATCGCCGAAGGCGATCGAAGCGGGCGGGGGGATGCCGCTGAGCAGCGGCTATCATGTAGCGAGCCCTCGGCTCGCTACATGATTAAAAAAAAAAAATAAAAAAAAAAAACTGCTGCGCTTCCCCCTGGCGGTATTTTTCATACCGCCAAGGGGGTTAAAAAAGATTTTATTGACAAGGCGTGAAAACATCACCTAGAAAGAAACATCAATCAGAAGTATCACATTTCTCTGATACTGCAGATCATGTTCTTTTCTGGCAACACGTTACGGGGGTGAGGATCCTGATGGCCACACTTGTTGCATGACCCTTGTATGATAAACCCCATGTTGTGAGGGTCACCAAGGAAGGCAAGAGAAGGGGCTGGGGCGTCATGATTTGCAGATATAATGCTGGAGAACAGGTTAGTATGATTTGCAGCTATGCCCATGGATGGGTTGTTGAAATTTTTGCAAAACTGAGTAGGGCAAGGAGATACATCAATCACTACTACCAGGGGTGTAACAATAAACCCTGCAAGGGATGCAGCTGCAGGGGGGCCCAGAAGCTACAGAGGGAGAAGTTTCTTTTCCCTGTCCTGAGAGTCTGACAACTAAGGGCACGAAGAGAAAAAAAAATCTGCTCTCTGCACAATTGTTCTAATGACTGCGACTGCTCAGCCACTTATAAGGAATCATACAAAGTTTTGCAGACAAAGATTTATAGACAGTCCCTATTAGGATCCGGAGGCTTCCCCCACCCGAGGTGAGTACCCCCCAGGGGATCTTTTTCATGTTACAGAGTCTCTTTAAGTGTGCAGCAGGCTTTTGTGTACAACGCCCAGCCCCCAACCTCTCTACCTCTCCTAAGTGCTGTGTACTGTAGTGATGCTTGAGAAGTCTGCAGAGCCAGTTCTGCTCCATCACACATGGACAGAGTGAGTGTAATAAGCTGAGGCTGGGAGCACACTCATTTGTTGGTTTTCTGCATGCGTTTTCTGCACACCATGTATGTCTGTATGTGTGACATGCATGTTTTATTACAGAAGCTAATGTAAGAGAGAATGCTTCACTGCTGTCTGTTTTTATGTGCAAGGGGAAAACACAAACAAGTGTGCACTAGCCAATTGAATAACATTGGCTCTCAGTTTACCTGTGAAGAAAGTGAGGGGGAGCATCCAAAGTTTTGCAGGGGGGCCCAGTGATTTCTAGTTACGCCCCTGACTACCACCTGATCAATTTCCAGTTGACTGTTTGCTAAATCAGGTCACCTTATGGCTAGCTTTACCTGACCTCCTTCTGTAGGAATGCCCTTTGTGAAGCATGCAGCTCCAAAGGAAGTTAAAGGAAACTTGCAATCTTATGATGACTGCACCTTTTTTGAAACAGATGTGCACAAAACATTTATCTTTCTTGAGTACTTCATTACGTGATTAAAATGAGTGAAACTTCTAGCTCATGTTATATCTGTGTGATATTTTAGCATTAGTTCATTCGTCATAAGGCACAAATAAACCATCCCAGCATGTCACTGGATTCAAAAAACAAAATGTAATACATCCAACAATTAAATAAAGCAGAATGTTTATTCATGAACGCACCGAACCCTGGCACATAGAACAACTGTGGTTTTGTATTTAATTACATCTCTTATGTGTCTGGTGTACTCACGTAAAACTATTTTATTCTCCAAGTAAACTTTTCTTATTATTTTTTGGACTTATAATCTTTCTGTTCCAAAAGTTGGCAAGGCTGATCTGTAGAAATTATAGTTTAGCTAGAAAGATCAAGTAGTCTGGATGAGTAATTCTTTCCAAATATTTAAAATTACACAGACACATAATAACATTGTAGTGCTGTAACAAATATCTGCAATATTCTTTAACACTTCAGGTTCTAACAAGATGGGTGGAGTGATCAGCTGCAGTTGGGTCAGATATTACCTGTGGATACCCAGTCTATTGGCCAGCAAACTCTGACATGAACTGGACCTGTTCCTTAAACTCTCTCACTAGTTTACCTATGCGTGTGACCCTTTCTGGCATGTGGCCTCCACCCAGATTACCAGATTTTTATTTCTTCAGTCCATGTCAACTGATTTAATGACAGTGCCAGAAATCTATGGGAATTCCAGCTCCTCACTACTAACTTGTTTATACTTTGTTAGAAACTTCGGGGCAACAAAATGCATCTGTCATGTGACATGTACTTCATGGATTCCATGCCCGTTATGATAAAAGCCAGTACTGACACACAGAAATCCCCACTCACTGACCAGATGGCACTAGGAAAAAATGAGCAGAATGGAAAACTAGAAAAGGGAAGAAAGTTACTGTGTCATGAAGGACAGAATATACAAGACCCCTGTGCCACTTAGGAAAAGTGTGTGTGTGTGTATACCCGCATGTGTATATGTGTCCGTGAGTGTGTATGAGTGTGTATGGCGGGGGGGGGGGAGGGGGGATCATATAAATACAGAACTTTTTATTGTAAAGATCAGCATATTGTGAATTCTGATATGACAAATATAATAAATCTTTGTTGGTTGCTATAGGCAACAACACTACACCTTCGTTCGGCACCATATCACAGGAAGTGTGATAACTCGACTCTCATCACAGCAGCAGCATAGGAGATAGAACTTCTTAGACGTCGCCAAAGTTTCAGGAGTTTATTCAGTAAACAGATATACAGATGCTTATCTCTACATGTTCGTTACACCTCAGTGAAGCAATTGGTCTGTAGTAAGTCCTTTTTGCGTTACAGGCTCTTGGTCCATTCCTTTTGAATGGCAACCAGGTTTTCTCTTATGTTATATCTATACTACGTTGCACTTAGGCCTATATACAGTGGTGTGAAAAACTATTTGCCCCCTTCCTGATTTCTTATTCTTTTGCATGTTTGTCACACTTAAATGTTTCTGCTCATCAAAAACCGTTAACTATTAGTCAAAGATAACATAATTGAACACAAAATGCAGTTTTAAATGATGTTTTTTATTATTTAGTGAGAAAAAAACCTCAAAACCTACATGGCCCTGTGTGAAAAAGAAATTGCCCCCTGAACCTAATAACTGGTTGGGCCACCCTTAGCAGCAATAACTGCAATCAAGCATTTGCGATAACTTGCAACAAGTCTTTTACAGCGCTCTGGAGGAATTTTGGCCCACTCATCTTTGCAGAATTGTTGTAATTCAGCTTTATTTGAGGGTTTTCTAGCATGAACCGCCTTTTTAAGGTCATGCCACAACATTTCAATAGGATTCAGGTCAGGACTTTGACTAGGCCTCTCCAAAGTCTTCATTTTGTTTTTCTTCAGCCATTCAGAGGTGGATTTGCTGGTGTGTTTTGGGTCATTGTCCTGCTGCAGCACCCAAGATCGCTTCAGCTTGAGTTGACGAACAGATGGCTGGACATTCTCCTTCAGAATTTTTTGGCAGACTGTAACGCTCGGTGAAGCACAGAGAGGTCTGATTACCGGTGATCTGCAGTATCACGGGAAATACAGACGTATACCAGATTATATGTGATCTGCAGTATCACCGATAATCCAATATACTAGCTAACCTCTGGTCACCAGGGTAGAGTGTTGTGATTGGTGCAACAGTAATACAGAGGACAAGCCTCAGTGCAGCAAGGAGAACTGCACAGATTCCTCCCGCAGGTCTGAGCTCTCCAAGACGGGAGGAGTCAGACTGACAGTGGGAAGGAAAGTCCGAAAGTGGCACTCAGGCGGGAGTGTCACTAACAGGACGGGGAACCGCCTCCAATCGTGAGGTCGGTTCTCGAGGTCGGACAAGCCAGGTCGTATACACACACGGACAGATAAAGTACAAAATCAGTAGGCAAAGGCGGAGTCAAGGTACAGGCAGGGTTCAGTAACGAGGTATCAGAGATATCGGGGTACAAAATCAGTAGGCTAAGGCGGAGTCAAGGTACAGGCAGGGTTCAGTAACGAGGTATCAGAGATATCGGGGTACAAAATCAGGAGGCAGAAGCAGAGTCAAGGAGCGAGCCGGGGTCGGCAACAGAGTATCAGAAATAACGAGGTACAAGGTCAGAGTTCAGGAGGATAGTCAAGGCAGGCAAGAGTCATAACAAATAATCACAATCAAACTAGTACTTTAAGCTATCAACAGAATCTAACTTAGTGTAGGATTACAGCTCCAGCTGGTCCCGGCACACTAACGGATCTGACTAACGGATCTGGGTGCTCCCACGTATGTGAACGCAACGCCAGACAAAGAGCAAGTGAAGACCCGGCAGTATATATACACACCTGCCTCTCCAGCACCTCCCAAGTGCTGGACCAATGGGAAGCAGAGTTCGGGTCAGCTGACCAGCCTGGTCAGCTGACTCCCTTAGTACTGTCATAAATTTCCCCTGAGTGCGCGCGCGCGCGTCACTCTGAACACTGAGGGACTATGAGTCCCAGCAGCCCCGCTCTGCGGTGTCTCCGCAGCGGGGACCTGTGTACCAGCCGCCGCGTCCAACGCGGCGGCTTCAGTGCCTCTCGCCCGCCTCTCCACGGGGACAGCCGCCTCGCGCTGGGAGGAGGCGGCTGCCTCCCCGTGTGTGCGGCTACTGAATGCGGGAAGAGCCGCCGACCGCTGGCTCATGGCGGCGGCTCTTCCCCGCCTTCTTACAGTACCCCCCCTCCGAGGAGTGGACTCCGGACAACTCCCTCCAGGCTTCTCTGGATGCACAGTATGAAACTCCCTCACTAACTCGTCCGCATGCATGCGGTTCCCAGGTACCCATTGCCTCTCCTCAATGCCGTATCCCTTCCAATGTACGAGATACTGCACTGAATTCTGTACAGTACGTGAATCTATGATTTTCTCTACCTCATACTCGGGTTGGGCATCGACCAAAACAGGAGGAGGAGGAGTGGGACCCATCTGGACTGCGGGTTTGAGAAGTGACACGTGGAAAGATCTCACTCCCCGCATGCTGGTGGGAAGATCAACGGTATATGTGACATCGTTGATCTTCCTAGTCACTGGGAATGGACCCACGAACCTGGGACCAAGTTTGTCAGAAGGCTGCTTTAGTGACAGGTGACGGGTAGACACCCAAACCAAATCTCCTGGTTGGAATCTCCATTCCAAGGAGCGTCTCTTGTCAGCCTGACCCTTCTGACTCTGAAATGCTTTTATGAGATTATTCTTGATGGTCCACCACATGTCTTTAAATGACCTTTGCCAAGCCTCCAAGGCTGGGAACGGAGTGGACGCAACTGGCAGTGGAGAGAATTTCGGCAGTTTCCCTGTCACAATCTGAAATGGACAGAACCCTGAGGAAGAGCTCTTTAGGTTGTTGTGGGCAAATTCTGCATAAGGTAAATATTTGACCCAATCATTCTGCGCCTCGGCAACGTAACATCTCAAAAACTGCTCCAATGATTGGTTGACCCTCTCCGTCTGGCCATTTGTCTGTGGGTGGTAACCCGAAGAAAATGACAATTTCATGCCCATCTGGTGACAAAATGCCCTCCAAAATTTCGAAACAAACTGGACTCCCCGATCGGATACAATGTCTTCTGGAATGTCATGTAGTCTAAAGACATGGTTGACAAACAAATCGGCCAGTTCTTGGGCCGAGGGGAGTCCTTTCAGGGGCACGAAGTGGGCCATTTTACTAAAACGGTCGACCACCACCCAGATGACTGACATGCCCTCAGATCTCGGAAGCTCTCCCACGAAATCCATGGACAGGTGGGTCCATGGCTCACTCGGGGTGGGCAAAGGCTGCAATGTACCTACAGATGCCAGGCGGGAGGGCTTGCTTTTTGCGCACACTGTACATTCCCTAACAAACTCCTTGCAATCAGCGGCTAACGAAGGCCACCATGCACATCTGGCCACGAGATCTTGCGTTCTAGACGCTCCAGGATGTCCCGCATTTTTGTGAGAGTGGACCATCTCCAAGATCTGGAGACGGAACGGTAACGGGACGAATAACACCCCATCAGGTTTTCCTTCCGGGATATCCTGCTGGAAGGGACTCAAAGTCTCTTTCCAGTCCACCCAAGTCTCGGTAGCGGCCAACACCACTCTTCGTGGGACAATGGTCTCGGGGACAGCGGGCTGTGCTGTCTCCGGTTCGAAACACCTAGAGAGTGTGTCTGCCTTGGTATTCTTACTACCTGGCGTATATGTGATCAAAAATGAAAACCTCGAGAAAAATAGCGACCATCGAGCCTGCCTTGGGCTTAACCTTTTAGCCCCCTCGATGTATTCCAGGTTCTTGTGGTCGGTATAAACCGTGATGGTGTGCTCAGCTCCCTCTAGCCAATGACGCCACTCCTCGAAGGCCAATTTGATGGCTAGGAGCTCCCTATTGCCTATATCGTAGTTTCTTTCTGCTGGAGAGAATCTCCGGGAAAAATAGGCACATGGGTGTAATCTACCCTGGAGACCGGAACGCTGGGACAGCACAGCTCCCACCCCGACCTCCGAGGCGTCTACCTCAACAATAAACGGAAAGGAAGTGTCCACATGTCTGAGTATAGGTGCTGAGCAGAACAACCCTTTTAACTTGGAAAATGCCTGTAAGGCCTCAGGAGGCCAATGAGTGGTGTTTGCCCCTTTTTTAGTAAGGCTAGTGAGAGGGGCGACCACCGTGGAGTACCCCTTTATAAACCTTCTATAATAGTTCGCAAACCCCAGGAACCGTTGTAGCGATTTTAACCCCACCGGCTGCGGCCACTCCAGGACCGCGGAGACTTTGGCAGGGTCCATAGACAGACCTGAGGTGGAGATTATATACCCCAGAAAGGCAACCGACGTGACCTCAAAAATACATTTCTCGAGTTTGGCGTATAACAAATTCTGCCTCAGTTTGTCTAATACAATCCTGACATGGGTTCTGTGTTCCGAGAGGTTGTTAGAGAAAATGAGAATGTCGTCCAAATAGACCAGAACGAACTTCCCTAACACCTCTCGAAAAACCTCATTGATTAGTTCCTGGAAGACGGCCGGGGCATTACATAACCCGAAGGGCATCACCCTGTACTCGTAATGCCCATCAGGGGTATTGAAGGCCGTCTTCCATTCGTCGCCCCTTCTTATACGCACCAAATTGTATGCCCCCCGTAAATCCAGTTTTGAAAATATCCTAGCCTCTGTGACCTGTGTGAACAAATCGTCTATGAGTGGCAGCGGGTAGCGATTCTTCACTGTGATTTTATTGAGGCCACGGTAATCGATGCAAGGCCGTAACCCCCCATCTTTTTTCTTAACAAAAAAGAAGCCTGCCCCAGCGGGTGACCGGGACGGCTGAATGAAGCCCTTGGCCAAGTTCTCACGGATATACTCCTGCATGGCTAGTTTTTCGGGGCCAGATAAATTATATAAATGGCCTCGAGGAGGCATACAACCTGAACGGAGGTCAATGGGACAATCAAACGGGCGATGTGGGGGCAATCTATCTGCAGCCTTGGGGCAAAAGACATCGGCATAATCCGAGTACTGTTCCGGTACGCCTTCCACCTGCACCTTGGTCTGACCTAATGTCAGCCTCCCCAAACACTGCTGAAAACAATGAGGTGACCATGCTGTCAACTGCCCTGTGGCCCAGTCAATTTGCGGAGAATGAACCTGCAACCAAGGCATGCCTAGGATAATAGTGGAGGTTGACATATGCAAAACAAAAAATTGCAACTGTTCCCCGTGCAATACCCCAATGGTGAGCTTCACAAGCGGAGTCTGTGACAGGGGACGATTCCGTTGCAAAGGGGAATCATCTACTGCCGTGACCTGAATGGGGGGTGTCACGGGAGTGAGTGGTAGACCCAACTCCTGAGCAAACTCAAAATTCATAAAATTAGCCGCTGAGCCGGAGTCAAGAAAAGCTTCAGCGGCTAGGGACTTATCCTCCCATGTAACAGTACAAGGGAGAATTAATTTTCTTTCTTTAAGGGGTGAGGAATGTGTGCCTAGGGTGTCACCCCCCACTACTCCTAGGCAGACCCGTTTCCCGACCTGTTAGGGCAGTTTCGTACCCTATGCCCTGCCTCTGCACAGTATAGGCACAGTTGTTCCGTCATTCTCCGCCTCCGCTCCACCTGGGTCAGTTTTGATCGACCAATTTGCATTGGCTCTGGTGGAGGCAGGGCCGGAGAAGGCGAGACGGACGGAGATGCTGTTACTGAAGATGCAGCAGCCGGTACTGCGTACGACGTCACCCTGACCCGGTGACTACTCCTAGCCTGTCTCTGATGGCGTAGCCTGCGATCTACGCGAATGGCCGATGATATCGCCTCGTCAATTGTCTTGGGCTCGGGCACGGTTAACATTAGGTCGGAGACCTCCTCCGACAACCCAGACAAGAAGTAATCCATGAGGGCAAAATTACCAAATCTAGAGGTGACGGACCATCTACGGAACTCCGCCGCATAATCCTCGACCGAACCTCTGCCTTGCCGCAAAAGTTTGAGCTTCCGCTCTGAGGTCGCAGCAAGGTCAGGGTCGTCGTAGATTATGGCCATGGCTTTAAAGAACTCCTCCACCGAGGTCAGGGCAATATCGGTGGAAGGCAAATTGTAGGCCCAAGACTGGGAGTCTCCAGTCAATAAAGTTTTAATAAAAATGACCCGTTGGGCCTCAGTCCCCGAGGATCGGGGTCTTAACTCGAAATATGACAACACTCTATTCCTGAAATTCCGGAAGTCAGACTTGTGGCCGGAAAACTTATCTGGTACAGGCATACGTATGTCATCACTAGGAGGGGATCGCACTGAATCGACTGATGTCTGGAGGGTTTTCACAGAGCCTGATAAGGCATCAATTAAGGCTTTGTGCTGGCCTAGTGCTTGATGAATGCTATCCACCGAAGTGGCAAGCACAGTCAGAGGATCAGCGCGTTCCATCTGTTTTATGGTCTGGCGTTCTGTAACGCTCGGTGAAGCACAGAGAGGTCTGATTACCGGTGATCTGCAGTATCACGGGAAATACAGACGTATACCAGATTATATGTGATCTGCAGTATCACCGATAATCCAATATACTAGCTAACCTCTGGTCACCAGGGTAGAGTGTTGTGATTGGTGCAACAGTAATACAGAGGACAAGCCTCAGTGCAGCAAGGAGAACTGCACAGATTCCTCCCGCAGGTCTGAGCTCTCCAAGACGGGAGGAGTCAGACTGACAGTGGGAAGGAAAGTCCGAAAGTGGCACTCAGGCGGGAGTGTCACTAACAGGACGGGGAACCGCCTCCAATCGTGAGGTCGGTTCTCGAGGTCGGACAAGCCAGGTCGTATACACACACGGACAGATAAAGTACAAAATCAGTAGGCAAAGGCGGAGTCAAGGTACAGGCAGGGTTCAGTAACGAGGTATCAGAGATATCGGGGTACAAAATCAGTAGGCTAAGGCGGAGTCAAGGTACAGGCAGGGTTCAGTAACGAGGTATCAGAGATATCGGGGTACAAAATCAGGAGGCAGAAGCAGAGTCAAGGAGCGAGCCGGGGTCGGCAACAGAGTATCAGAAATAACGAGGTACAAGGTCAGAGTTCAGGAGGATAGTCAAGGCAGGCAAGAGTCATAACAAATAATCACAATCAAACTAGTACTTTAAGCTATCAACAGAATCTAACTTAGTGTAGGATTACAGCTCCAGCTGGTCCCGGCACACTAACGGATCTGACTAACGGATCTGGGTGCTCCCACGTATGTGAACGCAACGCCAGACAAAGAGCAAGTGAAGACCCGGCAGTATATATACACACCTGCCTCTCCAGCACCTCCCAAGTGCTGGACCAATGGGAAGCAGAGTTCGGGTCAGCTGACCAGCCTGGTCAGCTGACTCCCTTAGTACTGTCATAAATTTCCCCTGAGTGCGCGCGCGCGCGTCACTCTGAACACTGAGGGACTATGAGTCCCAGCAGCCCCGCTCTGCGGTGTCTCCGCGGCGGGGACCTGTGTGCGCTGGGAGGAGGCGGCTGCCTCCCCGTGTGTGCGGCTACTGAATGCGGGAAGAGCCGCCGACCGCTGGCTCATGGCGGCGGCTCTTCCCCGCCTTCTTACACAGACAGTAGAATTCATGGTTCCATCTATCACAGCATGCCTTCCAGGTCCTGAAGCAGCAAAACAACCCCAGACCATCACACTACCACAACCATATTTTACTGTTGGTATGATGTTCTTCTGCTGAAATGCTGTGTTACTTCTACGCCAGATGTAACGGGACACGCACCTTCCAAAAAGTTCAACTTTTGTCTCGTCGGTCCACAAGGTATTTTCCCAAAAGTCTTGGCAATCATTGAGATGTATTTTTAGCAAAATTGAGATGAGCCTTAATGTTCTTTTTGCTTAAAAGTGGTTTGCGCCTTGGATATCTTCCATGTAGGCCGTTTTTGCCCAGTCTCTTTCTTATGGTGGAGTCGTGAACACTGACCTTAATTGAGGCAAGTGAGGCCTGCAGTTCTTTAGATGTTGTCCTGGGGTCTTTTGTGGCCTCTCGGATGAGTTTTCTCTGCGCTCTTGGGGTAATTTTGGTCGGCCGGCCACTCCTGGGAAGGTTCATCACTGTTCCATGTGTTTGCCATTTGTGGATAATGGCTCTCACTGTGGTTCGCTGGAGTCCCAAAGCTTTAGGAATGGCTTTATAACCTTTACCAGACTGATAGATTTCAATTACAGTACTTTTGTTCTCATTTGTTCCTGAATTTCTTTGGATCTTGGCATGATGTCTAGCTTTTGAGGTGCTTTTGGTCTACTTCTCTGTGTCAGATAGCTCCTATTTAAGTGATTTCTTGATTGAAACAGGTGTGGCAGTACTCAGGCCTGGGGGTGACTACAGAAATTGAACTCAGGTGTAATAAACCACCTTTAAGTTATTTTTTAACAAGGGGGGGGGGCAATCACTTTTTCACATAGGGCCATGTAGATTTGGAGTTTTTTTTTCTCACTAAATAATAAAAACCATCATTTAAAACTGCATTTTGTGTTCAATTAGGTTATCTTTGACTAATAGTTAACGGTTTTTAATGAGCAGAAACATTTAAGTGTGACAAACATGCAAAAGAATAAAAAATCAGGAAGGGGGCAAATAGTTTTTCACACCACTGTACAGCATACAGTTAGATAAGATGACAAGACATTACAAAAAAAGTAGAAAGTGGAAGTCATCAGCCAGAAGTCAGAAGAAGCCCCCCCCCCCCCCCCCCCCCCGGGAGCTCTTTAGCTCTACTTATACTAAACTCTAAAGAGTTAAATGTGACATCATCTGAGCAGGGACAAATCAATACCTCATTGCCTGTTATTGGCTGACAAGACCCCATGATATCATAACAAGCACAGTCTTTACTGCGCATGGCCTGGAAAATTCCATGTTCCAGGGACCTGACTCTTAATCTAAAAAGAACACTGTTTACCTTTAGGAAATATGAAAACACTTGATGTTTACAGAACAAGACTGCCTCTCTGTCTGTACATCATAGCCTTGTGCAGTCTGAATCACACTGTTCTTCAGTGCTTCTGGAATTGCTCCTTAAAGGTATACTCTGCAAATCAAGTCTTTTAACTAAACTCAGTTAAAGTAACTGAGGCCTACGAATTCATATAATACTTAAATTCTAACAACATATACATTTAAAAATATTCATTTGGAATTGCAACTGGCCATTCAGTTATATATGGCACACTGTTTAAAGCACCCTGTCATCTGTCAAGCAAAATTAAAGTTTTTAAACATGTAATAAGGCTGCACTCAACTGCCCTAGAAACTACAACAAGGCTCAATGACAATGATCTGCAGGATGTTTGCATTATCTGGACAAGTACGGTGTATTTTTCAATGCTGGAAGTGTGCAGGAAATATGACATGCGCACATGAAAATGTAAGCACTATGAAGTGTATAAGAAATAAGGTGGATACCAGCAAATGTAACAACTACGGTATATGGGCAGATATGTGCAGTTTGACAATTTTACATAAGGAGAAGTCGTTTGCTGACAATTGGTAACTAACCTGTCAGTTATTCTTGGCTCTTCTGTGTCAAAACCGTACTATTCCCAGAGCATGTACAACTGACATTCAATCACAAAACATTCTTTACTCCATGTGAGATTCATGAAATAGTACACCTGTGTTCTCTTTTCAGAACAGCAAAATGTACCTAGGTTTATTATTTCTGTGCAGTTGTTGGTGATTTCTCATAACTGCTTCTGTAGGAATCATAATTTATGATCTACACCTGTGTATCTGGCTTTGATGACATCATTGCTTTCATAATAGCAATATAAGGGCTCTTTCACACCAGAGTAATTTTTCAGCGTTTTAACGCAAAGTCTATACTTTGCATTAACCAAGGTAAAAGGAAAGTCCATAGACTTTCATTTTACCTTTCACACCCGACGCTGCGTTTCGATGTGTTGCAGTACGACGCACGCGGGCGCATTTTATCGTCAGGAATCGGCGTTTCCCCGTCAGGTTAATTAATACTACCGCCGCTACTCAGTGTCGCACCGCAGATTCCCGACGACAGCCGCAGGCAAGTCAAAGCGTGCAGGAGAACGGCTCCTGCACGCGTTGTTATATGTGAAACAGGCCTAACAGAATGATAATTGCACAAAACCCTTTACCTTCCATAGTCATTGTTTGATCTTGTAGTTGCATTCAAGGAGCTGCTAGAAAGTATTTTCCATTAATGCATTTCAAAGTTACCTACTGATTTCTCTTTCAGTGCGAATCCTGCGCGTTCCGTCTTCCAGAGGCCAACGTGAGTACACTTTCATTGCTTAATGTACACATGCATAGAACATAACTTTTGTCACATAATTATACTCAGTTTTTATATATATATATATATATATATATATATATATATATATATATATATATATATATATATATATATATATATAACAAAGCATTCCATTAGGTCTGCTTACTGCTTTCTGACTTTCTGATTTCCAGGGACATGCTGTTATTCACCAATAAACAATAACCGTTTTCTTTTTCATTTTAAATGCAACTGTTCAATGGATGTTAAGTGAAAAGCCTGTAAAAGAGTACATGGAATGAAATTTAAAATACTTGTCAGCATTGAAAACCAGGAACAGTACAAGGACAAATATCTTGTGCCTGGCACAATGAATGTTCTTTAGCAGAGAGATAGTGTTAAAGATCAGTATCCCTTATGGCCCCGACATGCAACCCCAGAATCACATGTGGCTTTGCAGTATTCTCTGTTTGGCCTTTGAAGGGTTTGCTCTTTAGTCCGTGAGTAAGGAAGGTATCATCAGCCTGTCATATAACATCATCTTGATAACATGCAGCTTTGTAGCACAATCTTATCTACGGTTTTCATATAGCTCGCTTTTTGACACAAACCTCTTATGGCTCTGTTTGTTAACTTGCCGCTCAAATAGTTATTTCTTTAGTAATTTTTTTTTTATTATTATTTTTGATCAAGATGAACTCTTTAAAAAATTCAATGAGATTGAATTAAAATTTTAGTGAAGTCTGGCTCAGACTAGTCCCCAAACTGTCACAAGTCACAAGGCCTGATTCAAAATATCACACAATATTAACCTTGTTTGGAGGATATTAATAGGTCTAAAATATAACTTTTATTTATTACATTCTACAATCTATCCCAGCCTTACAGAGACAGGAGGACGGGACCAGGGAGCCGGGCGGGCGGAGTGTGAACGGGCAGCTGAACAGGCGGGGTGTGAGCGGCCGCCCGCTCACACACCGCCTGTTCAGCTGCCCATTCACACGCCGCCCGCCCGGCTCCCTGGTCCCGTCCTCCTGTCTCTGTAAGGCTGGGATAGATTGTAGAATGTAATAAATAAAAGTGGTGTGCAGCAACTCAGCGGGCGGCCGAATGTGTGGCGGGTGAGCGGGTGCCCGGGTGTGGGTAGGGTCAGTATGCGGCCGGGTGTGCGGCGGGTGTACGCGCGCTGGCGGGCGCGCGCGTGGTGGGTGGCGTGCGCGCACCGACAAACACAGACCTAGAGCCCGTTTTTAAATGGGCTTAGGTCTACTAGTTTATTAAATAAAAGTTATATTTTAGACTTAATTAATCTAATCCAAACAAGATTAATATTGTCCCCAAACTGTCAGTAAGAACATTTTGTATTTTGGAAATAGGAGAAGGGTGCTAAACAAACTTGGCCTATAGGGAAATAGTAGAAATCACACTCTGCTCACCCAGTGGTTGGTCTTTGCAGAAATATGGAACATCAAGTTCTTGCCTGGCGTGGCTGAAAAATTGCTGAATCAATCAAACTGATGTTTGACTGATGTTTGATTGCAACATTCATATACACCTTGCTATTATAGCGCACATTACACAAGTAGCATAAAGTTCTTTATAGAAACAATGTGTGTGTTGTGTAAATAACTAATAACTATACTTGTATAAACACTGGTAAATTGGTGTGTGCCTTCAGCATACAGCAATTTTACAATAGTTTAGTAAGCCAACCCCATTTTGAACGTGGGGAGACACACAGAATGAGAAGAAACATAGCCAACAGTCAGTCCAACTGAGGCAGGTACGCTTGGACATGTGACAATGCAGCAGTAAGGCCACTATCTGCTACTAGGCCTTTGGGTTGCTTTGTGGCTAATCCTGCAATGGCCAGCAGGGTCTCAGAGGTGCATGGGGTGGACTGAGCTCTGAACCTCAAACAATCCTAGTTCCTATAGGAATACTGCCTGAAATCCCTTGATGGCAACTAGCACATACCTATACATTAACTGATATCTTAGTAAGCTAAGTGTACAAATGTTACCTTATTCTGAAAGGTGGTTTCTACATCTAAAAAATCCTGTTTGAAAGGCTTTTGCTTGACTTGCAACATCTTGCTGTTCAGTTGGAAAAGGTGAGGAACAATGCAAAACACAGAGGAGCAGGTGCAGAGCAAACACAAAGTTCTTTTTGCAGCTTGCAGTCTATAGCTACGAGAGTCTGTGATAAAGACGTATGTGGCTCAGTGTTGGACTGGGAGGTAGAAAAGCTGAGGAAATCCATTTGCTGGCCAACCAGCAGTAATCAAGTGTTGCTGCTCACAGTGAAGACTTGCTATAGGTTTCTATTGGGAGCAGGGCCGGATTTAGATCCCCGGAGCCTATAGGCACACAAGTACTGGCACCATAAACTCCGCCTCTAAATGAGGCCACACCCCCAAGCCACGCTCCTTTCCATGACTAAGATAATCTAATTTTTGTACATAACGCAGTCCCAAATTGTCACCATAAGGAATAAGTCCTGTTCTCTGGGAGCAACAGTCCTCAAATGGTTTTACAAAGCTTTAATGTGTGAAGAGTGGTCTGAATTAAAAAAAAATACAAAATCATTACGACATGACATGGACTCATCGTACAGAATATTTGAGAGTCTTTCACAGCATGGTAGTAGATGGGGGGCATTAAAGTCCAGGGAACTGTGAAATTCAATAAAGCTGAGTTTCTGTTTCATACTCTGTGTACAAAACTGACACCAATGCCACTAGCAATGCTTAGTTCATCCCCCACAGGGGTTCTCCCTGGAATCCACAAAAGCGAAGCCCACCTGACAGGTCTTCCACAGCTACTTGGCTGGATCCCAACCCTACCTGACCCCATTATCTGGCTTGATGATGATGATGATGTTATCCATTCAGTCGTGTCCGACTCTTGGCGATTCTATGGGTTAGCTCTCTCTATGCTGTCCGATCTTGTACCATTTCTGCCAGTTGCCTTAAGCTCAATCCTGTGTCAGCTTTGATGGTGTCAAGCCAACGCATTATCTGGTGGCCTTGTCGCATTTTGCCACTGATCAGTCCTAGCATTAGGTCTTTCTCTAAGGAATTTGATCGCATCACGTGGCCAAAATATGTGAGTCTGAGTCTGGTGATCTTGCCTTCCAGTGACATTTCTGGTCTTATACGTTCCAATACTTCTTTGTTGGTGATTCTTGCTGTCCATGGAATGCGAAGCAACCGTCGCCAGCACCACAACTCAAAGGAGTCGATTTTTCTTCTATCTGCTTTTCTTAGGGTTCAACTTTCTCAGCCATACATGGTTATGTGTAAAACAATGGCATGAACCAGTCTACATTTGGTCGTAATGCTAATGTCTTTGCTTTTCCATACTTGGTTCATGCTTACCATCGCGTTTCTGCCAAGGGTTATCCGACGTTTTATTTCATGACTACAATAACCTTTTAGATCGATCTGAGAGCCGAGGAAGGTGAATTCCTGCACACACTCAATCTTTTCATTGTCAACTGCTATCTTGATATTGCTGTCATCTACTGTTGTCAGGATCTTGGTCTTTTTGATATATTTAGGTGGAGGCCGAACTTTGCACTTTCATCTTTGATCAGATGCTGCAGACCATCCGCCGTTTCTGAGAGAAGAGTTGTGTCATCAGCATACCGAAGGTTACTGATGTTCCATCCACCAATTTTCATGCCAATTTATTTTTCCTCAAGATCCAATCTTCTCATGATCACTTTGGCGTAAAGATTAAACAGGAAGGGGGATAGGATACAACCTTGCCTCACACCTTTACCAATTTTTAACCAATCCATATCTCCATAGGGTGTTTGCACTGTGGCTTCTTGGTCATCATATAGTGATCTTATCAGCTTAACAAGATAAGTTATCTGGCTTTTTCTCCCCCTAAGTGTGCACCACAAGCCATCTGAAGTCCTCTTTTTCCCTGTGTCAGGTGTACTGCTGTGCTCCCTAATATTCCCAACCACTCTGTGCCCACCAAGCTACAGTGTGAGCCTTCCCTGGGTTACAGAGGAGAGGTAAAGGGATAATTTGCAGCTTCTTTCTGTTACTGCTGCAGTGTCTAGGAATGCTGAGCAGATACATGCTCTACATAGGGGAGAGGAATCTTATAGCTAAAGCAGAGCCAGACATCATGCTGCTGGGTGGTGGACAGCGAGGCTGCCTGTGTAGATGCAAATGAGGCTGAGATGTCAGCTATGCTAAAAGTTTAGCAAAGGTCACAGGCAGCCATGGCCCAGCATGGACATGAAGCTGCCAGAACAGGATACTACAAATCACTGTTCTCTATACCTACTTTTGTGCAGAGCATATAGCCCATAACAGTGAACACTGTGGTGATAGGAATTAGGGACGCAGCAGCCAGGCAATTTATTACAGACCAGTGTTTCCCCTTCCTCTCCTCTCCGCGCTGTACCCACTAGACGTCATGAGAACTTGCATGGTGTATGCTTTGTGAGGCTTGCTGACCATCAGCCTCAGTGGCCTTTCACAAGACTCAGGCAGCAGAGACAGAGAGGGGAGGACAGAATTAAAGCTGTTACTGCTAAACCACGTGGTGCAGCTGGGAGCAGAAAACCTCGGGGGAAACTTGTAGCAGGGAAAACTTAGAAAAGCGGGGAGCCAGAGACTGATAGTTAGGGAGTCCCCTACATTCCTACTTGTGTCCCCTACTGTGAGTTAGCTCCCCACATGTATATGTATGCAGGTGCAGGTGGAAGCAGCACTCACCCTCCATCCAGCTGGCAGCAGCTTTGCTATAAGTTACACCAGCTGCATTCTTCCGTTTTGTAAAGGCCCTTCCTTGATGAGGTCATCAAGTTACGACCCTTAAAGACACGGTACCAGAGATGCCGCTGGTGTGATGAATAGGAGAGCCACTGCCACTGCCTCCACCTGCGTACATATACATCAGAGGAAGCGCACTCACAGCGCAGGGACACACGTAGGAAGGGAGTGGAGCGCAGCAGCGACGCTTAATGTGATTGACTCACGGGGGGAGATGGATTTGAGAAGGGAGGGCTGCCTTTCCCATTTACGCCGCTTGTAGACACGTGCCTACAGTGCCTTACAGTAAATCCGGCCCTGATTGGGAGTGATTACACATGGTTTCTGCTGTTTGGCCAGCAGGTGGAAATCCTCAGCTTTTCTACCTTGAAGTCTGACACTGCAGTGGCTACACAATACTTTCATACACTCTGCATTAATTGGCATTGCTTCTTAGTGCCAGTTCACGAGGATGTCTAAACGGTGTTAAACGACGGCTGCAGTGCTTGTCATTATAGTGCTGTCCAGTTAAATGGTTAGCATCATTTGCGCAAATGCCATGCTCTATCCCATCGTTACCCTATGTCTTGTTTTGTCCTGGATGCTACCTGCAGCATCCAGGATTGGCTATCTGCAGCACTTTCATGTCCCCCTGCGGGGGTCCAAATGCGATGCATTTGCTGAATGCTCCCTAAGATTGCCAAATACTTTTCTGCTCAGCAGCAGATAAGCATTTGACTGAGATGCCGGGCTGCTGCGGGCATCTGAACCAGCTCTTACAGTAAACCGACACAATAACAGTACTATATGCTTTTGAATTAACTCACAGCATAACTTACATGGTTTACATGCATGAATGCGTACAATGATGATTTAACATGGAAAAAATGTTACAACAAAATCAGCTATGCAGGTGTTTGCCTGCATAGTAAATCTGATATATGTATCCCTCATACACTAGTGCATTACAGGAAGGAGGAACATACACTGCTTTTCCATTAGAACTGGGGTCATTACTTGGTTATTACGCCTGCAGGAGAAAGGCGTGCTGTATCCAGACAACTCCTCTGCAGAAATAGCAAAGTTGTTATAATAACAAGAATACCTTAGACTGTCAGAATCAGCCAGCTTCTCCTGTACACTGCTGGATATTATTAGCATCATTTCAAGCCTGAGCTTGACCAATCCAGCTTATTCTCTACTCCTCTGAATTTTAATGAACAGATTGATATACATAGCACATAACAGCAAATGGTTCGTAGGAGCGAGACAAAAATAACAAAAAGCTGGTAGACAGGTCTGCAAGGTGTCGGATATATGGGTGGGAAAATTGTTAATCTTTGTTTTCCTGGCATACTAAACTTCATCCGCACAATGACTTATTTTACTGATAGCAAAAACACGGTGGCTAGTAGGTCTATGAGCGCCCGTTGTAGAAGGTTAAAGTAAAACTGAAGCGAAGAGAAAAGTCACATACTTACCGGGAAGGCTCTGGAGCCTAACGAGCCTCTCCAGTCTTCTCATGGTGTCCTCATTCCACTGCTGTCACCCCCGTTGCATGTATTAGACCAACTGGTCAAATACGCCTTTAGGGATCTTCAAAATCACTTGCGAACCGAAGTGGGGATGGAAGGTGGCATATTCGAATGGTAGCAGGAATTTTGCGCGCTTGCTAGCAGCAAAAGTTTGGGCACCACCATAGGCGCCCATTGAAAGAGCGGTATTAGGGGGGAATTTGGGCACCCGTGCTGCCCAGGCCTGGTCCGCTCATGATGCCAAGTGAGGTGAATTCCTCAGGCAGCAGAAGTCTGGAGGCAGCACCAGGCAGAAACAGGAAGTGAAGAGAGTGCCTGGCCAACCTATACTGGGGTGTGAGGATCCGCTCGGCTGCCTGCGCAGGCAGTCAGTTTTTTGACCACTGTTCAGGTCTGCATTCTGCAGGTCTCTGGAAGAGAGACCTTTTGTCAGTTCTGCAGCTTGCTGCTGAGGAATTTGCATACGTTTGTCATGCAGATTGCCTAGCCACATCCTTTGTAGGCTTGCTCTATATATACCATGTGATATCACAGACCTGGGCTGGTCATAAGGGTTAGTCCTGTGAAACACCCCTCGAGTGTCAGCCTTGCTCATTGTTTGAAGATTAGCTTAGAGCAATTCCTGGGACTGCACTAGGCAGGTTCCCTAGTGCAGTTAGGATTGCATATCTGTTTTGTTTGTCTGTTGCGATTGTCCTGTCCCAGCGGTGGTCGACAGGAGATCGTTCTGATCTTTGTTCTTGGAGTGTAGCTGGAGCAGCGGTTGCTACCAGCTATCTCATCTGCCTGTCTAGCTTGGATCGCACTCACCTTGCGCTAGTGCTGTGGATCCTTCTGATCTGTCTTGCCTGGATCGCACTCGCCTTGCGCTAGTGCTGTGGATCCTTCTGTTCTATCTTCCTGGATCGCACTAGCCTCTTGCGCTAGTGCTGTGGATCCTATCTCTCACTTATTCCTGTTTTCGTGTATCTGTCTTGTCTGCTACGAACGCTTGCTGAAGGCTCGGTGAGGTAACCGTTAAGCAAGCGCTCGCGTCCTCTGTTTCATGTTTGTCTGTCGGTGGTTATTTAGGCATGCTTGTCTCTGTTGTGCTTAACACGCGGAGACCGCGCATAAACGCGTGCACTGTTGTGAATGAGTGCGGTGTTCGCGTTAAGTTAGCGTTTGTTATTTTCCTTATCTTCTCATTGTATGATTTGCTGTGCCTTTGCTACTCTCGAGCTCTGCCTTGCTGTAGCCTTGTGTCACCTCTGGCAATTGCCTCTCTCGCGATTGCGTTCCTACTTCATATCTGCTGTTGTATGTGCACCATCGCGGGTTGGCGACTAGATTGGGGTACATACATACATTCTGTCCCTGTGCTCATTCTCTTCCGCAATCGCTTCTCTTGCGATTGCGTTCTCACTTGGTTTCTTCTGTTGTGTGTCCACCGTCGCAGGTTGGCGGCTAGATTGGTGGACATACATACATTCCTCATCTGTGCTTATTCAGTCTTGTGTCGCTGTTAGCAATCGCCATCTCTGGCGATTGCCTTCTCACTTTATCTTCATGGTTGTGTGTTCATCGTCGCAGGGTGGCGACTAATTTGGTGGACACACATACCCTCTATCGCTTTGATCTCTCTCTTTCAGGGCTATCTTGCCCTGCGTTTCTTCCCTTCGTACAATTCCTGTCTGGCATCTGTGGCAGGGCAGAGGAGCTGTTCCTCTGCACTCCACAGCTCCACCTGTCGACAGGAATTTCTCTCTACAGGTGCATTGCACCTTTTGCTGGGTTTCCTCAAATTATACGCTTGTGGAGGATTTCCGCAGTGTCAGCGCACGTCTTGTGCGCTGATCACGGAGAGAATTCCACAATCGTTACAGTATGACCAGCCAAACAGAAATTCCCAGTGTAGAGGGAATTTCCGATTTGTACGATTTGGTCAAATATGGATCCTGTATCTTTAAGAGGTTTAAGATACTGGACTCTGAAACTAGAGATGAGTTTTTTCCTGCTGTGCAAAATGCTGATCAGATTAGCTTATGCAACATTTCTCTGTCATTATCAGATGTTAATGAGTTGGTACTTGCAGGCCAATCTGCTGATTTGGCTTGTCAGCCAAAAGATTTGTTGCCCATAGCAACCACAAATAAAGAGGTTATTTCTGTCAAGTCTGAAATGTGCAAAACCATTCAGTATGATAATGAGGTTTACAATGATGTTGCTCAGTCTCCGGGTTTTTTTGCCTCAATCCAAAGCTTATGTGGATCCTATTATAGGTAGGATCGCACACTATATTAAAGCAGTTAAAAAATCTGTTCTTGTTCCTGAACTCCACCCATATGGAGATTATCTGGATACTGGCTTGTTTGAACCTCCATTTGCCTCATGGGACATTGGGGCCTTGATGAAGGAATTTGATTTTGATTGGAAAGCCTTTTGCGATTTTTACATCCCAAAAAGCGAAGATGTCTTGAATGATTGTCTCGATTCTATGTACCTTTTGATTGATTCCGATGAATGTGACAATGTGACGATGGTGATGTGGATCTGGTGATTTATTTATGGTAGACGATTTTGGATGAGTTGCACACACACCAATCAATTGATTCCAATAAAGAGACATCGTTGTCGGATGATTGTTCCTGCCTTTCTGGGGTAAAGCATGTGAGTCTTGACATTGTGCGATCTGAAATGAGTGGGTGTGCCACTGTGGTTGATTCCTGTGCGAATCCTGGAGGATTCTCTCCTGACTGCGTGCAGTTTGAATCGGTGCGATCTGATGCCTGTTTCTCGGATGTTCCTGCAGATTGTGATCGGCATGAATGTGCCAGTTTTCTCAAAGATGTGTGGGTCCCCTTGTCATTTAGAGACAGATCTTTAAAGTGAACCTTAAGCCAGGATAGTTTTTTAATGTAAGGGTATTACCTTACTCCTTTCCTCTATTGCTGCAATTTAGCCCATTTTGCGCTGCTGCGGAGCCTTCAGTTCTGTTGTTACCGACAGAAGTAATATTTTTAATTTATTCAAAATGGCGCTGCTGGCCTGAACTATTTACGGGTCAGCCAGCGCTTCTTCGCTTCCTGCGTCTCTGGTCTCCTAGTTACGCTGGCTCGTGCACTGAGTTGTCTCTTTCAGTGCACGAGTGTAGAGACATCTAAGCGCTGCTCCCGAGGAATTGCTGGAGCATGCGCTTACACTTAGTTTAGTGTCCGGCACAGTTGTAAATAAGGACTGCTCTGCTGTACAAGATATTTATAAAGCTGTGCAGTGCACGCTTGTATTGTATGCTAATCGCGTGCACGTTTCTGAAGTTATGGCACTAGCACAGCGCAGTAGAGGCTGCGGCGCCGGCGGCAGCAGGACCCAGCGAGTGAAGGGAAGAGTTATCTATTTACATTCCTGGGTCATTCGCCGTCAGGCGCCGACAGGGCTTGCTGTCAGGGAGGATTAGTGGGACACGGAGGACTACAGAAGGAAAAAAAAATGCAGTAAGTCTTTTATCTGCCTCATCTATTTAGCAAACTGTCATTTTTTAAAAAAAAGTTTGGCTTAAGTGCCTCTTTAAGATCTTCCATCTGTGATCCTGCTATGGGGAAAATTCCTAAATTATGCAGCATCAAAAGTAAAATTAATATGTCTAATAAAGTTTTTCCTAATGTTGTCGCTATTTCTACTGCAAATGTGTCTTTGTTTCACCCTGTTCACACCTGTAAGGGCCCGTTGCCTGGTGACAGTTGCTCCAGTGTTTCTGTCCTGAACGCCTTACAGTCTGCCCCGCAGATCGCGGAGGTTTGCGCTATGGAAGCGTCAGTTTCACAACCTAAAGCGATTTTTGATTCGCAAGTTTTGCGTTCTGACTCCTCGGATTTGACATTGTTAGCCAAATCTAAGAGTGAGACAGCGCTTCGGTTTTGCGAATCTGATGCTGAAGCTTCTTTGCTTTGCCCAGAGAAGCTTTCTCTGAATCTGCCCTGTACCATGAATGAAAACATGATCTCCACTCGCACTGACATTTGTGAGTCCCTTTCTTGTTCTGAAGAAAATGCTGATTCTGCACCCTGTACTCTGGATGAGTTAATATGGCCTTGTTTAGAGTCTCCTGCAGTGTCCCTAGAGGCTCGTCTAGGTATTGCTACTATACTCACCTGTTTTTTTGCAGTTTTGGAGTTGCAAGCTAGTTTGACTGCTACGCAGAATTCTGGGTGCAGTGAGATTAAAGTTAGGGAGTCAGTGTGTGTTCCAGTAAATATTCCTGTACATTCCGCTCATGATGATGAAATTCAGTCTCAGTTTATGGTGGAACCTTCCCTGGGACATCTGCCCTGTCCACAAAATAAAGTTCCAGTTTTGCCCTGTAACATGGATAGTTCAGAATCCTTCTTAGAAAACTTGGAAAATAATCTTCCTGAGGTCTTGTCTGATGTCCTGGAGACCTCCGAGTTCCTCCCAAAGGGTGCAGAACTTGTAGGAGATGTCTCCTGCCCCCCAAGTCCTTCTGAGGTGTTGCCCACTTCAGTAGGCACTGCTGTTGTGCTGACTACCTTTGCAGCTCTGGTGGAGCTTCACTCATATGTAGTCAATGATGATATTATTGTCACAGAGATTTCTAGGTTTGAGTCCAATCCTTCTTTTGAAAGTCCAGTGCTTGAGACCACTGCTCGTAATGATTCTCTGCCCGGTTCTGGTTTTGGTCTTTTTGTAATGGACTCTGAGGTTGGCAGTTCCTCGACGTGTCCTGAGGTTCCCCTTGGGCTAGTGTACCCCGATGTGTTCTGTGACCCAGAAAGCCCAAGTGTGTCTCGGTTGCCAGCCTGCTCAGATGCTTCCTCGGTGGAAACCTGTTCTGATGTTGCCTGCCTGCCTGCATGCCCAGAGGTGGTCCCAGAAGGACCTGGTCTTGATGCTTGTCCTGGTAATTCTGAATCTGGAATTGTCATTGGTTCCATAGGGGTTCTTGATAGTTCTCCGTGTGAGCCTGGTGATCGTTCTGCACTCCTGGGATCTCTGCGGAGCTTCAAAGTGTTCTGGGAGATCCTGGGAGAAATATTTCCTGGTACCTTGGATGAGATCAGCAGTGGGTGCTTTGTGGAAAGGGACACTTCGAATGGGTATTGTGGCAGGTTTGGTGTTTTTGGACGGTCCCTGGAAGGTGGTGGGCATGGCTCGGTGGGTGTCGATGGCTTCTTTTCTGGCATTCACAGTCCTGATGGGTGTTACACTGAGACTTGTGGTACTGATGGGCATGTTTCGGTGGCTTCTCCTTCCGATGAGGTCGGTTTCGGGTGGGCTGACTCTGGAATTGGGCCTTGTCGGGCTGTCCTGACCTTCATGAGTCTTCAGTTAGAGTCTTTTGCAATTATCAGGTTAGAGGCTCGTCTGGAATCCGACCCTAGAGGGGGGGGGGTACTGTGAGGATCCGCACGGCTGCCTGCGCAGGCAGGCAGTTTTTTGACCACTGTTCAGGTCTGCATTCTGCAGGTCTCTGGAAGAGAGACCTTTTGTCAGTTCTGCAGCTTGCTGCTGAGGAATTTGCATATGTTTGTCATGCAGATTGCCTAGCCACATCCTTTGTAGGCTTGCTCTATATATACCATGTGATATCACAGACCTGGGCTGGTCATAAGGGTTAGTCCTGTGAAACACCCCTCGAGTGTCAGCCTTGCTCATTGTTTGAAGATTAGCTTAGAGTAATTTCTGGGACTGCACTAGGCAGGTTCCCTAGTGCAGTTAGGATTGCATATCTGTTTTGTTTGTCTGTTGCGATTGTCCTGTCCCAGTGGTGGTCGACAGGAGATCGTTCTGATCTTTGTTCTTGGAGTGTAGCTGGAGCAGCGGTTGCTACCAGCTATCTCATCTGCCTGTCTAGCTTGGATCGCACTCGCCTTGCGCTAGTGCTGTGGATCCTTCTGATCTGTCTTGCCTGGATCGCACTTGCCTTGCGCTAGTGCTGTGGATCCTTCTGTTCTGTCTTCCTGGATCGCACTAGCCTCTTGCGCTAGTGCTGTGGATCCTATCTCTCACTTATTCCTGTTTTCATGTATCTGTCTTGTCTGCTACGAATGCTTGCTGGAGGCTCGGTGAGGTAACCGTTAAGCAAGCGCTCGCGTCCTCTGTTTCATGTTTATCTGTCGGTGGTTATTTAGGCGTGCTTGTCTCTGTTGTGCTTAACACGCGGAGACCGCGCATAAACGCGTGCACTGTTGCGAATGAGTGCGGTGTTCGCGTTTAGTTGGCGTTTGTTATTTTCCTTATCTTCTCATTGTATGATTTGCTGTGCCTTTGCTACTCTCGAGCTCTGCCTTGCTGTAGCCTTGTGTCACCTCTGGCAATTGCCTCTCTCGCGATTGCGTTCCTACTTCATATCTGTTGTTGTATGTGCACCGTCGCGGGTTGGCGACTAGATTGGGGCACATACATACATTCTGTCCCTGTGCTCATTCTCTTCCGCAATCGCTTCTCTTGCGATTGCGTTCTCACTTGGTTTCTTCTGTTGTGTGTCCACCGTCGCAGGTTGGCGGCTAGATTGGTGGACATACATACATTCCTCATCTGTGCTTATTCGGTCTTGTGTCGCTGTTAGCAATCACCATCTCTGGCGATTGCCTTCTCACTTTATCTTCATGGTTGTGTGTTCATCGTCGCAGAGTGGCGACTAGTTTGGTGGACACACATACCCTCTATCGCTTTGATCTCTCTCTTTCAGGGCTATCTTGCCCTGCGTTTCTTCCCTTCGTACAATTCCTGTCTGGCGTCTGTGGCAGGGCAGAGGAGCTGTTACTCTGCACTCCACAGCTCCACCTGTCGACAGAAATTTCCCTCTACAGGTGCATTGCATCTTTTGCTGGGTTTCCTCAAATTATACGCTTGTGGAGGATTTCCGCAGTGTCAGCGCACGTCTTGTGCGCTGATCACGGAGAGAATTCCACAATCGTTACATGGGGGAAACTTTACCTGGCTAACCTATACTGTGGCAACTGTATCTAGCTACCAATAATGGGGGCATCTATACCTGGCTACCTTCCTACCTATACTGAGGGTGTTTTTTGGGGGGCTCACCACAGCTATAACATGTATATAATTGTCGGGTGCTGTGTGATCATTCCAATTCGGGGGGGGGGGGGGAGGAGAAGGGGCGCATCCTTACAAGTTTGCCTCAGGCAGCAAAAAGTGTAGAACCAGCTCTGGCGTTGCCCAATAAATAGAAGGTGCCGTGGGCACCCAAATTACCCCTCAGTGCCGCTATTTCAATTGGTGCCCATGGCGGTGCCCGCAAAATTATATTTTAAAAATGTTAGTTGGCGACTGGGGAGATGGGCATTTAAGGTTAGATGTGGGGGGGGGGCGGTTACGTTTAGGCATGGAGGGGTGGTTAATGTTAGCCGTGTTGGGGGTGGTTAAGGTTAGACATCAGGTAGGGTGTTTGTGCAGGGGAGAAAGGGGCAGTTAGGCATCAGGAACAGTGTCTGTGCAAGCAATGCAATGTTCATATACATAACGCGCCTCTTGCTATTATAACATGCCTCACACAAATTGCATAGTGTTCTTCGTAGAAGCAATGTATGTGTTGTGCAAATAACTAGGCTTGAATAAACACTGGTAAATTGGTGTGTGCTATGGGCATACAGCAATTTTACAATATTTTAGTAAACCAACCGCACTGTGAAAGTGGGGAGAAACATAGAATGAGAAAAAACATAGCCAGCAGTCAGTCCAACTGAGGCAGGTACACCTGGATATGTGACAATGCAGCTGACAGGCCAATATCTGCTACTAGGCCTTTGGTTTGCTTTGTGGCTAATCCTGCACTGGCCAACAGGGGACTCAGCGGTGTAAGGGGTGGACTGAGCTCTGTACCCAAAACAATCCTAGGGCATACAGGGATACTACAGGAAGTCCCCGATGACCACTTGCACATATCTATATAGTAACTGATATCTTAGTAAGCTAAGTGTTCAAAGGGCTTTTCCAAGATGAACCGGCACCACTCTTATCCAAAAGTTTACTTTATTGGAACTGTAAAAAACATACAGTAAAAAGCTGTATAGTGGCTATGGTCCACCGTTTCAGACCACCATAGTTCTTGTTCACGCCACACAGCCACATAAGCAAATGTGAGCTCACAGCTCACATTTGTGTAAAAGACTTTTGTGTAAAAGAGCAGTGCCGGATCATCTTGGAAAAGTTGGATGGTGATATCTCCTGCATCACTTGAGTGTTGTCTTGTATACCTTTTGGTGATAAGTGTTCAAAGGGTACCTTTTTGTGAAAGGTGGCTTCTGCAGCTAAAAAATCCTGTTTGAAAGATTTGATACGGGGAGGTTAGGGTTAGGCTTCAGGAAGGGTGTCTGTGCAGGGATGGGGGTGTTATGTGGCGGGGGTAGGGTTCTGCTGGTTTAGTTATAGAAAAATATCAGTATTTAATACCAATGTTTTCTTACTCTTCTTTACACTTTAATAGTAGAATATTGGTAAATTTACCAATATTTTACTATTGGCTTTCCTGAGCATCCAAACTCTCAGGCACTCTTTTATGGAGGGGGGGGGGGGGGGGGGGTTAGGGTTAGTTGTCAGGAAGGGTGTCTGTGTGGGGGAAGGGGGCTTATGGTTGGGTGGTGGTGGGGGTTCCTGTGAGAGAGCAGGGTTAAGTTTAGCTATAGTAAAATATTTACTACCAATATTTTTCGATTCTTCTTTATACTTTAATAGCAGAATATTGTCACATTACTGCCACAAACATCAATTTTGTTGGAATTCCATGTGAAAGACCAATACAAAGTGGTGTACATGTGAGAAGTGGATCGAAAATCATACATCATTCCAAACATTTTTTACAAATAAATAACTGCAAAGTGGGGTGTGCGTAATTGTTCGGCCCCCTGGGTCAATACTTTGTAGAACCACCATTTGCTGCAATTATAGCTGCCAGTGTTTTAGGGTATGTCTCTACCAGCTTTGCACATCTAGAGACTGAAATGCTTGCCCATTCTTCTTTGCAAAACAGCTTCAGCTCAGTCAGATTAGATGGACAGCGTTTGTGAACAGCAGTTTTCAGATCTTGCCACAGATTCTCAATTGAATTTAGATCTGGACTTTGACTGGGCCATTCTAACACATGGATATTTTTTGTTTTAAACCATTCCATTGTTGCCCTGGCTTTAGGTTTAGGGTCATTGTCCTGCTGGAAGGTGAACCTCCGCCCAAGTCTCAAGTCTTTTGCAGACTCAAAGAGGTTTTCTTCCAAGATTGACCTGTATTTGGCTCCATCCATCTTCCCATCAACTCTGACCAGCTTCCCTGTCCCTGCTGAAGAGAAGCACCCCCAGAGCATGATGCTGCCACCACCATATTTGACAGTGGGGATGGTGAGTTCAGAGTGATGTACAGTGTTAGTTTTCCGCCACACATAGCGTTTTGCATTTTGGCCAAAGAGTTCCATTTTGGTCTCATCTGACCAGAGCACCTTCCTCCACGTGGTTGCTGTGTCCCCCACATGGCTTGTGGCAAACTGCAAACGGGACTTCTTATGCTTTCTGTTAACAATGCCTTTCTTCTTGCCACTCTTCCATAAAGGCCAACTTTGTACAGTGCATGACTAATAGTTGTCCTATGGACAGAGTCTCCCACCTGAGCTGTAGATCTCTGCAGCTCATCCAGAGTCACCATGGGCCTCTTGACTGCATTTCTGATCAGCGCTCTCCTTGTTCAGCCTGTGAGTTTAGGTGGATGGCCTTGTAAGCTAAGTGTTAGGTAGTAGGTTTACAGTTGTGCCATACTCCTTCCATTTCTGAATGATCGCTTGAACAGTGCTCCGTGGGATGTTCAAGGCTTTTGAAATCTTTTTGTAGCCTAAGCCTGCTTTAAATTTCTCAATAACTTGATCACTGACCTGTCTTGTGTGTTCTTTGGACTTCACGGTGTTGTTGCTACCAATATTATCTTAGACAACCTCTGAGGCCCTCACAGAGCAGCTGTATTTGTACTGACATTAGATTACACACAGGTGCACTCTATTTAGTCATTAGCACTCATCAGGCAATGTCTATAGGATCAAAGGGGGCCGAATAATTATGCACACACCACTTTCCAGTTATTTATTTGTAAAAAAATGTTTGGAATCATGTATGATTTTCGTTTCACTTCTCATGTGTACACCACTTTGTGTTGGTCTTTCATGTGGAATTCCAATAAAATTGATTCATGTTTGTGGCAGTAATATGACAAAATGTGGAAAACTTCAAGGGGGCCGAATACTTTTGCAACCCACTGTATATACAATAACCCGGGAAAGCAATGGAAAATATATAACTCCTGTCCCTGACTATCTAACTATCTAAATATATACAAAAAATATATACAAAATCGCAGTACAAAAAAGGAATCAGGCAGAATATCAGAGTCAGCAGGAGAGCAGGGTCAGCAACAGGTTATCAGATACATATGAGGTACAGTGGAATACACAGAAGCAGAGTCAGGACAAGCAAAGGTTCAGCAACAGGTAATCAGATCAAGGAACAAGGTACAGGGGACAGGAAACAACGGAATCAGGTAACAGGTAATCAGAGGTATCCAGAGACTCAGACCTATGACAAACGAAGTTCTGGCAATGACTTGGAGGAAGGGGCAGTTCTTATATAGTCAATGAAACAGGAAGCAGCTGGAGGTGATTGACATAAGTCTCCTTGGAGGATTCTGCAGGCAAGACACAGAACTGCGGGTCTTTGTATGAAATGAAAAGCCACCTGCTGGTGTATAGTGGAAGTCCAAGGCAGTCCAACTCAATACCACCACCAGCAGGCAGGAGATGACACAACATGAATCGTAACAATTTAGTATGCAAAGGGTTAATATGAATATGTACTGTTTGACTGAGCCCCTCCCCTTTGTTAAGTCCCCCAATCCACCTCTGCTAATGTGATAATGTTGATAAAATGCAAAACAATACTCCCACTGCCCCCTGCTGTACCTCTCTTTAAAACTTAAGTTGAAGAAAGATGCATTTTTTACCTATCATCCCTTCCAATCAAGATGCAGATGGACGGAAAAACAACCCAATCTGTCCATTACATTGGGGTAAATAAAGGAGATAGGTTTTGAAAGAATTTAGCAAAAATGTTAAAGCAGGTTAGGAAATATTAAGTCATGTGTGCCTGTTTTTCCTTTTGTTTCTTTATTATGCCTGTGCCGTCATATCCAAATGAGCAATCAGTAATAGTAATCTGTTTTAGACCACAGTAAGCCTGAGTAGAACAGCATTTGAACACTCCATTCATTGTAGGTGGCTTAGTAAATATGCACGACGTATGCTACAGCTTGCTTGTAATTTAGAAAAATAACATTAATATTGTGGCTTGTATACAGCCATTTGCAATTGCGTACAAGAACTATAAATCTACTAGGACTCTAACTTTAATTTTATGTACAATGTCTCAGTAGGATTATTTAATGCACATTTATTTTGTGTATTTATGCAAATTGCATAGCTTTCGGCTTCATTCTAATTTTTGTTTTCTTTACAGGTCTCAGCAGGACCACCAGGCCCCCGGGTAAATATTTGTTTTATAAGACAATTCATACTTAATGTATTATCATAGCTGATGTTAATGCAACCTTCAGAAAACTTTAATTTAACAACCTATTTGTCTTCTTTCTCATCATAAGCCAAAGATTTTTAACTAGTTTTCACACTCATGATTAAATAATATCACTTTCTTTTCTCTGCAAAAAAAATATATCTTTATTGGACACAGACACATTTTCAACCGGTTTTAGCTTTAAATATGTTGTTGAAAGAAATGAAAAGCTAACTAAGTAGTTACAAAGCTATCATCTTACCCATGCAGGGGTGTTTAAACATATTAGGGACCTTATTCATTTCACTTTGTCTCCTAGGTGATATTTTCACACCTTGTCAATAAAATGCCCTTTAAAACCACCAACAAGCTAGAAAATACTCAGAACAATTTTAACAGTAATTTTTCACCTACTTTTTGGTACTTTTTCAATTGCAGAGTGCTAAAAAGTTATTTTAAACAGAGAAAGAAAAAATATCTCCCAGGAGAAATCTAAGAATATAGGGGAATTGAATAAGGGCTAAGGGCCTATTTAGCACTTTGCAATGGATATAGTACCAAATAGTATGTGAAAACAAAGTAGTATCAAAATTATTTTGAGTATTTGTTTGCTTGCTAGTGGTTTAACCTCTTGAGGACCACAGTCTTAAAGAGGCACTTAAGCCGCTCCACAGCGGCGCAATATAGGTGAAATTGAAGAGCACACAAACAGGAATAAGGTAATACTTTTATATTTAAAATCAATTTTGGCTTAAGGTTCGCTTTAAACCCCGCGAGTGACCAGGCCATTGTTTACTAAATAGGCCACTGCAGCTTTAAGGGCTCACCCCGCATTCTCTTAGCACTTCACGCCAATTGGAGTGGTCCTGGGGCTGCTGCTCTGCTCACACCGTGGAGCAGTCATTAAGTGGTTAAAAGGCATTTTATTGACAAGTTTGAAAATTTCACCTAGGAAAAAACTCAGGTGGAAAAGTGAATTGCATATGGCCCAAGGTGTATTAAATGGAGATGCAAAATAACAGATGTACTTGTCTTCACCAATTGGCTGGAGACACCCAGCAAGGATTTTGATTGGACAATACTGTATTGAGGACACGATGAGCCGTTTTTGCAGGTTTCCCGGTGTTGCTTCACAGGGACAGCACTGGTGAGTGTTCTCTGATATAGCGTGGGTGTCTTGCTAATATTTTTCATACAAATTAAGTTGTTACTTATGCCTTTTGCCACTGTTGCTTCCTTGGCCTCCTGTGATTGGTGGATGGTGCTTCATGCATATGCATTTATGGTAATAGCATAGTTCTCTATGTGGCCCACTTGTTTTCTATTTAGTTGTGGTTTAGCATGTGATGTTCAGTGTGGGTCTGTGATGGGTTGAGAGAGGACCAAGCAGTCCGAAACGCCAGTGCGTCACCTTGTACTTACCCACAGATTCTTTTATCATGTACCTCCTTAGCGGTATGGACGAGCTCAGCTCGTCATGGCGACGGGGGAAGCCCTTAAGGAAATCCCGTTCAGTACGGGACTTCCTTACGTGGTAACGCGCCGGCAGCGATCGAATGTACAAGCTGGACGCCGCACGGAGGGGGGCATCATGTAGCTAGCTCTAGGCTACCTACATGATTTTAAAAAAATGTTTTAACAAAAACTGCTGTGCCGCCACCCTGGCGCAGGTAATAGAACGCCAGGGTGGTTAATGGATTGAAAATAAAGATAGACTATTGATGATGCGGATCGTGTGGAAATAATTTCATGTTGTCAGCAACACTGGCTGAAATATTTTCAAATATCATTATCTCCGTAACCCTACAGATGGGCACATGACCAGGGTCAGATTAATAGCAAGGCATTAAAGGCACTTGCCAGGGGCCTAGTGAGTACAGGGGGTCCTGTATTCAGTGGGCTGAAGACTTTCCTTGCTCCCTCACTTCACCCGACAGACCTCAAGATCAGCGTGGCCACCCGGCAGCACTGTAAAATGCAGAACACGCGGCAGTGTGTTGCTGATCCCTGCAGTCATCCAGCCTCAGAGACTACAGAAGTAACATATGAGCTCCCAGCAGAAGCTATTTCATCCTGGCTGCACTAACTTAAATGCTGTCCTGACAGACCCACAGCTCCCAACATCCACCTGGTATCAGTGAGCGGCTTCTGCATTTTAAGGAAGCGACTTCCCATGTGCTAATGGAGCCGCTCACTTCTCTTTCTCTGCCCACTGATGCCAAGTCCCAGATGGATGCTGGGAGCTGAGGGTCTGACTGCTGGGGCAGCATTCAGGTTAGTGCAAGAAGAACTTGCTTCTGCCGGGAGCTTGGATGTTTCTTCTGTTGTTTCTGGGGCTGGATGATTGCAGGGATCAGAAACACACTCCTGTGTCTTCTGCATTTTACAATGATGCCCACTCAATACAGACCCTCCCCTTCCTGTAATTGGCAGCATTCAAGTAAATGCAGGAGAAACTTGCTTTTGGTGGGATCTCATATTACAGAAACTCCTTACATTGCAGGGAAAGTTACCAGTTGTGCAGAGGATCTGCAGCTATATGGTTTGCCTGATGTAAAAAATGTAAATTGTGTAATTGGGGTAGCAGAGACCCAGAACTTTTATAGCACCTTCCAGCTTTCTACACAATAGAAAGATCACACATGTAATGTAACCAGAAAGCCGCCTCTATATAATGTAGCAGAAAAGAGCGGGTGTCATTCTACCTGCATTTTGTATTTCTGCAGAACCAGCCTTTTCACCAGCGCTTTACTGACCAAAACAGTTTAAATGGGCACATGTCATTGCCTGTTAATTTGGGCGTCACTGTAGCCCATAGTGTAATTACTGTCTATGGCGGCTCCAGGGTGGGTAATATGGCCACAAGGTGCCTGATATCAGTAATATAGCTGTGGCGCCAGGATGTAGCAGGTGGGCAATGCATCAGCGCATTTATAATTGCGGTTCGAGCTGGGGCAACTACAGCTGTTTCAGTGGGTAGGAAACCACTTATTTTCCTGTATTAGCGTTTGAAAATAAAAATAAAAAAAGTCAATAATATAGAGGATGGACATTATTGTAATATAAACACTGGTTTTATTAAAGGCTTTATATAAAATTTATATTAAAAAAAAAACTTTTGTTAAAGGTTTTATTTGTATATCAAACCTAGAAAGAGCTTTCTAAGGATGAAAAAAAAGATGTGATATTTTCTTCCAATTTTTAATCCAAGGCCGAGATTGCTGTGTTCCATGAAATACTGTATGATTGCTCTGGGTTGTTGTTTGTTTTTTATCATTTTCTGTACAGAACTCTGCCAATTGCTCTTGCGAAATAGCGTCAGTAATTTCTCTATGTGCAGGCAGAAGGAGGAGAAAGCAGTGAGTAGAGGGAATGAGAAGAAAAGGAAACAGTGTGGGTGAGAGTTATTAGGGTGGTAGTTTGACTTGAAGTGTCACATAGATACATCCTAGGCTGGACAAAATATCAATCAACGCTTTCATAGGGAACGTGAAATTACTCTGAATTTAGAGGAGGCCGCGGTGTGCTTCAGGCAGTCACAACAAAGAGATAAGCCTGGGAACAGCCACGTTGCTATCCAGGTCAGATGTCCATAAACATCTGGTAAGATACCTTCTTACATTTCACTGTCTTAAATCAGCAAGTGAACAAACATATTCTTAATACTTAGGTTTACAAATTTGACAGCACTAAGCCAATGCATTAGCAAAGATTTCTAATAGGGTTTCATCTGGTATTCTTGGTTAAAAGTGTACTAAATTACTAGGAAGAAAGGTTCTAAAATGATTTGTAGCGATGTGTGGGACATCAGCCCAAGGTGGTCTAACTATACAAAGCAGATAACAATAGCATGTGTAAATTTGCGTGCAGCTACTGTATACTTTCAAAGTTAATTTACCAGTTACAGATTATCATAGAAGCAGGCTGTAACCGTAATTATTGATCACATTAATGGTAATGATAGTAGTGATGCTAGGTGTATGTAGGGGGGAGGTTATTGTTAGGTGTTGGTAGGAGAGGAGGTTAGTGTTAGGTGTTGTTAGGCGGGAGGTTAGGGTATCAGGCGAATCGGGTGCATGCAGGTTCTGGACAAATCGGGCGCCGTCATTTAATGAAACACATGGCCTCAATTCACTAAGCTTTATCAAACACTTTATCAAACATTTGATAATTTACCTCATGGGTAAAATCTAATTTTTAATTCACTAAGGTGTTATGGATTTATTAAACATTTTAGCAGTAAAACATTCGATATATCTATAACACCTTAGTGAATTCAAAATTCGATTTTACCCATGAGGTAAATTATCAAACGTTTGATAAAGTGTTTGATAAGGCTTAGTGAATTGAGGCCATAGTGTGGCAGCAACAGCTTCCATCCTATAAGTATATACTTGTCTACGCAGAAAAACACACATATTTTCATGCGCCTTTTTCTGGACATCACATGCTTTCAATTTAAAAACATTCCTATTTTCCCCAATAACTAATGTAAAAAATAGAGAATTGAAAACATGCTGTCTTTTTTACCCTTGTGCAAAAATGGGTGTTAGATGTGAACAAGACTATTGATTTGCAAGTTTTACCGAAATGTGAAATGACAGCCCAAGAACATTAATGCAAACTTGCCAAATGTGACCTTGCCTGAGATGGAAGAAGTTTTGTTTTTGAGACCTTAGCTCTTCCCCAAACCATGTCCATGTTTTGTATTTATAAATCAGAAGGTATTGTAAGGTGAGGATTAGCATTATAGTGAGATTAGTATTTTCAAAAAGAAAATAACGAGTGCCAGCCAACCCCTTTCTCTCATGGAAGATTTACTTTGACGTGCAATTCTATTATTTCTAAAATTGTCAAGCATGTACTGCTCAATTTGTTTTGTAATGTAAAAATGACCATTCCATTTCAATTAGCAGCTACATTCCCCAAAATTGCTGTAAGCACAAATTTCATTTATTTTTCCACCCTGGAATTTTTTACTCTGTCGTTTAGGGCAGACAGCCCAGGTATTTCCTCTTCCCAATTAGTAAAAATATGCACAAAGCAGGATATCTTGTTAATTATGCTGTATATAGAGTATTCATTTATTGACTGAGAGGCAGTCATATGGATAATTCCTACCAAACTGACTGTGTTAAAATCATGGTGTAAGGGTTGGGGATTTCTGTACCTCAGTTGTGGTGACTGCTCATTATTACTTACATTCAAAATTGAGCATCAATGCAAGTGTCACACAAGATCATTTAGCAATCTGCTCTGCCTGGTTACCAGACAAGAAATGACAAATGAGCACTTTTGTCAGGCATTTGGCAGCCACTCAGGGTCCATCGCCCCCTCTCCATACAACAGAACTGGCCACTGGACATAGCTAGGCAGTATAATTCCTATAATGCCTAGAATCATTCACAATTATCACCAAATATCTTTATGGACAACAGTACTGGAGTGACTTAACCTTCAAGGCATGCAGTTTTTAAAGTGCTTGGTATTAGTCTTAGTAACTTCTAGAGCTAGACTGAAGGGATTTATCAACAAAGGTATTCCCTTTAATTTAGCACCCTTGAAGTGTAAAACTTTGTCCAGAAAGACATTTTTAAAAAACTTTTGTGAGCTCCATGGGTGACGATTGGGGGCCCAATGTTGTGCAGATGCACAATGTCCTTTGTTGCTGTGGAGAGTGTAGGAGGGGGTAGGAGGGACAATGGTGCTGCACATGACGGACCAGCTTCCAGTCGGAGGGGTAAGAAAGAGAAAAATTGCATTCGGCTCAGATAATCTTGTTGACACATTGAAAAGGATCAGATGGAGATGGCCTCCACCAGCCCCTCAACCCAAAAACCATCTAGCATGTGTATTAGTGTCAAATGTCTGCTTCATACTGATTGGTTCTATTGCTGATAGCTCAAGCATGTTTTTGTTTCTCCCACTCAGATTGCATGTAGTGAGAACTGTCGCAATGAAAAGCACTGGATGCACTTTCATTAGGGAAAACTAAAAACGGACAGACTAATGGACAAAAAGACAAAAAGAAACATAGTGTACATGGAGATTTAACGCATACCTAAAACATGAAAACAAGTTAATTTTCACTTATCTAGAGTTTCATCCATTTGCCCGTAGTCTGTGAGGTCCCTCAGGGTCCTTGGATCCCCTCTGTTGGGCTGCTGTCTCTCCAATTCAAGTCTCTGACCCAGCTGGTTCACTCACTATGATGCATGCTCTGTCCCGATCGTGCGCCTCCCCGATTTCGCTTCCGTAGCTGGGAGCATTCTGCACTTGCATGGTTTGCAAATACTTGTAATGGCACATGCACAGAATGCTCCCGAGATCGAAGAGGCACGCAGCTGGGATATCGCATGTGCTGTATTGTGCGACCCATCTGTGTCAGAGACTTTAATTGGGGTGACAACAGCACAAAAGAGGGGACCTGCAGTACACTGAGGGGCCTCAGAGACAATGGGGGGGGAGGCTGAAAGAATTACCTGGTGAGTAAAAATATACTCTCCCTCCCCCCCCCCCCCCCCCCAGGTTCAGGTTTACTTTAAGGAGACTTGCTGTGAGGGGCCACTTACATTAAAAAATGCTACTTATCATAGTAAAAGCTGGTATTCTTTATTGAAAAAGCCACATAAAAATGACACAAAAAAGCCACAGGAAAAACTAACGCGTATCGGGCTCAGGGTTCGCCCTTAATCATAGTCAGTGATGACTATGATTAAGGGCGAACCCTGAGCCCGATACTCGTTAGTCTTTCCTGTGGCTTTTTTGTGTCATTTCTTTGTGGCTTTTTCAATAAAGAATACCAGCTTTTACTATCCGACTGTGCTTGCGGATCCTCCTTCACCTGATGTTACTTATGTCTTGGCTCACCTGATCCTGCACCAGTGGGTAGTTTTTCTTGGGGGTTTCAGAGCGTTTGGCCTTCCAACCACATATTTATCATGTAGTTGTGATGACTCTTTTCCATGAATACTGGCTGCATGAACAGAATGGGTATGCAGATCAGGTTCAGTCTGACTTAGTGGATACATCCATCACAAACTGGCAACTGATTTTTTTTTTTTTTCAAAAGAGAATAAAGATGAGCTGAGCAATTTATTTTTTCTTTTTAACATACAAAACACAATGTAAAGAGCAAAGCTTAACGCAGGCATGTCATCTGTTTAGTAGAATTGTAGAAGGAAGTGTGCACATCTATAAATTCTGGTCTGAAGTGGAAAATCCCTTCAAGGGATGTCTGAGGAACTTTTGATGTTGCAATCATCCAAAGTTTGATAAAATCTTGTAACCTTGGAATGATTCTTTGTACACAACTGTTCAGAATATTTATTACAGCATATTTTTTGTGTTTATATGCTTAAAGAGGAGCTGTCAGCCATACTATCTCAGGAAAAAAACCAAATATATAAGTAGATAAATACTCTACTTACATAACATATGTATTGCACTGATTGTATTGTTATGATTCCTGTGAATGTAATAAAGGAAAAGTAGAGAATCCTATTCTAGACAGTTTCCATATTTACTGTGGCTATTTTGAAGCCAGTCGTGACGTAATATCTGCCCTTAGTCTCCTCTGCGTGATTTGCCCGTCCTTCACTATAGAAAGTGCATTGTTTGAGAAATTTTTGGCCAATCAGAGAGGAACAGAGGTGTGGGAGGGGAAAACAGGAGGGAAAGAGGCTTCAGCCAATCAGACTGCATTAGTTAAGTCTGAGGGGAAGGAGAGAAGCAAAAAAAGACAACCCAGCATGCCCTGCAACTTCTCTTTTCTGTACCAACATTTCTGTATACCAAATAAGAGTCATATAAACTGGGGAATGATAATTTATCAACAAGAAAACTAATAGTGATTTTAACTTTTGGATTGCCTGATTGCCTGATTAGCATCCTTATTACTTGTTTACCAGATAAAAATAAAGAATTGATTTTTGATTTTATGCCCGACAGTTACTCTTTAAAGGCTGAGTTAATAAAGTACAATTATCAATAGTTATTCAAAGCAACCAAGTTTTGCAGTTTAAATCAGGTCGTGTAATAAAAGGTCATTTGTGATTGGATGATGCCAGTGGTGATTGCAAACAACAGCTATTACCTTTGTATAAGGGCGGTTAAAAAAAAGACTTTTAAGTAGTTTTAAAAAGAAACTTGGTGCTCAGCGCGCAGTGTTATATATAACTACAGTCAATACCTGAGGCAAAACAAAGGCTATTCAATAGCCTGGCAACAAATGAATAGCAGAGAACACAATACCTTGTCTGATGCAGTTAAGGGTACTTAGCAATCCACAGGTCTGTGCTGTCAGCGAAGCAATAGCACACAAAAATTCCTCACAGCAGAGATGCTAGCCACTTGATCTTGAAACCACATGCTTTATTAATTCCCAAAAGTTCAGACACAAGGCAATAGACAGGTACAGAAACCGCAATATCAATCAGCTTAAATTTAGTTTACCCTTACTACCACTGTTGTTCCTGTACCATCATGTTACCTGGTGTCTGAAATTCAGTAGAGATGGCCCGAACCTCCGATTTTAGGTTCACGAACCGGATTCACGAACCTCCGCAAACGTTCGTGAACTTGCGAACTTTCGCGAACCGCAATAGACTTCAATGGAGAGGTGAACTTTGAAAACTAGAAACATTTGTGCTGGCCACAAAAGTGATGGAAAAGATGTTTCAAGGGGTCTAGCATCTGAGTTTTTGCATGGATGAGTGGGATAGACGCCAAAAGTCCTGGGGAAAAATCTGGATTTGACGCAAAGCAGCGTTTTAAGGGCAGAAATCAAATTGCATGCTAAATTAAAGTGCTTTAAAACATCTTGCATGTGTATACATCAATCAGGGAGTGTAATTAGAGTACTGCTTCACACTGACACACCAAACTCACCGTGTAACGCACCGTAAACAGCTGTTTGTGTTGTGACGGCTGTGCTGGACTGGTGCGCACCATGGCGAGAGTGCAGGCGATATCGGTTTTCAAGCCCATATGGTCGCCAGGCTGAGGTAGCTCAATGAGAGAACAACAGTGATTGTCCAGCTGATCGAATTTGGTCTGTCCACAATGAAGCAACAACCTTATTATCTTTGGTGTGCCACCCCCCGAGACACTCCTATAGCCGTCGGTCATTGCTTCATTATGATACGCAAGCCCCTTCACCGCGGCAAGGTAACGATCACAAAGGGGAATTGACACATGTATATGCCTTTTGTTTTGTTGTTGCAGCCGCAGTGCAGCCAGAAAAATTAGGCAGGCATGTACACACACCAGATAAATTATTATAGTGGCCGCTGCTAGCAGCGGCCTTAAAAATTCAGGAATCCGCCTGGAGTCCTGGTGGACCCTGTTGGTGTTGTTTACTAAATAGGCCACAGCCCAGGTATTTCCTCTTCCCAATTAGTAAAAATATGCACAAAGCAGGATATCTTGTTAATTATGCTGTATATAGAGTATTCATTTATTGACTGAGAGGCAGTCATATGGATAATTCCTACCAAACTGACTGTGTTAAAATCATGGTGTAAGGGTTGGGGATTTCTGTACCTCAGTTGTGGTGACTGCTCATTATTACTTACATTCAAAATTGAGCATCAATGCAAGTGTCACACAAGATCATTTAGCAATCTGCTCTGCCTGGTTACCAGACAAGAAATGACAAATGAGCACTTTTGTCAGGCATTTGGCAGCCACTCAGGGTCCATCGCCCCCTCTCCATACAACAGAACTGGCCACTGGACATAGCTAGGCAGTATAATTCCTATAATGCCTAGAATCATTCACAATTATCACCAAATATCTTTATGGACAACAGTACTGGAGTGACTTAACCTTCAAGGCATGCAGTTTTTAAAGTGCTTGGTATTAGTCTTAGTAACTTCTAGAGCTAGACTGAAGGGATTTATCAACAAAGGTATTCCCTTTAATTTAGCACCCTTGAAGTGTAAAACTTTGTCCAGAAAGACATTTTTAAAAAACTTTTGTGAGCTCCATGGGTGACGATTGGGGGCCCAATGTTGTGCAGATGCACAATGTCCTTTGTTGCTGTGGAGAGTGTAGGAGGGGGTAGGAGGGACAATGGTGCTGCACATGACGGACCAGCTTCCAGTCGGAGGGGTAAGAAAGAGAAAAATTGCATTCGGCTCAGATAATCTTGTTGACACATTGAAAAGGATCAGATGGAGATGGCCTCCACCAGCCCCTCAACCCAAAAACCATCTAGCATGTGTATTAGTGTCAAATGTCTGCTTCATACTGATTGGTTCTATTGCTGATAGCTCAAGCATGTTTTTGTTTCTCCCACTCAGATTGCATGTAGTGAGAACTGTCGCAATGAAAAGCACTGGATGCACTTTCATTAGGGAAAACTAAAAACGGACAGACTAATGGACAAAAAGACAAAAAGAAACATAGTGTACATGGAGATTTAACGCATACCTAAAACATGAAAACAAGTTAATTTTCACTTATCTAGAGTTTCATCCATTTGCCCGTAGTCTGTGAGGTCCCTCAGGGTCCTTGGATCCCCTCTGTTGGGCTGCTGTCTCTCCAATTCAAGTCTCTGACCCAGCTGGTTCACTCACTATGATGCATGCTCTGTCCCGATCGTGCGCCTCCCCGATTTCGCTTCCGTAGCTGGGAGCATTCTGCACTTGCATGGTTTGCAAATACTTGTAATGGCACATGCACAGAATGCTCCCGAGATCGAAGAGGCACGCAGCTGGGATATCGCATGTGCTGTATTGTGCGACCCATCTGTGTCAGAGACTTTAATTGGGGTGACAACAGCACAAAAGAGGGGACCTGCAGTACACTGAGGGGCCTCAGAGACAATGGGGGGGGAGGCTGAAAGAATTACCTGGTGAGTAAAAATATACTCTCCCTCCCCCCCCCCCCCCCCCCCCAGGTTCAGGTTTACTTTAAGGAGACTTGCTGTGAGGGGCCACTTACATTAAAAAATGCTACTTATCATAGTAAAAGCTGGTATTCTTTATTGAAAAAGCCACATAAAAATGACACAAAAAAGCCACAGGAAAAACTAACGCGTATCGGGCTCAGGGTTCGCCCTTAATCATAGTCAGTGATGACTATGATTAAGGGCGAACCCTGAGCCCGATACTCGTTAGTCTTTCCTGTGGCTTTTTTGTGTCATTTCTTTGTGGCTTTTTCAATAAAGAATACCAGCTTTTACTATCCGACTGTGCTTGCGGATCCTCCTTCACCTGATGTTACTTATGTCTTGGCTCACCTGATCCTGCACCAGTGGGTAGTTTTTCTTGGGGGTTTCAGAGCGTTTGGCCTTCCAACCACATATTTATCATGTAGTTGTGATGACTCTTTTCCATGAATACTGGCTGCATGAACAGAATGGGTATGCAGATCAGGTTCAGTCTGACTTAGTGGATACATCCATCACAAACTGGCAACTGATTTTTTTTTTTTTTCAAAAGAGAATAAAGATGAGCTGAGCAATTTATTTTTTCTTTTTAACATACAAAACACAATGTAAAGAGCAAAGCTTAACGCAGGCATGTCATCTGTTTAGTAGAATTGTAGAAGGAAGTGTGCACATCTATAAATTCTGGTCTGAAGTGGAAAATCCCTTCAAGGGATGTCTGAGGAACTTTTGATGTTGCAATCATCCAAAGTTTGATAAAATCTTGTAACCTTGGAATGATTCTTTGTACACAACTGTTCAGAATATTTATTACAGCATATTTTTTGTGTTTATATGCTTAAAGAGGAGCTGTCAGCCATACTATCTCAGGAAAAAAACCAAATATATAAGTAGATAAATACTCTACTTACATAACATATGTATTGCACTGATTGTATTGTTATGATTCCTGTGAATGTAATAAAGGAAAAGTAGAGAATCCTATTCTAGACAGTTTCCATATTTACTGTGGCTATTTTGAAGCCAGTCGTGACGTAATATCTGCCCTTAGTCTCCTCTGCGTGATTTGCCCGTCCTTCACTATAGAAAGTGCATTGTTTGAGAAATTTTTGGCCAATCAGAGAGGAACAGAGGTGTGGGAGGGGAAAACAGGAGGGAAAGAGGCTTCAGCCAATCAGACTGCATTAGTTAAGTCTGAGGGGAAGGAGAGAAGCAAAAAAAGACAACCCAGCATGCCCTGCAACTTCTCTTTTCTGTACCAACATTTCTGTATACCAAATAAGAGTCATATAAACTGGGGAATGATAATTTATCAACAAGAAAACTAATAGTGATTTTAACTTTTGGATTGCCTGATTGCCTGATTAGCATCCTTATTACTTGTTTACCAGATAAAAATAAAGAATTGATTTTTGATTTTATGCCCGACAGTTACTCTTTAAAGGCTGAGTTAATAAAGTACAATTATCAATAGTTATTCAAAGCAACCAAGTTTTGCAGTTTAAATCAGGTCGTGTAATAAAAGGTCATTTGTGATTGGATGATGCCAGTGGTGATTGCAAACAACAGCTATTACCTTTGTATAAGGGCGGTTAAAAAAAAGACTTTTAAGTAGTTTTAAAAAGAAACTTGGTGCTCAGCGCGCAGTGTTATATATAACTACAGTCAATACCTGAGGCAAAACAAAGGCTATTCAATAGCCTGGCAACAAATGAATAGCAGAGAACACAATACCTTGTCTGATGCAGTTAAGGGTACTTAGCAATCCACAGGTCTGTGCTGTCAGCGAAGCAATAGCACACAAAAATTCCTCACAGCAGAGATGCTAGCCACTTGATCTTGAAACCACATGCTTTATTAATTCCCAAAAGTTCAGACACAAGGCAATAGACAGGTACAGAAACCGCAATATCAATCAGCTTAAATTTAGTTTACCCTTACTACCACTGTTGTTCCTGTACCATCATGTTACCTGGTGTCTGAAATTCAGTAGAGATGGCCCGAACCTCCGATTTTAGGTTCACGAACCGGATTCACGAACCTCCGCAAACGTTCGTGAACTTGCGAACTTTCGCGAACCGCAATAGACTTCAATGGAGAGGTGAACTTTGAAAACTAGAAACATTTGTGCTGGCCACAAAAGTGATGGAAAAGATGTTTCAAGGGGTCTAGCATCTGAGTTTTTGCATGGATGAGTGGGATAGACGCCAAAAGTCCTGGGGAAAAATCTGGATTTGACGCAAAGCAGCGTTTTAAGGGCAGAAATCAAATTGCATGCTAAATTAAAGTGCTTTAAAACATCTTGCATGTGTATACATCAATCAGGGAGTGTAATTAGAGTACTGCTTCACACTGACACACCAAACTCACCGTGTAACGCACCGTAAACAGCTGTTTATGTTGTGACGGCTGTGCTGGACTGGTGCGCACCATGGCGAGAGTGCAGGCGATATCGGTTTTCAAGCCCATATGGTCGCCAGGCTGAGGTAGCTCAATGAGAGAACAACAGTGATTGTCCAGCTGATCGAATTTGGTCTGTCCACAATGAAGCAACAACCTTATTATCTTTGGTGTGCCACCCCCCGAGACACTCCTATAGCCGTCGGTCATTGCTTCATTATGATACGCAAGCCCCTTCACCGCGGCAAGGTAACGATCACAAAGGGGAATTGACACATGTATATGCCTTTTGTTTTGTTGTTGCAGCCGCAGTGCAGCCAGAAAAATTAGGCAGGCATGTACACACACCAGATAAATTATTATAGTGGCCGCTGCTAGCAGCGGCCTTAAAAATTCAGGAATCCGCCTGGAGTCCTGGTGGACCCTGTTGGTGGTGGCGGAGAAGGCAGTCAAGCGGCCTGCAGACAGAGATGCTGTGTGGGGACCTACTTAGTCTTGGGGCAGGCAGTCACATGACGTGCAGGCAGAGATGCTGTGTGTGGGGACTGACTTAGTCTAGGGGCAGGCCTGAGCGTGCTTTGCAGACCCGGCATCCGTGGTCAGATGGACCCTTGACCCAACGCTGTGTGCCAGAGATGTCACCACTTGCCTTTCAACATCACGGTACAGTTTAGGTGTCACCCTTTTTGAGAAAAAATTGCGGCCTGGTATCTTCCACTGCGGAGTGTGGCTTTGCTTTTGTGTGCTGTTTTCCTCAGGTGGTCATCCCATTGCAGTTTGTGCTTTGTAATCACATGCCTTCGTAAGGTAGTTGTCCCTACGCGGGTCTTGGTCTTTCCACGGCTCAATTTTCGGTGGCAGAGAGTACATATGGCATTGCTCTCATATGAGGCAGACACACCAAAAAATTTCCACGCTGCTGAACCCTGGGGTGATGGCACTTTGGTGGTGGCAGCCGACTGAGTGTTAAGTGGGGTGCCAGAATCAGAGCAGGAGGAGGAAGATATGTCACGCTTCTGTGCGGAAGCTGAGAAAAATGAGGTGTTCTGTGTTAAATAGTCAACTACATCCTGACAAAATTGGGGGTTGATGGAACATGCCTTCTTCTGAACACTGTAATTTGGTCGAGGGCCGCACGAAATCACGACAGCGCGACTTTGAACAGACCTGCCAGGTGGCCTGCCTCTGGCTCTGCCTTTTGTTTTGTCCATATTGGGGGGGGGGGGGATGAAATGAAAGGTATGCACTGACTTGACTAATACAATGTAAGGTTACACAGGTGCAGTGAACAGGTTGCAGTGACTGGTATTACAAATGTGCAGCTGCCTGTCACACACACACACACACACACACACGGACTGCAATGACAGGTGCAATGACTGGTGGTATTAACAATGCGTGCACTCACGTAGGTATAGGTAGGTAGGTACTGAACAGTGAACAGGTGCAGTGATTGGGATTACAAATGTGCAGTTGCCTGTCACACACACACACGGACTGCAATGACAGGTGCAATGACTGGTGGTATTAACAATGTGTGCACTCACGTAGGTATAGGTAGGTAGGTGCACTGAACAGTGAACAGGTGCAGTGATTGGGATTACAAATGTGCAGATGCCTGTCACACACGCACACGGACTGCAATGACAGGTGCAATGACTGGTGGTATTAACAGTGTGTGCGCTCACGTCACGTATGTATAGGTAGGTAGGTGAACTGAACAATGAACAGGTGCAGTGATTGGGATTACAAATGTGCAGCTGCCTGTCACACACACAGGTAGTCACTGAATGTGCTGGGCCTGGCAGTGGCACAGTAGGAATTAAGGTGCCAAAGGCCAGCTGCGACTGACTGACAGGGCTGTATATACTGCAAGTGGGCCACACACACAAAAAAAGTAGATCACAAGAACAACATTAGCTCTCAAAAGAGCTGTTGAGGGGTGCTTTTTTAGCAATAAGAATCAGCAAAGAGCAAGCTAACAAGCCTACAAGAGCCTAACTAAGCTTTCCCTATGTGAGTCTGCCACAGCTCTCCCTTCTCTAATTACTGCAGGCACACGAGTGAGTACAATGCCTGACGCTGCCTGCCTTTTATAAGTGGGGTGGGGCTCCAGGAGGGAGTGTAGCCTGATTGGCTACAATGTGCCTGCTGACTGTGATGTAGAGGGTCAAAGTTAACCCTAATAATGCACTATGGGGGCGATCCGAACTTCGCGGTTCTCCGCGATCGTGAACCATGGAAGTTCGCCGGGAACCATTCACCGGCGAACAGTTCGGGCCATCTCTAAAATTCAGTGCCCAGAATATGTGCTGTATATGCCTACTGTCACATGATTTGTTTTTTTTTTGTGATTTTTATAGTAAACATTCTCTACTATAAGGGTATAAGTTAAATATCTCTCTACATAGTTAGAATTGATTCACCAGTCATCTGTTTACCATGTTCTACTGAAGTAGCTCCAAAGCTTACAACTGCACACTGAGCAGCCTGGCCTTTTCTGGTACAACAAGATTTGGCCTAAAAAAACCCAGAGCTTGAAGATGGAAAATGTATTAAGTAACTTCTTTTCAGAACTCCAAAACTATGACTGGATGTTGGATGTCATTGTTAATTGCTCTTTTTTGTGTTTGCCATATAAGAATTGTTTCTGTGCTTCATGTGTGTTCCCATTTTGGGAAAAATGTCTGAGGTTTGCACACTAAATATAATAAGTAAATGAATAAAGGCAAACCAAAAAAGTAAAGAGTCAGACATCAAGACATACAAAGTGACCAATCCAGCTGTTTGAAGCTAGGGTGAAACATACATGAATGCTCCACTAGGGCATTGCACCTTCTTTAACCAACACACTATAATTAAATGTATTTGGGTAGGGCATACTGTATTATGTTATGCAACAAACTGAATCCTAAACTATACAGTAAAAAAAGCAGAAGAGCAGCTACAAACTATGGTGCTTCCAATGAAAAGCTCATTGGGCACCATCACTACAATCAACCCCCCTTTCAGTGAGTCTAGTCAGTACATCCTCCCTCACCAACTCTCGTCTCCCTCATCAACTAATGGCCCCCATAAAACCCAAGAACATAAATAATCCAGCAAGCCTGGAATGTATTTGAAGCGGAGCCTGCAACTGATTCATAATGGGGACAGCTGGAAGGCTAGTGAATTAGCAGTTTTTAATTACATGCAGGTGCAGTACTCTCAATGAGAACTTAAAATAAATTCAGCATGTCCTGGATCAAGTAATAATTTTCCCTTCAGATGTATGCCCAGGGGAACAGGGGATACCCTAACCACTCTCACATCTAGAACTGCTGGTGTAAAAGCCATAAGCTTTCTATGCACCAGCGGTTCTGGATGTGAGCCTGGATTCCAAGGCATAAAGTGATGATTTGCATATTTATGAGTAATGAGTAATGGGAAACTACCGTCGCTCACTTAACCCCATTTTAGAAAGAAGACACCCCAAGGTATTCCGTTAGGTGTATGATAAGTTCATAGAAGATTTTATTTTTTGTCACAAGTTAGTGGAAAATGACACTTTGTGAAAAAAAACAATAAAAATCAATTTCCGCTAACTTGTGACAAAAAATTAAATCTTCTATGAACTTACCATACTACTAACGGAATACCTTGGGGTGTCTTCTTTCTAAAATGGGGTCACTTGTGGGGTTCCTAAGCTGCCCTGGCATTTTAGGGGCCCTAAACCGTGAGGAGTAGTCTAGAAACCAAATGCCTCCAAATGACCTGTGAAATCCTACAGGTACTCATAGGATTCTGGGCCCCTTAGCGCACCTAGGCTGCAATAAAGTGTCACATATGTGGTATCACCGTACTCAGGAGACGTAGTATAATGTGTGTTGGGGTGTATTTTTACACATACCCATGCTGGGTGGGAGAAATATCTCTGTAAATGGACAATTGTGTGTAAAAAAAAATCAAAACATTGTCATTTACAGAGATATGTCTTCCACCCAGCATAGGTATGTGTAAAAATACACCCCAAAACACATTATACTACTTCTCCTGAGTACGGTGATACCACTTGTGTGACACTTTTTTGCAGCCTAGGTGCGCTAAGGGGCCCTACGTCCTATGAGTACCTTTAGGATTTCACAGGTCATTTTGAGGCATTTGGTTTCTTGACTACTCCTCACGGTTTAGGGCCCCTAAAATGCCAGGGCAGTATAGGTATCCCACAAGTTACCCCATTTTAGAAAGAAGACACCCCAAGGTATTCCGTTAGGTGTATGGTAGGTTCATAGAAGATTTTATTTTTTGTCACAAGTTAGTGGAAAATGACACTTTGTGAAAAAAAAACAAGTAAAATCAATTTCCGCCAAATTGTGTCTAGAAACCAAGTGCCTCAAAATAACCTGTGAAATCCTAAAGGTACTCATAGGATGTTGGGCCCCTTAGTGCAGTTAGGCTGCAAAAAAGTTTCACACATGTGGTATCGCTGTACTCAGGAGAAGTAGTATAATGTGTTTTGAGGTGTATTTTTACACATACCCATGCTGGGTGGGAGAAATATCTCTGTAAATGGACAATTGTGTGTAAAAAAATCAAAAAAATCTCATTCACAGAGATATTTCTCCCACCCAGCATGGGTACGTGTAAAAATACACTCCAAAACACATTATACTATTTCTCCTGAGTACGGCGATACCACATGTGTGACACTTTTTTGCAGCCTAGGTGTGCTAAGGGGCCCAATGTCCTATGAGCACCTTTAGGCTTTACAGGGGTGCTTACAATTTAGCATCCTCCAAAATGCCAGGACAGTAAACACACCCCACAAATGACCCAATTTTGGAAAGTAGACACCCCAAAGTATTCAGAGAGGGGCATGATGAGTCCGTGGCAGATTTCATTTTTTTTTTGTCACAAGTTAGCAGAAATGGAAACTTTTTTTTAAAAAAAAAAATTTGTCACGAAGTGTCATTTTTCGCTAACTTGTGACAAAAAATAAAATCTTCTATGAACTCACCATGCCTCTTAGTGAATACTTTGGGATGTCTTCTTTCCAAAATGGGGTCATTTGGGGGGTATTTATACTATCCTGGAATTCTAGCACCTCATGAAACATGACAGGTGCTCAGAAATCAGTGGCACCATAGGTTGTAAACGCTATAACTGTTACCCTAACCAATAACTATACACTTATTGGATTTTTTTTTATCAAAGACATGTAGCACAATAAATTTTGACAAAAATGTATATAGAAATTTTACTTTATTTTAAAAATGTCAGCACAGAAAGTTAAAAAAATCATTTTTTTGTCAAAATTCATGTCTTTTTTGATGAATATAATAAAAACTAAAAATCACAGCAGCAATCAAATAGCACCAAAAGAAAGCTGTATTAGTGACAAGAAAAGGGGGTAAAATTCATTTAGATAGTAGGTTGTATGACCGAGCAATAAACCGTTAAAGCTGCAGTGGTCTGAATGGAAAAAAAGTGTCTGGTCCTGAAGGGGTTTTATGACTGCAGTCCTTAAGTGGTTAAAGTGTACCTGAGATGTATTTATACTTACCTGGGGCTTCATCCAGCCCCATGAGGTGCGTGGGCTCCCTCACCGTCCTCTCTGGCTGCTCTGTTCTTTTACTATGCCTCCCGGTACTCTGGCTAGTCACAGCCAGTTGGGTGCTTCTGCGTGCGCTTCCACCATGCTCCTATGCCCAAGCCAGACAGATTACCGGGTGGAATTAGAAGATAACTGAGTGGCCGGAGAGGACAGTGAGGGTGCCCACACACCTTATGGGGCTGGAGGAAGCCCCAGGTAAGTATAAGTACACTCCTAAGTGACATCTCAGGTTTGCTTTAAAGCTGAATTATTGCAAATACCTGCTGTTTTGAAAAGGCAAAGTATACTCAAGACTCTTTTAGTGCCTGATATAAAAGATACTTCCCATACTGTCTGTCCCTGTTCCTACTGCTATATAGGAAAAACTTCCCGCCCAATACGTGAAAGATTGGTGGAACACCGCCGATCGATTAAAAAAGGTGTGGGTGCTTTGAGATTAATTAATCACGTTAGAGAGGCCCACAATGCAGATGCAGACGTCCTAAAAAATAGGTAGGTTTAGAATTGGTGAAAGCCGCACATCGTGGGGGCAATAGGGAAAATTTACTCTCACAAAGAGAATCATTATTAATCTCCAGGACTGATGCTGTGGGCCCTTCTGGCTTTAATGACAGAAATGAGCTAGGCGTATTTTTGGAAGAATACCAATAAACTGTAAATTTTTCTTTTTCATCTCTCTCTTGGTAATAGGTATGGGAATAGTGGTATCACCCTGTTTTGATGTGGTGGCTTCATCTATACACCCGATCATGTTCTATTATCTACTTCTTTCCACTTCTATACATAAATATGATTCAAATGATGATATGTCTCTTAATGTAACAATAATGTGTTTCTTTGTAATAGCCTGTGCCCCAGTCGATCTGGCCCATCCCCTTACCTTCCACGGTCTTTCCCAGGACTATATTATAGTCCCAATGCTGAGGGCTTATTCTCCTAGCCAGTCAGCAGGGATTTCCGTAAATATGGTGTGCAACCTTGGTAGCCCACCAGCGTGTATGGTTACGCAATGTGTGTGCCGGATGCACAGAGTCCGGGATAGGGCGGAGGTGTAGAGGTGCGCTCCAGTTTGAAGCACCTACGCACTTCCGCCTAGCACTGTGGGAGGAAGAGGTGGCGGACCGGAAGAGTGGAGGACGGCCCGGCGTCTTTCTAATGCCGGGCAGATTGAATGGCGGCAAGCTTCTCCCCGCCATGGAGTCAGTCTAAGAGAAAGCGCCGGTGAGCACGACCATTACCATCACCTCTGTAACTACGACGACTGTTACCATCATCTCTGTAACTAGCTGCTACCCTGGAACGGTGATGTATTGCTGATTTCTACATCTGAATTATCAATGTGTAACATTCCTGGAAGAAATTGAAGCTTCATGAATTGGTGCCCACATATACCTTGTCTTTTTGAGTGGAATGAATTGAAGTTCTGTTAACGTGGAGGCACAGTGTTAGAAGCTTGTCCAGTAAGTTAAGTTGGTCATCCCAGCAGAGGTCCATTGCGTGCGAGGTACTTCTGTTGTCTTGGTGATTATCCATCCTTTCATTCTGTAAGTAACACTCATATGTGATGTACCTTTGCGTCACAGGTTGAATACTGAAGTAATGGAAGCACATTTTCTGAGCCCATAGATCTTTTTATATTGCAACACAGCTCTCTCATCTCACTTATTTATGATAATGAGTCTCCTATACCTACTGAAGTTCTCGCATGGTACCATTATTATCATTTGATCTGTACAAAACTCTGGGCCTCTTAGTAAATGAGTTCCATGCAAAAAGCTGTGGCGGACCATATGCCAGTCACCTGTTTGCATTTTACTGAACTGAACCTTATTCCTAATTAACTGACACAGCTGCTCAAAATAAAAAAAGACCACTAGTTACAGAAAGGCCCAGCAGCAGATATCATATGCCATGAAAGTGAATGGTAATCATATAAGCTATGATACCATTAGAACAGCACGCACTGTACTGTTGAGAAAAAAGTACTTTCCTCCAGAATGCTTAAATAAGCCATAAATTATATATGACTGAAAGTCGGCACAGCTACTTGACCACCATCCTCTGTTCCAATTAGTATCAGATCTCTTGCTTTTTAGCTGTCTCTAACACTCTATAACATACTGTGAACTCTGATCATAATTCAGTGTAAGTTGTTGCTGCTACCAGAAGGATAGTGCCCTTGATGAAAGTATTGTATTCTCCAATGTGTTCTTCAAGAGATAACAGTGTAGTTGTGAGGCATAGACACAATTTTTTACAGATTTAGGCAATAAAGTAAAACCTGCATTATGCGGCACCAACAGGGATTACCTGATCCAATGCTAAAAATAGGACTAGCTAAAGAACAATACTATACTCCACACTGTATACTTACCATAAACTCTGTATTAATGTTGAAGTACAGTAAATAAAAACAAATTAAGACAAAGGACAGACTTAACTTAAGGTAACAGAGGTTTATTACTGTATAAAGAGGTGTAAAAATAGATTTATGCATTCTGCAAGGCCATGATTTTTTTTCCTGGTTGCTTGAGACTCCTGGTTAACTGAGTTCTGGATAACAGGGGTTCTAATGTATGTTACATTAAAGGGAAAAAATGTATACCTGTATAAAACTGCTAAGTTTGTCCCATATTTGAATGTATGAATGCACGTCTGACTATGCTAACTTTTCTGCATGTAATAGTTAACTTTATTTCTTCCACTTAAAGGGACTTAAAGGGGAAAGAGGACAGCATGGAATCTATGGATCGAAAGGAGAAAAAGGAGCACGAGTATGTATTATCATGTGTTTTTATAGGTTTACTTGGCAGCAGCATACTCACAGGCACGTTACAATTAAAGTGGCTCAAAATACTGTATATATACACTTACATGACACAAATGCGGGTAATACAAATAATGTGCAGTCATACAATACAACTGGTAGAAAGTATGATGCTAAAAAGGCATAGTAAAAGGTAATATACAGAAATGCAATGACAGATTTGGAATGATGGCCCTGTCCATATGAGATTACAGTGAAAAGGAATAAAGGGGTGATTACAAGGTGAAGGGAGTTGCTAAACTGTGGTGCCCTGGCTGGGGAGTAAAAAACAAAGCTCCATATACACGTGGATGATGGAATTCGTTCAAAGCGAAAAATAAAAGTTCGATCAACTGATTATAGTTAAAGAGAATAGAACCAAACAAAGAACGAGTCTACAGTAAGCAATGGTTCTCAGTCACTTTGGCCAATCTGCCCAGTAGATTGTTTTGGCTGACAATCGTTTCTTACCAAGAGCGTGTACAGGAATTAGTAGACCATGAATGATGCGTCCACGAACAGTGGTTGTGTAAAAAAAAAAATTGCTGTGATTCTGTCATTTAAAGGGACCATGAGCAGTGGATTAAAATTAAATTGGTACTTACCTGGGACTTCCACCAACCCATCTTAGGCCCCACTGCATCCTCCTGGCTCCTCTCCGGGTTCTGCTGGTGGCTCCTTTACCAGCGACTTTTGGGCGGAGTATGGACCAACACTTCCTGGACTGAGATTCTCCGCATCATCACGGCGGCTGATGTGACAGTCCTGCACATGCACAGTTTAGAGTTAGAAAAACACGCATGTGCAGGACTTTCATGCCGGCTGCCGAGATGATGCGTAGCGGCGGCGTTATGACGCAGAGTGTCCTGGTCCAGGAAGTGTTGGGCCGACACTCCGCCCGAACGTTGCCGGTAAAGTAGCCATCAGCGGGACCCAGAGAGGAGCCAGGAGGAACCCGGGGGACCTCGCAGCCTATGGTGGGCTGGAGGAATTCCCAGGTATGTACCAATTTCATTTTAATCCACTGCTCATTGTCCCTTTTAAAGTTACATACACCCTACATAGTAGTATATTTGTGCATCATTTGTGCATATTTGTAAATCATTCTGATGATGGGAACCATCACCAGAACTTTATAAGTTGGTAGCCCCACTGATGTTTCAATAATGTCACTTCTGGCACACCGTGTTCCTGGCTGCACACGCAAATGACCTGACAATTCATAGGTAGTTTACAGCGCTGCATACACATGCGTCAACGCTAATAATGTGTACCTCTCAACCCGATCTTCCATCATTACATTTAAAACAATTTCCATCTGATGTGTATATGGGGCTTAAAGGGAACCTGAATTGAGTAAAATGATTTAAAATAAACACATGAGGTAACTTCAAATGAACATTGCATAGTTACCTTGCCATCAGTTCCTCTCAGAAGCTCACCATTTTCTTCTGACAACAATCCCTTCCAGTTCTGACAACATTTTGTCAGAACTTAAATATATCAGTTGCTTTCAGTTATATATCAGTTGCTGTCAGTTATAGCTGAGAGGACAACTGATGTGCCAGGTAATGTCCATGTTTTCCTATGGCTGAAGTGGGCAATGTTACAGTTTAACAGTGTGCTGACCAGAAAGCTGTTATGGGGAAATGGCCATTTTATTTTTTAAAATGGAGGATGGAGGATTCCATTGATCACAACGGACAAACGGGACACAGGAGAGGACAAAGAGATTGATGAGTAGACCACGCAGGAGGTACGTATGACCTGTGTATGATTATTTTGACTTTTCATTTTTAGTTCAGGTTTTCTTTAAGAACAAGATGTATCAGTAGCTGAAGAACATATCCTAAAATTGTAATATTTTCCATGAAGCCCTAACAATGTCCATGAAAGCATAACGCTTCCAGGGTGTATAATATACAACTTGTGATAGAGCTGTACATTTTTGTTTTAAAAGGTTTACAAATAAAAAGTACTGTAGGAGGTTAGAAAAGATAAAATGTTTAGAACCCAATGCTCGACCTTCAGGAAAGCAAGTGGATTAGATGTGTTTTAAATGTTACTTGTGGCTTTTTTTCCCAGTACAGTGATAGAGTGCCTCGGCTTCAAATAATAAGGGAATACAAAATAGATGTTTCCTATGGTTTAAAATATCATCATTTGTGTTATTCCTGTAAAATATAATCCAATTCATACGTCCTCCTCACCATTCGAATGAGAAAATTCCAAATTTCATGGAGTTCAGAGTTTCTGACTGGAATTCTGGGTGTTTCGCATTGAAGAAAATGACATTGAATTACTGAGATAATTGCAAAGCCTTCAAACAAGCAAACAAGCTATCATCACTAAAGTATCTATGTATGTCAGGGTCAATAGTGGGAACATAAAAAAGACCTTTTTGCGTAAATCTATTTTAAAGTTTTAGCAGGAAATTGTGGTTGTTTTACCTGCAGCAAAGTCAGATTGCAGATGCTTTTAACTCATTAGAGTCCTCGTGCTTCAATTTATCATATGTTTTTTCCAAAGTAATTTGGTGAAACTTTTAAACTGTTAAGCGATAGTATAAATGTGATAGGCTAGTGAGTGAATAGAGCTTGGCACCAGGTGCAGGCAGGATCAGGTTGACACTGATGGTGCTTAACAAGACATGTGTTGCTTGAGTTTGTGCATCAATTGTTTAAGTTTTGTTGGTGCCTCTGATGATGCGATAACACGCAAAACGGCTGTCAGGCCAGCTACCTAACCCCCACTTGAACCTGCTGAATGTAATGCCTGACTGAGGAAATAAAAGGTTTTAAAGGGCGCAGTGCCTCCTTTCCTTCTTCCTTAACCATAATATAGATCTGAATACAAGAATGTTTCATCTCTTGTCCCCCACAAAGGCTGCTATTCCCCAATGAATAAAAAAACAGCAATTTAGTTATAGCAAGTGGAGCGCCTCCAGAGACGCTCCACTTGCTATAACTGAATTGCTGTTTTTTGTCCCCTGCTTATTGCCTGATGAAGTGGGCTGTGCCCGAGAAACGCGTTGCATTCTTGGGGTACTTTTAATAAATGTGTATGTTTACATAGTGACAGTCCTTTGTGTCTGCTTTACGGAGGTAAGTCCACCACTTCCTCCCAGCAATTTTTTAAACATTTTATGCACTTTTATTTTTCTGGCGCCTCTGTTCTCCTACCAGTTTGAGTCCACCCCAGGTGGAGGGGTGACCTACCCCCTTTTCTTCCGATCTACAGAGAGCGACTTCTTAATCCTGAGTGAGGACAGGTCTAATCTCCTCACCTGCTTATTGAGTGGTTACCTAGGCAGTAACCCACGTTTGTGAGTATAACCATCTCACTCTTCTACTTATTCAACCAGTCCTGACATACTACACTATATTGGGCTCTCGATCTCTCTCAACTCAAGTAAAGCAATGTCCAACTTATTCTTATTCAGGTTATCAAGTACTTGGATTACGAAATATGCATATTCCCTAATAGGATAACCCAGTCCTGAGCTTCTAAACTCAGCCAACATATGCAATTCTATATAAGTCCACTAAACAGTCTATTCTCTTCCAATTTCCAATGTGGTTTCCTCTCATGTCTGAACTCTATAATATATAGTCGGACACCACTGCCAACAATAATGTTTGATGTGAGTAACCTAGAGCCCTTTTTCACTAATGTTGTCTTTCTTTTTTCCTCATTTTAGGGGGCTGACTGCATCCGAACTTCCCCAGACGCACCACTTAAGGTGAATGTACTCTTAGTACCATACCGCACTTTTCTGACAGTGGGAACTTCTTTGAAGGATTATTTTGTGGTTTATGTGTCTGAATCATTGTCTTAAAGGGTCCTTTTTCATTTACAGTGACTGTTATGAGGTCAAAACTGTTCACTTAAAACATTTTTCTCATTCTTTTTTAGTGTGCAGAAGGTGGAAAAGGAGAGAAAGGGGAGCAGGGGGAGATAGTAAGTATGAAGACACTCACTGTTTGTAAAAATTATTATTACTCCAACATGATCATTTTTGGTTATAGCGTCTGCCTTTTCAAAACTTAAACTTTCTGTAAACAATGCGCAGCATGAAAAATGTGACACGAAAGCCATCATTTATCACATCTATTGCACTGTCAACACTGAGCTTAGAAAAGCTGAAATCTAATTGACTTTCTTGGGTTAGTGCATGCATACCATTGCTGTCTGCCTTATTAAATAAAGGCTCCGTCGTTAAGTGGCAAGTGAATCCATGCTAAAATGGATAAGTAAAAGAAGACTAAGCTTAAATGGAAAGCTTACATTGACAACGTTAATATTGAACCGTATGCAGCATTTGGTAAACAGATGGAGCAGGGAACACACTGAGCCTGTAGATCACAGAAGCTCTGTGGTTTAATCTAGGGTGGAAAGCTATTTGTAGGATAGTATCCAAATCACGACACATACAATGGTTGCTATGTCCCTCACCACAGAAAGCATGAAATTTAACCTCCTACTTAATACTGCTTTGCGTGCCATATTTAAAATGATCTTAACAAGCAGTTAGGAAGTCTTGGAAATCTTTTTCAGGAGCTGTAAATAACATCCACACTAATTACTTTTATTGATATTCTGTTCCAAGCAAAACACTCGCATTTAATGGTTTAGTTATGAGACAAAAGAACCCGCCAGCATTCACCTCGAAGACACTCTATGTGGTCACTATGAAAAAAAAATGGTAGCGGTTTGCTATACCCTTGCCTTTTGAAAATTACCCAGCTTGAATACACATTCACCACCAGTATTCATAAACAAATTCCCCCCTCTGCAGAGGGATAGAAACATCTGGATTCAGTCTTCTCCTGTTAAATAATGGTTCTCTGCAGACAAACAACAGAAAGCAAGCGAGGCTTCATTCCATTATCTTGTCACTAGAGGGTGCTAAGGACTGTCACACTAGTCCAAATAAGACTACCTGTACTGTATATACAGTAGTTTATCAAAAGTGTGTTCATGTTTAGATGCATCTGTATTGTTTGTTAACTATAAAACTCTATAACCTGATAACCTTTCACTGAATCCAATTTTCTGAGAAACGAGTATATTATATCCCCAAACAGTTAAACTTTTCTTAAACTTTTTAACTTTTTTTTCATAAAAAGTTATTGACCAGCATGATGTCATTGTTATTCTCCATCGGTTATGTATTGAATTATTGTTATAATTTGCAATTTGAATGTGTAATAACTACTTATTTTAATTTACTCCACTTTGTTAAGAAAATTTAAAGTTTTATCTTAAATGATGCATTTGGCTGCAGTTAAAGATGTGTAGCTGCCACGTCTCTGCTGCATGTTGTCTGTGTGATAAACACCTTTTATTGACATTATGTCCAAGGTAAATACACTGCAATGGCCAGGATTAAAGTATTTCAGGCAGTGGAGTGCTCTAGTACCTTCTAATCCGCTTTAATTTCCAGGCAGGTTTGTTTAAACCCAGATTTTACCTTCATTTTAGTATGTTTAGATGCTGTTGGATTTCTGCTTCTGTTGTACTACAGCACAAAAAAAGAGGGTCTGCGGCACACTCTCCTTTACTGGGGTCTAGAAGTACCCTCTTAATCGAAGCGGCTACTTTCAACACGACATAGCCTGCAACATTAATGGCAACTATGGTGGCACCGAGGAGTTTAGATTCGACGTGACTTGGCAAGTGGCAGCACTATGGCTATGATCAATCAGAAAGTGCACCAGTAGTAAGGATTGTGTTTGTTGTAGTGGAAGGAAGGAAGGTTATTATTATTAGCTGTAATGGCAGTGAGATTAGTATTAGGTGTAGTGGCAGTAGGATTAGTGTTAGGTGTAGCTGCAATGAGGTTAGTGTTAGGTGCAGCGGTAGTAGGAGAGTTAGTGTTAGGTGTAGAAGCAGTAAGGTTAGTGTTAAGTGTAGAAGCAGTGAAGTTAGAGTTAGGTGCATCTGTAGTAGAAGGGTTAGTGTTAGGTGTAGCAGCAGTAAGGTTAATGTTAGGTGTTTTTGCAGGGAGGTTAGTGTTAGGTGCAGTGGTACTATGAGGGTTAGTGTTAGGTGTAGAAGCAGTAAGGTTAGTGTTAGGTGTATTTGTACTGAGGTTAGTGTTAGGTGCAGCGGTAGTAGAAGGATTAGTGTTAGGTGTAGCTACTGTAAGGTTAGTGTTAGGTGTATTTGCAGTGAGGCTAGTGTTAGGTGCAGGGGTAGTATGAAGGTTAGTGTTAGGTGTAGAAGCAGTAAGGTTAGTGTTAGGTGTATTTGCAGTGAGGTTATTATTAGGTGCGGCAGTAGTAGAAGGGTTATTGTTAGGTGTAGAAGCAGTAAGGTTAGTGTTAGGCGTAGTTGCAGTGAGGTTAGTGTTAGGTGCAGTGGTAGTAGAAGGGTTAGTGTTAGGTGTAGAAGCAGTAAGGTTAGTGTTAGAGCCACATTAATCCATGCCATGCACTGATGAGTATCAATCAATCTGAAACAGTCTGTATGCATGTTGGATTATTATGGCTCTGTACAATTAACAAGCTGACACATCATTGCATTCCAGTGGATCTGGAGGTGTGTTTAGCTTCTAAGGACAACAATGGTTGATTTGCATATTTCAGCAGTGATGCACTGGGAGACATCTCGGAGCTCACTCCAACCGGAATTATCACAAATACTTTCTGTTTTAAGAAAGCAAACTTTTGTTTTCCATAGCATTTTAGTAATGGGCCTTTTAGGACCATTGTAGCCCCGTACACACTCCAATGAGTTCGGGTTCACCATGAGCTTGCTGGTTAGTCTGTACTAATACAGTAGTGAAGCTTTAGTTCTCTAACCCAACATTCAGCACTACACAGTGCATGTTCCTTTAGGGCCTGAGCCCACTAATGCAGTTGTGTCTGCTTCTGTCCACTTTTCAGCATCTCTAACATTAATGTGTAACTGAAAAGTGGACACAACTGTGTCAGTGAGCTCAGGCCCTTAGTGAGGCTACATTTCTCCAAATTGAAAGGAACCTAAAGGGAGGCTGCAATATATATTCCCTTTTAAACAATATCAGTTTCCTGGCAGGCCTGCTCATCTTTCTGGTCAGTAATGTATGAATTACACACCTGAAACAAGCATGCAGCCAATCCAGTCAGATTTCAGTCACAAACACCTAATCTGCATGCTTGTTCAGGGTTTATGTCTAAAGGTGTTAGAGGCAGAGGATCAGCAGGACAGCCAGGCAATCTGTATTGTTTAAAAGGAAATAAATATGTCAGCCTCCATATCCTTCTCACCTCAGGTTTCCTTTAAGTAACAGGGAGACAGAGAGATTGAGAGAATGAAGAGGTAGAAAAGGGATATTAATGATTCATTCACTGTGTAGCTGTGTGAACAAAAGACAGCAGAAGGTAGGCTGTCAGGTTAGAATGTTTAGAAATCTTAAAAAGTAATGTATCCCGTTGCTGACCAGACATCTCTGATTCCATAAAGACCTGAGACTTTTGTCTGAAAGAAAACGAGCTGTGATCACTCTACTTGGCTCACAGTGACCACAAGGTCAGGAGCCAATGAAATCGGCTCCTGGCGGTGTACAGAGTTCAGCTGTCTGTTAGACAGCTGAGCAAGTGGGCTGCAGTGGTGCCAGAGCAACAGGAAGGGTAAGAACGATGCACAGTATGGCCTGGTGCACACCAGAGGAGTTTTTCTGAGCGTTTTGAGTTTCTAAATCTGCTGCTAATGTTATCCTATGAGTCTGTGCACACTGGAGCAATGAGGTTTTGTAAAAAACCCCATAGCATTACATTGGGAAGAGCTTTTAGAGGTTTCAAAAGCTCTTCCCAATGTAATGCTATGGGGTTTTTTTTACAAAACCTCATTGCTCCAGTGTGCACAGACACATAGGATAACATTAGCAGCAGATTTAAAAACTCAAAACGCTCAGAAAAACTCCTCTGGTGTGCACCAGGCCTAAGTGTACAGCAAGGAAGTTGGGTGTAGTTGAAAACTACAACCTGGCAGGAAAAACAGACCATAAACAAGGGTTAGATTTAAACTACCTGCATCCAGAAGTGGTTAATAAACATCATAATACAATTCAGTGGCACTCCACTCCCTCCCTCTTTAGTGTGGCTTCAGTAGATTTGTACTAGTGTCCTGATGTCCGCAGATCCTTCGCTCACCTTTAGTGGAGGCTGTGCTGCTGTCTCTCTTAAGGTGGCCAGGCATTAAACAATTTTTTACATTTCTTTCAATTCTAAAATTACTAAATTTTAATGATTGATTGTGACATTTGAAAAATCTGACCAAACACACTTGTTCAATTTTTGCCTAATAAAGAAAAAAAATGATTGAAAACGCTGAAAAAAATAGCTTAGATCTACAACTCAAGAAATTGACAATCTATTCTACACCATTCAAATTTTCAGAAACATTGATCAGAAAAATCAGCGACTTCCGATCGACTTATATCAGTGAAAATTGGATATTCTATCAGTTTTCTTATTTAAATAAATGAAACAAAACTAGATTTTTCTGTTCCATTGATCAATTTTATGAAATTGCTTTAAAATCGAATCTTTTATTATATTATGTGTGGCCAACTTTAGGCCTTGTTCCGCGTATGTATTATCGCGCTGCTGGTTAGCTGGGCGCAGGGTGAGCCGAATGACTGCTCACCATGCTGCCGCTCAAATTCCATTAGATACTATTCCCCCACTGAGTGGTAGAAACTCTGAGAGAGATGTAATATGCGGTCTGGGGATTGAAGGGTCCCCAAATTACTCTTGTGCCGATTGTGCAGCACTAGTGCTTAGTGCCCTGCTTCGGCGCTAAGAACCGGGCACCGATATAACCTGCTCCTTGTTTCATACCTAAAATCTCAAATCACACAAGAAAATAAAAAACCCTGTACAATTTTTGTTGCTATTTGAAAGTCTCACTCAATTTTACAGAGTGGGACAGAAAGGCAGTCACACCAAATAATGCAGCATGCATTGTGTTTGTGCATCAGGAAAAAAATGGTGTGCACTAGTGGAAACAGAGTACCACAATTTGCATGATGAGGACAGTGTCCTTACAACTAGTGAAATGAAGATGCCTGTAAACACGGATCAAAGCATGTTCCCCGGAACAAAAAGCCCTTAATGCACACTTAGTGGGGCTTAAAGGGAATCTGAAGTGAAAATAAACTTATGACATAATGATTTGTATGATAATCTGTAGTACTGCTAAGAAATAGAACATTAGTAGCACGGATATGAGCCTCACATTGTTTCCAGTACAGGAAGAGTTAAGAAACTACAGTTGTTATCTAAGCAAAAGAGCTTATGTGAGCTCTGCAATTTTATAAAGCTGTGGACTGCACTGTCTTTTGAAGCACTTATCTCAACTGTCTTTCATTGTTTCTTTTTTATTCATGGTTTTTCTGCAGAGAAAAGTTTAAAGGGTCAGTGGCCTGCTCTGTGAAATCATTTAAAATGCTGAGTGTATTGTGGAAACTGCAATTATTAGATGCAATGTTATTTAAAAAAAAAAGCTGTATACAGAAATACAAATTAGACACTATTTTCTTTGCTACTAATGTTCTATTAATTATCCGTACTACACAACCAATTCATTATATGAGGTTTTGTTTCACTTCAGTGTCACTTTAACTAGGCTGTCAAGTACCATGTAAGCTTATTGAAAAGTATGTGCACATTTCTAAATGCTTTTATCTCACCAGGTGCTCTTGCCCACCTTCTGTAAACATTAAAATGGACGTATGTGTAGAGTTTAGTTTATAAACCTGTTTTCTTTTTCAATCTGGACCAAAAATAAAGCAAATGATGTTCTTGCCAACAGGGTCTAAGAGGATATGAGGGACCTTCTGGCCCAGAAGGAGAAAAAGTAAGTGATTGCTTGGGGTGTTCTCTGTCTATATACAGGGAGTGCAGAATTATTAGGCAAATGAGTATTTTGACCACATCATCCTTTTTATGCATGTTGTCTTACTCCAAGCTGTATAGGCTCGAAAGCCTACTGCCAATTAAGCATATTAAGTGATGTGCATCTCTGTAATGAGAAGGGGTGTGGTCTAATGACATCAACACCCTATATCAGGTGTGCATAATTATTAGGCAACTTCCTTTCCTTTGGCAAAATGGGTCAAAAGAAAGACTTGACAGGCTCAGAAAAGTCAAAAATAGTGAGATATCTTGCAGAGGGATGCAGCACTCATAAAATTGCAAATCTTCTGAAGCGTGATCATCGAACAATCAAGCGTTTCATTCAAAATAGTCAACAGGGTCGCAAGAAGCATGTGGAAAAACCAAGGCGCAAAATAACTGCCCATGAACTGAGAAAAGTCAAGCGTGCAGCTGCCAAGATGCCACTTGCCACCAGTTTGGCCATATTTCAGAGCTGCAACATCACTGGAGTGCCCAAAAGCACAAGGTGTGCAATACTCAGAGACATGACCAAGGTAGGAAAGGCTGAAAGACGACCACCACTGAACAAGACACACAAGCTGAAATGTCAAGACTGGGCCAAGAAATATCTCAAGACTGATTTTTCTAAGGTTTTATGGACTGATGAAATGAGAGTGAGTCTTGATGGGCCAGATGGATGGGCCGTGGCTGGATTGGTAAAGGGCAGAGAGCTCCAGTCCGACTCAGACGCCAGCAAGGTGGAGGTGGGGTACTGGTTTGGGCTGGTATCATCAAATATGAGCTTGTGGGGCCTTTTCGAGTTGAGGATGGAGTCAATCTCAACTCCCTGTCCTACTGCCAGTTTCTGAAAGACACCTTCTTCAAGCAGTGGTACAGGAAGAAGTCTGCATCCTTCAAGAAAAACATGATTTTCATGCAGGACAATGCTTCATCACACGCGTCCAAGTACTCCGCAGCGTGGCTGGCAAGAAAGGGTATAAAAGAAGAAAAACTAATGACATGGCCTCCTTGTTCACCTGATCTGAACCCCATTGAGAACCTGTGGTCCATCATAAAATGTAAAATTTACAAGGAGGGAAAACAGTACACCTCTCTGAACAGTGTCTGGTTGGCTGTGGTTACTGCTGCACGCAATGTTGATGGTGAACAGATCAAAACACTGACAGAATCCATGGATGGCAGGCTTTTGAGTGTCCTTGCAAAGAAAGGTGGCTATATTGGTCACTGATTTGTTTTTGTTTTGTTTTTGAATGTCAGAAATGTATATTTGTGAATATTGAGATGTTATATTGGTTTCACTGGTAAAAATAAATAATTGAAATGGGTATATATTTGTTTTTTGTTAAGTTGCCTAATAATTATGCACAGTAATAGTCACCTGCACACACAGATATCCCCCTAAAATAGCTAAAACTAAAAACAAACTAAAAACCACTTTCAAAAATATTCAGCTTTGATATTAATAAGTTTTTTGGGTTCATTGAGAACATGGTTGTTGTTCAATAATAAAATTATTCCTCAAAAATACAACTTGCCTAATAATTCTGCACTCCCTGTAGTCTGCCCAGTTCATCTCTGATTGTAAATAATGTTATTATTTTATCTAGGGACAAAAGGGTGACAAGGGAGATACGGGATTTAAAGGAATTCCTGGTCTTCCTGGTCGTGATGTAAGTATCTCATATATAGCTACAATTTTATTTATAAAATGGTGAACTTATTTACTAACTTTTTAAAAGCCTGTGTTTTCTTTAGACAGCCCACCTTAAATCCTTAGCACCAACCACATCACTAGTTTCAGATGTGTTTCTCATCACAACAGGAACTAGTGAGTCCACATAGATTCAGTTGATGCTGGTATTCTTCAGGTGGCCATACATGCATCAAATGAAATGATGAATTTTGGCAGATTCAGTCATTTTGATCCAATTTGCCTGCAGTCTTTTGCTTAGCTGAAATGTGCTTGACTAATGCTCATCAATTTTGAAAATTGTGTCCAACTTAAAAATAATTATTTAAACAACTGCTGCTAATTAGCCCTTTCATACATTTTTCATAGACTGTTACTTTTACAAGCACCTTTAACCCCTTAGTGCTTGGATAGGGTAGGGACTGAGTCCCCGTGTTTTCCTATTATTGAAGTATCACTAGTAGCCTTAGCATTTTTGTTTATGGAGATTTAATAACATTTTCTTTCAGTTTTCTTGAATGTCTCTATAACTGTTATCTACCTCAGCCTCTGCCTTCCAGTATGTGTGCAAAAACAAATGATTGTTACATATGGTACATACATAATGAGACCTTACCACAATTTAAATGACCATGTTTTCTTTACAAAATAGGGTAGACCGGGTGAAATTTGTGTTGTGGGGCCGAAGGGTCAAAAGGTATGGTGACATCTAATTAAAGTTATGTTTTGCTTGTTTTAGATCAGCAGTTGAAGTGGGTTAAACACTTTTGCTGCAAGTGCTGATATGTATAGCTGGAATACACTGATTACTTATTAAAATAATCATCACAATGTGAGAAATTAACCACTTAAGCCCAACTGGACGAGAATGTTCGTCCAGTTGGGCTGCGCGCACTCCCGTAGGCCGCGCGCGCTCCCGCGGGGAATCCCGTGCGTGCTCCTGCCGCTGGCTGTTACCCCAGCAATCAATGAAAGGGATTATAGATCCCATTCATTGATCAAAGCCCCCCACAGAAAAGCCGACAGCGTCTCATCAGATGCTGCGGTTTTTCTGAGTTTGAAAAAGTTCCCCATCTTCATTCTTCTTCCTGGAAGTGTACGATCACGCTTCCAGGACTTTTTCACTGTGGCCATCTTGTGGCCAAATAGTAAAACTACACACACACATCCATTTTTTTATAAATAAATACACTTTTTTACATTTAAAATTAGCTGTTTACCTCACACACCAAAAATTACCCACATACAATTTTTAATACAAAAAAAATAAAAAAAAATTACAATAAAAAAAACCATAAATAGTTACCTAAGGGTCTGAACTTTTTAAATATGCATGTCAAAGGAGTATATTAAATATATTTTTTTTAATTATGGGCTTGTAAATAGTGATGGACGCAAATTGAAAAAATGCACCTTTATTTCCAAATAAAATATTGGCACCATAAATTGTGATAGGGACATAATTTAAATGGTGTAATAAGCGGGACAAATGGGCAAATAAAATACATGGGTTTTAATTACAGTAGCATGTATTAATTTCAAACTATAATGGCCAAAAACTGAGAAATAATTATTTTTTTCCATTTCTTTCTTAATATTCCTGTTAAAATGTATTTCGAATAAAATAATTCTTAGCAAAATGTATCACCCAAAGAAAGCTTAATTGGTGGTGGAAAAAACAAGATATAGACCAATTCATTGTGATGAGTAGTGATAAAGTTATTGGAAAATGAATGGGAGGTAAAAGTTGCTCAGATGCAAAAAATAAACAACCCTTCGGGCTTAAGTGGTTAAACTCACGTGTGCTGAAAACCCTATATCCACAATGTTGGCAGCATAATGCAGGCTGTAAGGCCTATTTCCCATTTGCGCAATTTTAGCCGCTTTTTATGTGACATGATCTGCAGGGACATCAGAAGTGCATAGACTGTACTATCTCATGTCCCCCATCCATGCAAATTCCTGCAAAAGCATTGCAATTTTCATTACTTATAAAGAAATGGAAATCACAACCGCATCAGGAAAAATAGCATGGATACGCAAGTGCCTTGCATTGCTATGGCACTTGCGTTTACCACAGTGCAAAATTGTGGGAGGAGCCTTACCGTTCAGTCACTGCATGCATCTTCTACAAAAGTGGCTCATCAGGGTACAGTATTTTTTCCAGAGTTGAATCCCAAGCTCAGCCTATGGTTTGAGTTATCCTGGAGAGATATTGGGTATGTATGGCTTTGGTAGACAAAATATTTTTCAAGATGACTGTTCTTTCAGCAGATTTCTCATACTAAGGGCCTGTTTACATTATATCTGCTGCCCTGAATAATTGAAAGATGTATATGGGCTGACACACAAAACACACAGGTGTCCGGAACAAATAATTTAGTTCCTGACTGATGTGAAAATGTAATACACTGGTGGAATAAGTTATACTACGAATGTGAACCCTATTTTAACAAAGGTGCCCCATATATTACTACTGAAAGCAGAAAAACAATTACATACACTTATAGATTTGCAGCAGATTCGACCATCAGATAGATTTCTGGCAGATGCCTGTCAAGTCGCATCTGACAGGAATCTATCTGATGTGTGCCACACACTAGGAACAGATTTCCAATAGATTTCAGAACAAAATGTATTGAAAATTTATTGGAAATCGATTTAAATGCATTATTGGATCATTAGATCCAATGCAACTCTATGGGCCATCGACTGCTGCCAGCAGCAGATCGACCTAGATGTTCCACCCTGTCAGACAGATGAAATCGATCGAAATCGGCTGCAAATCGATCAAATGGGGAATTTAAAAGAATCGATTTCTGATCAATCGATCGATGGCTGAAATCGAGCAGTGTATGGGCCCCTTAAAGAGGAACTCCAGTGAAAATAATGTAGTAAAAAAAGTGCTTCATTTTTTACCATAATTATGTATAAATGATTTAGTCAGTGTTTGCTCATTGTAAAATCTTTCCTCTCCCCGATTTACATTCTGACATTTATTACATGGTGACATTTTTACTGTGGGCAGGTTATGTAGCTGCTCCTAGCTGTTTTGGCCATTAGAGACAGCTGTAAACAGCTATTTCCTGTCTGTGAACATTGTTACATTGTGGCAGTTTGCCCAGAGTACCGCGGTCCCAGAGCTTCTTGTGGGAGGGGTTTCAGCACAAAATCAGTCATACAGCGCCCCCTGATGGTCTGTTTGTGAAAAGCATTATATTTCTCATGTAAAAGGGGGTGTCAGCTACTAATTGGGATAAAGTTCAATTCTAGGTTGGAGTTTCTCTTTAAGTCCTAGACCTAATGTTATTGGTCACTCCTGGTAGGCGAAGAAGAGCTGAACGAGTACAGTTGACCCTGCTTGTCTTTATTGGATATACAACCTTCTTCCCTAAGAGTCATTGGCTACTATGCATGTAATAAAGTCATCAACATAAGATCATGTTTCTGCCTGACCAAAAAAAAAAATTCCTCGGTGTATATCTTTTTGTGTTGTTAATTTTTATTTTGAGCCCTCTTAAGTCCCTATGTCTTTTCCTATTCTGTCTTTTCATCTACATGGCCAAAACCATGGAAATTTGCTTCCCAAAGATTAGAACAGTGCCATACTGCACAAACAGGACTACATAAGTCACAAAAGACAACACAACATAGTATACATACCGTATATACTCGCAAGCAAGCCGAATTTTTGACCCACAAAAAGTGGGTCAAAAGTTGGGGAGTCGGCTTGCTTGCGAGTGATGTGCCTGAGGGTCGTCCCCCGCCCTCTCCCACCCGCTCCCCCCGCGGCCGCTGCTATTACCTTAGCTCCGCGGCTTCCTATTCCCTTGTCCTGCTCTTCATTCACAGCAGCTCGCCCCACGGTGGCTGCTGCGTGATGACGGAGGAAGTGCAGAGAGAGGTTCCCATAGTAACCAGGAAGCCGCTCTCTGCCACTTCCTCCGTCATCACACAGCAGCCACCGTGGGGCGAGCTGCTGTGAATGAAGAGCAGGACAAGGGAATAGGAAGCCGCGGAGCTAAGGTAATAGCAGCGGCCGCGGGGGGAGCGGGTGGGAGAGGGCGGGGGGGATGCTAAACTCTCTAACCTGGGCACTTTACAAGCTATCCTGGGCACGATACAAGCTATCCTGGGCACTATACTAGCTATCCTGGGCACTATACCTGCTATCCTGGGCACTATACTAGCTATCCTGGTCACTATACCAGCTATCATGGGCACTATACTAGCTATCCTGGGCACTATACCTGCTATCCTGGGCACTATACCAGCTATCCTGGGCACTATACTAGCTATCCTGGGCACTATACCTGCTATCCTGGGCACTATACTAGCTATCCTGGTCACTATACCAGCTATCCTGGGCACTATACTAGCTATCCTGGGCACTATACCTGCTATCCTGGGCACTATACTAGCTATCCTGGGCACTATACTAGCTATCCTGGGCACTATACCTGCTATCCTGGGCACTATACCTGCTATCCTGGGCACTATACTAGCTATCCTGGTCACTATACTAGCTATCCTGGGCACTATACTAGCTATCCTGGGCACTATAACTGCTATCCTGGTCACTATACTAGCTATCCTGGGCACTATACCAGCTATCCTGGGCACTATACCAGCTATCCTGGGCACTATACTAGCTATCCTGGGCACCAGGATAGCTAGTATAGTGACCAGGATAGCTAGTATAGTGCCCAGGATAGCAGGTATCCTGGGCACTATACTAGCTATCCTGGTCACTATACTAGCTATCCTGGGCACTATACCAGCTATCCTGGGCACTATACCAGCTATCCTGGGCACTATACCAGCTATCCTGGGCACTATACTAGCTATCCTGGGCACTATACTAGCTATCCTGGGCACGATACTAGCTATACTGAGGCACTACCTTCCCATACTGGGCACTATACTAGCTATACTGGGACACACTGGGGGGGATCATGCGGCCAGCATTCCTACCCCCGGCTTATATGAGGGTCAATCATTTTTTCCTGGTTTTTCAGGCAAAAGTTGGGGGGTCGGCTAATATGCGGGTCGGCTTGCTTGCGAGTATATACGGTATTTCCCAAAAACTGTTACAGAATGTCAAAAGCAAGTTCTCTCCACGCCATAACTGATTCTTCTGATAAAATACAGGATACAAAATTAATTATTCCCTGACTTGTCTTGTATAATGTGCCCTCGTTTTCACACTTATTGTTAAAACAAATGAAATTGTTAACTGTATTTTATAATGTGATTGTCCTTTATTATGACATGAAGACTAAATCAAGGATGTTATTACATTTTAGAAATTGTGTTGGCTTATTTAATTCAAGAAAAGTGACCTCTATCTACAAGTAAATACAGAAAGTTAACATAACTCTCTACCAAACTACCAAAAATAACAATGTGGTTTAAAGATTTATATACAGAAATTAACCCTTCACTGTGACTATACTGGAGACTTGTACACACATGGCCAACCTGCATGATAGTTGGTCAGATTGATCTTCCAGTTGGATTTGGCAAACAACCTGCTATCAGTTGGTCATCTTGTTGTTTGCCAGCTGTACACATGCCCAACTATCTTCCAACAGTCCAAGTTTAGAAGATAGTTGGGCAGATTGTTTGGATGTGTGTACGAAGCATTAGGGGCATTAGAATAGAGTATGAATGAGATTGTGAGCTCCTCTGGATGGTTACTGACATGTTTGATGGGCTGTGGAAAACATTGAACTATATAAATGCATAATAATAAGTTTCTCTTCCTTGCTCCTAAATTAGGGAGAAACTGGTATTGTAGGCCCTGAAGGACTAGCAGGGGAACCCGGACCCCCAGGAAAACCAGGAAACCCTGGGGTTGGAATGCCAGGCAAACCTGTAAGTAAGCAATATTTCTGTATTTCCGGAACATTCTTCCACTCATATATTTCCAGTAAATCTTCTGTTAATCTATTTGTGTTAACAGACTGGATTGATACTGGTGTGCATTGATCATGAGTTTGGGTTGATTACTGATAGATACCATATTTTTCGGACTATAAGATGCTCCGGACCATAAGACGCACCTAGGTTTGGAGGATAAAACCAAGGAAAAAAAATTATACTATACCTGGTGCGTCCATAGTCCAGGAGAGTCTTTTTCACCTTCCCGCCCAATTATTGTCCCCTTGTGCCTTCCTTGTTCCTCTTGTGTCCCCGTTTCCTTCTGTGTCCTCTATCCCCCTGTGTCATCCTGCGTCCTGTGTCCCCCTGTGTCCTCTGTCTCTTTGTGTCATTCTGCGTCCTCTGTCCCCCTGTGTCATTCTACATCCTCTATCCCTGTGTCCTCAAACCCCCTCTGTCCCCCTGTGTCATCCTGCATCCTGTGCCTCCCTCCCTCCTTGACCCCTCCTGTGTGCTGCCTATCCACCTGTCACCTCCGGTGTGCTGTCCATCCTCCTGTCCCCTTTGCTGTGCTGTCCATTCTCCTGTCCCCTCTGGTGTGCTGCCCATCCCCCTGACCCCCCTGGTGTGCTGACTATCCTCCTGTCTCCTCTGGTGTGATGTCCATCCCCATTCTCTCCTGGGTGCTGACCATTCCCTCTGTTCTCTCCAGTGTGCTGACATCCCCTGTCGGTGTCCTCTCCGGTGTACTACCTATCTACCTGGCTTTTGTCCCCTCCAGCAGGCTGTCCATATCTGTGTCCCCATCTCCTCTTGTGTGCTCTGCCCCTTCTACATATCGTACGTATGTATACATATGCTGCTGCCTGCTACTGAGGAAGTGCAGTGATTGGCCCCAATGACGGAGCCTTGCTCCCGCCTTCAAGACTGTCAGGTCCAGTAAGAAGAGGGAGCTGTGGGCAGCCATGATTGGTGGGCTGGGACAGAAGCCCCCTGCCTGATTCGTCAAGGCATTACCAAGCTTCGCTAGATCTGAACATACCATAGTCGGTATGTGGCAGCAGCCTATGTATACATAGTAGTACGGTATGTAGAAGGGTAGAACACACCAGAGGGGATAAGGGACACAGTGATGGACAGCACATCAGATGGTACAGGAGACAGGTAGATAGATTGCACACCAGAGGGGACACCAACAGGAGATGTCAGCACACCGGAGGGGACAGGGGGATGGTTTACACACCAGAGGGGACGGGTATGGACAGCACACAGGAGGGAACAGGGATGGCGACAGCACACAGGAGGGAACAGAGGGATGGACAGCAAACCGCAGGGAACAGGGGGATGACGACAGCACACTAGAGGAAACAAGCTGGTGGGAAGAGGAGAACAGCGCCAGTCAAAATGTAGTATTCAAACTATAATACAGACTTCTTCTCCCCACTTTTGGGGGGGCTAAAGTGAATCTTATAGTCTGAAAAATATTTTTACTTTACCTAGTGAACATCTAAAGATGCTTTTAAAAACTTTTTAATTAACAGCCAATAAATTTAAACACAAGCTTGTTTTATATTCATACATTTATCAGAACTGGATTTCAATGATGTCAAATTGTTACTATAGAAAGTACATGTATCTACACACAGATAACTTTTCCCTTATTAATCCCATTGAGGGATTTTGTTGGCAGTCTTTGGTAGAAGTGCAATAACACAAAGTCCTGTAAGCTGGAGTTAAATTCAAACCCAGTGGAACCAATAATGCAAATATTGCAAGTGCTTTAGCATCATGAAAACCTTTTAATAGGTATAGGACACACAACCGGTTTAACACATCTGCCCATTAGTGTGCAATTCCACAGTGGTCACACTTCCACGCACATGAACTCACTTAGTAATTAACCGAGTTCAGTGATAGGCCCAATGAGAGCGCCCTGATCCCACCCGAGAGACCATCGGCAGCAGTAATTAGGAGGTGTGATTGACAGGGCTGCACATCACTCAGCTGCAGCCATGGCGGGAGCCTCTCTCCTCTGGCTCTCAGTGGGATCCGCACTTGCCAATCCACCTGTCTGATGCCTGCCAGATGATGCCCTCCCCCAGGAATACACTTCTACATGTCTTGGGACAAAAACGGGCATTCACAAGTTGGGGGGCAGTGGTCTAAATTGTAGGATTAAGACATTAGATGCAGGCACCCCCCCCCCCCCCACACACACACACACACTATCGGGGAGAAAAAGTGCATCTTATTGTGAGAAAACGCAGAAAAGCTGCCGCGTGTACTAGCAGCAAGGCGGCTGGTTCTGCGTCCAGCATGGCGGTTTGCACGCTGCAGCGTGCAGCTGGGGTGGCTGAGCCTGTTAGTTCACATAGGTTTAGGAATACATGCGCGCGCACTGAAAGGCAGAACTTTTATGATGGCCAAGGGAGGATCAGCTGACCAGGCCGGTCAGCTGACCTCAGAGCTGGTAACCATTGGTTGATCACTTTAGGGCGGCGCCAGAGAGCACTGCTCTATATATGGTTACTGCTGGCCACTCTCAAAATGTCTGTCGTTGCGATACTGTTACACCAAACACTCACTATATACATATTTAGAAGTGTCCAGAGGTTAGCACTATATCTGTATTATTGGTGATTCTGCAGATCATCCATAATCAGGTATAGATCTGTATTCTTGGTGATTCTCTCTGCGAGCTGACAATGATCGTTACACTTATGGTCTAAAAAATACGATATTTAGATAACTATGTATATGGGGGTAGTATTGTTTGTTTATGTGCATAGAGCTAGGGATTGGTTGTTTTGTTTTGTTTTTTGTGCATAATAGTTTTAAAATGTAATTTATTTATTTTTAATGAATTGGTATTTTCTGTCTTTCAGGGTGATCCTGGTGGCCCACCTGGCCTCCCTGGGGAAAAGGTAAGAGCCAAAAAGATTTATGGTGGAAATAATAATATATACTAGGCTAGAAAGGTGTATTTAGTTGGCTACTTCAAGACACAAGTAGTGATGAGTGAAAGTCAGCATGGTTAAGTTAAGTTGTTCCACCAGTCAGATATATAATTATATAATATGCAGCTGTGCACACAGTGAACAAGGTACATTGCCCAGTTCTCTGCCATCATTCTCTGATTCTCTGACCTTCTGTAGTTATGCAGAATTAATTACGATTTGATTTGAATGGCAGTACCCCGCCCACATCTTCACCTTAGTAAGGACATACTAGACATCCTTATTAGCTCCTTTCCCTATAGGGAAACAAAGAAAAACTATTTTAGATAAATAGTGTTACAAAGGGCATCATTGGGCCTGATTCACAAAAGGCTGCTAACACAGTCAGCATGTCTAAAAGCTTTGGACGTGCAAACTAGGGTGCTAAGTAGTTTGTACGTCCAAAGATGTTACTGTTCGCGTGCTAGCGCTCGTATAGTTTAGCGCACGTAAACCTTGTGAAAAGCTCCTTAACTTGTGCTGCTTAACCTCCCTGGCGGTTTATTAAAATCCGCCAGGGGGCAGCAAATACGTTTTTTTTTTTAAAAAAAAATTTCTTTTTCATGTAGCGAGACAATGTCTCGCTACATGATAGCCGCTGCCGAGCAGCATCCCCCCAGCCCCTCCGATCGCCTTCGGCGATCAGAGATCAAGAGATCCCGTTCAAAGAACGGGATCTCTTGGAGGGCTTCCCCCGTCGCCATGGCGACGGGGCGGGATGACGTCACCGACGTCGTGACGTCAAAGGGGAATCCGATCCACCCCACGGCGCTGCCTGGCACTGATTGGCCAGGCAGCGCACGGGGTCTGGGGGGGGGCGGCTGCGGCGACGCGTATAGCGGCGGATCGGCGGGTAGCGGCGGCGATCGGAGGTTACACGCAGCTAGCAAAGTGCTAGCTGCGTGTAACAAAAAAAAAATTATGCAAATCGGCCCAGCGGGACCTGAGCGGTGCCTCCCGGCGGCATAGCCCGAACTCAGTTCGGGCTTACCGCCAGGGAGGTTAAACATGTGCAAACTGCCTCTTCACGCGCTAATGTGCGCGTAAGAGTTTGCGTGCATAAACTTTAGCTTTAGTTTTGCATGCACCGCGTCACATGCAAAAGATGCTTAACGCATTCCTTAGCACTCAAAGCGGCTGATTTTTCACGTGAAGCGGTGCGCGCTAAAGTTTATGCACACAAACTCTTACGCAAGCATTAGTGCGTGAAAAGGCAGTTTGCACATGTTTAAGCAGCACAAGTTAAGCAGCTTTTCACAGGCGTGCTAACACTTAGCACCCTTTTGTGAATCAAGCCCATTGTGAGCATCATGGCTGCAGTGATAAAAGATGTATAGTACCCCTTTCAAGGTAAAATTCCATCTTTGGTGAGAACTAAGCCATCTATTGATTTCAGCTCTATATGATAGTAGACTACATGACAAAGCTGTGACGCATTAGTAAAGCTGAAGTGAACAGAGTGTCCCTGATTGGCAATTACATATGATGTCAGAGGCCCATACCATCCACCTTCTGTCTACACACCCCAAGGAAATCAACACCTACCCTCACCACCCCCTGTACAATTCAATAGCCCCAAGGCTAAGCAAATAACTACACCCTCACACCACTCACACTGTCCATATTCCAAGACATTTAACACCCACCCACACTTACCACCTCCTGAATATTGCCTTACTGCACATAGTAATAAACCAACCACATAACAGCATCACACATTTTGCAAAACTATCCACTTAAACAGCATTGATATTCCTAGCATAAAGCTTCACCTACTATAAAGGCAATACTCGTAGCCTCCTTGAATTTTAGCTGGGTTTCTGTGCAAATAGTGGTTCAATTAATTTTCATGACATGTTTGCCTTTAACTTGCCAAAATGAGTTAAGTTAGGGTCTAGTATTCATTTTGAGGATAATAAATGTTTCAGGCTCCTTCCACACTAGCACATCATGTCACAGACTCTCCCCCGCCTCTCTCCCAGCGCAGTGGCCATTAATGTCAATGAGGCTGGCCACAGTACCCGCTGCGCAACGCGATCAGATGAAAGTGCTTCTGGTGACACAGGCTCTGCAGCACCTTGCCCTACGGTATGAATGGTACTGCTCAGCACAGGATTGCATTGGAGTCAGTGAAACGGCAATAATCTATATAGCTGGTGGTGGTGCGGCCCGGATGCGCATACCGGCGAAGTCATGTGACGCACTTCCTGTCTGAAAGTGTGTATGTGACTTAGGGGACAGATGTAAGTGACGTATGATGTTACTTGCATACTTGTTTGGGGGGCAGGGGAATGCATATTTCCCTGTTGGCACTATCTGCCACATGGACAAATCTGCATGCAATGGTGTGGTGTGGTGCGGTGCGGCTGGCTCTTTTGCTGTTTTATACTACTCTGCATAGTCCATAATATGGGGGGGCTCTGGAACAGAGGAGCAGCAAAGCCTCCCCCTACCCCTGGACAAGGTGCTCTCCCCCATCTCTGGTGCACAGGAGGAGGTGGGGAGAGATCACGGTGCCACCTGTCACTGCCAATACTCTACCGCTCATCTATAACCCCAGCAAAAGCATCTTTGAATTTGTCACTGGGATCCCTCCATTTGAAATAGATTCCACTAGTTAGTGTAATAACCAATGGTAAGCCCCAGTGGCAAATTCAAACATGTTTTTGCCAGGATTCCCATAGGTGAGCGGCAGAGTGTTGACTGTGAGTGGCAGGTGTTAGTGGTGCAGCATGTGTGTGTATGGGGGGAGGCTGTCGGTGCCAGCAGGGGGTATGTCAGGCAGCCAGCGGTAGTGTACAAAGGGTCAGGGCTTGCTATACTGAATTTCCACTTGTGCTTCTGTACTGATGCCTACTATTGCCATCCTCTGACATACCCATTTGCCAATATTATTTTAGATTGCTCACCTTGTGGAAACAAATTTAAATGTTTAGCTATTCCACACTGAAAATATAGTCTCTTTCAAGATTGGGAGTGTCAGGCATCCTTCGCAACTGGGCTGTCTGTACTGAACCTGGTACAATATAGAGTACAGATTCTAGACTAGAAAAATAATGAAACCTGGGCTAATAGTTAAAATTCATATCTGGCTGCAAACTGAAATAGAAAGAACATTTTTAATAATATTAAAATGCAAACATATGTGAAGCACTAACACAAAGTTACAGCAAAATTCTACCTGATAACTTGATAATTTAAAAGTGGATCTGTAAAATTCTGCATACATTTCGCTTGCAACAGGTCAGGCTGATCAAGGTAAAATTCAATTTTTAATAAATGGATCGTTTCATTTCTAGTTACAATACAAGAAAACAGATGTCCTTATGCAGGAATAATAAATCAACTATCTCTCCACAGAGCTACACTACAATGACTTATTCAGAAAAAACAAACCCTTTACTCTTTAGGCAATGGACAGCTAGAATACAGTACCTGCACAGTTGCCAGCTTATTTCCTTGATGTGAATGTGTTTTGTTTAAAGAAAAAATACCAATAAATATTTAATCTCTGACACATAAGCATGATGATCACAGAACAAACTTCATGGGCAATGCCAGAAAGGAAACCTTATATTTAATATTTTAATACTTACCGTATTCTGTTTTATTGTCTTCAGGGTACACCAGGGATTCCAGGCAAAGATGGTCCAGGAGGAAAACCGGTTAGTATGATGGGATAAATTTATATGGTGTATTCACCGGAGTGTTTGTTTGTTTTATATATTTAATATGATGTAGGCATATAAGCAAGAAATAATGAGAGTATTGGCAATGTGTGAGCCTCCTAGACCTCTTGATGACCATGGCACCATGAGAAATTACAGGAACTATTAATGCAGGGTCACTTCCTCCATTTAAAACACTTTATTCTTGTAACATTAATGCAGAAACAGCCCTAAAATATACAGTACAGAAAGACAACTCTTAGTTTTCAAGAAAACCTTAAAACAACACAGGGAGAAGCCCTTGTGATTACTCTGTTCTGATCACAATGGCCCCACCATACCTATGTCCTCACTGATGAAGACTCAGTACAACAATAAAATCTTAAAACAGGCTCTGAGCCTTTCCAAACTATCGAAAAACTCTATTCCCTAGAGTCTGACTTCAACTTTTATACAATTTTTGCTTAGTTATTCATTTCTGCTTTTTCACATTATTAAAGTAATTTTAAACCCTATAGTGGAAAAATTGTTATATAGAGCCAACCATACATCTCCAGAGCCTAAAAGCACAAAACATTGGACAACTTTAACTCCAACCCTCACTTGATGCCACAACAACCTAAGTCATGCCGCCTTCATGCTAATAAACACAGAAGAATATGATGCCGAAAAAAAGTAAACTTTGAAGTAGAATAAGTAAAAGACAAAGAATTATCAGTGTTTTAAAAAGTCATTACATACTGTATGTCCCATATTACATGCAATCACAGGTGCAATTAATTCTACAATTGTAATTGTTATTGTGCCATTGAAATTGTAATGGCATACAAATCATTGGGCTTAGGAGGCAGGAGTGAGGACATACAGAATTGAACAGTGAAAGAGAGTAGGGCTTGCCATATTTTGATGCCTTTTGCCACCAGAATGTGCCTACCATGCCTATCGGTGCATCTGGCCCTCATCACTAGGCACCAGGACCTCCCATATTGTAGCCAGATAGTCACCCCATATGTATCAGATAGTCACCCCGTATCATCTTATGCCATTAACCCATTCGCGTTCCGTCGTTTTCACTTGAGAAATGTTCACCTCCCATTCATTAGCCTATAACTTTATCACTACTTATCACAATGAACTGACCTATATCTTGTTTTTTCCGCCACCAATTAGGCTTTCTTTGGGGGTACATTTTGCTAAGAGCCACTTTACTGTAAATGCATTTTAACAGGAAGAATAAGAAAAAAACGGAAAAATTCATTATTTCTCAGTTTTCAGCCATTATAGTTTTAAAATAATACGTGCCTCCATAATTAAAACTCACGTATTGTATTTGCCCATATGTCCCGGTTATTATACCGTTAAAATTATGTCCCTATCACAATGTATGGCGACAATATTTTATTTGGAAATAAAGGTGCATTTTTTCCGTTTTGCATCTATCACTATTTACAAGTTTAAAATAAAAAAAATATAGAAATATTTCATCTTTACATTGATATTTAAAAAGTTTAGACCCTTAGGTAAATATTTACATTTTTCTTTTTTTTTTATTGTAATGTTTTTTTTTTTATATTAAACATTTTATTTGGGTATTTTTAGGAGGGTGGGATGTAAAGTATAGTTTTATAATGTAATTGTGTGTGGTTTTTAATTTTTTTTACTTGTAGTTGTAGATTTACTTTTTGGCCACAAGATGGCGGCCATGAGTTTGTTTACATGACGTCACTCTAAGCGTAACACACGCTTAGAGTGACGCAGAGGGGAGGCAACGGCCAGAAAAAGCACAGCTTCCGAGAGAAGCTGTCGCTTTTTCAGCGGGAGAGAGGAATCAGTGATCGGGCACCATAGCCCAATACATTGATTCCGTGGCTACTGAATCCGCGGCCGGGAGTGCGCGTGCACGCGCGCGATCGGCCGCGGGAGTGCGCGGTAGCGCGCATGGTTCCTGGACGTAGTTTCTACGTCCAGGAACCAAAATAGGTTAATATATGATGCCCAGTCTTAGAGCAGGTCATGCACAAGCTGTATTTCTGGGAGTTTGAGCACATATAGGAAGTAAGGCACGTTATAACCATTCCATATTCTCGGGTGCCAGAGCTATGTACAAAGGGCTAGCAGTTAAGGTCAAAACCCTTTGAGGTATGTTCTGATGGCTGTGTCTTCCCTTCTAGAAGTACTTCTCATGCACAAAAATAGCCAGCCAGAGCAGACTGGGAACTGAATATCATTAGTGGACACTGTAAAGCTGGAATATACTACGTGAACACTTGAATGTTGGAATATGGTACAAGTGACATTTTAAATCTGGGAAACACTTTAAAGAAAATAGAAAGCTTAGACACACTACCGGGGCAATAGAAAGCCAGAATATGCTACAAGTGACATTGGGAACCTGGGATATCCTTTTCAAAATAATTTTCTGACATGGATACAAAGATACTGGCTGGCTGCCCTACTCATATGCCACTGTTCTGGCTGCTGGGGTGTGCCACAGCCTTTCAGTAAGTGCTTTGGAAAATAGAGGAAGCCTTGAGAATTTCCCAGGAGGAGATGTACTAGTCCAAAACCTCACTAAGAGGTCAGAACAAAAGGGAACCCAAATGAGAGGTATAATGGAGGCTGACGTGTTTGTTTCCTTTTAAATAATGGACATTGCCTGGCTGTCCTGCTGATCCTCTGCCTCTATTACTTTAAGCCATAAACCCTGAACAAGTATGCAGATCAGATGTCTATGACAAATCTGATAAGATTATCTGCATGCTTGTTTCAGGTGTGTGATTTAGACCTTACTGACCAGAAAGATCAGCAGGACTGCCAGGCAGCTGGTATTGTTTAAAAGGAAATACATATGGCAAATTCCATAGGTCTCACACCTTGGGTTCTTTTTAAGATTATAATACCTTTTATAAATATCAAATTCACAGCAAGTAAGACATTACAGTGCATTTACTGTGGGACAAATGTATGTTCAGTATGTTATAGCCAAAGTCAGAAGTTGGCCAAAGTGGGAACTGACCGGCCATTTCTCAAAATAGCCAATTTAGTTGTAACATCACCGGCCAATGTCCAACATTGGCCGGCCCATGTGCAAAATGGTTTTCCTGCCATTTCACTATTTGCCTGGCGTTGTGTCTCTTCTTGGACATAACAGAATCTGGAGAGGTGGGAAGGTTGGAGTTAGGCAGAGAAGAGGGGTGAGGTTAGTGGTAGGCACAGAAGAGGCAAAGTTACTGTTAAGCACAAGAGAGGGGAGCTTAATTTTAAGCAGAGGAGAGGGGAGGTTAGTGTAATGCAGAGGAGAGTGGAGATTACTGTTAGGCACTAAAGAGGTGAAGGTTAGTATTTGGCATAGGCCTGCAGGTCACACATTTGGAAGAAAACCTTTTTTGTTACCTCACCAGCCAAGGTACAATGTATTATCTTACATCTGACCTTGGCCACTTCCCACATTGGCCGGCCAATGTGGGAACTGGCCACACTTCTGGCTTTGGCCATAACATGTATACCATACATATGTATTTTACAGTTTTCACCATAGTGCCCTTTTAATAACAATTGCGTATCCTCAACTCAATGTAAAAAATGATTGAATGTATTTGGTCCCCCTTGATCAAATTGTCACATACAGTGGCTTGCAAAAGTATTCGGCCCCCTTGAAGTTTTCCACATTTTGTCACATTACTGCCACAAACATGAATCAATTTTATTGGAATTCTACATGAAAGACCAATACAAAGTGGTGTACACGTGAGAAGTGGAACGAAAATCATACATGATTCCAAATTTTTTTTACAAATCAATAACTGCAAAGTGGGGTGTGCGTAATTGTTCAGCCCCCTGAGTCAATACTTTGTAGAACCACCTTTTGCTACAATTACACCTGCCAGTCTTTTAGGGTATGTCTCTACCAGCTTTGCACATCTAGACACTGAAATCCTTGCTCATTCTTCTTTGCAAAACAGCTCCAGCTCAGTCAGATTAGATGGACAGCAGTTTTCAGATCTTGTCACAAATTCTCGATTGGATTTAGATCTGGTCTTTGACTGGGCCATTCTAACACATGGGTATGTTTTGTTTTAAACTGTTCCATTGTTGCTCTGGCTTTATGCTTAGGGTCGTTGTCCTGCTGGAAGGTGAACCTCCGCCCCATTCTCAAGCCTTTTGCAGACTCCAAGAAGTTTTCTTCCAAGATTGCCCTGTATTTGGCTCCATCCATCTTCCCATCAACTCTGACCAGCTTCCCTGTCCCTGCTGAAGAGAAGCACCCCCAGAGCATGATGCTGCCACCACCATATTTGACAGTAGGGATGGTGTGTTCAGAGTGATGTGCAGTGTTAGTCTTCCGCCACACATAGCACTTTGCATTTTTAGTTTTCCGCCACACATAGCACTTTGCATTTGGCCAAAAAGTTCAATTTTGGTCTCATCTGACCAGAGAGCCTTCTTCCACATGTTTGCTGTGTTCCCCACATGGCTTGTGGCAAACTGCAATCGGGACTACTTATGCTTTTCTGTTAACAATGGCTTTCTTCTTGCCACTCTTCCATAAAGGCCAACTTTGTGCAGTGCACGACTAATAGTTGGACAGATTCCCCCACCTGAAGATCTCTGCAGCTTGTCCAGAGTCACCATGGGCCTCTTGACTGCATTTCTGATCAGCGCTCTCCTTGTTCAGCCTGTGAGTTTAGGTGGACGGCCTTGTCTTGGTAGGTTTATAGTTGTGCCATACTCCTTCCATTTCTGAATGATCGCTTGAACAGTGCTCCATGGGATGTTCAAGGCTTTGGAAATCTTTTTGCAGCCTAAGCCTGCTTTAAATTTCTCAATAACTTTATACCTGACCTGTCTTGTGTGTTCTTTGGACTTCATGGTGTTGTTGCTCCCAATATTCTCTTAGACCTCTGAGGCCGTCACAGAGCAGCTGTATTTGTACTGACATTAGATTACACACAGGTGCACTCTATTTAGTCATTAGCACTCATCAGGCAATGTCTATGGGCAACTGACTGCACTCAGACCAAAGGGGGGTAATTAATTATGCACCCCCCACTTTGCAGTTATTGATTTGTAACAAATGTTTGGAATCATGTATGATTTTTGTTCCACTTCTCATGTGTACACCACTTTGTATTGGTCTTTCACGTGGAATTCCAGTAAAATTGTTTAATGTTTGTGGCAGTAATGTGACAAAATGTGGAAAACTTCAAGGGGGCCAAATACTTTTGCAAGCCACTGTATGTGTTTGGTTTTGTATGATGGCAGTTCAGTTTCATTTATAAAAAAAAAAAAAAAAAGAAGAAGAAGAAGGAAAGGAGCACCAAAAAATGAAGCAGCGTGCCTAATACCCAACCCCAGTGCCTCCTGGGGAGCACAGTCCAATAATGTACAAAAGGACTGGCACCGCTGTGTGTATTATAGCTCTTTATATCATCAGTGTGGCAGCAGTGACAGACAGACAGTCACTGCTGCCACACTGATGAAATAAAGAGCTATAATACACACAGCAGTGCCAGTCCAGTTTCATTTATGAAGAGAGATGATTGAACCTAAATGAAAATGTAAAAAAAAGCTACATGCGTTATCAATGCTAGGGCCACTGTAAAAGGAAGGTCTTAATTAGTGAACAGCTCATTTAATAGGAATGTTTGTTTTATTTTTCCAGTCAATATATATATATATATATATATATATATATATATATATATATATATATATATATATACATATATATATATATATATATATTTTTTTTTTTTTTTCCTAAAGATGACTTTGATATTTATTTTTACAGGGTAAGCCAGGGGTGCCAGGATACAAAGGAGAGAAGGTATGTGAAATCATAATCGTACCTAAAAGAGTATACTAATATACCGTATATTTGCATTACATATCTTTAAAAGTCTCATTACATAAGCCTATTCCTGAATTAATAAAACATGTGGTTGTCTCTCTGTTTCAGGGTTACCCTTGTGAAGTCTGCCCAACTGTTGGTGCTGATGGAGCCCAAGTTATCACTATCCCTGGTGCCAAAGGGGACAAAGGCCAAGCTGGTGAACCAGGGATTGGGGAACCTGGAAAGTCAGTGAGTGACAAAAATATACCCCCAAGTAAAAGGCTGTCATACAGTAATAATAGTGACAGAAAATAATTTATAAATAAATTACGAGAAAATATTATAAAACTTATTGGGCTTGATTCACAAAGCGGTGATAACCCAGTTATCACGCCTAAAAGACTTTAGGCGTGATGACCTTTTCACCACTGAGTTATCACCGCTTTTTCCTGCTCTTCGCGCGAAGTTACCGCGCGTACGCGCGGTAACTTCGCGCGAGTTTCTTCTTATCACGCCTAAAGTGAGTTTAGGCGTGATAAGGGGCTTTTCACTGGCGTGCAAACACTTTGCACCGCTTTGTTAATCAAGCCCATTGTCTTTTACTTTAACAATTTAGTTGATTTTGTCAAAATCAATTTATTTGAAGAATAACAAAAACTCTTCTTTTACACATATAACAAAGTTGAGAAAGATCTGTGAAGCAAGATATATTAATTTAGTTTACATATGCATTTTATATGGAATCACAATGCTTTTTCTCAGATGCAAACACATGCAAAGTACAGCGAGATACCCTCATTAGGCATGCATATCTATGGCTATTAAATATCTGATCAATGCTGCACAATAATGAAATGATGGCTGGACACATGCATGCTGACACATAACTTTTCTATATCTGTATGCCTTTTCCAGGCATTCCAAGAAAAAAAATCTGTGTAAATATGCCATACAGTATCATCACGTAGACAGACGTTTCTCTTGCTTTATCATAATATATCTGACAGGGCAAGGGAAAGAATGTTTCTTCAGGAGGATGTAAGAATATCCTCCATTTCATCATTCTTGAGCAAAGTTGATCAGCATGTTCTCTTTTTTCTTACAATGACACATTGCTTAGATAAGAAAAGTGTGTCCAGCTTAAGCTTAAAATTTCTTGTTTACCGAATCTGGGTTTACTTCATCACGTCGTACAGCCTGACAAGCTTACTTTAAGCAAAAGATACTGTACTTGTATAGCATCTGACATCCACTCAAACTGGGAAAACCTGTAGGAATTCTTTTCAATTGACAGTTTGCCTAGAAGGAGGAGAATAGGAAAGCGCAGGAAGTGGACTGATACAGCGTCTCTGAGAGAGATGTCAACAGTCTACAGTCTACAAATGGTTAGATCAGGTGGCTGCCATCTTATTTCCGGTTTAGCTTATTTTGGCACGCAGCTCTGAGGGCCGAGCGCCGAAACTGGGCGCCCCATAGCAGCAATGTTATGCTGCGCAGGGCGCGTAGTGGTAATTCGGGGCTCTGGCGGCTGCCAGACCCCGAATTACATCTCCCTCCGAGTTGCAACAACTCAGAGGGGGAAAAGTATTTAACGCCGCCTCGGTATTTTGTGGCAGCGGTGAAAGCCGTCATTTGGCTCTCACCGTGCCGAACTGAGCGGCGTCGTCCTAATATGTACTCCTTATTTCTAGGAGCAGCTTTAGGTTCTTTCCTAACACCTACTACACACAAACGGATCTGCAGGCAATCTTCCAAGCAATACATCAGTCTGACTGATTTCCCAGAAAGTAGTCCCTCAGGTTAGTACACCAGGCTAATAAACACACATGTGAGATGGTGCTGGCATTTGACCTTTTGTACCCCATAGCTGCCTTTTGGGTCCACACAGGGGAGAAGACCTGCATGAAGGGAAGCTGTATACAGCAGCTGTATTTTGTTCACATCACCAGACATTTCCCACACTGATATTAATCAGTCCTGCAAATCACACACTGGAATTGATATTGATCACTGGCATTGAAGTTTAAGAAGCAAATATTAGTTTCTATTTTGTTTCTGATTTGCAGAGTACCGGTCATTGTTTCTCTTTAATGGTCATGGTCCATCTAACCATGTTGACTGTATCTTTTGTCATTTGTTAGTGAATTTACATTGTGTTTACCAGCTCTAAGCCATCTCTGTCCTTCACTATCACTAATGATTTACAAATTGTACAGCGGGTACAGTACTACATCTCTCAGGTAACAAAGGATTAGTTTGTCAATATTTATTGTTTTGAACTTCTCTCAGCACTGGTACCAAATGCTTTTTGATGGTTTGAATGCTTGCTTACATGAATTAGTACATTGGTGCAGTGGCGTAGCTAAGGAGCTATGGGCCCCGGTGCAAGTTTTACATGGGGCCCTCCCAAGCACTCTATACATAACAAGTGATATGGCGTACCAAAAATTGCCAAGGACAACCACAGTGTCAGAGATGCAAAACGGGGACAGGGAACAGTGTGTTAAGGAATACTACTATTCAAAGCATCTATAGAAGTAATTATTACCAGCACAGGACCAATAAAGAGCTAATACTGTGATAGAGGGTGGACCCTTTGGGGCCCCTCAGGCCCAAGGGCCCCGATGCGCTCGCTACCTCTGCACCCCCTATTGCTACGCCACTGCATTGGTGCACACTCACATACACACGGCCATACTTTACCCACTGGATGCATGGGGAGGCATAGATGCACCTATAGACAGAACTGTCTGTACAGTTCTGATGTGTGTCAAGGAAAGATTCCTGCTGCAAGAAATGATGCCATGAGTTTACTGTGCAGGGAAGTTCACTGGAGAGCAAGTAACTATACGGTTTGCATTTTGTAAGTGAGTTTCATGTGTGCTGATACATCTAAGTTGCATACATTTAAATGGCTGAGGCCAAATTTGTGCGCAGGGTGAAGTGGAGAGACGGCTCACCCTGCTCCTGCTTAACCACTTGATGACCCAGCCTTTTTCCCCCCATAAGGACCAGCGCTGATTTTGCTGATCTGTGCTGGGTGGGCTCTACAGCCCCTAGCACAGATCAAACACCAGGTAGAGCGACCAGATTGCCCCCCTTTTTTCCCCACTAGGGGGATGATGTGCTGGGGGGGGGGTTTGATCGCTCCTGCCTGCGTGTGGCTGGCGGGGGGGGGCACCTCAAAGCCCCCTCCACCGCAGGATTCCCCCTCTCACTCTCCTCCCTCCCTTCCCCGGAGATCGGAGGCTGCACAGGAATGGATCTGTCCTGTGCAGCCTCTAACAGGCTCCTGCCTGTCATGTGACAGCGATCCCTGGCCGCTGATTGGCCGGGGATCGCTGATCTGGTACAATGCTGCTACTGTTAGCAGCGTTATACAAATGTAAACAAAGCGGATTATTTCCGCTTTGTTTACATTTAGCCTGCGAGCCGCGATCGGCGGCCCGCAGGCTATTCACGGAGCCCCCCGCCGTGAATTGACAGGAAGCAGCCGCTCGCGCGAGCGGCTGCTTCCTGATTAATTAGCCTGCAGCCGGCGACGCAGATCTGCGTCGCTGGTCCTGCAGCTGCCACTTTGCCGATGCGCGTTATGAGTGCGCGGTCGGCAAGTGGTTAAACTCGGGCCATGTTAAACACTTTCCCCCCCTCCGAGTTGTCGCAACTTGAGGAGGGACATGTAATCCGTGCACCTGCTATTGCCGACAGCTGAGTCACCTCTTTCTTTTCTAATTCGAGCTCCGGCAGTCACTGGCACCTAAATCAGTCACTGATCGCCGCTATAGCCGTAATTCTCATTACGGTTTATGGTGGCGCCTAAATGATCGGCGCAGTACTGTGCCAAATTTTGCTGATCTGTCTGAGCTGAACCTATTAACCTTTTTCAAGCCACATTATGCTCCTAACCTAATCTATCCAAAAACTATTATAATTCTCCATCCTGGCTGAATTTATTGACCTTATTAACCCTTTCCATCCAAGATGAAACTCCAACAAACCCTTCACATTCTCCTTTATGACACTGTCAACAGTCCACATCCTCATTTACACTATCGGCTTGATTCACAAAGCGGTGCTAACCTACTTAGCACGTCTAAAGTCTTTAGACGTGCTAACCAGGGTGCTAAGTAGGTTAGCACCGAATTATCTGATTCAGAAATTCGGTGCTAACCTACTTAGCACCCTGGTTAGCACGTCTAAAGACTTTAGACGTGCTAAGTAGGTTAGCACCGCTTTGTGAATCAAGCCCTATAAGTCCTCTGCTATTCTTAAGCATTATTAAACCTCTACTGTCCTTGACAATTTACCTCTGGCAGTTTAACTGGGGGCCAGCGGAGGGGGCATGAACATGAACACAATAAATAATATATTTTTGTCATCTACTTGCAATGATCCACACATGTTACAGCATATGCACACCATGTTATTTAGTTGTATTTAATTTCTTTCATCAAAAGCATATCTCTTTTTTATTGTAAGTTCTTATTCTCTTTTAGGGTGTAAAGGGAGAAAGAGGATATAAAGGTGAACAGGTATATGTGCCAATGTTTGGCAAGAAAAATTACTTTCAGTTTTTTAAATACTGCACTTATTGTATACTCTTAGTGATGTTTTCTCTGTAAATTATTGTACTAAGTATACACGGTAAAACAACCAAACAAAAAAAAACATATTAAGGGTAATGCTTTGTGACATGGGGACATATGCACAAAAGTTAGGAAAAGCTGCCATGTTAGAGCTGTTAGAGAAATGCACATAGAGTGTGTTACCCTAGATCCCTAGAGACACTCACCTTACCTAGGTGATGCAAGTCACACTACATAGTCAATGTAACTAAATGTAAAATTGCTGTGCGCTCCCTGCACAAAGCAACTTTACTGAATATTTGTGAATGTGGCCCCTAGAAACTAAATAACCCATAACTGCATTGCAAAAGTAGTTATTTACACTAAGTAGTTCAAAAGCCCCACTGAATCTGATTGCATTGTACAATACGCTAGAGAAAACTTAAAGGTGAACATATATAATTTGGTTTATTAAAAAAATGTACAGAAATCATCTAAAGTTGTTTGCCTGCTTCAGGAAAATGAATGTTCCTATTTGGTTAAAGAGGTTACTGGTCCCTTATTAGTGTTTTTCCTATGGTGGTATAGTGTTGTAGAGGTCTATCATGATGGTGGTATGCCAATGATCACCAGAAAAGTGCCATGACTTCTGTAGAAACAATAGCACTTTTATGGAGTTCTGCTTATCACCATATTTATAAAAGTGTCAGTCACCTAAATTGGTCTCCACTTTTGCAAGTGTTCACTAGTGATAGGCATGTCTAGAACTCATGGAGAAACATATGATCAGTTTGGTCAGGCGATAGATATCTAAGTCTTTGATTTGCGTGATCATGAGTTAAAGCGGGATGTGATCACAGAAAATCAGAGCTTTGCAAATCTATCAGCTGATTGTCACGATCGGTATAGCAGAGAGAGGGTCTGATTACCGGTGAACTGCAGTATCACCGAGAATGCAGAATATACCCGATTATCGATGATCTGCAGTATCACCGATAATCCGATATAACGCTAACCTCTGAACACCTGAGTAGTGTAAGTGCTTGGTGCAACAGTAATACCTCGAGGACTAAGCCTCAGAAACAAGTGCCGTACAGTATGAAGTACTGCAGCAATACAGATTCCTTCCGAAGGCCTGGACTCTCCCGGGGGAGGAGTCAGGTGGAGCGTAGGAAGGACAGAACGTGAGTGACACCTAGGAGAGAGTGTCACTAACAGATCTGGGAACTGCCTCTAACAGTAAGGTCAGTTCTCGAAGTCAGGCAAGCCAGGTCGTAACACACGGACAAATACAGTACAGATTCAGAACGCAGAGGCGGAGACTAATAAACAAGCAGGGTTCGGCAACAGGGTATCAGAAATATCGGGGTACAGAATCAGGAGTCAGATGCAGAGTCTAAGAGCGAGCCGAGGTTCGGCAACAGGGTATCAGAATGACAAGGTACAAGATCAGAATACAGAAGAATAGTAACAAGCTTGAGGAACCTGAGGAGCAGGTTCCCAATGAATACAGGATGGGCCCTGGGGCAGTAAATACAGAGCTGGCCCTGTGGAGCAGGTGCCCAGCAAATACAGCGCTGGCCCTGGGGAGCAGGTGCCCAGCAAATACAGAGCTGGCCCTATGGAGCAGGTACCCAGTAAATACAGAGCTGGCCCTATGGAGCAGGTGCCCAGCACATACAGTGCTGGCCCTGAGGAGCAGGTGCCCAGCAAATACAGCGCTGGCCCTGAGGAGCAGGTGCCCAGCAAATACAGAGCTGGCCCTATGGAGCAGGTACCCAGTAAATACAGAGCTGGCCCTGTGGAGCAGGTGCCCAGCACATACAGTGCTGGCCCTGAGGAGCAGGTGCCCAGCAAATACAGCGCTGGCCCTGAGGAGCAGGTGCCCAGCAAATACAGAGCTGGCCCTATGGAGCAGGTGCCCAGCACATATAGTGCTGGCCCTGAGGAGCAGGTGCCCAGCAAATACAGCGCTGGCCCTGAGGAGCAGGTGCCCAGCAAATACAGCGCTGGCCCTGAGGAGCAGGTGCCCAGCAAATACAGAGCTGGCCCTATGGAGCAGGTGCCCAGCAAATACAGAGCTGGCCCTATGGAGCAGGTGCCCAGCACATACAGAGCTGGCCCTGTGAAGCAGGTGCCCAGCACATACAGGCATGAACTATCTCCTAGCGATAGAGATAGTTCTCAAGGTCGGGAAGGCCAAGTCGGCAACTCACAGACAAACAAAGTCAGGATCAGAAGACAGAGGCAGTGTAGTCAGACAGGCAGAAAGTCACAACAGATAATCACAATCAAACTAGTACTTTAGACTATCAACAGAATCTAGCTAAGTGTAGGATTACAGCTCCAGCTGGTCCCGGCACACTTTCGGATCTGACTAAGGGTCTGCGTGCTACCACGAAGTGATTGCAACGACAGGCAACCAGCAACTGACTAAGCAGCAGAATATATAGTTGCTGGACTCTGCTGCCCTGCCCGAACCATTCAGCCAATCATGAGTCCTGCGGGAATCAGCTGACCTTCCTGATCAGCTGACACTTCCTCTGCAGGTATAAAGGTCCTGAATTCAGGCCCGCGCGAGCATAGCTCTCCATCTGCCTAGATGCACTAACAGACCCAGCCACACCAAGCACATGCTGCTGCATGCAAACAGCCGCTTTGCTGTCAGGACATGCGGCGGCTTTTCCGCGTTCCACCACACAACCAGACGCATGCAAACCGCCGCGTAGGGCGCGGAGTCAGCCGCCTGCCTCTTGGCACACGCGGCGGCTTTTTCGCGCTTCCTCACACTGATCAACCAGATCATATGCTTTGACATGAGTTTCTGGTAATTGACACTTTTGCTAATAATTATATCACCATATTTATAAAAGAATCAGAATCATTTATTTCGCCAAGTACAACGGAGGTTGTACCCGGAATTATTTTTGGCACATACAGGGTCGGTTGGTGGTACAATCATATACAGTCAGGTACAGCATAATATACATAAATAGGCATATATACGATACATAACTATAGTGGAGAGGGACACGCGGGGAAGTCTCTAGAGTGCTATGTGAGCGGAGCTGCCACATCTACCTGCGGTGCTCAACTGCTCTTCAGCCGTTTCCAGATGCCCCACAGTTTGTCCCCAAAAAGAATGGATAGAGAGAAAGAGAGAGAAAGAGGATAGAGAGAGAAAAACAAAAAAACAAGAGGAGACAGTCAGAGACAGAGTGTCCCCCTGGGGCTGCAGGTTGAAGCACCCCTGCGTAGAGTCTGATTATTCCATTGCCCCGACTTGCTGCCTAGGCTAGACCAAGTTGATCAGAAGGCCATGGGTCTATTTGATGATGATACAGCAGAGGGGGCCCCCGGTGCTCTAAGGAGGACTGGTGGAGGAGTGCAGAGTGGACCCTGGGGCTGCACTGTGCTCTGATAACTTGTGGCCAGGCATTTCTGCAGGTTCCTCCCCAGGCAGCAAGCTCCCGTTTGCTGGCTCAGCAGCCGCCACGTGCAGTGAAAAAGCTCGGGGGAGGAGAACGAACCTTACAGTGACCAAGATGGAGCAGGAGAGGGAGAACAGAGCGCAGAGAACACATACACATCAGACTGCGGTGGTGAAGGTTTTTCCTGTGGCGGCATCGAGCGACTCTAGTCAGTGGGCATCCCCAGGCTTGATGTGGTGGCCAGGGTGGATCAGGGGATGGAGCGCACATACCCCTTCGGTATGTGGCAGTGGCATCTCCTGGCAGCGAAGGTGTAGAGGCCTAAATGATGAGGAGCCGAGAAACCGGAAGAGCAGTGTGGATCGCATCTGGCTGCCCCGGCAGCGGAGTTGTAGCTGCCCACGTGGGATCCTGCAGGTCTCTATTCCTCCCAGTCGCGGCGGTCATGGCCTGTGCAGGCAGCAGTGAGAGTGGCCGATGCGGGCGGTGGGAGCAGGGACAGTCCGGGCAGTGGTGATGGATGAGCACGAGGGCCTGATTCGACGGCCGCCCACAGCTGAATGTCTGCAGCCAGGTGCACTGGACCCGCACAAGTTTCTACGTGACACCTCCTGTGTGCACCGCATCTTCCCCTGTAGATTAGGGGAGATTGGGGAGTAAAAGCATGAAGAAATAGATAGTAAGGAGAAGAAAAGGCCGGAGCCCTGTGGCTGTGGCTACCGGTGCGGCACCATCTTGGTAAGAGTAATAATTATAATGGCCATTTTATAGATCACCAATAGAATTCACCACTTTAAAAATGGAGAAAATGTTTTGCTTCATTTGAGCAGTGGAGAGTTTGGGTTTTTTATTCAAACCTCCGTTTACCAATTTTGTGACAGATAAACACTTGAAGAAGTAGTCATGTGTAGCTGTAATTGAAGTCAGTGGCCACTTTAGCTTGGCAAGCAGCTGTCGCCTACTTCTGATCTGAGGCTCTAGTCAATTACATGGAACTGTGAATTACCTAATTAGGGTAAATGAAAGCATTCAAACTACTGTGAGACAATCCTGTGACCGATCGTTCAGATTAATGGAACTGATCAATTTTTTTGCATCTATCCCATCAATTTGATTGGATTGGTTAGTGGGAATTTAGCCGTTAATGGGAAGACCTGGGCTGGATTTGGACATTTTACCACCAGAGCCCACTGCCACCAACCCCCCCCGCGTACGTACAAAAAGGGCGCCTGGACAAAAAGGGCGCGGGGTGTAAACTCTAAATAATAATTAATCATTAATAGGGTTTATAAATATAGTGTGCTATATTTCGTTTACAAATAATGTTTAACAAAATTATAAATCATTAAATAATGTTTATTAAATCGGAAATTGTGAAAACGTTAATCTTCCCTGTTTCAAAAGTTAAACTTATAATTACGTTTATAAAAAAACCAATAATATATGTTTAATTGTTATAATTGTATATTATTGTGAATAACCGTCATTTATGGTTTGTTCTTATAATAAAATCTGAAAATATTGTTTATAAAGATGATATAAATATAACTACGTTCGTAATAAGTGTTGTAATACATTAGTAATTATTACTAAAATTATACTAAAACTATACCTAAGCCTACTCTTACATGGAACCCTACCTGTACCTATCCCTAACCCCTAGACTCCCCTGTTGGTGCCTAAACCTAAGACCCCCCTATTGGTGCCTAAACCTAAGACCCCCCTGTTGGTGCCTAAACCTAAGACCCCCCTGTTGGTGCCTAAACCTAAGACCCCCCTGTTGGTGCCTAAACCTAAGACCCCCCCCTGTTGGTGCCTAAGTAACCCTCCCTGTACCTACCCCTAACCCCTAGACCCCCCCTCTTGGTGCCTAAACCTAAGACCCCCCTGTTGGTGCCTAAACCTAAGACCCCCCTGTTGGTGCCTAAACCTAAGACCCCCCTGTTGGTGCCTAAGTAACCCTCCCTGTACCTACCCCTAACCCCTAGACCCCCCTCTTGGTGCCTAAACCTAAGACCCCCCTGTTGGTGCCTAAACCTAAGACCCCCCCCTGTTGGTGCCTAAGTAACCCTCCCTGTACCTACCCCTAACCCCTAGACCCCCCTCTTGGTGCCTAAACCTAAGACCCCCCTGTTGGTGCCTAAACCTAAGACCCCCCTGTTAATGCCTAAACCTAAGACCCCCCCTGTTGTTGCCTAAGTACCCCTCCCTGTACCTACCCCTAACCCCTAGACCCCCCTATTGGTGCCTAAACCTAAGACCCCCCTGTTGGTGCCTAAACCTAAGACCCCCCTTTATTATGTGGATAATAATGTTTTACTAATTGTGGATTCAAAAAATATTTTGCAATTTATGTTACGTACTGATCGCTTTATTTTGTGAATAATAATGTTTTACAAACAGTAAGGGATAAAACTTTAAATAATGTTTTAATTATTTAAATAAGATAAATATGTTTAGTATTTTCATAAACGTTATTCGGCACGGGTGCATTTTATAAACGTAAATCACCACAAGTTCAGTTATAAATCATTAAACATCGCCGGGCGCCGTTTGTAAACTTTATTTAGCTCCTGGCGCCGTTTATAAACTTTATTTAGCTCCGGCGCCCTTTTTTCCTACTCGGCGCCCATTAAACTCTATTTATTATGGGAGTGAATGGCGGCGCCCTTTTTGTCCACTAGCGGCATGCGCCCTTTTTTCCCAGCTCCACCCCCCCCCCCCTACCACCCTGTCCTGTGCACTGCCCATCCTGTGTGCTCCTCCTGCCCCGTTTGTTGCCCTGGTCTTGTGTTCTCATATTGTTCTCCCCCCATGGCCTCCTTTAGATAGATATGGAAACTTAAAGGGCAATCTGATTCTTAACGTTGGAGAACAAAGAAGTATAAAAAGTCCCTTAATGTGCCTGTACAATTGTAATAAGAATGATAGAAATGCCACTATTTTTATAAAAACTGTTGACATTATACTATATTCATTAATTCATGCTACTATAATTATAAACATGCTATTACTACAAATGTGATGTTTTTTATCTGAATTTGGATGATGAGCTGCTTTGTGCCACATGCCACCCTACTCCCTTTAGCCTCAATCCTTTCTTTAAACTGTGTTTACAAGCACTGTTCCATAACTTAATATAAGCTAAAAAAAATTCTCTGTTTTTTTACATCTTTTCTATACCAGGGAACTATTGGTTTGACTGGCTTGAAAGGTGAAAAGGTAAGTGGTATACTACTTCATAAATTAATTACGATAACAGCTACTAACACGTATATAAACTGCAGAAAATATTTCAGGTCAGTATCTTATTCATTAATGAAATTCAATATATAGTTTAAGGTTTATGAGCTAAATGAAATGCATTGAGATATATATTTGCATGTGAGGGAGAAAATGCATCAGGTTTATGATAGGAGAAAAAAATGTGGTTTATTATGAGGTAAGGATGTGTGGGTGCTTAGAAAGTAATTAAGCTAAACAAAGCAAGATATTATAAATCATCTGTAATAATAATAATAATAATGATAAGCGGTTGATGTTGCAATGTTATCCATTTATATTAGAGCAAACGTTTCTGAACTCTTCAAGCATAATCTAAAGCTGGTAAAGATAGTAGTTAGAAGCTAGCTGTACAAAGCATCTTTCAGGGCCCGTTTCCACTGCAGCCACACCCGTCTGCGAGACGCGTGGTGGCACTTTCGGATCTGCGGTTACGCTGACGAATCCCATGAGCCGTGCCAAGCACGGCTATGGGTTTCGCACAAATTCGGATGGAAAAGCTGGCCGAATCGCTAGCGCAAGAGATTTGGCTGGCGGCTCCATTGCTCCCTATGGCAGAGTTTCCCCACGTGATTTGCCTGCGGGGAAACTCTGCGGATTCGGCCCAGTTCTGCACAAGTGGAAACGGGCCCTCAGACACACCAGCGGCTTCAGCACACATATGCATGTTTAGGTCACCTTAGCATCTATGTCATTTTATATGAAGACGAGATGTGGAAGAGTAAAGAGAAAATTCCTGTAGTGAGGGAACATTATTGCTATTAGGAGCACAAAATGAGTGTTTGCTTGGGATCCTTTTGACCTGGCTCCCACCCAGCCGCTCTTAGCACCCACCTGATACACGCAGCTGTAAGTGCTTTAAACTTTTGAATAAAGAATTGAATCACAGTGCCAGCCCTCCCTTTTCCCCTCATTGCATGTTTGAATTGTGTTTATTAAATGTCTCCCCCAAATCTATGTCATTGATGTGTAAATAAATGTGCAATGATTGAGAATTATGCTAATTATTATGATGCAGAATTATGCTAATTATGAAAATGTATTTTAAATGGACTTATCAAATCTTGCAGTGAAAGCATTTGATTGGTCCATTTTCAAGCTACATAGATTTGCAGTGACATCTGCATCATCTCAAAATTTTTTGCATATCTCAAGTCAAGTAGAACATTGGCACTGAACCAAAACCTTGTACTAAATGCCTTTTAGACATCCATAGCAAAGGAATATGGGGAAATACAAATGCCTGTAGACGTCCACTGTAGGCAGAAGTAGCTTTTGCACTAAAATACCTTTACTTGTCTGTGGCAAATTAATGCGAAAACACAGAACACGTATACAGGATCTTCTCAAAAAATTAGCATATTGTGATAAAGTTCATTATTTTCTGTAATGTACTGATAAACATTAGACTTTCATATATTTTAGATTCATTACACTACAACTGAAGTAGTTCAAGCCTTTTATTTTTTTAATATTGATGATTTTGGCATACAGCTCATGAAAACCCCAAATTCCTATCTCAAAAAATTAGCATATTTCATCTGACCAATAAAAGAAAAGTGTTTTTAAAACAAAAAAGTCAACCTTCAAATAATTATGTTTAGTTATGCACTCAATACTTGGTCGGGAATCCTTTTTCAGAAATGACTGCTTCAATGCGGCGTGGCATGGAGGCAATCAGCCTGTGGCACTGCTGAGGTGTTATGGAGGCCCAGGATGCTTTGATAGCGGCCTTAAGCTCATCCAGAGTGTTGGGTCTTGCGTCTCTCAACTTCCTCTTCACAATATCCCACAGATTCTCTATGGGGTTCAGGCCAGGAGAGTTGGCAGGCCAATTGAGCACAGTAATACCATGGTAACTAAACCCTGTACCAGTGGTTTTGGCACTGTGATCAGGTGCCAGGTCGTGCTGAAAAAAGAAATCTTCATCTCCATAAAGCTTTTCAGCAGATGGAAGCATGAAGTGCTCCAAAATCTCCCGATAGCTAGCTGCATTGACCCTGCCCTTGATAAAACACAGTGGACCAACACCAGCAGCTGACATGCGCCCCAGACCATCACTGACTGTGGGTACTTGACACTGGACTTCAGGCATTTTGGCATTTCCCTCTCCCCAGTCTTCCTCCAGACTCTGGCACCTTGATTTCCAAATGACATGTAAAAGTTGCTTTCATCCAAAAAAAGTACTTTGGACCATTGAGCAACAGTCCAGTGCTGCTTCTCTGTAGCCCAGGTCAAGCGCCTCTGCCGCTGTTTCTGGTTCAAAAGTGGGTTCATGCTTCCATCTGCTGAAAAGCTTTATGGAGATGAAGATTTCATTTTTCAGCATGACCTGGCACCTGCTCACAGTGCCAAAATCACTGGTAAATGGTTTACTGACCATGGTATTGCTGTACTCAATTGGCCTGCCAACTCTCCTGACCTGAACCCCATAGACAATCTGTGGGATATTGTGAAGAGAAAGTTGAGAGACGCAAGACCCAACACTCTGGATGAGCTTAAGGCCGCTATCGAAGCATCCTGGGCCTCCATAACACCTGAGAAGTGCCACAGGCTGATTGCCTCCATGCCACGCAGCATTGAAGCAGTCATTTCTGCAAAAGGATTCCCGACCAAGTATTGAGTGCATAACTGAACATAATTATTTGAAGGTTGACTTTTTTTGTTTTAAAAACACTTTTCTTTTATTGGTCGGATTAAATATGCTAATTTTTTGAGATAGGAATTTTGAGGTTTTCATGAGCTTTATGCCAAAATCATCAATATTAAAACAATAAAAGGCTTGAACTACTTCAGTTGTAGTGTAATGAATCTAAAATATATGAAAGTCTAATGTTTATCAGTACATTACAGAAAATAATGTACTTTATCACAATATGCTAATTTTTTGAGAAGATCCTGTAGATGTCCGCAACAGTCTAAGGGTTAAAAGTTTTAACACAGTCTTTTTTTACTTCATTCTAGGGGGAGTCTTGTATGGGCTGCACAAATTTTCCACCATCAGCCAGTTTACAGTTGCTACCTCAGGGTCAAAAGGGTGAGCCTGGATTTGGACTGCCTGGTGTCCCGGTTAGTATTTTATTTAAGTCTATATACTGTACATATGCTTACTATAGTTTTGTGTGTATTCAAGAGTTGTCCCGAAAGTAACAGCCATTTTAATGAATCAATTAAAGAAACATTATATATATTTTATTTTCGATACACTGGCCCATATGCAATTGTCTATTTCTCCTGAGTTTTCTTCAAGAAGATCATTTTCCATTTTATCTAAAAATAACTTTTCAGCACCCAGTAATTAAAAGAGTACTAAAAATTAGGTTAAAAAAGTAGTATCAGGGGGGCGTGTCCTGTGCGTCTAGCTGAATGGGTGCTTAACTCAGCAGCTCCACTCATCAGCTCCCTATTAAGCAGCACACAGCGACAGACAGCCATGCCTTCTGAAGCATTCTCGGATGATCCAGCTTCGATGGACATATAATAGTCGCAAGTGGAAAAAAACCCTCCCAAGCTTCAAAAACTGCCGGACTTCTTCATCCCCGTTCACCGACGCATTTCCAACAAAGATGGCACCAGCCATGCAATCCCCGGAGCCCTCAGCAGAAACCAGTTCTCCTGCTCAAACGCTCCAGAGACAGCACTCGACTCTGCTCTCCTGCCGGATGATGACTCTCAGAGCCCGTCCGCTCCCTCCTCAAGGAGCCCGCTTAAATCGAGGCAGAAGACTTCAGACGCCACATGCATGGTAGGCCTCAATCCCTCCTCCCCCTCCAGCTTCACTTCCCTAGAAAGCTTTCCAGCAACAGATCAGGCAGCCTCTCAAGCCTTTATTAAGGACATGTTCATGTCCTTTAAAACTGCCTTCATGTCCGAAATGATCAATGCCACAAACAAGCTGCAGATTTCTATAGACTCTTTAGGTGACAGAATCTCTCTCACTGAAGATAGAGTCTCCGCTCTAACAGAGGGTCACAATAATATAATTGACACTGTAGATTCACATTCTAATGACCTGCAGTGGCTCAAAGCAAAAGCTACAGACCTAGAAGACAGAAACAGGAGGTGCAACATCAAGCTAAGTGGGATGGGGAAGACATTGCTGCCAAAGACTTGAAGAATTATATTCACTCCATTTTGAAAGCTGCATTGCCACACTTCTCTGATGGTGAACTGATCATTTCCAGAGCCCATAGACTTCCTAACCCTATGCATCTTTCCGACTCGATCCCCAGGGACGTAATTATATGCTTCCAATTTTACCATGCTAAAGAAGAGCTCATGCACTATTTGAGAATTAAGGGCAAACTCCCGGAACCTTTTGATAAGATACAAATCTTCTCTGATCTCTCTCAGGCTACTCTAGCGCTGTGCAAATCACTTGCTACTGTTACAAAAATCCTACGTGACAATCATATTATATACAAGTGGGGTTTTCCGACCAAGCTAATCCTTTCCAGAAATGGCAAAAATCATGTAATCTCATCTGCTGAAGATGGAGAGCGTCTGTTATGCCTCTGGAACCTCTTACTCTTACGCGAAGGTGCTGTTTTACCTCTTCAGGACTCATCCGTGGTAGTCTGCACCTGACTAATAACTTAAGCTGAAGAGCTCAGCTGCTACTGGCTTGATTTTTTACTTCCTTGTCTGCTCTCAACTTACCTTGAGCTTATCTCTAACTCCTGTTAGAGTTAGGTGCTCGTGCCTCCACGACTTGGACTGGCTTTAATTTGTCATTGTTGGCATAATTTAAGTCATTGTTGTTCTCTTTTCAATTGATACTCAATTGTTATTCTATAATATAATGCCTGTTTATGTTTATGCTGTTAAAACTATACTCTCGACCGCAGTAATGGAAATCTTGCTCACCCAGGGGAAACTTCTGTGCTATACTACTCATCTTATGATTGGGTTTGGTGATTTTAAGTGTTTAACTGTCAGCTTATTGTTAAGTGTTTAACTATGTATCTACGACTATTATCTATCAATGCTCATGGGTTAAATTCCCCATTTAAAAAGAAATGTTTATGGAAGGAACCATTGGATAACAAATCAAATATACTGTTTGCTCAGGAAACTCATTTTGCAGAGGGCAAGGCTCCTAAGTGCTTTCATCCTTCAGTCTCTCAGGTTACCTTTGCCAACTCTGGAAAAAAAAGAAAACAGTACTTATAGCCTTTCATACTTCTATTCAAGTGGAAATACACAAGGTAGTGAGGGATCCTCAAGGTTGCTTTTTAGCTCTGGTCTGCTTACTGAATGATCAAATATTTACCTTAATAAATATATACGTCCCTAATTCAGGTCAAATGAATTTTTTTTGCTCCCTATTTAACAAATTACAAGATGTCAAAAAAGGCGCACTAATATTAGGAGGAGACTATAATGCTATTATTGACTCTAGACTAGACACTTCCCACCCAGATTCTAAAAGAAAAAACTCTATTGCTAAAATCCTCGCCTCAGAAAAGTTATATGATCTATGGAGATCTCTCCACGCAGAAGAAAAAGATTTCTCTTTCTTCTCGCAAGTCCACAAAACGTATTCTCGTATCGACATGTTCCTAACAGACCGATTACCACTACAAGAAAATCTCTGAAGCAAAAATAAATACCATCTCTTGGTCCGACCATGTCTCGATGTCAGCGATCAGACCAGACCGACCTTTGTGGAGGCTTAATGCTTCTCTACTTAACTCTACTACTAATCGTTCCCACATCTTGGAGAAAATCAACGAATACTATGACCTGAATTCAGGACCTGAGGTTGGTGTGAAGTGTCTATGGAATGCCCACAAGGCATATGTGAGAGGCTTTCTTATTCAATTAGGAGCTCGTGTGAAATGACAAAAATCAGAACAGATTAACTCCCTACTGCCTAAAATTAAAGATCTAGAAACCCAAAATAAAACGAATCCCTCTAATTCACTTAATAAAGAACTATTCTCTCTACGACATGATCTTAGATTACTTTTATGTGCAGATAATGAACACCAGCTATATAGATTAAAACTCTACACTACTACACTACTCTAGTAGCAATAAAGCAGGAAAATTCCTAGCTAGAAAACTTAAATATATACAAGCCAAAACCAGAATCCCTAAACTTTTCCACCCTAAAACTAAATCTGCACTTTACAATCTGAAAGATATAGCTAACGCCTTCTGCGACTATTTTAGATCCCTGTATAATCTAAAAGATGATCCAAATACTCCTCAACTCTCCCCTGACTTGATAAAGCAGTTTTTGTATAAACTCAATTTTCCAACCCTTAACCCCCAGCAGCTTTAAGCGCTTAATGCCCCAATACATACACAGGAGATACTCAACATTATTTAAAACCTTAAAAGTAATAAATTACCGGGTCCCGACGGTTTCTCCAACGAGTATTTTAAGCACTCTGAAACAGCACTCGCTCCCAAAATGGCGATGCTATTCAATCATTTTATTAAAATGGGTTCTATTCAGGAACAATTTACACAGACAGTTATCTCTGTCTTTCCCAAGCAGGGAAAAGCCAAGGACACTCCCTCCAACTTCAGACCCATATCACTCCTAAACTCAGATAGAAAAATGTTTGCTAAGTTATTGGCTACCAGACTCCTATATATTTTACCAGTGTTTATTAATTGGGATCAAGTGGGGTTTACAAAAAATAGACAGGCCACGGATGGCACACGCAGGGTTTTGAATCTCATTCAATTCTCGGAGCTCTGTCGAAGGCCTTCTTTGCTCTGTTGAAGGCCTTCTTTGTTTCTGACTTTGGATGCGGAGAAGGCATTCGACAGAGTTCACTGGGGATTCCTTAGGGAGATGCTTCTCAAATTTGGATTTGAAGCGCCTATACTCTCTGCTGTAATGTCATTATATTCCTCTCCATCAGCCATAGTAAACGTAGCAGGCTTCTACTCCCAAAAATTCTATATAACTAACGGCACAAGACAGGGGTGCTCGCTACCCCCCCCCCCTGATATTTACCCTTGTTATAGAAGCTCTTGCTGAAGCTATAAGAAACAATGGTGACATAACAGGTATATCAGTGAATGGAACCTCTCATAAAATAGGCCTATTGGCAGACAATGTAGTGATTAATGTTGAGGATCCTCTCAATTCCCTTACATTTATCACTAAGACGCTGCAAGAGTACTCTGAGATATCATATTAAAAAGTAAACTAAAGTAAATCTTTGATGCTTGGAATTAATATTCCCTCTTCTCTTAAGAAACAGATATCAGACACCTTCCCATTTCATTGGGCAAAAACCCATATATCATATCTAGGAGTAAATATACTTTCCAGCTCCAATAGAATCTATGAATCGAACTACCTCCCTTTGCTGAAAACCCTCTCTAGAGATTTAGAATCCTTATCTAAATTCAAGCTTTCTTGGTTTGGCAAAGTAGCAGCATTCCAAATGAAAATACTCCTGAAATGTCTATACCTCTTCCGTACCCTCTAAATTCCCCTCCCGAGAAATGTTTTCCTCCAAGCCCAGAAAACCATTGCAAATTTCCTCTGGAATAAAAAGACATAGAATAGCTTATCACAATCTGTCTTGAGAGAATTCGGTGGGGTAGGAATTCCATGCATCAAATCGTACTATTACTCCTGCATTTTGGATACTTCCTCAGAATGGTGGAAAATAAATAGCCCAAAGAAATGGTGTCATATCGAAAACTCAATCTCTACCCATGCCTCAATACAATTGCTTGCTCTATCAGCTCTAGGCCTATCTAAACATAAATCTGAATACCCAACAATCCAAGCAACAATACAAGCCTGGTCATACTTTCTATCACAAATTAAGAGTACTAGTTAATTTAAACCCATAAAATTCCCCTTACATTCTCTAACTTGTGTAACTTCTGATCTAGACCTCAGGCCCTGGTATGCTAGTGGTATCTTCTACATATCAGATATTTTCTGTCCTTTGTCCAATACTCTTCAGAGTTTTCAATCTCTTAGAGATAAATACTTTCTCCCCTCTAAAGAAATTTTTAAATTCCTTAGAATTAAGCATCTACTAAGTACAAGCAATAACCCCATCCCAGTGGTTCCTCCTCTTATCCATAACCATCCACTACTCTACTTATCATCCACTCCTCTACTTATCTCAAAGGAGGAATCTATATTTGGTACAAAACACTGATGTTTAATAGCCAAAAACTTCTCCATAAATACACTAGGTCATGGTCTGAAGATCTCAACTGCACCATCACCCCTTCAGACATCACTCTTGCATTCCGCAACCTTTATAAATTATCCGCTGTCAATCATAGAGAATCTGTACACAAAATATTGCTTAAATGGTATTACACTCTGCAGAAAACTGCCAAATTTGACAAATCTGTTTCAGCTTTATGCTGGAGACAATGTGGTAATATTGGATCACTTTCCCATATTTTATGGTATTGCCCCATAATCAAACTATTTTGGTCCTCTATTTTTAGACTAATAGGTAAGATCCTCCACAAACCCCAAAAGTCTCTCCCAAACTAGCTCTCCTGCATCTCGGGTTAGAGGATTTTCCCCTAAAATTCAGACTAATTATATCTCATATCATATGTACAACTAGATCACTCTTACTACAAAATTGGGGCACTCCTGATACACCCACCATGTGCCAATTGAAAATTCAAGTAGATCTAAATCTACGCATGGAACGTAATCTAAGAGAACGCAGATCTCCTGCAGGCCTTCCTACGGTCCAATTCTCCATTGATTGGCCAAATTATTTCTCTGCTTGGTGAGCTCTTTTCAATCAACACATTGAAAGGAACTCACGTCAGTGGACTGATAAGGCTGTTTCTGAACGATCCGCCGGGCGGATCGTTCAGAAACAGCCTTATCAGTCCGCCGACAAACTGTATACACGCTGTACTGTCTGCTGAAAACCCGCCCAGCGGGAGGTGACGACGGACCCATCGTTGCCTTTAGTACGGCGTGTGTACAAGCCTTTAGAGTAGCTTACAGACAGCTTGGGGGGAAAAGGTCCATAAGATGCACCGGGTTTAGTATTTTTTTTCCCCCGATTTCTTTACCTCTAAATCTAGGTGTGTATTATAGTATGAAAAATACTGTATTCATGCCATAACACTCCACAGGCAACAAATTACAAGTAAATTAAAATATTTAAAGATTAACTATAATCACCAAAGTCATAAAACAGAACTTGAAATATTTCAAACTGGTCTCAAGGGAAAAAGCCCACATGTGGTTCAGTGCTACTGCTGGCACAGGCATAGCTCATGTGAGTGCCGCATGGCCACACTCATGCATGAAGAAGAGCGCGGTCGCCATTTGCAAGAGCATCCCAAGCAGTGGCAGTGGTCTCCTGGAGGACATGAGAAGTCTCTGGAGATCCAGAGGCTTCCGTCTCCTTAGGTACATATCGGGGGGGGGGGGGGGGGATGACGGGTGTCCTAGGTTTACTTTAAATTGCCTCCACTGGGCATTCCTGAACAATGTCATTAATGCAGTGTACTATTAGCTGGTAGCGTTCTTGGACAGTGCCTTGGAAGCCATCTTGGCGTAGAAGGGCAGATTCACATTATACCCAGTACAAAACATAGCATTGCATTTTAATGCCATGCAGTGTATAGCGTGGAAAGAACCCATTGTTTTAAACAAAGACATTCTCACTTCTCCATTGGAGTACAATGCACAATGCCAAGATGTGCTGTGTGCTCTTTTGCAGGTATCTTCACAACAGGATCCGCACTGTCTTAAAGTATATTTTATTAAACCTTCATAAAATCACATAAAATCATGAACATAAGATACGCCGGGTCTATAGACATAATGCATTATGCGATTTTATGAAGATTTAATAAATGATACTTTTAGATGGTGCAGATCCTGTTGTGAAGATAATTGCAGATTTCCCTTGAGCTCCAAGGGATGGTTCCTGCATGTCAACTCAAACCATTGGCGCTTAACCTTTTGCTATATTCTGATGCTATTTTGCGGGTAACAGATATGATTGCTATTTATAGTCATTTATGGCATTTGAGCTGCACTGCATTGCAATAGAAATGACTGTGCATTGTGTTAAAATGCAATGCACAGAGATAGCGTGAATGGCCCTAAGAAATACATAAAGGGACAAGTAAGTGTGTGTCTTGGGAGGGGTTGAAATTGAAATGCAGGACTTTTTGGGCATTATTACTTTATGCTTTCTGGGAAAACCCCTGCTCTGAAACAGTGACAGTGGTAGAATCACAAATATTACTTAAAAGAATGTTGCTGTGCAGCATGGCAGGAATCAAACTATCGTGTTGTAACAAAAGTATGGATCCAAACATATTTCAGCATTATAGGTTGTACACAAGTATAAGGAGACCTCAACAAACTGTAACCAGGTATCTGTTTATGTACACAGGGAGTACCTGGTGTAACTGGACTGGCAGGATTCAAAGGAGAAAAGGTAATGTATTTGATATGTCAACACATACTGTTTGTACTGCATTCAAGAAGCTTCTCCATCCTATTCTGGTGCAAATTGTTCTTCTCTGCAGAGGCTTTCAAAAAACCTAACTTAATCTTTTATCTTAATTTACCAATATACATTGGAGAAATTGAAACCTGTTGAATTTGAAAATATCTCATTTATATATCCATTTAGAAAAGCTTTGTTAAAGGGCTAATATTAAAATCTACCGTAGGTCATAAATTATACATATTTATTTTCATAGACTAGCACAGCCCATGGATTCACTTTGAACGTACATCCTGTGGATGAAGTATGCAGTAGTAGAAGCCTGCCCCACGCACGCCCCTCGTTGGCCCAGTGCCCAGTGACATACTCCCTGCTGGACAGGAAGTACTTCACCGGGATTCCCAGGTTTCCCTGTTGTATTTGCATGCGCATCACCAACATTTTGTGTTACCCTGTGGTAAAACAGGGTAACGTAACACAGGTTTTCAATGCAAGTGTAAAAGGGGCCTTAGAGAAACGACATTTAGCCACCTTATCATGCATAAGTCCTGACTTAGAAGATTACAATATTTGTAAAAGCCATTGCATTCATTTTTGTGCTCTTCATTCTCAAAACTAATTGTAACAATAAAGTCTAATTTTTAAAGACTGTTTAGAGGTTCATAAGCCTTCTTGTCTTAAGCAGACATCAGGCCAATAAACCAGGCTTTCTTTTCAGAGCAGCACTAATTGGCTAGCTTGCTCCACTGTGCAGTTCCTCAATCAGCTGTTTTCAACATAGCCCTTCTGGGGAGTGGTCTTGTTAGGGGGAAGCTCTGCTTTTTTTTAAGCATGGCCTACTGCATTAGGGCACACTACAATGCAACCATAAGGAGTCCAACGAGCATAAAAGTTGATACATGAGAAAAAAAAAATCTTAAAGTGATAGGAGTGAAATGTTTCAGGAAGCTGATTCCCTGTTATGGCAGCTTCTGCCTCTAGGGAAGAGGGTTTTTTTTTTTTGGGGGGGGGGGGGTACATTTTGATTGACAGATGAAAAGAAATTGCCATCATTTTGGTTTAATAATACTTCAGTCAAAGCAAATTACAGATATCATTTGGTATTCACATTTCAAAATGAATCTGCATTGTCTAAGAAAATGAAAGAATGCAAAACTACATATGATACCTTAGGGCTAGTGATTTCAGATATTTCATAGATTAAATTTTGGATGTGATGTAAACATTGAAACTAATAAAAATGTATTTAAAAAAATTAGGTCCCCTGAATCAATGTTTGAATGTTTCATTGAGGTAAGCAGGGGTTTAATTGAACCTTGTGAGCCCCCCCCCCCCCCCAACACACACATATACACAGATGGCAGAACATTATTGCATTAGTCTGCCTTTAATTTGGGCCTGACCCACCCCTCCGTAAATATCGAGCAGAGCAGGGCAGCTTCATATTTTACCTTCATTCAGTGGAGCAAAATGTCCTTACTTCTCTCTTCAGTGTAGGTGCTGTACAGTCTATCTCCCTGTGACTCCTGTCTCTGTATGTGACTGTACAGCAGCTGCAGTGAAGAGAGGAGTAAGCTCATGTCGCTTCCGTTGATGAAGGTAAAGTATGATGCTGTCGCTGCTCTGCTCTGTATCTTGGCACAGGACCAAGCCTCCCTTCTACTGCGCAGGTGCGCGGTGTCTGCACAGAACTTTCTTAAAGTTGTGTATAGACTACAAATGGTATCTTTTTATTTTTACTGCTGCTAACTTATTTTCACTATGGAAATGTAAAACAAAACACTGAAGTATTTTAATGTCCAATTTTCCATTCTGTTATAAGGTTCCAATTGGACCTTTAGTAAGTGTGTAAGTGTATGTTAGAAAATAGGAACTGTATACAGTATGCTAGTACAAGACACATCTCTTTATTTCCCCTGCATGTGGAAAACATCTGATTAGAGCAGCAATCGTTTTTCATTGATTGGCTGCAGGAAAATAACCTTGATAGCTTCCCTTTTATACCAGACATTCATTGCTTTTCAACTGATTTGGATTTGGTGACGGCTAGATATCTGTAGATGCAACTGACCTAAAGAATATCAGACATGTCCTGTCTGCACTTCCATCTGGTCTATGGAGACGTCTTGGCTGATCACTGCTCTGTTATTCCTGACTTAGGATGCCATAGTCTCCTTTTCCTGTCCTCCCGATTCTTAGCAAAACATCTACTCATTCTGCCAAGCCAAAGGAGTGTGTGTGCTGCACTTATTGCTGCCAGTGAAGGGCAGTTGTCAGATCATACCTTCCTCATCCAACTCACAACTAACGACTCCATGTACTTGGACTTTAATGTGCCTACAATATATAAGACTGAGTTGTCATTACTGATATGTTTTATGCTTTTTTTATATCTTGTCTTCAGGGAGATCAGGGTTCAGAAGGACCAGCTGGAGTACCAGTGAGTATCAATAATGTGATGTTTTTATTTTAGTGCTGTGATCAGTTGGGATCTTTGAGATCTGGCGGCCAATACAGGTTGTGGCCGGGCTACTGCAGGCAATGCAAGAAGCGGCAGCTTGTGTCCTCATCTCACATCTGTATGCAGGGAGGAAATATACAAGGCAGCCTGTGCCTGCACTCTTTCCTTCCTTGCTGTGTGTGTGCCCATGTGTTGTGTCTCTGGCTTTCATTGCAACCTGTGTTACAACTGTGAATACTGGCAGCACAGGCTTAATAAAAATCTACAGAGCCACCACACACAGCAGGGAGGGAGACAAGCACAGGCGTGCTGGACGGACTGCCCTGTATATTTCCTACCTGCAGACATAGGATAGAGGAGGGGCAAGGGTCAGGGGGAGGATCTGCAGCTGGGTAAAAAATCCAAATACCACCGCCAAATGCAAATTGTTTCTGACATTGGCCACAGTAGCTCTGCCACTTCATATATTGGCTGGCCAGAATCCGAAATGGCCAGGCTTCAGGTTGTGGCCAAAACATAAGGAACAGTCAGCATTTTGATTTCATTGCAGGGTGTCCCAGGACAGTTTGGAATGACAGGAAATCCTGGATCCAAAGGAGAAAAGGTCAGACATACATTTTTATACCTAAACAAGACTGTTTAATGAGATTGCCTTGTCTCTTTTATACATTGTGATTTTCTTTGGCAGGGAGAACCATGTACTATGTGCCCAACTCTCGCAGTAGAAGCATCCAAGCCTGAAACAGTCTATGCCGTGCCAGGGAACCCAGGACAGAAAGGAGAACCAGGAGAGCCTGGAATTGGACTGCCCGGGAAGAATGTGAGCTGCATTTAAAGGATTCCAGGGCCATTTATCACTATAGTTTACATTATAGCCATATTGGATTGCATGGTATTATCAGTATAAGAAGTGGTGAATCCTAAAGGTAGGTGATAACCACTGCTGTAGAAGTCCTGTCGATTGCAATGATTGGAGAGGTCATTATAGCCAGGGGGAGCATCAGTTAAATTTATAAACAGCTTACCACCTAGAATACGTTTGCCCCAACTTAACTTGCTGAAAATGATGAATAATGATTAAACCATGTAAACCATTCACACTCATTTAACTTTGTGCGGATGTAATTTATTTACTTCCCTCTACATTTTGACACTGCCATCATTTTTTTCCTGATTAGTGGGTTACTTGATCTGTACCGAAAATGTGTTCCAGTAGTCTGTTACAGAGCACACCTTTGTCATTGGATTAAAATGTGCCTCCATTTTCATTCTTTATAGGGTATGTCAGGTGACCCTGGAATGAAAGGACAGAAGGTAAGCTGTATAAGGAGATGGGAGTAGAATTTATTTTATGTTAGGCTGCTTTTTTTTCTAAGGAACTACTTTGAATGTATAGCTTGATGGAAGACTCTAAGCTGTATTGTCTTTATGTGATGCAGGGTGAGGCTGGCAATCAAGGAGATCCTGGAATTCCAGGTACAGCCGGTGTCCCAGGTCTTCCTGGATCACAGGGAACCCAAGGGCTTGCTGGACTAAAAGGAGAAAAGGTAATATCATTATTAAGCAGATTTACACTCAGAGGCTTGAGCCCTTTTCTTAATGTCATTCCCTACTACAGTAAAAAATGAAAACAAGGTGGATGTAAAACACACTTGGTAGCATTAAGTGCACATTGTGACACTTATTTTAATGTTCTTAATAGGTCTCAACTCTCTATATGCTAATTCTGAAATCTCTGGGTTTTGGAATAAGCACATAGACTCAACTTCTCCATATATTTGTGATTGCATTTAGTCATTAGCCAAGCATCACATATTTGAGAGGGACAGGACTTGAATTCCAGCGGATCTGGAGGTGCGGTTAGCTTTCAGGGACAACAATGGATGATTTGCATATTCAGCAGTGATCCATTGTGGAAGACCTCATATGCTCACTCCAACCTGAATAATTGAAAATACTTTCTGTTTTAAGAAGGCATACTTTTGTTTTCCATATTTGAGAGGGGTGACACATAATCAAGAAGATGATTGTCTGTAAAGTCCATAGAGACAGCGCAGGACACTACAAGAGGTCACAGACAGCACCTTTTGTCTGCAAGCATCCACATTGCCTTTTCTTTTTATAATGATGTCACTGTAATGGAACCTATTGCTTGTCATCTTTGTCCAAATAGATAATAACATTTTAGTACTGGATTTACTATTTATCAAACATTTATTGGACTGTGTTTCCCTCCCTATCTGTCTTCTGTTTACAGGGAGATGCATGTGACTCCTGTCTAGTATCCCCAGAGGGAATGCAAGATATTGTTGGCATACCGGGAAGGCCCGGCAGTAAGGGGGACCAGGGCCCTCCAGGAATAGGTCAAACAGGAAAACCTGTACGTTATACATTCTAAAGTTAAATAAGTCACGTGTCTGGTTTTCAGTTTACTGTAATTATTTTCTGTGTTTTTAGGGCCAGCCAGGTCTTCCAGGAGTTCAAGGGCCACCAGGACTTAAAGGCTCTCAAGTGAGTGTCACCTAATTTTGTTTAAGACCTATACCTATAAGTGTGTACTGAAATTTGTGTATATAGTAACATTTTAGCCTACATATATTTTCAGTTAGCAAGTACAAGTCAGATGGGCTTGATTCAGTAAACGGTGCTAACCTACTTAGCACGCCTTAAGACTTTAGGCATGTTAACCAGGGTGCTAAGTAGGTTAGCACTGTTTCTAAAATCAGATCGCGCGCAAAGACCGTGCGCAAAACTTTGCGCGCGCACAGCGCGGTGCGCGCAGAACGTTGCATAGATGTGAATGGGCACTTCGCGCGCACTGCGCTGTGCGTGCGCAAAACTTTGCCCGCGGATCTTTGCGCGCGATCTGATTTTAACACGCCCAAACTGAGTTAAGGCGTGATAATGGCCTTTTCAGAAGCGTGCTAACAGTTAGCACTGCTTACTGAATCGAGCCCAGATATGTTAGCTTTCTTCTGTCTTTTCTATTAGTAAGCCTTGTATGTATCCTAGATAACTCTTGGCTGAAATGATCATTTCAGGCCATCTTGGCCAAGGATTTAGCATGTGTACCTGATATTGTTTAGCCATGCTCCCGTCCCTGGGAGCGATCTGAGTCTGCGCAGTACTTCTGTGCTGGCGAAGATCTCTCCCAGGGATGGGAGCGCGGCGGGGGAGCGTGCCTGGCCGGTCTGCGCATGCTTTACAGAACTCGTCTCTGGTACACTTTAAGCTGGATGCAGCATAGTTTTATTGCCTTACGATTGATCACGAAAACAGGACTTAATAGTGCGTCTCCGACCGGCACGATCGCGTAACTCAGTCAACTCGTTACCTACTGACCACTGTGATCAGGAAGTGAAAAAATATAAAAAAGTCTCTGGTCCAGGCTCTTCCTAAATGAGTTAACTAAAGATGCACAGGCTGGAAAACTAGCTCATTTTTTAGACTGTGTAATATTGTTTTGTGGCAATTCTAAGAAAAGGCTGTTGATATCTGTTAAATTAATATTGCATAGCATTCTGTTTATTTTATTTTTCAAACTCAACACTATGCATTTGCTCAACTTATAGTATGCATTGCATCTTTGCTATACTCCTATGTTGAGCTGCGCTATTATCATCGTTTGAAAATCATATCAGGGTGAACATAATTGGACAAGCACCATAGATAGAATTGAAAATATTAATAGGGTTCCTTACAATGAACAGGGCCCAATTATATGGAATGTGCTGATGGGCAACAGAGACAAATACATCAAAGAGAAAAAGCGCCCATTTGAAACAGCACCAGACTAATCATTGAATCAAAAATATAAATCTTTATTGGGAGCAAAACTTCAATATTAAAAACATAATTAAAATCACCAAAGGTGAAGCAGTGGGAGGCAACTACAGTATCATAATAATAATTAACCAAAATCATACAGTATGCAGTCCTCAAAACCTCAAATTAACAACATATAACTATATATAAATCAATAAATAATTAAGGTACAGTTAATAACAATTCCACAATGAGAGTACAGATAATAACAATAAAGTGATTCCAACCTGTACAACGTAGACTGTAAAAGTTAAGCAAGCAAGCTGAGATAAGGTCAGAATAGGGAGAGACAATAAGATTCTCTCTGAATGAATAGTGTAAAGTGCTGCCGTGCAGAACAGGAAGTCAGAGTGGAACACTTACCTGAAAAGGAGGTAGAAGACAAGGAGAGCACCACCACCTGTCGCCTTAATACATCTAGCGGGTTCGACACGCTTCTGAAAGAACCATTCATAATTATACATTACACAGTATTCACTCATAATATACACTCCATTCAATCCAGAATCCCTCATCTCCAGACTTTGCAGGCTCCCTCAAAAAATCAATTACAATAACTTGAAGTCCATAGTATCCCATAGCCAATGTTTGGTAAAGACAGACTTTTTATTTGGGTATTTTAGTAACCTACATAACTTTAGTTTATAGTTTTTGCTATATACTGTAAATATATATATATATATATATACATACATACATTTGTAAATGTATTTCCAAAATGTTGCCATGTTTTACCAGTCAGACAATTTACATTATGATACATTTAACTGATAATACAGTATAAACTATTGGTTTAGGATAAAGGTTAAGATAAGGTTAGACACTAGGAAGAAAAAAGGCTGAGGTTATATACAGTACATACAAAGATATGGGTCAGAACTCTGAGGGTGGTAGAGGTCCAGTAAGGGTTATGGTTAGGATTAGGCACAGGAGAGTAAGCCGGTTAGGCCTAAAGGTGGCCACACACCATACAGTTAAAAAATCAAATTTTTTGCCAATTCGATAATTTCAATCTGTTGTCCCAAAAAATCGAGAGCTTTTCTTTGTTTTCGATCGATAAATCCAATCGCATTTTCCTTTTTTTCCCCGATTGTTTGAGATTGGACGTTTGAAATTTCAGACCAACTTTATCAAGAATTGTATGGTTTGGGGAAAAATTTAACATAGGTGTGTGGTACATTGGTCAGATTTTTGAATTGTTACAATCAGTCAGAAAAACTAATTGCTATTCTTGAATTCAACAGATATTTAAAACATTGTACGGTGTGTGGCCACCTTAGGCTAGATAGGGGATCAGGGGCAGTACAGGTCACAAGAGGGCACAGGAAATTAGCTGGCTCATTACTAATGGGGGGAGGGAGGGGGCAAATATAAAAAGATACATAATATTTAGTGCTGCTTGCACTAATGTTTATAAATATTTTACTTGCCAAAAACCTTGTTTAAAAAGCAAGATTGCAAGCTACATTGACTGAAACTGCCAGTGATCTGTTAAGCTGAAACTAGCAACTTCTAATCAATTTCACAGTTTATCCATTGAAAGGGTGACTACTAGGCACAGTGGCAGATTTAAATTGAGCATGCGGGGAGAGGAGAGGTTGACTGTTTCATAGCACTGTATTTTATAGCATATCAACTCTAGTGGGACTGCTGTTTTATGGATTTTCCAAATAGATTTCTGCTAAAATCTGATCAAAATGAAGTGGTACAAGGTGGTAAGTTAATCACTGCTACGCCACATGCCATATCCGGCTGCCATCAACTCAGGTACCTTTAGTCTATAGTTTTGAATAAGAGTATATAATGCAGAAAGTATTCTATTTAAAGAATAGGATAGTAAGAAACTCAGGGGAAGGTCAAAATCTCAGATCCCTACCAAACTACTTACTGAAGATCACAGTTCTAAAAGTATAGCAGTTGTGTATACATTGTGTATACATACACAGTTGTTTTCCAAATGCTATTGCTTCCACGGCAATTCATCATGTGGCTAGACAAATCTGGGACTATATGCTGGTGGGTTCTATGGTTTATGATGACTAGCGTTATACACATAAAATGAGCCTTTGATGAATGACTTTGTTGTAATATTTTCTCCAGGGGGAGCCGGGGTCTCCAGGGGAAGGTCGAAGAGGATCACAGGCAAGTGCAAGAATTGCTGATACTGATGTTTATAACAAAGAGCAACATTAATATTATTACTATTTACAAAACCCAACCATGTAAAATGTTCATGCAAATGACAACTATATTTTCGGCATTGTGGTTAACTCTGTCCTTGCTGCAATTTCTGCTTGCAGGGAGAACCGGGAATGTCTGGACCAACTGGAAAAACAGTAAGTGGACTGACCACATACTGCAATCTATAGTTTGGATGGTTAAGCATGGCCTATGTCAGATTGAAATTTAATTTGATTTCTCCATTAAAGATGTGGAAACTTAAGCATAATAAATACCTTTGCTATTACAGGGACCTCCAGGACCTCAGGGACCATCAGGATTCATTGGCCCAAAAGGCGAAAGGGTTAGTAGAGTGCTAATGAATTATGGTAGATATGAGAATTCTTAAAGCAAATTAGGTATTAGCTGACCTCTCATTAATCTGTAGAAAAGCAATTTCTTCATTGTCTTTTTCAAGAAGGTTGATTTAAAGTGATTGCATGATTTCCAAAGTTTTAAGCACATCTGCTCCATCACCACTCACCCGACTTCCTGACCTGCTTCCCAGGAGCTAGAAAAGCTGTAGTACGGTGTTAGAGAACATGTTATAGGTCTCATTAAACCATTACACATAAAAATAAGTAAATACATGTCAACCTTCCTATGCAGAAAGCTGCTTGGTTTCATTTCTGTGAATGGAAAATCACTTTAACCATAGGAAAAGCTGGAATCATAGAGCAGATCCTTTTTTCCAAGTTAACATAGCTATAAAGCAGGTGTAACGAAAAATCTGCAACGCCGGATGGATTGCGGAAATATGGTCGCATCCAGTCCGGCAAGCGGACCTTCCAACGCGGGATGCGGAAATTCGTCCGCATCCGCTGCGCACACCCGTCCGAGCACTCTGCTCCAAACTCACCAACATGCTGTTCACCAGGGTTCTGCCATCTTGCCTCTAGGGGGTGCGGCCGCACACCAGACACGCCTTTATACTCTTAGAAAGCGTGTCAGCTGACCTGGAGGTCAGCTGACATTTTAGCCTGCTCTGATTGGTTGCTGCCTGGGGTGGAGACTTCTCTCCCAGGCAGTATATAAGGAAGTGCTTTTCAGTCACACTTTGTCTGTGTTTGCGATACCCTGTGTCAGCACTCAGACCTTAGACTAGATCCCAGGTGTTGAAACCAAGGACTTCACACCTAGACTAGGAGATTATTATTATTGTTATTGATTCTCTGTGTATGATTCTGTGCCTGTCTTGACTTCTCTTCTGCTTCCTGATTCTGTACTCTGCCAGCCCGTACCGTTAACGACTATTGGCTTGGTTCCTGACTATTCTCTCGTCTCACGTCTCTGTACTGTTGCCGCCTGTACTGTTGCCGAACCTCTTTCTGTCTGACCTTGCTCCCTTCAGTGGAACGTCTCCTACTGTTGGGTTATTATCTGAGGCTTGCCTCCCTGAGACGCCGGCCCTAGCAGACCGTTACTGCCAGAGGCCGAGATTCCTCCACTGCCACTTTGGGGGATCTCACACACGGGGTTCCCATTCAGAGGTAACCACACCTCTGAGGAATTGCCGTGTGGTGGATATTTCCACAACTTTGTGAATATTTACTGCTTTGTATATTTTCATGTTGTTCGTGTGTCCACTGCTTTACATCTACCCGCATTATTAGCAATTCCGCAGATTGCTATATGATCGGGTCTATCCTTGTATTATTGGCGATACTGCGGATCCCCAATAATCAAGGTTCGGGGTGTGACACTGGTCTGAGTAGATCATTTCAGGCACTTACCGTGTTAGTGAGCCTTCCGCTGATTTACCATCAGGAAGATACTTACTATTTCACTCTAACATATCTGCATTAGTGGTGATTCTGTATATCACCACTTAATCAGATATTTGTGCCTCTTGCTGACACCAATCGTTACAGAAACACAGACCATAAAGAAGTAAGATGGAGGGGGTGATAAACCAGCTTCAGACTGTAAGGGCAGAGTTAGAACAGCTGAAGATTACTGTAACTGCACAGCAGGCTCAGATTACTCAGTTAAATGAGACTGTCCAAAGGTTGCAATCACCACTTAACGTTCTACCTCCCCCGGCTCTTAGCGAGCCTAAAATGAACATTCCTGAGAAATTTTCAGGCACAAGGTCAGATTTCCAGAATTTCCGTCACAGAGTGCTGTCTTACTTTGAGATGAAACCTGTGTCCTCGGGAACCGAGGCTCAGAAGGTCACTCTTATCAAGACTCTATTGCATGCAGATTCCCAGACGTGGGCTTATGGCTTACCTGATGAGCATCCTGCTCTGTCTTCTGTCCAGGAGTTTTTTAAGGCCATGGCGGTCATCTACGATGATCCAGATAGTGCCGCCACGGCCGAACGTAAGCTCAAAAACCTTAGACAAGGACGCAGTACTGCTGAGGAGTATGCGTCAGAGTTTAGGAAGTGGGCTGTGTCCTCTAGATGGGAGCGATATGCACTCTTGGATAGATACCTAGATGGGTTGTCAGAAGCAGTAACTGACGTGATGGTTAGTCATCCGGAACCCAAAGATCTAGATGAGGCTATTACGCTGTCTATTAAAATAGATAGGCGTCTGAGGTACAACAAGAAGGGCAGGTACCCCATGTACTCTAGGACTTCTGGGGCCAGTAGCTCGGCAGCAGTTGAGACTGAGGAGCCGATGCAGTTAGGCCACGGGCGCCTCACGGAGGCGGAAAGGTCAAGAAGACGCAGAGAGGGTCTTTGCATGTACTGCGGGGAAAAGGGCCACATTGCACAAAACTGTGGTAGGAAGTCGGGAAACTCCTCGGCTTAGGTGTGGTAGGGGGTACCACCCTAAGCGGAATTGTTTTACCTCCAAAACAAGAAAAAATTTTATTGCCCTGTTCCCTAAATTGGGAAGGGAAGAACTTTCCTACCACAGCATTTGTAGATTCCGGGTCAACAGCTAACTTTTTAGATTTAAGCTTTGCTTTAAGTTTAAATATCCCTGTACTTCCGGTAGGAAGACATTTATATGTTACAGCGATTGATGACACTCCTTTGCAAGGAAAGTCCCCACTGTGTCAGACACCTCCCCTCTCGCTGCAAGTGGGAGCTCTGCACAGGGAGGTCATACAGTTTTTCGTTTTAAAGATGTCTACCTCTACGGTGATACTAGGGTTGCCCTGGTTACGATTACATTCTCCTCAGTTTGATTGGGGGAATGGGCAGTTGACTACTTGGTCGCCTTATTGTACACAACATTGTTTACAGAATGTAGTTTTGTGTTCTACTAAGATTCAAGTGGAAGGAGTACCTCCACAATATCAGGAATATGCTGATGTCTTTTGTCCTAGGGCAGCAGATCAATTACCCCCCCATAGACCTTTTGATTGCCCAATAGATTTGAAACCAGGAACCATGCCACCCAGGGGCCACCTATACAACCTCTCGTCCCCGGAAAAATTGGCCATGGACGAGTACATTCAGGAGAATTTGCAGAAGGGTTTCATCCGCCCTTCAAGATCTCCTGCAGGAGCGGGATTCTTTTTCGTTCAGAAAAAAGATGGTGGTTTGCGCCCCTGTATTGACTACAGGGGTCTAAATAAGATCACGATTAAGAATCGGTATCCACTACCGCTAATCGACGATTTATTTACACAGGTTCCCGGGGCTTCTGTTTTCACTAAGTTGGATCTAAGGGGGGCCTACAATTTGATCCGTATCAGGGAGGAAGATGAATGGAAGACGGCATTCAACACTCCCAAGGGGCATTACGAATACTTGGTGATGCCCTTTGGGTTGTGTAACGCTCCTGCAGTTTTTCAGGAGTTCGTCAACGAGATTTTTAGGGAGGTACTGGGTCGCTTTGTAATCGTCTACTTAGATGATATCTTAATATTTTCTAAAAATATCACGGAACACCGCCAACATGTGAAGTATGTGTTACAAAGACTCAGGGAGAATCAATTGTTTGCGAAATTAGAGAAATGTGTTTTTGAGGTAAAGGAGATTGCCTTTCTTGGTTACATTATCTCTACATCAGGGTTGTCCATGGATCCCAAAAAGGTCTCTGCTGTAAGGGATTGGCCACAACCATCTGGGCTTAAAGCACTACAGAGATTCTTGGGATTCGCAAATTATTATAGAAAATTTATCAAGGGGTTCTCTTCGGTGGTGTCTCCGCTTACTAATTTGACAAAAAAAGGGGCTGATGCCACTCATTGGTCAGAAGAAGCAGTTGTGGCATTTTCCTCTCTGAAAGAGGCATTCTGTTCTGCTCCCATATTATGTCATGTAGATGTTGCTTACCCATTTATAGTGGAGGTGGATGCCTCGGAGGTTGGAGTAGGAGCAGTATTGTCTCAACGTTCAGGACTTCAGGGCAAGCTTCATCCCTGTGCTTTTTTTTCCAGAAAATTCTCTCCTGCCCAGAGAAATTATGATGTTGGAAACAGGGAATTATTAGCCATCAAGCTTGCTTTTGAGGAGTGGCGCCACTGGTTAGAGGGGGCGGAGCATGTAATTACTGTGTACACGGATCATAAAAATTTACAGTACATTGAAAAAGCTAAAAGACTCACCCCCAGACAGGCTAGATGGGCTCTCTTTTTCTGCCGTTTTAATTTTATAATTACATTCACACCAGGGAGTAAGAACGTTAAAGCGGACGCCCTTTCTCGTTGTTTTGAACCTGAAACTGCTCCATCTCCTTCCTCAGAAAGTATTCTGTCGAAAGAGATCATCCTGGCAGCCACTGAGATAGTTGAAGACCTTCCTAGCCTCTTAAGTCCTTTTCAATTAGAAGTGCCAGAAGGGAAACCAAGAGGGGTTCTTTATGTCCCTTGTACTTTACGTCCCAAAGTGCTGCAGTTGTTTCATGGACACAAGAATGCTGGACACCCTGGCATTACCCGAACCCAAGAATTGTTGTGTAGATCTGTCTGGTGGCCATCTCTACAACAAGATTGCAAGGAATTTGTTAAGACCTGTACCGTCTGTGCCAGGAGCAAACCCTCCCGACTGGCTCCAGTTGGAACTTTGCAGTCTCTGCCCTCCCCTCAGGAGCCATGGACACATATTTCCATGGACTTCGTGGGAGAACTTCCAGATTCCAATGGAAAGACTGTCATATGGGTGGTCACAGACAGATTCAGTAAGATGGCCCACTTTGTGCCTTTGAGTGGTTTCCCTACTGCTCAAAAATTAGCAGATCTTTTTATTCAAAATATCTTTAAATTACACGGCATTCCAGAGAATGTTGTCTCAGACAGAGGGGTCCAGTTTGTCTCTAGGTTCTGGCGGGCCTTCTGTAAGGGGATGGGTATGTCGTTGTCCTTTTCATCAGGTTACCATCCACAGACCAACGGCCAGACAGAGAGGACCAATCAATCTTTGGAACAGTTCCTGAGATGTTATGTGGCGGACGCCCAACACCAGTGGGCGGAGTTTCTACCATTTGCTGAGTTCGCACATAACAATCTCAGGAATGAGTCCTCTGGTTATGCGCCTTTTCAAATTGTCAATGGGAAATCTCCCAAATTTTCTCCTTTGCCAGTGTCGACCTCTCCATTCCCTGTCCTGGAGGAGTGGCAGGAATCTTTCAAGAGGATTTGGGCTAATGTCGGAGAAAATTTAAAAAAGGCTTTCATCATACAGAAGAGGCAGGCAGATAAGAGACGGTCTGCGGAGTGGGAGTTTAAACCAGGAGACAGAGTTTGGATATCAACTCGTCATATAGCTCTGAGGCAGCCATCCGCGAAACTGGGGCCCAGGTATATTGGACCATATCCAATTTCCGAAAGGGTTAATCGTGTTACTTACAGAGTCAGGTTACCGCAGTCTCTAAAGGTGGGGAAAGCCTTTCATGTGTCACTCCTGAAACCAGCTGTTCAGGTGGATTCCCCCCCTCCTCACCCTGTCATGGTTGATGGTGAGCCTGAATGGGAGGTTGAGGAGATCTTGGACTCCAGACGAGTTCAGGGTTCAGTGCAGTATTTGGTGCATTGGAGAGGGTACGGTCTAGAGGAAAGATCCTGGGTCAAAGCAGGTGATTTACATGCTGATAAACTTAGGAGACGGTTCCATGAGCTCCATCCTGACAGGCCAGGTGGGACGTGTCCGGAGTCCACGCCTAGAGGGAGGGGTACTGTAACGAAAAATCTGCAACGCCGGATGGATTGCGGAAATATGGTCGCATCCAGTCCGGCAAGCGGACCTTCCAACGCGGGATGCGGAAATTCGTCCGCATCCGCTGCGCACACCCGTCCGAGCACTCTGCTCCAAACTCACCAACATGCTGTTCACCAGGGTTCTGCCATCTTGCCTCTAGGGGGTGCGGCCGCACACCAGACACGCCTTTATACTCTTAGAAAGCGTGTCAGCTGACCTGGAGGTCAGCTGACATTTTAGCCTGCTCTGATTGGTTGCTGCCTGGGGTGGAGACTTCTCTCCCAGGCAGTATATAAGGAAGTGCTTTTCAGTCACACTTTGTCTGTGTTTGCGATACCCTGTGTCAGCACTCAGACCTTAGACTAGATCCCAGGTGTTGAAACCAAGGACTTCACACCTAGACTAGGAGATTATTATTATTGTTATTGATTCTCTGTGTATGATTCTGTGCCTGTCTTGACTTCTCTTCTGCTTCCTGATTCTGTACTCTGCCAGCCCGTACCGTTAACGACTATTGGCTTGGTTCCTGACTATTCTCTCGTCTCACGTCTCTGTACTGTTGCCGCCTGTACTGTTGCCGAACCTCTTTCTGTCTGACCTTGCTCCCTTCAGTGGAACGTCTCCTACTGTTGGGTTATTATCTGAGGCTTGCCTCCCTGAGACGCCGGCCCTAGCAGACCGTTACTGCCAGAGGCCGAGATTCCTCCACTGCCACTTTGGGGGATCTCACACACGGGGTTCCCATTCAGAGGTAACCACACCTCTGAGGAATTGCCGTGTGGTGGATATTTCCACAACTTTGTGAATATTTACTGCTTTGTATATTTTCATGTTGTTCGTGTGTCCACTGCTTTACATCTACCCGCATTATTAGCAATTCCGCAGATTGCTATATGATCGGGTCTATCCTTGTATTATTGGCGATACTGCGGATCCCCAATAATCAAGGTTCGGGGTGTGACACTGGTCTGAGTAGATCATTTCAGGCACTTACCGTGTTAGTGAGCCTTCCGCTGATTTACCATCAGGAAGATACTTACTATTTCACTCTAACATATCTGCATTAGTGGTGATTCTGTATATCACCACTTAATCAGATATTTGTGCCTCTTGCTGACACCAATCGTTACAGCAGGCCATACACACATCAATTTTCCTGTCCAAATCCAAGTAGATTTGATCCCTCTGATTAATTAAATATGCCAGTTATCCATTGCAAAACATATGTGATCCATAGTATTTGGTACTGAAGAGAATATACCCGACTGTAACGTGCAGTGCACACAGATTTGCACTGAATGCAGATTGTCACTTATTGTGGAAATACTGAAGACCAAACCACAGGTAAAAGTGAAATAATGTAAAGGTTACAAGTGCAGGATATATACACAAGTGATGCTGCAATTGGTGCATGAACATAAATACAAGTGTATTCAAGTGAACTGTACAAGTAGCAATATGATTGCAAACTGGCAATACAATTGCGGGCAAATGTCTTATGATCAGACATCAAATATACAGTAGATATACAGTGTGCACACAGTGAAACCCAGACCCTGTCTAACTAAGCTAACTATAAAAGGTAGAAAACCGAGAGCCCAATATAGTGTAGCTTGTATTGGAGGAGTGCGAATGATAATGATGAAACGTAAGTATTGTACTTACAAACCAGGGTTACCTCCAAGGTAACCACTGAAAAGGCAAGTGGGGAGACCAAGCCTGTCCCCACTCAGGATTAAGATGTCGCTCTCTGTGGATAGAGGAGAAAAAGAGGGTGTACCACCCTTCCACCAAGGGTGGATTATTGATGTGTAGAGCTGTACAGAGGCGCCAGTAGGATAAAAGTCACTAAAACGTTTAAAACGTTCGGGATGCGGTGGTGGACCAGCCAACCCAAAACAGACACAGGTACTGTCGATTCAAGTAATAAATAATTTATTTATATACTCCAAAGACAAGTTGCAACGCGTTTCACGGGCAAAATCCCGCTTGCTCAGGCAATAAACAACTGGAGTAATACACAGCACGGAGTCCAAAATACGCCCACAAAATACGCCCACAAAATACGCCCACCTCACAGAGGTGCCAAGCGTATTTTGCACTCCGTGCTGTGTATTACTCCAGTTGTTTATTGCCTGAGGAAGCGGGATTTTGCCCATGAAACGCGTTGCAACTTGTCTTTGGAGTATATAAATAAATTATTTATTACTTGAATCGACAGTACCTGTGTCTGTTTTGGGTTGGCTGGTCCACCACCGCATCCCGAACGTTTTAAACGTTTTAGTGACTTTTATCCTACTGGCGCCTCTGTACAGCTCTACACAACTAAGCTAACTAACTAATATATATATACAATAATATACACTCAGACATAGTACATAATGCAGCAGGCAATTGGAACGTCATACAAGCCAAGATCAGATACCAGGACATCAAGCAATACAATCGGTAAGCAATAGAATAGTCGGGCCAAGCCAATATCATACACCAGGAAGTCAAACAATCAGGTAAACAGGTAAACAGGTTACAGGTAACAGGAATTAGGTACTAGGTATCAGGTACAGGAAAAGGACCAGAACACAGGCTCTAGGGCTATCATCACCAATGAACTAGCAAAGGTGTTCTGTTGGAGTTGGACTTATATACTGTGCAGGACGGTCATGTGACATCCTCCAAGGCTGCAGAGACCGCTCCTGAATACAGAGACCTCTGCTGGTGGACAGAGGGAACTTCATGAAGATTGTGCAATGTTCTTGAAATGAGAGGGGACATCTGCTGGTGAACAGAGGAAGTCCATACAGTTCACAAAAGTGCCCAGGTGGAACAGATCGTGACAACGACACTGCTATGTCATTACAAATCACTTAATTAGAAGATATCTGAACATTCAAAGATGACAAAATAAAAATGCACAAATCCTACCCATGTGATGTAGCTGTGGGGGGGGGGGGGTGGAAGCACACACCCTTTCTGGTTTAACGCAACACATGTCCTGATGGGGAGGAGCATCACGTGAGATGCACTCACCAGGAAGTATTTGGAAGCGACGGGGGAGGCGCATTGGGCGTGGTAAAGAGATCCACGCTATTTGAATTGCCGAGACGGCGTGCATGCCAGCTGCATAGCCTCTGAAGACGCCAGTCAGACGAATCGGTTGTTAGGCAAGTGCTGCTCCCACATCGCCCAAAAGCTAGATCGCAAGGGTAAGATTTGTGCATTTTTATCTTGTCATATTTGCATGTTAAGCAATCTTCTAATAAAGTGATTTGTAATGACACAGAAGTACCGGGTAAATTCCTCTTTAGTACCAAGTGTTCAAATTGTTTGTTCTACATATCCTGAGCATGCCAGTCATTTAGAAAGGACATCCTATCCTGTTCACACTACTGCTCCTCATATCCATCACTGAGATCAAAAGGATACACAGTGCCTGCTTTTCTTTTGTTGCACCATGATCGATAGTACTTTCAATCAATTTTAGGCTAAAATCCTTTGAAACTATTGATCAGAAAGGACAGAAAGTCTCTATTGATTGAGGGCAGGATCGGTGTTAGATCAAATGCCCATAGCACTGATGAAATCTATTGAAAGTCAATGTGTTGGGTATGGTAGGAATTGATCTCTTTGCCACGTTGGGAGGCAATCTAATAAAAAGAAGCCTGAAGTTCGATGAATATGGAGGTCAGTATACTTCCTTAAAGGTACCCTGAGCAGGTTTAAAAATTACAATTTCCACTTACTTGGGGCTTTCTCCGGCCCACCGAAGACTGCAAGGACCCCTGGCGTCCTCCTGGCTCCTCTCCCAGGCTTGCTGGTGGCTCCGTTTATTGGCAACTTCCTCCTCAAAGTTGCCAGTATCCTTCCTGGCTGAGCATGCTACACATCATCGTGCCAGCCAGCATGCATCATCAAGTCGGTCGGCGTGAGAGCACTGCGCATGTGCGGTTCAGAATTAGTTGACACGTGCCGGCGAGCGCGATGACGTGTAGCATGCTCAGCCAGGAAAAAGACTGGCAACTTTCAGGAGGAAGTTGCCGAGTAACGGAGCCACCAGCAGGCCCGGGTGAGGAGCCAGGAGGACGCTGGGGGTCCTCGTGGCCTACGGGTGGCTGGAGGAAGCCCCAGGTAAGTGGAAATTGTCATTTTTAAACCTGTTCAGGGTCCCTTTAACTCAAAACTTACTTGGCTGGCTGAAGTGATCTTTTGGTTTTTACAATTACCAAGTCATACAACTGATGAAAGCATGCAGACCAGCATTATTGTTTGGGCTCAGTGATTCAAAAAGAAGTAAAGATTGTGGATGGCATTTTTAATGTTTTTAGTAAGCCGCCTGGGAGGTGTGTCAGGTAGATGCCTACCTAAAAACAGTTAACACCAAGAGCCAATTATGGTGCAGCAAGTATAATCTCCAGGGAGAAATCAGAAAAAGAATGTTACATTTCAATCATCTCATAAACCAACCATGTAAAGAAAAGATGAGGAACTCAGACTTTCCTCATGCAGTTATATAGGTCTCTTTGTGTCTACTTGTTGGTCACTCGCTAACTAACAAATGGGAGATGGGCAGGGGGGGGGGGCTAAAACAGCTAAAATAAGACTAAAAGGAGTGTAAACCTCCAAGATCAGTTTTGCAAGAAGAAAAACTGTCCCAGCATGTGTGGGTATACAGGCCATGGCAGAAAAGGTTAACTTACGTATATTGTCACCTCCCGCCACTGCGCAGCATGCTGCTCTTTATCTTCTCAACACTTCCGCCTTCACAGCCGGAAGTTCTGCATTGAATGTGGATATGTCAGGATGATGGAGATCAGTGTGCAGAGCAATGGTGAAAGGTGGCATTATAGGTAAGTAGCAACTGTCTGTGCCTGATACACGCAAGGACATTTTTTTGCTTCTTGTGAAAATGATCTCATTCATGCTTGACTCCTTGACAACAACAGCTTGTCAGGAGTATGTATTACAAAAATAACAAAAAAGAAAAAATGAAAAGGTTTATCATGTAACAGCTATCAGCAAAAGAGGCAGCTTTGAATCAGACTGTAAAATAGACACCCTTTGTGTAGCGCTTCAAGGCTCACTTATAGTTGATGTAGCCGACCTGTGAAAAAGCAATATAATGTTTTCTGTTATAGTGATTGATGAGCTGAGATTTTGTTTGTTAAAATACTAACTTGTGATTCACTTTACCCATCTTCTAATCATTCTTTTTAGGGTAACACCGGACAAAAAGGATCAACAGGTGCCCCAGGAATCCCTGGAATGAGTACTATGGGAAATCCGGTATGCAAATTATAGATTTATGAATCTTTATAATTCATTTTAATTATTTTTTTTGTTTACTATTCTTTTAATTACATTTAAAAATCATTCACTCCTTGCTAATCGCAATATTCTTTCCTGTAAATATATTTGATGCCTCACTTTGTATATTTTAAACTTTTCAGTAAAGGTATATTATTTTAGTTTACAAAATCAAATGCATTATCATAAATACTGAGATCTAGATAGCAAGAATAGTAAGTATTGTTAGCATAACAAATTACTACAAATAGAGTGGAATCACAAATATCGGGTGTATGCAATATACTGCGTTCTGGATTTCTGTGCAAAAAGTGATCCAATTAATTTTCATAACCTTTTTCTTTCCTGTAACTTGCCAAGGGTCTAGTATACAGTGCAGGAGAGCATGTATGCACGTCAATAACGTTCACAGCATGTTTTGTATTGACGTGTATAACCATCAATACCGCCAGGGGGGTTAAGCAGAATTATTATTAAAATAATAATAATAATCGGAACATTTATATAGCGCTTTTCTCCTGTCAGACTCAAAGCGCTTAAGAGCTGCAGCCACTGGGATGCGCTCAAGAGGCCACTCCTGCAGTGTTAGGGAGTCTTGCCTTGGACTCCTTACTGAACAGGTAACGAACCCTGGTCTCCCATGTCAAAGGCGGTGCCCTTAACTAGTACACTATCCAGCCAATGCATGTGTGTAAAATTTACGCACGATGAGTAGAGCGTAATGCATTGAATGTAATGTATATTAGTTCATACATCACATTACTTGCTATATAGCCATTCAGTGAAAGGTTTAGTTTTGCCATAGCTAAATGCGTAGTTACTGCTTGTCCAGCAAATAGCAGGTTAACAATAATCATTGCATCAATAACTAACTTTCAATTCCGCTGCAGTATTTTCTTTTACATTTATTAAATGTCAGTAACCGATACCATCATGACAATTCATGTTTTTTCTGATTGTCGCTGAGATGAATCACAAACTGGCTTCTTCTATTCAAGTATTTCTTTGGTGATAATATCTCACTGCTGGAGTTCAATTTACACCCCCATTATGGGCATTATATTGTCAAATTATAGTGCCATAGTCGCCTGCTGTCTTTTCTGTAATGTAAAGAAAATGAATACAATGAGAAACAACCATGGCTTTATATCAACTTTATATCTGATCTCAGGATAAAGACAGACACAGGGATGCATCCATATAACCTACCGGCATCCAAGCACAATGGAAATATAGGGGGACCGCACACATCACATCAAGCTGTCTTTGTCTAATGCAGTCCTATACAAATGATGGGGTTGATTCAGTAGCACTGCAGTAAGATATGGTACCTGCACATACATTACCAGTGGGTACCATTATTTACATGCAAGTTAGTGCATTATAAGTAAGCACTGCTTTTTATGTGCATGCAGACAGCTGAGCATACAGTATATGCCCGGCAACTAAAGCTTAAAGGACAACTAAACTGTAATATTTAAAATACATAAATAAATATGTACATACTATAATTTACAGTAGGTAGAAAAAATATGGCTGACCGGTCAGATTTTGTACTACTCCTTCTCCTCACGGGAATGTTCAGTTCTTTATTTACAAAAGCATTTACTGAACAGTTGCTCAGTCTAACTGCAAAATTAGTGTGCAAACCCAGACGTTGAACTCCTAGCCATCAACTGCAGGCCCAGGTACTCACCTAGGGAGTTCTCCTCCTTCATCCTAATAGGAGTCTACATCCCACCGGACTCCGACACCAGGAATGCCCTGAGAGCACTGAGCGACTATATCTCGGGGTGGGAAACTGCTTCCCCTGAGGCCCTCATCATCACCCTAGGGGACTTCAACAGTGCAAACCTGCGACAGGAACTGCCCCACTTCCAGCAGCACATCACCTGCCCCACCAGGAACCACAACACCCTGGACAAATGCTACACGGCCCTCAGAAATGCCTACAAGGCCTCTCGAGGCGCTCCCCTAGGGAACTCAGACCACTGCGTGATCCACCTGATCCCCACTTACAGAAGGCAGCTGGAGACGACAAAGCCCATCACTAGAACTGTCAAAAAGTGGTCCGAGGATGCAAAATTGAGGCTGCAGGCATGCCTGGATTGCACCGACTGGCCGACCCTGGAGGCACCCACCTTGGAGGAATGGTCTGAAAACATCCTCTCCTACGTCCGCTTCTGAGAGGATGCATGCATTCCAACCAAAACCTTCAAAGTCTTCCCAAACGATAAGCCCTGGTTCAACAGCAACCTACGACGTCTCCGGAAGATCAAGGAGGAGGCTCACAAGTCGGGCACCCCAGAAGAGTACAGGGAAGCCAGGAATACCCTGAACAGAGAACTGAAAGCAGCAAAAAGGACCTACTCTAATAAGGTAGGCCTCAGCCTACAGTCCAACAACTCGCGGGAAGTCTGGAAGGGTCTCAAGGCGGCAACGAACTTCAAACCTCCCCTTCACCAAGCAGCTTCCAGCTCACAACTGGCGGAGGAACTCAACGAGTTTTATTGTAGGTTTGACCTCCAATCCAAGCAGCCTGTGGCCCCAGCATCCCAGCCAGCTCCAGACTTCATGGCATCCGCGACAGAGGACGCCCAGGGCCCCCCAGGGGCCAGTGGAATCCCCGCTCTGACCGCAGTACAGGAAGAGGATGTGCTACGACTCCTCCGCAGACTCAATCCCAGGAAAGCCTCGGGCCCGGATGGGGTGTCCTCACTCTGCTTGAGAACCTGCGCAATCCATCTAGCTCCCATCCTCACCTCCCTCTACAACAGATCCTTATCAGAAGGAAAGGTCCCCCCCTGCTTCAAAAGGTCCACAATCATCCCAGTCCCCAAAAAACCAGGGAACACGGAACTCAACAACTTCAGACCCGTAGCCCTGACCCCCATCACCATGAAAGTATTCGAGAGGCTGGTGCTGGCCCACCTGAAGCACTCCACCAGCTCCCTCCTCGAACCACTCCAGTTTGCCTACAGGGAAAACCGATCAGTTGACGATGCCATCAATGTCAGCCTGGCATACATCTCGGAACACCTCGACAGCCCAGGGGCCTATGCAAGGGTCCTTTTCCTGGACTTCAGCTCGGCTTTCAACACCATCTGTCCGGACATTCTGATCAACAACCTTGCGCATCTTGGGGCAGATTCCCTCCTCTGCAGGTGGGTGAAGGACTTCCTCTCCAACAGAACTCAACGGGTCAAGCTTGGCAGTCGCATCTCCAGCGAAAGAACCACCAACGTCGGTGCTCCGCAGGGCTGTGTGCTGTCCCCTCTCCTGTTCTCTCTGTACACGAACAACTGCACCTCGGCCTCAGACTCCGTCAAAGTTACCAAATTCGCAGATGATACCACGCTTATCGGCCTCATCGACAGAAACAGAGAGGACAATTACCGAAACGAAGTTGCGAGGATCTGTAACTGGTGCAAGGCCAACAATCTTGTTCTCAATGCGGCAAAGACTGTGGAACTTATCGTGGACTTCCGGAAACTCCCTCCGGCCCCCCTACCTGTGTACATCGATGGGTCCGAGGTCTCCAGAGTCCAAAGCGTTCGGTTCCTAGGCTCAACCCTAACAAGTGACCTCAAATGGGAGCAGAACACCTCCAGAACCCAGAAGAAAGCTCAACAGCGGCTTTTCTTCCTACGCCAACTGAAAAAATTCGGAATGTCATGGGATCTTCTCACCAGCTTTTACTCCGCGACCATCGAATCCATCCTCTGCTGCTCCATCATCGTCTGGTACGCAGGAGCAACCGCCAAAGACAAGTATAAACTCCACAGAGTGATAAAGTCAGCAGAAAAGATAATTGGCGCCCAACTGCCCTCACTAGATCTCCTCTACTCCATGAGAATGAAGACAAGAGCCTCCAAAATCTTACTCGACCCCTCCCACCCGGGCAGACGATACTTTGAGACCCTTCCACTGGGACGTCGTCTCAGATCCATCCCCGCCAAGACCACTAGGCGCATGAACACCTTCTTCCCCCAAGCAGTTCTCTTGTTGAACTCACTGAACTCAAAACACCTCCCCCCGGCCTACATTACGGGGGACACTTTAGCCCCAGGCATTCCCTCCTCCCAGCTGTAAACTCGGACTGAAACATGGACCCCCACAGCAGCAATCCCTGTCCCCCCCCCCCCCCCCCAGGACTCTAATTGAAACTAAGATGCTTTAAATGTATGTATGTCCTGCTTGCCTCCGCTATGTTTGCAAACATGTGCTGTTATATGTTCCGGATTTACTCTTGCCATGTGAACCACAAGCAATTCCGGGTACACCTCTGGTGTGCTTGGCGATAATAAAGATGATTCTGATTCTGATTCTGAAATCTAATAGTATCCAACTGGAAATCAAAGGATCCTTCCTCACACCAACAAGTGATCAACGGTGACATGAAAAATAGATTAAAGCAAACCAGAGACGAAGAATAAGAAAGATTTGATACTTACCCGGGACTTCCTCCAGCCCCATAAGCACGTCTGAATGCCTCACCATCTTCCCGCGGTCTGCCGCAATCAGCCCCGGTAACTGGTTCAGTCGCGTCAGTCAGGGTCTTCTGCACAAGCGCAGACCTAATACACTTCTACATGAAACAAACAGCCAAGACATACAAGAATTGTTTCATATTTCAAAATTGTATTCAGGCTCTACACTGGCACTGAACTATGGTTGATTGCTTTTGTTATGAGGCTTGGTTAGGGGCATGTTAAAGTTTATGATTTAGTTGTATATTGCAGGAAAATGTCCATTTCAGCTTAAAGAGGAGCTGTCAGCCATACTACCTCAAAATAAAAAAACACATATATAAGTAGATAAATACTTGCTCTACTTACATAACATATGTATTGCACTGTCCAAGTTTTGATTTTAGTGATTTTTCTACAGTAGAAAAAAAGAAAAAATCCTTGTTAGCATTTTTTTTTAAGTGTGGCTATTTTTAAAGCCAATCCTGATGTAATTTCCTCCTTTCTTTCCTCTGCCTGATATGCCCGCCCTTGACTATAGAAAGTGCATTGTCTCAGCATGAGAAATACTGGCCAATCAGAGAGGAACAGATGTGTGGGAGGGGAAAACAGGAGGCTTCAGCCAATCAGGCTGCATTAGTTAAGTCTAGGGGAAAGTAGAGTAGCAAAAAAGGATAACCCAGCATGCCCTGCAACTTCCTATTTGCGTGCCAAATAAGAGTCAGGTAAACTGGGGAATGATTATTTATCAACAAGAAAAGTAATGGTAATTTAACTTTTGGATTGCCTGGTTAGCATCCTTATAACTTGTTAACCAGATAAAAATAAAGAATTGATATTTGATTGTATGCCCGACAGTTACACTTTAAAAATAAATTCTCACAATTATTATGTATGTCAATGTAATATCAACAATAATATGGCAATTGTTTACTGTGTGACTTAAAAGTTTTCAATAAAAAAATCAAGGCTGAAAAAAAAAATAGCGTGCAAGCGAGTAGGGAAGCTGACTGACATATTTGTATAGCTCCTTTCCAGGGAGTGCTTTTATAAAGAATAAAGGTAATACTGAGAATCTCCCACAAAAAGATGGTCTAGTCTAAAATCTGTCAGATCTTTTTAATACCTACTGTAAGTGACAGCAACATAGGAACAACGTAATTGATAGTGCATTTGCAAATAATAGTGGTCCCTCCATGATGTGCTTATGTTCAGACATGTGGGAAGCCAGAAAACAAGGAGTATGACCCACCCACCCCTTCCTTGAGGTTATATCCACCCTGCTTCCTGGCAATAGAAACTGATAATGAGCAGAGGAAATCCTTGTGAGCATATCCCAGCTCACTATAGCCGTTATCAGTGAGGGCTGGTTCCTTCCAGAGAAGGAGGAATATTTTTATATATACATTTAAAAAAAAAAGTTATTATAATATTTATTAAAGCTTAAAAAGATGCTTTAGTTAGATAAAATCAACGGCAACGGCCATGAAGCAGGGAATAAATGATGAAATTGTTGGTGGCAAGCTTGCAAACTGCCTTATAGGTTTTGTGATTTTTCCTGGATCACTGGTCAGCCACAATTACCAAACCAATAATAAATTAGGCACACATTGCAAAATAAATTGGAATTTAATTTACTGGTAATTGCAGGTTCCATGCCTCATGGAAGATGCAATAATTCATAACAATGTTAATATTCTGTTACTCCATATAATATTTCCCCCTGTGTTCATAGCTGAACTTATCCTAATGTTTTACACCCACTTCTGCTCTGTCTAGTGTATCTGTATTACTTATAGCAAAGCTTTAACCTGGTATCCAGCAAGCCTTAAACAATATAAATATCCCACCAGGGACGCGATGGGACACCAGGAAAACCAGGATATCCAGGAACAAATGGCAGACCAGTAAGTAAAGACCCAAATGCATCTAAATCCATTGTTTTATGAACCGTCTTGCTTTATATTCTGCTCAGTATCAACCATCCCCAATAACATCTAGCAATTTTTGGCAGACTTCGCTTATCACTGGTTGCATGGAAACTTTTTGATCTAAGAAGAAAAAATATATGTTGGTGTATCTTGTAGATGGTTTTATCACAACAATGTGCCCTAAAATACAATCAGCAGAATTCATATGACGTACATGTACTTGAAATACAGGATTAGGCGTGTTTTATGTACTAACGCTTAAATGTTTACTTAAAATATATCATACTTGGCTTTTTTTCTTCCTTTGCTATATACCATTCTGCATTGATTTCAGCAAAACTTTCTTCCACAGTCATTCAAGACTATACCGATATTGACAGATCAGTGGAGTGACAGCTAAAGGATTGACTACTAGTGTTTTTTACTATTGTCTTTTTTAGTAATTTAAGTTTCTTATGGGGTTGAACATTTAAAGCATTGCAGCACAGTCTCCATCACCTAGTCCCATTAGTTAAAGCAAACTTAAACTTAGACGTGTTTTCTACTGACACTACTCCCATTGCAGTTAGTGTATGGACTGAAGAGTTGACAGTTCATCAGTTCCTGAGCCAGGAGATGCAATGATCTGAAGAGATGTTAAGTTCTTCACTGACTGCATCAATTGCAATAGTGTCTATTGACCTATAAAGGTACTATCCTCACTATATTTGCCTGTTTCTGTAGGTTAAAGCAAACCTAAATTGAAAATGAAAACTCAAAATAAACATACACAGGTTATTCCTCCTGTGTAGTCTACTCCTTAATCACTTTTTCCTCCCCTGTCCTCCATTTTAAAAATGGTGATGACCTACAGGGTCAGCACACTATTAAACTGTAACACTTGAGCCATAGGGAAACATTGACATTACCTTGCACATCAGTTTCCCTTTCAGTTATAACTGACAGTAACTGATATATAACTGACAGCAACTGATATCAGTTGGGATCAGTGGTAGAAGAAAATTGTGAGCTTTTGAGAGGAACTGACTGTGAGGTAAGTATGTAATATTCATTTGCAGGTGTTTATTAAAATAATATTACTTGGTTCAGGTTCCCTTTAAATACTGTAACCATGAGACAGGATGACTTTTTTTCTGCCCATAGATCTTCATTTAGCACTTCCTGTATCATAGCTTTAAGTGCAAGTCTTCCAAGATAATTTATTCTGAGCCCCACCATCTTACAGTCTCAATAGCATGATGCTAAAGAGCAAAGCAGCAGGATCAGCCTGCCAACCAACTCTGCTGATAACACATTCTGCTCTGCTACTTAATGTCACAAGACCACATATTTAAAGTATATTTAGATTTGAGACTTGAAAGGGAATTAGAGATACATATTTAAAATACACAACATTTCACCCCTAATGCCCCATATTTCAACTGCTTGTATTAACAGAAAGCGCATTAAGATCTGATAAAAGGATAACAAGGAGCACAGTAACCCTAGACTTAAAGAGGAACTCCAGTGAAAATAATGTAATAAAAAAAGTGCTTCATTTATGTATAAATTATTTAGTCAGTGTTTGCCCATTGTAAAATCTTTTAAATCCCTGATTTACATTCTGACATTTATCACATGGTGACATTTTTACTGCTGGCAGGTGATGTAGCTGCTGCTTGCTGTTTTGGCAGTTGGAAACAGCTGTAAACAGCTATAAACTGCTATTTCCCACAATGCAACAAGGTTCACAGACAGGAAACTGCCAGGAGTACCATGGTACTCAGAGTTTCTTGTGGGAGGGGTTTCACCACAATATCAGCCATACAGAGCCCCCTGATGATCCGTTTGTGAAAAGGAATAGATTTCTCATGTAAAAGGGGGTATCTGCTACTGATTGGGATGAAGTTCAATTCTTGGTCACGGTTTCTCTTTAAGACTGCAATGCTGTTTGACTGCAGCATCAGATTAGTCACAGTAACAGTACTACAAGCAGCTAACATTAACACAGGCACATTTTTGTGCCCAAACAGAATAATTAGATTTTTATTATAGTAGATTTATCAACACAAGCTATCAAATTATATTATTCTCAAGTCAGTTATTCAACCCCTGGTATGGCTGTCACTATATATGCTCCCTGTTCAGCTACTAAGATCCTCTCTGCTCTTTTTATTTGTTTTACTACATTGAACTGCTATTAAATATGTTATGTCTTTTTTATTTAGGGAGACAAAGGAGACAAAGTAAGTACAGTTTGTTATACTATGATACAGTATGAAGGACTTTAACATTACAGTGGTTTTAATTAGAACTTCTAGTCAAGTTCTTTGTATCCTCTTTCTGTGATGTTATTTTAAATGAATGTAATTTTTTTTAAAAAAATTACAATAGTTTTAAAATAATATTGAGTGTATATTAAAATTCTGTACTTTCAATTTATTTTTGTACTTCACACCTGAACCAGGGGGGAAAAGTTGACTTTTACTTACCTGGGGCTTCTTCCAGCCTGCTTAGTCTTTGAGGTCCCTCGGTATCCTCTTGCTTCACTATATTGTGCCGCTGTCCCCAAATTAAAGTTTGCAACCCGGACCGGTGAAGTACATGCATTGTCCTGCCAATGCGCCTCCTTGATCGCACTCCCGTACCTGGGGGCATTCTGCACATGTGCAATTCATAAAGACTTGCTAACTTGTGTATATTATAAGCAAAACAAAAAACTTAAAATAAGAAATATGTGTCTGTTTTAAATGTTTCTATAAGACAGTCTGGTTATTTATGTATACTTCAAGCCTTCTCCAAATACCGTTATTTATGTATACTTCAAGCCTACTCCAATAAACGTATTTTGTGGATTATAAGACGCTCCTAACCATAAGATGCACCTAGATTTAGAGGACAAAAACCAGGGGAAAAATATATATATACTAAATCTGGTGCATCCATGGTGAAGGCATCTTGAAGGGGCATCTACCTCATACCCCCTTGTACTTCTTGTGTCTCCTTGTGTCCTCCTCTGTTCCCTATGTTTCCTCCTGTTTTCCCCATATGTCCGCCTCTGTCATCTTTGTGTCCTTCTCTATGGCCCTTTGTGTCCCCCTTGTGTCCCCCTCTATGCCACTTTGTGTCCCCCTGTGTCCTCCATTTGTCTCCCTATGTCCTTCTCTGTATGGGCGCAGTACAGGGATTCTCTGACATTAAGGCAGGTTGGAAGTTCGTATTGGCAGGCGTTCACAAGTCAGGAACTCCCTGCATTTAAACTATAAGATGCAGTGAGTTTTTTTTCCCCACTTTTGGAGAGAAAAGGTGAGTCTTATAGTCAAAAAAATACAGTACGTACTTTTTTAATTAGTCAGAAGTATTAAAATATGCATGTAGCTTTGATTTAAAAAAAAATAATTATTCCATCTAACCAATTTTTAACGGTATGCTAATTTATTATTTATGCTCAGATCTATAGTGCATTGTGGGGTTTTCTGTGTTGAGAGAGAGCAGGGCCGGTTTAAGCAACAATGGGGCCCCAGGGCAAAATAAACCTGGGGGGCCCCCCTCAACAGATACCCCGGAGCAAAAATTGGCATTAAGGGACCTTTTTTGCAGCTGGTATAGTCAGGGTTTGAAGCCTCAATCGGTCGGAGCTCCACATTCTGGCTACCCCGGCCTGCATGGGGGACAAGGGGTTAAAAAGTTTCAGGAGGGGGGACCCCACATAATTTAAAAAAAAAAAATTCCCACACTCTAAACATAAAAAAAAAATTGGGAAAAAAGGAAAAAAATGCGAGGGATCTTCATACAGCCATATTGCGGCTGTATAGCGATCCCTGGCCAAAGCGCTGCGGCTGCGTATGGACCCCCTGGAAACCCCGTCAGGAAATGTATTGCTCTTTCTTTTGATGCATGTAAAATTACACTACCGTTAGGTTTGCTACTAAAAGTGACATTTACCGCATTTAAAAGTATACTTTTTTCCTTTGAAACTTTAACCACTTCAGCCTACAGCGTCGAAAATCTTAAGCATCCGAGCAATGTTCACCTCCCATTCATTCGCCAATAACTTTATCGTTACTTATCACAATTAATAGATCTATAGCTTGTTTTTTCTGCCACTAATTATGCTTTCTTTGGGTAGTACATTTTGCTAAGAGCCACTTTACTGTAAATGCATTTTAACAGGAAGATTAAGATAGAAATGGAAAAAAATCATTATTCCTCAGATTTTGGCCATTATAGTTTAAAATTAATACATGCTACAGTAATTAAAACCCATGCATTTTATGTGCCCATTTGTCCCGCTTATTACACCGTTTAAATTACGTCCCTATCACAATTTATGGCGCCGATATTTTATTTAGAAATAAAGGTGCATTTTTTCAATTTGCGTCCATCACTATTTATAAGCTTATAATTTTAAAAAAATTAATAAGATACTCTCTTGACATGTATATTTAAAAAGTTCAGATCCTTAGGTAACTATTTATGTAGTTTTTTTTTTTTTTTAATTGTAATTTTTTTTATTTTTTTTTAAATACAAAAATGTATTTGGGTAATTTTAGTTTGGGAGGTAAATAGCTAATTTTAGATGTAATATAATGTATTTTTTTATTTAATTTAGGTATGTGGGTGCAGCAGTTTACCATTTGGCCACAAGATGGCCACATTCAAAAAATTCCTAGATGCGAACGATCTCGCATCTAGGAACTATAAGAAGAAGGTGATGTTTCCTGGGGGCAGAAATACCGCGCTCTCTGATGAGAAAGCGTCAGCATTTCTGCCGGAGACTTAGATCGGTGAATGGGAATTATATTCCCATTCACTGATCGGGGGGCAGCGGGAGGCAGCGGGAGCGCGCGAGGGCGCGCGCCCGATCGCGCGCACCACACGGCTGCAGCAGCAGTGCCCATCTGGACGGATATATCCGTCCAGATAGGGCGAAGTGGTTTAAATCGATTTTCTCTAAAACTATAAGGTCTTTTTGAAAAATAGTTTTTTCCTCTTATTCCCAATGATCTCCTTAACATATCCTGCAAATTTAGGGTTTCTAGAATTTAAGGTGGATTTGCTATTAACCATTCGGCTAGTTTTTAAATGTGCATTTTTTTTCCTTTGAAACTTTAAAATCGATTTTCTCAAGAACTATGAGGTCGATTTGAAAAATTATTTTTTCCTCTTGTAGCCACTGGGGGCCCCTACAAGCTCTGGGGCCCTGGGGCAGCTGCCTCCTTTGCCTTAATGGTAGCGCCGGCCCTGTGAGAGAGCCATATGGTACATTTTATAATAGTTACAGGATTTGTGGTAGGGAAAAAATTACTGCAATAAAGTTCTCTCACAGTAGAAACCCCCCTTTTATACAGAAGAGGCTCCCCAAAGAGGCAGGAAATGTTTAATGCATGTTTATCTCTTAGGTTACTGTTTCCAAAAGGACAGTTGAAAGAACACCTAGAATTAAGGGTTTTCAAGTATCGTATATTTTTTAATACCTGTTTAAGCCAAGCAGCTGGATTTGATGGTGGCATATCGATCTCATTTTAGGGAGACAATGGAGTATGTACCTGTTCTCCGGAACAACGGTTGGTAAGTAACTCCTCCCACTGGGAACTATATGTCCAAACACTGGTGTGCCTCACCTAAATATTTTATCACTCTCCAGGATTCAATCCCTAGTGATTTCTGGCGGTATGGAATTCAGGTGAGTTTTAGTATACCTTTTTTTTTTAAATGTTTTACCTCACCGAGTGTTGCCAGGATAATTTTCTCTCTTCTGTTATGAAAAGAAAAATTACACAGTTTACAAAGTTCAAATGGATCCTATAGTAACGCTTATGATGGCAGCATTTCATTTACTGTACACACTTCCTGTACGGTCATGGCAATTAAGCCAAGATTTGGGTGTGACTATACCCTTCATTGTTATTTACGTACTATTAGAAAGTATTGTGGTGCATTCTGTAAATTTGGGCGCACAGTGCACCACTCAACAGCGAATGCATTATTCAACGCCTAAAGCATTGTGGCTAAGACATTCATCTGCTAACACTCATTACAATAACTTGTCTTAATGGCTGGGATCATGCCCAATTCTCCTTGCAGCCTTTTCTCTCATTCGCCTTCCTGTATAAGACAGCAACTAGTTGCATTCACAAACAAATTAAGAATTAACATTACAGACCCTGCTAAGTGATAATCATTTACGGATTTTTTTCCAAATAAAACAGTGGCCTTTACTATTGGGGATGGTCTCTGAGATGCAAGTATTTCTGACTTGATACAGAATTATGCAAATTGGTATGCAAACATATGCGGCTTGAAAATGTGCCAATCAAATTAATCTGTGGTGGGACTTAATTTATCCGTTTTCAAGCTGTATATATTTGCATTCAAAATTTCCATAATGTTGCATCAAGTCGGCATTATTTGCCTTTCATTGACCACCACTAATTGCTACTCAGGAGAAACGAGGAACATTTTTCATTTTACATAATGTCTTAGGCAAGATTTCTAAATATAGTTTTTTAAAGCCCAAGTCAAGAAGTAACTAATTTGAAATGTTTTTGTTTGATATTGATAGTTTGTTATGAGGTATAGCATAAAAATAAGGGGGTAGGGGTCTGGGGAAGTACTCCTGGGAGTACATGGGAGAGGGGGCGGAGAAGGCATATGGGAGTTGTCTTGATTCTTTTTTTTTTTTCATTTTGCCCAGCAATGGAGCTGATTTTGAATTTTGTGAAGACAAAGGTTTCTATGAAAGTTACAAAATCAAATTTTCCTGCTGATATTAAAGTGGGATTTAACTCCCCAAAGTAAATAATAAGTACCTATTCTTAGCAACATAAAAGTTAATTTCAAACTATTCCCTCCAATTGAAAAGCTTGTAATTACTAAACTGAGGGCAATACAAGCTAATACTGCTCTTACAGTCGGCAATAAAAATCATTGCCAAGCAGGAGAATCTCTCTGCCCCGCCTCCTCTGCCAAAGTGACGTGTCATCATGGCAATGGCTGATGCATCACTGCTGTCTGGACCAAACTGCCCGGCTTTTATGTGCTTTTAGGTGGTGAAAGTGTGCCGCTTTTGCAAAAGTCTATGTAGATCAAACCATGGATTGCTAAGATATTAGTAAAATTGGCAGCCGTGCTCTGCACAATACATTTCATGTCAACCATTGCAACAATAAATTTCTGTTACAAAAACAAAAACAAGACATGATCACATAAGGACAGTATCTGTATGATTAACTAACATCTTTATTTAATATCTATTGCCATGTTCACATCTTCTTGTCCCTTACAGGTCTTTAATTTAAATTACCTCCTAACCTATGTCTGTTTGCTGATCTCTCTATATCAGGGACCCCCTGGACCACCTGGACCACCAGGTCCTCCTGGATTACCCGGACACCAGGTGAGGTGTATTCTTAATTTATTCATAGAGATAATATTTAAACATAATAAACATACTGGTAGCAGTATCTCCACAGCTAGAATGGTCTGCACACTGAACGCAGAGGAGAAATAAATAGTAAGACTACAGAAGCCAATGTAAGAATGCATGCTTTTCGCACTGTGTTACAAATGTATTTAGAACAACCTATGCAGTTAGGAGGCATATTTTAAATATCTTAGATATTGACCCTCATGTTTTATATTTATAAACTGACCATAGAAAAAGCTTGTACCCTCAAGACACGTTAGAGCAAAAGACATTAGTACTATGGTAAAGGCTCTTACTTACAAACCTATTAAAAAAAAAGATCAGCCTACATCATGAAGAGTTAGGTGATCGTTAGATCATTATTTTAAGATGTCTATTAGTGATGGGCACAAATTTTGCATAATTATGGATTCACATCTAGTGATGTGAAATTACGTAATTCAAAATTTTGGGGAAAAGTACTTAATTGTAATTCATTTATTTTGTAAACATAAACCGTAATTTGGTGTCAACTTTAGCGGTTATTAGCTACAAAGTCTTTTTAAAATGTTATTTTTACTTATTCCAACTATTCTCCGTAATATATGTAGCAATTTTGGTGACAATAGCTTTGCTATTGACCGCCTAAGTCGGCACAAAATTAAGTGAAATTTATGCAAAATTACAAATGGATTGCACAAAATCAATTGAATGTCCAAATCGTAATTACATACGGTCGTAATTGCAAATATTTACGCAAAATTTTGCGTAATCATAATTGGCAGATTATGATCCTCACTACTGTCTATATAAGAAACAATTAGTGGTTCTCAGTACCACTGAGTTCAAATTAAAGCAACTGGGAACAAATAACTCTCCATTTGCTGTAATAGATGCGTGTTAGCACTCAAAGAGTAGAGTTAATGCATTCTGAAGTCTGATATCAAGATTCAAAACAGTTATACTTAGAATTTGATACCTAAACAGAGCAATATCCTGTACACTGCACCTAGTCAGTCACACTGTTATGTCTACAGATCTGTTGTGCAGAATTCATGGAACCCTGAGAGAGGTCATTTGTAAAGGTGGCCATACACTAGGCAGCTTGGTGGCCAATCGGCCATCCGGTTTGATTATTATAATCAAATCAGATGAAAATCGGTGCCGCCAAGATCATACCCAGTCAACGATGTAACTAATTGTGGGCTGAAATTGGATGCATGTATCAGTTGGACATGCTGCAAGATGTAGGGCTGACTTGTTCAATCAGGTGAGTGATATCGGGACGAGCAACAAACGCAACAAAAATCCCTGCGCTGTTTCCCCAGTGTATAAATGTGCACGCATTTATACATTACTTGTCCTGTGTCACAGTGCCCATCCCTCTTCCAAATCCACCGCTCTTCCATAAGCAGTATACACGCAGCCGGTGCATAGCATGTGGCGCATGTGTGACATCATACATTTGCCACACTGGCAGCGTGTATAGGGCTAATGCAAGAGTGGTGGATTCGGAAGACGGACGGGCACCATGACACAGGACAGGTAATGTATAAATGCACACACGCATGCACATTTTTGATCTAGGGGAACAGCGGCGAGGTGAAAGACACGAGAGACTCATCCTATTCCCGAGAGATTTCATGCTGAAATTGATCGAGCATCAGCCTGCGGTGTATGGGCAGCTGTCAGATGTCTCTTCGATCAGATTCGATCAGAGAGAGATTTGTCTCTTGGTCGAATCTGCCCATCATCGCCTGATGTATGGCTACCTTTAATGTCCGGCTGGTTGGGCAGATGAGAAAATAGCTTCTGACGCACGTAATATAGCAGAATACAAGGGATTTAGTAACATCTTTGTGTATGTATTCTTAATGAGCATTAGCTTAACCTGTATAACTGCATTATGGAGGGAGGTAAATTGTTGAAATAAGTACACTACAAAGCAATGGTAGTCATCTATCATGTAGGGGCTGAGTAACATTTCTGTACTGTGTATCCTGTTAGCACTGAGGTCTTGGTATTGGTAGTTCAATAAGTGGATGCAAGAAACACAGTGCAGATGATGGAGACTCCAGCATATGCCTTAGCCCCAGATTTCTTCCTTGACTGTAGGGTTTGCCCGGACACAATGGTATGCCAGGACCACCTGGAGTGCCAGGAGATCTGGTAGGTATAGAGCGCTGGTGTGCTTCTGCTGTGTGTCAGTGCCACGCTCTCTACATGTACCCCTAATCCTTGTTACACAAAGAAAGTTGAGAAACCGTGATATGTGCACACTTTCCTTCCCCTTTTCTGGTGTCGTTATCTTGTCATTTCGCTTTGCAGGGTCCCTGTGCAATTATGTGTGTCCCATATGATCCCGTTACCGATTACCAGTGTCTTACGCTTATTTACTTCTGTTCCAATTACCAGTTTCTTACATCCATGTGTTTTTCTTTTTCAGGGACCCCTGGCTGCAGAAGGAAACATTGATATCCTGAAGGTGAGGATGTCATAGGGATTGAGAAAAACTATGTGAGACTACATAAAAGGTTTAATTTATTTTAGTAGCCCGTTTTTTTGAAGTTTATGTATCTAGTGGAAAATCCTTGGAACATTCGACAAGCCACTATGTGGGGGTGAACTAGTTTTTCTAATATCCCCCTACTTCATACAGAGTATTTGTGGGGACTGTGCCAATATGCAGAAAACTCCCAGCGCCATGAAAGGAGAGAAGGGAGAGCAAGGACAGCCTGGCATTCCCGGCGGAGAGGACTGTGAGAGGGTATGAAGACAAAAAACAAATGTCTGAAAAGCATGAGTGCTATGTTGGCATTTATGTGTCTCTGTTTAGCTGAATGGCTCAGATGTGTTTGTTGGTCAAAGTGATTGCATGGATGACAAGGACAACACATTATATGATCAGCACTCCATGATGCCCAGCTATGTAGCGCTCTTTATTGGCATTTTACTTAGCAAGCAATATTTTAAAGCAACAGGTTATCTAGTTAGAAGGTGATAGAAGCAGCTGTAGATGGCCTAGCATTGTATTATTTGTTTTATTTGATGTTGCTTGGATATGTTGGCAAACAAATTTAGCCAATGCATATTCATACATGTCGTTATCCTATGGTTAAGCACATAGTCAAAAATACTTGAAATTGCAGTACTGGCACATCAATCTTATTAACCTGAGAGGATGTAGCTGAAGCAGACCCCAGCATCCAAGCAGAGTAATTTAGCTTAGTTCATCTGATACATACAGTTACCACCCATTCCTACTAACATGCCAAGTACTAGCTAGCCCTCAGCTAGCGCACGGGAGCAGCTGACTGGTGGTAAATTCACCCGTTTCAGCTCCCTTGTGAAAGAGGCCCAATGGTTGGTGTTATCTTATTTAAAAAAAAGATACAAACCATTGAGAATTAACAATGTGATACAGTGTATTGCCAAAGAGAGAACACTGGTAAAGCTTTGTGGTTTTGTACAGTTTTAATGTGAGGTTTAGACAGTAAAGTGTGGTTGTGTTTCAATGTGTCCCTCCCTGATGCTGCATTTTGTCTATAAAACATGCTTTTCATAAATGTGTTAAATGGGGTATCTAACAACTTAACACAGAAATGTAGAGTACTGGAACAGCACATTACCTTTTTGGTTTTTGTCTTTTCCTACTTCTCTTAAAAGTTTGCATGCTGTCTGATTCTGAATTTATTGTATTTAAAGTGTTAGTGTACTCATACTGCAGCGGAGTTCAAATGTCTTAAAGAGACTGCAATTTAAAAAATAATAACAAAAACAGATACTCACCTTGGGTGGGGGAAGCCTCTGGATCATAATGAAGCTTTCCTCATTCTCCACAGCCAGCCCAATCCAGCACTGTCACCCCCTAACCAAAATAATAACAGTGGCCTGCTTGCACATGTGTACTAGCGGCTTCCCGCTTGGGCTGCGGTGGAAATAGCCAAGCCTGATTGGGTTCCCTCTGCTGTGCAAGTGCAGATGGCATGCGCAGTAGAGTGGATCCAACTGGGCTCGGTTATGTCTGCTGGAGCCCTAGCAGAAAGCCTGTGCACCTGTGTGCATCACCAACAAGCAGACGTTTTGGGGGTCCCACCTCTGCATCCCCTCCGCTGAGGAGGACGGGGAAAGGCTCTTTAGGAACCAGAGTCTCCCTCCTGAGGTAAATACCCACTAGGAGCACTTTTTTTCCTTTACAGGGTAACTTTAAATACTTGTTAAGTGTCCCTCTGATCTTCATTATTCTGTCTGTGGACACTAATATCATTATCTGCACCTACAGACTACCTGAGGAGAAAATAGATGTACAAATTACACCACATTCCAAATTATTATCCAAAATGTTTTTAAGTGTTATAAAGATAAAATATTTTGTTTTTCAATGAAACTCATGGATGGAATTGTGTCTCAGGGCTCTTTTTATCACTGAAATCAATCTCAGACACCTGTGAGAATTGGTTTGCCAGGTGAGCCCATTTAAAGGAAAAACTACTAAAGAAGGCTGATCCACATTATTAAAGGTACACACCACATAGGAAAGGTAGATCTGAACACAACCGCACCACTCATAAATGTAAGCAAAATAATCCATCTCTATTCAATACCACAAAATCAGTTAGGACAATTAAAAACAGTTAAAATGCAAGTAACGGGTGGTAACAGTGACATGGTTGTCAAACAATAATAATAAAGGATAATGATCAAACCACAACAGGTAGTGCAAAAGTATTGTGGTATGATAATGTAAGCAGACATCAGAATAAGTCATGAAAAAATGCTCAATGTCCCCAAATATATAAAATATTACAGGTAAATAATGGCACAATAACTTCTCAATCAACATGGAATCCATAAATAGTGGAAATATGCAAACCGTGTAATCTGATCGTGAAAAGAGTTGAGGTGAAACCAATGCATAGTGCATAGAATTGAGGCAAAGATTAGCAAGACTGGGTAAAGAAGAAAACAGGAACCCAGCAAATATCTAGTGCTAGTGAGTGCTGTGTAACAGCAAGAAAATAGCCAAGTGATGAGCGGGGCAGTAATGCCCATGGTGTAAGGAGAGGAGAGGGGAGTGGAGGACGAGCGAGCAACAATGGAGCTTACGGAGCGGATGGACGGGATAGTACAGCCCTCTACCTTTCCTATGTTCCTATGTGGTGTGTATCTATTGTTGTAGATCTGGTTCTGCCATTACCACCATTACCTTATAACTGGTGTTTGGTGCTGGCCTTACTCCCCCTTTTTTATTTCCACATTATTAAAGGGGCACTATGGCGAAAATTATGCTGTCCCATTATCCCCACATCAGTTATTTAATATGGACAGCATACATTTTACCATAGAGTTTGTGTTAATAAAAATATCTCCTAACACCGCTTTACTCCTCCAAACAGCTTAGCAGCGACATTACATCAGATATCCCTGATAACAAAGTGTTGGACTGCTCTCCACAGACACTCTACAAAGCTGATTTATAACTCACACAGGACAGAGACCCATGCTGTTGCTTTTCATATGTTAACTAGCTAATTAAAAAAAATAAACAGGCTGCTAAATACTTACTTAGCAGCCTGTTAATTTATTTAGCTAGTTACATTTGAAAACAAAAGCAGCTCTGTAGTGTGTCAGCCAGCCTCTATAATTAGCTGTTAGAGTGTCTGCTAGCAGTGAAGCCAGAGGCTTAGAGTATGGTAATGACAGCTCAGCTCTTTGGGAGGGCAGAATTAGTGTTAAGAGCTACTTTTTATAACAACTACTCTGGTGAAATTTATTCTGTCCATAATAAATAACCGACGTGGGGATAATGGAACAGCATAATGTTCGCCATAGTGCCCCATTAATCAGACCACCATCAAGCAATATGGGAAAGGAAATGAACTTTCTGCTGCCAAAAAGCATGAAGTAGTTGAATGCCTTGGACAAGGTATGAAAACTTTAGATATTTCATGAAAACTTAAGCACGATTATTGTCATATTAAAATATTTGTGGCTCCTCTTTGGGTTAACTCACTGAATAATTTGGGTCTAAGGTCTGCTTTTTCGATGGCTGCAGTCGGACCAGAACTATAGACTAATCTTCAAACAATCTTGTTTACTGATGAGCACCAAGCAACCCTGGATGGTCCAGATGGATGGAGTGGTGGATGGTTGGTGGACGGTCACGATGTCCCAACAAGGTTGTGACGTCAGTAAGGAAGTCATGTTTTGAGCTGGAATCATGGGAAGAGAGCTAGTCTGCCCTTTTAGGGTCATTGAAGGTGTGAAAGCAGCCTCTGAAAAGTATTTTGAGGTCCTGACTGACACTTTCTTCCATGGTTCAAAAAGAAGAGCTGTGCTTCCCCTGACAAAATCATCTTCATGCATGGCAATGCAACATCTCATGCTGCAAGTTATACATCAGCATCATTGGCTGCTATCAGCATAAAAGGAGAGAAACGCATGGTGTAGACCCCGATCTCTCCTGACCTCGATCCTATTGAGAACCTTTGGAGCATCCTCAAGCAAAAGATCTATGAGGGTGGGAGGCAGTTTACATCCAAACAGCTCTGGGAGGCTTTTCAGATATCCTGAAAAGTAATTCATACAGAAACTCTCCAAATACTGTCAAGTTCAATGGATGAAAGAATTGTGAAGCTGTTATCAAATAAGGGTTCTTTTGTTAATATGTAACTTGAACTGTCAAGATGTTTTTGGTTGAAATAGCTTTTGAGTTTCATTAAATAGGACAGTGCATTTTACATTTTTTGTTTTTGAAAAACATAATGTTATCATTAGGAAGTTAAAAAAAATATGCTGACTGCCACTTGCATCAAATATAAAAAAATATAATTTGCATAATAATTTGGAATGTGGTGTACAGCTACTGTACCTGCTCAGAAACTCGGTGGCCCCCTCTCCTCTCCGTACTGCTGCTGTAGCCCCCTTTACATATGTGGGGCACATGCCCTGTCCATTGAATGCGTCCTTGTGAATCACATTGCTGAATGACTGTGCACACCACCATGGCTAAGAGCATCTTGGGCATGTGCAGTCTGGAAACAGTAATAACTGTGCATGCCCAGCACACTCCCCCAGAGGCTTCTGTGCACAGTGGTGTGGGAGCATGCACAAAGATGGTACATGGAATGGACACAACAGGGGCTACGCAGGAGCACAATGGAGAGACTGGTCACAAGAAGGAGCCATTGAGTGTCCCAATAACCAAAATAATGACCAGGTAGGTATTAGGTATTACATTTCAGCTGAGGCTTCATTTAAACACAAAATGTAACAAATGAGCTTGGGAAGTCTGAGAGCAATAGAGTAGGTTAGGATGTCTAGTCTATTTTCAGATTCATTACACTAGGGTGACCTGCTGAAGTCATAAGATAAGGTTAAAGCAATAATGCTAGCATATTGATCATTGATGAGAGACCCATACTATGAGATTTAACCACATTTAAGTATAAGTATGCTAACACTTTAAAATGTTTGAACTTGGTGGCCAGATAGAAAATAGAAACGCTGTCTCTGCAGGCAAAGTAAGTGGAAATGTTTAAGGAGAGGAATGCAATAGCAACTTTAATTACTTTGAATTACTTAATTTACAGATGGTTGAGGACGATATTTAAGAACACCTTCATGAACTTTGAAAATGTGTGATTTTTGCTGCTAAGAAGGGAGGAACTGATCATTGCCAAAACCAAAGATTTGGGGATTTTCAAAGAAGCAATGTTTAAGTTGTGCAAAGCATGAACTGACAACACAATTTATGAAATAATTCAGTCAGTGTTGCTTATTCGCTGTACACAGTGTTACAGCAGATGGCAATGAAGTTTATATCTCCTTTCCATGATTAACTACTAAAAGTATTTACAGTTTGCTAAGGAACCTTAGCACAGGACTCTTGACAGCCAACAACACATTGGTTCTAATTGTACCACCATGTCCCATATATAGTATGTTAAAATGGGTGCATTATGCCAAAAGTTATGACATTATGACAGGTGCAATAAAAGTCTGATTTTTATTTTATATTTATTTTATTTATATTTTATTTTATATCAGCCGCATATTTCTTCAATAAAAATCAGACTTTTATTGCACCTGTTGAGCAGATCTCTCCATTTCTCTATATTGCTTATGTGGCCTGGCTGCCAGCGGACCTGGTCCGGGTGTCAGTGGCAGAGTGGTGAGGGGTGTTTCTTTTCCATGTATAGCATTATGACAAAATATTGATAACAATTTTAGATCACTCTGACTCTGAGAGGGACCTTTGGGATGCTCTTGGAAGCAGCAGTTATAAAATTAAGCATCACTCCAAAGCAATTATATCATATTTAGCTGCAACTCTCTCCAATGCCAATCTTGTGACATTACAATCATGAAGTGTTTCAACTGTTACCAGGGACAGAAGTAGTCCAGCAATGTACAAGGGTTTCTATTTTGTTGGCCATGGAGTATATCATTTAGAACAAAATCTATATAAGCTGTAAGTTTTATGGTGTCCTTATATGTAGTCCTTATATGTTTCTGTGAGTTCTTTGTTCCAGCACTAGTGCAGCTATGTCTCTGTGAGTTCTTTGTTCTATCACTAGTGCAGTAACTTTAAATATTTGTCATCTGGTCTGGACTGTCCACCGACTTTTTTCAATGTTTATTAATCAAATTAATTCCATGATGTGCCGTGTCTCTGTTTTTTTGTTTGCTTTTTTATGTTTGCTGTAAAAGTTTGTAATTGTTTCCTAAATTCCTTTTTTTTTCTTATTTGTAGTGTCAAACAGATGAAGTGGTGAGTTTTCTCTTAGCCACAGCTGCTGTTGTCCTTCCTTGCATGTGTTTTAGTCTTGATAAGTGTTCTTCCAACATATCTCACATCATTTCACTATTTTTATTTTCTAGGGAGATGAACCAGACCGTGGATGTGCAGGTACACAGGGAATACCAGGAGTCCCTGGACTAGATGTAAGAAAATTCCCTCCCCTGCCCCGTCCTTTAGGACCATGCTTGTCTAGTGTCATTCAAGTATCCTTCATGTTTTGTCTCTTCAGGGACCTCCAGGACCAAGAGGATTTCCTGGCTCTCCTGGACCGATGGTAAGTGGCTCATTTCTACTGTGTTCTTCTGACAGTAAACTGAATGACAGGCATTAATTCAAACTTAATTTTTTAATGATATAGCATCTATAGCATAACATTCTGACTTTAAACCCCTAGTTCAGGTATGTTTTTATTCATTTTTACAGAAATTTAACTGTAGAAAATGTGAATTGAAATGATGTAACAAAATTGCTATTTTTTTAGTTTTTTTTAATATAAAGATCTGAAGGTCTACAGGCTCTCATTGGTGGTAAGGTCTGTAGAGCCTGCACCCGTCTCACACCTTCCAATAATGTCTCTGATGTGATCCTCATTATGGGAAGGTTGGAGGGAGGCAGTAGAAAAAGGAGGCTGCAAGCTCTTGACACTGTGGCTCTTTTTCAAATCATTTTTTTTTAAGTTTTCTCCTAGGAGACGATTTTTCATCTCTGTTTAAACTATTTTTTCAGCACTCTGCAAAAGTTACAAAAAAGTAGGTGACAAAATGCTTTCAAAATTAATCTGAGTATTATCTTTCTTGGTGGTGGCTTAAAAGGTATTTTATCGATAAAGTGTGAATATCACGTTGTAGAAAACTTAGGAAAAAAAGTGAATTGGATCGGGCCCTCTGGCCCATATGCAATTAACTTTTTTGTCCTTAGTTTTCTCCTAGGTCAGTGATCTGCAAACTTGGCTCTCCAGCTGTTAAAGAGTAACTGTCAGGCTACAAAAGCTAATTTAAACCTCTATTCTCCTGTGTTAAACAGTTTAGAAGGAAGCCAAAAAGGCATTACTGAAGATAAAAATCTCTCTTACATTTGATGTGTGCTTATCAGCAAAGCTGTTATTCCCAAGCTCTTAAGAAGACGCAAGCCGCATACCATACTGCAAAGCATTCTGGGGCTCTCCCCTCGGCTGCTAATGAGAAGTTACAGGGTCAAGTAAGAATAGCATGTAACTCAGTCCAGAGCACAGCACTGATAAATCTCCCAGCAGAGTACACTGCAGGAGTCCGCTATTGTTCCTAGCCACATGGCTAATTAATATTCACTGCACACTAGTGTTATTCAGTACGAGCTTTTCTGTGATCAGGAAGCAGGGAGGACATGACGACACATTTGGCTTCATAGGAGACAGACAAACATGGAACCTGCCATGAGCTGTCAGGAGCATCATTCTCTGCATATACTATATAAAAATTCTGTGAAATCCAAACGTGGACAGTGAAATGCATATGTAATGTAAGTACAGCCTATATTTAGCTACTGATATATGTGTTTATTTTCTCTGAGACCTTATACCTAACAGCTCCTCTTTAAGGAACCACAAGTCCCACAATGCATTTGCCTTTATGAATCATGACAGTGGCTGTCAGACTCCCGCAATGCATTGTGGGAATTGTAGTTCCTTAACAGCTGGAGAGCCAAGTTTTCTGATCACTGTCCTAGGTGATATTTTCAAAATTGTCAATAAAATGCCTTTTCAACCCCCAGCAAGCAGGAAAATGCCGAAAATAATTTTACAGTACTTTGTCACCTATTTTTTGGTACTTTTTCAGTGGCAAAGTGCTGAATTAATTATTTTAAATAGAAGATGAAAAATTATCTCCTAGGAGAAAACTCAGGACAAAAAGTTAATTGCATTCCTCTGTCTTCTATGAAATGCAATTCTAAAAAGACATACCTGAACGAAATAAAATAATATAATATAATCTAAAGATAATGTTTGCACAGTAACCTACATGACTGGTGTAGTTGCTGCACCTGGTCTAGATATATAAAAAAATCCTAGAATGTATTTTTAAACATTTTATCAGGAAGTCAGCCTTTAGTGGTTCCCATTACAGCATGGGCAGTTTTAAGTTTTTATCAAACTATTCGATTTACACTTAAGTGGATGATTACATGGATGTAATGGATCTGGATTCTTTCAATGTGATATGGTCTGTGCAAATGTCAGGTTTCTTTAGAAAAATAACCCTTTTTTTATTACAGTATAAATTAATGAGATTTTCTATTTTCATATCTAAGATAATGGAAAGAAAATCTCTCTATTTTTACAATACTATGCTGAAAGATTAATTAAAGCAAATGTTCAGCCTTCATTATTTCATTGTTTTGACTGTGTTGATAATAACATTGATGCTGCTTTCTCCAAAGGGTCAGGTTGTCTTACTCTTTTGGATACAGGGTGTTCTTGTTCCTCCTCCTACTGGCAGTGGCTCTTGGATTGTGATACCCCTATTTTTTCCCTCAGGGGCCCCCAGGTTTTCCAGGCTCTCCTGGCTCCCCCGGACTACCTGTAAGAATGAAACCCTCCTCCCACTTGCTCGCTTCAATGATCCCCTTACCCTCAACCTCATGTGCCACATAACCTCACCAGTGCTGTGCCAATAAGCCTACCTCTTGTTCCACACCTGATGTAACTTCAGACTTCACCCCTTGTGTGCCCAAAGTCTTATCACCTGTGAGACAATTTCCACTTTTGTGTGCCTAGATTCCCGCCTTCTGTATCTGAAATCCTCCTCAACCTACCCCTAATTCTCCATTTCCAAAATACTATATAGGCTTGAATAGGAAAATGTATACACAGGTCCAGCAAGTAGAAGATATGTAAAACAAAAAATAAATAAATACAATTACACTGGACAATATAATTGTGGGCTACTGGTAAAATAAATAGAACATGTAGCTTACAGCTGTAATAGAAATCTCACTTGAAAATTCTTCCATATAAAAGTGGTTGATACACAAAGGTTTTGTCTGGATATGGTAACCTGCACATTTATTACCACAGATCACCACATGCCGGCCTCTTAATTCACAAAATTTGACTTCCTCTGTACTTGTAATATGATATGGCTATCTGAGCGTATTTGCTCAGTTACCACAGAAGAGATGTTTTACAAGGTGCTGCTCATGCTGTGTAGCTGTCACATCCCGTACTGCAAAAGTTTCCTTTTCCTATTTTTTTTTTGTCTAAAATATTTTTCATAATACTATGTAGAGTATTCCTCCTCCAGAGCAGTGTCTAGGTGTAGGGCCTGATAACAATCAGGAAGTTTAAATAGCAATGATCCTGCAGGCTACACCAATTAAGCGGAGCAGTGCTTTTCAGCGCTGCTAGATTTGGGCGCAGCCAGCGCCACCATAGACTCTTATAGGTATCAAATCACACAGTGCTCAGTGAGTAACGTCGGCGCCGTCACAAGACGGAGCCGAAGTTGCTTAAAAAAGACAATAATTCTGCCTCCAGCAATCGCTGAAAGCCGAATTATATCATTCCCCCACTATCCGTGGCGGCCAGGAGGAGGAATAGTAATTAACACGGCCCGGACTTGTGCAGAAGCAGGATCAGCTATATACCGGCTGTATCCTGCGCCCAAGTCTACCTGCGCTGTTTTCAAATGTATGCCAATTAAGGGTGTATTGTGTGGGAGCACCAAGGTCCTTTAGGAGGATGTTTGAAGAGTTTCTGTTGTCATGAGCTTTGGCCATGGTGCTGTGGCTTTTCCGATTTCCCACAAGGCAGTTCCTAATGTTAACACGCACAGCACAATGGTTAGGTAAGCAGGGCTTCCATGCTCACAAGTATTTTTCTGGTTGTAACCAGTCCCTGTGTTGTTGCCATTTTTCTTTTAATGTATTGATTATAAATTGGAAAAAATAAACTAAGATTACATGATAGATGCACAGCGTAGTTGTAAAATGATTTAACCACTTTACCCCCGCGCGTACGGATTTCTCCGCCCCTTTTTCCATCCTTTCACCCCCAGGGATGGAGAAATCCGTACTCTGCGCACTCCCGCCGCTGTCTGCGCTCCCGCTCGTAAACATGCCGCCCGCCGCTAGTAAACACGCCGCCGCCCGCTCGCCCAGAGATCAACGAACGGGAAAATCCATTCCCGTTCGTTGATCTAAGCCCCGCAATGATCTGCTGCCGCTCGGCTGAGCAGCGCGATCATTGTGAAAAAATAACAAAGTCCCAGCCTCTTTCTACTTCCTGCAAGCGTCCGGAAGGACGCTTGCAGGTCGCATGAAACAAATTGGTAATGTTGCCATCTTGTGGCCAAATAGTAAAACTACACCCTAACCATTTTTTACACACAAATAAACTTGTTTTACACAAAAAATGAACTCTTTACCTCCCACACTCCCCAATTTTTTTTTTTTGTAATTAAAAAAAAAATAAAAAAATTTACAATTTAAAAAAAATACATAAATAGTTACCTTAGGGACTGAACTTTTTAAATATTTATGTCAAGAGGGTATAACACTGTTACTTTATAAACTATGGGCTTGTAATTAGGGATGGACGCAAAACTGAAAAAAATGCACCTTTATTTCCAACTAAAATATTGGCGGCAAACATTGTGATAGGGACATAATTTAAACGGTTTTATAACCGGGATAAATAGGCATATACATTTAATGGGTTTTAATTACAGTAGCATGCATTATTTAAAAACTATAAAGGCCGAAAACTGAAAAATAATAAATTTTTTCCCACATTTTTTCCTATTTTCCCATTAAAACACATTTAGAATAAAATTATTCTTGGCATAATGTCCCACCTAAAGAAAGCCTAATTGGTGGCGAAAAAAACAAGATATAGTTCATTTCATTGCGATAAGTAATGATAAAATTATAGACGAATGAATGGAAGGAGCGCTGAAAGGTGAAAATTGCTCTGGTGGTCAGGGGGTAAAACCCCTCAGTTGGGAAGTGGTTAAAGGACCGCTATTGTGAAAAATAAAAGTAAACTTTAAAATACATGTAAAAACATACAAATAAGAAGTACATTGCTCCCAGAGTAAAATGAGCCATAAATTACTTTTCTCCAATGTTGCTGTCAGTCACTTACAGTAGGTAGTAAAAATCAGACACAATTAACAGGTTTTGAACTAGTCCATCTCTTCATGGGGGATTCTCAGCATGGCCTTCATTCTTTATAAAGACACTCCCTGAAAAGTATTTATACAAAGTTGCTGGCCAACCTCCCTGCATTTTGTCAGTTAGATGGAGCAACTGCTATTCACCAAGTGCTCTTCTGAAAAGAAAGAAAACCATGAGAACCCCTCCATTAGGAGAAGGGTTAGTTTAAAACTTGTCAGATTTTTACTGCCTATTGTGTCAGCAAGATAGGAGAACAGTAATTTATATTGCATTTTACTCTGGAAGAAATGAACTTCTTATTTGTATGTGATTACATGTATTTTAAATGTTATGATTTTTGTGATTGTGGTTCTTTAACAACTGCTTATTGCTGGCCTTTAGTTAGTTCTGACATTGTACAATGCTACAAAACACACAATTTGCTCATTCCCAGTGAAAGCAATATCCTACCTTTATTTGGTCAGCAGGCGCCAGTCAGCCAATCAGGTGTACTGTCATACACCCTTTGCCTGCCGTACCAAATCTAGCAGGAATTGCATAAATTAGGTAGCATTCTGGTGGGAGGCTTCGGTTGGAGGTAATCGTAGATTACCGTATTTTTCGGAATATAAGACGCACTTTTTCTCCCTCAAAAGAGGGGGGGGAAAATGAGTGCGTCTTATATTCCAAAGGATAAAAAAAAAATGCACAGAAATGATGTTAAAGTTACCTGCTTGTTGGGCTCTGCGGAAGTGTCAGGCTGCTTGTCAGCTTGTAGAGCTCAATAATGCGATCTGTGCGGGGGTCTCTGAGCGGCATTGAAGTGGTCTCCATGTAGGGCTCCGGGATCGGCTCCATAGCGGGTATCGGTGCAGGGCTTTCCACAGCAGAGCGCTGTGCTGTCCGGGTGGTCTCCTTGCACAGATCGGGGCTCTCTATGTTGATCTGCAGGGCTTTTCACAGCAGAGCGCTGTGCTGTCCGGGTGGTCTTCTTGCACAGATCGGCGCTCTCTGTGCGGGGGGCTCTTAAGTTGGGTGGTCTCTCTGCATGGGGGCAGGGCTCCTTGTGATCCACGATTGGCAATCCTGGCAGAGATCCGCGCCGCGCAGAGAGTCGAATGGTTGACTCTGTGTTGTGCAGGAATCGGCTCCAGCAAGTGTCCGGTTCACTGTCTAACCTCCCGGGTCTCCATTTACAGCTAGCATCGCGGAGATCCGCGCCGCGCAGAGAGTCGAATGGTTGACTCTGTGTTGTGCAGGAATCGGCTCCAGCAAGTGTCCGGTTCACTGTCTAACCTCCCGGGTCTCCATTTACAGCTAGCATCACGGAGATCCGCGCTGCGCAGAGAGTCGGATGGTTGACTCTGTTGTGCAGGAATCGGCTCCAGAAAGCTAGGTGCACGGCTCCTTGTGATCCGTGATTGCCAATCCTGGCAGAGATCCGTTCTGCACAGAGAGTCGAATGGTTGACTCTTTGTGTTGTGCAGGAATCGGCTCCAGCAAGTGATCAGCTCCTTGCGGGGTATTGGTATCTGGTTCACTAGTCAAACCTCCCGGGTCTCCATTCACAGCTCCAAGCTCCTCCACCTATTGGACAATGAAGAGGCTGAAGCTCCGCCCCCTCCAATCACTGTACAGGCTCCCGCTGAACATTCCCTGCCTCCAAAACGTCATACTGAGCCGCATCATTGCAGCGGCAGCTCGATTGAGAAGACACAGGTACAGAAGTACTGTACCACTGTAATAGATATTGAGGGGCATAACCTACCGTAACAGTATCCTCATATTCACTGCACTCAATCAATCAAAGTGGATACTGTTACTGGTAGCTGTGTCATATGAATGTGAATTCAGGGTGGGGGGAGAAAGGAGGGAGGAAGGTTCTGGACCCTATAACTTATAAGTACTGTATTGTACCATAATCAGTACGGTAATCAATGTATGAATTCAGGAGGGGGAGGTCCTGGGCACTAAGTACAGTACTGTCCCATGATCAGTGTGTGAATTCAGGGGGGGGGAGGGGAGGAAGGTTCTGGACACTATGGTACTGTACACAGCAAGCATGCATATTTCTGTGCAGCCTGGATGGAAAGCAAACCTCAGTTTCCCTCAGTAAACAGGCAGCAGCTTATACACCATAGTTCTCACAGGTTCTTTAATCCACACAGGCCCAGAGTAATATGGAGGGGATGACAGCACCTGATGAAATATTGGGGTCTATGACAGCACCTGATGAAATATTGGGGGGTATGACAGCACCTGATGAAATATTGGGGGGTATGACAGCACCTGATGGAATATGGGGATATGACAGCACCTGATGAAATATTGGGGGGTATGACAGCACCTGATGAAATATTGGGGGGTATGACAGCACCTGATGAAATATTGGGGGCTATGACAGCACCTGATGAAATATTGGGGGGTATGACAGCACCTGATGAAATATTGGGGGGTATGACAGCACCTGATGAAATATTGGGGGCTATGACAGCACCTGATGGAATATGGGGATATGACAGCACCTGATGAAATATTGGGGGGTATGACAGCACCTGATGGAATATGGGGATATGACAGCACCTGATGAAATATTGGGGGGCATGACAGCACCTGATGAAATATTGGGGGGTATGACAGCACCTGATGAAATATTGGGGGCTATGACAGCACCTGATGGAATATGGGGATATGACAGCACCTGATGAAATATTGGGGGGTATGACAGCACCTGATGGAATATGGGGATATGACAGCACCTGATGAAATATTGGGGGGCATGACAGCACCTGATGAAATATTGGGGGCTATGACAGCACCTGATGGAATATGGGGATATGACAGCACCTGATGAAATATTGGGGGGTATGACAGCACCTGATGGAATATGGGGATATGACAGCACCTGATGAAATATTGGGGGGTATGACAGCACCTGATGAAATATTGGGGGCTATGACAGCACCTGATGATATATTGGGGGATATGACAGCACCTGATGATATATTGGGGGATATGACAGCACCTGATGGAATATTGGGGGATATGAAGAACAAATCAGTATTACTGGAATTGACAGTTCTTTCATTACTTGCAGAAAGATACCAGTACCATCTCCTACTGTGATTCTACGTGCTGGTACAAAGATGTCCAAGCAAAAGAGACTAGCATACAGAATTCCTTATAAACTGGAAGTAGTGAAGTATGCAAAGGAGCATGGAAACAGGGCAGCGGAGAGACACTTTGGGCCACCTCCAACGGAAAAAATGATTAGAGAGTGGAGGAAACAGGAGGAGCAGCTGCTAAAGTTTGATAAAACCAAGCACAATTTCCGTGGGCAAGCTGCAAAGTGGCCACAGTTAGAGGTGGAGATGAAAGAGTGGATAACACGTCACCGGGAGAATGGCATTGCAGTCTCTACTAAAATGGTCATTTATGAGGCCAAACGTGTTGCTGCGGAGAAAAACCTTCAGGACTTTACTGGATCACCGTCGTGGTGCTACAGGTTCATGAAGCGATGTGGACTTGCTATGCGCACAAAAACAAGAATAGCACAAAAAATGCCCAAGGAATATGAAGCTAAGCTTACATCTTTTCAAGCATTTGTCATTAATGCGAGAAAGAAAAATAATTTTGAATTGAGCCAAATTGGAAATATGGACGAAGTCCCACTAACTTTTGATGTGCCATCCAACAGAACTGTAGACACAAAAGGTGCTAAAACCATAACTGTAAAGACCTCAGGACATGAGAAGACCCATTACACAGTTGTGTTGTCCTGCTGTGCCGATGGTACCAAACTGCCACCAATGATAATCTTCAAAAGGAAAACATTTCCTAAAGAAGCGATTCCAAGGGGAGTTTATGTACACGTTCATGACAAAGGGTGGATGGACGAAAATGGAATGCGACTTTGGATTGAAAGAGTGTGGGCCAAACGTCCTGGTGGGCTTCTGAAGAAACCGTCCTTATTGGTGCTTGACCAATTCAGAGCACATATCACAGAGAATACAAAAAAGAGGTTTAAAGAGGTAAAAACGCACATTGCTGTAATTCCTGGTGGTCTGACTAGCCAGCTGCAACCCCTTGATGTATCAATGAACAAGCCATTTAAAGTGTTCATGCGCGAACAGTGGAACAACTGGATGGCTGCTGGGAACCATGACCTGACACCCACAGGCCGCATGAAAAGGCCCACTATCACCCAAGTGTGTGAGTGGGTGAAAACATCCTGGGACTCGGTAAAGGTCGAAACGGTCATCCGATCATTTAAAAAATGTGGCATCAGTAATGCCTTGGATGGATCTGAGGACGGTATCCTGTATGAGGATACCAGTTGTGATGAGAAGGATACCAGTAGTGATGAAAGTGCAGCAAGTGACTGTGTGGATATGAGTTTCTTAAACTCCGACACCAGTGATGAGGAGGAATTTGTGGGGTTCACCTAAAACAAGAAGACCACTTAACATTAACTTCAAAAGTTTCTTGTTTTGTTACTGAAGTTTCTACTGTTTTTTACACACTTTTGTGATGGATCTTAATACTGCTGTTCATTTTAAGTGGTTGTTATAAAAATGTCTTCATGACAGGTTCCAATATGGTTCTTAATGCTGCTGGTCACTTTATATAGTTGAGATAAAATGTTTTAAAACACTATTTGGCTCAGAATCTTTATTTTTTCTTAATTTCCTGCTCAAAATCTTTTTTTTCTTAATTTCCTTGCTCAAAAACTGGGTGCGTCTTATACTCCGGTGCGTCTTATATTCCGAAAAATACGGTACATCTTTTACAGGGAAGCCCCGTGAAGGCACATCTCCCACACGGTCCCCTCCCAAACCACCCACCCATCAACCGCATCCTTGAATTGTACAAATCTGTCTATATTTATTCAGCTAATTTGAATGTGTTACTAAATGCTTTGTTCCAGCACACGTGTTCATTTATCCACAACATCATATTCAAAATGAATGAAAAACTTTGCCAGTATGAGTGAGTCAAAATATGCCTTCACAGACATTACCATTGTGAGTCAACCCTATACAGGCCAATATTATTTAAAAAACAAAACAAAATAAAGTTAGTAAGCCAGGTCTTCCATCTTACTACATGGGGACAAAAAAACCTTAATATTTCTAATATACAATTAAATGTTAAGTAGAAATATCCAGAAAGGTTCATGAAATCTGTAACATGTCAGAGCTCTGTTCAGAATATGATCAAAGGTAGGATGGGTCAGATCTGTGGGCACTTTGATTGCAGGAGATATTTTAGACCTTGTGCCTCTTATATAACCCACCATTGCCTTGGTGGCTGGTTATCTACTGGGTTTCATTCTCTGTTGGGTCTATCATCCCAAATGTATACCACCGTCTTATGTGTTGTGTTCATAATCTATGAGAACCATCTTGTCCTTATGTCTTGTGTGTGAGCCCAATGTCTACTTGTCCTATTCACAACTGCTAACCAAGCTGTGTTTTCCATGCTGCTTTTGGTGAGCGGGTTCCACCTGCCCTGCCAGCTTTGGTGTACTTCTTACTATGCTGTATTACAAGGGTTTGTATTGTGCAGACATGTTTTGCTAATGGCTGCTGTTGCTGCCATTCTTAATGTCTTAGCCAGTTAGTCAGGCAAAGTTTCTCTCAGGATTTTAGAGTTTTGGCAAATGCCAAGTACTAAAAGATGTTGCTCAATAAAAAATCAAATTTATAGCCTCCACAAATTTTCCAAATGATTGGCTCTACATTTTGTGTATTGTGCATCAGATAGCTTAGATGCAAAAACAATAAAAGCTAAGACTGAACATAAGTAACTGCAGCCTGATACATTCCCTTTTATTTATTTGTCGATTATAACCAGTGCTGTTTATAACTATTTTTGTTGTGTTTTATTCACCTGTGTAACTGTATGATAATCCTTTTGGGTTTCATCTAATACCCATCGCTATGTACACAGTTAGTTTAGGTACAATTGTAGCATTTGAATTCTGCAAGTAATCAACAAGAGTTGACATCCGGAGCGATGACAAAATTATCTTCCATCAAACTTCAGAGTCTGTACAGAGTGCAAGCATTTAATGTTCCTAAACAAGTGTATTTGGCATATGTGGAAGACATGCATCGTCTGGGAATTTTTAACAGTGCTTTCATTAAAAAATACTATTTAGTCATAAAAAATTACCCTTAAATCTACCTGATAAAAGAGGTAAGTATTGCTTTTGTCCTAAACGCTGGGAAATGGACCCCAGTGCACCTCACTGTCTGACTCCCAGTGTATAGCAAAGACTAAGTGTAACTTTGTTTTTTTATTTTAACTATCCTATTTCAAGGGTATGCAAGGAGAACGAGGACATCCCGGCCCAAATGGAGATAAGGGAGAACCGGTAAGGCATTAATTCTGCACTTCAGCCAAACAACTGAATGCAAGGATGACTATGAGATTTTCTGGCAGATTAACTGTCAGATCGATTATTTCCAACAAGTCTGATTCGATTTTTGTTCATTTTCTGATTAACTTCCCACTGTTTTCCATTCACTTCTATCGGAAATCAGATCGGACATGTTGGAAATAATCGATCTGACAATAAATCTGCCAGAAAAATTTCATAGTGTGTACCTAGCATTAAATGTTTCTCCCTACCCTTTGTATTAGCTCATAGTACTTTTCATTCTTTAAAGAATTTGAATCATAGGCCCTTATTCAATTAACTTTTTCTCTTGAGTTTTCTACTATAAGATATTTTTTAATTCGCTTTAAAATACTTTCTCAGCACTTTGCAACTGGAAAAGTACCAAAAGTAGGTGAAAACTTAATATTAAAATCATTTTGAGTATTTTCTTGCTTAATGTGGGCTTAAAGTACATTTTATTGGCAACTTGTGAAAGCATCTCTTAGGAGGAAAAGTTAATTGAAAAGGGGCCATAGGGCCTGATCCAATTCCATTTTCTCCTAAGTTTTCTCCTAGCTGATATTTTCACAGTTTATCTTTTTCACCTACTTTTTGGTACTTTTTTGAGTTGCAAAGTGCTGAAAAGTTATTTTAAAGAGAAGATGAAAACTAGGACGCGCTCAGTGGACAATAGCAGTGTTAGAGAGTCTAGCCCAAGGACTCCTTACTGAATAGGAACTTTCCATTACACTATTCAGCCACTACCCAGCCATGTTTGCCAGTTTTTTTAATATATAGCTTTATATTGTTTATGTGTATATTTGTTATATTAATTAAAAATTCAATCTATTAAATATTATGAAATATTTCCTTTCTATGCTTACAGATGTTGTGGCTGATAATGAAGCCCCGAGCTCACTATTTTTGAATCTAATCTTTACTTCACAATAGTTTTAGAATATTTTTTTAAAGGGAAAAACACTTGCCAATTAAACCACTATTTGAAGCCCCAAAAATAGAACATTCATATTTAATTTATTGTGTTTGAAAAAATACTACATTTATAAAAATCAATTTAATACAATTAAAACTAATAAATAAAACGCATCCGGATTTAGCCTATGCACTGGCTTTCTCACATACTAATATACGTTTTAAGAAAGCAGGATTCCCATGTACACTGATTGTGAAAGACACAGTTACTCTCAGGCGGTACAGAGCTGATCACTTATGATTATGTTTATGCAGAGTAACTGCTTCAGAACTTTATACGTAATTAATGTAATAAAACACTTTTATTGTGTGCATTTCTGCAGGGGATGCAGTGCCGGGAAACTCCTTACTTGAGCACTATTTCAATAAGAACAAATATTGAAATTCTTTATTTTATGGGCATTTTATTTTTACTTGCAAAGTAATGCTTTAGTAGCATCATTAATTCAGAACATAGCGGAAATAAGCCAGAAAATAATATTTACTAGAGCCCATTTAGTTCTATGGGTAGCCTAAAGGAAAGCAACTAACATTTTAGATGTTTGCTGAATTATTTTATGGTTATGCCATTGATGACCTAATGACCCAGTGGAATTAATGGTAACTGGACATCATTTGCATGATCTGTATATAGTGGCTATAGTATGCAGATATCCTACTGAAATAAATATTGCAAGGTTCTTTACATGTGGAAGTGATGTATGATGCTAGCACATTTAAGGGAACTGATTGTAAGGGTTGTAACTACCCTTAAAGGAAATCTGAAGTGAAAATAAAACGTATGAGATAACGATTTGCATGTGTAGTACTGCTAAGAAATAGAACATTAGTAGCACAGATATGAGTCTAATATTGTTTCCAGTACAGAAAGAGTAAAAAAAAAACCTTCAGTTTTATCTAGAAGAGCAATAGAGCTTTGCTAAGCTTTCCAACCAACCTTGGTCGGCTATAGTGCTGTTTTCTGAAGCACTTATTTCAACCTGTCTCTTACTTTTGCTTGTTTGTTTAAGGTTTTACTGCAGGAACGTTCAAAGAGTCATTAGCTCTGCTCTGTTTCATAGTTTAAAATACAGAATGTAGTTTGTAAACTGCAAATATTAGAGAATGATGCAACGTTCTAGAAAAACAACTATATAACTGAAAATAAAAATATGAGACTCTTTTCTTTGCTACTAATGTTCTGTTAATTATCTGTACTACACATACAATGCATTATATCATACATTTTTTTTTCACTTTTTGTCACTTTCAGCATTGATGACGTTACACATGTGCTTTCTGTTAGCAGAGAAGGTGTTGGGAGGAAATGTAATAAAATTTCGTTAAAGGGGCACTACAGCGAAAAACTGTAAAATCTAACATACTGTATGTGCAAACATATACAAATAAGAAGTACATTTTTTCCAAAGTAAAATGAGCCATAAATTACTTTTCTCCTATGTTGCTGTCACTTACAGTAGGTAGTAGAAATCTGACAGAAGTGACAGGTTTTGGACTAGTCCATCTCTTTATAGGGGATTCTCAGGGATATATTTATTTTCAAAAGCACTTAGTGAATGGCAGTTGCTCTGTCCAACTGCCAAAAAACTGTGTAGGAAGCAGGGAAGCTGGCCAGAATCATTATTATTATTATTATTATTTATTGTATTTATAAAACGCCAACATATTACGCAGCGCTGGACAATAAATATATACAATGATACAAGGATGACATACATAGGGTTATACACATAGAACAAAGTTATACATGCAAATTGTACAAAATACATGATCATGCAATATGGGCTGGTTAGGTAGGCCCAGTAATACGAGTACAGGCTGACATAGGACAGGAGCACATGATCCTGTAGATTACACTAGGGAGTGGAGGACCCTGCCAGAGGCTTACTATCATTGTTTAAACTCTTTTAGGGAACATCTTTATAAAGAATAAAAGCCTTGCTTAGAATCCCCTATGAAAAGATGGACTAGTCCAAAACCTGTGACTTCTGTCAGATTTCTACCTCCTACTGTAAGTGATAGCATTATAGGAGAAAAGTAATTTATGGCTCATTTTACTCTGGAAGAAAAGTACTTCTTATTTGTCTATGCTTGCACATATTTTAAATTTTACAGTTTCTCACTGTAGTGCCCCTTTAACAGTGTATAACACTGATCAAAATGCTGTTGGTGATCAATTAGGGACCTTCAAAAGAAAATTCCACTATTGGTGCAAAATATTTTTAGTTCAACTTTATATATTCAAAGCATCAATAGCAAACATTATCTGAGCTTGATTACGTTGCTTTAAAGCACTGTGCATTTAAAATACAGCCATTTTACAGTGTACCAAACAAAAGTAGGGGATAGGAGTGCCATGGTTTGATGCCAGTCATGGATTAATCCAGCTATTAAAAATGAGTAACAAAGACTTATGTCATAAAGTCTTAGGTAGCTAATTGCAGCAGGGTGGAAGTTTCATAGACACAGTACTCTAAACAAAGAATCTGTACCTCTGGGTGTTTCAAGTCCTACTACATAGAGCTAAATTAGAGCTGGTCCACACTAGGTCCGGAAACGTATCCGTGGCTGCGTTTTTCAAACCTGATGAAAAACGGAGTCCCGGATACTAATGTTTAAAATAGCAGCCAGCCTCACCCAAGTAAAAAACGGATCCGTCTGCGTTTGCGGGGACCCGTTTTCAAAACCTGAACGGAGGGTCCGGACCTGCTGCATTTTCACGCAACGGATCAGGACCACGGATACACGCAGGGGTAGTGAAAAGCAATGAGAAAACGCAACTCCAGCTCCACAGGCAAAAAACTGATGTGAAAACGGATAGCCTGAGCTTTATGATTGGCCCAAAAAAATCCTCCCACTCCTTCCTAATGATAGAGACGTTTTCTGTCAGAGAAAAACTGAACGGAAACTGATGCAAAACTGATGCAAAACTGATGCACCTTCATCAGTTTGCAGTACGGAGGTACTTCCCCTAATCTTCCCCTGATCCGGACTGCAGTGTCCGTCCTGCAACTGTGTCTAGTGTGGACCTAGCCTAAATCCATGCCATGCACTGATGAGGATCAACCAATCCAAAACAGTCTGTATGCATGTTGGATTAGTATGGTGCTGTACAATTAACAAGCTAACACATCATTGCATTCCAGCAGTTCTGGAGGTGCGGTTCGCTTACAGGAACAACAAAGTATGATTTGCATATTCAGCAGTGATGCATCATAGGAGAAATCATTTCTCTTGTTTGTGTTTACTGTCAGTTTTGGAAATTTCTAACCTGCTGCAGTTTTACATGGAAAAATCATTTTTAACATTTTATCTATAACTATTAAAATTTTAAGATGAAAGTGGAATCTCCATTTGCTCAAACAGACATTTGAGTTCTGGGTACTTTTATGTCTATTGTGTTAGCTACACATAGGACGATACAGTAAAGTTATCGTTTTTTCATTTATATGATTATATTGGTAGGAAATTGAGCGTTTATTTTTTCCCCGAAAATAAAAAATGAGTAATAGCAACTATAAAACCTGTCAAGTTGGAAATTTTTATCAGATGTCATTTAGCAAAAGATGTTTATTATTAAATAATAATTCCCAACATTTTGCCCACTATTTATCGATTTGTTAAAAACTGCAAAATAGAAAAAAAAAATCAATAGAAAAAATAGTTTATTTGAGCCCGTAAAATCAGCACAATTTGTGGCCAGCATTATATTTCATCCATGTGATCTCCTGTCTGAAATTTCGAACTGTGCCAGTATGTTTTACAGCAGGCAATGGCGTAATACTGTTCCTGCTGAATTGTTCACAGTGTGAGTAGAAGTGGTTGCACCCTAGGCTACTTCCAGCCAGTGCAATTCATGCTTAGGAGAATTTATGAAAATTGCTACCTGTTGAGATCATGACAAAGCAATTCTCAAATGCCCATAGCTTTGCATCAGCAAAGCCTTCTAAATGTCACCTGTTGTTTTAAATTCACAGGTCTTATACCTTGAAACAAACTTCTATATTCCAAGCCATTACTAACTGTAGCAAAAGTTCAAAAGCTTGTATGGCTTCTGCGACAGCTATTTGTTACTAGTTATATGGAGCTGTGCGAAATACAATTTTGCTGCCTTAAAACAGAAGATATTTGCAAATATACAGCTTCAACTGAGCATCAAATTACGCAAATCAGTCCTTCAGATCTTTGAAAAAACAGGCATGCAATCCAGTGCCACTGGTACACAGTACGACCTGTAGCTGATTTATTCTACAAAGCCATAGTTTACATCTTGCAGTCAGCTATTTCAAGCTGTTTTAACCTTCATTAAGGCAATATATGGGTTGATGTGGCTCTAAGGTAGAACTTGCAGGGCAGAGTACCCATATTAGCTACCCATATCAAGTCATGGCAAACCGAAACCCTTGACTGGAGTTTGGGGCTTTTTGGTTTCGGAAGCCCTCCACAACAAAAATGAATGGTTTTGGAACCAAAACAATTCATTTATTTGTGGAGGGCTTCAGAAACCAAAATGCCCCAACCTCCAGTCAAACCGTGATGCTAAATCCAATTGAGCTTTCTTAAAACACAAGATTTTTGCAAATATTCACCTTTAAACACCTTTCATGAGAAAGGCGTTACTTCCCATAAAAAAAAAAAAACACTTCAGGTTTGTGAATGAAAGTACAAATCATTATTTTACTGGTTGAACTCGATGGACGTATGTCTTTTTTTCAACCAAAATAACTATGTAACTATGTAACTTTACTTCTCTGAAAACTCAGGTATACATTTTGGCCCTAGTGATTCTGGGTCTCAATTACATAACTAGGTACTCTGCAGCACATACATTTACCAAGGAAAGAATTTGGAAATCTGATGTGCAAGAGAAGTTAAAAATAATGTATGCCATTTGTCTGGGTTTGTATTATATACTCATAATAATGGATTTTCCATGTTGACTTGAAGGATGCAACATACAATGCTTTTTATCACTGCCAAAGCTCAGCAATTTTAAAGCTAAATTAAGATGGCATCTTCTTTTGAGAATTAAATAAAGCACTACTGGCTAGAAAGCTGATACTCTACCCTGTTGGCACTCTATTGGCATGCTTGTCACTGGCAACATGAATTAGGATACTGTAAATGTTTGAGTCTAAAATAAGGCAGCTCAGTCAGTACAGGAATGATGGAAGGCAGAGGGAAGATCCAGGGTGCCACAATACGGAGGTGGGGAGGCAGAGTATCTATCACATCCAGGACCTAGTGTTGTCCGCTGTGCAACTGGGGTGGGAAAGCTCAATTTATTTTTAAGTTCCAACTCACTTAAGAAGTTAGGTAACTGTCAAACACAGTAAAAGCTTCATTGTTATCCTACTAATATAATAAATGGGAAAGTTCGGATGTTTGGATGTTTAGATGTTTGGATGTTTGGATGTTTGTTACTCGATCACGCAAAAATGTCTGAACGGATTTGAATGAAATTTGGCACACACATAGTACATTACCTAGAATAAAGTATAGGGTACTTTTTATTCCCATAATCAAAAAGGGGGCGGAGACAAATACAAATTTCACGGGAAATGTAAACTGCAGCCATTCTTACACTGTTAATGGTAGGGTTATCAAACTTTGCACAGTTGGTCGTTAGGTGACTGGGATTAATATTCAGAAAGGTGGGTGGAGTCTATAAAAGCCAATCAAAATTAACCTATTGATTGTCAAGGGGAATATTTACATTGCTGTCATTCTTGCACTGTTAATGGCACAAGCCTCAAACCTGGTACAGTTGTCCATTGGGTGACTAGGGTTCAATTTCAGAAAGGGGGTGGAGCCACACACAGCCAATTAGATTTGTTTCATTTCAATGCAAATTATTGATTCCAAACACCGCAAAGATCACAAACTTGGTAATTGATTAATTGTGTGTTAGGGTTAGAAAAGTAGGCACAGCCAACACCAGCCAAATACATAAGCGGGCAACGCCGGGTCATAAGTGGGTGGAGACAAATACAAATTTTCCTGGGAAAATGTAAACTGCAGCCAGTCTTACACTGTTAATGGTAGGATTCTCAAACTTTGCACAGTTGGTTACTGGGTGACTGGGATTAATATTCAGAGAAGTGGGTGGAGCCTACAAAAGCCAATCAAGATTCACCAATTGATTTTCAAGGGGAATATGTAATTGCTACCATTCTTGCACTGTTATGGCACAAGCCTTAAACCTGGTACAGTTGGTCATTGGGTGACTGGGGTTCAAATTCAGACAAAGGGGTGGAGCCACAAACAGCCAATCAGATTTGTTTAATCTCAATGCAAATTATTGATGCCAAAGACCGCAAAGCTCACAAACTTGGTTATTGAGTAATTGTGTGTTAGGGTTAGAAATAGTAGGCAGAGCCAACACCAGACAAATACATACCTGAACAATGTTAGGAAATAAGTGGGTGGAGAAAAATACAAATTTCATTGCGCAAATGTAAACTGCAGCCATTCTTACAATGTTAATGGTAGGGTTCTCAAACTTTGCACAGTTGGTCACTGGGTGACTGAGGTTAATATTCAGAAAAGTGGGTGGAGCCTATAAAAGCCAATCAAAATCCACCTATTGATTTTTAAGGGGAAAATTTAATTGCTGCCATTCTTGCACTGTTAATCACCTGTACCTGGTACAGTTGGCCATTGGGTGATTGGGGTTCAAATTCAGAAAAGGGGTGGAGCCACACCCAATCAGATTAATTTTATTTCATTGCAAATGATTGATGCCAAAGACCGCAAAGCTCACATACTTGGTCATTAAGTAATTGTGTGTTAGGGTTAGGAAAAGTGGGCAGAGCCAACACTAGCCAAATACATACCCGGGCAACGCCGGGCATCCAGCTAGTTGTTTAATATGTCAGAAAAAATGTACCCATTTATAAAAATGTAAAGCATGCATTACTTAATAAATAAACATTATGTAGCATAAATATAAAGGCGTTTACTTCACATTTCCTGTCCTTTCTTGATTTCTAGGGACCTCCAGGTCTTCCGGGCTACCCAGGGGCGTTAGGTCCCCCAGGACTCCCAGTAAGTACCTATATCAAATAAATATATACATTAAACATGTAAACACTATTTAATATTCCTATAAGGTGCTTAAATGTATCAAATCCACTTTTTTAGGGTAGTAAAGGTGAGAGAGGGTACCCTGGAAAAGCTGGTGAAAAAGGGGAGTCGGTAAGTTGAAATCATACTTATTTTTTAAATGAGTCAAAATCCTTGCTGATTAAATGAAAGGAAGTTCACTTTTGGCCATTAGAGATCTTAGAACACATCCACTTTATCATGAAGCTGGTCAGTGACTCTATTTTATGTAGGACACTTCTTATGACCCCGGTGTATATGCAATGATTTAGTCATTTCTACTGTTCTAGCTAAACAGTATTTTTTCCTATTAAGCCTTTGTAAGTATATGATATATGATATATAACACTGTTATTCACCCTGCAAGTTCATTGTTCATGTTTTTGTATTAAAAAAAAATATTGTATATGCTATTTACCTATATAATCTCAATGCTGCACTTAGATTTGACTGCCTAAAAATCTAAGAATATTTGTTTAACCACTTCAGGACCACAGTCTTTTCGCCCCTTAAGGACCGGCCACTTTTTTTCCATTCAGACCACTGCAGCTTTCACGGTTTATTGCTCGCTCATACAACCTACCACCTAAATGAATTTTGGCTCCTTTTCTTGTCACTAATAAAGCTTTCTTTTGGTGCGATTTGATTGCTCCTGCGATTTTTACTTTTTATTATATTCAGCAAAAAAGACATGAATTTTGGCAAAAAAATGATTTTTTTAACTTTCTGTGCTGACATTTTTCAAATAAAGTAAAATTTCTGTATACATGCAGCGCGAAAAATGTGGACAAACATGTTTTTGATAAAAAAAAAACATTCAGTGTATATTTATTGGTTTGGGTAAAAGTTATAGCGTTTACAAACTATGGTGCAAAAAGTGAATTTTCCCATTTTCAAGCATCTATGACTTTTCTGACCCCCTGTCATGTTTCATGAGGGGCTAGAATTCCAGGATAGTATAAATACCCCCCAAATGACCCCATTTTGGAAAGAAGACATCCCAAAGTATTCACTGAGAGGCATAGTGAGTTCATAGAAGATATTATTTTTTGTCACAAGTAAGCGGAAAATGACACTTTGTGACAAAAAAAAAAAAAAAAAAAAGTTTCCATTTCTGCTAACTTGCGACAAAAAAAAATGAAATCTGCCACGGACTCACTATGCTCCTCTCTGAATACCTTGAAGTGTCTACTTTCCAAAATGGGGTCATTTGTGGGGTGTGTTTACTGTCCTGACATTTTGGGGGGTGCTAAATTGTAAGCACCCCTGTAAAGCCTAAAGGTGCTCATTGGACTTTGGACCCCTTAGCGCAGTTAGGCTGCAAAAAAGTGCCACACATGTGGTATTGCCATACTCAGTAGAAGTACTATAATGTGTTTTGGGGTGTATTTTTACACATACCCATGCTGGGTGGGAGAAATATCTCTGTAAATGACAATGTTTTCACTTTTTTTACACACAATTGTCCATTTACAGAGTTATTTCTCCCACCCAGCATAGGTATGTGTAAAAATACACCCCAAAACACATTATACTACTTCTCCCGAGTACGGCGATACCACATGTGTGGCACTTTTTTGCACCCTAACTGCGCTAAAGGGCCCAAAGTCCAATGAGTACCTTTAGGATTTCACAGGTCATTTTGCGGAATTTGATTTCCAGACTACTCCTCACGGTTTAGGGCCCCTAAAATGCCAGGGCAGTATAGGAACCCCACAAATGACCCCATTTTAGAAAGAAGACACCCCAAGGTATTCCGTTAGGAGTATGGTGAGTTCATAGAAGATTTTATTTTTTGTCAAAAGTTAGCGGAAAATTGATTTTTATTGTTTTTTTCACAAAGTGTCATTTTCCACTAACTTGTGCCAAAAAATAAAATCTTCTATGAACTTACCATACTCCTAACGGAATACCTTGGGGTGTCTTCTTTCTAAAATGGGGTCATTTGTGGGGTTCCTATACTGCCCTGGCATTTTAGGGGCCCTAAACCGTGAGGAGTAGTCTGGAAATCAAATTCCGCAAAATGACCTGTGAAATCCTAAAGATACTCATTGGACTTTGGGCCCTTTAGCGCAGTTAGGGTGCAAAAAAGTGCCACACATGTGGTATCGCCGTACTCGGGAGAAGTAGTACAATGTGTTTTGGGGTGTATTTTTTCACATACCCATGCTGGGTGGGAGAAATAACTCTGTAAATGGACAATTGTGTGTAAAAAAATCTAAAGATTGTCATTTACAGAGGTATTTCTCCCACCCAGCATGGGTATGTGTAAAAATACAACCCAAAACACATTATACTACTTCTCCCGAGTACGGCAATACCACATGTGTGGCACTTTTTTGCACCCTAACTGCGCTAAAGGGCCCAAAGTCCAATGAGTACCTTTAGGATTTCACAGGTCATTTTGCGGAATTTGATTTCCAGACTACTCCTCACGGTTTAGGGCCCCTAAAATGCCAGGGCAGTATAGGAACCCCACAAATGACCCCATTTTAGAAAGAAGACACCCCAAGGTATTCCGTTAGGAGTATGGTGAGTTCATAGAAGATTTTATTTTTTGGCACAAGTTAGTGGAAAATGACACTTTGTGGAAAAAAACAATAAAAATCAATTTTCCGCTAACTTTTGACAAAAAATAAAATCTTCTATGAACTTACCATACTCCTAACGGAATACCTTGGGGTGTCTTCTTTCTAAAATGGGGTCATTTGTGGGGTTCCTATACTGCCCTGGCATTTTAGGGGCCCTAAACCGTAAGGAGTAGTCTGGAAATCAAATTCCGCAAAATGACCTGTGAAATCCTAAAGATACTCATTGGACTTTGGGCCCTTTAGCGCAGTTAGGGTGCAAAAAAGTGCCACACATGTGGTATCGCCGTACTCGGGAGAAGTAGTACAATGTGTTTTGGGGTGTATTTTTACACATACCCATGCTGGGTGGGAGAAATAACTCTGTAAATGGACAATTGTGTGTAAAAAAATCAAAAGATTGTCATTTACAGAGGTATTTCTCCCACCCAGCATGGGTATGTGTAAAAATACACCCCAAAACACATTATACTACTTCTCCCGAGTTCGGCAATACCACATGTGTGGCACTTTTTTGCACCCTAACTGCGCTAAAGGGCCCAAAGTCCAATGAGTACCTTTAGGATTTCACAGGTCATTTTGCGGAATTTGATTTCCAGACTACTCCTCACGGTTTAGGGCCCCTAAAATGCCAGGGCAGTATAGGAACCCCACAAATGACCCCATTTTAGAAAGAAGACACCCCAAGGTATTCCGTTAGGAGTATGGTGAGTTCATAGAAGATTTTATTTTTTGTCACAAGTTAGTGGAAAATGACACTTTATGAAAAAAACAATAAAAATCAATTTTCCGCTAACTTTTGACAAAAAATAAAATCTTCTGTGAACTTACCATACTCCTAACGGAATACCTTGGGGTGTCTTCTTTCTAAAATGGGGTCATTTGTGGGGTTCCTATACTGCCCTGGCATTTTAGGGGCCCTAAACCGTAAGGAGTAGTCTGGAAATCAAATTCCGCAAAATGACCTGTGAAATCCTAAAGATACTCATTGGACTTTGGGCCCTTTAGCGCAGTTAGGGTGCAAAAAAGTGCCACACATGTGGTATCGCCGTACTCGGGAGAAGTAGTACAATGTGTTTTGGGGTGTATTTTTACACATACCCATGCTGGGTGGGAGAAATAACTCTGTAAATGGACAATTGTGTGTAAAAAAATCAAAAGATTGTCATTTACAGAGGTATTTCTCCCACCCAGCATGGGTATGTGTAAAAATACACCCCAAAACACATTATACTACTTCTCCCGAGTTCGGCAATACCACATGTGTGGCACTTTTTTGCACCCTAACTGCGCTAAAGGGCCCAAAGTCCAATGAGTACCTTTAGGATTTCACAGGTCATTTTGCGGAATTTGATTTCCAGACTACTCCTCACGGTTTAGGGCCCCTAAAATGCCAGGGCAGTATAGGAACCCCACAAATGACCCCATTTTAGAAAGAAGACACCCCAAGGTATTCCGTTAGGAGTATGGTGAGTTCATAGAAGATTTTATTTTTTGTCACAAGTTAGTGGAAAATGACACTTTGTGAAAAAAACAATAAAAATCAATTTTCCGCTAACTTTTGACAAAAAATAAAATCTTCTATGAACTCACCATACTCCTAATGGAATACCTTGGGGTGTCTTCTTTCTAAAATGGGGTCATTTGTGGGGTTCCTATACTGCCCTGGCATTTTAGGGGCCCTAAACCGTAAGGAGTAGTCTGGAAATCAAATTCCGCAAAATGACCTGTGAAATCCTAAAGATACTCATTGGACTTTGGGCCCTTTAGCGCAGTTAGGGTGCAAAAAAGTGCCACACATGTGGTATCGCCGTACTCGGGAAAAGTAGTACAATGTGTTTTGGGGTGTATTTTTACACATACCCATGCTGGGTGGGAGAAATAGCTCTGTAAATGGACAATTGTGTGTAAAAAAATCAAAAGATTGTCATTTACAGAGGTATTTCTCCCACCCAGCATGGGTATGTGTAAAAATACACCCCAAACCACATTATACTACTTCTCCCGAGTACGGCGATACCACATGTGTGGCACTTTTTTGCACCCTAACTGCGCTAAGGGGCCCAGAGTCCAATGAGTACCTTTAGGCTTTACAGGGGTGCTCAAAATTTAGCACCCCGCCCACTTGCCAGGACAGTTAACAAACCCCACAAATGACCCCATTTTGGAAAGAATACACGCTAAGGTATTCCATGAGGGCCATGGTGAGTTCATAGAAAATTTTATTTTTTGTCACAAGTTAGCGGAAAATGACATTTTGTGAAAAAAAACAAAAAACCACAATTTCTGCTAACTTGTGACAAAAAATAAAACATTCTATGAACTCACCATGCACCTCACGGAATACTTTGGGGTGTCCTCTTTCCAAAATGGCATCATTCGTGGGGTCTGTCCTGGCATTTTAGGGTCTCTGCAATCATTACATGTATGGCCAGTATTAGGAGTTTCTGCTATACTCCTTATATTGGGCATAAGGGTAATGCACTGTGGGCTGAAAGGAAAAATGAACGTCAAACAATCAATCAATGTGGATGAAAAAATATCTGCCAAAAAATTTGAAAAAAAAAAAAAAAAAGAGAGGAGGAAGGCGTCTGCCAGGACATAGGAGCTGCCGCCCCAAAAATCCAAACCCACCAGCTCGTATGCCCTGGCAAACCTGATTTATCCATTCACACCGATCGATGTGGATGAACAAATCATTGCCAGAGTTCTTTTTTGATACAAAGTGTTTGCCAAAGCATATGAATCCCCAACACCACTCCTCGGCCCATATGCCTCGGCAAACGTATCTTTTTGACTGCGGAGGAGAAATCTCGTCCTGCAGCGCTGCATGCACCGACTTGTGTGTAAGCTGACAGACGCGCAATGTTCTGTCAGGATGCACCATCAGTGCTGCAGCTGATTGGTCAGTCTGGATAGAAAAAAAGAGAGAAGAAAAAAAGACAAAACAATACAAAAAGGAGGGGAAGGCGTCTGCCAGGACATAGGAGCTGCCGCCCCAAAAATCCAAACCCACCAGCTCGTATGCCCTGGCAAACCTGATTTATCCATTCACACCGACCGATGTGGATGAACAAATCATTGCCAGAGTTCTTTTTTGATACAAAGTGTTTGCCAAAGCATATGAATCCCCAACACCACTCCTCGGCCCATATGCCTCGGCAAACGTATCTTTTTGACTGCGGAGGAGAAATCTCGTCCTGCAGCGCTGCATGCACCGACTTGTGTGTAAGCTGACAGACGCGCAATGTTCTGTCAGGATGCACCATCAGTGCTGCAGCTGATTGGTCAGTCTGGATAGAAAAAAAGAGAGAAGAAAAAAAGACAAAACAATACAAAAAGGAGGGGAAGGCGTCTGCCAGGACATAGGAGCTGCCGCCCCAAAAATCCAAACCCACCAGCTCGTATGCCCTGGCAAACCTGATTTATCCATTCACACCGATCGATGTGGATGAACAAATCATTGCCAGAGTTCTTTTTTGATACAAAGTGTTTGCCAAAGCATATGAATCCCCAACACCACTCCTCGGCCCATATGCCTCGGCAAACGTATCTTTTTGACTGCGGAGGAGAAATCTCGTCCTGCAGCGCTGCATGCACCGACTTGTGTGTAAGCTGACAGACGCGCAATGTTCTGTCAGGATGCACCATCAGTGCTGCAGCTGATTGGTCAGTCTGGATAGAAAAAAAGAGAGAAGAAAAAAAGACAAAACAATACAAAAAGGAGGGGAAGGCGTCTGCCAGGACATAGGAGCTGCCGCCCCAAAAATCCAAACCCACCAGCTCGTATGCCCTGGCAAACCTGATTTATCCATTCACACCGACCGATGTGGATGAACAAATCATTGCCAGAGTTCTTTTTTGATACAAAGTGTTTGCCAAAGCATATGAATCCCCAACACCACTCCTCGGCCCATATGCCTCGGCAAACGTATCTTTTTGACTGCGGAGGAGAAATCTCGTCCTGCAGCGCTGCATGCACCGACTTGTGTGTAAGCTGACAGACGCACAATGTTCTGTCAGGATGCACCATCAGTACTGCAGCTGGTTAGTCGTTCGCTCGGTCCACCTGGAAGGTTATTGGATGGAAAAAGAGAAAAAAAAATACAAAAAAACCCAAAAAACAAGCAAGCAGCAAAGCAATTACTTCATTAACATTAATAACCTTTGAACTTTTTTACTTAAAAACTCAACATTGCAAACCAAACATTAACTTCTTTGCTTACCTGTTTTTTGTTTTTTTTTGTTTTTTTTAACTTACCTCCCGAGGACAAACCTCTCCTCCCCCATGGAACAATGTGCGAAGTGCAAATCGCACAGAGTTGTGGCGAAATACATTACGCAATTTGTCCCAAGTGAAAGGAGAGGTTTCTGGCAGCCCTGTGTATTAGGGTCCCTGGAAACCCGATGTTTGGTTTCACACTGCATATTGACATATCCGGTGGGTCGAGCCCGCCGCACCGTATCGTCCAAAACAGACCTTCAGACAATACCACAAGAGTAGCATTCGGCCTAGTAATGGACTGCGTCGCCATAGACTAACATGACTTCCGGGCCGATCGATATTGCCACAGAAGCCACGCAGTAACGTAGGCATGCACTAGCGTTAAGTCAAGCACTTCCGGCGTAGGGGGGGACCGCAAAGTGTGACTTTTGCTAGGCATTTTGCCCCAACGCATCGCAGCAGTGTGAAATAGCACTGAGAGACCCTTGTGTGCCTACCGCTGTGTGTGGAGTTCCCTACTCTCTAATAGTGTACCTGCTCGTGGTACCTCTCAAAACACTCCCCTAGGCATAGGCCAGGCTGGTCAGGACAGGTGGGACAATAAACGGTGGTGTCACGCCTTATTCCAGCCCTGCTGCAGACACGACAGCGTTTTCTTCGGATTCGTTGACCTGGGGTAGTCGGAATTGGATAGGCGTAATGCCTTCCATGCAGCCGGCTAGTTGCATCTTGGGGTTGGGCCACGGCACCTCCTGGATACAGGAGTTCCATCATGATCTGTTTATTAAATTGAATAAACGATCCAGTTCTCCCAGCCTTACTGTAGAGAACAAAGCTGTTGTAAATTGCCAATTGAATGAGGTAAAGAGACACTTTTTTATACCAGCGTCTTGTTTTTCGGGAAACTAAATAGGGCGCTAACCTCTGGTCATTGAAGTCCACCCCTCCCATGTTAGTATTATACTCGTGGACGACAAGGGGTTTTTCAATGACCTCAGTTCGCCGTTGAATTTCAACTGTCGTGTCTGCGTGAATGGTGGACAGGAAGTAAACCTCCCTCTTGTCCTTCCATTTCACCGCGAGCAGGTCGTCAGCACACAAGGCGGCCCTCTGCCCCCGCTTAAGTCTGGTGGTAATGAGCCGTTGGGGGAAGCCCCGGCGACTAGGCCGCACGGTGCCACAGCATCGGATTTTTTCTATTTTTAAGTGCTGAAAGAGGGCCACACTTGTGTAATAATTGTCCACAAAAAGATGGTACCCCTTCTGGAACAAGGGTGACACCAAGTCCCACACAACCTTTCCACTGCTCCCCAGGTAGTCAGGGCATCCGACCGGCTCCAATTTGGAGTCTTTTCCCTCATAGACCCTAAAATAAGATGTATAGCCTGTGGCCCTTTCACAGAGCTTATACAGTTTCACCCCATACCGGGCGCGCTTGTTTGGGATGTACTGTTTGATGCGAAGGCGCCCGGTAAAGCGTATGAGGGACTCGTCTACGCAGATGTCCTGGTCAGGGGTATAAGCATCTGCAAATCTGGATGACAGGTGGTCTATGAGGGGTCGAATTTTGTGGAGCCGGTCAAAATCAGGGTGGTCACTTCGATGACAGGTTTCGTTGTCATTGAAGTGCAGGAAGCGCAGGATGTTCTCAAATCGTGTCCTGGACATGGCAGCAGAGTACAGGGGAACATGATGTGCTGGGTCCGTAGACCAATAAGACCGCAACACATTCTGCTTTACTAGTCCCGTGTGAAGGAGAAGGCCCAAAAAAATTTTCATTTCGGAAACTTGGACTGGTTTCCACCGAAAAGGCTGGGCAAGGAACTTTTCCGGATTGGCGGTTATATATTGTGTGGCCTTACGGTTGGTCTCTGCCACAATTAAGTCCAAGAGATCCTGGGTGAAGAACAGATAGAAAAAGTCTAGGGCCGATCCTAGATTATCTGTCTCCACCTGGACTCCAGACTGGGCGGTGAAAGGGGGAAGTACGGGTGCGGCGGAATCAGGGGATTGCCAATTTGGGTTTGCCAGCACCTCTGGTAAATTAGGGGTAGTACGGGCCCGTCTTCTTGGTGGCTGCGACTGGGATCTTACTGCACGTGCCACCGAACCAGTTTCAACTTCCATGCTGGTGCTCGCCACTTCACCAGGGTCTACGGAAGTACTGGTGCTAGGTCCAGGAGATGTTGTGCTGCTGGTGCCTGCCCCACCATGAAATCTCAGACCAGCACGAACACCACTCTGCTGCCCTTGAGGCTGATCCTGCGCCACCTGCGGTCCAACAACATGGGGTGTGGTACGCCTGGCTTTAGCCGGGACCTCAACCTCATCATCACTATCGGTCAGTGAGCCACTGCTCAATTCAGGTTCAAACTCTGACCCGGAAGATTCATCAAATGAGGCGTCCCAATCGTCCTCATCCGACTGGGCCATGTACCTGAGAACCTCATCATCGGAATACCCCTTTCTTGCCATGGTGGGCTGCTAAATTTAGGGGGTATTCCTCTGAGACTACCCAGAAAAAAAGAGCACCTACCTAGCAAAAGGGAGTATTTGAGAGGTAGAAAGCTGTGGTCACTGAGTTTTGATAAAAAAATAAATCAAAACTGAGGTTTACAGTGCCACAGCTATTGTACAGTGTTTTTTGCAGTGATCAGAAAAAAAATTCTGTCACTGCGGTGGGGCGGGCTGAACGCAAGTGCAGGCGAACGATCAGGCCTGATCGGGCAAACACTGCGTTTTTTTTGTGGATCCTAGTGACCCTAATAGATCTGACTGCGATCAGTAATGATCACTTACAGATACTATATAGTACCAATGTTGATTAGCGACAGTGATGACGCTAATTAGTGACTGTGGTGCAGTGGGCTGAGCACTAACTGACACTTACAAAGGGGCCTAGCTAACTGGCCTAACTGCTAACACTAGTGATACTAAAAAAGTGACAGTTTTCACTGATCACTGTTTTTAGATCACTAGGATAGTGACAGGGGGGTGGTGGTGAGTGGGGAATCAGAGGCAATCAGAAACAATCACAGGACAATCAAAGGCAATCGCAGGCCAATCACAGGGCACTCAATTCACGGGACAATCAAAGGCAATCACGGGACAATCAAAGCCAATCACAGGCCAATCACGGGACAATCACGGGACAATCACGGGACAATCAAATACAATTACAGCACAATCAAATTGAATGTCAGCACAATGAAATTGAATGTCAGCACAATCAAATGCAATTACAGCACAATCAAATACAATGCACTGGGAAGGTGATTGGGGGGGGGGAGGGGGGGGGGGGTCTGAGGGCGATCAGAGGGTGTGGGGGGTTGACTAGGTGTCCGCACGGGGCAGACTGGGTCCTGATCTGGTGGGTGGCAGACACAGGGGGTGACGATAGGAGATCAGTGAGGGATTACAGGGGAGAATAGATGTAAACAATGCACTGGGGAGGTTATCAGCAGGGGGGGGGGCTGAGGGCAATCTGAGGGTCTGGGTGGGTGATCAGGTGCCCCCAAGGGACAGTTTAGGGTCTGCGCTGATGGGTGGTGGTGACAAGGGGTGATAGACAGGTGATAGATGGGTGATAGACAGGTGATCAGTGGGTAAGGCAGCTATATAGCTGTATACAGCATACAGGGGGGTGGTCTGGGAGGGGGGTCTGGGGGGGATCTGAGGGTAGGGGGGGTGATCAGGGGACCCTAGGGGGCAGTTAGGGACCTAACCTAGAGGATAGCGTCCCTAGATAGTGACAGGGAGTGATTGATGGGTTTTTAGGTGGGTGGTGGGGTGCAGATACTGGTGTGCTGGGGTGGTCAGGGGGGGTTCTGAGGGCTGGGGTGGGCGATCGGGGGGTCTGTGTGGGGCAAAGTGTGATTTTTTAGCACTTAGCTAATGGCTGCCGTCCTCTCTGATGGTCGCACGACGAGTGACCATCAGCGGAGGAGGCAGCCAGTATAATACACTTTGTTACCATAACAAAGTGTATTATACACTCTGATTGGCCGGATCGCGGAGGTTTGAAACCCGCCGGCGCTGCTGATTGGCCGGCGGGTTTCCGAGTAGGGTGGGCGGAGCCTATTGCCGGCGGCGATCGCGTCATTGATGACGCGATCGCCGCACAGCCGCCGCTGATGCCGCCCCCGCCGATGGGCGTATTGCGGTCGTTTGGGACCGGTCTTTGCCGCCGCCCATCGGCTGGGGGCGGTCCTCAAGTGGTTAACATACATCATCTGAATACAATGGGGGTTTGTGTTTCATGTGTTTGTAAAGAGCTATTCCAGAGAGTACAGGCCCATACACACGTCGGATTTTAGCGAACGACCCGTCGTTTGAACGTTCCGTCGTTCGGACGTTTTCGCGTCAAATCCGACGTGTGTACAGACTATCGTTCGGGTGATAAGACTGGTTACCAGCGATCCGCCCGGCGGATCATTGGTAACCAGTCTTATCACCCGAACGATAGTCTGTACACACGTCGGATTTGACGCGAAAACGTCCGAACGACGGAACGTTCAAACAACGGGTCGTTCGCTAAAATCCGACGTGTGTATGGGCCTTTAAGCTCACCTTACTCTATTAAACACTGTTTATCTATTACTAGACCCAAAGCGTCCATACACGTATCTATTTTCCTGATTCCCTGCAGATTCGAAAGATCTGCAGGGAACTGATTCCCCCAAAATGTCAGATTGGTAGACTTTTGGTTGATTTTTACCAAAAAACTATCAATAATATCGACTGGACATGGCAGAAGATTCAATTAGGGGCAGGGCAGAAGTGGCAGTAGATTGACGACCTATAGCATTGTACTGCAGCAAACAGTGCAATGCTGCAGTCTGATCGATTTTCAATAGATTCCCTGATGGAATCTATTAAAAATAGGTGTGCAGTGTCTGGTAAGAATTGATTCCTTCCTAAATCAATTTATTTCAGAGAGGAATCGATCACTGATGTATGATCAGCTGTAGGTCTCCACATTGTCTTCCCTGTACCTCTGTCTACTTATGTCCAGACACCACCTCAACTGCAACCTCCACTCTGCACATAAACTCCTATCCTTTACTTCCTCCATCATAAAGCAGTTCTTATAAGCTCCCCTCTGTTGTGAAATTCCATTCCAAAATAAAATAATAATCACTCTATAAACCTTGAAATGTAACATTGGTCATTGCCTTCAATCTCTGACCAAGCTCTAGGTCTTACATAATCTGACTGAGGTACTGACTGTCTCTGTAAATCAAGCTTACTCTGACTAATGTCTTCCCGCCCCTCCTTTATCCTATATAATAAACCCCCTGTGTCCTCTCCTGTCCCTCTGTCCATGCCTTATTGCTACTACACGCGCCGATTGTTGGGACAGGAGGAGGACGGGTGCAGGGGGAGTGCGGGCATGTGCATGGGCGTATGCGATGGGGAGCGCACGCGGCGGGGAGCACGGCTTGCATGCGCGCTGACATGCGGCGGATGGTGGTGGTGAGTGGGCCGGAGGGGGGTTGTGAGGGAGGTCTACAGCCTGTAACTGTAACGGGCTTAGGTCTGCTAGTTAGATTATAAGTTTGCAGTAGTGGGGTTCTCTCTTGTATTGCTACTTGTATTTGAGATTTGATTGTGAGTTCCACAATTAACCAATTTCTGATATGAACTATTTGATGTTCAGTGTAAAGAGCTGTGGAAATCTGACAACAAAAAAGTGAAATATCAGAATTAAACGATACCTTTGTTATTTTCAAATTACCATAAGAACCATGTGCAATATATATAGTAGTTCTTGTTTAGTAGTAATATAAAAATATAATTTGTATTAAGAGGATGAACAAAGTTGACAGTACTAATACAGTACAATGCATTTATCTGAGGGATATATAAAATGTAATGTTGTAAATATTAAAGCCTTACATTTCCACTCATTTTATTTTACCATGTTAGGGTGCTCCTGGTATTCCTGGCATTCCTGGCCCTGCCGGACCTGCAGTAAGTGGCTGTTGAGTTGAATATGTTATATACAGTATGTATTATGTTATATATGTCATATATAATAGGTTTCTCATATGATGCAATTACTATTTCTCATTTATTAAGGGTCCAGGTGGAGAAAGAGGACTGGCAGGAAGCGCTGGTGAGAAAGGCGATCAGGTAATTTACTAAAAATTTAATTTCCCTTTTTACGTTTATAAATTTAGAAACTGCTGCTTTACATTTTGTAAATGTACATTTACTGCAAGATGCAACTGTGACACTAAGGTTTGCTAGCCACATTAGATTTTCTGATAAGATGCCCAGGCACTTAAGGGAACAAAACTTTGGGAAAGGGAGGTGATGTGTCTGTCCTGTGTATATCAATGTGCAGCTGTTAATGACTGAACAGCAAAACATTCTTCTAACATGCTAATTAATGTCATCAAAGATGATGATTCTAGGGCCAACAAATCACTGAAAAACTGTGGACATCTGCTGGTTAAGTAGATAAGCTTCTAGAAGCTGGGATTTGCTACTCAAACTTCTGGCGACCTTGCATAGTGCTGTAGTAAAGCACTTATTTTGGAAATTGTCATGCATTAACAAATCATTTATCTGTTATGATGACAGATCAGAAAACTGACCATTGTGGTGGAAAATACCTTACACCAGTTGTCCAGACATTTATCTTAAATTACTTTCATTTTGATGGTAGGTGGGAAAAGATGCCCCCTAAAATAAAAACATTAAAAACATCATGGTAATCGTAGGCTTACCTCAGTGATGACAAAAGGAAAGAGGTGTTAACACTCAACAACAGTACTTTTAAGAAAAAGTGATCTCCAAGTTCATATGGTCATAGTCCCATGTACTCTCACAAATTCTGATCACTGAATCTGTCTCTTGATCTTCTATACAACCGGAATAGATGAATACCTTAGACGAATCAAAGAAAAATACATAATAGTGCAGTATCCTCTAATACATTATGCTCCTCCACCTCCCTGTGATCTTTCACCACTTGTGATATGCCTTGCACTACCATCACCCCTAGTTCATGCAATGCGCTCACCAGATCAAGGGGCTGCTCAGTTACAAACAGCTTTAGCACTTCAAATGTTTCCTCAGATTCACTCAATCACGTCTTGATATATGGCAGGTATATTAATCTTCCTTCAGCATCAATATCCCTGAATAAATGGCAAACAGGATGGCAGCTCAATTACAAACAGCTTGTTTCACTAGTATGCATCATTCATTCCCATTTGGCTCATGAGTATGAATACAGGCAGTTTCACTAGAGTCTAAAACTAAACAAACACTTCAAAGGTGTAATGAAGTTTTAATAAGGTTAAAAGGGGTAAAGTATCCCACTCACATATTCCATTTAAAAATGTGCATATCAGATTAAAAACCAGTGCCCTGGATCATTTCAGCATGCTCCTCCGTGTGCCGCCTCTAAGCTTCGCCCAACACATTTCATCACTTGGACTCATCAGGGGTCACTTAAGTGATGCACTTTAACCAACAAAGTGGGGGAAAAACAATTTATTAATTACATTTAGACACTTGAATTGACCCGAGGAAGTGGGAATTACCCATGAAATGTGCAATGTGAAATGTGTATAAAAAAGAATAGTTTTTCCCACCTTGTTGGTTAACCTTTTTTGGACCGGACAGCTCTAGCCCCTTAAGGACCAGAACAATCCTTTCCCTTGTGTGCTCTGTGGTTACTGTGATTGGCTCACCGTAATCAGGTGGTCAGGAGCCAATGAATTTGGCCCTGGACCGAGATGCGGAAGCTCTGCTGTCACTAAGGCAGCAGAGCAAGCGGGTGCAGTGAAGAAAATGTGGCGAAAGCAGAGAGAATGGCGTGAATGATTGGAATCTACATCCTGTGAGAGCCATGCAGCCACCAGCAGGATGTAGATTCCAAATTCGTTGGTCTGAAAACAATTATAGTATGTCACTTTGTTGGTTAAAGCTTTAGCATTGTCTTTAGGGTCCAAGTGTGAACTAATAGTCGTAAGCAAAAAAAAGTAATATTCCAGCCAGAACAATAATATGAAATGTGTCTGTTCTCCTTGTGTCTATGTGAGCTGCCTCTATGTGCATCATTTCCTTCTACAATAATAGGTTTATTGCCTTGTTATGCCAACCCTCTCCAATAAAAAGTCCCTAGACTGTGACAGAACAGAACGATTCGTTTCTGAGTTACCCGGAGGCAAAGAAGGATTAAGATGAAATGGGGCCATAGGCAAGATAGCAGTTTTTCTGCCCACTGCTGATAGTCACCTGGCTTTTTAGTAAGATTTGGTGTTGGCTTGCATCCACCTGGCCCCTAGACTCTCTCCAGGCCCTAGGCAACTGCCTAGGATTGCCTTGTGGATAATCCGGCTCTGCCTGGCAGACAATGAGTCATGCTAAATGTGTTTTAAGCGAAGTGCTGTAATGTTCAACAATGTCTGTATTATCTTATTCATATAAAAAACATCCAAGCATTTACAAATGAAGACCAGAATCCAAAAAACGTCTAAACATATGCATTTGTTGTATAGAACAAAAGTTCGGAACATCCAGCTGTAAATTATTTATTCGTTATATATTTTATCTACAGAGCTCTTAAAATACACGTAGATCCATGGATCCCAAATATGAAATTTGTCTATGGATTTCTCAATCTATGTGTATACCTTATTCTAGGGTTTATTATGATAAAGCATAGTATTTTAATAAGCTTTATAATACAGATTGAAGATTTCTTGCAGGAAGTTTTGATACACATTTGGGTGCCTGCATAACATGTAGTTCCAAATTGTATTGCTTTTTAGGAGTTTCATATACAAGAAGCATTAGCCATAATTATATGCAAGATCTAGTGTTAGCGCACATCACCATATCATTAGCCAGAAAAAATAGACAGTTCATTAATAAAAAAAGTTCTCCATAGATCCAATCTAGGAATGAGACCTCCACCACCTCTATATATTTCTACCGCTGAAGAATATCGTTATTAAGTTTCAGTAAAGTCGATTAAATACATGTATCTCCCAGTAGTAACCTGTATCCAACTTTCAGGCCTTTATCCCGCTGAAAGGAAAAGACTGCATACAAGAGTATTCCGATGCAAAATGTTATTTTTTTTTAAATGTACCCCTTACTGATAAATCTGCAGCCACTGTTCTACTATTTTCAAAAAACAGGGAAAGTTCACAGCTTAGGGTTCATATTAATAACTGCAAAGAATATACAGTAGATACATGCTAAATATCTCAATTGCCAGGGAATTGTGTTATCACACATATTCCAGGCATCTGTTTGGTTAATATTTGGTTAAATCTAACAGATAAGTAATAATACCAAACTTTGGTGCCCAAGTACTTTGAACAAGACTAAACTTTGTACCTAGTTCTGGTTATATGACCAGATTAAGTTAAAACATTTTGTTTGAAACTTAATTATGTACATTTCTGGAACTGCATTTAGCAAGGCTATAAATATTGTTTTAGGTAAAATTATAATTACTATGGCCTTCACTCTCCCAGTTGAAAAAATGTGATAGCAGCTCCATCCCACCAGTGATTTTACTAAGGTGGAGAATTGTCTTTGAAAATATCACGTGTTACATATTTACGTGTTACTGTAAATGAATATCAATGTTATATCAAGTTACTGAACCTTGACCTACAAAATTAAACTCAATGGGTAATACTGTTGATCTGGTGTCATTCATTTTTATTCTATAAGTTTTATAAAAGTCATACAAATGTCACAAAAGATTTGGAAAGCTGATGAGGTTTGGAGTGATAAGTAGCATAATGTCATCAACGTACAGAGTCAGTTAGGAATTATGGTTTCCCCAACTATTACTCCTTAATATTACTATGTTATCTTATTTTCTCCATCCATGATTCAATTTCTATTTGAAATATTAAGGGAGATAGCGTGCATCTCTCAAAGTACACTTTATAACTAAGTGGTTAAATAAGCAGCAACAGGAACATACATGTGATTTAGTTTTTAACAAGATCCTAATGCTTGCCTTATTGACTTTCTGCTTATAGGGATTTCCAGGCCCACCCGGATTCCCTGGACCACCAGTAAGTTTGTAGCAGTAAATAACACACCTTGATTTAACTACTGCAAGCTAGTAGAACATTACAACTCCAAACAAAAGTTTTTGTGCTCCTGTCCAGGCAAACGCAGACACTTCCAGAACTCCTTCTCCTTACTCCAATACACTGCGCTGCTCCAGTGTGGGGAAAAACAGGTTTATCTAGATAGAAAAGGAGCGTTCCATAGTGTATTATCAAAAGGATAACGCAAAGACAATTGGGTACTCACAGATGTGATGAAGGCGCAGTGCGCCGAAATGCGTAATGACGTCAGCAGCACGCCGCACCTAGGCCCCGCCCACCCCCTTGCGAGACGAGCATCCGGCTGTCGGAGATCGCACTGCTGGCCACAGTGCGTATACACCTGTCACCAGGGGAGAGAAGCGGTTGGCCCACCGCTGACAAGTGAGTTTTTATTGGAATTTCTGTGAGTACCCAATTGTCTTTGCGTAATAAACATGTCCTTTTGATAATGCACTATGGAGCACTCCTTTTCTATCTAGTAGAACATTACACCTGATAGATTGCAGTTCTGTGATTTTTATTTGTTATCATTAGTTATACTGCAACCTATGTAACCATAACATAAGTTGTCCTAGAATAGGTAAATCAATCCATAAGTTGGAATAACTATAAGCATGTACAATATATACAGTATATTCTGGCATATAAGACTACTTTTTAACCCTTGGAAATCTTCTGAAAAGTCAGGGATCGCCCTATACGCCGGGTGTTATTGATGCCGGGTGATACGCCCTATCCTGTTACCGACTCTCAGATCTCGCTGCGGAGGACTGTAGTGAAGCGGCTCAGGCACACATGTGCGAGATCTGAGAGGCAGAGAAGGAGGTATATAGGATACAAGGGTGAGCCAGAAGGGTGAAAGAGGCGTGTTTTATGGGCACAGCACAATCTATTCTTCCATACCGCTCTGATAAACAGGGAGACAGGAAGAGCTGACCAATCCACTTGGGGAGAGGAGGAGTTGACCAATCAACCAGTCCATCGCCTATATACTGTTATATACTGGGTACCCCATATAGTACAGCACTGGTATCTGTTCTGTTCATACATAGCACCAGTATATGATTTTTTTTACATTTTTATTTGGTGTGCATTGAAAAGAGGTGTAGTCTTATATGGCGAGTATATCACAAACTCTGTATTTTAACTGGAAAAGTTGGGGGGTCGTCTTATACGCCCAGTCGTCTTATACGCCGGAATATAAGCTGCAATAACTAATAACATGTACTATACATACTAAAACTGTTGCTATTTTAAGGGACCACCTGGATTTCAAGGAAAAGCTGGGCCACCAGGGCCACCTGGACCTCCTGCAGAAAAGGTATACTTTTTTATTTTTTATTTTGATCTTTTCAGTAAAGTATTACTTACCTTTAGTTAGGATGTTGTCTATAACATTTAATGGATAACTTAAAGTAAAACTGAAGTGAAAAAAGTCAGATACGGTAAGTACCTATGGAGAGGGAAGGCTCTGGATCCTCTTCAGCCTTCACTGTCCCCTCTCAGTTCCCTCGTTCTAGGGATGTCATCTCCATTAGAGCTATTCAACCAACTGGTCGCATATACCTCCGTGAGCCCTTGGAAGGCATCGGGAGGACTTGTGCCCCTGAGAATTTCGAAGATGGACGACTCCATACTGCGGATGTGTGACACCCTCAGTACGCCCTTGCACAAGCACAGTATGGAGTTGCTCATTCTCGGGCACTTGGGGACACGATTGCTCCTGATGCCTTATGAGGGCTCCTGAAATCGATAAATTCAAACGAGGGTGACCCCCCGGAACCAAGACACCAAGGGAGGAACAAAAAGGCTTTTTATGATCCAGAGCCTTCACTCTCCATAGGTAAGTATCTGACTTTCTTTTTCACTACAGATTTGCTTTAATTACTGTAAAGTAAAAAGCAGGAAGCCTGCAATATATTTTGTGACTGAAGTAAGAAAATAAAGTTTGGCCAATGCTGTACATGCTGCAAGGAATGCAGCAAGCTTTATCATAGCCTCTTATCTCTTTCTTTTGCATTACTCATGTAGGACCTGTTGAGAGGAAGTAGCAATGGGGTGCATCTGCCACAGGATCAGGGCTGTAAAATAGAAATTTTCCATATAAAAATGACTATAGATGTACATCATCACTCTCTATATGAAGGAAGCACTCACTGTAAAGTGTTTTGTTAGAGGATTCTAAAAGTTTACTGTGCTTCTTGAGCCAATCACATAAGCACAAAAGTGAGAATTATCTGAGGTTTTGAACAGGAGATGGTGTACTACTGTCACAATTAAAAGAGAACGTGTTTTGACCCAACCGGTACATGTAGAAATTCATAAACACTGCAGAGCGAGATAGAAAGCTACTCTCAATAACAGTAAGGCTCGGTTCACATTTGTTTTAAACCATATCCGTGGCTCTGTTTTTGGGCCCAGACCAAAACCAGAGTCATGGATACAAATGTTAAAAATAGCAACCGTCTTGACCCACTTCAAAAACAGATCTGTGGGAGATCCGGGGGGATCCGCTTTTAAAAATTCAACGGAGGGTCCGGATTTACAGGGTTTTCACGGACCCCAGATACACGCAGGGGTAGTGAAACCCAATGCAAAAACGGATCTCCCTCTACACAGACAGCTTTGGACACAGAAATGAATCAGTTTCTAGTGTCCCAGCCCTGTATGTGGGTGGGGAGGGGGCTGCCATGCTGGAGTTGGAAGCTGGCAAGAAGGGGGGCAGCAGGCACAGTGGTGGGGAGGGGGGTTGGATCCGCCTCCCTCACCTGGGACCCCACTCCCCCCCCCCCCCCCCAGCTGGTCTCTTTTAAAATCAATCTGGCAGTGAGGAACTCACTCACCCACAGACAGGGCTGGGGATCCGTCTGGGGAAAAACAAACGGATCTGAAACATATGCTGCAAAAGGGCAGCATGGATCCGTTTGCATTCTGGTTTTAGAAAAACGAAGCCTGGACAACGGATTGCGTTCTACAACTGTGCCTAATGTGGACCGAGCCTTAGGGGCCATTTTTAAGGTGGCAATAGTTTGTTGTTTTCACCTTGCCCACATCACTGCTATTCATAATAGGCTGCTGTCTTTGTGCAGTAACAAAGCCACTGCAATCACAGTGATATTTTCCTTCTGGTTGCCAGCTTCCAATTAACTGAATCAGATCAAGTCACTGAATCAAGTCATATGATATCATAAACATCATGTGACTTGGATGATAAAGGAAAGTGGAAACACACAGTGCCATGTAATTGATGGCTGGGGGTTTACCAAAGATCAGCTTCCTGAGTTGGTGGGTCTTCCATTCAGTCACAGCCCCAATTGCGTTACCAAACACTTGAGTAGTATCCTCCTTTTAAAAGGTGGCAAAGCTTTTATTCTGATACTGAATCTGAAAAGATCTGTACCGAGGAAAATCCACTCTGATTGGGTTTGCAGTACTTGCTTCAAGATAAACCACAGTAAAGATTAGAAAAGTGCCATTTTTCCTATGACTACACAGCCACTTGGACATAGGAAGCCTGGGAATTATTTTACACAAAAAGGGGTTTCTCATAAATGCAAAAAAATGTTTGCCAGTCTAAAAGATCATGGGTGGTTAAATAAAATGGAAATGTATTTTTAGTAACATTAATGTGGTTACGTGGAAGCATTTATTAATAACTAGAATATACTGGTAAGAAGAATTTACGTATTGTTGAGTTGATTGGAATTGCTATAGTGTACACAAGTTTTAAAGTGGAATTACTGTATATTCCCAAAACTTCAATTGCAGTAACTGCTCCTAAGGCTCATACACACAATCTGCCGAGCTGTTTTCTAAACTTAGTCTGTTGGAAGATAGTTAGGCCTGTGTATGGCTGGCAAACAACCAGACAACCAATTGATAACAGTTTGTTTGCCAGATCCAACCAGAGGATCAGCCTGCCAAACTATAATGCAGGTTGGAACGTGGTACAAGTCTTTTGAACAACTTTGTTGTTTTTGAATGCATTTTTTCATTTAGCTTACACACATAGAATTTAAGTGAGTTTGTTGTTTAGATGGTTGTTTGTCATGTAAACAACTTGTTGTGCAGTTGGTCGTGTTGTATGGTTTGTTGTGCATTATGTTGGACATGTGTATGAGCCTTTAGTTGCATAAAAGAACATTTGAAAGGATTCCCAATAGTATTACAATACAAATTAAACACAATTCGCATTGTGTGTAAGAACATGTATTTTCATTGCAGAGAACAACAGAAGCTTTCTTATCTCTGGTCACCAGGAGAAGCAAACTCAATAATTGCTGGCTGTCTGCATGTGTCTTCCCTCTGCCCCCTCCCTCTACTGAACAGACACATTGCCCTGGCAACAGCTGAGTCACTTCAGTAGAAAAGGAGGGCGGCAGAGTGAATACGCAAGCACAGGGAGATTTTTGCCGAGGAACCAGAGATAAGCTATCTTGTACTGCTCCTTGCAGTAAAAATTTATGTTTTTAGACACAGGAAAAGCTTGGGAATGCTTTCAAATATTATGTTATGTAACTAAGAGTAGTTACTGAAATTCTAGTTTTGGGATTATAATACCACTTTAAGCTAGGCGTACACAGCTTTGTCAGCCCAGTATAATAAGTTGATCCACCCCTCTCTGATCAGAAACTGATCAGATAGACTGAGTCAGATAGACTGAATCCTACACCATTTTAAAAACTCAATATATTTCAACAGAAGTCCATTGAGCACTGCTGGAACTGCAAGCATTATACCTCTCAGTGCATATGCTGCCTTTGATCCCCTGCAGTTCTTCCCCAACATATCCTGATTATGCTTTCAATTGTTAAACTGTCCAAAATTGATCGAAGTGAATTGATCGTATGCATTGGGGGTGACAGGTGTCCAGCAGATTTGATCAAACTGATCAAAACCAATGTGTGCAAGCCTTATTCCATAATTTTTCCACTCTAAATATTTACTAGTAGATCGACCATATAATGTAATCTACGTTAAAGGAACACATAAAAGTCAAATTCATAGTTTTAGCTTCCCATTAGAAAAACCTGCCTTGAGATAAAATATAGCATAGTTCAATGTTAGTTCAATGTTTCAAGTCATACAAAGTGTTTAGGTATATTCTCATACACTGTAAGGATTTTCTTAGTATTATTCACACTCAAGCAAATTTCTCTTTCAGGGTTCTGAAGGCCCACCTGGTTCTCCAGGACAATCAGGCCCTCCTGGTTCCCCAGGGTCTCCTGGAATACAGGTGCGTTAGCTATAAATAAACAGATTTAGATTATCTGTTGGAAAATACAAACCCTATTGCTTATTATTTCTGTCAAATTTTTCAGGGTCCACCTGGCATTGAAGGAATAGATGGCAAAGATGGGAAGCCTGGACTTAGGGTGAGTACCAAATCACTGAACATAAATCATCGTGCAGACTCAATCTGGATTTATTTAAAAAGGAAAGTCAGTGGTAGATGGCAGTGTTTTCAACTCTTCCTTGGAATATTTGTGAGGGTTGCTGGAAGGTTAATGAATTAGTAATCATGTGCTCCCTCTACTTATATGAATAGTTGTGGTTGTCAGAGCATGCATACAGTTGCAATGGCAAAAGCTGTTCCATTGACCTTTCAGTCCCACTCATGGTGGTCCAGTGTCAACCAGGAATGGGCCGTAAACTTTTGCCACCAAATGGCTGACAATATTTAATAAATCAAGGTAGGTTTGCACTATAAGTTATGTTCTTCAGTGTTCTTGCTCTGCAAGGCTTTGCTAAAACAGACCCAGCATAATCAGCTATTGTCGCTTTACATTGTATATGCCAACCTTGTCTTCTTTCTACAGGGAGAGCCAGGTCCACCTGGTCCACCTGGAATTAAAGGCCTTCCAGTAAGTGCAAGCTGAAAATATATGTTATGTTATTAGAGTCCTATTCCAGCCAGATTTCTTTGAATTACTTTTCCACATTGGTATGCTTTTTCTTAGAAATTCCTTCACATATAACTTTTGAATATTTCTTAGAAATCAATACACTGCACTGAGATACTTTGATTTTTTTTAATGATCATTATCAGCAGATACAATATTTTATGTGTTCACTTTTGTGTTAAAGGGATTTAAAGGAAAAACGGGACATATGGGATTGCCTGGACCAAAGGTATTAGAAGATCAGATGCATCTGAATATTCACATAAAAGCTTAAGGATTATCTATTGAACAAGGAATGATTGAAAAATGTCTTTGTTACAGGGAGACTGTGGACCTGCTGGACCTCCAGGAGGTATAGGCCGACCTGGAGCAGAGGTAATGGAGGAGATTTATATTTGTATGATTTGCACTTACTGTTATTTAACTGGTACTGTATGTGTGCCTTTCAAAAAAGAGAATATCAACAATGACCTCATCCCCACCATCCTGGTGATCTCAATTTTTTTGGTTTAGCCTACTGACACCAGTGTACCTGTTTCACCAACAACAACAAAAAAAGTTAATCTTCCCTCCAGAAACCATGGGCTACATAAAGTAGAGACAGACTGTGTGAGGATCGACATGGATATGTGAGGGTGTAGGCTAGTGTTGGACCTCATTTATTGGTTGATCTTAATGGACGTATGTCTTTTTTCAACCCAAATAATTATGTAATTAAGTAACTGCCTAACCATTACAGTGATAGTAAAAAAAAGTCTTCCTGCAATCAAATTGTTCTTACTCTGCCCATTGGGACAGCAAGTACAAGATAATTACTAATTGATTCATTCACAAGTACAATGAACCACATTGATTATTTTGTTAAAGGGTCATATATGTTAGACAGCAAGTGAAAAGTCAATTGAAAAGTGATGCGTTGTAAAAGGTGAAAAGAGGGACATGTATACAAATCTGTGGGACAAGTGCTAAATAGTGATGTCTGGCAAATAGGTCAGAGCATCTTCAGAAATGCAGGTGTTATGGGATGATCACAGAATGCAAGGGTTAGTACCCATCAAAGTGGTCTATAGTAGGACAATCAGTAGACCACGGCACAGCACATTATTGATATTTATTAGGTAAAAAGCTAGCAAGCTACAATTTCTGGTAAATTTACCTGCCAGATTGATTTATTTCAACATGTCCGATCTGAATTTCGATCAGTTTTCTGATCGATTTTCCGATTGATTTACAATTTAATCGGAAAATTGATCAAAATTCAGATCGTACATGTTGGAAAAAATTGATCAGGCTGGTAAATCTGCCAGAAAATTGTATGGTGTGTGCCTAGCATTAGTTTATAGAACCTCAACTCTTATGACTCTTATGTTATGCCTATCCTGATCTAACTGATAACCTCAGTTTGATTGTTATATTGGGCAGAATATACCCAATGTATAAAAATGTGCTTACATTTTGTACTCTTGACCTCTTGTGGATCATATTTGTATTTGCAGTGTTTTGCTGTGTTTCCTTGTTACATGATTTTGACACTTTTCTTACAATAAAGCCTTTTGACTGAAAAAAAAAGAGAGCGAGACAGATAAGAAAAAAGAGAAATAAGAAAGCAAAACCACTGACTAAACAGATAAGCAATTTATTTATATTTTCAAAATTTAGGGTGATCCTGGCCCTATGGGACCACAGGGACGTCAAGGTCCTCCAGGACATGCTGTAAGTAAAGGAACATATGTATGCTGGTTAAACCAATTAATATAGACCATCCATTATATCTTTTTTTTTTCCCTAGGGATCTTCTGGAAGCCCAGGACAACCAGGTCCCCCTGGACCCCCAGGAGTTGTAAGGACATTATGAAGTTACATATTATCAAAGAGCAAGCCTCTGTTTACAGCCAAAATGACTATCTATGTTAATTATTATAGGGATTGAAGGGTGAAAGAGGTTCCCCAGGTGAACGAGGTATGATGGGTCTTCCAGGAGAACCAGGAACACCAGGACATCCTGGACCAGCTGTAAGCATCCCATGTATTATATCAATAAGTAAAAAAATAATATGTTTTTAACAAATTGAAAGTATAATCAAATTTACAACCGTGCAAAAATACAAAAAAAATGCATGCATAAATAAATACAGTTAAAGAACTGGAATGCAATGGTTAGGTTTTTATTTTATTTTAAAGGACACCCAAGGAGAAAATAGACTGATGAGATAAACCATTGTATCTATCCTCCTTCTCCTGAGAATGACTTTTTAAGATATCCCACAAGTTTATTTTATACTTAAATCCACTTTTTAAGTTTTCACTGTTTAATTGTTTTTGCTCAATGACACATTCATTGAAGTATTCAGAGCTAAAATCTATGAACTATTGAACCTTTATATCTCTTTCCTGCTCTCAGAAGCCATTTTCTGTTAGGAAAGTGTATTATGGCAGTAATTACTTATCAGGGAGGGTTACACTGTAGTCTGACCCAGTCCTGACTCAGACAGGAACTGCCACTTACATACCTGATGTTTAACTCTTTCAGGCAGAGAAAGAAAAAAAGGAACACAGCATAGTTATTTGTGTGCTTGGTACTGTACATGCACATGTCTATCTCATCATGTCACATGTAACCTCAGGTATCCTTTAAGCAAATGCTTACTGCTTTATGTAAAGGTTTATCTTGTTAAGTGGAAATCTATTCATTTTCTTGTATTTAGGGTGACATAGGAACAGATGGAGAACCAGGAAAAGAGGTAGGAAGTGCTATAAAGCTTAGCTTTACCATTACCACATATGTGTATCCCTATGCTAGCAATTTCTTATTCATGACTTGTGAGCTAGATGTGACTTTTATCTTTCTGATATTACCTGTACCATTCACCCATAAGACTATTTTGTATTCTTTCAGCCTTTTACTTGAATGTCTACTGCATTATGGATGAAGTAATGTTTTTACTTAAGTTGTAATCCTCTGCAAGCTATTTCTGTGTATGGACATGTTCTCCATAGCCTGCTGTGAGCAGCAGAGGTCAATGGTAACTTTTCCATTAGCACAGAGTGCAACATAGCTGCAGCAGCTGATCTAGCGTCTATTGTACCTATAACAAATACTCTTCTGGTGATATTAACCTGCTTGCTTCTCATTGAGAGAGGACAAGGGGTTAAAGGCTGGATGTCCTTTTTTGTTTTAAGTCATAACTTTCTCTGCCTTTCCTCTTTCAACTCCCTTTTTTGCTGATTATACTAATGGTAGGGAAAGCATGCGAGAGAAGAATGTCTTGTTGCAGGAAATTACTTCTATTTAGAACATGTAAATCAGTCCAGGTGTATTGTGAATGCATGAATTGCTGTAATTGTGAAACACCTGTGCATTATGAATCAGCTGGTAAATATGAAGCTATCTCCCAAAAGCTTTGCAATAAAGGCAGAAGCACAACTATTAAAAATTGTTTATAAATAAATAGATAGCTAGATAGATAAATAGATAGATATTCAGAGGTGTAAAAGCATAGCACTCCTTTTCAGAATATCTTGACTCACTGGTCCTTTACAAAAAAGGCTTTGTATCACAAAATGAAAAATCTCCTAAATAACTTAAATGGTATTCATAATTGTCATCCCTTTCCTTTTCACATGTGGTCAGTCATCCTTATTTCTTAACATATTCTGTGTTGTTGGCTTAATCGCATTTGGTCCTGGCTGTCGACACAAAATTGCATACAAATTGTGCATTTGTACACAGCTTAACATCTTCGGGCCCATTAACGTGGACCTGAACTCTTGCACATAACACAACGAAAACAGAGAGAAACGCTCCCTGTGTGTTTTAGAGAGAACTGCCTGTCGAATTTCCCCTCATCTTCAAGTAATCACAAGTGTAATTTGATCTCTCAGCTGTGTCAGCACATAAATTTGGCAGTCCTTGGCAGATACAGCTAATATATAAAGACAGTGGGGGAGATTTATCAACGCATTACCGACAGTTTTTTCTTCTTAATCTGTTCTAACCAGCAGGGAGAACAGTTCTGCATGATAATAAGAATTCTTAAATCCTAGGTAATAGTGGCAGTTTAGCATGAATTTCTAGAGCTACACTACAGTTAAGAAAAGTGCAAATCCATCCCTAAACTGGCGCAGATTAAGAAGTGCTTGATAGCAGTTATACAGCTGTAGAACTGCCAGCTAGACATGATTGCAGAGTGCAGGCTAGATATGATTTCTGAGGTGCTCCTGCTGAATTCCTCCTCAGAGCCTGCTACTATCAATACAGCAGGTGTGTTGGTTACCTCAGCAACAGCAATTCCACTCACACACTGCACTGTCTGAGAGACCTTCCTAGCTCCTCCTATCTTACAACAGTTTTAGAAGGAATCTGCACTATCTAATGATTTCTTAAGATGCCTGAGACAGTTCTGCACGGATTTCTAAAAACCTACTAATATTTTGTCTCAGACACTCTTGATAAATCTGGCCCAGTATGTTAACCTTTTTGTCTGCTTCTACGAAGGCAGAAAGTAGACACACTGCAGATTTACTGTAAACTGTAACAAATAGATGTTTTTTCTTTAAAGATTATTATGCTGTTGCTTATCTTTTAGAGCAGAGAGCAGGATCTGAGTTTAGGTCCGCTTTAAGGACCACAGCCTTTTTTTTTTATTCTTCCTTTGAGGTGTTTGAGTAATGTAGGGTTAATTTACGTTACCAATTTTTGCCTTCTGCACTCACAGACCCTTTTATTTGGTGTTGTATTCAGCTCTCTCAATACAATTATTAATAGGGAGGAGGTGGGGGGAGCTTAATAATAATGGGCGGTGTCAAAATATATCCCTTCCCTTCTACGTTTTAACAAATAATAACATTTATATTATTAGCGATAACAGTCACATGTTGAGTGGCAAAATGTTCATTAGGACTCAAGCTATATACTGAGCCCAACTGAGTTTGGGAATGTGCTTTCTATAAGGCAAAAGATTTAAAGATGTAAATTTACAATGGGATGGGATGGGCCTGAGGTAGGCCATCTGTAGCAATCTCTGTCATTAATGTTTTCTATATGTAGGGCAATCACTGAGTAGATTAACTCACAGTGATCAAAGGACCAGAAGTCAATGAAACTGGCTGCAGGCTGGCACATGGAGTTCAGATGGCATCAGACAGATCAGTGTAGCAGCAGCAGACGTGCGATCGCAGCAGGAGCACATGGAGCCAAGATACTGAAATGTACGCCTTGGGAGAGATAGAGGCTGCAAACAGGGCATAGATTTCAATAGCATGCATTCACAACCAGTTGACTAAAAATGCAAAAAACAGATAAAGACAATTTGGGCTGCAGCACTATATTAATGTTATAGTGAGATAGTGTGGGAGGGCAGTAGTGTGGTTACCAGAACTGTTAAAAGACTAACTGGTGTAATTCTAGTTTAGCTTGTATAAAGAGAGTTTGGGTGTAAGAATAATAGCTTTTCTTGCACATGAATTGTTAATCTTTGATTATTGTTGTCTATCCCTTGCTCATTTGTAATATATCTATCAGGGGACTCCGGGAAAACCTGGAATACCTGGAAGTCAAGGAGAAAAGGTAGGCACTTACCAGTTGTTTATCATTTCGGTATTATACAGATTGTGAGAAAAGATCCTATTATTTATTATATGTACTGTTGATGTAGGGTGAAGCTGGAGCCCCTGGGCCTGCAGGACCTCCAGGTGAGAGGGGAAGACCGGGACCACCAGGAAATGGTGGCTATGGAAAAAGTGAATCTGCAGGAATCGTTGGACCTAGAGGGCCTTCTGGAGAGAAAGGACCTTCTGGCTCTCCCGGACCACCAGGATCACCAGGAATTCCAGGAAATCCTGGAACAACGGTAAGAAAAAATGAATGAAAGGGATTGGGTAATGACAAAGCTGAAATATTGGAATAGTGGCTCATATACAAACATGTTTGTATAAAAACAAAGGAACCTCATAAAGGGCAGGGCCGGATTTGTGGGCAGGCCCGTGCCTAGGGCGCTGGGAAGGCTTGGGTGATCTTGGTGCTGCAGTATGCACCTGTGACTTACCAGCACTGTCAGCCCGCTGTCTGCCAATCCGCCTGTCCAGCCGCAGGGCCACATTCATGGACGAGTTGAGCCTGCAGTGCCTCCACCTGCTGTACGCACATCTGTGTCCCCCACTCCTCTGCTTTCTGCGCTGCCCGGCGGCATATCTAGACCTCAGTTCAGCGGTGGCACAAAGTGATAGAGTGAGCAGCGCATGAGATCTCCATATACAGGAAGTTACGCCACCTAGCTACCTATACTTGTGGGGAGGGGGTCTTTCGTCACAACTAGTTACCTATAGTTGGGAAGGGGGGGAGACTATCTTCACACCTAGCTACCTATACTTGGGGAGGGGGGAGAGTTTCTTCACACCTAGTTATCTATACTTGGAGGGGAAGAGTTTCTTCACAACTAGCTACCTATACTTGGGGAGGGGAGAGTTTCTTAACACCTAGCTACCTATACTTTGGGGGGGGGGGGGGGAGAGTTTCTTCACACCTAGCTACCTATACTTTGAGGTTGTGTAGGTACACGGTACAACTTCCCCTGAGATTACCCGTCGATCGGACGGGAAATTGAACCATGTGTACCAGCATAAAAGAACCCTTATGCTCTTATAAGACAAATGTCATTCAGGGTCCTTACACTATAGTTACTGGCATATCCAATGAGTGCATCACAGAGAAATTATGGTCTGTGGCATTGTGGCATACAGGACTAAATTTAAAGGAACCCAGAATCATGTGAATCCAATGTATGCACAGAGTACTTTTAAAAAAGCACAGATTATGGGTTACACATATCCTCAAATAGGTGAGCAAGAACCTAAGCAGCAACAAGGCCAGTCTAATTCCGGAATATCTATGCAAGTGGTGGATGCACACTCATCTTACACAAACACTGGGTGTATCCAATATGACATACATCTAATAGGATAAAAAAACACTAGCATCTCAGTTGGAATTCTGTTACATTACTTTACAGTAAGGAGCAGATCTCACTTTATTTTGACTCTTATACAGCTACCTTCAGTAGATCTGAATCTATACACACAGGCAAACATACCACTAAGTAAAATGTAACCAAGCCCCCTTGACAGCTCCTCTTAGGCTTCTTGCACACCAAGACGTTGCATTAGGTGGCACGTTAAGGTCGCATAACGTGCACCTAACACAACGTATGGTGCTGCAAGAGCCGACGGTAGAGTGAGCCGCGTTAGGCGGCTCGAGTCCTATAATGTCTCCCAGAGTGGCGCTGATTGGCCAGCGGGACCACGTGATGCGGAGCGAGACACTCCGCATCACGTGGTCCCGCCGGCCAATCAGCGCCCGCCAGTGCAGTGAATATTAAGTAGCCATGTGCGCGGCTACTGTAGCTGGCTCTCCCCGCCTCCTCTCCGCCCCCCACTGCGCATGTGCAAACAGTCTAACGCGGCTATAGCCGCTCCAACGCCGTAGCATGCTGCACTTTCGGGAGAACGTGCAGCGTTACATGTAACGCAACGTGGGCTGTGTGAACAGCCCACTTGTGTTACATTGCTGTGCGTTGGGGGAGCGTTACAGGCGCACTAACGTGCGCCTGTAACGTCTTGGTGTGTAAGCAGCCTTAAAGCAGAAGGGACAGCCATACTATCCCAGAAAAAAACACATATATATAATTAGATACATACTTTTTCTACTTACATAAAATATGTATTGTACTATCCACATTTTAATTTCAGTGAATTTTATATAATAAATAAAGAGAAAACTGTTCCTGGCATTTTCCATTTTTACTTCTTCTGACTGAAGCCAATTCTGATGTAATTTCCTTCCTTACTCTGTTTTTACCTAGAAACTAAACTGTCATATCTAGCTTGCTTTGTAAACACATGTGAACACTGCATATATATTTCAGCAGCTTCTCTTTTCTCAGCCTCATGTCACACTGAACCTGCCTCGTCGGCAATGTACCAAATAAAGCCAGGCTGACCGAGATAAGATTTATTACAGCAGAGACATTTATGATTAGATTGGAATGCTTGCAATGCAGGGTTAGGTTGCAGGCTGCATAATAAACACAGAGCAGTGGGTAAATGGAATTTGATTTTGTGGCTGACAATCCTGCTCTAATAATGACTGAGAGATCATGATAAAGAATAAGGGGAAATAATCACAGTGAAACCATGGAATTACTGTACCTTTCCAGAGAAATGGGACCAGTAAAGTTTCTTACAGCTAAGCTACTGACCAAAAGATTTCTAACACTGAAAAAGAAGGCATGCTCCATCTCAGCAATTATTTATATAGGGTAGCTTAGCAAACGTGTCACAAGGACGAGCTGTCAGTTTTGATGATGTAACCTTGATAAAAAAATTGTGGTGTGTCTTATTCATGCTGCATTACTAAAAATGTGCTTATCAATTGCTAGGCGGATCCAGTCAATTATGATGAAATTAGGAGGATGATTCGGCAAGAAGTTATCAGGATCTTTGATGGTATGATTGCGAAGTTGAAGGCTGGTCTAACTATATGTTCCTAAATATTATATAAGAGGTCTTTTTGGTCCTTTGTAGCCCCTTACACATTCCAAGAAGCTCTGGTTCACTATGAGCTTGCTGGGTAGTCTGTAACTATGGGTGTTTCAAGTCCTACCCCATACTGCCATATTAATCCATGCCATGCACTGATCAGGATCAACCAATCGGAAACAGTCTGTCTATATGTATGTTGAACTATTGTGGCTCTTTACAATTAAAAAGCTGACACATGGTTGCATTCCAGCAGTTCTGGTGGTGTGTTTAGCTTACAGGGACAACAAAGGATGATTTGCACACTCAGCAGTGATGCATCGTGGGAGGACTTATAAGATCACTCCAATCCGAATGATCGCAAATACCTTCTGTTTTAAGGAGGCAAACTTTGTTTTGCATAGCATTTTATTAAGAGGCTTTTTGGTTCTTTGTAGCCCCATACACACTCCTAGGATTTCTGGTTCACCATGAGCTTGCTGGGTTGTCTGTAATTCCTAAGCATTACAGCATGTATATCCTAACAAAAAACATTTACCAAGGACCTCCTGGTATAGCTAACACTATCTCAAACATGCCATGGCATACAGTATGTTTGCTTTTTATACATCAATAATAATACCCTAAATATTTTCCTAGGAGCAGTAAACTGTAGTTGTTTGCACTGAGTTTTGTTTATAGCAGGTGTAAATACCCCCTAAACTCATCATCAGTACACACTTGTATATGTGTACTGCATATTGAAAACATGTGGCCACATTTATAACAGGAAAAATGATACATAACGTAATATAACATGTTTTCTAGTGTGACAGCTATTTTTATACTAATTTGTCTCCTTACTATTTCTGCAGAGAGAATGGCGTACTATAGCACTCGCATGCAGATGCCTGTAGAATTAGCTTCAACTCCAGGAAGACCCGGTCTTCCTGGCAAAGATGGCAATCCAGGTCGACCAGGCACTCCTGGTACCCCAGGACCCCCAGGGCAAATAGGGCGAGAGGGAAGACCAGGAATACCAGGAATGAGAGGTAAAGTAAAAGCAAATCAGGCAAAATTGGTGCGCTGTGCACCTGGTACTTTGGGCACAGCCGTAGGCTTTAATGTACTATGGTGGTACTGAGAAGGTAGTTCTCAAATATCATGTAATGTTTATTTTATTTTAATAGTGTGCCACCTGCAACCGAGCAGCTCCATACTGTGCTTAAACCTACACAACCGCATTCGAATTACCAGTCAGTCATAATGAATTATTGAGCAGCAGTATTACCTAATGTTCCCTCTAAAGCATCAGTAACAAATTTTTTTTTATTATTTATCTGTTTTCCACAATACCTAAGACTTTGAAAAGACTGAACAAGGTTGGCTGTGAAGTTAAACTTATAGTTTACAAACACTTTCATATACTCTCCTCTTTAGTTGAATCCTTTATCTCACATTTTTGTATTGCACTTCTTTTAGGTGAACCCGGGACAAAAGGAGATAAGGGCGTAAATGGAATTGGTCAAATGGGTGATGTAGGTCCACCTGGACCACCAGGTATTATTTCCCTTACTTTACCTTTATAGCTTAAATGGTAGAGTATTTCAGTAGAGCATTGCAGTCACTGATTCTTTATGTTTTGCTGTAGGACCACAAGGACCACAAGGGTATGGTAAATTGGGTGCACCAGGTCCAATGGGACAACAAGGTATCCCAGGTATACCAGGACAACCTGGGCAGAAAGGAAGCACAGGTAGAGATGGAAGATGCAACCCAGCCGACTGCTACAACATGATGTCTGCACAAGAATACCAGCCAAAGAGCATGAAAGGTCCTGGTTGATAAGCTGCCCATTTTTTAGATGCCAAAAACTGTCCCACTGGATCATGTTCAAAGAGTCTACCCTTTCCTTATTGAAGTAGCCAACAGCTCACTGCTCGATATACTGATCTCTATATATATTGCTCCATATCGAGATGCAGGAATTTCTGAAAAAGAACGGAAAGGACATGTACATGCACCTTGTATACTTTAAGTTTATGTTATCCATTTTATCTATTTTTCTTTTCAAGATTTTTCTTCTGTCTACATTAATTTGTAGAGCTCCAGTAAACTATAGAATCCCTGACTATGACAGTCTCACTGCTTCCCCATGTTGTCAAAATAATATCTGACTGCTCAAGAGCATCATAATGAAACTGTATTTGTAGTCTTGGTCTGTATCATGTTCTGTAACTTGGATTCAATTCTGGCTCTTGACAAGACACATTTTACATTCTAGTGTAGACAAATCATTTTACACTTCCAGTTCTATTCTGTATATGAGATGTCTGTCTTACTGTATTTTTCTACTTGGGCATTTTCCAAATCAAATATTCATGCCGTATATTTGCCAATGTATTTTTTTTTTAGGAATTTGTTACAATTTTTTTTTTCTATAGAATTGCCTTAATTTATTCTGCTGACTGTGTCAGAAACATCAAAGTGCCTTTTTATTATCATCTTCTGAATCTCTGTATTTCTTTTTTGTTAGATGGCTGTTCTTGGGTAATTTTAATAACATGACAATCTTTAGTATTTAGCATGCTTAGTTTTCAAACTGTACAGATGACATCTTTGTCTCGCACACCCTCTTGTCTCTACCATGTATTTAACAGATAAAACCCCTATTGTTCAGCTTTCAGGAGCTATTACAAAAAATTTAACACACAGCTGACAAAGTCATATTTGATCATAATTACCAGTCTGCATCAACCCCTAACCTTTTCAACTCCAGTTCTAAATATAATAGGTTCAGGTAATATGTACTTAGTGTAAAAAAATAAATTCCAAAAGAGCTTGGTTAACAATACTGTCAAGCAAATCACTGACATGCTTGTGCAGCAGCTCTATAAACATCTCCAAACTTTTAAATATAATCACAGTAATATTACTGGTTCAATCTTGAAAAAGCAGCTATCTTGTATAAAACTGTGGTCATTTAAAGGAAACCTGAGATAAAACAAGTGCTAGAATTTATACTTACCTAGAGCTTCCTCTGGCCCCTGTAGGCTATAGGCTCCCTCGCTGTTCTCCCGGTCCGCTCCATTCTTCTGCTGTCAGCTCCAGTAGTTGCTGACCACAGTTGTTGGTCGTGCTCCCATGGTGGGGAGCATTCTGCATCTGTGCAGTCACAGGCTTAGAAAACTGTACCTGTCCAGACTGCTCCAGGCCAAGGGAGCATGATCGGGGGGCACAGACAGCCGGGACCGTGCATGCGCAGTGGAATGCAGCTGGACCAGTTGGAGAATTTACCCAAAACGGAAAACAGAGTGGCCTGGGAGGAGGGAGTCCATGGCTTAAAGGGGACGAGGAAGCCCCAGGTAAGTGTAAGTGCTTGTACCTGTTTCATCTCAGATAAACTTTAAACTGGCTGCCACCTTTACAAACCTGGCAATCTAAAAAGTGTCCTTATTAGTGATATCGGAGATAATGATATTTTTAGTGATCGTTTTCTGGCCACCAGCCTGTTTGCTTTCAGCATAAATAGACCTCTCAGTGTATGTTGATATTTAAATAACAAATTAAATAACTATTTAAATAACTCAATGGATTCAACTGTACAAACATGCAATTAAACAAAAGGGAGGGACAGAGTCTGTAGAATTGGAAAACGGTGGGCTATTCCCACATTCAGTTTTCTTTAAGTTTTGCTGTATTCAAATTATAAAATGGTGCTTTTGAGTTCCAGATTTTTCTGTAACTCGGATAATCTGCATTATCCAGGAACCAGGAATTATTGACTCTTATGTGATATCAAGGCAAAGTTGAATGTTTGGAGGTGTGCCCTATCTCACCCTAACTTTAGAGAAAAATGGAATTAGCCAAGTTGGTTTTTTCCAGACATATAACTATTGTATTATTCCAAGTTAAAGCCACTGTGGAAGGTATGCCGCTACTGTCTTCACATTTGACAGAACATCTGTCTAGCATTTGTTGGCTATGGTATATATGATAGCCCCCACCCAACTACTCCCTATTGTCTATAAGTAGCTAAGCCTGTAGTCCTTTCCATGCATTGTGTCACTGGAAAGATATCATACTGGCACCTGCTGAGAGGCACTGCTGTTCTCTGTCCTGTTTGGCTCCTCCCACTGCCACTGAAAACATTCCACTCTTCATAAGAAGCTTCAGCATATCTGATATCAGTTACAATTAATGTGCAGATCCAAATAAGCTAAGTGATGCACATTCCATGAGTGTACATAATCATTATCAGTGGAAATATATTTGCAAAATGTAAGATTATAAGTAGCATCTCTTAGCATTTAAAATTAAGAATTTTAGAGATATTTTGCAGCTGGTAAGTTAGAATTAATCTTATCAGTAAAAAAACAAAACACTTATTTTCAAGGAAAAGCAATAAGTGAACTATATTAACTTGCTTGAAAGTTAGAAATGGTTTCTTATACTGTATCACTGAAGAAATGAATTCTTTTAGTGCTCTTTATTTATGTATAGGATCTGATATGTCGATTTTTCAGCTGTCTCATATGTCCATGTTTCAACTGTGTGTATAATATGGTGAATGTAAAATGTTGCAGTATTTCAGAATACTTTGTCAGTGGCTCTTTCTTTTTACTGTGCTTGAGATTTTTAAGTATGACTCTGCAGATCTGTGAAAGGTCTAGCAATATGAAGGTACTATAGTTTGTTTACTCTTCACCACTTTGGTACCAGTGGACTCTGGTCCCTTAAGGACCAGAGACCACTAATACGAAAAAAAGCATCTCAACGAGGTCACGTCGTACGGATTCGCTGCTATTTCTGATCACGCCGCTCTCCCCTGTCACTGCAATTCACTCGCTTTGACGGCAGAGCTCTGTGAGCCAGTCAGGAGCTGATTTCATTGGATCCTGACCCAGTGATCATGGGGTCAGGAGCCAATGAAATCAGCTCCTGACCGGGTCACGGAGCTCTGCTGTCATACTGACAGCAGGGCGAGTGAGCTGCAGTGGCGAGAGAGCGGCGTGATAACATGGTAGGGGAAGTTGAAATCTATTCCCTGGCATGGATAACAGCTCCCAAGCAGGGCACAGATTTCAACTAGCACCGTCCGCAAGTGGTTAAAGTGCATTTATATTCATGTACCTGGTTGCTAAAATATCAGCTGATCTCTTCAGAATGAACAAGATGTCTTCTAGTATTTTACATTTTCTTAATTAGTAATCCTACACAACATAGGAATATCAATTAGGCATAAGCCTAACATGCAACTACTACTCAACTCTACTGACTCAAGTAGGGAAAGGTATTGAGCCTATGGATATCAACAACTGCCATCCAAATAGCTGGCAGATATTTAACTAGACAAGCATTTCTCAACCTTTCTACTCTGGAGAAACCCTGCAAATAACTTTTTGATCTCAAGGAACCTATGCAAACAATGTTTTGATTTCGAGGAACCCCTGCATTTATTTTGCAGGAGGCGTGGGGCCATATGCAATTCACCTGAGTTTCTCCCTGGAGATAATTTTTCATCTTTGATTTAAAATAGTTTTCCAGCACTTTTTAACCAGAAAAGTACCAAAAAGTAGGTGAAAAAGTTATATTAAAATTATGTTGAGTATTTTCTTGCATTCTGGTGGCTTAAAAGGCATTTTATTGACAAGTTTAAAAATATCACCAAGTAGAAAACTCAGGTGAAAAAGTGAATTGCATATGGGTCATGGTCTTTAAAAGTATGTGTGGCTGTTTATTACACTACCCCCTATTCCCTATTACACTGCCACTCATTATACTGTCTCCTGACCCCCCTCCCACCCAATTTAGTGCTTTTTGTTACAGTACCACCTAGTACTGTGTGCTCTATTATACTTCCCCCACGATGGGGGAAAATGCCAAGGAATCTGAGTACTTAAGGAACCCTGGGGTTCCATGGAAACCTGGTTGAGAAAGCCTGAACTAGACCAAATGTAACTCCCTGTGTAGGTCAGTGTAGAGTAGATTTTTCTTTATCTACACTACTGTTAAACAGATGCCGAAATACACCACATTACTGCCAACTATCTGCCAGTTGTGTAAACAGAAATGCCTAGTTAATGTCAGAGGAGAATAAGCAGACTAATTCAAAAAGACTGAGAAGCAACATTGTGGGGAACAGTAGCTTAAATAACCTCGTGTTACAAGCAAGGTATGCAGAACACTTGGGCACACAACACATCGAACCTTGAAGCAGATGGACTACAGCAGAATAAACTCACAATGGGTGCCATGCCTGTCAGCTAAAATCAGTTACAACATATGGACAAATTATCCGCACTCCTAAATGAGACTGGTGTGCAGGCCTCAGGACAGTTGTGACAGTGCCTAACCAGAAAGAGAAAAAGAGAGTTCCTGAACAAATTGGCCGCACCACCATGAACAGTATCAAAATCTTTATTAAACACTTGGTATAAACATGATAAAATCACTTAAAAAACAAGCAAGCTGCCATGCAGCACTACCACAACACAATAATTGTGGGTAACAGTAACAACAATGCCTCACCACCTTGTGGAGTAGTAAACCCTGCACATTGTATAAGTTATCAAATGGGCTCAAATGTTGAGCCCCAGATGAAACAACCAGACCCGGGTCTAATTCCTAAATTGAAGTGCAATGACCTGAATAAACCATAAAAATACAGTGCAAGTGAAATTGTGACAAATTAAATTATGCTCAAACAACATAAACATAATGGTGACATATGAACAGTGCATATATGGATCAGGAATGCAAAATGGTGCAAAGGTGGTTATACATACATATACCGGTCTGGACTAGAAACAGGTGCAAGATAAGGGCGGTGGGAGGCACACAGGACGCTCCACACGTGGCGTGGTTCAAAAGGACCACTTCCTCAGGAGCAGTGCATTGTGGGTAGAAAGCTGCTTAAAAGCTGGGAGCCATCGAGAAAACTATTCTCTGATTGGTCTGTGGATCTAAATAATGGGCGGCGTCCAAGACTGGGATGAAGGTACAGCCTCATTTAGATGCAGTGGAGCGCACAGAACTCTGGGCTCTACCATGACTTAGCATATGGGCATTGGCGCTGAGGTCGGAAGTCCAGCCCTTATTTTAATCAAAGAAATGGCTAGTGGTGGAGTGCACGGAAATCCGTGGTCCTTTTGAACCACGCCACGCGCGGAGCATCCTGTGTGCCTCCCACCGCCCTTATATCGCCCTTATATCGCACCTGTTTCTAGTCCAGACCGGTATATGTATGTATAACCACCTTTGCACCATTTTGCATTCCTGATCCATATATGCACTGTTCATATGTCACCATTATGTTTATGTTGTTTGAGCATAATTTAATTTGTCACAATTTCACTTGCACTGTATTTTTATGGTTTATTCAGGTCATTGCACTTCAATTTAGGAATTAGTCCCGGGTCTGGTTGTTTCATCTGGGGCTCAACATTTGAGCCCATTTGATAACTTATACAGTGTGCAGGGTTTACTACTCCACAAGGTGGTGAGGCATTGTTGTTACTGTTCACCTACAATTATTGTGTTGTGGTAGTGCTGCATGGCAGCTTGCTTGTTTTTTAAGTGATTTTATCATGTTTATACCAAGTGTTTAATAAAGATTTGATACTGTTCATGGTGGTGCGGCCAATTTGTTCAGGAACTCTCTTTTTCTCTTTCTGGTTATGCACTGTCAGCTAAAATCAGGAAACTGAGTCTACAATTTGCACAGACTTTCCAAAGTTGGGTAATGCAAGATTAGAGAACCATTGCCTGATTTGATAAGTCTTGATTTCAGCTGTGACATATAGGATGATAGGGTGAGAATTTGACATAAATCACATGAAAGCATGGACCCATTCTGGCTAGTGTCAACAGTTCAGGCTGCTGGTGATGTAATGGTGTGTGGGTCTGGCGGTGTGCAGGCAGCTTTTAGAGGGGTAAGCTGCAGAATGGATCATCCCAGAATGTCAGTGAGGGACCAGAAGGACTACAGAGGACTAGAAGAAGCCCTAGGTAGGTTAAACTGTTTCACTTCAGGTTTCCTTTAACCACTTGCTGACCGCGCACTCATACCGCGCGTCGGCAAAGTGGTAGCTGCAGGACCAGCGACGCAGTTCTGCGTCGCTGGCTGCAGGCTAATTAATCAGGAAGCAGCCGCTCGCGCGAGCGGCTGCTTCCTGTCAATTTACGGCGGGGGGCTCCGTGAATAGCCTGCGGGCCGCCGATCGCGGCTCGCAGGCTAAATGTAAACACAAGCGGAAATAATCTGCTTTGTTTACATTGTACGGGCAAGGCAGATCGGCGATCCCCGGCCAATCAGCGGCCGGGGATCGCCGCCATGTGACAGGGGACAGCCTGTCACTGGCTGCACAGGACGGATAGCGTCCTGTGCAGCCCAGATTGCCAGGGGGGACAGGGATGAGAGGGAGCGGGGGGAATTTCGCCGCGGAGGGGGGCTTTGAGGTGCCCCCCCCCCGCAACACCCAGGCAGGCAGGAGCGATCAGACCCCCCCAGCACATCATCCCCCTAGTGGGGAAAAAAGGGGGGCGATCTGGTCGCTCTGCCTGCACCCTGATCTGTGCTGGGGGCTGCACAGCCCACCCAGCACAGATCAGCTAAAACAGCGCTGGTCCTTAAGGAGGGGTAAAGGGTGGGTCCTCAAGTGGTTAAACAACGTACAGGCAGCTATGGTATACATATAAAAAAGTAAAATCCATTGGTAATAGAATGCAACAGGACAGCTTCAACAAGAAAATCAGACACCCCCAAAAGAATCCCGCTCAAAACACTCCTATAAATCAATCCAAAACAATAAGAGCTGGAAAGTGCCGGAATGTACATTTTGCCAAAAATCTTCACTTTGGTCTCACCCAAGAAGATTGTTGCAGAGGTCAGAGGTCTTGAGGTTTGTTCAGATGTAACTTTGCAAGCCTAAACTGTGCTGCCATGGTGTTTTTAGAGAGAAAAAAAGGCTTTCTCCTGGCAGCACTTCCAACCAGGACACACATGTTCAGTCTTTTTCTAACTATGCTGTCATCAACTTTCATCTTTAACCTGCTAACCATATGGCCCCAAGACTGTTGTAAGACTAGGCCCACACTGGTCCGTTGCAGATCGGATCCATTTTTCTAAACTTTTTGTTCCTTCACCCATTTTTCCTAAAAATAATATTTTTGCAGCATACGTTTCCAGTCCGTGGAAACGTATGCCCAGCCATGGGGGAGAGGCAGCCACCATGCTGAAGGGGTATAGCAGGCAGGGCGGGGTGGCAGCGGTCAGTGGGAACGCCCCCCCTCCCTCACCTGGGTCCCCTGTCCCCGCTACCTCTCCAGCTAGTTTCTGCAAAACTTGTTACAATGTATAGCAGGGTATAGCAGGGATTCGAATGAATCGATTCATTGAAAAGAGCCAAACTTCCCATCACTACACGTCACTGACTGCAATGCCACTCTCTATGCTTCAGAGGGCAGCATTGCAGGCAGTGGCTCCTAGTGATGGGAGGTTTGGCTCTTTTCAATGAATCGATTCATTCGAATCGATTCATTAAAAAGAACCGGATTGTGAACCGAAGGAGTAGGTAAGTAGGTAAGCTCCCCGCTCCCTGCTATACATTGTAACAAGTTTTGCGAAACTAGCTGGAGGGGTAGCAGGGACAGGGGACCCAGGTGAGGGAGGGGGGGATGTCCTATCACCCCCCAGGCTGTGACACAGAAACAGATCCGTTTCTGTGTCAAAATTTGCCTGTGTAGAGGGAAATCCGTTTTCCCATTGCCTGCCACCACCCTTGCGTGTATCAGGGTCCAGATCCTTTGTGTGAAAATGCAGCAGATCCGGACCTTCCGTTCAGGTTTTGAAAACGGGTCCCTGCAAATGCAGACTGATCCGTTTTTTTCTTGGGTAAAGACGCTGCTATTTTTAACATTGCTATCCGCAGCTCCGTTTTTTAATCAGGGCTGAAAAACGGAGCCACGGATACGTTTCCAGACCTAGTGTGAACCAGCTGTAACTCTCTTTTTGTAATTACAAAGCTTTTTAAGTTTTTGAAAGAAAAATATGTTTTGCATAGTAACAAAAACAAATTTGCATTTAGAAAAAGGGAACAATTTGGATAATGCCGATTTCTGCTATTTTTTTTTTCTAACCACCTCCTCTCTTTCTAACTAACCTAATATTGTACCGTCCCCAATACAGACCCAAACTTCATGGTTCTATAACCTCCCTGCCTTTGGCATCAGTTGACACCTTCTTAAAGGGAAGGTTCAGGGAGGGTGGGTAAAAAATCAAAATCAATTTCCACTTACCTGGGGCTTCCTCCAGCCCGTGGCAGGCAGGAGGTGCCCTCGCCGCCGCTCCGCAGGCTCCCGGTGGTCTCCGGTGGCTGACCCGACCTGGCCAGGCCGGCTGCCAGGTCGGGCTCTTCTGCGCTCCAAGGCCCGGAACTTCTGCGTCCCACGCCGGCGCGCTGACGTCATTGGACGTCCTCCGGGCTCTACTGCGCAGGCGCAGTAGTTCTGCGCCTGCGCAGTAGAGCCCGGAGGACGTCCGATGACGTCAGCGCGCCGGTGTGGGACGCAGAAGTTCCGGGCCTTGGAGCGCAGAAGAGCCCGACCTGGCAGCCGGCCTGGCCAGGTCGGGCGCGCCACCGGAGACCACCGGGAGCGGCGGCGAGGGCACCTCCTGCCTGCCACGGGCTGGAGGAAGCCCCAGGTAAGTGGAAATTGATTTTGATTTTTTACCCACCCTCCCTGAACCTTCCCTTTAACTACTCCTGCTTCCAAAACTCTTGCCATGACCCAGCCACACTGCACTGCCCCACCACCACACTACACAACATGCACGACAGCACAAAAACATGCCCTACACCCTCATATATATGCTGAGCGGAAGGTTAGTGACTGAAGCAGTCCAGCTTCCCCTACAATTGGCAGCAAGGGGAGGGGGTAAATGGTATGATTGACACGCCGCCACCCAGAAGTAACTGTGGGAGGTTGGGACACTGCAATGATGCAATGCCCCGCCTCCATAAGTCATGGAACCAAAGAGAAGCCCCAGTGTCACATAGTTACTGGGACTTTGGGATTTTGCATAAGTAAAATGGAGGGGTTTTGAGGTAAAAGGTGTAACTTAGTGTAAGTTGGACGAGAAAAGAAAAAGTGTAGATTGGCTTTAAGTACAAGGATATAGTTTTTTAAAACCTAACATGCACATTAGGTAGAGATTATTTCCAATTTAGGCCTCGATTCATCATTGTCTTTGAGATAACTTTTTCCAGTTTGTTAAATAACCAAATTCGAAGTTTATCAATTTCTAGTTGTATTCATCAAGGTTTTTCCACATTCGGTGTGAATTTGATAAAATATCGATAGCAATTCGGTAATGTGTCGATATTTCCATTTTACAGCGGTATTTTAACACAAGGCCATAAGATTTCCATGGAATTGTGGGTAAAAGGCAGTCCTTTGAACACTACGTAGCAACATTCCGAATAGGGCTTAACACCTGGACCAGGATTCTGAAAGTGGCTTTGGGACAACCCCACAATTTCGCCAGCTGCAGCTTGATAGGAGCCTTTTCTAAAAAAAATATAGTGCAGCTAGCAAATTAGTTAACCCTGGCACTGCCTATGTTCTTTTACAAGAAGATTCAAGAGAAATGCAGATGTCCTGTCATAGCAAATAAATCTATTCTCTTGCAAATTGATATGGTTCTAGACCTTATTCTTGCCCTTCTGCGCCTTTGAATCACTCTCAGCTGATACATAACCACTTCAAATGGCTCCATCTTCTCTGTCCGCAATGATCTGACAGGAATAACGATAGAACAGTGAAGCAGATAACTAATCCTAAAGGTAGCCATACACTAGTCGATTTGCCATCAGATTCGACCAACAGATAGATCCCTCTCTGATCGAATCTGATCAGAGAGAGTTCGTATAGCTACCTTTACTGCAAACGGATTTCAGCCTGAAACCGTTCACAATCTGTGGTGGTGGTGCTGCCGCCGCTCTCCCCCCCCCGCATACATTACCTGCTCCGCCGGCACGACTGCCCCCGGTCGCCGCTGCTCCGTCTCTCCGTGCTGGTCTGGTCTCCGGGTCCGGCAAGCTTCACTTCTTCCTGCCCGTCAGGAAGTTTAAACAGTAGAGCGCCCTCTACTGTTTAAACTTCCTGCCGGGCTAGAAGAAGTGAAGCATGCCGGACCCGGAGACCAGACCAGAGCGGAGACGGAGCATCGGTGACCGGGGGCAGTCGCGCCGGCGGAGCAGGTAATGTATGCGGGCTCTATTGCATCGGTCGTCGGGCACTAGCGACGCGCTCCCTACCCACGGGCGATCGACGGTAATTTTCCGCACGGGGCGATCGACGGGATCGGACGGGATAGATCGAAATTTAGCGTGTAGCGGGAACGATGTGACAGCAGATTCGATCCCAGTGATCGAATCTGCTGTCGATCGGCGGGGAATGGGCCTAGTGTATGGCCAGCTTAAATGTAACGCTAAACCACGCCCACTTTCATTTTCATGAATTGCACTTTCTTCCATTTTACCGCATCACTAACGAATGATTACAGAATTATTACCGAATGCTCACTAACAGCTGTAGATAAATGTGATGAATCCTGAAATCAACTTAATGAATTCGGTATTTTACCGAACTGTCATTAACCAATTCGATAAGTCTTGATGAATAGAGGCCTTAGTGGTCCAGTGTAGCATTTGGGGAAAGGAGTTAGGTGTGAACATGAATATCTGGTTTCTCATTTAGGTGGCCAAAATGGAAATAAGGGTGTACTTAAAAGTGAAAAAATGGAAATAAGTGTGTGCGTGTGTGTACAAGGATTTTTGTTGTGAAATTTAGATTTAGCATTAGAATCCTACAAAATACATTAGCTGCTACTTGACGAGAGGCAAATAACTACGTCACACAGACCTCTAGAATAGCATGCATAAGAGTAAAGTGGTCCCTTCTAGAAGGAAAGCTATACAAATGCCTCCCTGCAGAGACATTGTGTGTGTGAGCTGACATAAAGCAGCCATTCAAGCACAGGTTACTCATTATGTGGGAGATCTGTAAGAGTGAAATGCAACATTTTCTCGATCTAATATATTTTACATGTTTCATAATGCATCTAAAATAACAGTTATTCTCACATTCAGGATTTAACATCAAATGCAGGTGGGCTGAGATTGTTCTTGACTTCAGTACATTTTGAAAAGAATTAAACTAATCCTAAGAAATTACAGCTATCTACATACATTTGTTGTAACAATTGTGTGGCACAACATAGCATAGTATTTGCAAAACGTTGCAGCATAATGGTGCCTCCATAAAAATATACATCTCTGTTGTTCAGGGAATTCACATTGTATTGTGTAAAGCAAGACCTAAACATATGGCACTTAACACATCACAAGTAGAATGTGTGAATAATCATCATACAGTGCAGCTACCACAGACAGGTATTTTAGATATCATAGGTAGGTAGTATTTTTCCTTTTATGAATGTTACTTAGCAGCAGGACCGGATTTGTACTCTTTACCGCCCAAGGCCACTATCACCAGCCGCCCTCCTTCAGTATAGGTAGCCTGATGACCCCTGCCCTTTAAGTATAGGTAGCTGGATGACTCCCTTAATCCCTCCCTTTCCCACTCCCACCTACCAGTAGCCATCAGTGTCACCTCTCCGCTCGTCTCAGCGCAGAAGCTTCCTCTTCCCCTCCGTCTCCATCAGCCGCTGCTGTACATCTGTCCCTACAACCAGCATCTCTCACTTGTGATTTGCCGGCATGTTACCAGCGAGTCAGACGGGAAGAGGAAGCTTCTACTTTGGAGACGAGCGGAGATGTGAGCGACTGGTGGCTGCTATTCCACATCCTCCCCTTGTAACTCTGCAATGCTGCCCAAGTCCATAGCCGCCGACCACAGCTCCAACATGCAGAGAGAGCTGGGTGGCCACTGCACAGGCAGCTGCCAGTAGAGTACCGAGGTCAGGCGCTCCCCTGATCTCCCTGCACTGCATAATTTGCAAGCTTGCAAATGCTGCACCAGTTTCGCCTGCTGCTTTGGTGCCCTTGCCTCTGTGGTGCCCTAGGCCATAGCCTTGGAGGCCTTGGTTTAAATCCGGCCCTGCCTAGCAGCAATATCCTTGGACAGAGAGTAGGGTGGCCCAAAAATTGTGAAACTATAAACATCTGCCACATCTGTGCATTCTAACTGAGGCAAGAACATTAAAGGAAAACTTAAGTCAGGAAAAAAAAATGACATTTACTCACCCGGGGCATCCCTCAGCCCCCCGAAGCTGTATGGTGCCCTCGCAGCCCCGCTCCGATCGTCCTGTCCCCGCCGGAGGCTACTTCCGGGTTCGGCGACAGCCGCCGACAGGCTGGGAACGCGGCTGATTTTCCGCGTTCCCAGCCGCTATATCCCCCTCTATGCTGCTATAGCGTATATATATATACGCTATAGCAGCATAGAGGGGTGATATAGTGGCTGGGAACGCGGAAAATCAGCCGCGTTCCCAGCCTGTCGGCGGCTGTCGCCGAACCCGGAAGTAGCCTCCGGCGGGGACAGGACGATCGGAGCGGGGCTGCGAGGGCACCATACAGCTTCGGGGGGCTGAGGGATGCCCCGGGTGAGTAAATGTCATTTTTTTTTCCTGACTTAAGTTTTCCTTTAAAGTAGTATGAAACCCAGCATTTCCACTTTGTTCTAAAAGATTATTTACAGCATAACATCTACTACGACAATAGAAATGTAGCTTAACAGCATTTTAACAGTTAAACACAGCACTTTGTTCTTCAGTGGAAAGCTCTCACTGCTTCTGGACGCACCTAAAAAGGGTGATACCATTATCTTTTTGTTTACATGCATCTGTTGCTACACATAGTATACAACCAGCAGCCTGCTGAAACTGAACTGCATTGAGCTGAGAAACAGAGAGAGGTTAGAAATGATCACTAAATAAATGTCAATATATAAAATACAGCAGCTATACAGTAAAATGCAATGGCAGCTTTCAGAGCAGATAAACTGTACATTGGGAACTTATATTTTGTAAAAAGGCAATATTACCTGTGCACAAAAGCAAATATGGTAACTGTATGGGTAATAAAAAGTAGGAAAACACATTTTTATTGAATGTTATGTCAGTGTTTTATCCCACTTTAACAACCTGACCACCACTTGCAAGTCTATGTGAAGCACCACCACTCAGCTCAGTGCAGCGTCAAATTGGTCCAGAGAACCCTGCCACTTATCTGAGATGTGCCTCATTTTTAGAAAGATCCCTCCAAGACCCTCCTTACAGCAACTAAGGAGTAAACCTTTTTGGCCATTACTAATTTTGAAATGAAACATTTAGATTTATGGGGAGCAGAGCAGTACCTGACTATTACTGTTTACTAAATGGATACCAGTTGAGGCTCTTACTACAAGAGATTTTTTTTTATTTCACTGACAGTCATGTGTTTTACAGTCGTACGGATGTAACGTACAAACAATAGAACATAACACAAAAAACGCAAGCATTAGGACACAGTATGGTTTCATTGTTAGGAGTCCCAGAAATGACCCTCACTGTCAGTCAGTAAGTGCTTTGTTTAGTACTTATGGGATAAGGTGCACAGTACTTTCCTAGAGCAATCAGAGTTAAAGTCCATTCAAATGGGGACCAGCACCATAAAGCTTAAAGCTCAGATTCAGCATACTTTTCCTGATACTGTCTGTACAGCATTTTAACGCTATGGATGTGAACCTCATATCTTTTTACTAGATGAAATAATTTAATAGCTTTATTCAGGAACTATACCCACACACAAACCAACCAAATTAAAAACAGTTAATAATGGCCATGGCAGAATGCTAATTCATTCACATATACCATCACACAACTCTACACTCATACACCCCTTCTGGTACCGGTACCAGTTTGTTCCAGATCTTTAGAGAGGGGGAGCGGATTAGGTTGTGAATGAAGACAAACTGAATAGTTTATCCTCTTCAGCTTGCAGACTGCAGGTGTAAAGCCCCGTCTACACGGGGAGATGTTGGGGAGATGTTGTGGCGATCGGCGGCCTCTTGCGCGTCCCCGCGCGTGCCCGCCGCGTCCCCGCTCGCCGCGCGTGCGCTGCATTCGATTCCCCGCTCGTGCCCGCTCGTCCCCGCCGGCGCCGCTTATCTCCCGCACGATTCCCTGCCATTGTCCCCTCGCGGGGATCGAGCAGGGAATCGGCGGTGCGGAGATCCGTCCTGTCGGATCTTATCAATCGAGCCGCTGATGCGGCTCGATTGATAAGGAGCATCGCGGCCGCATCTACTCGTGTAGATGCGGCTTTAAGTACAGATCAGAGCAATCTCACCAACTTAGGCTGTTTCCGCAGTATAGTGGTACCGACACTTTAACCAGTTTACCCCCAAACGGACCAGAGCAATTTTCACTTGTCAGTGCTCCTCCCTTTTATTACCTAATAACGTTATTACTACTTATCACAAGAAAATTATCTATACCTCGTTTTTTTCGCCACCAATTAGGCTTTCTGTGGGTAGTACATTTTGCTAAGAATTTTTTTATTCTAAATGCGAAAAAAAACAAAAAAAATGAAAAAAAAATCATTATTTCTCAGTTTTCAGCCATTATAGTTTAAAATTAAACATTCTCCTGTAGATAAAACAAACACATTTTATTTGCCCAGTTGTCCTGATTATTAAACCGTTTAAATGATGTCCCTATCACAATGTATGGTGACAATATATTATTTTGAAATATAGGTGTTATTTTTCTGTTTTGTTTTTGTTTTTTTTGTTCTGGCCATAATTACAAGCCCCTATATAATAAATTAAAATTAATTTTCCCCCATAAAATAGATGAAAAAATCTGAGTCCCTAAGGCAACTATTTATTTATTTATTTTAAGATGAATTGTTTTATTTTTTTGGGAGGGGGGGGGAGGATTGGAAGTGTAATTTTATTAATTTTATTAATAGTGTGTATGTACTTATATATGTATGTGCTTTGTATGTGTAATATACTTTTTGGCCACAAGATGGCGCTAGTGAACACTCTCTCGTATAGGAAGTGATCCCCTTTTTTTTTTTTTACACTTTATTAAACTGTGACAGCTTCCTGTTTTTATGAATGGATGCGGCCGCTGTTCCCGGTCGCGTCCATTCACTCCAGGCAGTGCGATTGGGTAGAGGACCGCTCGTTCCTCTTCCCCAATTGCTCAGCACGGGATCCCGACGGAAACGGCGGCGGTAGCGGCGCGCACACGTGCGGAGCGGTGGCGGGAACACGCGACGTATTAAATCGTCATGTTGCCATTAACATGCAAAAGCATGACATTTTAATACGTTAGATTGCTGTTAAATGGTTAAGAGTCCATCCACTCCATGGCAGCTGTATTCGGATCCCGATTACCTTTTCCTATTAGCAGCTCAGACGCCAGCTTAACCCGCCCTGCATACCGCCATGATGGGGAACCAGTGCTATCACCACACCTACAAAATGTAAACCTGTACGCCCTGTGGGAGCATTCACAGGCTACGGGACTTGAACCTACCCACCTACATGTTGCGCCCGCCCACTTGTAAGCTTCATCAGGATGTGCGCGGCTTGCGATTGGCTGGGCTGCCCTTTTTATACACAGTCTAGTTCTGGGGCGGAGGATCACTCGGACTTCCTCCTTCCAACCCCCTTTCCCCTGGACATTACCATGGCAACCACCACTGCAGCATTTTCATAAGTACAAGGCACCCATTCGGACCAGACTTAAACTCATAAGCATTTTTGACCATTATCACAAACAATATCCACATGAATCATCAGCACAAGAGGCCTGCCATTTGCCTTTCCGTACATGCACAGAGACATGCTTTACGCTATATCAGCAATTCAGTTCCACTGCATACATGCAGAGCTGTTCATAGCCACACACTGACAATAACAGTTGGCGGATTCCGTTGTACATCATCGCATGAGAGGCATCTCATATGGATTGCACTGGGAATTTCATATTACTCCATCTAAGCACAGTCCCGATTTCCCATTTGTCACAGGTATCATAGTTGTTTAGTGTTCCCCCTCTCACTCCCTCTCCAACTCCAATTCCACGTGATGAAAAGCTCTTATGGCAAAAATGGGGCATAGTTCAGTTCACTGTTCATCCCATCAGGGCTCATAGAGCCTAGCAGGTATATCCACCTACTCTCCTGCTGCTTTAATACTTCAAGGCGGTCTCCCCCTCTCCTGTTAGCCTGGATTTGGGATATTTCTATGGCTTTTAGACCTTCTGGATCTCCATTGTGATCGATACAAAAGTGTTCAGCAACTGAGCTCTTATATTGCCCATTCTCTTGCAACCCACTTTTATATTGGAAACATGCCCGTTTCTAGCCCCGTGCGGGGCGTGCCACCGCCCGGGGCGCTGTTGGGAGGGGGGCGCTGTAATGGAGGGGGGAAGCACCGTAGCCGCGGGGAGGGCAACCCGACCTCTCCCTCCCTCTCCCAGGCCGCCCTCCGTGCTCCCCTCTCAGATGTATAGTGAGCAGCAGCAGCCAGGGAGGGAGCGCTGTATACAACATACCTCCCTGGCTCCAAGCGCTGCTCTCTCGCCGCCGGTCTTCTTCTCTCTGCATACACGCGTATACACACGCTGCTTCCTGTTTAGCCGGAAGCAGCGTATGTATATGCGTGTAGGCAGATGGGAGAAGACCGGCGGCGAGAGAGCAGCGCTTGGAGCCAGGGAGGTATGTTGTATACAGCGCTCCCTCCCTGGCTGCTGCTGCTCACTATACATCTGAGGGGGGAGCACGGAGGGCGGCCGGTAGAGGTCTGGTTGCCCTCCCCGCGGCTACGGTGCTCCCCCCCTCCATTATGGGGGACAGCTACCTATCTAACCTATCCTGGGGGGCACCTGCCTAATCTAACCTACGCTGGGGGGCAGCTACCTATCTAACCTATCCTGGGGGGCACCTACCTAATCTAACCTACGCTGGGGGGCACCTACCTAATCTAACCTATCCTGGGGGGCACCTACCTAATCTAATCTACGCTGGGGGGCACCTACCTAATCTAACCTACACTGGGGGGCAGCTACCTATCTAACCTATCCTGGGGGGCACCTACCTAATCTAACCTACGCTGGGGGGCAGCTACCTAATCTAACTTACACTGGGGTGCAGCTACCTATCTAACCTCTACTGGGGGGCACCTACCTAATCTAACCTACGCTGGGGGGCAGCTACCTATCTCACCTATCCTGGGGGGCAGCTACCTAATCTAACCTACGCTGGGGGGCAGCTACCTATCTAACCTATCCTGGGGGGCACCTACCTAATCTAATCTATGCTGGGGGGCAGCTACCTATCTAACCAACACTGGGGGGCAGCTACCTATCCTGGGATGCACCTACCTAATCTAACCTACGCTGGGGGGCAGCTACCTATCTAACCTATCCTGGGGGGCACCTACCTAATCTACGCTGGGGGGCACCTACCTATCTAACCAACACTGGGGGGCAGCTACCTATCCTGGGATGCACCTACCTAATCTAACCTACGCTGGGGGGCAGCTACCTATCTAACCTATCCTGGGGGGCACCTACCTAATCTAACCTACACTGGGGGGCAGCTACCTATCTAACCAACACTGGGGGGCAGCTACCTATCCTGGGGGGCACCTACCTAATCTAACCTACGCTGGGGGGCAGCTACCTAATCTAACCTACGCTGGGGGGTACTTACCTAATCTAACCTACACTGGGGGGCAACTACCTATCTAACCTATACTGGGGGGCACCTACCTAATCTAACCTACACTGGGGGCAGCTACCTATCTAACCTACACTGGGGGGCAGCTACCTATCTAACCTATACTGGGGGGCACCTACCTAATCTAACCTATGCTGGGGGGCAGCTACCTATCTAACCTATACTGTGGGGCACCTGTCTAATCTAGCCTATACTGGAAGGGGGGGGGGCAGCTACCTAATCTAACCTATACTGGGGGGCACCTACCTATCTAACGTATACTGAGGGGAACCTACCTATCTAACCTATACTGGGGGGCAGCTACCTATCTAACCTATACTGGGGGGGCAGCTACTTATCTAACCTATACAGGGGGCACTTATCTAACCTGTATTGGGGGCACCTACCTACCTAGCTAGCCTATACAGGTGACAACTATACTGGCTACCTATATTGGATACACCTACCTAAATGACCTATACTGGGGGCACCTACCTATCTAATCTATGCTGGGGGCAACTATTCTGGCTACCTATATTAGAGGCACCCACCTAGCTAACCTGTACTGGGGCACCTACCTATCTAACTTATACCGGGGGCGCCTGCCTATCTAACCTATACTGGGGGCAACTATACTGGCTACCTATACTGGAGGCACCTACCTGGCTAACCTATAGCGGGGGCAACTATACTGGCTCACCTATGCCTGGCTACCTATACTGGGGGGACCTATAGCTGGCTACCTATACTGGGGGGACCTATACTAAGTGAAACTAGACCTGGCTAACCTATACTGCGGGCACCCATACCTTGCTCCGGGGGGGGGGGGGGGGGCGCAATTTTTACACCCTCGCCCTGGGTGCATTTTAGCCTAGAAACTGCACTGATTGGAAACATGTTCCATAACCCAGGTTTTCAACTTCTGAGTTGTTATCCATGGCACCATAAAAGTTTTTCAGGGGGGACTAGTGAGTCATAGTTACAACCCTGTACATGTTTATTTCAAAGCTGCATAATTTATTCCCTTCTCCCCACTGTGCACATCCCACCTCCCCTTCCTTTTTAAATAGCACCATAGACATTTGGTCCTCTTCCCATGAAACAAACCATGAAAATATTTCCCTATTCACATTCGGGACCTTTCAATTCTAGAATACTTAGTCCTTTTCAGTAAAACAGCCTTTTGACTGAATAGAGGCAAATTTGATCTGCACTATTTATATACTTAAAGTGGACAATAGTTTTTAAAAACAAATCACTGCGAATTTGTAGTGCTCAGGCTACCTGGAATAAGGTATCAAGACAGATTTCAAATTCTTTCAGGAACAATGTCATCAATCTAGTATGAGTACTGATACACAAAAGCTTTAAGCATGCATTGCAGAAACAAGTTCTAGGTATACTGGCATACTTATATTGCAGTGTTGTGTACTCTACTCTAAATCAGTGTTTTCTGTAATCTTCTCCACGGACAGTCCCACGCTCAAACTTTGACAACGGATTGCAGGATTTCAGCAATTATTTATGTTATTATTGAGATTTGTGTTCATTACTTTATTTAAATAATTGTTGTAAAAGTGTAAAAAGTGAGTGCTCAGTCACACAGGAAGCAGGAGATAGCTTATGTTAATGGTTCCTGTGATTGTAACAACCCCAGGTTCTTCTAAAAGACAAAAGGGGGCCAAAAGCCCAATGGTGCAGAATTGTGCTAGATTCAGAAAAGCAAATTGCTAAGGACGTATATACTCACAAAGGTGGATTGCAAATCCTTGCAACCACCGTCAGAGCAGGCTGGAAATGAACCGTCCCTCTCGGTTTTCCAGGTCTGTGACAGGAACTGGGTGGTTGCACTCCAGAAGTTCTTTCGGACAAGTAAAAAACTTAACCTCTAAAAGAGGTATGACAAGACACTTAAAACAGGGGTGGAGGCACCCAGTGCATAAAAGATAGGCTAATAAGATGGTAATCTTATAAACAGAGAGTTAATCTTACCTCTCTTGAAGAATTTGGACCAGTTTATTGAAAAAAGGTCTTTTATTCGAGCACATAAAATTGACAACGCTTTTTGCGGGTTCTAGCCCACTTCCTCAGGCCAATGAAAAAATAGGTGCCTTAACTGCTATGGCTGTGTAGCAAGCATGAGAGCCACTCTGTTATACAGACACAGGAAGCAGTGCCTAGCACTGAAGACTAGTCAGCACCACTCCCAAACCTCCTCTGGTTGTAAAGTGTAGTTCATTATAACTAAAAAATGTTTCTGCAAGCTAATTGCCACTAACCATTTTTAATGGTCTGTACAACACCACACTGGTATGTGTGGGTACTAAAGAGTTACCAAAAAAATCCAATCTTGTTGCAAACAATATGCATTAAAAACAACATGAGCTTTTCAAGTACCCTAATTAATGATGTTCCTAATTTGTCTGGTGCATTTTTAGTTAGAGGAAAAGTTATTACATATCAAATTTGATGTGGCTCTCTGGAGACCCGCTTGGCTTGTTTCAATATACCACTTTCAATCACAGAAAATTCAATTAAATATTTGCAAACTTACATATTTAAATAGCTTAACCCCATGTGTAAATGAAACATCAGTCCACTAATTAATAGCATAATTAAGCACCGGAAGAGATGGATTTAACCTCTGCCATGACTGAGCAGTAGTAGCTCTAATTAAAACCCACAATTAATTATCCCGTTTAAAAACTCTAATTGTTATCACAAATAAGAGATATTGGGCTGTTTGAAAGGAAAGGAACCTACTGAATTTTGTTGACCAATAAATGTAGATGCCCAAAGCCTGGTACATCCATCCAATTTTGAATAGATAGTTACTGACCAATCTGACCATCTCCATGTGGTATGAGGACCAACATGTTTTGAATATATGAACAGACTGTGTTGGTTAGATCTCATACTAGGTGGTGTGTTGGCCAAGAGTCCTGCACCTCCAGCCTTTTAAGAGGGAAGGGATAGATTTCACACATTTTCTATGCTAGTCATACATCATACAGCGCTGCGTAATATGTTGGAACTTTATAAATACAATAAATAAATCTGAAAGTTGTGGCAAATGATGGCTAAAAAATTCAAATATTTAAATCTATAAAAATTATGAATGAGCAAGGAGATAATGATATCAGACTTCTACTCTATCATACATTAAAAAGTAAACTTGTGCTAACCCAATAAAAAGATAACTGAGAAAATAAATTCATGAGTAAAGGCTTGTGTACACACTCAATAACAATTGCCCCGAATCATATTTCATTGTCCAAGCAGCTGGTTTCTATACTCTGAAAAGACACACTGCAGGGCTACAGCTGAGCAACCTGTTCTGTATTCTAAAGAGGGGAGGGGGGGGACATGAGCAGAATCCTGCAGTGACAAGTATGATGCAACCTAGTGGAACTCATTAATCCTGGTATAACAGATCACTAAGATACACAATGGTACAGCTATATCAATGGTAGATGTTTGCTCTAAAAATGACCGCCTGGGGCCATATGCAATTCACTTTTTCACGTAGGTGATAATTTTAAACTTTTCAGTAAAATGCCTTTTAAGCCACCAGAAAGAAAGATAATACTAAGTTTGATAGTACATTTTTCCCTGCTTTTATGTAATTTTTTTAGTTGAAAAGTGCTGGAAAGTTATTTTAACTAGAAGATGAAACATTATCTCCTAGGAGAAAACTCAGGAGAAAAAGTGAATTGCATATGGGCCCCTGTGTATCTGGGTATTAAAGCAACTGCTGTGGCCTACCAATAAACTGGCCTGGCACCACCCCTGTCCAGCGGGATTTCTGCTGCTCCAATGCAATCTGGCTCCTCCATGCTACACTTCAATGAACGAACATTGTGCTTACCACCCTAAACACAGAAACTGGCAAGATGGACTGGAAAGGAGGGACTGATAGAATAGACTAAATAGGAGAAACCAGCAGAACAGCCAGGTGAGACTCACAGGACTGACAAATCAGGATGGCAGTATGGTGTAACAACATGCCCATGGCTGAACAAGATGAAACCACTGTTTGGCCAAAGTTTAAAGGTCCATTCTCACTTAAAATCGCAAAACATTTTACCATGATTAGCGCTGAAAAATTCCAATTTGCAATTTTGACTAAATTTTGCATGCGGTTTTTAATTAGTACTGCATGCTGTTTTGATAGCATCTAGGGAAAATCGGAATCGCAAATCGGATTTGCAGTGTGCAGGGGGCCACAGACAGATTTATTTATTGTATTTATAAAGTGCCAGCATATTACGCAGCGCTGATAAACACAAACTACAGAGTCAGCACATACTGTACATACAAGCACAGTACAAACACATCCATACAGTTGTACCTAGGACCAAAACATACACATACACAGTATACCAGTCATGTGTGTGTGTGGTCAGGCGTTATACAATACGATTATATAAACTATATCCATATGTATAAAATCAAAAACTAAGGCCTCCTACAAAAAAAAATAATGGGAAGAGTCTTGTTACATTAAAACGCCCAACCTTAACCACTTCGGGACCACAGTCTTTTCGCCCCTTAAGGACCAGAGCCTTTTTCTCCATTCAGACCACTGCAGCTTTCACGGTTTATTGCTCGGTCATACAACCTACCACCTAAATGAATTTTACCTCCTTTTCTTGTCACTAATACAGCTTTCTTTTGATGCTATTTGATTGCTGCTGCGAGTTTTACTTTTTATTATATTCATCAAAAAAGACATGAATTTTGTCAAAAAAATGACTTTTTTAACTTTCTGTGCTGACATTTTTCAAATAAAGTAAAATTTCCTATACATTTGAGCGCGAAAGTTATTCTGCTACATGTCTTTGATAAAAAAAAAAACATTCAGTGTATATTTATTGGATTGGGTAAAAGTTATAGCGTTTACAAACTATGGTGCCAAAAGTGAATTTTCCCATTTTCAAGCATCTCTGACTTTTCTGCGCACCTGTCATGTTTCATGAGGGGCTAAAATTCCAGGATAGTACAAATACCCCCCAAATGACCCCATTTTGGAAAGAAGACATCCCAAAGTATTCAGTGAGAGGCATGGTGAGTTCATAGAAGATTTTATTTTTTGTCACAAGTTAGCGGAAAATGACAGTTTGTGACAAAAAAAAAAAAAAAAAAAAAGTTTCCATTTCTTCTAACTTGCGACAAAAAAAAATGAAATCTGCCACGGACTCACTATGCTCCTCTCTGAATACCTTGAAGTGTCTACTTTCCAGAATGGGGTCATTTGTGGGGTGTGTTTACTGTCCTGGCATTTGGGGGGTGCCTAATTGTAAGCACCCCTGTAAAGCCTAAAGATGCTCATTGGACTTTGGGCCCCTTAGCGCAGTTAGGCCGCAAAAAAGTGCCACACATGTGGTATTGCCGTACTCAGGAAAAGTAGTATAATGTGTTTTGGGGTGTATTTTTACACATACACATGCTGGGTGGGAGAAATATCTCCGTAAATGACAATTTTTTTATTTTTTTTACACACAATTGTCTATTTATAGAGATATTTCTCCCACTCAGCATGGGTATGTGGAAAAATACACCCCAAAACACATTATACTACTTCTCCTGAGTATGGCGATACCACATGTGTGGCACTTTTTTGCACCCTAACTGCGCTAAGGGGCCCAAAGTCCAATGAGTACCTTTAGGATTTCACAGGTCATTTTGAGAAATTTCGTTTCAAGACTACTCCTCACGGTTTAGGGCCCCTAAAATGCCAGGACAGTATAGGAACCCCACAAATTACCCCATTTTAGAAAGAAGACACCCCAAGGTATTCCGTTAGATGTATGGTGAGTTCATAGAAGATTTATTTTTTTTGTCACAAGTTAGCGGAAATTGATTTTAATTGTTTTTTTTCACAAAGTGTCATTTTCCGCTAACTTGTGACAAAAAATAAAATCTTCTATGAACTCGCCATTCTCCTAACGGAATACCTTGGGGTGTCTTCTTTCTAAAATGGAGTCATTTGTGGGGTTCCTATACTGCCCTGGCATTTTAGGGGCCCTAAACCGTGAGGAGTAGTCTTGAAACCAAATGTGGCAAAATGACCTGTGAAATCCTAAAGGTACTCATTGGACTTTGGGCCCCTTAGCGCACTTAGGGTGCAAAAAAGTGCCACACATGTGGTACCGCCGTACTCAGGAGAAGTAGTATAATGTGTTTTGGGGTGTATTTTTACACATACCCATGCTGGGTGGGAGAAATATCTCTGTAAATGACAATTATTTGATTTTTTTTACACACAATTGTCCATTTACAGAGAGATTTCTCCCACCCAGCATGGGTATGTATAAAAATACACCCCAAAACACATTATACTACTTCTTCTGAGTACGGCGATACCACATGTGTGACACTTTTTTGCAACCTAGGTGCGCTAAGGGGCCTAACGTCCTATTCACAGGTCATTTTGAGGCATTTGGATTCTAGACTACTCCTCACGGTTTAGGGCCCCTAAAATGCCAGGGCAGTATAGGAACCCCACAAGTGACCCCATTTTAGAAAGAAGACACCCCAAGGTATTCTGTTAGGAGTATGGTGAGTTCATAGAAGATTTTTTTTTTGTCACAAGTTAGCGGAAAATGACACTTTGTGAAAAAAAAAACAATACATATCAATTTCCGCTAACTTGTGACAAAAAATAAAATCTTCTATGAACTCATCATACACCTAAAAGAATACCTTGGGGTGTCTTCTTTCTAAAATGGGGTCACTTGTGGGGTTCCTATACTGCCCTGGCATTTTAGGGGCCCTAAACCGTGAGGAGTAGTCTTGAACCCAAATGTCTCAAAATGACCTGTGAAATCCTAAAGGTACTCATTGGACTTTGGGCCCCTTAGCACAGTTAGGCTGCAAAAAAGTGTCACACATGTGGTATCGCCGTACTCAGAAGAAGTAGTATAATGTGTTTTGTGGTGTATTTTTACATATAACCATGCTGGGTGGGAGAAATATCTCTGTAAATGACACATTTTTTTATTTGTTTTACACACAATTGTCCATTTACAGAGAGATTTCTCCCACCCAGCATGGGTATGTGTAAAAATACACCACAAAACACATTATACTACTTCTCCTGAGTATGGCGATACCACATGTGTGACACTTTTTTGCAGCCTAGGTGCGCTAAGGGGCCCAACGTCCTATTCACAGGTCATTTTGAGGCATTTGTTTTCTAGACTACTCCTCACGGTTTAGGGCCCCTAAAATGCCAGGGCAGTATAGGAACCCCACAAGTGACCCCATTTTAGAAAGAAGACACCCCAAGGTATTCCGTTAGGGGTATGGTGAGTTCATAGAAGATTTTATTTTTTCTCACAAGTTAGTGAAAAATGACACTTTGTGAAAAAAACAATAACAATCCAATTTCCGCTAACTTTTGACAAAAAATAAAATATTCTATGAACTCATCATACACCTAACAGAATACCTTGGGGTGTCTTCTTTCTAAAATGGGGTCACTTGTGGGGTTCCTATACTGCCCTGGCATTTTACGGGCCCAAAACTGTGAGTAGTCTGGAAACCAAATTTCTCAAAATGACTGTTCAGGGGTATAAGCATCTGCAAATTTTGATGACAGGTGGTCTATGAGGGGGCAAATTTTGTGGAATCGGTCATAAGCAGGGTGGCCTCTTAGATGACAGGATGTATTGGGCCTGATCTGATGGATAGGAGTGCTAGGGGGGTGACAGGAGGTGATTGATGGGTGTCTCAGGGGGCGGTTAGAGGGGAAAATAGATGCAATCAATGCACTGGGGAGGTGATCGGAAGGGGGTCTGAGGGGGATCTGAGGGTTTGGCCGAGTGATCAGGAGCCCACATGGGGCAAATTAGGGCCTGATCTGATGGGTAGGTGTGCTAGGGGGTGACAGGAGGTGATTGATGGGTGTCTCAAGGTGTGATTAGAGGGGGGAAATAGATGCAAGCAATGCACTGGCGAGGTGATCAGGGCTGGGGTCTGAGGGCGTTCTGAGGTGTGGGCGGGTGATTGGGTGCCCGCAAGGGGCAGATTAGGGTCTAATCTGATGGGTAACAGTGACAGGTGGTGATGGGGGTGATTGATGGGTAATTAGTGGGTGTTTAGAGGAGAGAATAGATGTAAACAATGGATTTGGGAGGTGATCTGATGTCGGATCTGCGGGCGATCTATTGGTGTGGGTGGGTGATCAGATTGCCCGCAAGGGGCAGGTTAGGGGCTGATTGATGGGTGGCAGTGACAGGGGGTGATTGATGGGTGGCAGTGACAGGGGGTGATTGATGGGTGATTGACAGGTAATCAGTGGGTTATTACAGGGGAGAACAGATGTAAATATTGCACGGGCGAATTGATAAGGGGGGGGGGGTCTGAGGGCAATCTGAGCGTGTGGGCAGGTGATTGGGTGCCCGCAAGGGGCAGATTAGGGTCTAATCTGATGGGTAACAGTGACAGGTGGTGATAGGGGGTGATTGATGGGTAATTAGTGGGTGTTTAGAGGAGAGAATAGATGTAAACAATGGATTTGGGAGGTGATCTGATGTCGGATCTGCGGGCGATCTATTGGTGTGGGTGGGTGATCAGATTGCCCGCAAGGGGCAGGTTAGGGGCTGATTGATGGGTGGCAGTGACAGGGGGTGATTGATGGGTGGCAGTGACAGGGGGTGATTGATGGGTGATTGACAGGTAATCAGTGGGTTATTACAGGGGAGAACAGATGTAAATATTGCACGGGCGAATTGATAAGGGGGGGGGGTCTGAGGGCAATCTGAGCGTGTGGGCAGGTGATTGGGTGCCCGCAAGGGGCAGATTAGGGTCTAATCTGATGGGTAACAGTGACAGGTGGTGATGGGGGTTATTGATGGGTAATTAGTGGGTGTTTAGAGGAGAGAATAGATGTAAACAATGGATTTGGGAGGTGATCTGATGTCGGATCTGCGGGCGATCTATTGGTGTGGGGGGGTGATCAGATTGCCCGCAAGGGGCAGATCAGGGGCTGATTGATGGGTGGCAGTGACAGGGGGTGATTGACGGGTGATTGACAGGTGATTGACAGGTGATTGACAGGTGATCAGGGGGGATAGATGCATACAGTACACGGGGGGGGGGTCTGGGGGGGGGTCTGGGGAGAATCTGAGGGGTGGGGGGGTGATCAGGAGGGAGTAGGGGGCAGATTAGGGACTTAAAAAAAAAATAGCGTTGACAGATAGTGACAGGGAGTGATTGATGGGTGATTAGGGGGGTGACTGGGTGCAAACAGTGGTCTGGGGGGTGGGCAGGGGGGGGTCTGAGGGGTGCTGTGGGCGATCAGGGGGCAGGGGGGGGGAAATCAGTGTGCTTGGGTGCAGACTAGGGTGGCTGCAGCCTGCCCTGGTGGTCCCTCGGACACTGGGACCACCAGGGCAGGAGGCAGCCAGTATAATAGGCTTTGTATACATTACAAAGCCTATTATACACTGTTGCAGCGGCGATCCGGATGCCAGTAACCCGCCGGCGCTTCCGAACGGCCGGCGGGTTACGGCGAACGGGGGGCGGAGCCAGTCCCCGGCGGCTGATCGCGTCACGAATGACGCGATCGCCGCATAGCCACTCCCGCAGCCGCCCCCGCCGATGGGCGTATTGCGGTCGTTTGGGACCGGTCTTTGCCGCCGCCCATCGGCTGGGGGCGGTCGTTAAGTGGTTAAGTTCCTATAGCGAGTTTCTCAAGCTACTGGTACAAAGAGTGAAAAGTCAGGACAACTCTTTACTTTTAAAATAATTAATTTATTAAATATATAAAAGTTGTCAGAATGATTACAAATCACATAATACGAATCAAACAATAACCACCAAATATTAATAACCACAAGGTACTTCTCGGTATAAGCTGACTATACACTTCAGAGCAAAGTTGACCACAGATATTAACCAATAAAATCAATCAATCACAATAGGCTGTGCAAACACAAGATGGCAGACATTTTATCTTATTTGCAAGGCTTAATTGTAATGCACAATCTAAAAAGGTAAAACATATGGAAGCAGATCTAGCTGGTCTAAAAACCTCAATATATAAAACAAGCTTAACCACTTAAGGACCAGGGCCTTTTTGTAAGATCTGTGCTGCGTGGGCTCTTTAGCCCCCAGCACAGACCAGGTGGCAGGCAGGGCGATCAGACTTCCCCCCTTTTTTTCCCACTAGGGGGATGTCCTGCTGGGGGGGTCTGATCGCCGCCGGCTATTTCTGCTTAGCGGGGGGGCGCCTCAAAGCCCCCCTCCGCAGCGCTATTCCCCCTACCTCCCCTTCTCACAATAGGTGGTAAAGGACAGCGATTTGTCCTGTACCGCCTCAGATAGGCTTTAGCCTATCAGATGGCGGCGATCCTTGTCCAATCAGAGGCTGCGGATCGCCGATCTCCTTTACGGCGCTGCTGTGACAGCAGCGCCGTACAATGTAAACACAGGGGATTATGGTGGATGACCAAGGTAAGGCAGAGTTATTAAATGCTTTCTTTGCTTCTGTCTTCACAAAAGAAACAGCACTGTTGCAAACTACAGAGGCGGAAGAGTCTCCATCTTCTAACTGTAATATTAAATACTTAACGCAGGAAGAAGTGAAGGCAGGACTAAATAAATTAAAAATAGACAAGGCACCTGGCCCGGATGGCATGCATCCTCGGGTCCTAAGGGAATTAAGTTCAGTTATAGATAAACCCCTTTATCTTATCTTTTGTGACTCTCTTGCAACTGGCAGAGTCCCAGTGGATTGGCGTACAGCCCACGTTTTCCCATTATTTAAGAAGGGCAAAAAATCAGATCCAGGAAATTATAGACCTGTAAGCTTAACATCAGTTGTATGCAAACTATTTGAGGGGTTACTAAGAGATACTATACATGACTTCATAGTAGAAAATAATCTTATTTCTCAGCATCAACATGGGTTTACTAAAGACAGGTCCTGTTTGACTAACATGCTCAGCTTTTATGGGGTAGTGAATGCTAATATGGATATTGGGAATGCTGTAGATGTGATATACTTGGACTTTGCAAAGGCCTTCGACACTGTTCCCCACAGAAGTCTGGTGCAAAAGTTGAGGATGCAAGGACTGGGGAAGAGTCTGTGTGCATGGATAGGGAACTGGCTAATGGACAGAAAACAAAGAGTTGTGGTCAATGGATCGTACTCAAAATGGGAGACTGTTAGCAGTGGGGTCCCACAGGGGTCTGTACTGGGTCCAGTGCTCTTCAATTTATTTATTAATGACCTAGTAGATGCAGTAGTGAGCAATGTTGCTATTTTTGCAGATGATACAAAATTGTGCAGAATCATCAACTCTCAGGAAGATAGTGTCATATTGCAACAGGATCTGGATAGGATGGCTATATGGGCACATACATGGCAGATGAAATTCAATGTTGAAAAATGTAAAGTCATGCATTTTGGACGTACTAATGGTCTAGCACCATACAAAATAAATGGGATACAGTTGGGGACATCAAACTTGGAGAAGGACTTAGGAGTACTCATTGACAAGTTAAATAATCGTACTCAATGCCAAGCAGCTGCAGCTAAAGCTAACAAAATTTTGGGATGCATTAAAGGACTTCCGAGGCCAAAATTAATAAAATCACACTATACCTTTTTTTTGCAGAATCCACGGAGGACGTCCTGCCCGTCCTCCGCTCTGTTCCGCCATCAATGCACGTCTTATTGTTCCCCTACGGCTCGGCCCGACCCCACCGAACGGGTCGCATGGATGCCACCTCTAATATGGCCGCCGCCTTGCTCCGCGGCTGCGCAGTACGCTTTGTCGCTAGCGCGACTGCGCAGCCTGTGTGCGCCCGCCCGACGTACGCTTGGGGAGCATGCCGGGACCTAGTACGCGGCGGGAGGCGGGCAATAGGCTGCGCAGTCGCGCTAGCGACAAAGCGTACTGCGCAGCCGCGGAGCAAGGCGGCAACCATATTAGAGGTGGCATCCATGCGACCCGTTCGGTGGGGTCGGGCCGAGCTGTAGGGGAACAATAAGACGTGCATTGATGGCGGAACAGAGCGGAGGACGGGCAGGACGTCCTCCGTGGATTCTGCAAAAAAAAGGTATAGTGTGATTTTATTAAATTTGGCCTCGGAAGTCCTTTAAAAGGGAAATAAAAACTCGAGATGCTAGCATAATATTGCCCCTGTTTAACTCTCTAGTAGGGCCACATCTGGAATATGGAATTCAGTTCTGGGCACCACATTACAAAAAAGATATTGCAGTTTTAGAGCAGGTGCAGAGACGAGCAACAAAATTGATACGTGGGATGGAAGGTCTCACCTATCAAGAAAGGTTAGATAAACTGGGTTTATTTAGTCTAGAGAAAAGACGCCTTAGAGGGGATCTATTTAACATGTATAAATACATCAGAGGGCAATATAATAGCTTGGCGGATGAGCTTTTTGTCCCTAGGCCTTCTCAAAGGACTAGAGGACATGATCTGCGCATGGAGGAAAAACGTTTTAGCCATTTATTTAGGAAAGGGTTCTTTACAGTAAGAGTGATTAAGATGTGGAATGCATTGCCACAGGAAGTCGTTATGGCAAACTCTATACCTGCATTTAAAGGGAACCTGTAGCGAGTAAAATTATTTAAGATAAACACATGACATAGCTGCAAATGAATATTACATACTAACCTCAGCGTCCGTTTCTCTCAGAAGCTCACCATTTTCTTCTTACAGTGATCCCTTCCAGTTCTGACAATATTTTGTCAGAACTGAAATATAGCAGGTGCTGTCAGTTATATATCAGCAGCTGTCAGTTACAACTGAATGTTCAAGGTAATGTCCATGTTTCCCTATGGCTCAAGTGGGTGATATTGCAGTTTAACAGTGTGCTGACCAGGAAGCTGTTATGGAGGACGGAGAATTCCTATGATCACAGTGGACAAATGGGATGCAGGAGAGGAGAAAGAGATTGAGGAGTAGACTACATGGGAGGCAAGTATGACCTGTGTCTGGTTATTTTTACTTTTTATTTTCAGTTCAGGTTCTCTTTAAAGGGGGCTTAGATGCTTTCCTTGCGTTGAAAGACATCCATGGCTACAATTACTAGGTAATGCCTAATGATGTTGATCCAGGGATTTTATCTGATTGTTATCTGGAGTCGGGAAGGAATTTTTCTCTTTAGGGGCTAATTGGACCATGCCTTGTAAGGGTTATTTCGCCTTCCTCTGGATCAACAGGGATATGTGAGGGAGCAGGCTGGTGTTGTACTTTATACTGGTTGAACTCGATGGACGTATGTCTTTTTTCAACCAAAATAACTATGTAACTATGTCCCCGGGTGTTTACATTTAGCCTGCGAGCCGCGATCGGTCTGGTCGTTAAGTGGTTAAAGTTTACTGATCTGTAAACACTTATTTTATAAAAAGAATTTGATTTTAGATCAAAGGAAAAAGATATAAAATTATGCAATTATGACCTGGTCTGTAAATGAAACCTTTATATGTCAACCAATCTTTATCTCTCTAACAAGTTATAAGCTTGGAGGAAAAACTTACATTAATAAAAAATTTAGAGAAAAATTAACCCAAATCAAACATGGATATTCCTAGTTGCAATTCCAGGAAGGTCACATGTTCAGGGTATTCTATACTAGGTATAGAATCATTGAAAATCCAAGCCCCTAACTTAGTTGGCTTTGATATAATTTATACGTTTATAGTTACCAATAAAATTAAATCAGGAATCTTGCCAGGCCTGCACTGCTAACCCGATCTGGGAGTGGCCTCAAGGCTGGTAGGGCGTGAGTCTTTTCCGTCTGTTTGTCTGAAAGTATGTCCCTTCTTTCAGAGGTTGCGAGTGTGTGTGCCTTCACAGGAGAGTCCGCTTCTTTTAGAGAGTGTCTTTTTGAAATGATGAGAGTGTGTCGAGTCGGAGCAGTGCTTTTCAGCGCTGCTAGATTTGGGCGGAGCAGGCGCCTCCATAGACTTCAATAGGAATCATTCCTATTGAAGCGCTCAGTGAGTAACGTCGGCTCCGTCAGAAGACGGAGCCGAAGTTGTTTAAAAACATAATAATTCGGCCTCCAGCAATCGTTGGAAGCCGAATTATTTCATTCCCCCACTATCCATGTCGGCCTGGAGGGGGAATAGTAATTAAATCGGCCCGGACTTGTGCAGAAGCAGGAATAGCTATATTCAGCTGTATTCTGCACCCAAGTCTACCGGCGCCGATTTCAAATGTACTCGTGTCGAGTGTCAAATGCACTCCTTACTTATGTTTCCTCTTATCAATAATCCAACCTCCATGGATTAACTAAGATCCAATTGGAGTTGGTGGGTGTTTTCTTTCAAATTTCTAATTAACTAGCTCATTTAACTATCAGCTTTATATAAATCATGTGACATTATTTCTGGATGTGTAATTTCCTCCAGCAGAGGGCACACTCGTATAAGATATATTATTCAAACATAATAAAAGAATAACCTATTGACCTGTTAATACCATGTTCAACACTATGTTGACAATTCATTAAAGGTTCCTTTCTTTTAATTCCTTAACACATAAAACTGGTCAAGACTAGCTCTTTGGGCAAATTCGGCGGGTCAACAACAAATTATGTCTCTGTTTGAGAACAACCATTTATAATCCAAGAATGTTTTCCCAGTAACTACAGCTCTTGAGTTTACTTGAGTGTCTGGCCTAAGAGTTAATGATTATAACTAAAATATACATGCCAGCTCTGACCGTCTCTGGGGAAAACAGTTAATTATGAGCATAAGCTGATATATGATATTTGAGAATATATTCCCATATACTACCCATTTAACTATATAAAATAATATGGAATAATGCTTATTACATTACTATATATGACATGCTATATATAATGACATACATATATAGAATTCCTGATAATAAGATTACAAGAAACTCTATATCAGAATCTTCACCTTGCAACTTCAAGCTGTCTCTGGCTAGCTTGTTGCCCCTTGGACTGTAAACAAGGACACTTCAATATTGGCTTCAATATTGCCAAGACAAAGTAATTTTTTAAGATTTGCCTAAAGATTAAGAGTAGTCACGTATATCTTGATCAACACTTTGTCAGCAGTCTGAACTTAGAGAAAAGAAACGCTTTGCTTTTCTTTATGAGTCAGAATTACATTTGATATAAAACAGTATAAATAAATCTATTTCTTACAATCCATATGATTAATCAAACATGCATGCATATATAATATAAATCAGGATCCACCTGCTAATATCTATAATAGACCATGCAATCCTATAAGGTTATATTTTTAAAGGACATTAATTATTTTTTTATTTAATAATACATCTCTATTAAATTCTGATATCTGAAAACGTGTGTGTGTGTGTGTATACAGTGTGTGTGTGTGTGTGTGTGTGTGTACAGTGTGTGTGTGTGTGTGTATAGTGTGTACAGTGTGTGTGTGTGTAGTGTGTGTGTACTATTTTTATTAAAATGCCGCACTTAAAAATATCATTAGAGTGTAAGGTAGGTAGATATACCATTCAAAGTATTAGGTAGACAGGTGCCCACCAATGCTATATGGAGGTATGCCTCCCAAAATTCTGTAGCCAGAGGTGCCTTCAGTATTAGGTAGCCAGAGGTGTCCTTCCAGTATAGATATCCAGAGGATGCGCCCCATAAAGCCCAGCTTGCCGACTTTGCCTGCTCGTCCCTACTAGCTATATGCATTTCATTTAAGGCCCAATTATGCCTAGGCGATTGATCCCTATTCCATTAGAATTTGATTGGATAGTGATCCACTCCTATCTGCAAGCTTCATTTTCATCAGTTTCAGTAGAAATATATCAAGCTTAATCAACCTGCATGTCAGTGGCATAACTAAGGAACTTGAGGCTTCAGTGCAAGTTTTACACTGGACCCCAAGCACTCTATTGATATGGAGCCCCAAAACCTACCAAGGACAGCTGCAGTGTCAGAAAGGTGTATTTAGAGTTTGTTAAGGCAAACCTGAACTGAAAATTAAATGTCAAAATAACCATACACACCTCCCTTGTAGTCTACTCATCAGTCTCTTTCTCCTCTCCTGCATCCTGTTTGTCTGCCGTGATCAATGTAATTCTCACTCCTCCATCCCGCAACAGCTTCCTGGTCAGCACATTGTTAACCACCTTGGTGGTATGATACTTTCCGGATTGCATGCTTTGGACCCTAAAACTGGGAATAAATCCTGCTGCTGAAGATATCTGCATCAGCCAAACACTCACTCACCTCCCTGAGATCCAGCTCTGCAGACAGCGATCTCACCAAGGGGATGAAGAGCATCCGTAGAGATGAAGTAGAATGGCTACCATGTCAGGATCCTCCGAGAGGTGAGTAAATAAAAAGCCCACTGTGTGTATTAGAGCAATGCACACAGCAGGCTTTTTTTTTTTTACTCATGGTAACCGCCGGAGGTATATGCAGAGCGCATATACCTCCGGCGGCTACCATGAGTCTAGCTCAGGGTTACCATTCCTGGTTTGATTTTTCCACCCTGAGCTTAACTCATGATTACCGCTAAGGAGGTTACACTGTAATATCGCCACTTGAGCAATAGGAAAACATGGACATTATTATTGAATCATTATATATTATCGAAGAGCAAGCCCCTGTTTTTTGACAAAATGACTGTGTTAATTATAGGGATTGAAGGGTGAAAGAGGTTCCCCAGGTGAACAACGTATGATGGGTCTTCCAGGAGATTCAGGAACACCAGGACATCCTGGACCAGTTGTAAGCATTCCATGTATTATATCAGTAAGTAAAGGAAATAATGTCTTTAACAAATCAAACGTATAATCAAATTTATGCACAGAAAATTACAACACTTGTGCAACAGTTGTCCTTTCAGTTATAACTGACAGCAACTGATATAATTCAGTTCTGACAAAATCATGTCAGAACTGGATTACTTGGCAAAATTGTGAGTGAGCCCACTTCCTTGGATGAGAAGCAACACCACACATGAATTGTTGAATGCTTTACTGTTGGCATGACACAGGGCTGATGATAGCGCTGACCTTTTCTTCTCCTGACAAGCCTTTTTCCAGATGCCCCAAACAATCGGAAAGAGGCGCAAACATTTGCTTTTTGTTTTAAAATAAGGTGGGTAAGGGATTATCTTACCTATTTTAATTAACGCAACTAAAGTAACTTAATGACAGTATGTTTGTTTAGGCTGAAGTTCCCCTTTAAATCAAATATGAGCAGAGATCCAATCTTGCACTTGGAGCCTGCCTACTCCCAGTTTTGTACTGTTTGCTATAGTACAAAACCACAAAGCATCACTCTCCGGCATCTCTTGATCACAATTAATGTTCACCTGAGCATCAATCAAGGGGAACTCTTTTTTTTGTTACAAATTTTCATTAGATTAGATTTTCTTAAATCTAACATTTAAATAATGTATGCAATGTATATGCCTATCTCAAATAATCTCTGTGCACATTTAAACCATAAGGCCCCGTTCACACCTAAATCACAAAACCCTAGCGCTAACTGCTAGCGTTTTGCAGGAGTGATTTTGCCGCGATTAACGCAGAAAAATCACTGGACACAGTAGCGTTTTGGGAGCGAGCACGATTAGCGGTTCTATACATGCTACTCACGATTGCTCAAGACTCGCTGCCAAATCTGCAGGTAACGCGTTTGCAATTATCGCTAATTGAAAATGCCCACTATCGCGGCAGTAAGAGCACTGCGGTAGAATAACGTGCTAAGCGGTTTGTGGTGAGCGGGAATTGCGCAATTCAGATGTGAACGGGGCCTTATGGTAGATGGTTCTTGGCCAAGGCGGGCTGTTGGGGCTACTACTACTGAGAATCTGCCATGTTTATGGCAAGCTGGATGAATTACTGAGAGATCTGGAGTGCCAGGTCATCCAAGCCCGCTGCTCTCCTACTTACCCCACCTGCTCAAAGCCACTCCTTCGTGTACTGTACCATCGGTCTCTCTTCCGTATCACAGATAGCTTTGCTAGCCTTTAGGCTAAGAATATACAGAATATAGCACTCGGCCCCAAATAGCAATTGCGTAAATGTTTTACGCACAGGCTTGTCAGAATGGAACCTTGCCCATGTAGTAGATATGGTGCACCACTCTGGTTCATATTCCAGCAGGGTATTCTTTTTGTTACATAAAACATCAGTTCAGCTGAATTTACTCACAATCACAATACTTTTTAACTGAGAAGCAATAACACAGCCAAATATTGCTGTCACCTGAAACGATCACTCTGGGCGATGAAAATCTGTTTTAAAAGAACCACTATCGCGAGAAAAGTAGGCAGTTAAAATCTGACAGAACCGACAGGTTTTGGGCCAGTCCATCTCCTCATAGGGGATTCTCAGGGTTTTCTTTGATTTCAACCTCATTTCCCGAACAGCAGCTTAACTGCCAAAACAGAAAGATACCAGCCAGCCTCCCCACTCACTTGCACTCTATTTTGTCAGTTAGACTTTGCAACTGCTGTTCAGGAAATGCTGTTGAACACAAAGAGAACCCTGCGAGATGGACTGGCCCAAAACCTGTTGGTTCTGTCAGATTTTAACTGCCTACTTTTTCTACAATAGTGGTCCTTTAAGTAGGTGAAAGGGAAGCGGAGATGGGGCCACTGCAAACAAACAAAAAAATGTATATAATACCCGGGGCTTCTTCCAGCCCCATCTGGCCTGCTCGCTCCCACGCTGTCCTCTTCTGACTCCCCCTTCATCCGCAATTGGACTCAAAACATCCTCCAATCCGAGGCCAACTGCGCACTGGCAGGAGTGCACGTTCACGTCGCCAGAAGGATGCTGAGCCTGCACAATATGCTCCCAGCGACGGGGCGGTTGTCTGGCTGGAGTGCGCAAATTGGAGGATTTTCAGGGGCCAGTTGAGGGCAAACGGGGAATCAGAAGAGGACGGCGTGGGAGCGATCAGGCTGGAGAAAGCCTTGTTGCTGTGGCCCCATCTCTGGTAAACTTAAATGCTATTTAAGGATTTACTGAGATGTAGCACTTTTCACAGATCTGGCCTGAGTTTTGAATCTGTGCTGTCTGAACATTACTCCACATTGGCCTGTGCTGGCAGGTGCAGCTTAACTGGTGTAAGCAGGTTTTATTACTCACTTCTACAGGTTGCAAGCATGGTCAAAATTGTGCATGCTGCATACAATTGCAAGTTTCCATTGACTCCACTGTAATTTGTTTAAAGTGCCTATAAAGTGAAAACTATACATTAGCTGTATCAGAGATAGGAAGTGCCACCGAAGCACCATAGAACTCGTCTGCAAGGGGGGGTGGGGCTAAGCGCTAAAAGCCAGCACATACGGTGCTCGGGTGACAAGTTCAAACAAAAAGGAGGCGACCCATGGAGCCATTATAAATTTGTATTACAAGTGGATCCAGCTAATATATTTTCATTTTATAGTCTCTAAAGTATACAACACTTGCATCTCCTTTGTAAAGGTCCTTAAAATGCAAACAATTCTAGCTTTCATGCAAATTGCTTGCAGCTTCAGTTCAATCAGAAAGTGCATTTCAAGTACCTTCTCTCCACAGACAGGGCTTCTTCCCTCTCTTCATGCCTGGAGAGCTGTGTCACCTAACACTACAAGCCAAACACTAGGAGCACCATGGCACGTATCTTAGAGAGGCCTTTAGTGTTTGACATGTGATACACAGCTCCACCGCGAGTGGAAGGGCCAGGGAGAAGCAGTGAAGAAAAAACACAGGTGGAAAGCGGTAGTCAGACTCCGGACAGCGCCACTGAATATGTCAGCCCACAGAATATGTTGGCGCTTTATAAATCAATAAATAATATTGGTAGGGTAAGTAATATGGCATGCAGGGTTTGGCTATTATGTAGCCAAAACCCACATTGGCTGTTAGTGTTAGGTGTAGGTGGGAAAGGGGGCGTAGGCATGGGTGGGACGGGTCTAGAGTTTGGCATATGTAGGCGAGAGGTTAGTGTTAGAAGTAGGTATGAGGGAGGGAGTTAGGGGGAGGGGGAGAGGGAGAGAGAGAGGGAGAGAGAGAGAGAGAGGCTATGGTAGAATATCAGTAACATTACTGATATTGCACCATTGGCATTATGCAGCATCCACATTTGGATATATGGGATTTGTAAAATGTATTTATTGCACTCAGTACAAGGCATGTATTTTTTTGATACTTGTACTGTTGGCAGAGAAAAATCACTAAAATACTAATATTTCTAGCTTACATGCAAAAGGTAATACAAGCTGTATACAGCTTGGAACAGGACAATTAAAAATAGACAGAAAGTGCACCTAATTGGCTTAATTCAAAACATACAATATGCATTGTTTTGAATGCAAGCTGGAATTATTAGTATCTCATTGACTCTCTAATTGTTTAATATTATACTGTGCATGAACGGCATTTGTTCCCACTTAATTTCTTATTGATATGGACTATAAATGGACCACAGTGTATAACTGGTCATGTCAAACATCTTGCAGTACCTAATAAAACATGCCGCATATACCAGTTTGTAAAATCTAAAGGTGCCCACTAATGAAACATACTTGCTTAAAAAAATTCTTACCACTTTTACTTAATACAGTAGAATCCCTTTATAGTAAACGCTAAGGGACCAGGCAAATCAGTTTACTATTATCAGAAATAGGCATAATCAAGTTCATAAAGTATACTGTATTACTGCATCTTAAAGGTAAATAATTGGGAGCAATTGTTTTTCAGTGCTTTAGCAAGCAAACACAATGCATAAGCTAGAACAAAATGCAGTGTTCAACGTGCAGGGATTTGCATGCAATAATCATGCAAAAACTTGCGCAGGAAGCATAACTCTCCTAGTTAATGTACAGTACATACAGTACTGAGTGTGTGCTCCTCTGTTCTGTGCAGCCTGGATGGTGCTGTAGAGGTGCAGCCAATGCACAAGCAAGTCACAGATTCCATACAATTCTCTCAATGAAAAGTATGCTTCTGTCACTGTTGACAGGCACATGCCACACACCATTAAACCGCAAAGTAAACGTCACATGGTTGATGCATTGCAGAACGACACTCCGCATTACACTATAAGGTCAGCAGTGCCGCACACCTTGAGAGATGACTAGGTGCTGGAACCAACCTGTCACAATCAAGCAGTAATGAGGATCCGCACATTAGATGCAGGATCAATAAATTTATTGTCTCAATGCAAACATACTACCTTCATCAACCGATGATTCAGGGACATTCTGCATTATAATGCAGCTGTTTTAACACACAGCAATGCACCACTGTGAATACAGCCTTGATGAGTCAAAAGTTTTGCCGATAATATTGATCAAACTGGGAGGTAAATTATGATCCCTAGCTTTCCAAACTTCATTAGGGTCATGATAATTCTGGTCAGTCGCATGCAAAGCAAATTCATGTCATTCAAATCTGTACTTTGTAAATACTATTTATATTTGGAGACAATTCTGACAACAATAATTCAATTTCAAAAGATTAACAAAACCCTTGGCTGATGGACATGTTTTATGTGAAACATAAAGAACACCATATGAAAATGTATGTAACTATTAAAGAAATGCCTCTCACTGAGGACAGTTTACTTTCAATTCTTGCAAGGTACAAGATTTTTGAATTGAGAAATAAATAGCTGACTCAGTCTGTAAGGGGATGAGTGCCATATTGTCTAGATCCCCAAATCAAAATCGTCCCTCTCATCGTTGTATTCCATGATGTGCTTTTTGATCTTGGAAGAGTCCACCCAGGTGACAAAGTCCTCCATGTTCCTGGTGACCAGGTAAGCTGGATCTGTCACCACTTCGGTCCCCACGCGGATATGGCCTTGCTCTATGAAGGTGATGGCAGACTTCAGGTTCTGTGCCATCCTCAGCTTCACCACGATGGTAGGCAGGCGCCGGCGACAGAAGGATGAGGCGGAGACGGTGTCACACAGCTGCAGGTTCTGCTTGGTGGGGATGAGGCCCATGGCGTACAGCTTCTCCAGCAGCTTCCCGGTGCTCTGCACTCGGAACGGGTCCTTCTCATCTATGTCCTTGATCTTATGCGCCAGTTCCCGCACGCTGCGGCTGAGCTTGTTGTAGGCAGTGTAGTCCTCCCTGCGGTCCAGGTGGTATTTCCTCAGCACCTTCACCTCATGCAGGTTATTGTCCACCTCCCAGTTGATGAAATCTACTTTTTTGAGCAGTTTCTGCTCGTGATATTTCAGCTTCCGCACCATCTTTCCGCCAATCTAAAGCAAATCTCAATAGAATTCACGCTAGTGTGCCACACACGTGCTTCTACTGCTCTGCACCGGGGAACACTTCCGCCACACATCCCAGCATCCTCTGCTCCGAGAGTCACTTCCGCAACGCATCTCTCCGCACTCTTGCAGCATTGATAGGTGCCCTGAGAGCCACTTCCGCCATACATCCCACAATCCTTTGCTCTCCTACAACATTGCAAGCTGTCCCAGAAGTCTGACTGCAGAGCCATTTTATCAAAGCCTTAGTGCTCTGTTAGTTTATAGGATTGGCCTTGACAAAATGGCGCTGATATCAGGGACAGAAGCAATGGGAGAATGCAAAGGGGAGTTTGCAGTGACGTTCTAGGAAGTTACTCCCGTCTGTCCTGCTGTGACAAGAAAGCTCGGGTAATCTGTCAGTAGCGGCTGGTGTGACACACGAGGCAGAAGACATGGCTAGCTATAACTACGGGCAGGTGAGGCGGGGAAGCTTGGTCTTCTGGCACAGTCTCTGTAATGTATACTGTGGGAAGGGGTGACATGACCAGGCTTGCCCAAGAGTGGACTTCAGGTAGAGAGGAGTGGCGCACGGGGCGGGGTAACAGGCTGGGACAGGTATGGCTGTGATTGTGGATGACACTGATTCTTGTATCATAGCAATTGGGTTTATTGAGAGACCTGTACCGATAGCTGGCAAGCATTAGTACACCTGAAGTAAATCTATTATCTTTCTGCGCAGTGCAAAATTCAAAACCTAACCAAATGATTTATTTATATAATATATAAATAGTTTTTAGTTTTGGATGGTGTTTAAAGCTGTTACAAACTTTTTATTTATTGCTAGCTCAATTACTGTTGGAAAGGTGATGGGTCTTCTCACACTAAATCTGCTGCGTTCCATAAAATCCCAAAGGGGTGCAATTATTTTTCTATGGTGCGTTCACATTGGGTGCGGTGCAACAGATTCCATCAGAGTAACGCATAATGTTTACAGTGGCAGTAAAGCATACTTTCATTTACTGTATGCTTCTCTGTACGGTTGCATTGTCCATCTAAAAGGCTACATGACTTTTTGGCACCGTTGCGATTGCAAGCAACGTGCTACCCACTTCCTGACAATCGGTATTAGGAACTGATCATATAGAATTTCTCACAAACAGTGACACAGAACAGCAATAAATAACAAAATAAAGTCCTAGCCCCTTGCCACAGTATGCAAAACTATACTAAAATTGGACATTACACTAAGGGCCCGTTTCCACTATAGCGTTGCGGAATCGCCGGCGAATCACCGCAGGCAAATTGCATGCGGGTGCGATTCCGCATGCGTTTTTTGCCGCGATTTCGCATAGGTAAGGGTGATGCGATTTTAACCATGTCACTGCCTGTGTGAATTAACATGGGTACCTATGCGAAATCGCATGCGAAATCGCGGCAAAAAACGCATGGGGAAAAACGCATGCGATTTCCCTATTAAATACATTGCGTGCGATTCGCCTGCATTCCACACGCAGGCAAATTCTGAGGGCCCTACCCTGCAGATTTTTTCTGCACAGAAAAACGTGCGGGGAAACGCACAAGTGGAAACAGTCCCATCCACTTGCACTGGCTATGCGAATTCGCATGCGGGCAACGCATGCGAATTCGTGATAGTGGAAACGGGCCCTAAAGAGTGAGAAGTAGGCATCAAGATGTGTTTCTTTGTTTTCTCAGGTTAAGAGAACACTATGACCCATAGCCTATTAACTTTTTCCTGCGCTTTCTCCAAGGCACTGAGCACTTTTTTAAAAAACTTTTTAAAAAGACAAACCTCCCCATTAGGAAGGTTAAAAAATGTTGTTGTCTCTGGGGTACAGAGGTCAGCGGCAGCACCATTACTTACATACTCCATCTTCTCCCACCCACAGTTGCATTAGGAATTTGTATTTCCCGGCTGGGTCATGCATGCTGTGAGATATAGTTTGGCTGTACTCACATCTAACTGGACTAGATCTCCCAGCATGCTTTGCGGCATGCATGCGTGACCTCGTCGCAAAGTACAAATTCCCTCAGAAGCTGCGGATTGGAGAACCAGATGGAGGATCCAGAACTGGAGCCAGACGATCAGCCCCCTGAAGGGAAATAATGGTGTGTGTGTCCTGTAACCACCCCCCCCCCCCCTACTCCGTGACACCGCCACAGCGGCACACAATGCGATGAACCGCCCTTATGGAGAGGTTTGTCTTTTAAAAAGTAAAAAAAAAAAACAGTGCTCAGTGCACTTTAAAGTTCACACCAAGCGAGGAATTACTTAAAGTAAGTTTTATATTACTTTTTATTACTCAAGAGAAAAAGTTAATTGCATAAGGGACTATGTCGATTACCTAAGGGTGGGGCTCCACTTGCACCCAGGGCTGTGGAGTCGGTACAAAAATCTTCCGACTCTGACTCCTCAGTTTCTGAAACCACGACTCCAACTCCTACTCCGGGTACCCAAAATGGCTCAGACTCCGACTCCTCGACTCCGACTCCTTAGTCTAATGCTTAACAGGGCTGTGGATTTTGTACAAAAATCATCCGACTCCTCAGTTTATGAAATCAACGACTCCGACTCCACAGTCCTGCTAGCACCGGCCATCCATCTCCAAGACGGACTCCGACACTTGTGCACCTCAATTACACATCCGAATCCCTGTAGCTGTGCCCTGCACGAATAAGGGGATTCATACACGTTGTCCTGATTTCTGAATGTGAGAAAATGCGGAAAAGCCGCCGCGAGTGTTCAGAGCAAGGCGGCTGATTCCGCGTCCAACGCGGCAGGTTGCGCGCATGGGCCTGCTGGCATGACTGAACGCGGAAAAACTGCCGCATGTCCTGAGAGCAAGGCGGCGGATTCCGCGTCCGACACGGCAGTTTGCACGTATAGGCCTACATCTGACAGTATGGCGGAACGCGGAGGAACCGCCGCATGCTCTGATAGCGGTGCGGCTGGTTCCGCGCCCAGCACAGCGGATGGTTTACAGCACAGGTCTGGTGTGCCTGGGATGATAGTCCACACAGGTTTAGAAGGACGCGCGCTGAGAGGCAGAGCTTTTATGACAGCCAGAAGGGAGTCAGCTGACCAAGCCGGTCAGCTGACAATTCCACCACTTCCCATTGGTCCAGCACTTAGGGGAGGCGCTGGAGAGCGCCTTGCTATATATACTGGGTGCTGGTCATTCTCTGGTTGTCTGCCATTGCGATCACTACGTGGAAGCACTCAGACCTTTTGTCAGAATTTGTGTTATTCTCTAGATCAGTTCCAGGGTGTTGTTGATCACGGACCTCACACCCCAGATTAGGAATTCTGTATATTATCTGTGTTATTACTTTAGACTAGTTCCAGGGTGTTGATGACTAAGGAGCTCACACCCAAGACTAGGAATTAGCTTTACCATCCTGTTATTACTTCAGACTAGTTCCAGGGTGTTGAGGATCAAGGAGCTCACACCTTTAGACTAGACAATTGTTGATGATTTGTTATGACCTTCTGCTTTCCTGACCTCTCTTCTGATCTCTGATTTGGTACCTCTCTATATCTGATTCTCCGTTGCCAAATCTTGCTTGCCTTAGGATTCCGTATCTGTCTCTTTCCTCTGTATCTGATCTGTCTGTCTGTTGCCGACCTGGCTTGTCCAACCTCGAGAACTATCTCCTCTGTTTAGAGATAGTTCACAGATCTGTCAGTGACACTCCACCATTGGTGTCACTCACACTCTGGTCCTTCCCACTCTCAGCCTGACTCCTCCCCTTGGGGAGCCTCAGGCCATTGGAAGGAGCCTGCTCTCTGGGCAGTATCTCTTACTGCTTTGCACCCTCTATACGGGGGCTCTCCTCAAAGTATTACTGTTGCACCAAACACTCATATTTACTCAGGTGTTTACTGCAGATCATCAATAATCGGGTATATATCTGTATTCTCGGTGATACTACAGATCACCGGTAATCAGACCCTCTCTGTGTTACACTGATCGTTACACTGAAGCAGTGCTTTCGAATTTTTTTCAAGCATGAGAATTCTGAAGCAGCCTATTGTTTCCCAAAAATAAAAAGTAGTGTAATTGCAGATAGATGCATGCACTTGGTTTTAGTCTCCTGGCATGCTCCCATGTCAAAGTGTATGTGCAGATGTGTCTTCAGAGATGTTTGTTCATAGTGAGGGAAAATCTTAATAACTAACAAATCCTCAACCTGTGCTCACAACCCCTTAGATCCTTTTTACCTAAATGCTGTTATCCTTAACGTATACCTAAAAGTAAAATGTAGAGGAAATAAGCTGTGATATGCTTCTTGTACATGGTTGTATGTGGAAATTACACTCTAGCTAAGTATAAGGTTAAAAAATAGTGTATTATACTAGTCTCTAAGGGCTTGATTCATAAAGCTGCGCCACTTAATGTGAAGGAGCGACCGCTATGCAAGCCTTACATAGCAGCACTCACTATTATGTAAGGAGCGTGCCTTCCTTAGTTACGCAAGTTGCTTACATAGCAACGGGCGTAACTTTAAATGTGGGCGGTCCTTTGAAGTATCGCAAATGCAATACTTCACTAGTGGCCGCTACTGTGTCAATTAACATGTTAACTGTCATAGTAGCGGCCGCTGGTGAAGTATCGCAGTCGCAATACTTCAAAGGACCGCCCACATTTAAGGTTACGCCCGTTGCTATGTAAGCAACGTGCGTAACTAAGGAAGGCACGCTCCTTACATAATAGTGAGTGCTGCTATGTAAGGCTTGCATAGCGGTCGCTCCTTCACATTAAGTGGCGCAGCTGTATGAATCAAGCCCTTAGAGACTAGTATATAATACACTATTTTTTGACTTTATACTTAGCTAGAGTGTAATATCCACATACAACCATGTACAAGAAACATAATGGAGCACATAATATGTACTTTAATAGCATTACAGTCTGAACCACTGATAAAGTGTTTGGAACTGTTTATTTTTTTTTCATTTGTCAAATTAACTGTGTCATGTTGTAAGCAGCAAAGTCATTGGGCTTGATTCACAAAGCGGTGCTAACCTAGTTAGCACGCCTAAAGACTTTTGGGCGTGATAAGTATTGCACTAAGTAGGTTAGCACCGCTTTGAGGGAAAAACTTGCGCGCAAAGTCCGGTGTGCACGAAACGTCGCATAGGGTTTAATGGCGTTGCGCGCATAAAACTTTGCGCGCAAGTTTATTTTATCGTAATGGGCTTTTCACCAGCGTGCTAACAGCACGGCTTTGTGAATCAAGCCCATTGTGTTGCATGGGACTAAATGTATGTTACTAGTTCTGATTTTTTTCCACTGGGTGGCACTGTTGCATTTAAGTCTGAATTTCTCCATTGTTTGCAGAAGCAGTAGTATTGTACCATGTTAGCCATCAGTAAAACCAAGAAATTTTGAATCTGGATCCTGATTCAAAACTTTTTTTTTTCCATTGTTTGTGAACATTTATTAAGTGATGATGGCAGATGTAAGAAATGTAACACCTGTTTCCTGTAGAATCCTAGTAAAATACCTTGCAAGCAGAAGCTATCATAGTCATGAACAGCCCTGCCAGATGTAATGTAACTACTAGCTGCTAGTAAATATCTGCTCTAGAGGTCTTGCAGAAATAAGATGATTGTACTTATTTTGGTGCATTTGTAGCATCAAATTGCAAAGATGTCAGTACAAGTGCTTCCCGAAGCTCAAATAAATAAATGAGTGCTGCAGCCAAGGTCTCTATTTCATGGATAGATATGCCAAAAGTCCCTCAGCGCTAGTAGTATGCAAATTCTTCTCTTTAATGTAGGTTATGTGAGGCCATAAATCATCCTGCAGGCACCCAGTGCTCAAGGATCAACAGCTAACCATCACCAAATGCAAAACAACGCATTGATTAGCGCAGGGCTGTGGAGTCGTTCCAAAAATCCACCGACTCCGACTCCTCAGTTTAGGATTCCACCGACTCCTCGACTCCGACTCCTCTAATTTGCATATTACAATTTTGTTGATTAAAAGTATGTAACATGAAATTCGTCTCTTAACTGCCAACCCTTAGGAATTTTACAAGACAACTGAAGTGAGAAGGATATGTAGACTACTATATTTATTCCCTTTAGACTAAAACTAGTCCTTGGTAAGAGTACTTGTAAAAGGTACAAACCGGAACAAAGAACATCTATCAGGCCCTAGGCAATGTAAGTGTGGGTACATGTAAGAATGATGTGCAGGTACTCTGCAGGGGAATGAGGAGATTCTTCCTCTATTACACATTCTTCATGCACAATCTGAACAAGGTTTATGGGTGACAGACAACACCTCTGTGTTCAATGTGCACAGCATTCTCAGTGGATTCTCTGCAGCTCTGTGGGGAGTGCATATGTAGAGTATAGTACTACTGTGTAACAAAGTAAACCTGAGACAGATGAAATTAAAGTTTTATACATACCTGGGGCTTCCTCCAGCCGCCTTCAGGATAATCAGTCCCTCGTTGTCCTCCTCCACCACCTGGATCTTCTGCTATGAGTCCAGGTACTTGAGCCAGTCTGGCGTAGTGCGCATGCACACACTCCGCCGCCAGGAGCATACTACACCTGTGCAGCACTATTGCGCAGGTGCAGAATGTTCCTGGCTGTGGGAGCGGCATGCGGCCGGACAGCGCTGACTGGCTGAATTACCAGGACTCGTAGCAGAAGATCCGGGTGGTGGAGGACAGCGAGGGACTGATTAGCCTGAAGGGGGCTGGAGGAAGCCCCAGGTATGTATAAAACTTTACTTTTCATCCGTCTCAGGTACCCTTTAATTTGTAGTCACCAAACCAAATTTTAACAACATATCAAATTATTTGATTTCATCAGCAAAGGGAGTGCATACATTTGCATAAATCAGCATCAGTGCAGAATTATTTCCATCTCATTGACCATCTCTATTAGTGACACAGCTAGACATCAGGCTTTATTCTTACAGCATAGATGTTATTTAGTATATATAAGAGATTCCTGTGTACACATCATATATACAGTCACAATCAGATATGTATATCTGACCTTAAAAATACGGGGACTGCTTTATTGAAGCAGCACAAGTAACTAATTTTGATTGGTTTATTTCATTTTTGTGGACTAAGCACAGCTATTACTGTATATATACATTATTTTTAATAACTATTATCTGAGAAATATAACATTTTATCATATTTTCTATTTTAATTACAGTTACAAATTCATTCGGAGTCGGAGTAGGTGCATTTTTTTCCGACTCCAGGCACCCAAAATTGCACGACTCCGACTCCACGACTCCGACTCCACAGCCCTGGATTAGCGTCCAGGGATATACACCGAAAGCTATTTATTCAGTAAATTTACAAACACAGGTAAAAACAAGCATTCGCATCAGGGGTGCTATGTAACAGGAACCCATTCAAAGTAAGTTCCTTACTGCACCGGTAGTGCTAACACATCACCAAAACCTTGATGCCAACTCTCTAGATCTTTCTGACTTTCTTTGGCTCTCATCAGTAACCCCTGATGACGGCAGAGAGCTGAAATCGGTTGGAAGAATCTAGGGAGTGGACATTCAATGCCCACTATTTTGTGCAGAAAAGGAACTTGCCTTTTCAAATATTAAAAATTGATTAGGTTGCATTCACACAGCATCAGTTGCAGATTAATTCTGCATGTCCACTCACTGCCCATACAATTCTATGGGCCTGTACATATTGCTGCGTGGTACCAGATTGCATTAGTCTAACTGAATGCATGCAGGCTTTGGATTAATGTGTGAAGTATAACTTGCAGTGTTCATTGCAGTTCATGTACATTATTATGTGTGTGTTATGCAATGTGTACAGTGTGAAACCAACCTTAATGTCAAAGTTGTTTCTATGTTGTTTTTTCAGGGCTATCATGGCTCTGGAGGACAAGCCCCTGGTGCACCTCAAGGAGGCTATTATGGAGGACAGCAGTATGGAGGAGGTGGTCCTCCTGGTCAGCCTGCATACGGTGGTTCTGCACCTGGTGCACCATATGGACCTCCTTCTGGTGGTGGTTATGGACAGCCTACACCAGGTGGTACTGCACCAGGAGGACCTGGAGGTCCTTATGGAGGTCAAGCTCCTGGTGGACCTTATGGAAGACCAGGGTCCAACCCGTATGGATCTCCTCAACAAAACCAGTATGGACAAGGTCCTCCAGGTATGTCTAGGACAATATGTTTTGGCCTAATAAGTAATATTATATTTAACATTGTATTACAAAATACATTTGTCATTTCTCTTAGGTAATCTACCCCAGGGTGTCAGCCCAGAAGCATTTGCCTGGTTTCAGACTGTAGACGCTGATAGAAGTGGATATATAACGTTAAAAGAGCTCAAACAAGCCTTAGTTAATTCCAACTGGTCATCTTTTAATGATGAAACTTCTATCATGATGCTAAGTAAGTATTTCATTCTAGCTATGATTATTTTTAAGTTGTAGCTGATGTGATAGAAAACATTTATGTTGCATTTATAGAAGATGAAAAAAGCTGAATTCCAGACTAACACACACACACACACACACAAACTGGCAGTGGGAAGTGGAGCAGTAATGGACAGATAGTAGGCAGAGAGAGAGGTGGTAGAATACAGTGGGTAGCAAGTGAGAGGTCATGTTGGACAAGCAGCATTGACAGTCAGCCACTGTGTAGCAAGAGAAAGGTAAGCGAGGGTGTGAAGCAATAGTACGCAGACGGTGAACAACAATAGAGAATACTGGAATTGAGAGCAAGGAGAGAGGAGAAAGTGGGTGGGGGCAGTTTGATGCGGCAATATGTGTAAGAGCTGAGCTCAGGAGTGACTTAGCAGCCTTATGCTGGGTACACACTATGAGATTTTCTGGTCGATTTACTGTCAGATCGATTATTTCCAACATGTTCGATTTGCTTTTCAATCGATTTCCGAGCATTTTCCGATCGATTTCTGTTAACTTTAATAGGAAATCGATCGGAAAATGCTCGGAAATCGATCGGAAAGCAAATTGAACATGTTGGAAATAATCGATCTGACAGTAAATCGACTAGAAAATCTCATAGTGTGTACCCAGCATAACTGAGACACCACAACTCAACCATGTTAAAAGATAAGGAGAAGCCTAGGAAGCTGTCTGGAGGACAGCCAGACGTCTCACCAGCTCCTTTGAGAAGAATTCCGGGAATGTAGTGCAGTGACACAAAGACAGTGGAGATAATGATGGTAAATCAGGAAATTCAGACAGTGGGCAGTGAAAGAGAACTAACCATGGGACAGAGGAGTGATGGATAGACAGGCAGGTGTTGAAAGCAAACAGTGGAAGACAGACAATGGGCAGAATGGTAGAGATGTGGCAACTTGAGAGAACAGTGAAGAACAGACAGTGTCTAGTGGTGTTGAAGGAAAATGAAACTGCTGCATAGACACCAGGCCACCAAAAAATCACCAACCCTTTGTGTGCAAAACACAGCAGAAAAGCAGGGTGAGCATAGCTACCCTTGCAAATTGACAAGCAAGTATGAAAAATAAAGAAAGCATGTCTTCAGGTGCCTATACATTGGTTGATTGGCGTATGATCAATATTATCAAGATATCCATAATTTCGTCCGGTGCTACCACTTTGCACCACCTTTTACTTTATAGTACACAAGATCTCAGCAAAAAACTTGTCTAATATCAATCCAGCTGCCAGAAATGCTAACCATGCACTTGTGCAGGCTGATGACTGCAGCCCCTTCCCTGCACTCTTGCCAGGATCGCTGGATCGATTGTACAAAAAATGAACATGTTAGACCTATATTTGATATACAGTATAGATCAAAATTGTCATGCTTTCAGTATATTTTGTTAAGATTTGATGGTTATAGTTAGTCTAATGTTGACTCTATTGAAAACAATCTACCAGTGTATGAGCCCTATAACACTACTTTTCATCTTCCACTCAGACAGAATCGTCGGGGTGGATTTTTGTCGAATCTGTGTATATTCTGGGTGTACGTGTAATTAAGCTGTCAAGAAATTTGGGCACAGGCTGAAGCCGAAAAATGGCTCACCCTGCTCCTGCAAAAGTCCCAACAGCGTTAATCACTTTTCCCTCTCCTGGCCGCCGTAGACACTGGGATAAAATGTAATTTGGCTTCCAGCTGTTGCTAGTGGCTGAATTACGCCGGTTTAATCGTAACTTGGGTTCCATCTCTTGACGGCGCCCAAATTACTGCCGCTATAGCCGTAATTGCAACCTATGGTGGCTCCTTTTGCGCCCAATTTTGGGGCAAAATTGGGTTAGAAGAAGAGAAAATTGGGTTAGAAGCAAGAAAATGAGAATGCATAAGGATCAGTGAGATCTTGCCAAATTGTGACGGGTCAAAGCAACTACAAAACAGTGGGTCTTGTGGGGTATTTCCAGTATGTATTGGACGTAGCCCACAAAAGGACCACTTGCGAACTAGGGCAGGATGCCCAAGTGTCATTGATGCAAATTGGTAGCAAAGGCTAGCCCATCCGGTCTGATCCAACAGAAAAGCTACCGTAGCACAAACTGCTGACATCTTAGTGCTGGCCATTTGCGAATGAAATGCAGCTTCGTGCATATAGGGCTACTCACCCACAGAACGATCAAAGAGTCCATACTAATCCCTATCCATTCCTTAAAGGGAACAAGAAGTGAGAAGAATATGGAGGCTGTCATCTTCATTCTCTAATAAACAATGCTATTTACCTGACTTCTGTGCTGCAATGCTTTAAGTCAATGACGAAGTCAATGTGCATGCAAATCGGTTGCTTGGACTCTAGTCTGATTCTAATGGTTGAATGCTCATTGCATGTGTGACTCTAAAACGACTAAAGCCAAAAGTTCAGCATGTTTATAAGACAATGAAGATGGCAGCCTCAGCCTTCATATTCCTCTCACTTCAAGTTAGCTTTAAAGCACCTGCAGTGGGCAGGTGAACATCAAAAATAGACCATGGTGCAGTGGAAGGAAGAGAAATGGTCTAGTTAATCTCTCTATACTCCTTTTTACCTTACGATTGTCTAGGACCACATATAACCTCTGGCAATGGTATTCCTGATGGCAGAGCATATGAATGGTATGCTGCTGATGTTTTAGTGCCAGGTAGTAGATAGTAGAACTAGTACACGGTACCCATGCTTACATTATCATGTCACTTTAGGTACACTATGGGACCTACTAGAAAATCATACATTTCCTTGCACTGAGTTTTGAATGTACATGCCATGCAACAAAGATTCATGCCACTGTGTTGCTTCCCTTTTATATATATTTTTGCATTTATCTTGCAGACATGTTTGACAGGAGTCATTCTGGTCGAATTGATATTTATGGGTTCTCATCTCTTTGGATGTTCCTTCAACAGTGGAAAAACCTTTTCCAGCAATTTGACCGAGACAGATCTGGCAGTATTAGCCAAACAGAACTGTACCAAGGTAAATATATCTATAAGTTGAAATAACAAGGCATATGGTACATCCATTATAGTTTTAGCTGTCAGTTATTTTCTGATGACTATCACTTTATTAAAAGCTCCAAAGTGTGTCTATCTAATGGCTAGTGTACACCTAGTGCTGATATCCGTTTCCATTCAGCTTCACATTTGTTTGGTTTTGCAGCTATACTGGCAAACTGATTTCATACTAAAGACTAATTGATGTCAAAATTTTGTAAGCACTAATTCTTAAAGGTTTTCTGAACTACCTTCCTGCATTTGAATTCAAAAGTAATGCTTTGAATCCCCCTTGCTTACCACCCTGCAATGTTCGTTTTCTAAAACACCACCACGTCGCTTAGTCTTAGCTTGCACTTACATGTGAGAAGGTAAAGAAAATAATGTCAGTTGAGAGAATGCACAGTTGTTAGCTTTGTTCTACCTGATCATGTGATCACTAGGCAGCGGCAAAGGAAGAGGCCCCACTCACTTCTCCTGACATTCCTCCAGCGATCGTCGCTCCCCCTCCACTCTGCCCGGCATCCAGCCTCGCATCTCTAGTGTCAGCTCCCAGCATTATGACGTCATCAAGCCGGGACCCAGAACTTAGAGGCAGTGCAAGGCTAAATGACGTGGCGAGAGGAGCCGGAGAGAGCTGCTCCTCGCTGGATCTAGGGGAGGTGAGTAATTGCTGGCTACCTATACTTGGGACAATTGTCCCTTGCTCTCTATACTGGAGAAACCTATGCCTGGCTATCTATAATGGGGAAACCTATAATTTTATACACCGTTCCTGAAGTGGTTAAAGGTGGTATCTTTAACGAATGCATTATCCAGCCATTGCTCATATCCCGTGTAGACCTGATTCAATGTGTCGAAAACATACATTTGTTGAGACTGCGCTTGTAAGAATGACTTCATGGCCCATATGCAAATAATTTTTTCTCTTAGGTTTTCTCCTATATTATATTTTTTTTATCTTTTTCAATAAAATGCATTTTAAACTACCAGCAAGTGAGAAAATATTCAGTATAATTTTGATACTGCTTTTTCTCCTACTTTTTGGTACTTTTTTCAGTTTCAGCAATCTGCTGAAAGATTATTTAAAGAGACTCAGTAACAAAAATTGCATCCTGTTTTTTATCATCCTACAAGTTCCAAAAGCTATTCTAATGTGTTCTGGCTTACTGCAGCACATTCTACTATCACAGTCTCTGTAATAAATCAATGTATCTTTCCCCTGTCAGACTAGTCGGCCTGTGTCTGGAAGGCTGCCAAGTTCTTCAGTGTTGTGGTTCTGCTATGAACTCCCCCTTCCAGGCCCCTCTATGCACACTGCCTGTGTATTATTTAGATTAGGGCAGCTTCTCTCTTATCTTTTACAAGCTGGATAAATCGTCCTCTGAGCTGGCTGGGCTTTCACATACTGAGGAATTACAGACAAAGGCAAAGCTGTTTGCAGGAAGAAACAAGCAGCCTGAAACTTCAGTGCATGAGAACTGCAGGGGGAAAGAAACACACAAATGATCTCTTGAGATTCAAAAAGAAGGGTGTATACATCCTGCTTGTGTATGGATGTATTTTCTATGTGTGGACATACTGTACATCAACCTACTTCCTGTTTCGGTGGCCATTTTGTTTGTTTATAAACAAACTTTTTAAAACTGTTTTTAACCACTTTTAATGCGGTGAGGAGCGACGAAATTGTGACAGAGGATAATAGGAGATGTCCCCTAACGCAGGGGTCCCCAACCACCGGGCCGCGACCCACTGCCGGTCCGTTGGCAGTCTCCTACCGGGCCACGGCGTGTCTGGCCTCTCGCCCCTCCCCCCGCGGCCACCGCTCCTGTTACCTTATGAGCGGCGGCCGCTTCCTTCCTTATAGTCCCCCAGGCGCCGCTCTCCTCTTATTAGCAGCATCTTACAGCAGCGCGTATTGCGACTGCTGTAAGGAAGGGAAGGAAGCGCATCAGCGGCTTCCTGTAGCGGCGATATGCATCGCCGTTACCATGGGAACCGCTGACGCGCTTCCTTCCCTCCTTACAGCAGTCGCAATACACGCTGCTGTAAGATGCTGCCGATAAGAGGAGAGCGGCGCCTGGGGGACTATAAGGAAGGAAGCGGCCGCCGCTCATAAGGTAACAGGCGCGCGGCCGTTTGGGGAGAGGGGCACTACCTACACACCCACCCATACTAGGGCGCTACACTGGGCACTCACCTAGCTATACTGGGGCGCCATACTGGGGAACTATACTAGCCATACTGGGGCGCTATACTGGGGCAAAATACTAGCTATACTGGGGCACTATACTGGCTGCACTGGGCACTATACTAGCTATACTGGGGCACGATACTGGCTGTACTGGGCACTGTACTAGCTATACTGGGGCACTATACTGGCTGTACTGGGGCACTATACTGGGCACCATACTCGCTGTACTGGGCACTATACTAGCTATACTGGGGCACTATACTGGCTATACTGGGGCAACTATACTAGCCATACTGGGGCAACTAAACTCCCTATCTCCCTATACTGGGGCAACAAACCCCCCCCCCCCCCCAACCCACTGCATATGACACTGTCCACTAGGTCGCGCATCGCCGACGACCCCTCCCCCCCCCCCCCAACTCCACCCCCCCACCCACCCCCGTTCCCCAGAGAAAAATTTGGTCAGAAAGCGGTCCCCGAGCCGGAAAAGGTTGGGGACCCCTGCCCTAACGCACTGGTATGTTTACTTTTGTGCGATTTTAACAATACAGATTCTCTTTAAAAAGAAGCGGAAAAATGATCTCCTAGAGGAAAACGCAGGAGAAAAGGTGAATTGCGTATGGGCACATGTGTGAAACCAAAATGTCAGCCATTATTATTTGTGTAATGAGATTGGCTGTAGTAGTCATGCTAATTGGGTATTACTGTAACTGTGCATAGATTAGAATCCTGTGGGAGATAGGGGCGTGTTTAGGGGGGAGGTTCAACCTCAATTATGTGTCTGAGATCAATTTTCTGTGCCACTGTGTGTATCTTTGTGGTTGTAAACGCAGCTTGGTGTTAGTGTGTGAGTGGGTGAATAGGGGAGATGGTGTAACTTTCTAGGGGCATGGACCACGGGGAGTGAGTGTGGGACCTGAGAAGCAGTCGTTCCTCCAGCACTACAACATTGGAATGAGCTTTGCAAATATATTAGGAGTGTGAAATAAAGCAGAGTTTTCAGATGTACGTGTGTTAGTGTATGTTCGAAAATAAAGATGGTTTTAAAGGACACCTAACCCGAACCTAAGCTCCTCCTATGGGACTGAAAGGGCTTGAGAGCTGCAGCTGCTAAAGGCACACTCAGTAGGCCTTTCTGGAGCATTATGGAGCCCAAGGAATCCTTACTGAACAGGTACTGTCTCTAGCCAAGATTTAATCCCTGGCCTCTGACATCAAAGGTGATATATTTACCATCAGTTTCATTTTAAAGAAAACCTAAAGTAAAAAAAAAAAAAGCCCATTTACTTAACTGGGGCTTCTTCCAGCCCCTGAAGTCTTCCTGGTCCCTCCTGCCATCCCGCACTCCACCGTTCCTCCAGTGTCCCCTTCCAACGCTAGATGTTTGTCCCCTTCACCTCCAATGTGTTCCTTGCACTTGTGCAGTAAGCAAACATTGCTAATGCGCAGAACACTCCCAGTCACGGGAGCACGATAGTGTACGTGTGGCCAGCACGGCTTATATGGAGGGGACATCGGAGGAACAGCTGAGTGCAGAGTCGCGACAAGGGAGCAGGGGGACTTCAGGGGGCTGGAATAAGCCCCAGGTAAATAGGCTTTTTAATTATTTTTTCACTTTAATTCCGGGTCCGCCAACAAAAAATGTGTTCTCATCTTGTGATGCAATTCATATAGTGTTAAATGTCCAGACTTTTTCCTTTTTCTCTAAAATTCTAATTGAATCCTTAAAAAAACTGCAGGAATAATCCGTATTACAGGAACCCAGATTGGTATATGTAGATTTATTTATAGTAGCATTAACAGCATGTGCAGAACTTTCCATCCATTTCTGTTTGATAGTGGTTGCTCTTCTCTATGCATGCCAAGACCTGCTGACTCAGTCTGTCTGAATAATACAGTAGAGGATGCGAGTTTCTGTCTATGCCCGAACCTTAACTGGGCATCGCCATGGTTACACAGAGAGAGCCAGCAGCAGGAAAAACAAGCTAGACTCTGATATATTACGCATTGGTAACCCAGTTTAGGAAGTTGGCAAGCTCTCTGCACAAGGCTTCCAATATATTGCTACACAAACATTTACATGCTCATGGTTTCATTAATCATCCAGTGGCTCTCTGTCTCACATTTTAACATTTAACAAGCTAAACTGTGCCTTGTGTGAGTCATATAGCAGTCAGTCATTTCATATTGCCTGGATAATAATACAACTGCAAAATATGGTGTAGTTAATTGATATAGCCTATGGATACATTGATCAGACTGATGATCTACACCTGTACAGAGAGCATGTAGATTGTTTAGCATGATAGAATTATTGATAGAATTTTCTTATGGTCTCACTCTTTGTTGCTTTGACCCTCTCCTAGCTCTTACCCAAATGGGATACAGTCTCAGTCAACAGTTTCTGCAGGTTGCGATGTCCCGATATGCACAACGTTCTGCCAACCCTACCTTACAGCTTGATGGCTTTATTCAGATCTGTACTAAGTTACAGAGTATGACAGAGGCATTTCGAGAAAAGGACACGTCACGATCCGGCATGGCCAAACTCAGCTATGATGATTTCCTCACGATGGCTGTGGAACGCCTTCTTTAAAAAACATTGCAGTTGGTAATTCTCTAAAACCTCAAATTTCTGTTCTGGAAGTATATTCTAACCTTTCCCGAAGAGCAAGCTCACTATCCTAAAGAGGTACTGTAACATATTCTGTACACACAAACCATGTCACATCCTCTGGGCAAGTCGGACTGTTTACTGTTTCTGGGCATTGATAATTTCAGCCTATATTTGTACTGTTTTCTTCCACTTTAAAATGTACAATAGTATACTTTTCCTGTTCAACATATCACATAGGCATTGCTTTGATCATCATTCACCCATTAGAGTGAGATATAGTCCTGTATTAAAAGATGCTCAAATAGACATTAATTCAGTCATGTAGAGTTATTTCCGTTTTGTTTCAGATGACACTGGTATGGATGCAATATTTTCATGCCTACTAATGTTATCATATAGAAAATCCTGCTTTTTTATAGTAAACATCTGTTTTGTACAGAATCTCCTTTTAGATTGCCATGAATGAAAGACAAATCTTCAAATCTGTATATGTGGTGGTGGTCATTACAATCTTGTTAGGAGTTTTCAGAATTCATTGACAGACCATGATACTGAACTGAAAGTGTCTAAATCTTCTTTTCTTATGCCCGTAATAAAAGTATGCATCAGGGATCCTTTACCAAATGTCAGGCCTTCATGAAATAGAGTCCTTGACTTCTGATTTGGAGCTCTGGTCTTGCCCTTCCTGGTGGTCACAAAGCAATGAGATCATTATTATAAGCAGTTGAGCTACTGTAATTGGTTTGTAAATAGGAGGGAAGGGGGGGATTTTCAACTCAGAAGTCAAGTGTTCTGTGCAGTGTAGCTTTTTCACTTATTTGCATGCTCCATATAGCATTGACACATTTTCCCACAGTGCTTTACAGAGGATGTCAGTTTGCAAACCTAACTATAGCATATCAGTAGCTGTGTCTCCATAGGGTTTCCAGTTCAATGTTGCTGCCACATAGGAGCAAGTTTATAGGAAGCCAGTTAACCTACCGCTATGTTCCACCCCTACTAATTGTATTGTGATTGTGGTGCAATAAACTACCGCTATGTTTGGCTTGTGTAAAAAACTGGAGTACAAGTAGAAAATCCACGTATCATACATACAGACTCTATGCAGATAGTGTCCTATCTAGAACTTGAACCTGGGACTCAAGTGCAAAGCGAGCGTGTTCACTACGAGGCCGAGGTTTCTAAATGTTTCCGGAGTACACAGGAAAGGATTTATAACTTAAAGAGACTCTAACAAAATTTTCAGCCTTATTTCTTCTATCCTATAAGTTCCTATACCTGTTCTAATGTGGTCTGTCTTACTGCAGCCTTTCCTAGTTGCACAGTGGCTGTATTATCTCTGTTATATAATCTAATTTTCTTTCCTCTGACGGCTTTGTCGGACTCAGGCAGGAATACACTGCTCTGCTTGTGATAGGATAGAAGTTATACACACCCTCTCCACGCCCCCTGCAGGCTCTGTGTGAGTCACAGACCGAGCTCCTCTCAGCCTATCACACTCTGGTTAGCAGCCATGTCTTTTGTTTGTAAACACTGCCTAAAACTGGCAATTATAAGCCAGGATTGCAACAGGGAGTGGCAGAAACCGCAAAGAGGGGCCCAGGAGAACATAATGAATAGAATGGTATGCTTTTTATTGTAAGAATTTTAGAGTACAGATTCTCTTTAACAGCACAAACGTAGTTGAGGCAACTTAAGCAAACGTGATTGTATGCAAATACGGAAAAACCTTGATACGTCTGCTGTGAGTATCATGTGTTATATGATATATTTATATCATTGCAAGCACCTGCTAAAGCAGAATTTTATCCAAGAGTTTAACTTTGTATGTATCATTAGCAGAAAACAGCAATAGTTGTTATCCCACGCTTATTCATTTATTTTTCCTTCCATTTATGGTGGGGAAAAAAACAGCTGAAAACCTAACAAAGATGACACCTATGATTCAGGACAGAGTACAGCACACCTTATTTAGACCAGGATGATGATTCTGTATGAGGCAGAATATGCCCTGAAAAATATTTCTGCACTGATAGCTATGAAATAAGGCATACGGTAAAACATAGATTAGTAGGTCCACTTTATTAAAGATGATTTAGGTACAAGTTAAAATCTTTGTGGCACTATTTAATCACATGTACACCAGCAGTCTCTAGGCTAACAATGCAACCACAAGCCAAATTATTAATTTACAGCTGGCAATTGGTAATGCTTGATTTATGTTACCGGTGTGGTGGTCCCACATCCCTGGCCCCACTGTTACTGCTATTGCCCATAATATTTATATTGCTGAGTGTGCAGGTCCCACAAAGCCACCAATGAATTCCCTAACCTAATGCAGAGTTTTATGGAGCAAAACATGCTGGAGAGTCCTTCCATTGTGTCTTTTGGGTTTTTCCTCTGCTAGCCTATTTCTCCAACCTTGCTGTGTGTCCTGCTTTTCATTGCCAATATGAAGATATTGGCAATAAATTTCAGGATGTAGAACGGCGCTGAAGGACTTAAGCAGCAGATACCGAACCCAGAAGACACATCAGCTGATCTGGAGGAGACCTAGTGACTGAGATACTGGAGAAGTTGGCACTCCCTCTCCAGCACCTTCCACTACATATTGCTCGGCATTAGTAGGGGTGGTTCAATGGCATGGGGAAGGAGTGAGAGGGAAAAGGTTCAGCTGCACACCGTGCAGTGTCAAGTTAATAGAGACACCATTTTTTTTGCCCCCAAAAAACTTTGTTCATAGTTCAGAACTGCAGAGCCCCGTTAAAGGATGTGCTCATGCACTAAAAAGAAAATGTGCACAAAGAGCTCTCTTGCACTGGGTATGTGCCAATTCAGATGCGCTTGTTCACAGCCTGGTGAACTTCTGGGATCCTGTGAGCAAAAAACTTCATGAAATGGGCTGAGGAATAGTCCCCGAAGATAAGGACCAGAAGGAAGAGTTTCTGGAATAATTGTTTTGGCCCATCAGAATTTTAATTTTAAAATCTGCACACTTCAGGTGTGCTTTAAAGTGTTACTGTATTTATACTTAAGTGTGTTTAAAATAACGTGAAAAATAACTTAGACACCCGAGGTGAAAATAAACTAATGAAATAAACAATTGTATCTATCCTCCTTCTCCTAAAAAATTACTTTTTAAGATATTTCACAGTTTTATTTTATTTAAATCTACTTTTTAAGTTTTTGCTGTTTTATTGTTTTTGCTCAGTGACAAATTCGTTGAAGTATGCCAGAGCTAAAAGCTATAAACTATTGACCCTTTTTATCTCTTTCCTGCTCTCAGAAGCCATTTTCTGCTAGGAAAGTGTTTTATAGTTGTAATTTCTTATCAGTGAGGGCCACATTGTAGTCTGACTTAGTAAGTACAAGTGTACTGTTGCATGCATTTAAAATGGGAGGTTGAACCAGAGCTTTAAACGCACTTAAGTATATGTACAAGAACATATTGTTTAGTATGTGTTTTCATGAATAAAACAGTTCATCATTCCATCTTTCAAAACAAGGCTTCTCCTGTTTTTAGCCGTTCCTTTTTCCATATCGTTCTTTTGCTGGTGGATATGTGAATGTGGAGTCTACTGTTTCATAGCAGAGGGCAGATGAACATGTCCATATGCAAATGTATTTCCTTACCCCTCAAGACCAGGTTTGTTGTTGGATATTGATTTTAGAGACTTCCACAAAAGCAGTCAAAGTTAATGCAGTTTCCTATTCAATTAAATTAGAGCTGGACAGTTACTTTAGCTCAATGCATGTATATAATCTGAGAAGTATCTTTGTTTTGTTCACAGATGCATCTCACCCAAGATTAATTTTCATCTTAGAGAGCCAGAGATGATCTAAAGAAAATATTTTATACATACCTGGGGCTTCCTCCAGCCCCATACGCACGGATCGCTCCCACGCCACCATCCACCGCTGCCCGCAACTACGAGAACTGGCTCCCCGATCTGCCGTCAGTCGGAGCCGGTCTAGCGTAGGAGAAGTGGGCTCTTTGTGGATCTCTGCAGCAGCCGCTGGAGAGATACATAGAGGGCGCACTTCTGCGTAGCCTGGCTCTGATGACGTCAGTGACAGCCGGTTCTCGTAGATGTGGGCAGCGGTGGATGGGGCCGTGGGAAGAATCCGTGCGTATGGGGCTGGAGGAAGCCCCAGGTATGTATAACATCTTTTCTTTAGATCATCTCTGGTTCCCTTTAAGGGAACAAATGCTTTATATCTGTATTCATTTATTATTTAGGTGTTTTATGTAACATAATACTTTTTCCTCCTTTAGTAAGCCTTAAAGACACACTGAGGTGTCTTTTTCTACCTTAGTTTCGTATCCAGCTGTCTTCAGCATTAAATTCCAAGCTGATTTGCCGCATCCCCCGGCAGAACAAGTGTTTTATGCCTCTGAAATAGCCCAGTTCTACGACTTTACAAGTCGCAGGTTTTGCTGCCCGGTAGAGGCAGAGCTGTGTGCAGTAGCTCTGCCTCTTATCCAGTCAAACTGACGATTTCTCCCTCTCCCCGCCCCTCTCATTGAAAGAAGACTGAGAGGGGTGGGGAGAGGTGGAGATCGGCAGAGATTGACTGGATAAGAGGCAGAGCTACTGTGCACAACTCTGCCTCTACAGGGCAGCAAAATCCTGGAAAGTGTGGAACTTTCCTAGGCAATTTCTGGGGCACAAATCACTCATTCTGCCATGGGGATGCCGCGAATCCACTTGGAATTTAATGCTGAAGATGGCTGGACACAAAATTAAGGTAAAAAAAGACACTTCAGTGCCTCTTTAAAGTCTTATTAGAAAGGGTCATTGCACTCAGAATCCCTTCATATTTCAGTTATGCTGCAATTTTTAGCTGGCTGATGCACTTGCTAGCTATACTAATCTTGTGGACCATAACTTCCTGGCTACTTTATTTGCACTGGTGGGCAGACTTTTGTGCCATATATGTATGTTTTTTTGCCGCCCACCTTCACCTTGTTTCATTCTGCCATAGTGATAGACTACCATCCTTTTGGAATTGCCATTGCAAGAATGCTGACCTAGCAAAGACCGATTCCACCACAGGAGACACAGAAAGCTACATAAAAATAATAGATGGTTGAAAGGTTTCATCCAAAACTGGGTGAAAGTTATAAAAAGCCCACAAGGGAAAGGTTTACCTTCTTGGGATTTCTGATTTTGGTCAAGGATTGGCTGTATTAAGCCAGGCCACTAGTGTCTTAAATCGATCTTTTGAAATTTTTGGAGAACATAATGTTCCTGATTTCACAGCGATATATGAAAGGATGTGCTGTCATCACACAAATCTATTATCTTAAAGACTTCTGCACTGTCTCCTCTCCCAGACTCTGCTGTTTTTTGTCACCCTCTCATCCTGCCTTCTTTTAGCCCCCTGGACATAAGAGGTACAATATACAGTGTGTCCTGGTGGGTAACTTTAAAGAGAACCCGAGGTGGGTTTGAAGAATATTATCTGCATACAGAGGCTGGATCTGCCTATACAGCCCAGCCTCTGTTGCTATCCCAAACCCCCCTAAGGTCCCCCTGCACTCTGCAATCCCTCATAAATCACAGCCATGCGGCTGACAAACAGCTTGTCAGAGCTGCCTGTGTTTATCTCTATAGTGTCAGTCTGCTGCTCTCCCCGCCTCCTGCAGAACTCCAGTCCCGGCCTGCATCCCTTCCCTCCCTGCTGATTGGAGGGAAGGGACGGGGGCAGAGACCGGAGCTATGCAGGAGCAGCTGAGACTGACACTACAGATGTAAACACAGCCTCACAACACGGCTGTGATTTATGAGGGATTGCAGAGTGCAGGGGGACCTTAGTGGGGTTTGGGATAGCAACAGAGGCTGGGCTGTATAGGCAGATCCAGCCTCTGTATGCAGATAACATTCTTTAAACACACCTCGGGTTCTCTTTAATAAGACACAATTTAGCTTTGACAGGAGTTGCTCCCGTCCTAGCCAATTTCAAAACTGTAATATGATTTTGGGTGAACTGACCCTGTATTTGACCAACTCATGTAAAAGTCATTTTCACTGTTTCACCATTCCTTTTAATTTTGTAACTGAATTTAATCTAGAACTGTTTGCCATATTTTGTATTTTGCCAAAGCTTTGTAAAATCCCTGAGCTTTTCTAGAAAATTGCTCATTAAATCTATGTATACATCAGGATTTTAAAGAAGTGTCTGTCTTTCTTTAACATGCATGCTAAACAATTCTGTGAAATGTCTGACATAAATGTTTACCTCTATGTAAAAAAAAATATTGAAAAATATGCACTAGAGAAACTGAGATTATGAACATACTGTATGTACTTGTGTATAAGCCATCTCATGTATAGGCTAAACCACAACTTTTGCCCCTGAAAAAAAATCGGACCCCCTTTCCCCCTGTATGTGGTGCAGCGTGCTTCCACCCCCCATATGTGTGGTGCAGCGTGCCTCCCCCCCCCCCCCCCCGTATGTGGTACAGTGAGCCTCCCCCCCCCCCTGTATGTGGTGCAGTGTGCCTCCCCCCCCCTGTATGTGGTGCAGTGTGCCTCTTCCCCACTGTATGTGGTGCAGCCTGCCTCCCCCTCCCCCCCCCCCCCCCGTATGTGGTGCAGCGTGCCTCCTCCCCTCCCTCTGTGGTGCAGCGTGCCTCCTCACCCCCCCCCCCTGTATGTGGTGCAGCTTGCCTCCTTCCCCTCCCCCCCCCGTATGTGGTGCAGCGTAACTCCACCCCCCCCCCCGTATGTGGTACAGCGTGCCTCCTACCCTCCCTGTATGTGGTACAGCGTGCCTCCTACCCTCCCTGTATGTGTTGCAGCATGCCTCTTCCCCCCCCCCATATGTGGTGCAGCGTGCATCCACCCCTCCTATATGTGGTGCAGCTTGCCTCCTCCACCCCGTATGTGGTGCAGCGTGCCTCTCCCCCCCCCCCCCTCCCCCTCTCTATGTGATGCAGCGTGCCTCCTCCCCCCTGTATGTGGTGCAGTGTGCCTCCCCCCCCCCCTGTATGTGGTGCAGCATGCCTCTCCCCCCCCCCCCCCGTACGTGGTGCAGCGTGCCTCCTTCCCTCTGTGTTGCAACAAGCCTCTTCCACCCCTCCCCCCCATATGTGGTGCAGCGTGCCTCCCCCCCCCTCCCCTCGTATGTGGTGCAGCGTGCCTCTTCTCCCCCCCCCCCTGTATGTGGTGCAGCGTGCCTCCTCCCCACCCTCCGTATGAGGTGCAGCGTGCCTCCCCCCCCCCCCCCGTATGTAGTGCAGCGTGCCCCCCCCCCCTGTATGTGGTGCAGCCTGCCTCCCCCCCCCCTGTATGTGGTGCAGTGCTCCCCCCCCCGTATGTGGTGCAGTGTGCCTCCTCCCCCCCCCCCCCTGTATGTGGTGCAGTGTGCCTCCTCCCCCCTTTATGTGGTGCAGTGTGCCTCCCCCCCCCCTGTATGTGGTGCAGTGTGCCTCCCCCCCCCCCCCCTGTATGTGGTGCAGTGTGCCTCCCCCCCCCTGTATGTGGTGCAGTGTGCCTCCTCCCCCCCTGTATGTGGTGCAGTGTGCCGCCTCCCCCCCCCCCCCCTGTATGTGGTGCAGTGTGCCTCCCCCCCCCCCTGTATGTGGTGCAGTGTGCCGCCTCCCCCCCCCTGTATGTGGTGCAGTGTGCCTCCTCCCCCCCCCCCCTGTATGTGGTGCAGTGTGCCTCCTCCCCCCCCCCTGTATGTGGTGCAGCTGGCCTCTTCCACCCTGTATGTGGTGCAGGGTGCCTCCTCCCCCCTGTATGTGGTGCAGGGAGCCTCCTCCTCCCCCCCCCCCCCTGTATGTGGTGCAGGGTGCCTCCTCCCCCCTGTATGTGGTGCAGGGTGCCTCCTCCCCCCTGTATGTGGTGCATCGTGCCTCCCCCTCCCCCCCCCCCCTTGTATGTGCTTTAAATCCCACAATATAACCCTTCCACAGAATGGTCTGGATAATCGATAAATGTATGGCCACCTTTACACATGTATACTTTATTTACTAAAAGGAATACTGTTTATTTATTTGACAGGAGATAGACTTTAACTGGAAACCACTGAGCCTCTCCTGCCTTTTGATCACCACAATGGGCACAATTCACAAAGCTTTTTCACCTGTTTTCACCTTATCTATGTTACTTTTTTTAAGCTCCCAATGAGCAAAAATATACGATAATTAAGGTATAGTAAGAATTGAAATGAAGTTAATCAGGAGCAACTTACTGTGAGTAATTATTTTGCTTGTAAATGTGCCGAAAGGTTATTTTATCAGTGAAGTGATAAATAAGTAATTTATGAGAAGTTTTGTGAATAGAGCCCAATATGTTTATAAGAAACATCCATCTTTAAAATGACAGCAAAAAAATGCTGTTTTACTTTTTAGGTGGAGGTAGCTATCTTTTAGGCACAAGGGTTCCATATTTTTCAGCCAGGAAAGTGGATATGACTTCAGCAGCAACACGGTTGCATATACATACATTAGTAGCTGTCATGATTAAGGTGCCACCTGTAAGTGAAGAACATCAGGCTACCCTATTCTTAAGAACATTTTTGTGCTTTCATCAACACGGAGGTTAATGCACATGAGGAGGGAGGGGATGGTGTCAGAAAGGGATTAACTTTAAGGGCACAGGTAAGGGTCAGTTGTTATTAAGTTGGGGATGGTGGGGGTTTGGCTTTGGAAAAGGAGTTTTTTCCATAACACTCCAGGACAGGTACACTTCGAGACTTGGCTCCTCCCAGGAAACAGGAAACATTCATGAGCCTCTCTATATCTTTAATCCAACCACAGGAGTCCGGCAGTATGGATGTTTCCTGTTCTGGGAACAGGTCTCTCTATATGGAGTGCTGCCTGTCCTGGAGAGCTTGGGGGGCTAAGGGCGGTGTGGCACAGAGACGGGGCGGTGAGGTTGCGTACTAACCTCTGCCTTTAGTCTTTTTTCTGCCTCTGCTTGTCCAGGCTCGTGGGCATCTGGTGGGAGCAGAGAGGACCACGGCGGGGACGCAATGTGGCGGTGGCTGCCGGCCGAGGAGTGGACGCACAGAGGAGTCGGCTATTGCGGAGGCGGACGCCAATTCTCCTCTGATGTTGCCAGGGTCCAAGATGGAGGCGCGGACGTTTCCGGCGGCCGTCTGGCGTCACTTCCGGGCGCCGGATTGAAGAGCCGTGGTATCCTGGCGTCCTGTGCACTTGCACGCTGCAGTGATGGAGAGCGGACCAGTGGCTGGCGGCTCGGACGGCCTAACGGCTGGGGGAGCGGCCGGCTCTGCGGCGGTACCTGTAGCTCTGTCTACAGCGGTGCCTGCAGTGAGCCCCTCCGCAGCACTGACGGAAATCCGGACACAGGAAAGACTTAGGAAGCCGGAGGGCATAACCCAAGTCCCAGGAGGGGTGAGACATTAGACTGTGTGTCTATGGTTGTTTTATGATCAATGTCTCATCATTTGGCTGCCATGTTTAATTATGATTGCACTTGGTGGTTCTCTTTAAGCATGTGTTAATTCCTGGGTGGTCTGTACAGGGCTGTTTACCGCTGGCGGTGGATTGTTATAGTTGGAGGCTCTGTTTTTTTGCACGGGACCAGGGTCGGGCTTAGCACTGTTGGGTGATGCCTGTTCTTTTCAAGGGGTCCTTGGGCTGTCACGGTCACTATCCTTTCACTGTGGTGGAGGTATATAATGTCTTTCAGTGACCAAGTGACTGATGTAGCACCGTTGTTTATTGAATGGGATCTTTCGGTTGTGTTGAAAGCTCTGACACGGCCTCCCTTCAATGCCATAGACTCTATGGACGTTAAGCTATTAACACTAAAAGCTGTTTTTTTAGTTTCAATCACCACGGCAAGGAGAATCAGCGAGCTGGAGGCTCTGTCCTGTAAAGAACCATATTGCATGATACATGAAGATAGCATTATTTTGAGAACGAGTGCAGAGTTTTTACCTAAAGTAGGTGACATGTTTTGCAGAAGGCAGGAAATAGTACTTCCTTCATTTTTTCCTAATCCTTCCAATGAGAAAGAAAGGGAGTGGCAATCGCTGGACGTGAGGAAAACTGTCCTTACATATCTTGACAGAGTCAGACCATTAAGGAAATCAGAGGCTCTTTTTGTTAATTTTACGGGAAAGCTGGTGGGACAAAAAGCCTCGAAGAAGACGCTAGCCAATTGGATAAAGTTGTGTATACTGGAAGCTTATAAAGTCATGGATCAACAACCTCCAGAAAGTCTCCGGGCACATTCGACCAGAGCAACAGCTACTACCTGGGCTTACAGGGCTGGAGCTTCGCCTCTGGAGATCTGCAAGGCAGCTACCTGGAAGAACCTGGGGACCTTTGCACGACACTACAGGCTGGATCGGTTATCTGCTTCAGATCAGGGTTTCGGAAGGAAAGTCCTACAAGCAGTCAGCCCACCCTAAGGTTTGTGATGTTAATTTCTTTGTTATCATCTCGAAGTGTACCTGTCCTGAAGTGTTATGGAAAAACCAGGAATTAGCAAACCTGGTAAGACTATTTTTAGTAACACTCCAGGACAGGTGGGGGTAACCCACCCTCTACTTTTGTTTCTCTGTTCAAAATAATGTATATTATAACTGAACGTATAAAAGTATATTATTGGCAGGAGGTGAGGTGGTTAGACCTGTTTTTTTTTTTTTTCTTGGATACATACTGCCGGACTCCTGTGGTTGGATTAAAGATATAGAGAGGCTCATGGATGTTTCCTGGGAGGAGCCAAGTCTCGAAGTGTACCTGTCGTGGAGTGTTACTAAAAATAGTCTTACCAGGTTTGCTAATTCCTGGTTTCATTATGGGAGACACTGATTAGAGGTAGCTAAACCATGGCAAAGAAATAATAATAATTACTGCAAAAATAGCATTACATCGTTTTGCAAGAAGCAGTAATATGAAATTTCACAGTGATGCCAAAATGATCAGTAGTGAAATTACATACAGTCTGCAAAGAATTATTGTCCAGGTATTGCAGTTCCATGTATAACCTGGTAACAGCCCTACTCAACACAGCTCAAGGAATTGTGAATGAATTATATTTAATAAGTGTAAAATTAGCAAACTAAACATCCTGAACAATATCAGCATCTTTGTGCATTTTAGTGTTTCCCCACTTTAAAATTATTATTATTAAACTTTATAAAGTGCTAACTTATTATGCAGTGCTGTACAATAGATATGAGAGACATTATAACATTAAACAATGTTAAAAAAGGGACATTACAGTGTTAAACAATGGTACACAAAATAGTGATACCACATTTTTTTGGGGCATATAAGATGCTCCGGACTGTAAGACTCGGGTTTAGAGAGCAAAAGCCAGGGGAAAAAAATGTACTAAACCTCATGCTTCCGTGGTCCAGGAGCATCTTGTAAATGTTGTTACCCAATAATTGTGTACCCATGTGTCCCTCGTGTCGTCCTGCGTCCTCGTATGTCCCTCGTGTTTTCGTCTGCCCCCCATGTGTGCCTTCCACTGCCCTTTGTGTCCCCTCTGCTGCCCCTTGTATCCCTTCTGCACTGCATGCATAGTTATATGAAGTGGCAGCACTGGTTTACCGGATTCAGCGGTGATCTCACAGACCTCTCTTCTCCCACACTGCTCCCCAGTGCGTCTTATACACCGAAAAATGCATTGGGTAACAAGGGTGTGCAGATTCCAATGTAAGGATAATTATGGCAGAAGATATTTTCTAATACGGTAAAATTGTTAAGGTACCACAGTTTTTTTTAATCCATCTTTGTTACAGTCATTACTCAGTACATGTACAATACGAACACGTGTTGTACACATAAATCATTTTCAGTGAGTATGATAATCTGCTGAGTAGCATCATTTTTCTAACTGCACGTCCCTTAGAATACAGCAGTGTAACATTTCACATAATTCAGCCTCATCGTTACTCTGGCTGTCATGATGGTGGATAATAAGCTGTCAGTGTAAAGTCGATCTCCATGGCTTTCCGCCGGTTAAATGCTTGTGCAGCAGAACAGTATGAATAGGCAAGCACAAAAGAACGCAGGGATGAGCCGAGTGTTGGCATAGAGGTGGCATGTGACCTCCATGGCTTTCTAACACTAAACACAGAGTCTTACCATCAAAGTGACCATCTGTTTGTAAAGCAAAGTAGATATTTCACAGACCAGTGCTCAGGTCTAAACACACAGAAGCCCTTATGTTTGCCAACTCTATGTACAGTAAATACATATTGTAAGTGACTTACACAGTGAAGAGCCACTCCATTCATTTCACTAAATAATGTTGAGTATTTCATTCTTCAAAGGCCTATTAGAGATGTATTCCTTTGTTTTCACTTCAAACGGCTGCTCCTGATTTGTTTCAATAAAAATGCTACTCAGCAGTTTGAAAGCTGTAGATTTTGGAATATCATGCATCTAAGTTAGCTATCTATATCTGTAGGGTGTGAAGAGGGAGTCTTTTTCAATCGCGAAAATAGCAAAAACTAGGACGGCGGTTTATATATCATTGAAAAGAGGAGAAAGAGAGCTTCAAAATGATGTGCAACTATTCCATAGTTTCTGCACTTTTTGGAGTCCAGCATTGTATTACACAGGACGACACTTTCCCCAGTGTTGGCAGCTCCATTCAGTGCAATGCAATGAAATACAAGGAACCCAGGGGGATGTAATTACAAACATCATGCTGGTAGGTGTGAGGATATAATTAATTAGTTGTAGGTATGCTTAAAGGGAACCAGAGAGGAACGGGGGGTGAAAAAAGAAAAAGATTTTATACATACCTTGGGCTTCTTCCAGCCCCATAAGCCTGAATCGCTCCCATGCCGCCGTCCTCAGCTTCCTGGATCCGCCGGTACCGGGCCAGTCACTTTCGGCGGACGCGGCTAATTGTCCGCATCACAGGGGCTCCCTCCATACATGTACGCATGCGGCTGCGCAGTAAGCAGCCACATGCGTATCTGTATGGGGAGAGCACCTTGTGATGCGGAGAATTGGCCGACTCGCGGCAATGACGGGACCCGGTGGCGGCGGATCCAGGCAGCGGAGGACGGCGGCGTGGGAGCGATCCGTGCGTATGGGGCTGGAGGAAGCCCCAGGTATGTATATTGCATCCTCTCTGGTTCCCTTTAAAGGCATACCCACAGGCACTGCTCGGAGTCCCTTTAACCACTTCAGGACCAAACGAATTTTCACATATCGCTATTCCCATTCATTCGCCAATAACTTAATTAATACTAATCACACTTAAATGATCTATATATTGTTTTTTTCTGAACAAATTAGGCTTTTAGAGTGTGATAATTTTGTTTAGTAATTACCTTATTTTCAATGCATTTTAAAGGGAAAAAAAATCAGAATAACACACCATTTCTCTATTTACATCCATTATAGCTTTACAACAAACAGTGCTAACTATAAGTTAAACCTACAAATTTTATTTGCTTATTCATCCTGTTTATAACAACGTTTAGATTATGTTCCTAGAACAATATATGGTGACAATATTGGAAATAAAGGTGTATTTTTTTTTTTTTTTTTTTGGCTCTCTCATTGTACGCTATTAATATTCATAGGACCTTATTTGCAAAAATAATAGTGATATGCCCATACGGCATACATATCAAAAAAAAGGCAAGAAGCCAAGTTCCTAAGGAAACCATATATGTTGTTACTTTAATGTTCTGTCGCTTTGTTTTCATTTTACAATTCTTTTATTTTGGTACAGAATATGCAAAAATGTAATTGCCTTTGATTCAGTTTGACTAAAAAGAATACCCAAGACTTGGGCCACAACCCTAACATTTTCTAAACTATGAAGAAAATACAGTGGGATGCGAAAGTTTGGACAACCGTGTTAATCATCATGATTTTCCTGTATAAATTGTTGGCTGTTACGATAAATGTCAATTAAATATATCATATAGGAGACACACACAGTAATATTTGAGAAGTGAAATGAAGTTTATTGGATTTACAGAAAGTGCGTAATAATTGTTTAAATAAAATTAGGCAGGTGCATACATTTGGGCACTGTTGTCATTTTATTGATTCCAAAACCTTTAGAACTAATTATTGGAACTCAAATTGGCTTGGTAAGCTCAGTGACCCCTGACCTACATACACATGTGAATCAAATTATAAGAAAGAGTAATTAAGGGGGTCAATTGTAAGTTTTCCTCCTCTTTTAATTTTCTCTGAAGAGTAGCAACATGGGGGTCTCAAAACAACTCTGAAATGACATGAAGACAAAGATTGTTCACCATCACGGTTTAGGGAAAGGATACAGAAAGCTATCTCAGAGATTTCAGCTGTCTGTTTCCACAGTTAGGAACATATTGAGGAACTGGAAGACCACAGGCTCAGTTCAAGTTAAGGCTTAGAAGTGGCAGACCAAAAAAAAAACTCAGATAAACAGAAGTGACGAATGGTGAGAACAGTCAGTCAACCCACAGACCAGCACCAAAGACCTACAACATCATCTTGCTGCAGATGGAGTCACTGTGCATCGTTCAACCATTCGGCGCTCTTTACACAAGGAGATGCTGTTTGCGAGAGTAATGCAGAGGAAGCCTTTTCTCCGCCCTCAGCAAAACAGCCGCTTGAGGTATGCTAAAGCACCATTGGAATAAGGTGCTGTGGACTGATGAAACTAAAATTGAGTTATTTGGGCATAACAAGGGGTGTTATGCATGGAAGAAAAAGAACACAGCTTTCCAAGAAAACCACCTGCTACCTACAGTAAAATATGGTGGTGGTTACATTATGCTGTGGGGCCAGTACAGGGACTGGGAATCTTGTCAAAGTTGAGGGACGCATGGATTCCACTCAGTATCAGCAGATTCTGAAGATCAATGTCCAGGAATTGGTGACAAAACTGACGCTGTGGCGGGGCTGGATCTTTCAACAAGACACCGACCCTAAACACTGCTAAAAATCCACTAAGACATTCATGCAGAGGAACAAGTACAACATTCTGGAATGGCCATCTCAGTCCCCAGACCTGAATATAACTGAAAATTTGTGGTGTGAGTTAAAGAAAGCTGTCCATGCTCGGAAGCCATCAAACCTGAATGAACTAGAGATGTTTTGTAAAGATGAATGGTCCAAAATACCTTTAACCAGAATCCAGACTCTCATTGGAACCTACAGTAAACATTTAGAGGCTGTAATTTCTGCAAAAGGAGGATCTACCAAATATTGATTTCATTTCTTTTTTCTGGTGCCCAAATTTATTCACCTGCCTAATTTTGTTTAAACAATTATTGTACACTTTCTGTAAGTCCAATAAACTTGATTTCACTTCACAAATATCACAGTGTGTGTCTCCTATATGATATATTTAACTGATTTATACAGGAAAATCATGACGATTGACAAGGTTGCCAAAACTTTCGCATCCCACTTACCTGGGGCTTCTTCCAGCCCCTGGCAGTCTATATGGTCCCTCACTGCATTTGCATTGCCCTCCAGTGCGCCGCTAGCTTCTCTGTAGGATCACAACCACAGATGTGGTCGCAGGTGTTTGTGCATGTGTGGGCCTGTCTGTGCGCCTCTCTCAATCGTTCTCCTGTTGCCGGGAGCATTCTGGGCTTGTGCAGTTCACAAAGACATCAGATTGAGAGAGGCACACAGACATGCATGCACATTCACAGAAGCTTGCAACCACAGCTGTGGTCGTTGATTTACGGAGGGGCTAGTGGCGCACAGAAGGGCAGCTTAACTGCAGCGAGGGAACACAGACTGTTAGAGGCTAGAAGCAGCCCCAGGTAAGTAAGTATTAACTTTTCCTTTTCAGCTGGTATATTCTTTATATGCTCACTTACTTTTACATTGTTCTGTGTTCCTCCACCCCATGGATCTACGTTTCTGTGCCCATGTTCTGTATGTGAGTGTATATTGCCATGTTTATCCATCCATAGAGAAGAGGAAGGTGTCGATAGGGCAGATTTATCAAATATTACCTATCTAATCACAGTTGTGATCTACATGTCTTCTTATGCTGGGAATAGACAATGTGTTTTTTCCGGTCGATTTACCATTCAATTGATTTACAATTTGTTTTTCCGCTCGATTTCCCGCTCGATTCTCTTATCTTTTCTTATTAATTTCCGTTCACTTTTATGAGAACTTATGCTAACCTTTTTGTTTATTATTATTATTTGCCTCCCTCCCCGCAGCCAGCCAATGACGCGATCAGCTGTCATAGGCTTCAGCCTATGAGAGACTATCGCTCTCCTGTGTGAAAGGGGGACAGCCGTGTCACACGGCTGTCCCCAGTACAGCGCTGCTGCTGATCGCAGCTCTGTACTATGTGTAAAGGCGGTGGTTTCACTGTCTAATAGATTGCCGCTTGGAGACTGAAGGCAGGGTGGAGCTCCGCCTCCCCAAGCAGGAGATGCGCACGCAGCCTGCGCACGATATGCAAACTGCAGCCCCAGGACTTGACGCCAATTGGCGTTAGGCGGTCCTGGGGCTGCCACCGCGTCATGCCCATTGGCGTGGAACGGTCTTAGAGTAGTTAATGTGGCTTAAAACCTGTACAATTCAATTGAAAAACAAATCGGTTAAAAGAAAGATACAAAAATTTAAAAACACATTAGGTGTGTACACTCTTATATTAATACTTTGCTGTGCTGAAGCACAATGGGCCTGATTCCCAAAGCTTTTCTATTACATTATCTCACCTTACTTGTTAACTCACAATTTAGCTCTCCTTAACTGACTTAAATCATGGTTTAGCTCCTCTTACCTATTTATCTCATGAAGTATCTCTCCTTTGTTTATCTCCTGCATTAGCACTCCTTACAGTTAAGGTAAAAAATAAGTAACCTTTGTGAATTAATTACAGCATTCACTCTTCTTTGGTACACACCTGCCATCAATTAAAAAAACTCAGATTAACCCCAAAGTTCAGCTGTTGTAGTAGAATTTTTCTGCATTTACCCAGTTGCCTGCGACAGTTAAAGCCTTGGTTCTCAGACAGCTTACATAGCATCAAAGTGTGATCATTGTTGAAATATATCAATCAGGAGATATACAGGTATAAAAAAAAATCCACAGCATTGGACATATCCTGGATCTTGGTGAAGATAGTAATCAAATAGTGAAGAAACTATGGGACAACAGTGATGTTGCCAAGATCTGGATGCAACGATAGGAGAGACGACAAGAACAAGAGTAGTTGCTGAATTTATAAAACATGGATTGACTGCAGAGGTGACCTAGAGTGTGAGGCGCGTTCTAGCCCCTCTTCATTATACATACTAAGAAGGTATCTATCTGATGTCATAAAACTCTAATTTAAGGAGTCAGACAGTTGAGACCTGTGCTCTCACCCCTTATAGGTCTGTAAAACGCAAGTTTTTTTTACTAATTCAGTTTTGTTGTTATTTTACTAGCTTTTTTAGAGAGACTATATACACATAGTATGCTGTCTACTACTGTTTTATAACTGTGGATTGCCATCCACGTGATTATATAATAACAACAACAACATTTCTATGGTGCTTTTCTCCCATAGGACTCAAAGCGCTTAGGCTCACTCAGATTCAGTAGTTGGTAGTAGGATAAAGTATTCACACAACAAAAATTATATTTTTGCAAATGCCAAACTGAACAGGTGGGTTTTCAGTTTGGATTTAAACACGTCCAGAGATGGAGTTGTCCTGATCTGTTGAGGTAAGGAGTTCCATAACGTAGGAGCAGCATGACAGAAGGCTCTGGGACCAAACGTTTTCAGGTGGACTCTGGGTATGACTAGATTATTAGAACCGGTGGATCTGAGATTGGAGGGATTGCGACGCAGCTGAAGCATTTCTTTTGTTTCAATCTTTCTTTTATAAACTGCCTAACTTGAGATGTTCTCAATAATAAAGTTTAAAACTAAACAATGATCCTGTTGATAAAACTCACACATTTTATTAGCCCATTTCTCCTGGCTATCACAAAATGTGAATTATGTTTGTAGGACAATGTATCAGGGCTCCTGCTGTTGGAGTCAGAAAAAAATGCACCTACTCCTAATAAACTTAAACTGTAATTAAAAGAGAAAATATGATAAAATGCTCTATTTCTCAGATAAAACTCATCATATATAACTTGCATACCGAATTTTTCAGACTATAAGATGCTCCTGACCATAAGACGCACCAATTCAAAAATCCTCTGCACTCCTTCCATTGGATAAAACATAAGATGCACCTAGGTTTAGAAATCGGAAAACGGGAAAAAATATACTAAACCTGATGTGTCCATGGTACAGAATGGTTGTTCACCTCCAATTATTATCCCCCCTGGCGGTCTATTAAAAACCGCCAGGGGGCAGCAGAGCAGTTTTTTATTTATTTATTTATTTTTTTAAATCATGTAGCAAGCCCAGGGCTCGCTACATGATAGCCTCTGTGCAGCGGCATCCCCCCACCCTCTTCGATCGCCTCCGGCGATCTCCGATCAGGAAATCCCGTTCAAAGAACGGGATTTCCTGGAGAGCTTCCCCCCGTTGCCATGGCGACGGGCGGCATGACATCATCGATGTTGTGACGTCACTGGGAGTCCCGATCTATCCCTCAGCGCTGCCTGCCACTGATTGGCCAGGCAGCGCACGGGGGGGGGGGGGGGGGAGGGCGGCACGGCGAGCGGCGGACAATCGGCGCAGAGTGGCGGCGATCAGTGCTAGCTGCGTGTTGCAAAAAAAAAAAAATTATGCAAATCGGCCCAGCAGGGCCTGAGAAATCTCCCTGCGCGGCATAGCCCGTGCTCAGCACGGGCTTACCGCCAGGGAGGTTAAATCCCCTTGTAACTCTTGTGTTCTCCTCCATGCACCTTTGTGTCCTTCAATTTCCTCTTGTGTCCTCCATTGTCCCCATGGGTGCTCCTCTATGGCGAAGGAGGACACGGAAGTACAAGGAGTCCCCGATAATGTTTTCCAAATAAAATATGGGTTTTATTTAAAGTAGCTCATTTTACTTTGAAACTACAATGGCTGAAAACAGAAATAATTTTTTTCTTATTCGCTTTAAAATGCATATAAAATAATTCTTAGCAAAAAGTACCACGCAAATAAAGCCTAATTTGTGTCAAAAACAATGTATAGATCATTTACTGTAGGTGTGATAAGTAGTGATAAAGTCATTACCGAATGAATGGAAGCAGCACTGAAAAGTGCTCTGTATTTTAAAGGAAAAAACCCTTAGTTGTGAATTGGTTAAGGATGTTTACAGATATGCAACTAGCTTTTTAAAGTTTTGTTTTTTTTTATATTTTGTATTTTTTTCAACCCCAAAAAATGTTAAAACGTATTTTAACAGATTTGTATATTCTTTAGGCTAGGTTTAGAGAGGTCAGTTGGATAACGCACACGTTGTAATGACTGAATTGCAATGGAAACTGGACATGGACCTTAACCTCCCTGGCGGTATGAATTGTGCGGCTGCGGGAGGGTTTTTCTAACTTTTTTTTATTTTTATTTTTTTTTAGCATGTAGCTAGCCTAGCGCTGGCTACATGCTTCCCCCTCCCTGCGGCGTCCCCACGTACCGTCAGATCGCCGCCGGCGCCGCTTGCCCATAAGGAAACCCCGTTCTGAATGGGATTTCCTTGAGGGCTTTCCCCGTCGCCATGGCGACGAACGGAGTGACGTCATCGTCGTCATGATGTCACAGGGAATCCCGATCTACCCCATAGCGCAGCCTAGCGCCGATTGGCCAGGCTACGCAAGGGGTATGCGGGGGGGAGGGGCCCTGTATCGCGGCGAGTAGTGGCGCATCAGCGGCGGGCGGCGGCGATCGCAACAATCGCGCAGCTAGCAAGGTGCTAGCTGCGTGTTTGAAAAAAAAAATTATGCAAATTGGCCCAGCAGGGCCTGAGGAATCCTCCGCGGCGGCTTACCCCGTGTCCAGCACGGGGTTACCGCTAAGGAGGTTAAAGAGAACCCGATGTGGGTTTTAAAAATCCTAATTGCAGGCTGGGTCTGCATATAATGCCCAGCCTCTGTTGTTATATTGTTCAGCCCCCCCCCCCCCCCGTGTTCTGCTTGCCCCGCTGCGTGTCGCTAGCACGCAGTTTGATTTATGGGGGCAAGCAGAGCGCAGGGGGGGGGGGGGGGTCTGGGGGAGAACAATATAGCAACAGAGGCTGGGCATTATTTGCAGACCCAGCCTCTGTGTGCAATTAGGATTTTTAAAACCCACCTTGGGTTCTCTTTATTTCAAAGCTGCATGCAGCGAGTTAGAATAATGTGATCATTTACAACGCAGTACTGTGTACAGTCCCATAGAAATGTATGGGCAGTGAGATGACATTCATAATTATTCTGCAATGCAACTGGCCACTCAATTAAATTTAACAGTTTATAAGTCACAATAAAGGTAGGAATATTTTTTAAACTATTTTTTTTTACATCACAAAACCTGACAATTTACAGAGTGTGTGTGTGTGTGTGTGTGTGTGTGTGTGTGTGTGTGTGTGTGTGTGTGTGTGTATATATATATATATATGTGTATATATATATATATATATATATACACACAGTGGGTTGCAAAAGTAACACAGTGGGTTGCAAAACACACAGTGGGTTGCAAAAGTATTCGGCCCCCTTGAAGTTTTCCACATTTTGTCATATTACTGCCACAAGCATGAATCAATTTTATTGGAATTCCACATGAAAGACCAACACAAAGTGGTGTACACATGAGAAGTGGAACGAAAATCATACATGATTCCAAACATTTTTTACAAATAAATAACTGCAAAGTGGTGTGTGCATAATTATTCGGCCCCTTTGATCTGAGTGTAGTCAGTTGCCTATAGACATTGCCTGATGAGTGCTATTGACTAAATAGAGTGCACCTGTGTGTAATCTAATGTCAGTACAAATACAGCTGCTCTGTGAGGGCCTCAGGTTGTCTAAGAGAATATTGGGAGCAACAACACCGTGAAGTCCAAAGAACACACAAGACAGCTCAGGGATCAAGTTATTGAGAAATTTAAAGCAGGCTTAGGCTATACAAAGATTTCCAAAGCCTTGAACATCCCACAGAGCACTGTTCAAGCGATCATTTAGAAATGGAAGGAGTATGACATAACTGTAAACCTACCAAGACAAGGCCATCCACCTAAACTCACAGGCTGAACAAGGAGAACTCTGATCAGAAATGCAGTCAAGAGGCCCATGGTGACTCTGGACGAGCTGCAGAGATCTACAGCTCAGGTGGGAGACTCTGTCCATAGGACAACTATTAGACATGCATTGTACAAAGTTGGCCTTTATGAAAGAGTGGCAAGAATAAAGGCATTGTTAACAGAAAGCATAAGAAGTCCCGTTTGCAGTTTGCCACAAGCCATGTGGGGGACACAGCAACCATGTGGAAGAATGTGCTCTAGTCAGAGGAGATCAAAATGGAACTTTTTGGCCAAAATGCAAAACGCTATGTGTGGCAGAAAACTAACACTGCACATCACTCTGAACACACCATCCCCACTGTCAAATATGGTGGTGGCAGCATCATGCTCTGGGGGTGCTTCTCTTCAGCAGGGACAGGGAAGCTGGTCAGAGTTGATGGGAAGATGGATGGAGCCAAATACAGGGCAAACTTGGAAGAAAACCTCTTAGAGACTGCAAAAGACTTGAGACAGGGGCGGAGGTTCACCTTCCAGCAGGACAATGACCCTAAACATAAAGCCAGGGCAACAATGGAATGGTTTAATACAAAACATATCTATGTGTTAGAATGGCCCAGTCAAAGTCCAGATCTAAATCAAATCGAGAATCTGTGGCAAGATCTGAAAACTGCTGACTGAGCTGTAGCTGTTTTGCAAAGAAGAATGGGCAAGGATTTCAGTCTCTAGATGTGCAAAGCTGGTAGAGACATACCCTAAAAGACTGGCAGCTGTAATTGCAGCAAAAGGTGGTTCTGCAAAGTATTGACTCGGGGCCGAATAATTACGCACACCCCACTTTGCAGTTATTTATTTGTAAAAAATGTTTGGAATCATGTATGCTTTTCGATCCACTTCTCACATGTACACCACTTTGTATTGGTCTTTCACGTGGAATTCCAATAAAATTGATGCATGTGTGTGGCAGTAATGTGACAAAATGTGAAAAACTTCAAGGGGGCCCGAATACTTTTGCAACCCACTGTATATACTGTATGTATGTGCGTTTCCTTTTTCTTTAGGTGAGGTTACACTTTCAGTTTAGCAATGTTTAATGTAATATTATTTAGAAAATAGTTGTGGAATTGCCTATAGATTTGCATTTCTTTCAGTAAAATAAAAGAACAAATAAGCATTGATAGGTGAAAAATAATTTTATTCGAACTGGAATGTTGTAAATACAACAGTGGTTACTGTTGGAATCCCAATTAATGTGCACAAGGAGATCAGAGCTGGGATTTAAACAATATAGACAATCTCAATAGAAAAACATTTCAATAAATAGCGAATATTGTTCACATTTTCAGCATGTTTCAGGCTTTGTAAAGTTATGTTCTTAAGCTGTGTGTTGAATGCAATTCCCACTCAGAAGTATGCAGCTGATGCGATAGAAAAATTCTGCAGTGCGTGAGGAATACATGATCTTTTACACTGAGCAAGCTTCGGATGCTGATAGATGTTTAACACATGCGATATAAACCATGTATTGGGAGATATTTATACGTCCCTTCAGTGTATAGGTTTCTTTTGGTCCTAGGTGGAAGTGACTTTTATGTGGATACTTACTACTCCTCCAGCAGTTTAGCGAGGAATGTTTGTCTGTGACAGTTTCACAGGCCTGTGTGCCCCTCGCCTACACCCTCAAACAATACAGTTTTGATCCCTGAAGAGATTATGGGGCTATGTGCATTATTATCCTTTGTAAAGCCACTGGCTGTGAATCTCCCCTGTGTCAGCATCACAGGGTCAGTCTAATTAACCTTTAAATCTCTCTGCGCCCTGCACTCATCCTCATATGTGCCATTGGTTTAGCAGGGCTGCTGGGCATTTACAAAAACAAGGTGGTGGTTTTGAGAGAGTCAAGCATACTGATAACACATTTAAAAAAAAATGAAAATCGTTATGAAATATCAGACCTCATAAGTGCACGCATAGATTGCTGCCACATATTTACTGTGATGGCAGTCAATGCCAGTGATTTGACTATTAATATATTACAAGAAGGCACAAAATGTCCTCATTACGCTTGAAATTCTTTACATGAATGACCCTGCTTTTATTTATAGATCTTTTTGACAGTGTGCAGGTAAATAGGATGTTCCTGTCGGCAAAAAACAGTTACACTTACCTCACCCTACTCCAATAAATAGACTGGGTTCCCACTTTAGAACACCACCTAGGACTTTATGACCCTGCTGATTGACTGTGGAAATATGTGTAGGGTACAGCCCAAAGTCTGCATATATGAAAGACACAAAGTTCTCATATCCTGTGTAGTCACTCATTTCCTGCGTGCAACATCCTCCATGCTGACTCTGCCCCACACTCCAAGTACAAAGGTTTCAATCTCGCACTCATTTTCACCACGGGCTATGCGGAAATATCCTCCTTCTCCCCAGTCTTTGCCCCAAGAATTAGCAGCAAGCTAGGAAAATAATGGTAAATGTAAGATCAAAAATACACCTTAAATGCACTTTATCATTGTAACTGTAAATTATAGTCAGAAATACACAAAATACACCATTCCTCATGTCTACAATTGCTGATATTACCATTGTCCAAATAGATACCTAATGTGTTTTTACATCTTGGTAAAATTACTGTTAGCCAGCATACTTTTTCCTTTATGACTCACTATAAGGCAAGAACATTCCAAAACTTCCAAAAGCCTGCAAATAATACTGTATGGCACTGGCATTTTAGACTTATGAAAATGTGGTATCAATAGCAGGCTCCATCCTTACAGGGAACCTGAAGTGAGAGGGAAATGGAGGTTAACTTATTTACTTCATTTTAAACAATACCAGTTGCCTGGCTGTCCTGCTCATCCTCTGCCTCTAATACTTTTAGTCATGGACCCTGAACAAGCATGCAGATCAGGTGATCTGACTCAAGTCTGACTGTATTACCTACATGCTTGTTTCATGTGTGTGATTCAGACATTACTGATGCATAAAATATCATCAGGACAGCCAAGCAACTGGTATTGTTAAAAAGGAAATCAATATGGCAGCCTCAATATCACTCCCACCCCAGGTTCCCTTTAACTTGGCTGGCTTAGATGAAGCAAATTGTAATTGAATACTATGAGTTGGACCAAAGATAAATCAATGCAGATACCTATTGTTTATTCCCTACTAGACCTTAGACCCATTACAATAACCTAACAAAATTGAGACAGAAGCAGGTGGCAGGCAGAGGATGCAGCGACTTAGCATTTTTATTATAGAGGATTAAAGTTAATTAACTTAATTTGCTAGAGTTCACCAGGGCTAGAAATCTTTGAAGAACTTAAAGTGAACCTCCAGGCTAGAAATCTACTCCGCAGCACTGAAAAGGCTTGGTGGTTCTTTATCAGTTTCACAGCATCAGAACTTTGTTTTTCTTACCAAAGCCTCATTTTTAGCTGTGCAGAAGCTAAGCTCCGCCCCATTAAAGAAAACTGCCCGGGCATTTTTCCCCTGACACACACAATGCATGATGGGTTTTCTGATGTTGTTGTTCTCGTTGCCTAGCAGCTAGGAGGGGTTATCAGGACACAGGCCAGTTGGAACTGTGTCTCATGCACTCAGTCACCTCCTTTCAACCAAAAAGCTGGCTGCCCCATGAAATCACAAACATTTGCCTGTTCTTTTAAAACAGGGTGGGTAAGAGATTATATTACCTATCTATTTTAATTAACATAACTAATGTAACTTAATAACAGTATGTTTGTTTAGGCTGAAGTTCCTCTTTAAAGCAGAATTATACTTATGCTGGGTACACACAAGGCGTTTTTTTCTGTAAATTTTTTATCCGATCAATTTCTGATTCGAATACCGATTCAATTCTGTTATCTTTTCTTATCTATTTCCATTCACTTCTAAGAAATCGATCAGAAAAACGATCAAAAATAAGATCGGACATGTCGGAAATTATCTATCGAACCATCTATCTAACACAAAATTGTATAGTGTGTACCTAGCATTAGAATTTTTTCTGCCATAAAAGATTTATCACATGAATATCACATCCAAGAATGCAATCCTGTGGAAAAAATAGTACCTGTAATAGTTAAAATCTTTATTTTTTACTTTCCCTGGAGCCTAATCACATGTTAAAGAGAGACTGAAGCGAGTGTAAAACATGCGTGCCCCTGCTAAAACGCCGCTATCAAGCGACTAAACAGGGGTCCCTTACCCCTCAAATCCCCTCGTCTACTCACGGGGATCTCTTCCTGTTTGAGGCAGGGCTAATGCACGCAGCCCTGCCTTACACGCGTCTATCAGCGCGTATCTCCGCCTCTCCCCCGCCCCTCTCAGTCTTCCTTCGTTGAGAGGGGCGGGGGAGAGGCTGCGATGCGCCGCTGATAGACGGCGCTGAGAGGCAGGGCTGCAGCCGGTAGCCCTACCTCAACAGCAGCAAAATCTACGACCAAGTTGGTCGTAGTTTTTGCAAGGGGGGATTTGGGGGGTAAGGGACCCCCATTCAGCCGTGGGATAGAGGCATTTTAGCATAGGCACACATGCCCCTGCTGAATATAAGCTCTGAAGCGAGTTTTATTCTCGCTTCAGAGTCTCTTTAACACAGACAAAAAGCGTGTTGCAAGTAGCTGCCCCCATTGCTAAGAGATCTATGCATAGTGAAGGAAAGATGAGCTTCTTATTTTTCTTATTTAACACAGAAAGCTTCTGAGAGACTGATTGTAACAACTGCAGTGATTCTAAGCAAGAGATTCCATTTTCTTCCCTCACATTTGGAGTGGGTGCACACATGCGGCACATTTGGCAATTTCTGAAAAATACCGCTTTTTGCCCGTGATTCTGGATCAACTGCGATTTTGCCCTTATTGGCATTAATGCAATCACTCAGAGGAAATAGCAAGAATGTTGCAGGCAGCACTTTTGTTCCTGCCCTGCAATTGCAATGCTGCTGTGGACTCTTCTCCATAGCTTTTCAGTAGCAAAGCGCTTTTAGGAATCATTGGGATTCCTATGAAGCATAAATTACTACTGAAAGCGCTCTAGTGGGCAGTAGGCCTTAACGTTTTATTTAAAGCAATAGTGATGTAAAATAGAAATGGCTGCTAGCAGCACTGCACTAACTGTACTTAGTGATTGGGCAAACTGGTTTTGCACAGATAACATTACTTTAGGCCAAAAACTGTAGAACGATAAATACAGATTTGGAAGCCAGGTCTTTATGTTACATTCTGCCAGAGTGTAATTCTGCTTAAAGTGTAATAGCAAAGTTGGCCTTAGACCATTGTGACAGTGGCTGAAATGTGTATGAATTAGCAGTTATTGCAGATACATGCATTCACCCAGGATAGTCTGGATTCATATAGAAGAAAACAACATAACTGCCTCTGGGTGCAGGTATGTGCCCGCCAATACACAACCAATAAGTCACTAATAAGCAACCCTGATCCAGGGTCTCCTAATTACAAGACTTTAAAAAAATCCAAGCAAATTCTGTATGATTGATCACTTGTTTACTGATGGATTCCCAGCCTGGCAAAAGAATAAAAAAAAATCAGACCCCGTGTCTTTATCTAGCATACCCCCAGTTATCAGGGAAATGTAGTCCCCAAGCCCTAACTAGAAGAAAATCAAAATAATAGTAAACAACTATCATGCCATCTATGAACATAAAATGGAAGTAATTTCAGTATTACCCAGTATTTTTGTATTTGTCCATTGAGTCCTATCTCTTCTCCCCACCTAGTAGGAAAAACATTATAAAAGTTAGTGCTGATAAAATAATACAAACCTTAGAAATACTTACAGCAGGTCTGACCAGCTTGTAACTGTCCAGATATTTGCTGTGGTCTCTAGGTCACTTAAAAAAAATAGTCTCTTCCTAATCTGTATTATTATTTTAATATTACCGTGCCTTAGAACACATACAGTACATACAAACATATACAACAGTTCCTTTTCTTCATATACAGTATTTGGACAGCATGAGATTGGGCATAGTGTTGCCATGGGGATACACACAGCTTGAGGTAGAGCCAGACAGTATCTAAGCTAGAGGTAATAATGCACAACATTCCTAAGCAATCAGCAAGTGTGGAATTTGCTAAGATGAAATCTACAACTAGCAAGGTCACAATCTGTAGTACTTCCTGTACTTTCTTTATTAACGCTTACAACCAAAACAGTTACAGATTATTTTACAGGAGGCATACAATGCTGGTATTTCTTTGGCTGTATACAGCCTTCTTGGTCCGTTCTTTGGGCACATTTATAAAAGTATTAAATATGTAAACTTCCTCTTTATACATTGCTGCACATCATATACCGGTAATCGCACAATAGAAAGTCTGTTTATAAAGGATTGCAATGTCCTTTACTACAAAGTGAGGGCACAGATGTTCGTTGTGAATCTATTATTGATGTGGAGATCAATGGAGTCTCATGCTATCATTATTAACTGTAAATCATGTAATATATGTTTGAAAAACATGAGTCGAAGTAAGGAATGCTAGGGTGGAGTAAACAGCAGCAGAGATAGAAGGATGCAGATACTGAAGGACATTTAGGTTAGGTCACTTGCCCGGAGGTCTGCCTCACCGTGGCGCAAGTGTCTAGTATAATATACTTTGCATGCAAACCATATTGGAAGCTAAAGTTCCTCCTAGTTTAATAAATGTTAGCACTTGTCTTGGATGCAGGGCATGCATTTTACAGTCTGGCAGAGGCGGTATATGCCTGTGCGATTAACCATTCAATTGCAACATGTGTTTAGGGATGCGCAGCCTTTCCCCCCACCTTTCCTTAACTTTTTAACTATGTAACTGTCAGGTTAGCTGCTCCCAGCCCCTCCTCCTGAGTTTCCTGTTTGCATGATAAGTAGTAGCAGATTTGCATATGATTTGCATCTGAATTGAATGTGAAGTGTGCAGAAAATCTATTTAGGTGCTACACACTGAGCTGGTGGTCACTTCAGATGCAGCCTTAGTGGTATGCGCTGGCGTTCTCCTCACTGGAGGACATGCCTATAAAGCTATGTGCAGTGTGTACAGGTGTCCCCTGACATCACTGTCACCCTCTAAAGTGATTTGCCAGGATTTAATCACCTGACCTGATGTCTAAATGTCTTCAAAGCTTCTTGCAGCAATGTGCCGCTCATATGCTTACACAGTCCCCTCTCTCAGCCAAGGTCTATAAGCATTGCGTCTTTACAGCAATATGCTGTAACTACATCCTAAACATTCTTTAAAGATTGGAATTTTTTTTCTTTGTAAAGTGCCACAGAATATTTTAGCTCTCTATAAATCAATAATAATGAAGATTGTTGTGGATGACAAATATTGAAAGTGTGTACCTACAGTAGCCTTACGTGAAAAGCTTGTGCTTGGTCCTAAACTCAAACAACTTTACAGCACCTTTTCCCAACAGCAATTTCAAGATCTCTCCACACCTCTCCAGGTGTTAATGGTATTTGATCTGGACTTATTGCTGGCCACTTCAGAACTCTCCAGCACTTTGTTGCCATCCATTTCTGGGTGCTTTTTAACGTATGTTTGGGCTTATTGTCCTGCTGGAAGACCCAAGATCTTGGATGCAAACCCAGCTTTCTGACATGACTGTATACAAATGTCAAAAGGAGCAGGAGTTGATGTTACCTACAAGAGGTGTTACTTAGCAAACACAATAAAGTATGACATGCTGTAATCATACAGTACTGTTCTATGACTTGCTCCAGAAACCTTAGCAGTCCACATTAACCTTCTTGTCGGTTCAATTCACGCCGGCAAGGAGGCAGCGCAGAACTTTTTTTTTTTTAAATCATGTAGCGAGCCCAGGTCTTGCTGCATGATAGCCGCTGAGCGGCGGCATCCTCCCACCCACTCCGGCGATCAGAGTAAGCAGGAAATCTCATTCAGAACGGGACTTCCTGCAGGGCTTCCCTGGTCGCCATGGCGACGGGGCGGGATGACGTCATGGACGTTGGGACGTCACAGGGAATCCCGATCCACCCCTCATCACTGCCTGGTAGTGATGGGTCATTCGCGAACGAGCCGGCTCTAAGAGTCAGCTCTTTGCTGCGAACGACAAGAGCCGGTTCTCGGTTTTGAAAGAGCCGATGCCTCAGCCGCCCCACACAGCTCTGATTTGCTGTGTAATAAAGGGTGATGAGGCATGCTGGGAGATGTAGTCCTCCTCTTGCAGCTTGTAGGAGTGTATGGGGCGGGGCAGAGCAGTAGCAGGAGGGATTGCCCCAGTCAGAGAAGCAGCCTGGAGTTGTCAGGGAGACGGGGACGGGCTTTTACTCCGATTCTGAGTGGTGTCTAGTGATATTTAATGAAGAGCCAATTCAGAGCCGTAAGAGCCGGCTCTTTAATGGGAGCCGATTCAGAAGAGCCGATTCTCCAAGAAGAGCCAGAATTCCCAGGTTATTTAGAGAGGTTCACTACTGCCTGGCACTGATTGGCCAGGCTGTGCAGGGGTCGGGGCGGCTCGGCGCAGAGCTAACTGTTATGAAACTCTATACTCTCCAGTGCTGCAGAAGATGTCAGTGCTATACAAATACACAGTAATAATATGGTAAGACATCAGACTATGACTATGGTACGATTAGATTGTAAGCACCTCTGAGGACACTCAGAAAAGGAGCAGTAAAGTGTTGTACCGTGTTAGCCATGAGTAAAAGCAAGAAGTTTTGAATCAGGATGATACCATTTATTGGCTAACTTAGAGATGGATAAACAGTGAGCTTTCGACTTATAAAAAGCCTTCGTCGGACTGGTTCCTGACCAGAACTGAAAAACACAGCTTATATACACTGACATACAGAGGAGAAACATTCTTTAGCAAACATAAATGTAATTAGATGCCTTAACTGTTACTGAGGAGACTTTCCCAGGCATCCTATCTAAATTGATAAGATCAATAGAATCCTCAACATGACATAAAGCAGACTCTGGTGATGAAGAGACATCGTAAATTCCGAATTCAAATGGTAACTGGCCTGGTTACATGCACCATTAATTCTAAGCTTAAGAGAATTGTGGCATTTAAAGCCAGCACCTGAAAGCAAATAAAATGAATAGTGACAGTGAATTCCATCTTACACAGCATATGGCACAAAAATGAATGAAAAGATAGAAAAATTAAAATTAAAAGAACTGTGGCATTTAAAACCCATCGTACCAGCACAAGAAGTTGGAGTCCTTGTTTAAACCATCTTGTACAGTTTTGAACCAATGTATAAACTTAGTTTCTTGTGTTAGTCTCATGTTTCCCGATTTGAAGCCACCCATTAATACAGTGACGCGAAAATCGCTTAAACTGTGTCCAGGTAAACAAAAGTGTGTTGGTATTGGGAGATCAGTATAATTTGTAATATCCTTTTTCCTGCTGTTAATAGTGGATCTGTGGCGTGTCATGCGATCCCACAGTGGTTGACTTGTTTCTCCCACATAAATTCCTTTGGGGCATTTTGCACACATGATCAAGTATACCACATTAGATGAGTCGCAGGAAAAGGTGCCTTGTACTTTGTATTCCTGTTGTGTACCCGGTATTAGTATCCTGTCAGTGGAATGGATGTATTCACAGGTCCCACATGTTTTCCCTCGGCAGGGGAATGTTCCATTCTGTTCTTGCCTATTTAAGGCACTCCTCACTATCATCTGCTTAAGATTGGGTGGCTGTCGGAACGCAAGGAGGGGAGGTTCAGGGAATATCTTTTTCAGTCTCTGATCCTTGTGTAGAACAGGATGAAGTTCTTTTGCAATCTTTCTTAAGATTTCCAAGCGTGGGTTGTAGGTTACTACCAGTGGGACACGGCTCTCTTCCTGCCTCTGCTTGTACTCCAGGAGCTGAGTCCTAGGGATGTTGTTAGCTTTCCTGATTTGGGTCTCAGCCATTAGAGGATTGTATCCCTGTTTTATGAAATTCTTCTTCAGGTAACCCAGGTGTTTGTCTTTGTCATCCTTGTCAGAACAGATCCGATTGCATCTTATTGCCTGGCTGTAAATTATGGAATTCTTTATATGTTTGGGGTGGAAACTGTCATACCTGAGGTATGTGGGACGATCCGTCGGTTTGCGGTACATGGACGTTTGTAAGCTGTTCTCTCTGATGTATATGGTGGTGTCAAGAAAGTTAATCTCCTTGTGAGAGTAGCTCAATTTCAGTTTGATTGTGGGATGGAAAGCATTGAAGTTCCTGTGAAATTGGACAAGATCCTCCTCACTTGCAGACCAGATGATCAAGATGTCGTTGATAAAACGGAAGTAGGCAATGGGTTTTATATGACAAGTATTCAGGTATTCTTCTTCAATCTTTGCCATGAAGAGATTTGCGTACTGCGGTGCAAACCGTGAGCCCATTGCCACTCCCATTTGCTGCAAATAGAGGTCCTCCCCAAAAGTGAAATAATTGTGTGTGAGAACGAATCTCATTAGTCCAGCAATTGAGTTTATAGGTGTGCCCAAACCTTGAAGATATTTGCGACAGGCCGCAATTCCATCATTGTGGGGAATGTTGGTGTACAGAGACTCTACATCCATAGTGGCAAGAATGGTGCCTTCAGGCACTGGGCCAATGGCTGCCAGTTGGTTCAGGAGGTGTGTAGTATCCTGTATGTAGCTGGGTCTTTTACAGACTAGAGGCTTCAAAATGTTTTCCAACCACCCTGAGATATTCTCTGTGAGAGTTCCATTCCCTGAGATTATGGGCCTGCCTGGGTTCCCCTCTTTGTGGACTTTGGGAAGCATGTAAAAGCAGGCGGTTCTCGGCTTTTCCGGGATAAGAGTCTGTACATGAAGCCTGGTGTTTACGGGCAATTTCTTTACCATCCTATTGAGTGCCATCCTGTACCTTTTTGTTGGGTCCTCCTGTAATTTGGCATAGTGCATGGTGTTAGACAACTGTCTTTGTGCCTCCTGGATATAGTCACCGGTGTTCATGATGACTATGGCACCCCCTTTATCCGCTGGCTTAATAATAATGTCCTTATTCTCCTTAAGGGATGTGATAGCTTGTTGCTCTTGCAATGTTATGTTATGAGCCAGTGTTTTTCTTTTATTCAGAACCCTGTCAGAGATTTGGCGTCTAAATTTGTTGATGTATTTGTCCAGGGTAGGATTTTTTCCAGCTGCAGGGGTCCATCCGCGTTTTTTTGTGGATCTGGTGTGTGTTGGCTCATTATCAGTAGTGTTGCAAGATTCCTTGTCATAGTAGTGTTCCTTGAGACGTAGCTTCCTGAAGAATTGTTCCATATCACCACAGAGTGCAATCTTGTCTATGGGCTTTGCAGGGCAAAATGACAGGCCTTTGCACAGTACTGCCATTTCAGCTTCAGTGGCCTGATAAGAGGAAAGGTTAATGACACCTGTGGGTTGCTCTTTCTCTGCTGCTGCGGTATCCAAGTGTCCACTCTTTATTTTGAGTCTCTGAAGTTTTTTCTTCTTGTTTTTAATTAAGATCCTCTGCAATTTCCTATAAAAGGTCTGTAGCTGTTCCCATGCTCCTGTGGGGTCATCAGTTAAAGATGATTTCAGACTTTGTATATGGTCCTTCACAATCCTCTTCAGGTTATAGCAGATTTTTATTAGGTTGTTTCGTACTCTCTCCGAGCTCCTCCTGCAGATTTGTTCTGCAAACCTGCTATTGTATGTATGCAGGGTGGGATTCTGTATCCTCAGTCCTTGTGGTATAAGGTTCTCCTTTTTGCATGTAGTCAAGAAAAAGATGTCGCTGTCCAGCTGTGCAAGTTTCTTTAGGTCTTTTTTCAGTTCCAGGAATGTGCGGTACATTGCGGTATCTTTCAGCATAGTAGAAGCAGTAAAGTGTTGTACCGTGTTAGCCATGAGTAAAAGCAAGAAGTTTTGAATCAGGATGATACCATTTATTGGCTAACTTAGAGATGGATAAACAGTGAGCTTTCGACTTATAAAAAGCCTTCGTCGGACTGGTTCCTGACCAGAACTGAAAAACACAGCTTATATACACTGACATACAGAGGAGAAACATTCTTTAGCAAACATAAATGTAATTAGATGCCTTAACTGTTACTGAGGAGACTTTCCCAGGCATCCTATCTAAATTGATAAGATCAATAGAATCCTCAACATGACATAAAGCAGACTCTGGTGATGAAGAGACATCGTAAATTCCGAATTCAAATGGTAACTGGCACTCAATAGGATGGTAAAGAAATTGCCCGTAAACACCAGGCTTCATGTACAGACTCTTATCCCGAAAAAGCCGAGAACTGCCTGCTTTTACATGCTTCCCAAAGTCCACAAAGAGGGGAACCCAGGCAGGCCCATAATCTCAGGGAATGGAACTCTCACAGAGAATATCTCAGGGTGGTTGGAAAACATTTTGAAGCCTCTAGTCTGTAAAAGACCCAGCTACATACAGGATACTACACACCTCCTGAACCAACTGGCAGCCATTGGCCCAGTGCCTGAAGGCACCATTCTTGCCACTATGGATGTAGAGTCTCTGTACACCAACATTCCCCACAATGATGGAATTGCGGCCTGTCGCAAATATCTTCAAGGTTTGGGCACACCTATAAACTCAATTGCTGGACTAATGAGATTCGTTCTCACACACAATTATTTCACTTTTGGGGAGGACCTCTATTTGCAGCAAATGGGAGTGGCAATGGGCTCACGGTTTGCACCGCAGTACGCAAATCTCTTCATGGCAAAGATTGAAGAAGAATACCTGAATACTTGTCATATAAAACCCATTGCCTACTTCCGTTTTATCGACGACATCTTGATCATCTGGTCTGCAAGTGAGGAGGATCTTGTCCAATTTCACAGGAACTTCAATGCTTTCCATCCCACAATCAAACTGAAATTGAGCTACTCTCACAAGGAGATTAACTTTCTTGACACCACCATATACATCAGAGAGAACAGCTTACAAACGTCCATGTACCGCAAACCGACGGATCGTCCCACATACCTCAGGTATGACAGTTTCCACCCCAAACATATAAAGAATTCCATAATTTACAGCCAGGCAATAAGATGCAATCGGATCTGTTCTGACAAGGATGACAAAGACAAACACCTGGGTTACCTGAAGAAGAATTTCATAAAACAGGGATACAATCCTCTAATGGCTGAGACCCAAATCAGGAAAGCTAACAACATCCCTAGGACTCAGCTCCTGGAGTACAAGCAGAGGCAGGAAGAGAGCCGTGTCCCACTGGTAGTAACCTACAACCCACGCTTGGAAATCTTAAGAAAGATTGCAAAAGAACTTCATCCTGTTCTACACAAGGATCAGAGACTGAAAAAGATATTCCCTGAACCTCCCCTCCTTGCGTTCCGACAGCCACCCAATCTTAAGCAGATGATAGTGAGGAGTGCCTTAAATAGGCAAGAACAGAATGGAACATTCCCCTGCCGAGGGAAAACATGTGGGACCTGTGAATACATCCATTCCACTGACAGGATACTAATACCGGGTACACAACAGGAATACAAAGTACAAGGCACCTTTTCCTGCGACTCATCTAATGTGGTATACCTGATCATGTGTGCAAAATGCCCCAAAGGAATTTATGTGGGAGAAACAAGTCAACCACTGCGGGATCGCATGACACGCCACAGATCCACTATTAACAGCAGGAAAAAGGATATTACAAATTATACTGATCTCCCAATACCAACACACTTTTGTTTACCTGGACACAGTTTAAGCGATTTTCGCGTCACTGTATTAATGGGTGGCTTCAAATCGGGAAACATGAGACTAACACAAGAAACTAAGTTTATACATTGGTTCAAAACTGTACAAGATGGTTTAAACAAGGACTCCAACTTCTTGTGCTGGTACGATGGGTTTTAAATGCCACAGTTCTTTTAATTTTAATTTTTCTATCTTTTCATTCATTTTTGTGCCATATGCTGTGTAAGATGGAATTCACTGTCACTATTCATTTTATTTGCTTTCAGGTGCTGGCTTTAAATGCCACAATTCTCTTAAGCTTAGAATTAATGGTGCATGTAACCAGGCCAGTTACCATTTGAATTCGGAATTTACGATGTCTCTTCATCACCAGAGTCTGCTTTATGTCATGTTGAGGATTCTATTGATCTTATCAATTTAGATAGGATGCCTGGGAAAGTCTCCTCAGTAACAGTTAAGGCATCTAATTACATTTATGTTTGCTAAAGAATGTTTCTCCTCTGTATGTCAGTGTATATAAGCTGTGTTTTTCAGTTCTGGTCAGGAACCAGTCCGACGAAGGCTTTTTATAAGTCGAAAGCTCACTGTTTATCCATCTCTAAGTTAGCCAATAAATGGTATCATCCTGATTCAGAAAAGGAGGACATACGCAAGAGGGAGATGCAAGTGATTGGGGGGGGGGGGAGAAAAGAGGTAGAGGCACAAGACAGAAGGCCTGGTTGGAGAGGAGAAATGGCAGGAAGGACTCTCATCTGGATTGCAGATATCACAAGTGCTGTTTGGCAGGGACATGCTGTTAAAAGGAGCCACTAAAATCTGAAAAGAGGAAAGAGTCATGGGGGAAAACAACAGGGCGGGAGGGGGAGCTGGGGAAAAAGATAAGATTACCTGCAATTTAGATTAGCTTGTAGTCAGCTGTCAGCACCTGTACCACTGGCTTCTGCAACAGCAGACTGCCCTGCATTATTGATTAATTACTCTGATCAAGATGAATAATCAAGTCTAGGGCACTCTGGTACTACAGCAGCCAGTGCACATGGCTACTAGTGACAGGCAACTTCTGAAGCACTTAACACATCCTGCCACCTCTCCCTGCTAAAGTCCCAGCAGCAACACAGCAATCATTCTCTCTACTCACCCTGCTACTCTGCACATATACTCACTGCAGGCTGTGTGTAAAGAGCAAGGAGACACATTGCCCATGGGACAGGAAGGGGGAGGAGTGCTACATCTAGTGCAGGAAGTAGTACAGTCCCCTGCACTGCCTGCTGCTATTTTACAGAATGTTGCCCAAACTATGAAAAAAAAGGTCCCAGGTGGAAGGACACAGTGGCTGAGCACCACAGTGGCACCCCTAGCCATGGCTACACCCGGTGCTGTGAGCACCTGCAGCCTTATGGTAGGTACGCCACTGATCTGGATATTGTATATTTTATATCCGGTATAAAACATCCCTTTTATTGTTTAAAAAAAGACAAAGCAAAAAAGCTTTTGGTATAATTAATTTGGGCCACATAAAGGGTTGACATGTTTGGCTTTTTGTTTCATTTGCTTTCATTCCAGTTGCCCAGTTTTACTTGCCATAGAATTCACTAATAGCCTCACATAAACATTATCACGTGCATGCTTGTCATGTTTTGTTGCTACTCTTGTATACTTATTTAATTGCCAAAGTTATTCCTGGCCTGACATTAGACCCTTGACACCAGCTTGCCTCAGGATAGCAAGGGTAGCACAGGATGTAATGGAGTCTCCTTTTGGGTGGAGATTATATTCATTTGCAAGACTGCACTGTGTCCTCTCGTACCCTGTGAGATTACTCTGATGCTTCCTGCCTCTCCCTTCCGCTGATTTCAGGGACACTAATGTTTTGCCTGCATCCTTCCATGATATTTAATTGTCTCTTACAATGACATAGATGTGTTTATGTGGTCAAAGTGGCAGATAGGAGATATGAAAAGCGTTCCTTTATATGTGGATGTGTAAAAGCATTCAGAAGCAGAACAATGTGAGCATACTGCATTGAATAAACACGGGATTCCAGTTTTTCCTTTGTGTATTTTTAATGCACATCTATTATATTTATCTTAAGTGGATGATTTTTTTTCCTTACTTGCATATTATTTTAAAGGATACCTTTTCCTGTACACATTCCTCAGAGAATGCTTAAAGAATTGCCCTCAAGCAATGGCGCATAGTTTGCTTTACTGATTGTGTCCCATTTAGCAGTCTTCACAGAGCAATGGCAAGAGAATTCTTTATTAACAGTTGGCTGAAATGTCCACTGGGCCATCTATTTCCCCCATCTGCTGATGTCAAGTACACGACCACTAGTCCATCATCCACCTTTTCATAGAGGGGTACTGATTAGCATTCTTATTCTTATTATTCTTTTTAGAGTAACAATGGCTACAGTTTCTAATTACTGATATATTTCCTGTAAGATATCATTTTGAAGATAGATCATTTCAGCTATATAATTTATTTAGCCAACATTAACCAGCCTGATCCGTTACTCACCCAGTAATCCTTACAGAATGTGTTCCATGACGACGGAACCTCTCTGGCTCTCCAGCCATGACAGGTATATGTCTGTAAATCCCGTTCTGATACATAAAGAAGTCTTCATGAACCTCCATTATGGCTGGAAAGGAGATATTTGTGATATATTTACCAAATAATATTATCACAGCATTATATAGCTTGAGTACTGAGCATGATACCATTTTCATGCACACTTACAAAAAAACGGTTATAGGATTAGCTTCTGGGAAACTCACTCACTTTGTTAAATCCGAGTGCTCTAATGAATGAGATTGTGATGAGCGAGACTCCCAAAAGCTAATCTTGTATCAATTTTTTAGTGCAAACAATAGTTATCACACACAGTACTTGAGTGTTTTGATAGCACATATTGTTACACCACAATAGCATTTACTTGAAACATTGATCAGTTTTTACCATAAGTGATCATAGTGTGATCATAAATGGAAGAGAAACTCCGCTTCACCGGCTGAAAATGTAAAAAGTCCAACCTTTATTTATTAAACAATTGACAGCAGCACATCAATAGCTATTGATGCGTTACTGTCCATTTTTAATAAATAAAGATTGGACTTTTTAAATTTTCAACCGGTGAAGCAGAGTTTCTGTTCCTTGCTCCCGATGTTTGGGATGGTCTGTAGTGGACCTTTCACATATCAATAGTGTGATCATAGTCTTCATAGATAATTATCAATAGTATTGTGAGTTAGAAAATGGGAAGAGACTAGCATTGGGTTTTTGGTTAGTGTTAGAGTTAGGCTGGGACTATCGGTTAGGCTACTGTTAACAATAGTTTAAATGATAAGTTAGGGTTACTGATATGCCAGATGAGTTACTCTTAGTCTTAGGTGAAAAATCAAGGCTGATATTAGATATAAGGGAGTTATTACGAAAAAGGTAAACACAATATGAATATTAGGACTGTTGCGAGGTATCTCTTAGTAAGCTGTTAAAGGGATATTTAAGTCAAAAATAAGAAATTATTTTTACTCACCTGGGGCATCCCTCAGCCCCCTGAAGCTGTATGGTGCCCTCGCAGCCTCGCTCCGATCCTCCTGTCCCCGCCGGCGGCTACTTCCGGGTTCGGCGACAGGCGCTGACAGGCTGGGAACGCGAGTGATTCTCAGCCACTATATCACCCTCTATGCAGCAAAAGCGTATATGTTATACGCTATAGCAACATAGAGGGTGATATAGCGGCTGGGAACGCGGAGAATCACTCGCGTTCCCAGCCTGTCAGCGGTGTCGCCGAACCCGGAAGTAGCCGCCGGCGGGGACAGGAGGATCGGAGCGAGGCTGCGAGGGCACCATACAGCTTCAGGGGGCTGAGGGATGCCCCAGGTGAGTAAAAATCATTTTTTATTTTTGACTTAAAGGGACACTTAAAGAGACTCTGAAGCGAGAATAAATCTCGCTTCAGAGCTCATAAATAGCAGGGGCACGTGTGCCCCTGCTAAAACGCCGCTATCCCGCGGCTAAACGGGGGTCCCTTCACCCCCAACCCACCCCCCGCAAAAGAGTGTCGTAGAAAGGTCGCAGATTTATTGCTTCCTGGAGGCAGGGCTAACGGCTGCAGCCCTGCCTCCAGTCGCGTCTGTCAGCGGCGCATCGCCGCCTCTCCCCCGCCCCTCTCAGTGAAGGAAGACTGAGAGGGGCGGGGGAGAGGCGGAGATACGCGCTGACAGACGCGCGTGGGGCAGGGCTGCGGCGGTTAGCCCTGCCCCAACCAGGAAGCGCTCCCCCGCTGCACCGAGGGGGATTTAGGGGTGAAGGGACCCCCGTTAAGCCGCGCTATAGCGGCGTTTTAGCAGGGGCACACGTGCCCCTGCTATTTATGAGGTCTGAAGCGAGATTTATTCTCGCTTCAGACTCTCTTTAAGTCAAACAAAAAAAAATGAGTTTTACTCACCTAGGGCTTCCAACAGCCCCCTGCAGCTGTCCGGTGCCCTCGCCGTCTCCCTCCGATCCTCCTGGCCCCCGCCGGCAGCCACTTCCTGTTTCGGTGACAGGAGCTGACAGGCTGGGGACGCGAGTGATTCTTCGCGTTCCTGGCCACAATAGCGCCATCTATGCTACTATAGCATATATCATATACCATATAGCAGCATAGAGGGTGCTAATGTGTCTGGGAACGCAAAGAATCACTCGCGTCCCCAGCCTGTCAGCTCCTGTCACCGAAACAGGAAGTGGCTGCCGGCAGGGCCAGGAGGATCGGAGGGAGACGGCGAGGGCACTGGATAGCTGCAGGGGGCTATTGGAAGCCCTAGGTGAGTAAAACTCATTTTTTTTTTGTTTGACTTAAGTGTCCCTTTAAGTATCCCTTTAAAGCACACCTGAACTGATATGGATATGGAAGCTGATATATTTATTTTCTTTTAAACAACACAGATTGCCAGGTTGTCCTGCTGAGTCTCTGGGCCCAATCCAATTCACTATGTCTCTTAGTTGTTCTCCTAGTAGATACTTTTTAACCACTTTTTCCTATCTGGATGAATATAGTCATCCAGAAGGAGCTGTGTTTAAGTCTATCTGGATGCGTATGCATGCCCAGTGATGCTGCGGCGAGTGCGCACATGCTCCTGACGCTCATTCACGGCGGGATTTACATGGCAGCAATTGATGAAGGGGAACATGTGTTCCCCGATCCAAAGGAAATGCCTGTGAATAAATAAACATGCCTAGAATCACAAGGCATGTTGATTCATAAAAGTGAAAGTAACAAGTTTAGCCAACCCGCAGTGGTTAATCTTCTGTTTAAAATATTTTTTGCACTCTGCAATTGAAGGAAAAATGTATTGCTAGAATTATTCTGATTATTTCCTTTCTTGCTTATGACTTCAAAGGCATTATATTTATAATGCGGCAATATCACCTAGAACAAAATTTAAGAGAAAAAATAAATTGGATCAGGCGCTCTGTCTCTAATACTTTTATCCATGGACCCTGAACATGCTTATTCAGATCAGGTGCTCTGACTGAAGTCTGACAGGATTAGCTGAATTCTTATTTCATGTATGTGATTCAGACACTACTACAGCCAAAGAAATCAGCAGAATTGCCAGGCAACTGGTATTGTATAAAAGGAAATAAATATGGCAGCCACCATATCCCTCTCAGTTCTGGTGTACTTTAAGGTTATTTAGAGAAGGTGGATGTTAAGGTTAGGGATAGGCTAGGTAGGGAAGTCAGACTAACAAATAGGGAAATACATTTATACATATTGGGGCTATGTCATTGATCATTATATACCCTGCAACATGTTCACCTGGCACCATGTTCATTGTGCCCAGATCATATATATTTTCTTTATACTGTAGCGCCTACCTTGTACGGGACCATTTTCATATATTTCTTTCATTATTTCCTTTACCTGTAAGAGAAATAGGATGATGGTTAAGGTGGAAATTAAGAGTAACAGTTCAGTTTTGTATCATGAACAGAAGTGGTCTTTGAAATCATCTTCTTGCTTAGTGGATCAAAGAATGTGTGTAAGACACTAAACAAAATATACTCTACCTGCTTAAAACACCTAAAATAGCATTTCTTTTGTAAGAACTAGTTCTTTCACATGTACTTCTGATGTCATATGTTACTTGAATTTGAATGTATGTACAGTGGCTTGCAAAAGTATTCAGCCCCCTTGAAGTTTTCCACATTTTGTCATATTACTGCCACAAACGTGAATCAATTTTATTGGAATTCCACATGAAAGATCAATACAAAGTGGTGTACACGTAAGAAGTGGAACAAAAATCATACATGATTCCAAACATTTTTTACAAATCAATAACTGCAAAGTGGGGTGTGCGTAATTAATCAGCCCCCTTTGGTCTGAGTGCAGTCAGTTGCCCATAGACATTGCCTGATGAGTGCTAATGACTAAATAAAGTGCACCTGTGTGTAATGTAATGTCAGTACAAATACAGCTGCTCTGTGACGGCCTCAGAGGTTGTCTAAGAGAATATTTGGAACAACAACACCATGAAGTCCAAAGAACACACCAGACAGGTCAGGGATAAAGTTATTGAGAAATTTAAAGCAGGCTTAGGCTACAAAAAGATTTCCAAAGCCTTGAACATCCCACCGAGCACTGTTCAAGCGATCATTCAGAAATGGAAGGAGTATGGCACAACTGAAACCTACCAAGACAAGGCCATCCACCTAAACTCACAGGCCGAACAAGGAGAGCGCTGATCAGAAATGCAGTCAAGAGGCCCATGGTGACTCTGGACGAGCTGCAGAGATCTACAGCTCAGGTGGGGGAATCTGTCCATAGGACAACTATTAGTCCTGCACTGCACAAAGTTGACCATTATGGAAGAGTGTCAAGAAGTAAGCCATTGTTAGCAGAAAAGCATAGGAAGTCCCGTATGCAGTTTGCCACAAGCCATGTGGGGGACACAGCAAACATGTGGAAGAAGGTGCTCTGGTCAGATGAGACCAAAATAGAACTTTTTGGCCAAAATGCAAAACGCTATGTGTGGCAGAAAACTAACACTGCACATCACTCTGAACACACCATCCCCACTGTCAAATATGGTGGTGGCAGCATCATGCTCTGGGGTGCTTCTCTTCAGCAAGGACAGGGAAGGTTGTCAGAGTTGGTGGGAAGATGGATGGAGCCAAATACAGGGCAATCTTGGAAGAAAACCTCTTGGAGTCTGCAAAAGACTTGAGACTGGGGCGGAGGTTCACCTTCCAGCAGGACAACGATCCTAAACATAAAAACAGGGCAACAATGGAATGGTTTAAAACAAAACATAAACATGTGTTAGAATGGCCGAGTCAAAGTCCAGATCTAAATCCAATCGAAAATCTGTGGCAAGATCTGAAAAGTGCTGTTCACAAACGCTGTCCATCTAATCTGACTGAGCTGGAGCTGTTTTGCAAAGAAGAATGGGCAAGGATTTCAGTCTCTAGATGTGCAAAGCTGGTAGAGACATACCCTAAAAGACTGGCAGCTGTAATTGCAGCAAAAGGTGGTTCTACAAAGTATTGACTCAGGGGGGCTGAATAATTACGCACACCCCACTTTGCAGTTATTTATTTGTAAAAAATGTTTGGAATCATGTATGATTTTCGTTCCACTTCTCATGTGTACACCACTTTGTATTGGTCTTTCACGTGGAATTCCAATAAAATTGTTTCATGTTTGTGGCAGTAATGTGACAAAATGTGGAAAACTTCAAGGGGGCCGAATACTTTTGCAAGCCACTGTATGTAATTTGAATGTATGGATGTAATTTGCATGTATGTATGTATGTATGTATGTAACTTTCATCACACTAATTCTGAAAGTAGTAACCAGGCACACCTTAAACTGATATTTCAGGTTTCTGAGACTGCTGAAAAGTCATATCAAATGTTGGCTTCTAGTACTTCGGAAACTCCAGTGGCAAATTACCTTGTGTCCATTGCTGCATCCATCAGAAAGCCACATTGTAGGGTCAAGCTCACTATTTGTATACCTCATACTTCACAATATAGAATACACTTTGAGTATCCATGTGGAGTCATGTGGCCAGGCTCATCTCTGTTGCTTTCACCTATCCCTGTTATAGTAAGTGGTATACTCATTTCACCTTGAAAGTTGGTTCAGATGTATGGCAAATGTTTAGTAGTCCTGATGTTATCCATTGTGTGCAGGCTGAGTAAAGGTACTACTCAAAGGAGAACATCTTGTCTCATGCAAATTGTTGCAGTTGTTTATAAACTAAGTTACCCTTTAACACCTGGCCACCTCAAACCCTTTAGATGCATTGATTTGGGAGCATAATTTTAAAGGACAACTGAAGCCAGAGTGATATGGAGGCTGCCATATTTATATCCCTTTAAGCAAGACCAGTTGCCCGTCTGTCCTGCTGATCCTCTGCCTCTAATACTTTTAGCCATAGACCCTGAACAAGCATGCAGCAGATCAGGTGTTTCTAACATTATTATTAGATTTGTTGTAATTAGCTGCATGCTTGTGTCAGGTGTTATTCAGACATTACTGCAGCCAAATAGACAAGCAGGGCTGCCAGGCAACTGGTATTGTTTAAAAGGAAATAATTATGGTAGCCTCCATATTCTTCTCCCTTCAGTTGTCCTTTAAAGTATTACTCTATTTCTGCTCAGAGATTCCTCCTGCAGCAGTGGCACAGATTGCTTACATTGGATGACAGACGGTAAGCTGGCGTAGATTGGTAAATCTCATTTGATGAGGCATATGGGTTTGGACATTGTGCCGTTGCCTGCCTCTTCCCTCTTCCCATGGAGCGACTGTGCATCATGCAGGGAGCTGGCAGCCCGTTTGTGCTTTGACCGGAAAATGGATAACAGTCTTCAGTAACTACTCTGAAGGAAGAAAAATGCAGTTATACTTTTTAGTTCAAAAAAAGTCTACAGATTATTAGAAATCAACATAATTAGTAAGGATATGTGGTCTTAGAATTCTTGTAATATTTATAAAATATTCAGGCAGCAAATTTGCAATGATGCATAAAAAGAGGGCTGAACTAGAGTGTTACATTATTAATGATGCGTTCCAGGACAGAGAATTATATTGTAGTGCAGCATTTTCATGGTGAGGTGATAGTGTCAGTTGCTGGAAAGAAACTCGACAAATATTGTTATTCTATCTGGTGGCATGCAGTATGCTGCATGGGGCACAAATGTTTATGCCATCTCATTGGATGATGCGCACGCCATCCTACAAGGCTTGCAGCATCCCACCACATGTATGCACCATCCACTCGGCACTGCAGCAATCACAGCTGGGCAGAAAGGCACACACACACATAGAGGTGACGGCTTGGAAATTATTATTATTGATTTAAATGACTTCAGTCAAAAACAAAAAGGTTCTGACAAACAAATGCGGCAAAATCTTTTTGCATTTCCTTGTGTCATTATCAACACTTGCTGCACTCCTTAAAGGGAACCTTAACTGAGCGGGGGGTATAGAGTTTTACTTACCTGGGGCTATTACCAGCCCCCTGCAGCAGTCCTGTGCCCTCGGCGCCGCACTGGAATCCTCTGGTCCCCCACTGTCACTTAGTTTCGTTTTTGACGACTCACCAGTCGCCGGCCGCCATGCGTATTATTGGACGCATTCACCAATGCAATTAGCGCTATTGTGGACCGCAACGCGTACAAAAATACGCGTTGCCGCATATCTACGCGTGCGGAATGCGGCAACGCGTATTTTTGTACGCGTTGCGGTCCGCAATAGCGCTAATTGCATTGGTGAATGCGTCCAATAATACGCATGGCGGCCGGCGACTGGTGAGTCGTCAAAAACGAAACTAAGTGACAGCGGGGGACCAGAGGATTCCAGAGCGGCGCCGAGGGCACAGGACTGCTGCAGGGGGCTGGCAATAGCCCCAGGTAAGTAAAACTCTATACCCCCCGTTCAGTTAAGGTTCCCTTTAAAGAAGGTGTTTGTTGCCAGGCAGTTTCGGTTTAGACCTCACCCTCTTTCAGTAACTACCAATGGTCTGTGATTTGCCTCAGCCTCTAATTATTTTATGGACAAGATGTCAGTGAAAGGAATAATAGTGGTGTTAGGATATGGATGTCATTAGGCTTGGTGCAAACCGTAAAACAATATTAGTTGGTTTGTTTTTAACCTTTTTCTATCAAATGTTGGACTTGGTCCTATGTCTATGTATGTATCATAGTCTAGGGCCATTTTAGGGGGAGGACAATTAACTTATCTGTATGTTTTTTGGGATGTGGGAGGAAACCAGAGTGCCCGGATGAAACCCACACAAACAGAAGGAGAACAGACAAACTCCTTGCAAATGTTGACCTGGCTGGGATTCGAACCAGGGACAACCCAGCGCTGCAAGGCGAGAGTGCCTAACCAGTACGCCACCGTGCTGCCCAACAGCCCTTTTAGATAAAAGTGTCTGACTAAGGCTGAGACTGTGATCACTGCCACCCCCAAGCTGTGCTACATAATACAAATATTACGTAGATGCATATTGGCTCCCCACTGCCTCTGCCACCGCCGTATGTAGTCCGGAACAGCGTCAGCACCCTCAGATCAAAGCGTCTGACTAAGTCTGAAACTTTGATCACCATTGGCACTATGCTGTGCCATGTAATTACATATTACGGTGTTTCCCCAAAAATAAGAGAGAGTCTTATATTCATTTTTGCTCCAAAAGATGAACTGTCGCGAAAATCTTAAAATGTAAAACACATACAAATAAGAAGTACATTTCTCCCAGAGTAAAATGAGCCATAAATTACTTTTCTCCTATGTTGCTGTCACTTACAGTAAGTAGTAGAGATCTGACATTACCGATAGATTTTGGACCAGCCCATCTTTTTATAGAGGTGTTCTCAGGGTTTTCTTTATTTTTAAAAGCACTTAGTGAATGGCAGTTGCTCCGTCCAACTGCCACAGTAGTGTGCAGCGAGCAGGGGATGCTGGCCAGCATCTTTATATTAATCTTTTTCAGGGAATGTCTTTATAAAGAATAAAGGCCATGCTAAAAATCCCCCATGAAGAGATGGACTAGCCCAAAACCTGTCGGTAATGTCAGATTTCTACTACCTACTCTAAGTGACAGCAACATAGGAGAAAAGTAATTTATGGCTCATTTTACTCTGGGAGAAATGTACTTCTTATTTGTATGTGTTTTAAATTTTAAGATTTTCGCAACAGTTCCTCTAAGGGCCCTTTCAAACCTAAGCGGGAATTGTGCGATTCCCGCTAATCGCTAAAGCGCTAGCGTTTTTTAAAAACGCTAGTGCTATATTAGTCTATGGCAGTGTTCGCACTTGAGCGATTAGCAATAATCGCGGGTGTTCCGCGATTATCGCTAATCGCAAAGGTGTTGTATGCAGCATTTTTCTGGTGGATTAGGAGTGATCGCCATTAGCATATATAGAAACGTTAATTGCGATCGCTCCAAAAACGCAAATTTGTACAGTGATTTTTCCGCATTAAATCGCGGAAAAATCACCAACAGAAGACGCTACCGCAAATCGCTAGTGGTTAGCGATTTTAGGTGTGAATGGGCCCTAAAAGATGTAAGGCTTATTTTCTCATTTTCCACGAGCAACTACCTACATTTTTATACAATAAAATCAATATTTATTCAAATGTAGTTTTGTCATCACATTCTGGAACATCATATACTGTAACTCTCCAAACTCTACACTACAATTCTACACTGAATCTTATCATGAATTGATACTACTTTTCCATGTACAACAATCTACACAGCCTGGCACTTGCCAACCCTTATGCTACGTACACACATGCGACAACGATCGTTCGTTGAGGACGACGAACGAACTTTTGATTGATGAAAGAACGACCTAAGTAAAGTTAGTTTTAAAAGGTGTGTAACGATCTGATCGTTAGAACGAACGTTACATCACGTAAAGCAACTATTGCGCCTGCGCATAAAAATGAGAAGTTTCATGGAGAAATTATGAAATGCGCATGTCAAGCCTAGTACGAACGACCGTTTCCAACGATGTACTACTTTTGCAAACGATCGTCGTTGGTTAAAATCCGCCGAGACAGAACTTTCTTTTGGAGCGATTTGGCTCGTTCGTCGTTTGCCTTAATAGTCCGTGGTTCGTTTTTTGTAACGGTCGTCGTTGGTAAAGATCGGGGAACGATCGTTACAAACGACTATAGTCGCATGTGTGTACGCACCTTTATTGTTTTGGTTCTTGTAGGGTCTTTTGAGTGCAATTCCTTTGGGGGTGTCTGCTTTCCTTGATGAAGGTTCAATCTGTCCTGCTGCATTCTATTTCCAAATGATTCTATTTTTTTGCATCTATACCGTACCATATTTAGATTTTCTTTTTTATTAATTGTAACTAGAGCTTATTTTTGGAGAATCCTCAAAAATCCTGGAAAATCGTGCTAGTGTGTATTTCCAGAAAAAACATAAGCATCTGAGGCTTTCTAACCTAGACTCGTCAACTACACAGAGTAACTGTCTTTCTTGTCTTATATGGGACGGCTGATGGATGATTCATGATTTACTGATGTGGCTGTCCATAGAGTTAACGATGCATCTTGGGAACTTTCAATTAGCTGTTAGAACTCACAGAAATTCAAGTGACAGTGCTCCTGCATACATTTCCACACAGAATGTATAGTATGGTGAATAAAAAAAATATTCACAGATACTGCCTACTCATCCTTACTTACAGTATGTTTCTCAGTTTCTGACTGTAGCATAAGTATGGCTAACTTACCCCCTTCTTCTGAGATACCACCATGCTCCATCCAGACGTCCTCCTCTACATCCATGCTGGTTTTTGATGTCACAAGAAAGTAGATTTTGAGCGGACAGAGTAGGAGTCATGAGACCCAATGTTTGAATAGACAGCCTGTCAGAAGCAACCGCTGGAGAAGAAAGAGAAATACAAATGTAATGTCTTCTGTTCAGAAATTTATATGCTTCATCACATTAACATCACAGGTAATCTGGATGCTGGCAGCCGCCTAGTAAAATGGGTGCCACATAGACCGCAATATTAATTGTTGTTATGCCAGCTCCTGGGGGGGGGTTAATTGTGGCGCCCACGATGCTCAATAATTATCATAATTAGGTGTCATGAATATTGGTGGAGGAAGTTCTTGACAATGGCCTCAATTCACTAAGATCATGCTGGAGGTAATAAGGCAAGAGAAAACTTACCTCCACACAATGAGAGAGTTATCTTATCTCTTCATTCCTTAAAAAGGAACTCCAGTGAACATTTTACTGTTGGCAGGTGATGTAGCTGCTGCATGTTTTTTGGCAGTTGGAAACAGCTGTAAACAGCTATTTCCCACAGTGCAACAAGGTTCACAGACAGGGAACTGCCAAAAGTTCGAACTTTTCTTGTGGGAGGGGTTACTTGTGGGAGGGGTTTCACCACAATATCAGTCATACAGCGCCCCCTGATGGTCTGTTTGTGAAAAGGAATATATTTCTCATGTAAAAGGGGGTATCAGCGACTGATTGGGATAAAGTTCAATTTTTTTTTCGGAGTTTCTCTTTAAGTTACCTCCTCTGTAATTAAGTTACCTCCTCTGTAGTTATTTTCAGAAATCTGGAGTTATTTTAAGGATTGAAGAGTTAGCTTTAGAGATCTCACCTTAACTTAAAGACAGAAGAGTTAACTTTAGGTTTGCCTGAGGTAATATGTTTCCTGAATACTACATGCCTTATCACCATGGTAACAACTCTAGAAACATTATTAAAGACAGGAGATAAGCTTAGTAAATTGAGGCCAATGAAGGTGGTGCTTATATCAGTGGAGGTTTCGGCGCAGGGGGTAAGTTAGGGTTAAGCATTGTTGCAGGGAAGGTTTACTTGAACATAGGGTCAGGTTAGGCAATAGTAAAATATCTGTAAAAATTACTGGTATTTTCCTATCCAATATTAGAATATTTGGTATTTTATTAGAGGCTATCCTCGGTACCCATAAACCCTCTTTTTTAATGTATGTGGTACATGCCCCTAGCACACCTCTAGTAATTAAAACTAAAGAGAATTCATAGCAAAAACGCCATTTTCCCACAATTATAGATGGGAGTATAATAGGCACCAAGTGCAAAAAGGAATATGAGAAAACACTGCATTTTAGAAGTAAGCCAATCTGGGCAATAGTTTAGTGGCTGGATGTACAGATTGGACAATTTTAGTTGTTAACTGGAAATTTTCTTTACACAGGTCTATGTAAAATCTGAAAGTGGGACATTTGGTTCCTTTAGAAAGACTGTTTCTTTAAAAAATAGGACATTTCAAAGGCAGCTTTACAGAACAGTAAAACCTGTGGTTGAAATCTAGAACACAACTGCAGTATTTGACATGTACAAGTTTTAATCCCATAAAATATTGTACCGTCTCAATACTCCCTGAAGATGTCAGACTTTCCCCTTGTTATTTCAGTCTAAGTTAAACATGCTCTAGCACTGAGACAAGCAAAGATGTGTACAACACGCAGTCCAACTTCACAATTTCAAAGTTGTTTGGGGAGAGCATGGAAATCCCCTGTACATTAAAGGTATTCTCATCTAAGCTGGATGGCGTCTCCAAATCCAATAAAAATGACAACACTTTCTCTATTTTACCAACAAAGCTTTCTGTATAGTGTGTCAGGAACACACAACAGCTGATCGCCCATGACAAGGACGTGTTAGAGTTATTTCAGCAAAGTCAGCAGCTCATTTTAAAACAACATTCTGCTTTACTAATCTGATTTAAAGCTTAAAGGACAACTGTAGTGAAAGGTATATGGAGGATGCCATATTTTCTTCTTTTTAAGCAATACCAGTTGCCTGGCAGCCCTGCTAAACTATTTGGTTGCAGTAGTGTCTGAATAACACCTGAAACAAGCATGCAGCTAATCTTGTCAGATCTGACAATAATGTCAGAAACACCTGGGCCTCGATTCACTAAAGGGTGCTAAGTGTTAGCACGCCAGTGAAAAGGCACTTAGGGCGTGAAAACAGATGCTTCACGTGCTAATATGCGCACAAGCGTTTGCACACGCAAAGGTTAGCTCTTCGCGGTGCACACGAAACGTTGCACCGTTGCGCACGAAATGTTGCACCGTTCATGCGCAAAATAGCCTGAAAAGCCATTTTACACGTGAACGGTGCGACGTTTCGTCCGCAACGGTGCGACGTTTCGCGCACAACGGTGCAACGTTTTGGACGCACCAACTTAACGCGTGATCAGTAACAGCTTTGGACAGGCAAACTACTTAGCACCCTAGTTTGCACATCCAAAGCTTTTAGGCGTACTAACTGTGTTAGCACCCTTTTGTGAATCATGCCCCTGATCTGCTCCGTGCCTTTTCATAGTCTATGGCTGAAAGTATTAGAGGAAAGAGATATCCAGGCAACTGGTATTGTTTAAAAGGAAATAAATATGGCAGCCTCCATATCACTGCCATTACAGTTGTCCTTTAAAAAGCACTGGTAACAACTTAAAGCAGAACATAATATTCAGGATACCCATTTTACATAAACTATCCATGTTTCAACGTTTTAACTATGTACTGCAGTGCATTGGCATGTAACCACACCCACCCAGTGATGTTTAGCCTAGGCTATGATGTCACGCAGCCTTCTGCCCCAGAGCACTTTGGGAGACCAACTGATATTACTGCTCACTACACGGAGGAAAGAAAAATCTAACAGTGATTCACCTTGCCAGCAGTAAAGATGCAGACACCACTGATCAATTTAAAAATCTAAATCTGGGTGAGGGGAGATTTTACAATAGGCAATCATTGACTAAACTGTATATAAATGAATACTATAAAAAAAAATCAATAATAAGCACTTTTATTCATTTAGTTATATTTAGCAAAGTTTCTCTTGGTTTAGTTAATCTGAGACCAAGAATTACCACCCATCTGCTACCCCATATAATCTGACTGAAAAGAAAATGTATGTTACACTTGCCTGTACAGTTATGGCATGTCACTGCATAGGCTGCTTCCTGGATGAGGGTGTACTTGGAAAATACATCAATTTCTGGTGTGTCAGGCATCTATTGTCTCATCTGAGTGTGAGGAGGGGAGTAGGCCTTACCAGCCATAGCTAGCACTACAGAAACGAGTTTGATTTATTATGCCCACAGACCCAGAAGCCCTGGCAAAAATGATCATATGACTTCAGCTTTACAGTGGAATTTAAGGTATGTGTTTTTTGGTTTTGTTAATTATAAACTCAACAGCAAAAGGCCAAAGATTACAGCAGTGTCTCCTCAGGGCTCAGTTTCACTGAGCTCAGAGTTAAGCATTCAGATTCCCAGCAATCACATTTGCCAACATTGCAAATAGCCTGTCTGTAAAGGATTTGAGCAGTGTGTTCATTACTTAATAAGTCAGTAGTGCAAATGTTAATTAAAGTTACTACACAAAAAGTGTTGTGCTGGCTTCAGCCAAGATGTCAGTAGTGACTGTATGCAAGTTTACAAAAGTGAATGATCATACTCTGTGATATCTCATTTTAGTGCCAACACAATTGCCTATGCCTAAGCACTAGGCGAGCAACAAAGGACAGCTAGAAGTGCAGCAATTCCTCCTTTGGAGCCATGGATGACTGCTACTGAAACCTTGCACAGCTCTATTGAACTGAGCAGTAGAGATGTCCCGAACGGTTCCAGGCGAACTTCGGTGGTTCGCGTTCGCCTACCAAACGCGAACTTTCCCCGGAAGTCCGATTCGCCCCATAATGCTCTATGGAGCAAAACTTTGACCCTCTCCATCACAGTCAGCAGACACATTATTGCCAATCAGACGGCACTCAGCCGGAGCCCCACCCCCCTTATACAAGGCAAGGTCCTTGAGCCATTTGACTCACTCATCTGCCTATACTAATTAGTTAAGGGACAGCTGCTAGGGAGATTTTAATTAGGCTCTTGTGGGCTCCTCCCTCCACCCTTTCTACCCTTCTACCTATTCCCTCCTCCCGGAGGGACTCATCTGCCAGAGAATTATATTATTTCAAAAGCCAGTTTACATACCATAGCTGAGAATTGAACCCATGTCTCACTGTGTGGTGGGCAAGTACTTTAACCGCTGTACAACAACAGTACTAACTGAAGCTGGCCTAGCATTTACCATTTATGCTCAATCCAAGAGAAAAATTAGACAAGATAGCAGTGTTAGGAAGACTTGCCTAAGGTCTCCTACTGAATAGGTGCTGGCTTACTGAACAGACAGAGACGAGATTTGAACTCTGGTCTCCTGTGTCAGAGGCAGAGCCCTTAACCATTACACCTTCCAGCCACTGCCTACCAATAATGTAGCCAGACATGGCCTTGTATTTTGTGTTCAACAGTTGTCAAGAGAAAAATTAGACAAGATAGCAGTGTTAGGAAGACTTGCCTAAGGTCTCCTACTGACTGGCTTACTGAACAGACAGAGACAAGATTCGAACTCTGGTCTCTTGTGTCAGAGGCAGAGCCCTTAACCATTACACCATCCAGCCACTGCTTACCGATATGTAGCCAGACATGGCCTTGTATTTCTCTCTCTCACCAACACTACATGCTGAAGCCAGCCTAGCATGTACCATTTATGCTCAATCCATTTATGCTCAAAAATACAATTCCACGGAAAGCGGTGACCATCCCTACTAGAGAGAGAGAGAGAGAGAGAGAGAGAGAGAGAGAGAGAGAGATATGAATCTACCTGGCTATCTGGGGTTCTCTTTGGACAACTGTTGAACACAAAAGACAAGGCCATGCCTGGCTACATATCTGTAAGCAGTGGCGGCATGGTTTAATGGTTAAGGGCTCTGTCTCTGACACAGGAGACCAGAGTTCAAATCTCTTCTCTGTCTGTTCAGTAAGCCAGCACCTATTCAGTAGGAGACCTTAGGCAAGTCTTCCTAACACTGCTATCTTGTCTAATTTTTCTCTTGACAACTGTTGAACACAAAATACAAGGCCATGTCTGGCTACATATTGGTAAGCAGTGGCTGGACTGTGTAATGGTTAAGGGCTCTGCCTCTGACACAGGAGACCAGAGTTCGAATCTTGTCTCTGTCTGTTCAGTAAGCCAGCACCTATTCAGTAGGAGACCTTAGGCAAGTCTTCCTAACACTACTATCTTGTCTAATTTTTCTCTTGGATTGAGCATAAATGGTAAATGCTAGTTTAGACTGGGACATTTGATGTGTATTTCACTCAATCATGTCTGCCTCCAGGTATTAGAGCCTTTGAAACATGTTTTCTATCATTTTTCTAGGCGTTAGAATTTTTTCTATTTTTCAAAGTTCGCCTCCCCATTGAAGTCTATTGCGGTTCGCGAACTTTTTCGCAAACCGAACCTTTCGCGGAGGTTCGCGAACCGGGTTCGCAAACCGAATATCGGAGGTTCGCGACATCTCGACTGAGCAGGAAAACAGTGCATGTATTTGCAATTTTTCTATACACCACCTAAGAATGCAATAGGGGCATATGGAAGCCTGCCTACACATTTATCACATAAATGTCTGCACTGGAGGTCAAGCAGTGCGATCTACGGTGATGCCACTTTTGATAACCGTAGCAGGTGCATCAACAACAGGACTTTGTAAAAAAATCAAAACACTTTTTCAAATAGAAAATAGAAAAATAAATAAGTGCAAACCCATGCCAATATCCCAATTCAAATTGTTCTCCTCAGGGCTCCTGGTAACTTTAGTAGAAGAAGATTACAAGAAAAGAACAGAAAGAAAAGAATCTTAAAGGGGCACTACAGCGAAAAACTGTAACATTTAAAATTTGTGCAAACCTATACAAATAAGAAGTACATTTTTCCAGAGTAAAATGAGCCATAAATTACCTTTCTCCTATGTTGCTGTCACTTACAGTAGGTAGTACAAATCTGACAGAAGTGACATTTTTTGGACTAGTCCATCTCTTTATAGGGGATTCTCAGGGATATATTTATTTTCAAAAGCATTTAGTGAATGGCAGTTGCTCTGTCCAACTGCCAAAAAACTGTGTAGCAAGCAGGGAAGCTGGCCAGCATCATTGTTTAAATCCTTTTTAGGGAATATCTTTATAAAGAATAAAAGCCTTGCTGAGAATCCCCTATGAAGAGATGGACTAGTCCAAAACCTGTCACTTCTGTCAGATTTCTACTGCCTACTGTAAGTGACAGCATTATAGGAGAAAAGTAATTTATGGCTCATTTTACTCTGGAAAAAAATGTACTTCTTATTTGTATATGTTTGCACAAATTTTAAATGTTACAGTTTTTCGCTGTAGTGCCCCTTTAAGATCAGAGAAAAAGAAAACATTTACAGATCAAAATACTGTAAGAAAGAAGTGTACAGAGGAAGATGGTGCCAGAAAACAATTATTATTATTATTATTATTATTATTATTATTATTATTATTAATTTATAAAGCACTAACAGATTCCATGGTGCTGATGTATACAGATGAAGAAGTATATGGATTAGTGGAAAGAAGGATATACAGTAACTACTAAAATGGAAGATAAAATAAAGAAAATAGAATTTTTCATTTATTTTTATTTCTTTTCTTTTTTTTTTACATATTTATTGGGTTAAACAATTACCCTCTCTATCTAGCAGGAGACAGATATCTTAGGGTCACCTTATTAAAGGGGCTCCAAAATAACCCGCCTCCAGTGTCTAGCATGAGGTGGGATGAGCTGCTGCTTGTCCTTAATGGCCCGTACTCACGGGCTGCAGAAGTGGCCTGTCGCCAGCACACGTGAGCGTGCTAGCGACAGGCCGGCGACAGCTTCTCGCCAGGTCCCTCCGCGTACACACGCGGAAGAGGGACCAGCGGCGAGACGGAAGCTGTCGCCGACGTTCCTCCTCCCCCCGCCGGAAGCTTCATTTACCTCTATGGAGGTTGCTGTCGCTAGTCCGCGTACTCACGCGGACTAGCGACAGTTGCGGGGGAGGTGCGGCGGCGACTGTTGCCATGCGATTGAAAGTTTCAATCGCATGGCGACATGAGCGGCGGGCGACAGTTCGGGGTGCGTGCGCGTGCGGCGGCCCATACTCACGAGCGACCTGTCGCCGCAACACGCGCGCGCCGTGTGTTGAGGCGACAAAAGTCCCTCGTGAGTATGGGCCATAACTCTGGACAAGGGCAATTTGCAAAGCAAGCTCTTTGCTGGCCCCCTACATTTATGGCCCATGGGGGTTATTATGGCTCGGGGCAGAGCCCCATATTGATGTGCTTTACAATTCTTGGGTCACACCAGCCTGCATGGAAGACTGGGGTCCAGTGGAGGGTGGAACACACTGTTTGGGGTTTTTTTTTTTGTTTCTTTTTTACTTTTATTGGATCTGCAATCTAAACATTTGAAATGTAAGGTTAAGCAAATGTAAAAGTGTCAGTTTTCTTTATAAACAAAATCAAAACCTAAAATGTGCACATGGCCTATTTAACTGAGGTAAGAAAATAGGTAAATCAATCCAGGATCACAGTCTTGGTACATAGGATTGCAGGTAAAACTACAACAATTGAAATGCATTGTTTGTATGCGGGTGTAAGAACTAGACAAACTTTACTGTAGCTTGTCTAGCTACCATAGTCTGATCTTGGACAGGAGCTGTGCCATAAATCCAGCTAAGCATCATCTGCTTGGTGTACCAAGGAGGCAGGGCCGGCCTTAGGTTTCACAGCGCCCTGAGCGCAACCCGATTTCGGTGCCCCCCCCCATTCATCCTCTTCACGCACACAGAGACACACACACACGCAGATCACACACACACGCAGATCACACACACACACGCAGATCAAATATACACACACACAAATATGCAGATCACACACACATGCAGATCTCACACGCAAGAAGATCTCACACACATGCAGGTCAAATACACACACACATGCAGATCTCACACACATGCAGATCAAATACATACACACACACACACACACACACACACACACACACACACACACACATGCAGATCACACACACAGATCACACACACATGCAGATCACACACACACACACACACACACGCAGATCACACACTCACACAGACACACACACAGACACACACACACTCACACGCAGATCAAATACACACACACACACATGCAGATCTCACACACATGCAGATCTCTCAGACACTCACAACCACACACACACAGATCAAATACACACATGCAGACCACACACTCAGCTTCCTTCCCTCCGATAAAAGTGTTTTCCCCGCAGCACAGCTTCCCTCCTTCCCTCTGATTAATGTGCCCCGATCAGAGCTGCCCTCAGTTCTCTCCCTCTCTCCGATTTAGAGAACGGTGCAGGCAGTGGCTCTCACCGTCCATTTTGCTCAGCTCCCAGGGCATTTTTCTGAATTTTAAGGGCTTTGCTTTATGACCTCATCAAGCGAGGACCCTTAAAGCTACAATGCAGAAAAATGCCCCGGGAGCTGAGCAAGATGGACGGTGGGAGCCACTGCCTGCACCGTTCTCTACATCGGAGGGAGGGAGGGGACTGAGAGGAGCTCAGAGCGAGATCATTAATCGGAGAGAAGGAGGGAAGCTGTGCGGCAGGGAAAACACTTATCGGAGGGAGGGAATCGTGTGCCCCCTGGAAGCCGGCGCCCTGAGCGACAGCTCCGGTCGCTCAGGTCAAAGGCCGGCCATGCAAGGAGGCCTAAGATTTAATGTGCTTATTGTCTTCAGAGACATTATTGGCTCACATGGTGAATACCAAAAAGTTTAACCACAGAGGCCAAGTCTTTTGGAAGGCTGTACTTGAATCATATAGGATGCTTGTAAGGTGTTCATTTAGACCAGAGCTGTCCAACTCAATCACATAAGGGGCCAAAATCTAAAACCTACTCTAAGTCGCGGGCCAAATTGTTTATTAAGATTTAACATTTATTAAAAAGATTCAAGCTAAGTGGCTTAACCATAGCAAACATGGGGGCCCCACTCCTCGCCTTCTGCAGAGTATTGCAGTGAAGCAGTTTCATATTTACTTGCCCCAGTGATGCTTCAGCAGACAAACATCAAGATGAAATGTGGCCTAAAACAGGATGCCAAGTGTCTCCTCCCCCAAAGTCTTTTTGGTAAGCTGCCACACAAGGGGGTATGGATGCCAAGTGGGGACCCCATGGTCATTTTACTGAGGGGTCCCATGGGTTGATGCTGCACTCCACCTCAAACTGACAATATTTCAACCAGAAACACTGTCACCGGTTTGTTCCTCACGTTGGGAAGGCAGTGTGCATTCATACTTTTACGGCTTGCAATGATACACAATTGAAGCTCTGGAGGGCTACATAAAATGGCAAAAGGAGGGCCAAATTCATCTTTCGAGCCTTGTGTTTGACACAATACTGATTTAGACATACAGTATGTTGTTTATTCTATTTACTCCTACTTCCTGGCTTGCTATGCTTGCTGACTGCTCCTTTGCTATGTGTTACAATCAATGGCATTTCAATTAGTTGACTAATCCCCGATGTCTGGCATGTTGAATATAATCATTGTGGATCAAGACTAAGCTGGCTATGGGCCCTAGATCACACTAGGGGTGATCAGTTAGAGGTGTGTGCGGTAGTGTGTGGGCCAGGTTGATTGTGGTGGGACTGTTGTTCCATATGGGGTCTCAGTGTTTTTATTATGCATGTTTTTTGGAATAAAGACAAGTTTTGCATTTTTATAATGAAATGTATTTAGCTGCCTGTTGTTGCACACACCTCCCATCCCTCTCTTCCCTGGACCCGTACGTTGCCTATTCTGTCTACTACTTTCCTCCAATTTAGCTCAGCCTGGCACCAGTTGAAGACTATTATCATTCTTGTTAATATAAAGACTATTACACATTTATTGCAACTACACAAAGAAATAATTAGAGATCTAGCTAGAAGTAGAACTAATACCAAATGAAACGTCCTTTTAACTTGAAGACAACAATAAGTATGATTACCGGCTGTGGAGAAAGCCCAGGAACCAGCGCAGTTTCCTTGGTCAAGGGGCTCATGAATCATTCCTGGCCATTTGTCTGCAGCATTAAAATGGGATGGGAGAACATCATTGTCCATGTTTACCTGCAGGGGGCAGAGTTAAAAAGTCAGGTCTGAGGGAGCCTATGTGGAAAACACTCCAAATATTGACTATTGACTTCATGAAATCATTATAAGACAAATATAAATGTTATAAATGGCGCTGACAATAGTTACTCCATGCTGTGCAGTGTTAAGCTGAAAATATACAGAGAGATTAGGAGGTCATGTGAATGATTGATCTGAAAATACATCTGGAGCAGTTTGTCTTTAATCATTTTAAAGAACAAAGTGCAGTTTTCTCAAGATGCAATCAAAAGATGATATTATTATTATTATTTTGAACTTGTATAGCGCCAGCATCTTTCATGGTATTGTTATATAGGGAATTCATAGTACAGGTATTTGCAGTTACAGAAACATTGATGGGATACAGATAATATCAAAAGTCAATATAGCTTTTCTATGCAGCCAACTGGATAGAACAGGTAATGGATTGTGCACAAAGGTGAAAAATACATACCCACATGCACAGCAGTGATAAAACATACTATATGACACAGCCCTGTCTTTCTAAGCTTATATTCTAATAAGATTGCTTTAGATCAATATTTTGCAGATGTAATGGATCACCAATAGGATCACTGTTTTTGCACAAAACAAAGGAAACTTATCATCTTGTGAACACAATTTTGTTCAGATTTTGTTACCATTCTGATCATCTTGTACTTCTTCAAATCACGCTACTTCTCTGCGTATGGATAATAAATTGATCAAAATATAGCTCTACTATTTAATTTAGTGATCAACGAGTCTATTAAAGAATTGAAAAAAAAGAAAAGTTGAATGGCTATAAGACTTGAAACAGAACTGTACTCACCATAGTGCAAAACTGCCTGTTGAGATATGGCAAAAAAAAACTCATCGCTAATGCCTGGCATACACGGGTCGATGACCTGCCGGATAGATTCCCCGCCGGCGGACAATAGCGGGGAATCGAGCGGCTGATAATGAGCTCCGGCGGGGGCTAATCGGCCGCCGGAGCTCATTATCAGCCGCTCGATTCCCCGCTATTGTCCGCCGGCGGGGAATCTATCCGGCAGGTCATTGGACCTGTCGGATATTATCAATCGAGCCATCAGCGGCTCGATTAATAAGAAAAAAACTTGCCATGTATGCCTAGCATAAGACCTTTAGCCATAGACCCTGAACGAGCATGCAGATCAGATGTTTCTGACAGAATCTGACAAGATTAGCTGCATGCCTTATTTCAGACAGTACTAATGTCAGAAGGACTGCCAGACAACTGGCATTGTTTTAACCTTCCTGGCGGTAAGCCTGAGCTGAGCCCGGGCTATGCCGCCGGAAGGCACCGCTCAGGCCCCGCTGGGCCGATTTGCATAATTTTGTTTTTGCTACACGCAGCTAGCACTTTGCTAGCTGCGTGTGCAATCTAATTGTCGCCACTCCCCGCCGATCCGCCGCTATCCGTCGCGCCGCAGCCGCCCCCCCCCCCAGACCCCGTGCGCTGCCTGGACAATCAGTGCCATGCAGCGCTGAGGGGTGGATCGGAGTCCCCTTTGACGCCACAACGTCGAGGACGTCGGTGACGTCATCCCGCCTGTCGCCATGGCGATGGGGGAAGCCCTCCAGGAGATCCTGTTCTTTGAACGGGATCTCCTGATCTCCGATCGCCTAAAGCGATCGGAGGGGCTGGGGGGATGCCGCTGAGCAGCGGCTATCATGTAGCGAGACCTTGTCTCGCTACATGATATACAAAAAAAATTTTTTTTTTAAACGGCTGTGCTGCCCCCTGGCGGATTTTAATAAACCGCCAGCATGGTTAAAGAAAATAAATATGGCATTGGCAGCCACCTTATCCTTCTCAGTTCAGGTTCCCTTTAAGTGGTAAAGCAAAGTGTGCTTGCTAATCACTGGCCAGTGGCCACATAATGCCTGGGCAGACTATGATGGAGCTGCAGGGATTAAGTAAGCATGCTCCCCAGTTAGTGCTAGATCTCGCAGGCCTCTGTACACACTTGGGAAGTGTATGTCTGATATTTCCATCAAACTGTTATACAATCAGCATTGGTCCTACCGTAATGGCACACATATGGGTAGTGCAGTTGCCTTTAAGATGCATATTGCAGACAAAGACATTATAATGATTTTTCTATGACCCTCTTTCATATATAAATCTATAGTTGTGATAGTTATGACTGGGCAAAAACAATTTGGTTATATTTGCTGTGGGGTGTGGAGAATGGATTTCCAAGGGCACTATGCCATACAAGGCAGCAGGCTTGTCACTACAGCACAGAGCAGTTAGGCTTCTTCATGCTATCCGTTTTCAGTACTTATATGACATCTTCATTTTTAAGCACAAATAGATTTGCTAGGTTTTTTTTTTATAATTTCAGGCATTTAATAGTGACGTATGTGCTGTGAAACAGTCAAGAAATCCCTAAATAGGCAGATTGTCTGAGGAATTTCTGGATGTAAATCCTGTGGGTCCTGACTGACCTCGCTTGTCCCTCCACACGGAATTTTCCAATCTCTTGTCCCTGGGCACGCTCGCCTCCTCTTATTTCCTCTCTTGACAGGATAGTATGAAAAGAAGGCTCTTCATTCAAGAGTAACTGTATTTTTTCATTTTTATTACTCTTCATTCTGAGTGGAGTGGGACTTCCTGTGTGGAAGTTTCCTGAAAAAGCTGGCTTAATCACACTAACTCTGTGCTTCCCTCTGGGGCTTGCCAAAAATCACGCTGTGACCCTAATCACAGGAAAGAGCTATGTCTGGAGGAGAGAGAATCTTTAAATTCCAGAGCCATGTTAACATGTTACTACCCTTTGTGACATGAGAGTAATACATTCCACTCAGACTTCCTACAGTGGACCTGTCTGTGCACACGCTACTTCTTTCCTCGCTCTGGTGACAGAACTGTTCTGGTTGCTTCCCCGGTGACAGTTTCTTGCATTGTCTTTGTGGTATGTGCTGTTTTTCCACAGGCATCTGTTTGGAGGCTTCCCTGACCTATTTTCAAACGGTACTTGTTACACAGAAGTGAATTCTTCAAGTCCAGTGCAAATCCTTGATTAATGTGCAAGCAACCAGCTGAAACCTGACTGGTTGTCTTGGGCAAATGCTATACACCTGCACTAGTCTTTGAATTCATTTTGTTAAATCAATCCCAAATTATCTATCTTAATTTTAGGGACTATAGTGAACTTCAGCTTTCCTGAATGATATATTTTGCTACATTTATAGAGATAAACTTTGGTGACCCCAGGCCAATAAAGGGGACACCAGCAAATTAAGGAAAGTGTAATCAACCTATACTGTGCACTTGCAGACAGGATGAAAGAGAAGAACATGTGATGATCTCAGTCATAAGTTGAGAGATGTTCCTTCGCTGTTTAGTTTGCAGAATGGGGACATATTTTCTACAGAACTGTATGATTTGCAGTGTGGAAAAGTGGAGTCTGACCGATATGCCAGGGTCATCAGACTAGGTAAACAGAATTAAAGCTGCAGTATATATGGAGATGGTATTTAGTTTGTGTCCACTGAAAATCTACTGCTTTCACCAACATTGACCAATATAGCCCTATAGATCTCAAAGTCATAATTGATAACAGCTAAGCTAAAGGAGTGCCAATGAATCTTGACTTCATTGATGACAACTGAATGATCGGTACAAAAGCATACCTTGTGGCGATATCTATAAGCCATTTCTCATTTGTTTGAAAAGTACAAAAAAAAAAAAACCAGTGTACATACATGGAGCTCATTCATGTTCATCACGGAAGAAGAAGGCTTTGTAGTTCCAAGACGATACTGGATTCCCTCATCTAGAGTCATGCCCCAAAACGTGCTATAATTCCCAGCTCTCCACCTAGGAGGAAAACATTAATATGTTCATCAATATATAAGTTAGAGTATGGATCTATAGAATAAGAAGATATGTAAGTTACATGTTTTCTGTCTCACCCATAGGAACCTTGGTTCACAGTGTCAATGATTCTTGGGTTGATAAGACAAGGGTTCTCCTCACAGTGCCATCTCCCTTCACTGGTGCATGTACTGGAATGAGAGGGAAATTGATTACGATAACAATGATTGGTATGTAAAACATTTATGACTTTTAGTTCCTGCAAAATGTTCTATGTACATGGTACTCTATGCTACGGTATCTAACAGGAAAACTGCAAAATACAGCTATTTATGAAAGGATTCTCACTTTCAGTAGCACTCAGCCCCTCATGTACGAGCAGCTCCTGCTCACTGTGCAGGCATGGCCATACTTCTGCAGGTGCAGTATGGCCAGGCTCATGTCTGAAGAGGAGCGCGGCCCCAATTTGATTACCAACAAACCCTTGTTCAGCGACAGGGACCAGAGAATGGCATAAGAAGCCTCTATAGGAGCTTGAGTATTTACTTTAACTTTGTGGTGCCATAGATTCACTTTAATGTCTGAAGATTTATTTCAGCTTGTTTGAGGATAATTCATTTCCAAGTCTTCATAAGGCTTTTCAGCTGGGATTTTTTTTATTGGTTTATGTTTATAAATCTGCACTAATGCATCCTTTCTACTTTGTTGTTGCACACAGTGCATGGTATGGGCTTCTTTAAAGAGAAACTCCAACCAAGAATTGAACTTTATCCCAATCAGTAGCTGATACCCCCTTTTACATGAGAAATATAATGCTTTTCACAAACAGACCATCAGGGGGCGCTGTATGACTGATTTTGTACTGAAACCCCTCCCACAAGAAGCTCTGAGTACCGCGGTACTTTTGGCAGTTTGTTACAATGTAACAAGGTTCACAGACAGGAATTGGCTGTTTACAGCTTTCTCTAACAGCCAAAACAGCTAGGAGCAGCTACATAACCTGCCCACACTGCATTTCCTGATGGTTGTGTATGATTTAATCTCTGCACATTTCTTAAAGAGAAACCGTAACCAAGAATTGAACTTCATCCCAATCAGTAGCTGATACCTCCTTTCCCATGGGAAATCTTTTCCTTTTCTCAAACGGATTATCAGGGGGGTCCATATGGTTAATATTGTGGTGAAACCTCTCCCACAGAGTGATGTCAGGACCATGGTACATTTTTATGAACCTCGGTACATTTTTGCTTCCAACTGCAAAAAAAGCAAGCGGCATCTCCTTCCACTGACATCACCTGCCAGCAGTAAAAATATCACCATGTGATAAATGTCAGAATGTAAATTGGGGAGAGGAAAGATTTTACAATGAGCAAACACTGGCTAAATCATTTATACATAATTATGGTAAAAAATGAAGCACTTTTTTTTACTACATCATTTTCACTGGAGTTCCTCTTTAAGCAGAAATGATGCACAGGATGACACTGGATAACTGATGTGTGGTGAATGTGTATGATTCTGTATGTAAAGCAGCTATGGCATGCTGAGCTTGCATGAAGACAGTTGGGTATTCAGCAGACAATCTCCAGGGTTCGGAATTATGAACTGCATTTCACTGTGTGTTGGAAGACCTCAGCTTCCTTTTAAGGCTGCAAGCAGAATTCTAAGTTTAGCTGAAGCTTTATCCTGGGAATCTCGGCCTTCAATCTGTGTTGATTTTCCCACCCACTCACAGATTAAAAATGACTTATTTCAGACAATTTTTCTGAGCATTTCATACATTACAGTGTAACATCACTATCAGATTCACTTTAGCATAGGAAAAAATTCAGTGTTCTGACATGTGCATATGAATGAGAGGTACAGCATATTGGACTTGTTGCCAATTCCCGTTTAATCTAAAGAGAAACCCAATGTATCACTGTTATTAGTTTACTCTCTATATATTGCAGAGTAGGAGCATTATTTCAGCTGTATTAATTTGCTTTTATACACAAAGTGTTTGCAGACAATCAATGACTGCTACACTATGCAGGTAGTTACTCCTGTGGCAAGGTCTTGAAAAGTCAAGGTGTATTTACACTATGCAGGTTGCAGTGCATTATATCACAAGTTATCATCGCAAAGCAATGTGTTGCAATGGTCCCACAACTGGTATATTTACATCTGTACATTGCCTTCACAGTGCATTGGGTTTCATAGTGATAAGGCGAGCCAAGCTGTACACTACCAGACAATGCGCATGTTACGTCCATCTTACACATGACTGGCAACTAGGTCCCATGAGTTGCAATATACACATTTTACCAAGGTGCTAGTTTTGAAATGTGCCACATACACATTACAATGGATTGAGTGTGAACTCACTTTCACTTGAGTGACTATTCCAAACAAAGTACAGAGAGCACTCTTGCCATGTTTTCAATGAAGGGTTACACAAGTGTTTTTACTTTTTAATTTTATAAAAAAATCTTATAAAAATGATTGTGCAATGCAGCCAGCTGAGAATTTCCAAAACGAGCAGTATATTAACCCAGACCTTGCACTACTGATGAAGGCCTATTTGGCCTGAAACAGCTGCTGTGTGCAAGTTGGATTAGTATGGCTCTGTAAAATAATTAGGCTATACCAGTGACTCTGTATGCGTGCTTTTTAGAGACATAAAGGAATGTTTCCATATTCACTCACTGAGCAAGCTCCTTTGTGCTTACATAAAGCTGAAAAACTGCTATTTTGTTAATAGTGAGGCTTTTAAGTTCCTTTAAGCCTCTTACAAAATCCCAGGGTTTGGTTCACAATGTTCTCTGTAAAATACACAAGTTGTGTGGTAAATATAGTTCAATAAGCCCCAATGAAAAGCAGCACAGTGCAGTGATAATTTAACAACAGTTAAATGGAATTAGAGCTATAGTGTGCGTAACAACCAGCCATAGTGCTCAATACTTGGTGTAATAGGCTGTACTTTGAAATCATCTAGCAGTACAATAAGCCCCACTAACAAGGCAAACCAATGATGTTGGACAATTAAGCGTAGTTAGGGCTATAATAAGCAGAATAACAGCAGTGCTGGCCAAAGCTTGGCATAATATTCTGTACTAGTGAATAATCTTAGTACAATTAGCACTATGGACAAAAAATAATGATGATGAACAGATAAATGTAATTAGGCATGCAGTAGAATCTGGTTGTAGCAAACTCTGATACAGTAAACCTCTGGCTATAGTAAAAGTAGTCCTCAGATCCTGACATCTGTCTGTATGAATATATATTGTATAACAAATCCTGATAAAGTAAAATTCTGATATAATAATCTACTTGACCAGGTCCCTTGGAATTAACTATAACTATATATGATGTGTACATCAACAGCACTGCTGCTCTGTGCTTGGTGTATTATGCACCACATGCAAATAACCTAGTACGATGCCTCCCTGACCGCAGAAATGATGATGAGTGCTTTACAATATGCACTAATAGCACAGCCCTGGCCTAACACAGACAAATAACACCAAGCTCCCTGTCCCCTACAGAAGTAGAAATTATCAGCTCAGTTTTTGATGAGCAGAAACACTTAAATGTTTCTGCTCATCAAAAACTGTTAACTATTAGTCAAAGATAACATAATTGAACACAAAATGCAGTTTTAAATGATGTTTTTTATTATTTAGTGAGAAAAAAAACTCAAAACCTACATGGCCCTGTGTGAAAAAGAAATTGCCCCCTGAACCTAATAACTGGTTGGGCCACCCTTAGCAGCAATAATCAAGCGTTTGCGATAACTTGAAACGGTCTTTTACAGCGCTCTGGAGGAATTTTGGCCCACTCATCTTTGCAGAATTGTTGTAATTCAGCTTTATTTGAGGGTTTTCTAGCATGAACCGCCTTTTTAAGGTCATGCCACAACAACTCAATAGGATTCAGGTCAGGACTTTGACTAGGCCACTCCAAAGTCTTCATTTTGTTTTTCTTCAGCCATTCAGAGGTGGATTTGCTGGTGTGTTTTGGGTCATTGTCCTGCTGCAGCACCCAAGATCGCTTCAGCTTGAGTTGATGGCCGGACATTCTCCTTCAGGATTTTTTGGTAGACAGTAGAATTCATGGTTCCATCTATCACAGCAAACCTTCCAGGTCCTGAAGCAGCAAAACAACCCCAGACCATCACACTACCACCACCATATTTTACTGTTGGTATGATGTTCTTTTGCTGAAATGCTGTGTTACTTCTACGCCAGATGTAACGGTACACGCACCTTCCAAAAAGTTCAACTTTTGTCTCGTCGGTCCACGAGGTATTTTCCCAAAAGTCTTTGCCAATCATTGAGATGTTGTTTAGCAAAATTGAGATGAGCCTTAATGTTCTTTTTGCTTAAAAGTGGTTTGCGCCTTGGATATCTGCCATGTAGGCCGTTTTTGCCCAGTCTCTTTCTTATGGTGGAGTCGTGAACACTGACCTTAATTGAGGCAAGTGAGGCCTGCAGTTCTTTAGATGTTGTCCTGGGGTCTTTTGTGGCCTCTCGGATGAGTTTTCTCTGCGCTCTTGGGGTAATTTTGGTCAGCCGGCCACTCCTGGGAAGGTTCATTACTGTTCCATGTTTTTGCCATTTGTGGATAATGGCTCTCACTGTGGTTCGCTGGAGTCCCAAAGCTTTAGAAATGGCTTTATAACCTTTACCAGACTGATAGATTTTAATTAATTTTGTTCTCATTTGTTCCTGAATTTCTTTGGATCTTGGAATGATGTCTAGCTTTTGAGGTGCTTTTGGTCTACTTCTCTGTGTCAGATAGCTCCTATTTAAGTGATTTCTTGATTGAAACAGGTGTGGCAGTAATCAGGCCTGGGGGTGACTACAGAAATTGAACTCAGGTGTGATAAATCACAGTTAAGTTATTTTTTAACAAGGGGGCGGGGGCAATCACTTTTTCACACAGTGCCATGTAGGTTTGGAGTTTTTTTTTCTCACTAAATAATAAAAACCATCATTTAAAACTGCATTTTGTGTTCAATTATGCTATCTTTGACTAATAGTTAACGGTTTTTGACGAGCAGAAATATTTAAGTGTGACAAACATGCAAAAGAATAAGAAATCAGGAAGGGGGCAAATAGTTTTTCACATCATTGTAACTATCTCAGCAGCAGAGTTCTATCTAGGTAAACTGCATTTAGCAGAAAAAAACATGCGTAAAGTCTTACCGCACAATGAGTAAAGCAGAATGTAATATATTACATACAATGCATTACGCTCTACTCACCGTGTGTAAGACTTCATGCACGTAATTCTGTAAAACGCAGTTTCATGCATACACCCCAATGGGACTGTCTAAATAATGTCTGCTCTGTTATAGGCCCTGGATAAGACGTATACCAGGTCATCAACATTTCCAAAAGGACATCAACCACCACCAACACTGGACCAGGGTATTATGGAAAAGACCACCAAGGCTGACAAATATTCCACAAATACTTCTATTTAATTAAAACCAAATGAGCAATATATGGGACATAACTCACTGTAACCTGGAGCTTTACACTACTGACTGGATTTGCACAGGGGAGAAAAGGCGTGTAAAGAGACAATTTCCAATGGTTTAAAAAGGATAAAATCTTTCAGAGCCCGTGGCAACACTTTACAAGCACTAGATCACTGTCAGTACTGGCACTGTGTACTAGTTTCTACTTTACTTACTGGTGCTCATTCATCAGTATCTCAAAATGGGACTAAAAGCAATAATGCAAGAATTTAAAATGACTTATTAGGTTCCCATGTTATGCACACTTAACACTTTCAAATAATGATTATATCTGTATAACATTATTTGCCCTGCAAACCCAGAGTTCTGCTTTAAAAATAACATAAAACGCTCAGAACCAGAAATTTGGCAAGTAAAACATATTAAAGCAACCCTAAAGGGACCTAAAAAAAGACTTAGATACTTACCTAAGAAGGTGGGAGGCTCTGATTCCCATAGAGCCTTCCTAGTCCTTCCTCCATACTTACAAAGACTGCCCGAAGAATGCCCAAGATGCACGGAGAGAGGACTGGGAAGGCTCTGTGGGAGCCGGGACCTTCCCTCTTCTCAGGTCAGTATGTAAGGCCACTTATGTGACATCGATGAGCTGGGCCCCACACACGCGTGTTAGCTGTGTAGCTGACAATGTGCTGTGTTGCTATGGGGGGGACGATGTGCTTCGCATGCGTGATGTCATGCTGTGGGTGGGGGAGCAGTACGAACAATGGGATCAGCAGGGGGATCGGCATCACTGAGGTTAAGTAGATCTGCCCAGCGTACCGCTCGTAGGTTGGTGTCGTGGGTTGTCAGGGGTGGCCACTTGCCATACGTAGACACGCCTGATTGTCGTCTGACACAGTGGTAATCGGCTGCCCCAAGGACTTAAGTGAGACATGTGTACAAGGCTTAAAGAGGAACTGTGACCAAGGATTGAACTTCATACCAGTCAGGAGCTGATACCCCTTTTCCCATGAGAAATCTTCTCCTTTTCTCTAACAGATCATCAGGGAAGTCTGGCTGATATTATTATTATTTAGTATTTATATAGCGCCGACATATTACGCAGTGCTGTACAGAGTATATATTGTCTTGTCACTAACTGTCCCTGATAGGAGCTCACAATCTAGTCCCTACCATAGTCATATGTATATGTATCTATTGCGTAGTGTATGTATCATAGTCTAGGGGCAATTTTTAAAGGGAAGCCAGTTAACTTATCTGTATGTTTTGGGGATGTGGGAGGAAACCGGAGTGCCCGGAGGAAACCCATGCAGACACTGGGAGAAAATACAAGCTTTAGTTGTTGACTTGGCTGGGATTCAAACCAGGGACCCAGTGCTGCAAGACAATTGTGACTAACCACTACGCCACTGTGCTGATATTGTGGTGAAACCCCTCCCACAATGTGATGTCAGGACCTAGGTCCTGATATCAAACTGTAGGAGCCTTGCTGCACTGTGGGAAATAACAATGGTTTCCAACTGCCAAAAACTAGTATCTCACCTTTGTGCATATGTATATCTATACAAACACAACAGTTTAGCCTATAGCATTATTAGGTGGTGTGGTTATAGATAATGGCACTGGCAGTTGGTGCTGTCTGGTTTTATGTATGTCTGACAGTAGTAAGGATTATGACGTGCAGAGTCATTGTGAATCAAACAATATGAACAATATGACATGGCCAATATCAATCATTTCTTGATCTTACTTCTATTTTTTATATTCTCACATTGAAATATATTGATTAATTTTTTTACCCTTTTTATTTTTTCCTCTGTTTTTATTTTTCCCGCTTTAAGTCTTTAACACATGCAAATGTGCCCAGAGTAAACAAATGTGCCCAGAGTAAACTTACAGAACATACTCATTAGTCACAAAGACGCAACAAACACTACATTGTAATTGAAGCAGTAAAAGTGACAGTTAGATGAAGTCTGATAGTCACAATAGACACCTCTTGCACTGAGCAAAGCATTAACAGACTCTAAAGACCACATAACATTTTGTAAATATTTACTGAATGCCTCTCAATGTGTAACTGTTCTGCAGTGTGTCAGCTACCTGCCCAGCAGTGTTACAGCAGACAAGGCTACATCATTATTATGTGAATACTGAATGTGATTTAGCAGAGGCCTTTAGCTTCCCTAGCCTAGCATGGAGTGGATTTTTTTAAACTGTCTTCTATTACTATGTGTCGAATTACCAGGTCATATTGATGCATATGGGAGATTACTGAATGTTTGATTAATCAGGAGTCCTGAGATTGCAAGCTTTGGCAGGCACCTACATTCATAACTTATTTTTAGTTAGGGCCCATTCACACTAAAAATTGCAAAACGGTAGTTTTGCACAGGCGATTTTACCGTGATTAGCACAGTAAAATCACTGCTCACACTTCCGCGATTCAGAGCGATCGCGATCAGCACTTTATTAAGCATTGTTCCGTGATCGTTCCAGACTCACGGCAAAATGCTGCATGTAACGTATTTTGCAATTGGCGCTAATCGCAAATCACCTGCAATTGGCACCAATCGTGGCAGTGAGATCACGGCCATAGGGCTAAAATAGCTCTAGCGCTATAAAAAGCGCTAGCGCTTCAGCGAGTAGTGGGAATCACCCGATAATAGCTGTAGTGAGAACGGGACCTTAAAGTGGACCTGAACTCTTCAACAGGAAAGATGGAAAACAAATGAATAAAAGATTCTCAGAAAGCATTTCTGGGTACATTACAATATGAAAATACCAGTTATGAATAAAATGCAATGGCAGCTTTCAGAGCAAAAAAAAATGTACTTTGGGAATTTGTAATTTCTAAATGAATAATAATACTTATGCACAAAAGCAAATATGATAACTGTATGGGATATAAAAAGTAGGAAAACACGTTTTTATTGAATATTATGTCAGAGTTTTATACCGCTTTAAGCTTGGTCTGTCCTGGCTTCATTATATAAAAAGGCATAATTGCAACTGCACAACCACTTATTCACTTCCCTCTCAGCAACTATCAACATGATATGATATGACCCAGCAGAGTGTGGCAAATCCTAAACCATTTAATAGCAGTTTTTATATATTTCAGTCCAGGTTTGATGGACCACTTATGTCCTATCACCCAGCGGAGATGCCTGGCTATCTGTGTAGGTGTCTTGTAGGACTTTGGATGATTATTCATGTCTTAATTTGTAAAAAAGCAGTCAAATCATTTTAAGCCAAAATAATCATTTTCTTTAAGTTAAGGATGATAATAATGAGTTCATTGAATTGTATCACCCACTGGACTACATGTAGTCTGAAGTATTGTGGCAGCATTTTTTAGCCCATGCTATGGTTACCAGCCTTAGTGTCACCTATTTGGGAGTCTTGATTCTGTTGCTACCTACAGAGATGTTGTCACCCCCATCAGCATTCTTTGTATTATAAAATAAATTAAGCATCCAACAGGGAGAGTGGAACTCAAAGAGGCTAAATGCAGTACTGCTTAACTGAGCAGGACCTGCCAGGAGAAAATATCGCAACTTAAACCTCATACACAGGCTGGGCAATTATCAGCCAATACATTCACCCGGCTCTGTCTCAGCTGAGAATCTACTGTGGAATGTGCACAACTGCTCCTCTATGTCATTTAGTGATCTGGACAACAGATAAGTGAGGATGAACAAGCACATTCACTTGCTGGAAACCTCTCACTCATGTACTGCCTTGTCATCCTTCCTCCCCTCTCCATTCAACAGTCCGTATAACCTCTTCTTTTTTGAAGAGTCCACCATAAGCCCCTCTCATACTGTTACCCTTTTCTTCACCCCCACCCTCTCCTGGGCACTGGAGGTGGGAGGAGACTCTTGACCTTAACTTTGGACAAGGGTGGTGGAAGATTTTCACCACCACACACTTGCAGCGTACCCCCTCCCTCTGATAAGAATTATGGGCCATTATCACTAAATATCAATAAAGTTGCAACTTTACTTACGCTGACTACATAGTGCACGTTGTGCAGTTAGTGCAACACCCGTTGCCTTGGTAATAAGCATTTGTCTGAGGTAAATTGCTCAACATGCGATATGTATTCAACTGAATTATTGGTAAAATTTCTGTGTGCTCCCTGTGCACTGCAACTTTATAAATATTTAGTGAACATTGCCCTATGTGTACAAAGGTAGCAGAGCTCCACACGTATGGGACACACACATGTCGAATAAAGGGTTAAACAGGCTGGGGGAGGGGCACTATACATTATTTTCCCCCAAATTACAAGAAAAGGCTATAATAAAAAACAAAGTTAGACTAAATTAATATGTTAAAAAAAAATAGCAAAAGAAAAACTTGTCCCTTATTTTCCTTTATTTTTGGCAGTAAACAACCCCTCCCATATCTAGAAATACTATCTGATGCAAGAGAGAAGACTAATAAACAAAGAACACTATTTCCGAATGAATCAAACCCCAGATGTGAATACTCTCCCTCTTGCGCATTATTAAGCAGAATACCGTGCAGAGTTGTGTTGTAGTGTGGTACATTCTGCTCTGGAGTGTTATTCATTTTGTTCATAGTAAATATGTTGTCTTTTAGTTTCCAGCCTGCGTAGAATGGACAGTATTGTTCCTTTTCCTCTGTCCTCTTGCCAGAATTCCTGATCAAACTAGGCATGGTACATACAAAAATCTAGGCAACAGAGAGAAACTGAGGCACAGTTCCCAGTGAGCAAGTTTGCATGGCAAGAAACACTAAACTGGATTACGTGTTGATCACTTAATTGTATTACGCCTAAGTATTGGTCTGTGACCTGAATATATCTAACCAAAATGAACAATGTCTGCGAATAACTTTTTACTGAACGCCAGACTCTTACATAACATTGCCCAAAATAGAACGTTTCCATAGATTTATGGTAAAACCTAAATAATAGTAATGAGCAAAAATTTTGCTTTTGCACGCTTTTGAGTTGTTCCCTTTAAATAACAGGGTAGGGTTCACCTAGGGTTCCCTTTAAATAACAGGTTCATATTATAAATTTAAAAACAATCGCACATGGAAACACAGTTGATAAGCTTAGTATTTAAAATATAACTAAGTGTCAGAAACAACAGCTTTGCTTAGCAGGCTTACCATCGATTACAGTTATCTTGCTGTGTTGCACCAGTTGGATAATTACGACCATCTTTCACACACGCTGTAGAAAAAAAAATGGATAGAATGATGAGAATTTTAACTGCAATAGTTTAAACGAATACTGTATGTGAATCACTTGTATATTTTTTTTTTTTTTAAAAAGGGAAGGAACAGTAAGGGCCAGTTCACATGAGTAGTTACAAAGAGAGGTAAGTGAACACTCAGCAAATACCCCAAATGCTCACTGTGATAGAAAGTACCGAGCCACATGGTCAGTGCCAGATTTGTACCTTTTACCACCCAAGGCACACTATCACTAGCCGCCCCCTTACCAACAGCATCTCCAATCCTATCTCCAAAGCAAAGGTAGCCAGATGAGGTACTGAAAGTACATGAGGGACCTAGAAGCCCTTTAAAGAGAACCTGAGGTGGGGTTCTGACAATGCAATCCACATACAGAGGCTGGGTCTGCCTATACTGCCCAGCCTCTGTTGCTATTTCAATCCCCCCTAAGCCGCCCCCCCCCCCGCACTCTGCTATCCCCCATAAATCACAGTCGTGCTGCCGACGCGCAGTGTGTCACAGCGGGCTGTGTTTACCTCTGTACTGTCAGTCTCGGCGCTCCACCCGCCTCCTGCATCGCTCCGGTCCCCGCCCGCGTCCCTTCCCTTCCCGCTGATTGGAGGGAAGGGACGCGGGCGAGACTGGAGCTATGCAGGAGGTGGGGGGAGCACGCAGAGTGACAGTACAGATGTAAACACAGACCGCACAGCGCGGCTGTGATTTATGGGGGATTGCAGAGCGCAGGGGCAACTTAGGAGGGATTGAAATAGCAACAGATGCTGGGCAGTATAGGCAGACCCAGCCTCTGTACGTGGATTGCATTGTCAGAACCCCGCCTCGGGTTCTCTTTAACCTCTCCCAGGAGTAGGAGAGATGAAAAAAATTGGTATATTCACTAAACTGCAGTAAGATGAATAAAGTGCATAACGTCTTAAGAAGAACTCTGCACAGTGCACTATTGTGCACTGAAAAAGAAACAGGTGCAATCAATTTATGTTATAAAAAAAAAATAAAAGACACAGTCAATATTTGTTATCAATTGCCAATAACAAGAAGACAGCACAATGCATGTGTGAAGGATCTGGTTATTGCTATGCATTCTTCAGAGTTAAAGCGATCCTGAGCCAAAGCTTGGGTTCAAAATATGATAGTAACCCAAAGAGAAGAAAGCGGCTTCCCTGAGTGGTCCAATGTCCTCTGTTGCTGAGCAACATCAGGGCAGCGGAGCTCCTCTTCCTGCAGTGCGGCCACGCAGTAGCCGCACAAGCCCACATGCACAATAGCACGGAGCCTGGCTTACTGTGCATGCACAGGTGGGCTAGCGCGACTACTACGCAGCCACGCTGCAGGAAGAGAAGCTGCGTGGTTCCAATATGATTAGCAACAATTCCTTGTCGCTAACTTTTAATGCTTTTACTGATTGTTTTACTTATATTTTTTTTTTTCACTGATGGCTAACACGGTGTACTGTAATACACTACTGCAGTACTGCTACCTTTCAAATGAGCCAACAAGGGATTACGAATTAGCTTAGAAGGGACTGCCATAAACTTCTCTAGGGGAATCAAATCCTTATTTCTTTCTGTTTAAGATTTAGGTGTCCAGGGGGAGAGAAGAAGGAACAGCTCAATAATGTCTTACCAGCTATACTGTTCAGCTCAGCTTGAGTTGTAAAGTGGAGCTCATATTCCTGTGCAAGTAATCCTTACCAGATCAGAAATTCTCTACAACCCTGAAACAAAACTGAAGCTTGTATGTTCCTGGAGATAGCAGTATCTAGCATAGTCTTATTGCACACCAGGAAGTAAGGAAGATGCATGGAGCTCTGGAATTCAGGCTGTGTGTGAAGCAAAGTGGGGTGGCTTCGGAGCAGGAGAAATTATTTATTTTGACATGTGGCCTCTTATCTCCCCCCAAGTCTTACCGCTCTTCTGCCCTACTGATTTTTCAGTGTCCAAGGCCATGGCCTTTGTGGCCTTTTCAGATGTCTGGTCCTGCAAGTAATTCAGTATGAACTTTGACAGGGAACGTTGTAACGTAGCTGCCCAAATATTGCACACAGGGTTTGAGCTGTAGCTGCACATTAGTCTTTGATGGTGCCTCTTAATTACTGAATCTGAGAGAGGCTAAGCGCTTTGAGTCCTATAGGAGAAAAGCGCTATAGAAATGTTATTGTATTGTACTGTATAGTACTTGATTCTTTCTTTTTTTTCTTTTTCTTTTATTATCAAACTCTAGCTGTAGAAGGTGATTGTCTGAATATGTGTAAGGTTATATGGGTATGTTAGTTATTAAAAGAGTAACTATTAGGCATAAAAGCCAAAATCAATTCCATATTTACATCTGCAATACTGATAAAAAGGATGCTAAAAAGGCAATGCCTAACTAAAAACAAATCTTACTTTTTTTTAATTACAGATTAATCTTCATGTCCCCAGCTCTAAAGTACACAGCAATTAGCCGCAAAAGAGAAGTTGCAGTGCAGGCTGGGGCAGGGGGGAATTCTCCTTTACTTTTCTCCCCAGACACAGCTAGTTCAGCCTGATTGGCTGCAGCCTGTGTCACTCACGCCTATCCCTCTCTCATTGGCCGCCTCACGTCTGCCACTGTCCTCCCCCTCCCTGCACTCGAGGCCGACAGGCATCTCTGTCCCTTTATTTGGAGGGGGGGGGGGGTGCAGCAGGCACCTCCGCATCTATGGGGACCCCCGGCCCTGCTACTATTTCCAAAGGGATTCCCTCTGCATTAACCCTCCACTCTGTAACATCCCCGCTCGGCCCGCAGCATTATAGATCTTAGCGGGGAAGAATATATGCAGCGCACACAGATTCTCCTCAACATGGTTCCAGGCGATGGAGCTGCATTTATTCTTCCCTGCTAAGAGCTGTTATGCTGTGAGACGAGATGGGTGCTGCAGGGTTGAGGGTAAATGCAGTGGGAATCCCTATTGATATTGTAGCAGGGCTGGGGGGTTCTCATGGATGCAGGGGTGCCACTACAGTAGCGCTGGCTTTTGCTGGGAGGAGGAGGGGGGGAGTAAGGGACAAAATGACGCCAGCATTGGCTTCGCTGGAGGGACTAAAGATGGCCCCTGCCAGGGAAAAGGATTCTCTGCATTTCCTTTTTTTTGTTTTATAAAATTCACTGAAGTCAAATCGTGGACAGTGCAATACATCTATCATGTAATTAAAGCTAGTATTTATCTACTTATGCGTGTGTTTTTTTTATCCTGGCATAGTATGGCTGACAGCTCCTCTTTAAAAGAAAAAATTATCGATTTTCCAAATTTTTTGATAAACATCTGATCAAATATGTTGGCAAAATCGGAAAGATACAAAAAAAATTTGGTCATGTTTTTCATTTTTCTGGAAAAATGTATCATATATGCATGGTGTATTGGTTTATTTTTCAAATGATTAAATCAGGTGGGAAAAAAATGATCAACCACGTCCAGTGTAATTGTGGGGAGTGCACCATCAGTTTGTTACTAAATGAGGCACATGTGGTATCATTTTATCTGGGACGAGTTGTAGAATGCATTTTGGTGTGTTTTAAAGCTTAGTCCCACATCACATGAGAAATGGGCAGGGACAACCTCAGTCCAAAATAAAAATTAATTTTAAAAATTATAATCAAAATTGGGAAAATATTAGTATAGCTAGAAAGAGACATATGGGGTAACATTTTAACCGTCATAAGTAGTAGAATAGATTTCAGGGTCTTTTAGGGTTAAGGGCTATGTCTTGTGTATTCTTTTTAGTAACAAACTGAATCAAAAGCAATACAAATTTTGTATATTCTGTACCAAAACCAAGACTTAGAAGAAAATCACTATATTGTTACCTTGGGAACTTGGCTTTTTAAATATGTATGTCATGAGGGTATATTACTGTTATTTTTGCAAATAAGGTTTTGTAATCATCAATAGTGTACAATGAGAAAGCAAAAAACACAAAAAACAAAATGTTGTAATAACCAGTATGGATAAGCAAATAAAATTTATGGGTTTAACTTATAGTTAGCGTTTTTTATTGTAAAGCTATAATGGATGTAAATGGAGAAATAGTGTGTTTTTTCCATTTTTCCCCTTATTTTCCCTGTAAAGTGCATAGAAAATAAGGTAATTACAAAACAGAAATACTACCCACTAAAAGCCTAATTTATCCAGAAAAAAACAATACATAGATCATTTCAGTGTGATAAGTACTAATAAAGTTATTGGCAAATGAATGGGAGCAGTGCTGATATGTGAAAGATGTACTCGTCCTGAAGTGGTTAATCGTGTATGGCCACAAGAGTTATATACACAGGGCTTGTAGGCACCTCTACTGGAGTCTGCCACCCAGAGGTACCACTTGAAAATGAAAAAAAATTCTCCAGTCTAGTTGCTACAAAATAGACATGTTACATGTATTGCACCATGTTTAGGTGGGTGACACTTATAAACTCCATTGATATAAATCCAGCACTGATAGTGCATCTTATTTCCTATCATCAATCACTTTTCTTGTGACACTTTCGAAACATACTGTTGTTGCCCAGCTTGTTTTATTTGTATGCATTTCTTTAAAGAGACACTGAAGTAATAATAAAATGATGATATAATGACAGGCCCGTTTCTAGGGCCGTACGGCCCTGAGTGGGGGGGGGGCACCGTGATGGAGGGGGAGCCGCAACTGTGGGGACAGGCCCTGAGTGAGGCGGGGCGCCATGATGGAGGGGAAGCCGCAGCTGTGGTAAGGGCGGCCCGACCTCTTCCTCCCTTCCTCTCCCTGGCCACCCTCGGTGCTCCACTCTCCACTGCAGAGTGAGCTCAGCAGGAAGCGCTGTTTACAACAACTCACCTCCCTGCGTTCCAATCGCCGATCACTTGCCGCTGCTCTCCTCCTCTGCATAGTCGCTTATGCACACTCTACTTCCTGTTTAGCAGGAAGTAGAGTGTGTATACCGCGCCTATGCAGAGGAGGAGACCAGCGGCAAGTGATCACCGATTGGAACGGAGGGAGGTGAGTTGTTGTATACAGCGCTTCCTGCTGCGCTCACTCTGCAGCAGAGGGAGGAGCACAGAGGGCTGCCCTGAAGAAGAAGGGAGGGAGAACTCAGGCCGCTCTCCCCAGGCTGACTCCACCCTCCATTATGGGGGGAGGGCGCATACCTATCTAGCCTATACTGGGGGCAGCTACCTATTATTATTATTATTATTATTATTATTAATTATTGTATTTATAAAGCGCCAACATATTACGCAGCGCTGGACATTAATTTAGGTTACAGACAATATTTAGGGGTGACAAACAGCAATATGACAATACAGGAATACAAGAAAACCAGATCACACAGCACAGATTTAGTACAAGGTGATGCTTAGTCAGTCACTGGAGGGGAGCATGATGATTGGGCAAGTTAGGTTCACTCAAATGCATAGCATGGGTGCACAGTAATGGAGGTGCATGATCAGGTAGGACACAAAAGGAGGAGGACCCTGCCCAAAGGCTTACAATCTAGAGGGAGAGGTAGGGACATGAGAGGTAGGGGACCAGAGTTCAGCTGTGGGTTTAGAGCAATTGTGAGGGGTGGTAGGCCTGAGTGAAAAGGTGAGTTTTGAGGGCCTTCTTGAAGGTGTTGAAGGAGGGGGCTGCCCTAATGGGTGGAGGAAGGGAGTTCCTTAGTGTTGGAGCGGCTCTTGAGAAGTCTTGGAGGCGTGCATGGGACTGGGTGATGCGGGGGGACGGTCAGGCGAAGTTCATTGGAGGAGCGGAGTGAGCGGCTTGGTGTGTATCTCTGAGTAAGATCAGAAATGTAGGTTGGACAGGTTTTGTGGATGGATTTGTAGGTCAGACACAATATCTTGAATCTGATTCTGGACTGTATAGGAAGCCAGTGGAGGGATTCACGGAGGGGAGCCGCCCTGGTGGAGCGATGGGAGCAGTGGATAATTCTGGCTGCCGCATTCATGATGGACTGCAGTGGGGCTATTCGGGTCATAGGGAGACCAGACAGAAGGGCATTGTAGTAGTCGAGGCGGGAAATTATGAGGGCATGGATGAGGAGTTTGGTGGTGGCAGAGGTCAGGAAAGGGCGAATCTTACAGATGTTACGAAGGTGGAAGTTGCAGGACTAATCTATACTGGGGGCAGCTACCTATTTAACCTATATTGTGGGTACATACTTATCTAACCTATACTGGGGGCAGCTACCTATCTAACCTGTATTGGGGGCTCCTATCTATCTAGCCTATACTGGGGGTACCTACCTATCCAACTTATACTGGGGACACCTACCTATCTAACTTGTACTAACAAACAAACACAGAACATTTATATCGCGCTTTTCTCCTGGCAGACTCAAAGCGCCAGAGCTGCAGCCACTAGGACGTGCTCTATAGGCAGTAGCAGTGTTAGGGAGACTTGCCCAAGGTCTCCCACTGAATAGGAGCTGGCTTACTAAACAGGCAGAGCCCAGATTCGAACCTAGGTCTCCTGTGTCGAAGGCAGAGCCCTTAACCATTACACTATCCAGCCACCACTACTGGTACTGGAGGCTCCTACCTATCTAGCCTATACTGGGGGCACCTACCTATCCAACTTATGCTGGGGACACCTACCTATCTAACCTGTACTGGGGCACCTACTTATCTAGCCTATACTGGGGTCACCTACCTATACATCTTATACTGGTGACACCTACCTATACTGGGGGCACCTACCTATCTAACCTATACTGGGGTCACCTACATATTTAACCTACATTGCAGGCACCTATCTATCTTGACAAGTAGATGTACAGAGGCGCCAAAAGGATAAAATACGCTAAAATGTTTAAAATATTCGGGTGGCGGCGGTGGACCGGCCACTCAGAAATAGACTCGATGCTGTCGCTTAAGATAAAGACAATTTATTCACATACTCCATGAACAGATCTTAAGCGACAGCATCGAGTCTATTTCTGAGTGGCCGGTCCACCGCCGACACCCGAATATTTTAAACATTTTAGCGTATTTTATCCTTTTGGCGCCTCTGTACATCTACTTGTCAAGATATCCACCCTTGGTGGTTGGAAGGGTGACAAACCCTCCTTTCCTTCTTCAGAGAGCGACATCTTAATCCTGAGTGGGGACAGGTCTAATCTCCCCACCTGCCTATATAGTGGTTGCCTAAACGGTAACCCATGTTTGTAAGTATAATACTTACTCCACACTAATTCTCCCTGATCCAATACATACTACACTATATTGGGCTCTCGGTTTCTAGGTATTACCTATCTATCTAACCTACGTTTCGAGCACCTACCTATCTAACCTATACTGGGGGCACCTACCTATCCAACTTATACTGGTGACACCTACCCATCTAACCTATACTGGGGGCATCTACCTAGCTAACCTATACTGGTGGTGCCTACCAAGCTAGCCTATACTGGTGGCAACTATACTGGCTACCTATATTGGAGGCACCTACCTAACTAACCTATACTGGGGGCACCTAACTATCTAACCAATGTTGGGGGCAACTATTCTGGCTACCTATATTAGAGGCACCCACCTAGCTAACCTGTACTGGGGGCACCTACCTATCTAACCCATACCGGGGGCACCTGCCTATCTAACCTATACTACCCTCGCCCTGGGTGCATTTTGGCCTAGAAACTACCCTGTATAGTGAATTGGCTGTGTAGTACAGCTAATTACTAGAAGATTAGTAGCAAAGAAAATATTCTCATATTTTTATTTTCAGTTATATCGGGTTTTTTTTTACATTGCATCATTCTCTAATATTTTCAGTTTACACTATTCAGCATTCTAAATGTTTTTACAGAGCAGTCTTGTGAATTATTGACCTGTCCTCTGGAGAGAAAAAGAAGATACAAAGACTGACAGTTGAGATAACAAGTTTCAGAAGACAGAGCTCTCTGCGACTTTGTAAGTCGTGGAGCTCAATGGCTTTTTTTGCATAGATAACAACTGGAGTTTCTCAACTCTTCCTGTACTGGAAACAATATTAGACTTATGTCTCTGCTCCTAATGTTTTATTTCTTAGCTGTGCTACACATGCAAATCATTATATCATAATTTTTTTCCGCTTCAGTGTCTCTTTAAAGGTGCAGAGGAAGTAGCTGCAGCTAAAAGCCTTCAAACAAATCTGATTTTTGTTAACTATTTCACCAACTTAACCTGTTTATAAATTCAGTCTTGTTATACAGAGATCTCTTCTACACTGCATAGCCAGACAAGTGATATTACTTGTTATAGCTCTATTGGCTCTGGAAATGTGTACCTATTACATAGCCGACGGGAGATTTGGGTGCAGGGTAAAGCAGGGCAAACCTTTTTTTGGAGGCCAGATTTATAACAATATCAATAAGGTCCAAATGTAGTATATTTTTGTGTATGTTTGCTATTTCTCAGTTACTGTTACAGAAAGCTGTTATTGCACATTTTGCCACATCTATAGATAAGCAAAAACACCCATTCACTTTTTAAAATACTTCATGGTGCCAGGCAGCATAAAAAAGGGGGGTAAAATGTCTGAAATTCTGTATAAGTTTTAGCATGTATCGTTCTGCACTTTTCTCCCCTTTAGAAGTTATACGATACTTTCATTCTCACTTTAGTTCTCAACTTTTCAAACCCAGTTCACCGGCAGAAAATACCTTTTCTCTGCTCCATGCGTTCGCAAGCAATGCAATCTAGAATATCAGAATGCAGTCCCAAGGCAGCAAACAAATCAAGGCTAATAGTATAGCTCCATGCTAGATTAAAGGGGAACTTCAGCCTAAACAAACATACTGTTATCAAGTTACATTGGTTATGTTAATTAGAATAGATAGGTAATATAATCTCTTACCCACCCTGTTTTAAAAGAACAGGCAAATGTTTGTGATTCATGGGGGCTGCCATCTTTGTCATGGGGGCTGCCATCTTTGTCATGGGGGCAGCCATCTTTTTGATTGAAAGGAGGTGACAAGGAGCAGGAGACACAGTTCCAACTGTCCTGTGTCCTGATAACCCCTCCCAGATGCGCACGCTAGGCTTCAAATGTCAAATTCAAAATGTAAAAAAAAAAAAATTGCACCAAAACAGCAGAATGAGAACAACAAAATCAGAAATCCCATCATGCTTTGCACAGCATCAGGGTAAAAAAGCCTGGGCAGTTTTCTTCTGTGCAGCGAAAAGTGAGGCTTGTATAAGAGAAACAAAGTTCTGATGCTGTGAAACTGTTAAAGAAACACCAAGCCTTTTCAGTGCTGCTGAGTCGATTTTTAGTCCGGAGGTTCACTTTAAGGGCAGGGAAACACCTTTTCAACATCACTGTGGGCGAGGTGACAGTCTTGAGAAGCAGCTAGCTAATATGGATTCACAAAACTACAGTGTCTGGTATACAGATTTTTAACTTCATTTGTACGATACATCTATGAAAAGGTCAGAGGTGTGATTGTGGGGACTGGGGGAACACAGTGCCATGCACTCATAAAGGTTAAAGACACCGCATTAGATGTGTGAATGGTTGTAGCATTTCAGTCGCTGTTGCTAGGAGCATCTGTTCTTTTGTGATAAGACAGAAGAACAATCAGAATGCCACACACTATCAGTCCTTGTTTTGACACCAATGCCCCTCTTTCATCCTTATCGGTCCATCAGAAAATGTGTTTATATAACTCCACATTTTATTTTTATCCTCTAATTTTATAATTCGATTTATGAAAACTACACCTTTTCCTCATGAATTATTAACCCCCCTGGCGCCAGGAGGGAGCGCAGCAGTTTTTTTTTTTCTTATATCATGTAGCGAGCCCAGGGCTCGCTACATGATAGCCGCTGCTCAGCGGCATCCCCCCGCGCGCTTCGATCGCCTTCAGCGATCTCCGATCAGGAAATCCCGTTCAAAAAATGGGATTTCCTGGAGGGCTTCCCCCGTCGCCATGGCGACGGGGCGGGATGACGTCACCGACGTCGGGACGTCATTGGGAGTCCCGAACCACCCCTCAGCGCTGCCTGGCACTGATTGGCCAGGCAGCGCACGGGGTCTGGGGGGGGCGTGACGGATAGCGGCCATCGAGCGCGGGGCGGTGGCGATTGGTGTGCTGACGCAGCTAGCAAAGTTGCGGGGTTACCGCCAAGGAGGTTAAAGGGGTTCTGTGGACCTTTTTCTAATTGCAATTTAAATTAATTGATATGTTCCTTTTTTTTTTTTGTTTCAATAACATTATTATTGAGTTTTGTAAAACAATTGAAATATAATCATAACATACATGAACATTAATGGAGGTAAATTGACAATGAACTGGAAATATTTAAGTGCAGTTCCATGGCAAAACCACTCATGACGTTCAAAGGGAATTAACCTCTTGAGGACCATGGTGGTAAACCCCCCTAGTGACCAGCCTAATTTTACATTAATTGGCCACTGCAGCTTTAAGGCCAAGCTGCAGGGCCGTATACCTCTGCACACAAGTGATCTCCCCCCCCCCTTTTCTCCCCACCAACAGAGCTCTCTGTTGGTGAGGTCTGATCACCCCCCCCTGTGTTTATTGTTTTTTTATATAAATATTTGTTTGTTTGTTTTTTAAATATTTTTTGACATTTTCTTTTATTTTTATTTTCTAAATCCCCTCCCTCCCCCCAGCCGGCCAATCACGGCGATCGGCTGTCATAGGCTTCTGCCTATGAGAGCCGATCGCTCTCTTGTCCCCCATGGGGACAGCCGTGTCACACGGCTGTCCCCAGTGCAGCGCTGCTGCTGATCGCAGCGCTGCACATGTAAATACACGGCGGTTTCGCCGTGTAACAGTCTCCCGAGCGGCAATCGCCGCTCGGAGACTGAAGGCGGAGCTCAGCTCCGCCCACAAAGCGGGAGATGCGCGCGCACAGTGCGCGCGATCTCCCGTAAACTGCTGCCCCAGGACTTTCCGCCAATTGGCGTTAGCTGGTCCTGGGGCTGCCGCCCCGGCCACGCCTACTGGCGTGACGCGGGCGGCAAGCGGTTAAAGCTACAATGCATCTAATTGCAATATTCTTGGTTGATAATGAGCATACAGTTAATACATATCTTAATGTTGTTATAAGCAAGCACGATTTGCGTGATAAATTGTTTAGGGTGACACTCCTGTCCATTCATAGGACCACAAGGTGGCTGGACAGGGGCCCACCCCTTGTTCAGAATAGCGTTACTGGTGACAACCCCCCAGTGGGAGCAGGTAGGATTTTCTGATCAGTGTAGTGTAGGCATAGTATAGGTGCAGGGATGCCAATGTAGGAGTAATCCTGCGCTAGGAATGTACGGAACTGAGAGGGGGAAGAGACAGGGAGAAAAAGAAAAGAGGAGGGAAGAAGAAGTTTAGTCAATAGGAAGAGGGAATAAGAAGTAGGAGGAAATCGAAACAGAAGCATAGGGAGGTATGAGGCGGGGAAACCACACAGCCCGACCAATCGTAGCTAAAGAGAGGAACGGGACGAACCAAAGAGTCAGGCAAGATTATAGATTATTCACCCTGGAGCTGCCCTCTGAACCTAGAAGATATTGCATAAAAGGTAGCCATATTTTATTGAATTTAGTTATTTTGTCTAGCATTCTAGCTCTTAGCTTTTCAAAGAAGAGTATATAGGACAATCTGCTTCTGACTAAGTCAAATGATAAGGGAAGTGTTCGCCAAGCAGCAGCTATGGTTAGCTTAGTGGCAGTAAAAATATAGAAGATGAGAGCATTCTGTGCTTTAGTTAAATCAGGGTAGGGGAGCCCTAACAACACATGTGCTAGATCTCTGGGAACTGGTTTGTTGATTAGGGAGGAGGCCCAGGTGCAGACTCTCATCTAAAGCCGGGGAACCTTGGTACATTTCCACCAAATGTGATCCTGAGTCCCTGGGATACTACAGCCCCTGAAGCAGAGTGAGGAGGCGTTTCTGTTATATTTTGCTATACAAGAGGGGACTAGGTACCATCTAAGAAGGAGCTTATAATTGACTTCAATTAGATTAGCGTTCACAGAAATTTTAGGAATATTCGTCCATATAGCTGACAAATCGTCAGGTTCTAAAGTAGTTCCCAGTTCTTTAATAAGTACAACATTTTTTTTTTTACCTCTCTTGTGTTGAAAAAGCTGTGCTGTCTCTCTCCTGCTCTTTTATTTCTAATCTTTCTCTTTCTAATTATTCGTCTTGTTGATGTTCTGTGCATGCAGAGTGTCACAGAGCAAGCGGGAAGGTTAGGGAGAATACTGCCCTCCAGGTGGATCGCTCGATGACATGCCTCTGTACGCACGCTACACTCTCAACATATGTAGACATTATTGTCCACCATGGCCAAGTTTAATCTAGCGTGTCCACCTAGCTTACAATATACCAATTTCTTTCTCAGAAATGCCCAGCAAGCTGCAAACCAAACTGGAAAGATTGTTTTTAATAACATTTACTAAATTACTTCTGTATGGCTTATACGTGTCACAACAATGTTTTTCTAACAAAGATGGAATTTCACTTTAAACAGCCTTAAAATATAGTGGACTTGCCAGATGAGCTTGGTAGTATTGCCATGCACAGGCATTGCACAGCAACCAGCACTGTGCACCGTAAGTTACCCTATTAGCAAGACCTGTGGTACTCAAATAGTGTGACCGTTGCTAAGGTAACATGCGCTACTAAAGGTGGCCATACATGGTACAATTTTTCATTTTTTTTCGATTAGATAATTTAGTTTGACTATTCCGTTAGCCCGAATATAAAGATTTTTCCAGCATGCTCGATCTGATTTTTCTCGAAAAAACGGCATAATCGTTCAAATTTCTTGATCGAAAAAAAAATATTTTCAACTTTTATTTGATTCGATCATTTAGATCGAATAAACGGGATAATCGAACGTTTTTATTGTACCATGTATGGCCACCATAATGATGATGCGCAAGCGCCCACTATTTGTGATTGCATTTTGTATTGCAGTCAGCCCCGACTTCCGACTTCCGATATTTAACAGGCACTGCGGGAGCCCTTTCTTAAAGAGACTCTGTAACAAATTTTTCAGCCTTAGTTCTTCTATCCTATAAGTTCCTATGCCTGTTCTAATCTGCTCTGGCTTACTGCAGTCTTTCCTAACTGCACTGTCTCTGTAATAAATCAATGTATCTTTCCTCTGTCCTGTTTGTCGGGCTAAAGCTTGATTGTGTGGAATGTGCAGGGCTGCTTGTGATTGGTAGAAGCGATACACACCCTCTGCAGGCCCCCTGCATACTCTGAATGACTCACACACTATGCTTAGCTGAGCCTATTAGAAGCTGGTTAGTTTGTTTGTAAACACTGCCTAAAACTGTTAATTACAAGCCAGGATTGCAGCAGAGAGTGGCAGAAACAGCACAGAGGGGCACAGGAGAAAATAATGAATAGAATGGTATGCTTTTTATTGTAAGAATATTAGAGTACAGATTCTCTTTAACAATGTTTCCTGGGTGCCTATGGTGGTGCCCAAACTTTGGCTGCTAGTGGGCGCCCACATTTTTAAGTTTCCATATCAAAGCTTATGACACCATGGAAAGAAAAGGTAAATCTTTTAGGCTACTCTTTAGCAAATTCATTACTATAAATACATACTGAAAATAAGGTGACATTAATCTTACCGTTCTTAATATTTGCTGGTGGGCTTATATGTAAACAAAACTCCCAGAAATCAGGGCAGCAGTCTGACACTGTTCGATTGCAGAATAGATCACAGTAGCAGATGGTGTCCATATAGGGCATTGTACAGACATCATTTCTTCCAGGGCAACAAGAATCTCTCCTCTGGCAGTATGAACCACCTGGATCTCTAATGCCAAGGGTGTGAAGTCCTGGGGCCAGCTCACGTCGGGTGCGAGACCTGTGGCTGGTGACGTCTTCAATCACACCGACGCAGAGCAGAAGTGAAGCAAGGAGAAATATCTTCATCCTCGGGGAATGGTGTCAAAGTTCCTGAAAAAGAAGCAAATTATGAAGTAATCTTGAAAGAAAAGGTTACTGCCTTGAGGTCTTGACAGTTCAAAGCAGAGCTGAGATCCCCAAGTCATGTCTAGGTAACATGGTGTATTTGACCAAAGACTGAATTTTCATCTTTGTAAGATATAAAACTTTTTCACACAAATAACTACGGAACTCCGTAGTATCACTATATCCTGAGTAGAACTCCAGGTTTGCATACTATAAGACAAGACAAGACAAATAACATTTATATTGCGCTTTTCTCCTTGCGGACTCAAAGATGCAATATGCGGTTGTATATTCAACACTATTAACCCAGTTTGTTTAACTGGATGACATATTGTTTTCAAAACATTTTTGTTAATGGAAGACATTTCCGTTAATAAAGATGTTTTGAAAACAATATGTCAATCCCTGTTTTGAAATCATTGCTAAGAAATGACCTCCACTGCCTCAATGCTGTAAAAGTCATGCAATGCATTTGAAAGTGCCTTTTTTTGAAGATCTAAAGGAGGAGCAATGCATTGACATGACATCATGACACTTAGCTTAATGCCATAACCTAACAAGCAGTCTAAAGGCTCGTACCCTCTATGTGATTTTGCAGACAATTTTTCCGATGATCGGCGATATTTTTCTGTGTGATGAGCGATTGTTTCTGCGATCTCCTGATGTAGGTACATGTGCACGATCACGCAAACGGCTCAGTGATAATGAACATCATGGCGGATCTGAGATTACCCGACCACTCTGCGCAAAGTACCATGATCTATTGATCGTGTAACATCACGTAACGTCGTGTGCACCCGCCAGTAGAAAGGTGGATCGGGGAAAGCTCGACATGGGGTAACGTAGCTGTATTGCTCTTCCTGCGTCTTTACGGTGAGGATTCAGCTTTAGACCTTACTTGAGGCACATAACAGCCCTGCATAAAACAACCTAGAAATATTGCTGACAAACAGTTCCAGCACTGCCTTCTACACTTGGTTATACAAACACTCGAGTGATCCTGAAGATGAAATTTTTGTTTCTGTAATACAGATGACAATCCCTTTAAAAAAAAAAAAAAAAAAAAAGAGTAAAATCCCTTTGCCCCTAATTTCACTTTAAATGACAACTGAAGCTAGAAGGATATGGAGGCTGCCATATTTATTTCCTTTTAAGCCATACCAGTTGCCTGGCTATCCTGCTGACCCTCTGCCTATAATACTTTTAGCCATAGACCCTGAACAAGCATATGCAGATCAGGTGTTTATGACATTATTGTCAAATCTGAGAAGATTAGCTGCATACTTGTTTCTGGTGTTATTTATACACTACTTCAGCCAAATAGATCAGCGGGGCTACCAGGCAACTGGCATTGTTTTAAAGGAAATAAATATGGCAGCCTTCATATATGTCTCACTTCAGTTGTCCTTTACATGTGTCTGTTTGATATCATTTGTTTCAGAAGTACAGTGGAACCTTGGTTTGCAAGTGTAATTTGTTCCGGAAACATGCTTGTAATCCAAAACACTCTTATATCAAAGATAATTTCCCCATAAGAATTAATGGAAACCCAGTTGATTTGTTCCACAATCAAAAGATAGTTATAGTAAAATAGTATAAAATAAAAATGCAAACAAGACTTTAACTATAACTAACAGAATCATTGCCATTTGTTGGCTCGCCCCAACCTTTTTTCTTCTGTGTGGCTTTAACATGGAACTTATCCATTGACAGTTACTTTTGAGGATTTTGTGGAAATGTGACTTTGCACAGTCTCTACACTTAGATTAAGTATGATTAAGTACAATCTTGCAGCTCCAAAGGGAGAGGAACTATCGGCTCAGTTGTGATGCTGTAACGCATGTATACTTTTTTTTGCTTGTATATCAAGTCAAAATTTCACAAACTTTTTTGCTTGTATTGCAAAACACTCTTAAACCAGGTTACACTCAATCCAAGGTTTTACTGTGTAAGAAAAATTACTTAAAGAGACTCTTAAGCGGAAAAAAAATGATGATATAATGATTTGTATGTGTAGTACAGAAATAAAACATTAGGAGCAGAGACATAAGTATAATATTGTTTCCAGTACAGGAAGAGTTAAGAAACTCCAATTCTTATCTATGCAAAAGAGCCGTTGAGCTCCATGACTTTCAAAGTCATAGAGAGCTCTGTCTTCTGAAGCTTGTTATCTCAACTGTCAGTCACTCTATTTTCTTTTTCTCTCCAGAGGAGAGTTCAAAAGTTCACTGGCCTGCTCTGTAAAATCATTTACAATGCTGAGTAGTGTGTAAACTGCAAATATTAGAGAATGATGCACTGTTATAAAAACACTATATAACTGAAAATAAAAATATGATAATATTTTCTTTGCTATTAATGTAATTATCTGTACTACAAAACCAATTCATTATATCATATTTTTTTTTCACCTCAGCGTCTTTTTAAAGGACCACTAATGTAAAAAAAAGATAGCAATAATTAAAATACATGTCTATTAGAGATGGCCCGAACGGGTTACCGGCGAACTTCCGTGGTTCGCGATCACGGAGAACCGCTAACTTTTCCGGAAGCTCGGTTCGCAGCCATAGTGCATCATGAGGGTCAACTTTGGCCCTCTACATCACAGTCAGCAGGCACATTGTAGCCAATTAGGCTACACTCCCTCCTGGAGCCCCACCCCCCCTTATAAAAGGCAGGCAACATCAGGCTTTTTACTCACTTGTGTGCCTGCAGTAATTAGTGAAGGGATAGCTGCTGCAGACTCTCAGTCTCTCATAGGGAAAACTTAGTTAGGCTCTTGTAGGCTTGTTAGCTTGCTCCTTGCTGATTCTTATTGCTAAAAAAGCACCCCACAACAGCTCTTTTGAGAGCTAATCTTGTTCTTGTGGTCTATTTTTTTTTCTGTGTGTCCCACTGACACTTGTGTTGCATAGACAGCCTTGCTAATTCTTACTGTGTGTGCCACTGCCAGGCCCAGCACATTCAATGACTACTACCTGTGTGTGTGACAGGTGCACATTGTAATACCCACTGCATATACCTACCTGTTGTTCACTGTGCACCCACCCACCTACGTGAGTGCACGCAGTGTCACTGTGCCTGTCCGGTACCTGTCTGTGTGTGACAGGTGCACATTGTAATACCCATCACTGCATATACTTACCTGACAGTCACTGTTGTTCTATCATTGAGCTACCACAGCCCGACCATATGGGCTTGAAAACCGCCACGGCCTGCACTCTGGCCATGGTGCGCACCAGTCCAGCACGGCCGTCACAACACAAACAGCTGTTTGCGGTGCGTTACACCGTGAGTTTGGTGTGTCAGTGTGAAGCAGTGCTCTAATTACACTCCCTGATAGATGTATACACATGCAAGATGTTTTAAAGCACTTTAGGCCTGCAATTTAGCATGCAATGTGATTTCTGCCCTTAAAACGCTGCTTTGCATCAAATCCAGATTTTTCCCCGGACTTTTGGCGTCCATCCCACTCATCCATGCCCCCCTCCAGGTGTTAGACCCCTTGAAACATCTTTTCCATTACTTTTGTGGCCAGCATAAATTTTTCTAGTTTTCAAAGTTCGCCTCCCCATTGAAGTCTATTGCGGTTCGCGGAAGTTCGCACGAACCAAACTTTTGCGGAAGTTCGCGAACTGAAAATCGGATATTCGAGCCATCTCTAATGTCTATGCATTCATGTATAAATGTTGATTTTCTTTCAGAGTTAAATGAAATATAAATTATCTTTTTCCTAGAGGAACTCAATGCCAGGCTATTATAATAATCAGGTACTGATATTTGTCCTGATGAAGTGAGCTGTACTTGCTCACGATATGTATTGCCTTGTGAAAATAAACTTAATTTCTTACTCCATATCCATTGTCATCTCTAAGTTTTTTTTTTTTCCATTTTAACAATTTTAATGTGTTTTATCCTTCCTGGGTGCTTCTTTCCACCGCTGTGCCTGGAATAAGAAGGTGCTTCTGGTGGCAGTTCTAGGCCAGTGATCTGCAAACTTAGCTCTCCAGCTGTTGAAGAACTACAAATCCCACAATGCATTTGCCTTTATGGATTACGACTGTGGCTGTCAGACTCCTGCAATGCATTATGGGACTTGTGGTTCCTTAACAGCTGGAGAGCCAAGTTTGCAGATCACTGTTCTAGGCAGAATACTTTACCCCTATAGTCCCAAGTCTTTGTGCTTGTAATGTTGCTTGCATGTATGCTGGTAAAATGTATGCACTGTGAGCACACATAAACAGGCTCCAGATCTTTCTGAGTGCTGCATCAAAGCTTTATATTACGCGATACAGAAAAAAAAAAACTATAAGAACGTCACATGAGCGCCACATCTGCCTGCTGCAAGGGAAATATGAGGAATGGGCATCAGTGTGACCCAGGTGCTCAAAGGATCAGTGGACACTTCATTCAGGTGTGTCCTAATCCTTTTTAGTTGATCCTAGTATGTTTCAGAAAGTAGGATGTGTGTACCCAATTAGAAGAATGGTTTCACTTGTCCCTTCAGGGCTACATTTTAAAGGCCATAGACACTTGTAACATTTCCTTACTCTGTAAAATGAGTCATTTTATACAGCTGTTTCATATAGTAAATCTATACTGTAAACAGAGGCTTACTTTGTGTTTACTTGTTTTTTTATTATTGTAGGTCTCTTCACATAGTCATTTAAGGACACAGTGCTGAGCTCATAGCTAGCTGCAAAGAGGAAAGTGGAGCAACACCCTCACATCTGGCAAGTCACAGGTGAGCTGTCAGAATGTTAAGAATGGCAGATAGTTCCAACAAGGCACTGATCAGCTTGGGGGCAACCTATAACCTTTAGCAGAGGTTTTCCAAACAGACATGTAAGCGGTATGCAATACATAAATCCTGATTACGGCACATACCTTCTGCAAAGGAGGTAGTGAACTCGCTGCCGTCAGACTACATTTAGCCTTGCAATTTTATGGATGTAGAAACTAGTTAAAGTGTAACATTAGGGACACATTACAAAAGTAAGGGGCCCAATGAAGCTATAATATAGTAGATAATGCTTAAAGGACACCCGAGGCGAAAATAAACTAATGAAATAAACGATTGTATCTATCTTCCTTCTCCTAAAAATGACTTTTTAAGATATTCAAACACTATTGTCTAAACGACATGCCCTATAGGTACATAAAAAGTAGTATTCACTTTATTGTAAAAAATATATAGTTTAAAAAAGGGACACCACTATGTATTTGTGTGTCTCAAGTGAAAATCCTATATAGGGAACTGCAATCATCAACCATGGGGGTCCTGGCTGATCCACCTCCACTTGTAAGTAGTAACAAAGTGGGGTGTAGCTATCCCACAGATAGGTTGCTCAATTCACTGAAAGAGAAGTATGGGACCAGAGTGTGACGGTCCAAAGTCATATATCAAATGCTAGCTGCAGGCACCTCAAAAAATATTGATCCCATACGACTCCAAAGTGGGGAGGTAATAGAAAGAGGAACTACAAAACGTGCATGGTGCTGTACATAGACCTTAATATGATCACATTTCACCTAAACGGCTTCCTCAGAAAGTGCTATACATATATACAAAGTGCTATACAACATACACATTCCACCATATTTACAAGTATTACACATTGCCCCCCATAGTATAGCCCAAGTCAGAGCTCTCACTTGCGCTATACTATGGGGGGAAATTGTAATACTTGCAAATATGGTGGAATGTGTATGTTGTATGTTTGATAATAAAGTGTATACTACTTTTTATGTACCTATAGGGCATGTCATTTAGACAATAGTGTTTGAGTATTCTATTCCCTGGTACCTCCTTTTTCAGTCAGTGTTTTATTATTTTTAAGATATTCCACAGTTTTACTTTATGTTTAAATATACATTTTAAGTTTTAACTGTTTTATTGTTTTTGCTCAATGACACATTCATTGAAGTATGCCAGAGCTAAAATCTATGAACAATTCACCCTTTTTATCTCTTTCCTGCGCTCAGAAGCCATTTTCTGCTAGGAAAGTGTTTTATAGTCGGACTTTCTTATCAGTGTAGTCACTTCCTGTCTGAGTCAGGACTGAGCCAGCAACTTACATACCTGATATTTAACTCTTTCAGGCAGAGAAAGAAAAAAAGGAACTCAGCATAGTTATTGGTGTGCTAGGCACTGTACATAGACCCCATGTCTATCTTATGTCACATGTCACTTCGGGTATCATTTAACTCTCGATATAGCTGGCACTATTATAATATTATAATCATCACCCAATGTGTTCAATTTACAATTAAAACAAACAATAATCATGTTTCTATACAAGCCTTACACAGTGTTTGGGACTGTTTGTCTTGTCACTAAGTGTAGCGCCTGACTCTAAAAGAGTTAATACCAAATCAGCTGCTAGTTTGAGAAAAGGGGAGGCCCTCGCACCAATGAAATTGACATAAATGTGTGAAAAGCTTCTAACTGCGCTACCGGATAATACCAGGTTGACAATAGTAAATCCAACATAATAAGGAATTAAATCTTATTGCTACAGGACTACCAAAGTGGATATTCACTAGGTAGCAATAATTTGCAGTTTAATAGTTCTGTGGTTAAATATCACAAATACGATAACAGTAAATTATATAATGGCAATTCACAATTCTTTATATAGTATAAAAATTCAATCACCCTCCATGCGATAAAAAAAGTTTGTAAGGTCTGCCAAGAAAATCAGTAAAAATCAAAAATTAGGAAATCCAGAATGTCCCAAAAAATTTAAAAAAAAAAACATCCAATCATGAATCCGATCCTGAAGTTTGTACTCCAAATTATGCTATTTGGTCTTCAGTGTATAGATGGATGAGATGGCAATCAATATCTTAATGTGCAACTATAGTTATATACTTTTAGAAATACATTGATAGGTTCACAATCATTGAATCAGTTGCCCGAGATTATTGGTCTCCCAGGTGGTGTCTCCAATGTTTGTGTATCTTTGGTAGGTGGTAATACACCCTCATTCTGGGGTATATCCCTATATAAATATGTCAATTCTTCTTGGTTGATAATGCTTTGTTCCTTGCCATTTCTCAGAAAGGTTTCAAGCTCTTTGAGGAACTGCATGGTGGAATTTATAGACAATGTCTTATACATCGTCCCATCAATCAATTGTCTTTCAGCCTCTTGTTTAAAGTCAGCAATATCTTGGATAACCAGTCTTCCATCCTGAATGAATGGAAGTGGACGGAGCCTAATGGAATATAGCATCTACCAAGCAAACAAGCAGCTAGCTCTGATAAATGGGAGGCAGACCTCCCAAAACATGTAAGTGAAAGCTGCAATAGTGACTTCACTACACTACTACCCAGCTAAGTTCCTGTCAGGAGTACAACCAGTGGTGTGCGCTGGGCACCATACCACTTGTGAACTAAGGAGGGAGCAGAGGATGGAGAGGAGCAAAGCAGGTTATCTCCGAAGCTGGGCGCCATCATAGCAGCAATGATATGATGCACACCCCGCGTAGCTATGGTGGCTACCAGACCCCAAATTATATCTTCCTCCGAGTTGCTACAAATGGTAGGGGGAATAGTATTTAACCTCCTTGGCGGTAATGACGAGCTCAGCTCGTCCATTACCGCCGGAGGGTGCCGCTCAGGCCCTAGTGGGCCGATTTTCTTCACTTTTTTTTAAAACACGCAGCTAGCACTTTGCTAGCTGCGTGTTTAGGACGATCGCCGCCGATGCGCCGCTACCCGCCGCGTTACACGCCCCCCCCCCCGAGACCCAGTGCGCAGCTTGGCCAATCAGTGTCAGGCAGCGCTGAGGGGTGGAGCGGGACTCCCGATGATGGGGGAAGCCCTAAAGGAAATCCCGTTCAGAAATTGGATTACCTTATGGGCATATGCGCCGGCGGGGATTGGAGGGGTGGGAGGGATGCCGCAGGGAGGGGGCAATCATGTAGCTAGCACTAGGTGATGTGCACTACATGATTTAAAAAAAAATTAAATACTGCCGCGCCGCCACCCTGGCGCATTTAATAGAATGCCAGGGTGGTGGCTGGATGGTGTAATGGTTAAGGGCTCTGCCTCTGACACAGGAGACCGGGGTTCGAATCTCAGCTCTGCCTGTTCAGTAAGCCAGCACCTATTCAGTAGGAGACCTTTGGCAAGTCTCCCTAACACTGCTACTGCCTATAGAGCGCGCCCTAGTGGCTGCTGCTCTGGCGCTTTGAGTCCGCCAGGAGAAAAGTGCAATATAAATGTTTTTTTTCTCTTTTGTAAAGATGCCTCTGAGTTTAGCGGCAGCAGGTAGAGCCGTCACTCGGCTCTCTCCACGCCACACTGAGCGGCACCACCACAATATGTACTCGGAGAGGAGATGCATGGAGAGCTGGACATGTTACCAGTGGCAGCGAGCACTCTCTCTCAAAGCCACCAGCCGGAGCTAGCAAGATTGAGTCACTCCAGCAAGCCACAGCAATCCTGTGAACTTGGGACACCAGACTTGGAAGTTGCATACCACCATTCAGTTTGCATGAACTCTGCTGGCTGCTAAGGACTCTTAACCCCTTTTACCAGCCGCTCATGATCAAGCACACTTTTATGTGAGACATATTTGAATGCAGCAAACATCCAGTTGCTCATGCTACTGTGAACTTGACACTCGTGTTTTATTTTTTATACCAATCAAAGAAAATACAGAATTTTGCACCACCTTCAGTGGTGTAAATATTGTAGACCCAATATCAATAATATGTCAACATGGAAGCATATTTTATCCACTGGGATTACTCCACTTAAAATAGAGAGAACAGGTAGGACCCTGCAATGTGGAGAAGATGAAGTCAGTGAGCTAGCTGAGGCCTGGTCAAGCAAAAGACTAGCAGGGCAAGAGACAGGCAAGAGGTCAGTACTGGCTGCAGGCAGGCAAAGCATGATAAATAGCTGAGGTCAGTATCCAAGTAACAGATCAAGAGTTTCAGACAAGACTGGTGATCAAGAGAAGTAATATGAGCCTTGGAAATATTACCTAGAACCACTCATAACCAGAGCCGGGACAAGGTCCTCCAGCACCCAAGGCTGAGACATCAAAGTGCGCCCCTCCATCCCTCCCACCCCAGCCGTCACACACTGATTGCTATTAGACTAAGAGGCTCCCCAGGGCCCCCAACACCTTAATCTCTAGTTATATGGCTTGTAGTCACTTTTATGTATCTCCTTTTCTTATTTCTTTCTGCTTCAAACGCAATTAGGAATGACAGCTGAATGAATTGTGCGCCCCCTCCTACACTGCGCCCTGAGGCTGGAGCCTCTCCAGCCTATGCCTCGGCCCGGCTGAGGCTGGAGCCTCTCCAGCCTATGCCTCGGCTGCTCATAACTAACAGAACTGAGTACTGCATAAACTTTCAGACATGCGTATGCACATGCAATAGTTTCCACCCAGGTGCGTGCCCCAGCCATACCCAGGACACCTAGGAACATGCATGTTTAGGATGGTATACCGAGCTGTAGGATGGTGATTAAGATGAGCAGGAATTTCTGCGCACAAGTAATCATATTGTTATGTCTCCTTCAGTAAAATAGCACAGTGAAATTAGCTAAACCAGATGAAGGTACTGTCTTTGTCACTTTACACAATAATGAATGAATTAATTCACAAGACAAGAAATCACACAAAACCCAGATAATCTTCCAAAGGCTCATTCAATTAATGTGGCTCTTACAACAAATCTAAAAGAAATCATGGACAGGTATATATGTGTGTGTGTGTATATATATATATATATATATATATATATATATATATATATATATATATATATATACATATATACATACATATATATATATATACACAGTATATATAACGTATATATTCTGAACAAGTCTCTGGTACTGTGATCATGAATACATTAAGCCAAATTAAGGCATTCTGCACCATTTAAAGTTGGAAATGTGTGGTTTTAATAACTGATCCAGAAACAAGTCAGTGAAATATCTGCCTATAGAATCCATAATTCCCAGCAAAGGCAGTAATCCCTGGATTGTGGAAGATTGTGCAGTATTTATCAATGTAACCCCATAAGCTCATAACACTGATGAATAGTGAGATCTATGTGCAAACAATCTTGTGCAGTAATATGGCTGGCTACAGAGAAACACTAACACTTTCCAGAGAGCGATCTTACAATGTTGTTGTTTCTTTATGTATGTATTTATGCTGTACTTGTTCCCAGAATACCTGTAGACAGGCCTACTATAAATTGTATATGTGTACATCAGTGGGGTCAACCTCTAGTGCAATCTATACGCAAACAGCCATAAGACTTCCAAGTATGTTAAGCCTATGTTCAACTGGAGCGCTCCTCAACTGTTCCAAATAAGCTTTCTTACCATACTTGGAAGTTCTATGGCTGGACGCTTAAGAGCTCAGGGGGTTCAGCTTCAGTGAAATAATGCATTACTGAGGCAGTGATACAATTCACCATGGACTTGTGTCTGCAGGCCTTTTCACTTTTTTTAATGTTCTTGGCACTAGGGCAATTTACATTACAGTAACGCTAGTAAATTGTATGTTTATTGAATTAATAATTCTAGTGCCTTGGTTTTGCATGATTCATGTAAACATTCTTCAAATACTTCTTTCTACAGTCTTTTTTGACAATTCGTGTTATGATTCAGTTTGTATACCAATTTTAAAAGGTGTGTGTGTATATATATATATATATATATATATATATATATATATATATATATATATATATATATATATATACACATATACATATATGCATATACATATATACATATGTTTATATACATATTGCAAAGTGTTGAAAAGGGCTAGAGTTCCCATTGGCAGGATTATTCTCACTTCCTGTTTATGGGACTCCAATAGACTTCAATGACTTTCACATTAACTATGGAGGTCTTGTGTCTGCAGGCCATTTCACTTTTTTTAATGTTCTTGGCACTAGGGCAATTTACATTACAGTAACGCTAGTAAATTGTATGTTTATTGAATAAATAATTCCAGTGCCTCGGTTTTGCATGATTCATGTAAACATTCTTCAAATACTTCTCTCTACAGTCTTTTTTTGACAATTAGTGTTATGATTCAGTTTGTATACCAATTTTAAAAGGTATGTATATATATATATATATATATATATATATATATATATATATATATATATATATATATATATATATATATATATATATATATATATATATATATATATGAATACATATATACATATACATATATACATATATTTATATACATATTGCAAAGTGTTGAAAAGGGCTAGAGTTCCCATTGGCAGGATTATTCTCACTTCCTGTTTATGGGACTCCCATGGACTTCAATGACTTTCACATTAACTATGGAGGTCTCAGGGATGACAACAATATTAATTTGAAAGGGCTGCTAACCCCTCCCCATTTTACAAAAACAATAAATAAAAATATTGACATTATCTCTGCCTCTTTCAGAGAGAATTTACTCATTTCCAGACTAGTAGAGAGGGAAACTTACCAGACAGGGGCACAGAAAACGATACAAGACCAAAACCCCCTTTCCACATTATAAAAAACAAAAATGAATCAGTGGCTTTATATCTACTATTGGCTCTGATATGTTTCCATCAAAGTTAAGCAGTGCTGAGATACACGTTATTTGCACCCTGTTTGTGCATTTGGTAGAATTCCACTAATGCCATCAGTTTCTGTTATGTGCTTTTTTGGGCATAGGGAGATATCTGGCATTCCTCGGGCCTACTAAGGGATAAAATTGTTCATTTCTCAAGCTGCTTCTCATACACACTGTCCTCTATGGAAAGTTAAAATGTATCTGCAATGTGATGGCTGGATATGCTTCAAATTGTTTGTTATTATTATTGATTCAGCAATTCCTTAGCGCTTTGCAAAACCTTTAGCCACCTATAGTCACCCCGTGCAACACATTCTCACAGGTGTCCATGGCATCAGGGTCAAGACTGATAAAATATATCAAAGCCTTTATTCTCTTTCCACAATCTAAAAGTCCAGTTAAAATCCCTTACATAGCGGGTCCCTGCAAACAGGACCCACGTGCATGTAACCACTAATTGCTTTCCGCAGATGCATAAGGTATGTGCTTGCCCGCCCTCCAGGCTCCAGCCCAACCTAGGTTTCACTGCTACGGCGTCTTCAGGAGTTATTATTGATTGGGGGAGTTGCTGGTGCTGTATTGATTAATAATAATAATATCCATATATTTAACTATTAAAGAGTTACTCCACTTCAGTACTATATATACTGTATATTCTGGCGTATAAGACAACTTTTTAACCCTTGAAAATCATCTGAAAAGTCAGGGGTCATCTTATATGCCGGGTGTCATTGATGCCGGGTCATACGCCCTATCCTGTTACCGACTTTCAGATCTCACTGCTGTGGACTGTAGTGAAGCGGCGCAGGCACACATGTGCGAGATCTGAGAAGCAGAGGAGGAAGTAAATAGGATACAAGGGTGGGCCAGAAGGGTGAAAGAAGTGTGTTTTATGGGGACAGAGCAATCTATTCTTCCATACCTCTCTAAAAAACAGGGAGAGCTGACCAATCCACTTAGGTAGAGGGAGAGTTGAACAATCCAACCAGTCAATTGCCTATATATATGGTATACTGTATATACTGTATATCATGCAGGACGATATGACCACAAGGATAATATAATTATTGTATAGTCTTAAATACTATCACAGACATAGCAGTGTAATACAGTGTGCTAAGATGCTTGCAATATATACAAATATTTAGTAAGGATTATTATCCCTTTGGGCAGTTTTCCCCACAGTTGATTAGAGTCTCAGCAGCAGCATGGTTTGATTGTTAGCTGGCATATGCACATAAGAGGTTATTGGCGCTGAAGTATCTGCACCCTGTTTGTGCATTTGGTAGAATTCCACTAATGCCATCAGTTTCTGTTATGTGCTTTTTTTAGGCATATAGAGATATCTGGCATTCCTCAGGCCTACTAAGGAATAATTGTTGGTAGTGCTGGTGTTCGAATTCGGCATATTAACACCAGAACACTGCAGGACACCATACTTCAGCACCATTTCAGTACCAAACAAGCGGACAGAGGCAGTTCACTTACATGCGCTTCATAGTGCATTTCCCATGACTCCTTCTTCCAAAGTCAGAAGTCTTGGAGTCACCTGAAATGTGCCGTGAAAAGCGCAAGTAAGTGAACTCTCCCCGACCCTGTCCCCTTGTTAGATACTGAACTGGTGCTGAAGTGAGGTGGTGGTGCTGAAGCTGTTGTGCAAGTGTAGGCACCACAGCATATGCTGTGATAATGTTTTTCTGAGGGCCCTTTCACACCAGGGGACTTTTTCGGCGTTTTAACGCCACAGCCGAAGTTGGCGTTTTCCAAGGTAAAATGAAAGTCCATAGACTTTCATTTTACCTTTCACATCTAACTCGGCATTTTGGAGCGTTGCGTTTCAACGCTCCCAGGAGCTTTTTCAGGGCTGTTTACAGCCGAAGTTGGCTGTTGGCGTTTCAATGATAGTCAATGGAAAACGCCAACTTCAGCGTTTTCAAAGCGTTTTACAGCTGACTTGTTCACTTATTTTTATAGAAGAAAAAAAAAAGGACGTTTTCATATGAGCTGTAGAACGCTTTGAAAATGCTATGTATTGGCGTTAAGCAAAAGGCTGAGTTTCAGCCTTTTCTACCGCAGCCTCTAGTGTGAAAGAGCCCTTAAGAAAGGGACCCTGAGCATAGTGCACTTAAAGGGGCACTATGGTGAAAAATTGTAAAATGTAATATATGTGCAAACATAGACAAATAAGAAGTATGTTTTTTCCAGCGTAAAATGAGCCATAAATGAATTCTCTCCGATGTTGCTGTCACTTACAGTAGGCAGTTGAAATCTGACAGAAGTGACAGGTTTTGGACTAGTCCATCTCTTCATAGGGGATTCTCAGTAAGGCTTTTATTCTTTATAAAGGTATTCCCTAAAAAAGATTTAAACAATGTTGCTGGCCAGCTTCCCTGCTTCCTACACAGTTTTTTGGCAGTTGGACAGAGCAACTGCCATTCACTATAATAATGGTTTGTAATAAGTTCTTGCTGTGAGAGCTGCATGGGATTGCAGTAGCATAAACTCTTATTCACTCAGCTCTTAGCCTATCCCCACTATGTTTTGATGTAATCCAAGTGTGGGTTGGAACCTTTTGCTACCTTATAGCAAACACTTCCTAAAACTTTCAGGCCTGATTTGCTGAACGTGACGTGTTTTCCAGTGTTCTCCAATCACACCAAGTCAACCCAAGTACATTAGGGTAAGTGGAGTTGCAGTATAAATGTATATAAATCCCGCCTTCAATAAAAAAAACATTTTTCATTTAAGTTATCTACAAAATACCTTTCCTGTACCTAGCAAGTGAAAAGGTACTATAAAGTAGGTAAAAAAAAGGTAATATCAACGTTATGTATGAGCTTATTTTGAGTACCATATATACCTATTTGCTTGTTGGGTATTGAAAATGTATTCTGCTATTGAGTTTAGAAAACTCAGAAGAAAAGTTTGTAGAACCAGGTGTATCTTAATTATTTAAAGGTCGGCTCTACATTTTTACCTCTGTTCCATTTTCTTGTTGCATTATTTTCATGCCTTTACATGCTATAGCCTTATTTAAGCACTGTTAGGTCATCTTTATTGACTCACTGGGACCTCAACATCTCCAAATATTCAAGTAATTAATTCCTAATTCAAACTATAAGGGCTCTTACTACTAGCAGCATTTTGCAATCCGTTTCCGATAACTTGTGGAACGTAAAATGTTGGGCACTCTGCAGACTGATGTAAATGACATGGGGATGTTTAGTTTGGTGTGCTGCGTTTGCGACATGTATTTTCCCGACTGCAACTGCTGCATTTTTTGTGTTCTTAGGAAAATCAAACAGCAATTGTTCGGCTATGCGGTTGTTGTGTTTTTTAGTTTTGTTTTTTGTTTTTTTTGCAATCCAGCAATTTTAAAGATTTTCACACCCGCATTTTTTCTCTCGCATTGCAAGCACATTGCTGTCATGCTAAAAACCTGTCGGATTGCGGCAGAATCGCAGTTATGGAAAAGGGTCCTATTAGTGAAAAGGAAATACATTTTAACAACTATTGTAACTCCTGCTGAGATTGAGACTGAACATGCAATATAAAGCTAGTTCCAGCACTTCCTGTGGCCAACATACCACATATTGGCAAACAGCCTAGAGATGTGTTACAGCAGGTAAGAATATTTACTGATTAAATCACTGCCTGGAAATTGATAACAGTATGAAGGTATGTAAGCAATGTTTTATTTTGATACAAGTGTGTGGGTGAATAAGCAACCCCCTCCCCTCCCTATTGAAAGCCAGTTATGTAGAACATATATATGTTAAGAAGCAAATATAGAGGATGACTTGGGCCTGTTTCTTCAAGATTAACAAAATAAACATACACACTAGCTAATGTCGTTTTTCATGAACATGTCAAGCAGTAGTTATATTCCGGCCCTTGAAGTCACATGAAAGCCACAGTCACCAGGTGACCGTTTTTTACTGAGTGACATACAGTTCCTGGTATGTCTGAAGGCTTTGTGCAACAGCGATCCGAGTCCCAGCTATGTGTTGTATTTGTTGTACATTAACAAAGAGGAGGATCAAACTGTGCCATTGCACAAACAAAAGGTGAAATTCCTGCACTCTTTTCAAATAGCTCCACTTCTACTGCATACAGTATATATGTGTGTGTGTGTGTGTGTGTGTGTGTGTGTGTGTGTGTGTGTGTGTGTGTGTGTGTGTGTGTGTGTGTGTGTGTGTGTGTGTGTGTGTGTGTGTGTGTGTGTGTGTGTGTGTGTGTGTGTGCATAAATCTGTATGGAGTTTGTATGTTATCCTTGTGTCTGCGTGGGTTTCCTCACACATCCTAAAAACATACAGGTAAGTTAATTGGCTTTTCCCTAAATTTGGCCCTAGACTATGATACATACACTACACAATACATACATAGATGTTAGATTGTGAGCTCCTCTGAGGGACAATTAAAGGAACACCATTGATTAATATTTTTTTTAACCTGGGATGTTCCTAAAGTGCTGGTAAATAATGATGTATACAATTCACTTGCTTATCTCTTTTTTTTACTGTATCAAATTCCTTTCACTAGGCAAGTCTGTTCAAATCAAATGAGTAAACCATTAGGGGAGGGGGAATTCCTTCACAGTGCATCTATTAACCCTGTGTGTGAGAGAAAGCTCTCAGCAGCTGCCTGTGTCCTGTGTCTCTGACTGAAGTGTCTGAAGAGAGCAGAGGAAATGTACAGTAACTTGTTATAATTATAATAATTAATAATTGCAGTATTTGTATAGCGCCTATCTCCTGTCGGACTCAAAGCGCTTACGAGGCAGCCACTAGAGCGCACTCAGTAGGCAGTAGCAGTGTTAAGGAGACTTGCCCAAGAAACTCCTTACTGAAATAGGTGCCGGCTTACTGAACAGGCAGAGCCGAGATTTGAACCCAGGTCTCCTGTGTCAGAGGCAGAGCCCTTAACCATTACACTATCCAGCCACTGCTGGATAGTGTAATAATAATTATAATTATTTGTAATTGTCTGTGACACCACAGCTTTTCATACTTTTTTTTGCTTTCAGATAAAAATACGCAAAAATATGCAAAAACACTGGCTGCACATTGAAGGATACACCCCTTTTGAGAATGACTTGTTCCAATAGAGTTAAATTCTACACAAAATGAATAAAGCTTTTACCTCTGATACTTAATATTGAAAAATGTTTACACAGCTACTTGGACATTATTTGTACATTGTCATTTTAGAACACTTGGTTTGATAGCGCTCCTTTAAGGGACAAAACAATATACTCTGTACAGCCCTGCGGATATACAGTGGTTTGCAAAAGTATTCGCCCCCTTGAAGATTTCCACATTTTGTCACATTACTGCCACATTACTGCCACAAACATGAATCAATTTTATTGGAATTCCACATGAAAGACCAATACAAAGTGGTGTACACATGAGAAGTGGAACGAAAATCATACATGATTCCAAACATTTTAAAAAAAAATAACTGCAAAGTGGGGTGTGCGTAATTATTCAGCCCCCTGAGTCAATACTTTGTAGAACCACCTTTTGCTGCAATTACAGCTGCCAGTCTTTTAGGGTATGTCTCTACTAGCTTTGCACATCTAGAGACTGAAATCCTTGCCCATTCTTCCTTGCAAAATGTAACGATCGGTGTAACACAGAGAGGGTCTGATTATTGGTGATCTGCAGTATCGCCAAAAATACAGATATATACCTGATTATTGATGATCTGCAGTATCACCGATAATCAGATATATTACTAACCTCTGGACACCTGAGTAATATGAGTGTTTGGTGCAACAGTAATACTTTGAGAACAATATCTGGAGGACAGGTACAAAGGCAGTAAGGAATACTGCACTAGAGAATGAGTACCTTTCAGCAGCCTGAGAATCTCCCGCAGGGAGGAGTCAGACTGGGAGGAGAAAGGACCAGAGCGTGAGTGACATCAATAGGAGGATGTCACTGACTGATCTGTGAACTATCTCTAAACTGAGGAGATAGTTCTCACGGTCGGGCAAGACCGGTCGGCAACACACGGACATACAAGGTACAAAGACAGGAGGCTGATTCGGTAATCCTAAGGCACGCAGGGTTTGGCAACAGAGTATCAGATATAGCGAAGTACCGAATCAGTGAACAGAAGAGTGGTCAGGAAAGCAGTAAGTCATAACAGATAATAAACAGTGCCTAGTCTTGGGTGTGAGCTCCGTGATCATCAACATCCTGGAACTAGTCTGAAGTATAACAGAATGGTAACACAAGTCCCTAATATTGGGTGTGAGGTCCTTGATCATCAACACCCTGGAACTAGTCTGAAGTATAACAGAATGGAAACACAAGTCCCTAATCTTGGGTGTGAGGTCCTTGATCATCAACACCCTGGAACTAGTCTGAAGTATAACAGAATGGTAACACAAGTCCCTAATCTTGTGTGTGAGGTCCTTGATCATCAACACCCTGGAACTAGTCTGAAGTATAACAGAATGACAACACAGATTCTAACAATATGGTCTGAGTGCTTCCACGTAGTGATCGCAACGGCAGACAACCAGCAAATGACCAGCACTCGGTATATATAGCACAGCGCTCTCCAGCGCCTCCCCTAAGTGCTGGACCAATGGGAACTGGTTGAATCATCAGCTGACCGGCTTGGTCAGCTGACTCCCTTCTGGTTGTCATAAAAGTTCTGCCTCTCAGCGCGCGCGCGCATCCTTCTGAACCTGTGTGGACTATCAGTCCCAGCCACACCAGACATGTGTTGCGTATCAAATCTTGCCACAGATTCTCGATTGGATTTAGATCTGAACTTTGACTGGGCTATTCTAACACATAGATATGTATAATATAAAGCTAATGGGATCCCATATTTAAATAAAAAAAAGTCAGATACTCACCTAATGAGAGGGAAGGCTCGGTCCTAATGAGCCTTCCCTCTCCTCTCTCGATGCCTCCGGTGCTGCACTGGCTCCCCTGCTCCATACTGTGCAAGCGAGAGTGCGTCATATTGGGCGCTCGCGCGTGCGCTGTGTAGAGCGGCCCGTCTTTGGGAGCACTCAGGCTACCGAAGCATTTCCGAAGCCTCCCTTTGGCTGGGAAACAGCGGTATTTGACCGAAACAGTCGAATACCGCTATGGGGGAGCCAGCACAACAGCAGGGACCGGGAGAGGCGAGGGGATGCTCTATGGGACCCAGAGCCTCCCTCTCCTTAGGTGAGTATCTGACTTTTTTATTTAAATATGGGTTCCCATTCACTTTAAACCATTCCATTGTTGCCCTGGCTTTATTTTCAGGGTCGTTGTCCTGCTGGAAAGTGAACCTCCGCCCCAGTCTCAAGTCTTTTGCAGATTCCAAGAGATTTTCTTCCAAGATGGCCCTGTATTTGGCTCCATCCATCTTCCCATCAACTCTGACCAGCTTCCCTGTCCCTGCTTAAGAGAAGCAACCCTAGAGCATGATACTGCCACCACCATATTTGACAGTGGGGATGGTGTGTTCAGACTTATGTGCAGTGTTAGTTTTCCGCCACACATAGCGTTTTGCATTTAGGCCAAAAAGTTCAATTTTGGTCTCATCTGACCAGAGCACCTTCTTCCACATGGTTGCTGTGTCCCCACATGGCTTGTGGCAAACAGGACTTCTTATGCTTTTCTGTTAACAATGGCTTTCTTCTTGCCACTCTTCCATAAAGGCCAACTTTGTGCAGTGCACGATTAATAGTTGTCCTATGGACAGATTCCCCCACCTGAGCTGTAGATCTCTGCAGCTCGTCCAGAGTCACCATGGACCTCTTGACTACATTTCTGATCAGCGCTCTCCATGTTCGGCCTGTAAGTTTAGGTGGACAGCCTTGTCTTGGTAGGTGCCATATTCCTTCCATTTCTGAATGATCGCTTGAACAGTGCTCCGTGGGATGTTCAAGGCTTTGGAAATCTTTTTGTAGCCTAAGCCTGCTTTAAATTTCTCAATAACTTTATCCCTGACCTGTCTGGTGTGTTCTTTGGACTTCATGGTGTTGTTGCTCCCAATATTCTCTAAGACAATCTCTGAGACCGTCACAGAGCAGCTGTATTTGTACTGACATTAGATTACACACAGGTGCACTCTATTTAGTCATTAGCACTCATCAGGCAATGTCTATGGGCAACTGACTGCACTCAGACCAAAGGGGGCTAAATAATTACGCACACACCACTTTGCAGTTTTTTTTTAATGTTTGCAATCATGTATGATTTTCGTTCCACTTCTCACGTGTACACCACTTTGTATTGGTCTTTCACGTGGGATTCCAATAAAATTGATTCATGTTTGTGGCAGTAATATGACAAAATGTGGAAAACTTCAAAGGGGCCGAATACTTTTGCAAGCTACTGTATATATATATAGTTGCTGGCTCTCGAGCCTCCCTATTGGTCACCTGAGGTACACATCATTGTTAATGTGTACCTAAACCTACATGCGTACATATAGTACCAATCCTAGTAAGAACTTGAAAGTGTAATTTGTATATACTGTATTTTTTTTTTCATTGCTAGGGTTGACAAAACCAGTGCTTTATATATGCAAATTAAGCAGTCTAATTGCAACTAAATGCAGTGGCAGCTCTCCTGAAAGGCAAACAGAACCCCATAACACTTGTAACTGGCTGAACAAACACTGCTGATAACAGGGCAGTGCTGAAAAGTTCATAAGATAACAATCTCCCCTCTGTTGGAACTGAATAAACAGTGCTCATTTACACACTGAATATAAGGATAATGTCAGGTAAGGAAAAGTGATGTATGCTTCAGCCACATCATAGTGCAGCCTAATGGCACAAGGCAAATTTTCTACTGGCACTACTTAAGACCCTCTGTTATGAGGAGCCAGGCAGCAGGATGAGAGGGACCTTAAAGGTGAGTAGTTTTACTGTACCCCGCGTTTTGCAATCCATTAGCAATCAGAGTCAGATCGCAAAACGCACGGTAGTGGAAAACAGCCATAATGTTGATCAGGCAGCATGATTTATTAAGGTTAGAGAATGTGGGTGGAATTGGTGCAACGTGTGGCTCTAGACCTTACACAAAAGTCCAAATCCAGATGGGTGCCTTTTATTAACAACCTAGATGACGATTATTGGGATGAAGCGCTAGCTAGTGCTAAAAGAACGTCCCTAAATATGCAGGAAAGGCTTGAACAGTTATATGTTCTTCATCAAACATACCTAACCCAAGCCATAAAATTAACAGAACAATCCCAGACGTCTGTCTGAAATGTCAAGCATCAGTCTCTACCTTTTTTCTTCTTGTATGGGAATGTCCCCCAGTAGCTGAGTTTTGGCACCAGGTGGTCAAATTCTTGCATGATAAAATGGGCTAGGAAATACTAGGCTTGACAGTTGAACCTTGATTGTTCTCCAGTGGTGATCTGCCTGCATGTGTTACATCCTTACTAAAGCTATTTTGGATGGACGCAGATAACCCCCTTGTGTATTACTGTGTTAACCCCAATGCAACTTGCTAAAATTACCCCTTTTTTTCCACCTTGGTCCTGTTCTCTTGATTTTATATTTGTACTCTCTACTTTACTACTGCATAAACCCATTGATTTTTGTTCCCTTTATTCTCTGTTGAGTGCTCAATGTTTGCTGTTCTAAGTTTATGCTCCACGTTTGATTGTATTACTTTGTGTTGTTATCTTCTCTGCTATTGTGGAGATGTTTCTGAACTGTGTCACTTTTATATTCCCCTGGTATAGATAACTAGATAATGTGCTGTAAAATTAGGAAAGTATATACTCGTGCATTTGAGCAATAAGTTGAAATAGAATGTATGAGTGCTTCTTGCTACAGCTATTGAAAAATGATTTCTAAAAACTTGTTTTTTCAAGCAAGCAAGTGTTGTAATTAGACCTAGGCCATTTTAGCTGCTGGGATACAGCACAAAGTTCCATATTATATACAGGCTACTGACCCTATTCGTGAAAAGTGATGATGCAGTCATGTGACTGCAATGCGATACAGTTGGCTCTGTCCACTTCCAACAGGCTCAGCCCCTCTCCCTGCATGCCTTGATAGGAGCTACCAGCAGCCTATATCAATAGTTTTTGCCACAGTGCTGTGACAGACTCTTCTTCAGGGCCATACAATCAGATGAAGGTAGTGGCTTTCAGCTTCATACTATAAAAATGGTATTTCAGTTCATAATTTTTTAATGTACCAATACTAAGCATCAGCTGAAGATGTGATAGGTGTACCAGTGCCTGTAGAATTCTCCTCTTGAGCTTTAGCAAGGACTAGAGGTCCTTGTGACTATAAAAATCCCCTGTGGAGTATGGACTATACTAAAAAACACTGGTGGAGAAGCCCTTGATGATATGATGCTGCTAGATGTTGTATATATGATAAGCATCATTTCTCAACTTTCAAGAAGTACAAACCATTATCATTATTGAACAAAAATAAAGTTTATTCATGCACGGTAGACAACACGTTTCACGGAACTTGACCATACAAGTGCCTGTAGGACTTTTGGTGATGAACGTGAGCATCTAAAAAAAATGGGGGGCACTTACTTTTGTGCTCATGTTTTTTCAAAATATTGTTATGTAGAACATATAGATTTCTGTCTATATGACAAAACTAAAATATGGGACCACTACCCAAAGGGCCTCCCACTAGATCCCCTGGAAATTTTACTGTCTATGCAACAGTTAACACATGACAACGTAACAACCCATAGTTTGCATAGAATAAACAGGCAGGGGTGACAGGCAGACACTCTCCTCCTCTGAGTTCCAGGTGCTGGAAGTCCCATCAGTTTTTTCTGTAGTGTTGCTGCTCTGCATTTCCTGCCCCTCACCACAGGCACTAGAGCCCAAAAAGAAGGAGGAAGTGCAGAGCTGCAACACTAAAGAGAAGATCTGCACAGACCTGCAATGCCTTAAACTCAGAGGAAGCGAATGTGTGCCTGTCACCACTGTCTCCGTAATGAGGGTGAGGGAGATCATTTAGTGGGGTGGTGGCAGACAATTGGGAGCCCCTATGTATGCTGGGGCCCTGGGGCAATTGCCACTTTGCCCATAGGGTTGCCCCTTTGGTAGCGCTGGCCCTTGTTTTAGTCCTTCCATAGTCCCGAACAGTTGCAGTACATGAGATACAATACTGTTTGGCACATATTATAAATAGAGATAAATGATAAAGTTATTTTAAAGGGAACAGAATGGCTGAGCTCTGTCTGTGAAAAAACTAAATACAGTCTGAGAGTCCATGTAAATGCTCTTTGTGATGTACAGGATTTACAAGATTATGAGAATATGTGTTCCCGAAATAGATTATAAGCAAACAGAAAATGGTATTGAGAGATTAAAGTACCATCCCACCAAAAAAAGCAAGCAGGTAAAAAAACGACAGAACGGACAGGTTTGGGACTAGTCCATCTCCTCATGGGGGATTCTCAGGGTTTTCATTGTTTTCAGTAGCACTTCTTGAATGGCAGTTTAACTGCTGAAACAGACAGATACCAGCCAACCTCCATACTCACTTGCACACTATTTTGGCTGTTAGACTTAGCAACTGCTGTTCAAGAAATGCTTTTGAAATCAAAGAAAACCACGAGAAGGAGATGGACTAGTCCAAAACCTGTCAGTTTTGTCAAACAGGCTCCGCCCCCCCTTTTCTTTCTCAGAAAGCTCTGTTGGTAGGCTCTGATCGCTGCTGCGGGCAGTATTATTTTATTTTATTTTTTATTAATGTATTTGTTGTTGTTGTTGTTTTTTAATAAAATTGACTATTTTTTTTCTCCGTACCCCCAAGATCCAATCAGCAGGATCGTCTCTCATAGGTATTAGCCTATGAGAGCGATCCTTTCTCTTTCCTCTCCAGGGGACAGCTGAGTGACAGGGCTGTCCCCAGTACTGTGCTGTATTAGATCACAGCACTGTACTAAGAAAAGAAACGGCTGTCTGCTAGCGGCAAGCGCTCAAGCAGGGATGCGCGATCCCCGCTAATCTCCGCCCACCGCTCTTGAGGCTGATTGGCATTAGGCGGTCCTGTGGCTGCAACATTCTGGACGCTTATCGGCGTTAGCCTGTCGGGAAGGGGTTAATTACAATATCTGATATAACTATAAACATATTTTTATTTAACACATCCTGGAATTCTAGTTACATGCAATGCTCACCTTCCAGTACGCTGGGAATTGCACCTTTCGGATGTAAGTTTATTCTGAAACATAACAGTCAGGGCCCTTTTCCACCAGCGCGTTTGCGCTGGCTGAATCGCAAAGTCGCAAACCGCTAGCGATTTTACAATCGCTACGGTTTGCTTTTTAACATAGGAATCGCGGAGAGGTCATTTCCACTACCGCGATTCGTTTTTTACCCGAACGTGAACGCGCGGCGGAGCGATATTTGCCGCGATTTTGCTATGCAGTGCATAGCATAGCAAAATCGCGGCCGCAAAACGTCGGGGAATCGCCGGTTTTGCGATTTAGCAATTGCTAGCGTTCAGAGTGAACGCTAGCGACTGCAGGTGGAAAAGGGCCCTCAGAGAACTTTGCAGTGCTTATCCTCTTAGGACTATAACTTGCAGTGCTAAAATGATTTGGATGGAAAAATCACACTTATTGTCTGCACTATCAAACTATTAACAGAGCAGGAAGCTATTACTGGATAAACAAACAACCTAAAAATATCTAAGTACAATGACTTGGTAAAAAGTTTCATTTTCTATTGCCTAAGAAAATAAAAGGCATAAAAGAACTATCTAGGTACAGAACTGCAGCATAAAGCAACATGAAAAACACAATACAAACTTTCTGTAATAGTCTGCTCTTCAGCTGAAGGAATGCTGGAAGATTAGTAACATTGTTTTGAATTTTTTCTCTGCTTATCTTTAGCTGAAGGATGCGATTAGCATTGAAAACCCAAATTGATACAGAATTACAAGCCTGTACACAGCATGCCAGGTAGTTCAGGGTCATCTAGACCTGCTCTGCATATCATGACAATAATCCGCTATTTAAAACCTCATGCATTCCAATGTGCCCAAAGGAAGCAGATAGTGACACAAAGGCTAATTCTAACCAGCAGGAATACCACAGCTTATGACTGAATTTAAAAGATAGCTGTAAAAAACGCACAATGATTGACAGTGTGTCAGAATGAGAGATAAAACATGTCTTTAGGACAAGAGTATAAATAGGCTGGTTACCCAGGTCCTGTACTTCTAAATTAAAATGGACATGAACTCTTGCACAGGTCAGAAGGAAAAAAGAAAGAAATGCACCCTGTGTGTATTTAGGGAGTTTAGATTGTGTAAGGCCAAAAACCCACTAGGAGCGATTTTCTGAGTGCTTTGCGATTTGAAAACTCTTGCTAATGTAATGCTATGAGTGTGATCCCACTTAAAGAGACTCTGAAGCGAGAATAATTCTCGCTTCAGAGCTCATAGTTAGCAGGGGCACGTGTGCTCCTGCTAAACCGCCGCTATCGCGCCGCTAAACGGGGGTCCCTTCACCCCCAAACCCACCCCCGCAAGACTTGGTCACAAAGTTGGTCGTGAAATGAGGCAGGGCTAACGGCTGCAGCCCTGCCTCCAGTCGTGTCTATCAGACGCGCATCGCCGCCTCTCCCCCGCCCCTCTCAGTGAAGGAAGACTGAGAGGAGCGGGGAGAGGCGGAGGTACACGTCTGATAGACGCGCGGGAGGCAGGGCTGCGGCGGTTAGCCCTGCCTCAATGCGGAAGAGATTCCGCTCTGTACGGGGTGGGTTTGGGGGTGAAGGGACCCCCGTTAAGCCGCGGGATAGCGGCGGTTTAGCAGGGGCACACATGCCCCTGCTATCTATGAGGTCTGAAGCGAGATTTATTCTCGCTTCAGACTCTCTTTAAGCGATGTGATTTTATAAAAATCCCCCATAGCATTACATTAGCAAGAGCTTTTTCAAATCACTAGCAATTAAAAATCGTCCCTAGTGGGTTTCTGACCTAATTCCCCCTGATCTGTGTCTAATCACAAATTGTAATTTGATCTCTCCCCTGTGTCAGCTGACTGCCATTGCAGATATGCTCATTTAAAAGCACAGGATGTTAACAATATGTCTGCTTCCATGAAAGCAGGAAGTAAACACAGCAGATTTATTGTAGGATTTGTATCAGCTGTAACACAGAAATGTTTTTTTGTCAGGCTGGGTTCACATATGACATAGCGTGAAAAAGTAGCGTATTATGCAGGTGGGATTGCGATTTTGTTATGCGTTTTTTGTAAGTTTTGCATCTGCGAATCTCAGGTGCGATTTCAATGCGTCTGCATTTGTGGTGCGTTTGCGGTCCGCTAATTGAAAACGCATTCGAGTTTTGTATGCCTATTGCATGCGTTTTGAATGCGTTTTTTCCGGCGTTTAATGCAAAATAACCAGGAAGTAAAGAGGAAGCGGAAATACATCATCAACATTTAAAAACCAACAAAATGCATAAAAAACGCTTGTAAAACGCTATGCATATGCATCACCATAGACTTTCATTATGTGCGCTTTGGCAGCTATCCTGCATAATATGCAACAAAACCAGCGTTTGTGAACCACATACTATAAATTGCAGGTCTCCGCATCTTTTTCTGCGTCCCATTGACTAACTTTGTTGCATAAAAGGCAGCGTTTTACGCAGCGCTACCGTTTCTGCTATGTGTGCACCCAGCCTAAAGGCTGGTACACACGAGGTACCACTGTAGCTTGTCGCTAGCACACCGGGGACGTGTGCGCGACAGCTCGGCGACAGCTCGGCGCCAGGTCCCTCTGTGCAGCAGGCGTACACACGGCGCACAGAGGGACAGAGATGCGGCGGAAGCTGTCGCTGAAGGTTTCTCCCCCCCGCCGGGACAGCTTCCACCGCAACTCTGCCCCTCTGTGGCGGACTAGCGACAGTTGCGGCGAAGTTGCGGCGACAGCTGTTGCAGGCGATTGGCCATGCCAATCGCCTGGCGACAGCTCTGACTAGCGACGGTTCGTGGTGCACGCGTCATGCACATGGGGGACCTGATGCCACAACACGCGCGTGCCACGTGGTTGCGGCGACAGTTGTAACCCGTGTGTATGAGCCATAAAGGTTATTATGCTGTTGCATATCATTAGAGCAGAGAGGAAGTTCTGGGTTCAGGTTCGCTTAAACTGTGCTTCTTGGAAACAAAAGAAAAAAGGCAGGTGCATCTGGTAAAAATAGTCTCATTATTACTCTAAAGACATAACGTAACAGTTATAATATAGCATCATAACATAGCCCAGCAAAGCATCATAACTAGCATAGTATGATAACAGTATAGCACTAGATCTATCATAAAACATAGCATGAAAAGGTACCAAAACAGAATACAAAAAATAACTTACAGAAAAGCATGTTTTGAACTAAATATTCCTTAATCTAATAAAGATGATTGCAAATCTCTAAACAATCTTTCCATTAAACCAATAGCATAAGAATAATACATCCTGGGTAGTGGAATTTTCAGCTGGTCTCTATCTGGTGGCTTTGATACAAAACTGTTTCCTATATAAAGATAGTGAAATGATCACTCATAGTTGTATTCACTTTCCTATACATGGAAGCAGTAGAGTGTTGTACCATGTTAGCAATCAGTAAAAGCAAGGAGTTTTGGATCAGGATGTTAGCCAATAAATGGTATCATCCTAATTCAAAACTCCTTGCTATACATGGAAGCATGGGTTATAGACTGATCTATAGGGGAATTGGCTAACGCAGTGTCATACATATTATTATTATTTAGTATTTCTATAGCGCTGACATTTTCCACAGCACTGTACAGAGTGTATTGTCTTGTCACTTAACTGTCCCTCAGAGGGGCTCACAATCTAATCCCAATCATAGTCATATGTCTATGTATGGGTAAGGTATGTATCATAGTCTAGGGCCAATTTAGGGGGAAGCCAATGAACTTATCTGTATGTTTTTGAGATGTGGGAGGAAACTGGAGTACCCAGAGGAAACCCACACAAACACAGGGAGAACATACAAACTCCATGCAGATAGTGCCCTGGCCGGGAACCCAGAAACCACTGCGCCACCGTGCATAGAGGAAGAGAGAGGCATTTACAATCAGATTGCAGCATGTGTGGTTTATTAAAGAGTGTGGCCCAAGTAAATAAAAAGCACTAGAGACTTAACAGGTGTGGTAGTTTTCACTTACATACAGGATAATCCCTGTCTTTTCTAATCATGATGTCCTACAACTGTCATGCAGCACGCAGCTACAGAAGCTCAGTGAGCTGTGTAATACTTCTGGGAGGAAATCACCCCCCACCCTCATATGGCATTATAATAACAATGGGTATGCTGACAGAGAGTGTGATTATTTTAGTGTCAGTATTAGATGTGACAATACCAATCACCCTTCTATATCAAATACTACAGAAATCCCGTAATTAGAATGTTGTGGGGCATTCACATGCCTCTTACCTGTGAGTTGCCTGGCTGTGACAAGTTCTCCAAGGTATGCAGTGTCGTGAGCCAGCAGTGTGTGCACTTGCTGGAGTTCTGTGTGGGACACTCCTTATTATGTGCAGTTCAAGCAGCATGGGCTTCACTGGCAACTCCCACAGAGCTGCTGTCATACCAGCCCCTCTGCATGAGCCTGCCCAGTATGACTCAGTGACAGGACTGCATGGACATCATACCGTTATCAAAAGTTCTTAAAGCATGACATCACATTCAGAGGGAAAGATGTAATTTAATTAGCTTGTACTCCAGTAAAAATCTGATTTATATCTGGCTAAATTCTCCCCTCCAAACTCTCTGAAATCGGAAAGAGAGACAACCATCAATAAAATATTTCAGAAAAAGACACATTTTGTGCCAAATCTCATCTTTTACGGAACATGTGATATTCTAGAGCAAAATATACTCTCACAAATTCCATAAATGAGCTTCATCACAAAAAAGGGAAAATAGATCATGCAAAAGATATAAACAACATAACCACAGAAATGTTTATTTTTGCATTTTAAACTGTATTGCCTTCAGGGCTTGTATAAATGAGGATGTTCTGTTCTGCTGCATTTGGTGCTCTGCAAATACCCAAAGACCGCAGCACTGTCACAGTACAAATACAGTCATGGAGCAGAGTGGTAGGTACACGCAGATAGGCATACAGTATAACAAGTTAGAAAACTTTACTAAAAGGGGAGCTCCAGTGAAAATAATATAATAAAACTTGCTTCATTTTTACAATAATTATGTATAAATGATGTAGCCAGTGTTTGCCTGTTGTAAAATCTTTCCTCTCCCTGATTTACATTCTGATATTTATCACATGGTGATATTTTTACTGCTGGCAGGTGATGTCAGTGGAAGGAGATGCCGCTTGCTTTTTTTGCAGTTGGAAGCAGCTGTAAACAGCTATTTCCCACAATGTACTGAGGTTCATAGACAGGAAACTGTCAGGACCATGGTCCTGACATCACTCTGTGGGAGGGGTTTCACCACAATATTACCCATATGGACCCCCCTGATAATCCGTTTGAGAAAAGGAAAAGATTTCTCATGGGAAAGGAGGTATCAGCTACTGATTGGGATGAAGTTCAATTCTTGGTTCCGGTTTCTCTTTAAGAAATGTGCAGAGATTAAATCATACACAACCATCAGGAAATGCAGCTTACTTAGAACACAGGCACACAGAATGAATACAGAAAGTCACAATACCATAGAGATCTTCACATCATTCTAGAGATAGTGACATCTTGTGGTTGCTTTACTATACTGCAGTATTGATAATTCTGTTGACACTGCCAACACCCCTTCTCAATAGATTAGCCTTAATCTGACAGCCCAATTTTCTTTTATCAGTTCTAAATGTCTTTTTGAGGGTAGAGAAAGAACATCAGCTATAATTTCTGCAGTTGGGCAATTATGCAATTCAACATGCCCTTGTTCTTGTAAGTCTCTCAAGAAATGGTACTTCACATCTACAGTATATGCTTGGTTCTCGGATTGACTTGTTCTGTTTGTGCAAATGCAATGCATCCTTGGTTATCCTCAAAAATTGTTGTAGCATCTATCTGTCTTTGATCCAGCCTAGGTCTTCCAATAGTTGTCTTAACCAAATTAGTTCTTGACTTGCTTGTGCTGCTGCTACATATCTGGCTACAGTTGAAGACAGTGTTACAATTGGCTGCTTCTTGCTGGTCCAGCTGATTAGTCCATCATGAAAAATCTGACCAATGTTTCACACGTGTTCTATTTTTCCCCAATTATGAAAAAAAAAAGATTGAAAACTTGGAAAAAGTTGCTTGATTCTATAAATCAAATTGACAATCTATCCTACTTGCGTGTGGTCCGGTATTAGTAATGGAGAGAATCCGAAGACATAACAACAAAAGTTGTTTAGGTGATGCCTTTAATGACTAACTGTACAAGATTATTTTGCAAGCTTTCAAAACTTTAAAGGAGTTATCAGGCAAAAAGTAATAAAACAAGCGCTACCTACCCAGGGCTTCCTCCAGCCCCAAGTTCCCAGCATATCCCTCACCGCAGCTTTCTGCTCCGGTCCACGTGGCGGTGATTGACAGTGCCTGGAGGTCGGCCTGACGTCATCGCCGGGGGCCAGTACGGAGCTTCGGTGAACAGCTGTGGGGAGAGCTGCGGCGAGGGACATGCTGGGAGCTTGGGGCTGGAGGAAGCCCTGGGTAAGTAGCGCTTGTTTTATTACTTTTTGCCTGATAATTCCTTTTAGTTTCTTTTTCTGGCATGTTTCAGAGCTGGATCTGATCGAGCTCTGAAACATGTCTGTAGAAGAAACTTAAAGTTTTGAAAGCTTGCAAAGGAATCTTGTACAGTTAGTCATTAAAGGTATCGCCTAAACAACTTTTGTTGTTATGTCTTCGGAATCTATCCTAAACCAATCAATTTTCGTAAAAACTGATTACAAAAATCAGTTTCTCCCAATCTACAAAAATAGAAAATTTAGATCAAATTTATTGTTCGAATAAAACAAAAAAAAATTAGCCACTCCTGATCGACTTACAGTGATAAAAATAGGAAATTCTAGTAGATTTCCCACTCGAATAAAAAAAACAATTTTATGTACAATCAATCTGCTGTAAAATCAAATCTTTTTATTGTATGGTGTGTAGCCACCTTAAGTCAAATGCATGTTTTATACGGTAAAGCGCTTCAGTCGACCAGTCCTGATGATGGCTACATACTGTGCACTTCATTAGCAGTCCCTGTGAGGGCTCGTTTCCACTTGAGCCGCATGAGTCTGCAAGACGCGCGGCGGCACTTCCAGGTCTGCGGGTATGCAGACGAATCCCATCAGCAGTGCCATGCACGGCTATGGGATTCACACCCTTTTGGATGGAAATGCCAGCCGAATTGCTAGTGCTAGAGATTCGGGTGGCGGTGCAATTGTTCTCTATGGCAGAGTTTCCAGGGGGCGATTTGCCTGCGCGGAAACTCTACGGATTTGGCGCGAAAACCGCACAAGTGGAAACGGGCCCTAAATCTTATGCATGTTACATGTCTTGGCCCATATGAGATATATAAATTTAAATGATGTTGTCTGATTTATTTATTTTTTGTAAAACACCTTACCATGTAATTTATGCACATACAGTATACTGTATATATTAGCAGGTGCATAGTTATTGTCAGCATCCCTACTTGCTTATTCTCCAAACACTCCCTCTAAGCTCTACATACAGGTTTGTGAGGTTTTTTTTTAACCTGTTAAACATCTTTTAATAAATGGTATTATGCTATGGCATGCGCTATTGTTCTTTAACCAGTTGAGGACCACAGGCTTAAACACCCCCCCCCCACCCCCCAGTGGCAAGGAGATTTTGTTGCCATCTGATTGCTGCTGTTTTTTTTTTTTTTATTTATTGTATTTTTTAACCTGTTTAACATCTTTTAATAAATGTTATTATGCTAACATCTTTTAATAAATGTTATTATGCTATGGCATGCGCTATTGTTCTTTAACCAGTTGAGGACCACAGGCTTAACCCACCCCCCCCCCTAGTGGCAAGGAGATTTTGTTGCCATCTGATTGCTGCTGCTGCTGTTTTTTTTTTTTTAATTGTATTTATTAATTTACATTTTTTTTAAAATAAAGTAATCTATTTTTTAAATACTTTCTCCCCCCCCCCCCCCCCCAAGATCCAATCAACATGATCACACCTCTCAAAGGCATCAGCCATTGTGAGGGATCACTTTGTGTGCCTCTCCTGGGGACAGCTCAGTGACCGAGCTTTCCGAACCCTGTACAGCGCTGCACTAGAACGCAGCGCTGTACAAAAGATAATTGCCGCTCCTTGTCCCCTAACAACCGGCAAACTCCAATCGCGGGTGGCAGGTTGTTTGCGGCTGTCTCCCCGTTCCTCTTGCAGTGAACCGGTGCTCGCGCAAACTCTCGTTCCCTGCTAATCTTGCGCATCACAGGACGCACCAGTGTGTCCTAGAGGAACGAGGAAGCCACTCTGCAGCCGCCATCCTGCGTTAGGCAGTCGCAGAGTGGTCAAAGTTGGCGAACCTGGTGAAATTAATACTTGGATACTGATGCATGTGAAGATATTGAGGTGGGCAAGTATTTGTAGACCCCTATAATAAGAGCCTATAATCCAATCTTAAACTTTTTTGGAACTACCCCTGGAACAGGGCCAGCACTTCCATAGGAGCAAACTGGGCAATTGCCTAAGCCCCCCAAGCTGGGTTGATGCCCCCCTCCAAGTCTCCCCCTAAGTGTATAGTGGTCCCCGCTGGCCTTGCAGACAGTGGAGTGAGCTCTCCTTTCCACTCAGCACGCTCCTCAAACAGTCTGAGTGCGCTCAGTCTTCATTCCCGCTGGCCATTTCTTCTCAGATACCTGGGAACATGTTGCGCTGAGTCACTAAGAAGACGTTTCAGCATGAATGAAGACGGGGAGCACTCAGACTGATGGATTTTTTTTCCTTTTTAGATATTGTGATAGATGCGCTGTTACAAATATGAATTACTCCCTTAAATGCGTTTTATATAGAAATTACGCGTAAAATTAAGGAAAAGCTACCTGTGACAGAGTATCCTCAACTATTTTTTAACTGCATGTGGTGCTTTTTTATCTTGTTGGAACAAAGCAGGAAACAGTACAAATGTCATACATATAAGCAAAAACACTACAACACAATATATACTGGCAGATCCAGGAATAAAGTATCATATTATAAATAATTTACCAAAAGTAACATACACAAGCTACATTTTCCCTGAAACCTTCACTAGTGTACTGTAACTTTACAGTCAACTCACACAAACAAGCAGGATAGATTTGCAGCAGCTACCGTAAATGTACTTTTTTTCTACAGGAATACTCCTATTGCTCCTAATACTGTACAAGCTTTTTTAAGTACTAAGCGCCACCAGGCAGCAATTTCTAGCTAATGGTGCAAAATAGTAGTAATAAGAACACTGATGTGCTGTAAATAATGTCACAGCGATGGATTTCTGCAGCATGGAAAGCAAGGAATTGCTAAACATCCTTCCCTGTGTGCCATTTAGCTGTTATAGCTGCAGCTCAGTATAGCCCAGAGGCCTCCGAGATCCCTATTATACAGGCGCAGTTATCTAACAGGTGTTTATCTGCAAAACCAGCAATTTTCTTTCTGTTTTTTTTATCAATGGAGAACGTAAAAATAATACTAAGAATGCTACTGTTACCGGGCAACAAGCCAACCATAATTACGCAAGCAGTGCCAATATCTGTTTTACTTCTTAAATGGTTTTATGTTTTTTTAATACAATAATGAAACGTTTCATTTGTTGCCTGGCAGTGTTCTTTACCAGCAAATCAAGGTTTCCATGTTAATATCTTACATCATCTTCTTAAAGGACAACTATCACAAAAAATTGTAAAATTTAAAATACATAAATATAAATATACATTTCTCCCAGTGTGAAATGCACTAAAAATGACTTATCCTATGTTGCTGTCACTTATAGTGCATAGTGAAAATCTGACAGGTCAGTCAGGTTTTCGATTAGTCCACCTCCTCATGGGGGATTCTTTTTGTTTTTTTTGGCTTAACATGTCAACTTTATTGAAGTAAAAGATAGCAACAGGACATATAATAATCACAGGTTGTCAAAATGCTGAAGAAATGTTGCTTGCAGTAGCAATATGAATGACAGTTACAGAATCTGAAGAAGTATGCATTGGGGTCGATTCATAAGAGTCTGTGCAAAAAAAAAAATTGGTGGGGAAAATACTGCATTTTGGTATTTTAGACTTTTGTGTGCCAATTCATAAAAATTTCCACATGTGCGGTAGAAGAAGTTGGGTAAATTAGCGAAGCCCATTGACAAAAACTTTTGCGGTAACAGCAGAGCATGTGGAGTGTCTTAGTGTTGTTAAAAGCTGTTCCGGGAAGTGAGAGCATTGTGATTCATCCCGACATCCCTTTAGATTAACATGTTTTGTTATACTGCCTCTGCTTGCTCTGAATATGCTATAAATCTATTAGTCTTTCTTAACATTCTATTTCATTGCCACAGCTTAGAATAACTTTAAAGAGAACCTGTACTGAGTAAAACATTTTAAAATAAACACATGAGGTAACTTCAAATGAAAATTGCATAGTTACCTTGCCATCAGTTCCTCTCAGAAGCTCACCATTTTCTTCTGACAATAATCCCTTCCAGTTCTGACAATATTTAGTCAGATCTGAAATATATCAGTTTCTGTCAGTAAAATATCAGTTGCTGTCAGTTATAGCTGAGAGGAAAATGGATGTACCAAGTAATGTCCATGTTTCCCTATGGCTCAAGTGGGCGATGTTACAGTTCAACTGTGTGCGGACCAGAAAGGTGTTATGGATAATGGCCATTTTCAAAATGGAGGACGGAAAATTCCCTTGATCACAGTGAACAAACAGGACGTGGGACAGGAGAAAGACACTGAGGAGTAGACTACATGGAAGGTAAGTATGACTTGTGTATGCTTATTTTGACTTTTCATTTTCAGTTCAGGTTTTCTTTAAGAAACTTTATCCATGCCATGCTTAGGTGATTTTCCCCACTAGTTCCTACACATCTTCAAACAGGAGCCCACATTTTAAACAGCCAAAGATATTTAGGGGCCTGTTTTGTTCCAATCACTCTGCTGCTGCCTGGGGGGGGGGGGGGGGGGGTACTATCAGATGTCCTCATCCAGACTTGCAGAAGACAGGGGCTGTTTCTATTGCCTCTCATGTCAGTCACAGGTCACAGTTCTTACTACTTCTGCTTGTGAGTCACGGCTCCCAGCACAGTCTCCTCGCACAGTCTCCTCGCACAGACTCTGCATTCTTTTCACCACTCCAAAGCAAATGGTATTGCTTTGTGGCTTTACCGCTTGTTGTAGGCTTTATGAATTGACATTTGCTGGCATTTGTTGAGGTATTTACTGCACAAGTTGATAATTTACCTCACTGCTTGATCATTTCAGCTTATCATGCATTAACAGCCTTTATGAATTGACATTTTCCTAAGGGCTCTTTCACATTAGGGCAGATTTTCTGCGTTTCAATGCAACGGGTAAAGTTTGCGTTACCCAAGGTGAAATGAAAGTCCATAGACTTTCATTTTAGCTTTCACATATAACGCAGCCTTTTTGTGCGTTGCGTTACACTGCACCCAGGCGCAGTTTTTCGTCCGACGCTAGCTTTATGCGTTACAATGTTAGTCAATGTAAAACGCACACTATGTGCATTTTTAATCCGTTGACGCAGGCAATCAGTCCCAGAATGCAACAGAGGAAGAATGTAGAAAGTTGAAAACTAAAAGAAAAAAAAATTACCTGCGTTTTCCTATGTGCTGTACCGCATTGAAAACGGATTAAAAACGCACACTCACTGCAGTGCAACGCATATTAAAACGCATACAACAAAATGTATGCTTTGAGCGTTCTCCAACGCAAGCTCTGATGTGAAAGAGCCCTAAGTGCTCATAAAGTCACCTGTTTTCTACATTACCGAATGTGGTAATGCTTTATGAATCTACCCCATTGTGGGGGAAGATAGAAAACCTGAGTAGTGCTAACAAAAAAGTAAAGAATATCAATAAGCGGCATGCCAACAGTGTCACATGCAGCAGGATATTAATTGTTTCCTTAACAACAGTTTTAAGAAAAATATGTGGAGTGTTAACTAAATCAAGCCAGGCCGAGACACAGTGGGCCATATGCAATTCACCTTTTCACCTGAGTTTTCTCCTAGGTGAAATTTTCAAACTTGTCAATAAAATGCCTTTTAAACAACCAGCAAGCAAACAAATACTCAAAATAATTTTGATAGTACTTGTTCACTTACTTTTTGGTACTTTTACAATTACAAAGTGCTAAAAAGTTATTATAATTCGAAGATGAAAAATGTTCTCCTAGGAGAAAACTAAGGTGAAAAAGTGAATTGCATATGGCCCTGTAAGGCTTGGTGGTGTATTCTCCACAGGCAGCATGCAACACATGAGCTGGCGTGGAGGAGGTACACACACCAGCACAAGGAAACAGGCTATCCCTAGTATAGTGGAGGGGAGGACTGACTCCAATAGGAGATTGTGGCGCACAGAGCCGGTGCAGATCTGACAGCCACAAACAATGCTTTCGTTATAACGTCTCAGCGCAAAGTAGCGCTGAGCGCATAAACCAGAACTGAGGAGATCAGGACAGGTAGACAGAATGAACGCTTGCTAGCTAGCGGCTACTTAGCGACAGCAAGCGTCCAAAACAAGACAGACTGGAATGAGGCAGCCAATGCGATTGCAGCGATGGCGTGCCTCACAAAGACAGGACAGGATAGTCAGGAAATAGCAGGATCAAGATAGATGAACGTAACACAGACAAATATACAATAAGTATGTATTCCTAGCGTATTACAATTACAGCTATCAATGAAACTATTTGTAACGTCTGACTAACATATGTATATATCGGCAATGAACCGATATATGACATAAGCAGGAACGCTGACTAGGACTGGAGTAATACAGGGAACAGGACTCAGAAGGATTCGCTATCTCTTCGCAGAGATGAACGCAATCCACAAATGGTAACAGAACAGGATTCAGAAGGATTCGATATCTCTTCGCAGAGATGAACGCAATCCACAAACAGAACCAGGAGCAGGGTAACTACCTCAGCACGGGTGATCACGGTACGCGCAAACTACCAAAACGTGCTGGAAAACTGACTAACTGAACACAGGATATAAACAGTTAGTGTACGTATATATCAGCGACACTGATGTATCAACGTAACACGAATACAAGGAAAATAATAAACGTGCTGGTATGCATATATATTGGCAATGAACCAATATATGATGCAAAGACCAGCAAAGTATCTTTAGAACAAGAAACACGATCGGGGGCCGAAGCGACAGCAAGACAGGCTTAAACTGAAGCTATGAAAACCCAAGGAAACCCTGCAGGAAGCAGATCTTTATACTGAGGTCATCCAATGGGAGCAGACATGCAGATTCCCACACAGTTGAATGATAATCAGTCACAAGCTGACAGCAGGGAAAGGCCGACAAAGCTATGCAGCTTGCATGAAAAGAGATCAGAACTACCTGAGCTGCAGCACTACTACTTCCAGCAATGCCTGCTGCAGCAGCGATCATTACAGGCCCATTGGCCCATATACAATCAACTTTTTCACCTGAGTTATCCCCTAGGAGATACTTTTCTTCTTCTCTTTAAATTAACTTTTCAGAATTTTACAATTGAAAAAGTACTTAAAAGTTGTTGAAAAAAGGACTATTAAATGTATTTTGAGTATTTTCTTGCTTCCTGGTGTCTTAAAAGGTATTTTATGACAAGTTGTGAAAATATCACCTAAGAGAAAACTTGGGAGAAATAGTAAATAGCATATGGGCCATTGGCCTATATACAATTAACTTTTTCTTCTGAGTTTTCTTCTAGGTGATAATTTGAAAATTGTCAATAAAATGCCATTGAAACTCAAAATAATTTTGATTGTACCTTTTCACTTACATTTTGGTACTTTTTCCATTGCAAAGTGCTTAGAAGTTATTCTAAATAAAATATAAAAAATTATCTCCTAGGAGAAAACTCAGGAGAAAAAGTGAATTGCAAGGACTACTAGTAACATTTGTAGTCAGGGACTAAATAAAGGGCAATACAGTTAGCAATGTTAAGTATGGGGCGGAGCAATCCATGCATTCCAGATTTGCATATATATTTATTTGTTTGAGTCACCCCTACATTGGTGGAAGGGAAGGATAGTGTTAACTGCTTTTATCCAGTCATTCAAAGAGGGTACTGTGGGTTGTATCCAGTGCTTCGTAAGGACCTTACATGCGATCTGGAGAGAGTGCAACAAGAAGAGCTTTGTATATTTGTCTCTTCAACCTGGAGGCACAATGTTTATGAAGCAAAGCTTGTGGTCCAGAACCATGGAACATCCCATCTTATCGTGCATAAACTTGATAGTTTGTTGCCAATATCCCCGAACCACTGGACATGACCATATCATATGATTCATGTCCTCACATTGCACTTGGGACAGAGATATAAAGTACCTCATAGGTGATTCTTATTTATTTTTTTTATTTACAAAGGCACTTACTGAACAGCAGTTGCTCAGTCCAACTACCAAAATGGTTTGCAAATGGGTAGGTAAGCTGGACGGCATTATAGTATAGATCCTTTTCCAGAACGTGCTTATGTAAAGAATAAATGTTATGTAATACAGTAGTGATAATCTTCTATGAGGAGATGGACTAATCTGTCAAATCTGGTCGCCTTAAACTACCTACTGTAACAGGATTCAAGTCTGAAGAAGGCTGCACAGATGAAAGCTTACTTTTATTCTTTTAACCACCCTGGCGTTCTGATTAAATCGCCAGGGTGGCTGCGGGAGGGTTTTTTTTAAATAAAAAAAAAAACTATTTCATGCAGCCAACTGAAAGTTGGCTGCATGAAAGCCCACTAGAGGGCGCTCCGGAGGCGATCTTCCGATCGCCTCCGGCGCCCAGAATAAACAAGGAAGGCCGCAATGAGCGGCCTTCCTTGTTTTGCTTATATCGTCGCCATAGCGACGAGCGGAGTGACGTCATCGACGTCAGCCGACGTCGTGACGTCAGCCGCCTCCGATCCAGCCCTTAGCGCTGGCCGGAACTTTTTGTTCCGGCTACGCTGGGCTCAGGCGGCTGGGGGGACCCTCTTTCGCCGCTGCTCGCGGCGAATCGCCGCAGAGCGGCGGCGATCAGGCAGCACACGCGGCTGGCAAAGTGCCGGCTGCGTGTGCTGCTTTTTATTTCATTAAAATCGGCCCAGCAGGGCCTGAGCGGCAGCCGCTGGCGGTGTTGGACGAGCTGAGCTCGTCCAGACCGCTCAGCTGGTTAAATTAGCCAATAAATGGAATCATCCTGATTCAAAACTTCTGTTGCATTCTGATTCAAATTTTTTTCTTTTTCGAGAACACGGTCCTTTAACCTTTAGTCTCCTTAGAGGAAATCTGCAGCTCATAGCGGTAACCCCAACCCTGACTCATGGTAGCCGCCGAGAAGTACTGTATGTGCAGAGTATAGTGCACAGCGGGCGTTTGCAACTTATCTCCCCCTGGGATCCAGACACTGGCAGCCATTCTTCTTCGGGTCCACGAAGGCTTTCAATCCCTCTGGTGAGATCATGTTATCATGACCACAGACGGTGATCTCACTATAGGGGTAGAGCGCGGAGGAGAATTGCAGCGCTGGATCCAGGAGAGCTGAGTAATGTCTGGGCTGCTACAGATCTATCTAGCGACATGTTTTTTTCCTGATTTTAGGGTCTAAAAGCATGTGAAAGAATTGCACCGCTTTTAGACCGCTAGGGAGATTAATAAACACCAAAAGGATATACATGCCATAGTGCCAATGAACAGTGATCTGCCATTTACCCAGATAATCTACCCTTCCTAAATCACAAGGGGCTTGAGTCACTAACCGCTAAGTGTTAGTGCTGGAGTGAAAAGCCTCTTAGTGCCCCATAAGTAGCTTTGCGCACTAACGGCCACGCAAAGCTACTTCGCGCACAGCCCCGCTCAGTGCGCGTGCAGTGCGGTGCGCCGGTAATAGTGCGTGGTCGCACCCGCTGCCTTGTAAACTTCGCACCCGGTGCAATGAAATGGTGCATCGGGTGCCCCCAAAACTGCACATCAATGCACTGCTTCAGGGGGCACCCGGGTGTGACGTTTACAGGTCAGCGGGTGCTACGTTATTGTCGCACCGCACGCTATTACCGGCACATCGAGCTGCACGCGCACTGAGTGGGGCTGTGTGCGATGTGTGGGCGCAAACCACCTAACTCCGTGGTTTGCACCCACTACCTCCTAAGGCAGAGTGTAGGTTGTGAAGCTCAGTCACCTGTTTGCCAGCACTCTCTCCTGTGTCCTGTCATTGGCATGTATAGTAATTATACTGTATACTGAACTCACATCAGGTAAAACTAAATATTTTTCCTTATGTATTTGTTATGAGATGAATTCTTTTTTATTGTTTCCTTCTAGTTCAAGATTGCAACATTCATGTGTGTAAGTCATTTTTTTCGTTATGTTATAGACCTTTCACATTTTGTGTAAGGCTTAAATCTGCGGTGAATGTATGGGTGTTACACAAGAGTTGTGTAAAATATACATTTTAAAATAGTAAAAGTAACCTATATCTGGGCATTTTCTGCCTGCGACAGCATGTTGATTGCATTTACTGTACTTCTATATTTTCCAGGAAATGCGTCTTTATCAAGGCCCCCTTTGAAAGGAGCTGTTTCAGCATTATTTTGTTCAGTTCAGGACCCCAGTTCCCAGCAGTTTTATGTCTCAGGAAATTACTAAATGAATTCTGTCACTGGTCATGAGACTGTCCTTAGCACATCACAGAAGGGCACTGTGACCCTGTCTCCCACCCACAGCAACAATGACTCAGTGCCAGTGAGGAAAAGTTTGAGGACGTCACGTCAGGGTGATATTGCCCCTTATCTTGCAAAGACTCATTCTCATTTATACTGCCACTCTCACTGTGAGGTCATGTATAAAATGTAACAAGATGCTCTTTTAATTATCGGCAATGTGAGGACTGTGTATCCAACATTCCTGTGCTAGAATATTCCCAACAGGTATTTCTCCAAAGATCTTTTGTAGGAATCATAAAATAAACTTACTTTTTACAAGTCAGAGCTTGAAGTGTCCAATACAACACCACAGCATGTTAGATGAAACCAAGGTCATAAATAGGGCATACTTTACTAAAGCCACAATACAATGCTATCAGCAATCTCCAGCAATGCCACAAAATTGTCATCTCACATTTGCTAAATTAACATTTCCTTTGTGGGTAATGAAAGTAAAGACATATCAATGTTCAGCAGGGTTGCAACATTTATGTAGTGCCAGCCATATTTTTTATCTCTTTTTTAATAATATCCTCAAGACTATTAGCATGCTTTTCACTAGGTCATTTTACAAGAAAGGCATGCTTTATTACAGCTAAGCTTGTGTGCATCCTTGCAAAGCCCAGAAACCTGTATCTTGTGGGTGAGTGATTGCTCCATGCACAGGCAAGCATGCTTGTTCAGCATACATGCAAGACAAGGTGAAAGACCATACTTGACAGTAAAGTTCTGTACACACAGTGGCGTAGCAATAGTGGGTGCAGAGGTAGCGACGGCATCGGGGCCCTTGGGCCAGAGGGGCCCTGAAGGGTCCACCCTCTGTCAAAGTATTAGCTCTCTATTGGTCCTGTGCTGGTAATACTCACTTCTATAGATGCTTTGAATAGTAGTAATCCTTAACACACTGTTCCCAATCCCCTACTTGCGTCTCTGACACTATGGTTGTCCTTGGCAGGTTTTGGTGCGCAGTATCAATTGTTATGTATAGAGTGCTTGGGGGGGCCCATGTAAAACTTGCACCGGGGCCCATAGCTCCTTAGCTACCCCACTGTGTACACACGTATGAGTACTGTTGGCCGGCATGGATTGGGATTTGATCTCATAGGCAACAGGTCAGGCCCAAAGCTGTACAAACACTTCACTAGCCTAGATGCTTTGTGTCTCTCACTATGGAGGCAGGAGGAGAACATACAATGGAGGACCTTCTAGTAGATCGGGTGGGTTAGGAGAACAATGCACTTTGGGGTCCCATGGACGTCAGATATTTCTAAGGATCCAGAATGGTGGATTCTTATGCAATGTGGGGGGCTCCTGTACACTTTAGATTCTCACTAACCTCTTGCCCAAGGTGGCCAGCTGCCTCAGCCTAATTTAACCACTTAATGCCAGGCCATTTGTGGCTAAAAACAGTCGCGCATGCAAATATGTGGGCATGCGCTCACATCTGCGAGAATGCCCCCTCACGCCACCCGTGGGTGCACTCCATTCCTCCATGGTTTTAAAATGTCTGTTTTGTACTGAAAACTGCAAAACAGGAAGTATTAAAACGTCCATTTTGCAGTAACTAGTTAATCTAGCATGTGTTCATAGCTTAAATTGGGTTCATTATATAGCTTCATAAATACTAAACTTCAAAAACTGACATTCACCCACCAGCCAAAGAGGTTATCAGTCATATACAGTAAATGGATTACTATATACATTCATAAATAGCGTCTGAAGTTTTATGGTGATAAATATAGTTGACTGTCATGTTTACATTTCCAGGTTTGCACACCAAGACAGGTCTCCCATTTATTACAAACCAAAACCTCAGGGATTTTGTGTAAGAAGCTCACAGAAACGTATAATCTCGTTATTAAAAGCACTGCTTAGTATAATGTTGCCAATATTACAATAAAAATCAAAGGTAATAACTTCCAACATATGTCCATACAGCGATACCATCCCTGTAGGACAGAGAGTGGACCCATAATTCATTTTGCCTATGAAAGTCATAGTTCAAATAGAGTAAGTCTATTATTTAGCCACCAAGCATACATGAAATGCTGTGTGATATTTCATCTAATGCTAATCTTAAACCAAAGCCGAACACTAATCTTTTCTTTTTAATAAGGCTTTCATAACCCTAACCCTAATTATCCCTAACCACAGCCCTACCCTCACAACCTTACAAACATTTGGGGTTCATAGATGTTCTTACTGGTGCAGTAATACTGACATATAATTTTGATTGGCCAAACATCTGTATTTTTAACATATACAGTGGGATGCGAAAGTTTGGGCAACCTTGTTAATCATCATTATTTTCCTGTATAAATCTTTGGTTGTTATGATAAAAAAATGTCAGTTAAATATATCATATAGGAGACACACACAGTGATATTTGCGAAGTGAAATGAAGTTTATTGGATTTACAGAAAGTGTGCAATAATTGCTTAAACAAAATTAGGCAGGTACATAAATTTGGGCACCACAAAAAAAATAAATGAAATCAATATTTAGTAGATCCTCCTTTTGCAGAAATTCGAACCTCTAAATGCTTCCAGTAGGTTCCAATGAGAGTCTGGATTCTGGTTGAAGGTATTTTGTACCATTCCTCTTTTGTCATTTTATTGATTCCAAAACCTTTAGAACTAATTATTTGAACTTAAATTGGCTTGGTAAGCTCAGTGACCACTGACCTACATACACAGGTGAATCCAATTATGAGAAAGAGTATTTAAGGGGGTCAATTGTAAGTTTCCCTCCTTTAATTTTCTCTGAAGAGTAGCAACATGGGGGTCTCAAAACAACTCACAAATGACCAGAAGACAAAGATTGTTCACCATCGTGGAAGGATACAGAAAGCTGTCTCAGAGATTTCAGCTGTCCGTTTCCACAGTTAGGAACAAACTGAGGAAATGGAAGACCACAGGCTCAGTTCAAATTAAGGCTCGAAGTGGCAGACCAAGAAAAATCTCGGATAGACACAAGCGACAAATGGTGAGAACAGTCACAACAACATCAACATCATCTTGCTGCAGAAATAGTCACTGTGCATCATTCAACCATTCAGCACACTTTACACAAGGAGGTGCTGTATGCAGAGGAAGCCTTTTCTCCCCTCACAGCACAAACAGAGCCACTTCAGGTATGCTAAAGCACATTTGGACAAGCCAGCTTCAAATTGGAATAAGATGCTGTGGACTGATTAAACTAAAATTGAGTTATTTGGGCATACCATGGGGCGTTATGCATAGAGGAAAAAGAACACAGTATTCCAAGGAAAAACACCTGCTCCCTTCAGTAAAATATGGTGGTGGTTCCATCATGCTGTGGGGCTGTGTGGCCAATGCAGGGACTGGGAATCTTGTCAAAGTTGAGGGACACATGGATTCCACTTAGTATCAACAGATTCTGGAAACCAATGTCCAGGAATCGGTGACAAAGCTGAAGCTGTGTCGGGGCTGGACCTTTCAACAAGACAATGACCCTAAACACTGCGCAAAATCCACTAAGGATGTTTTGTAAACAGGAATGGTGCAAAATACCTTCAACCAGAATCCAGACTCTCATTGGAACCTACAGGAAGCATTTAGAGGCTGCAATTTCTGCAAAAGGAGGATCTACTAAATATTGATTTCATTTATTTTTTGTGGTGCCCAAATATATGCACCTGCCTAATTTTATTTAAACAATTATTGCACATTTTCTGTAAATCAAATAAACTTCATTTCACTTCTCAAATATCACTGTGTGGCATACATTTGAAATCGGTGCTGGTAGACTTGGGCGCAGGATACAGCCGGTATATGGCTGATCCTGCTGCTGCACAAGTCCGGGCCGTTTTGATTACTATTTCCCCTCCAGGCCACCATGGATAGTGTAGGAATGATATAATTCGGCTTCCAGCGATTGCTGGAGGCCGAATTATTGTGTTTTTTAAGCAACTTTAAGCGGCGTTACTCACTGAGCCCCACTGTAGTTGTAATTCCCATTATAGTCTATGGTGGTGACGGCTGTGCCCAAATCTAGCAGCGCTGAAAAGCACTGCTAATACTGTGTGTGTCTCCTAGATATATTTAACTGACATTTTTTATCGTAACAACCAACGATTTATACAGGAAAATAATGACAATTAACAAGGTTGCCCAAACTTTCGCATCCCACTGTAGATTACATAGATCTTAGGTATTAAAAATGGTACCTATCCTTTTTTTTGTTGTTCACATTTTTGAGGGTCACCTGTAGGACCTTGCCTCTTTTTGGCAAACAAAGCACAGCATTGTCGTAGAAGGATGTTTGCACAGATAAGGTGTATAAAAATATTTTTCAGTAGTGTAATATTAAATATGTAACAACAGTACAAGATTTCATTGTTTGTATATGCTTATCAGTTTGTATATATTATAATACATTTTTGTAAAAGATCTGATATAAAGTCAATGTACTACAGCTCTGGTGTTTAATCCATATATCCAGACTGTCTAATGATTTACCTACTCACCAACTGATTGTCCATCCTTGCAGGATTTACAAGTGTTTGCTTTTCTCAAGTGAAGAAAAGTGATGCATGCACTTGCAATTGCTAAATTTGAGATCTCATACATCCTTATCCCTGCAGGTGTTTGAGTTAGTTTGGTTGTGTGTGTGGTTAGACGTTATATCAGCTGATGTATGGGTATCACGGCTGTGTTTACAAATTTTTATAGGGGGAGGGGGGGTGATATATTGAGGTGCTGATGATATTAGGGAATACAGGAACATATTTCTGTCATTTTTCTGTCTGCTATATCTCACATGTGTATTCTGCTTTGAAGCGATGGTCATCTGGCTGTACTACATTTGCATCTAAAGGGACTTCAGTGAATAGAGCTGGGGTGTTAGCCTCCAGCAAAGACATTGGTTAATTAGACAATGGCAGAAGTGAAGGGTTTTGTTCTACCTTATCTGGAGTGGAAGCTTGGAAGTCATTGACAACTGAAACATTTACACTTCTGTTGAAGGCTGTTAAAGCATTGTGAAGAACTCTAGACTAGCCAGGAAGAGCCTCCTGTGTGTTAAACACTATTTCGTTGTGAGGAAATTAAATTATTGGTGGAGGTGCAAACTATATCCTTATCTTTGATCAGCTAGGACATACTGTCAACAATGGGGTTGTCACCTGTAACTTGGACTAGGGAAGTCTTTTCATGTATGTGGGCTATAGTACATTTTTCACATGTGGATGTTAGATCTCTGGAAATCCAATTATGGCTGAGGATGTAATTAAATCTAGTTCCTCCGTCCAAACAGGCTTACAGCCTCAAGGCAAATATTTCATTATAAAAACCAGGGGACAGATACCTCAAATCAGTCCCCTCCTGATGGTAGCTGCAGCTGGACTCCTGGCCCAAGCTAGTGGACTCCTGGTCTAACCAGAATTGTGTCCGTCCACAAAAGTCCAAGGTTCTTCTATTTGGTTTCCTGTATTTTGGTAAGCAAATCGCCTTGTGTGCATCTTCGTAACTCTTAATTTTGTAACTTTTTACTTTGTTTTTGTAATCTTTTGTATATATTCTGTTCTGCATTGTTCCACTTTTTTTTCCTGGAATATTAAATTATTATTTAATAAGCTTGACTTCTGCTGTACTAAACTAACACTCATAGCCTAGAAGAGATTGAAGTGTGTATAAGTCCATGCCTGATTGTATGATTGAGCGACACTACCGTATAAGATTGTAATTGCATTGTGTGTGGGGCGTTTGTCATACGTTGGCCTAAAGCGCGCAGCTGACCCAACGTACGAAAACGCCAGTGCGAGTAGCTCAAGTGAGTGGCCAACAGTATCGTTTGGAACGACTGTTAGTGGTTTTGCTTCACTACAGTGTAAGATTGCAACTGTGTGTGTGTGTGTGGGTGCGTGGCGTTCCCGTATTCGGCCCAAGCGCAAAGCTGACCCGAATACGAAAATGCGGATTGTGCGCTGAGGACTCGACAGCAGAGTGGAAGTGTCTAGCGAACCGCTAGTGGTGGCAGTGAGAGGTGTTCTGAGGGGTCCCAGCCTTGTTTTTAGCTCGAATAAGGCTGCTCCCCGCTTGATCTGGTCAAACCCGTAGTCGGGAACCATATACGCAGGCGTGCCGCGGGCCGGTTCCTGACAGGGGGGATAAGGGGTAACTTAGTGTGATAGTATTTATGGCTCGTCAATAAACTTTTTGATGCTTGCCTAAGCAGAAACCTCTCGTTCTTTTTACTATTATTAAACTTATATGGGGCCAAAGAGTCAGTAATGTTCTGTATCTCTTACGCAACTACTTCTAGCTCTCCCCCATCTAATCCATTCATTAAGGTTAGACAAACCTGTGTGCAAGTCTCAAAATACTTTTCCCACCGGTCTTTCTATGGGGAAATGTCTGGTCTGAAAAATATAGGTAATGTGCAAATAAAATATGTTTGAAGCATCGCTAGATGAGTGTTTTGCAGATCAGGTAGATTATCAAGAAATATAAGTGTTTTCAGTCTATGTTCTGAATAAAAGTATTCTGCTTTCCAAAGGGAGTTAGCAAAGCTGGTATGCAGATCCACTAATACAATGTCCAGTATACAGTTAATGACCTTAGCTAAAAAGCGTCACCAAATGACATGTGTAACACCTGTCAACAACTATATGGCACAGGCCTGCACCAATAAACAGTCCTAGCAGGTCTGCATTAAATGCATTGATCAATAACATTCAGCAGCGCCATAGTGTAGCTCTGCTCCATGCAGGCTCTCACCACCGCTAGGTTCAGACATCCCATGCATGTATCACTTGTGCGTCTGTGTTATATAATCCTGCATCAACCAGATCCAGCAGGTCTACAGCATTGTGTATGGCAGGTTGCATGTAAAAAGTGCTGCTGTATCGCTTTGCCCTGTGCTGCCTCTCACCACCGCCAGGTTTTCACAGTCTGGCATCACTCTCAGGTACAGGTGGTCTGCGAGCACAGTAAGTCCCTCTGTAGGTGGCTAGTTGTAAAACTGATCATCGCTGGTAGAAGTGCGCTAGTGAAAAAAAAAGGGAAATGCATTTAAAAATAAATAAAATAAATAAATAAATAAACACCGAAGTGGTGATCAGCGCCCACCAACAGAAATCTCTGTTGGTGGGCAGAAAAGGGGGGGGGAGATTACGTGTGTGCTGAGTGGTACGACCTTGCAGCGAGTCCTTAAAGCTGCAGTGGCTTAAATTGTAAAAAATAGCCTGGTCACTAGGGGGATGTAAGCCTATAGTCCTGAAGTGGTTAGGGAACTAAGGCCTTGATTCACTAAAGGGTGGTAAGTGTTAGCACGCCAGTAAAAAGGCACTTAGGACGCGAAAATGGGCGCTTCATGCGCTAATTTGCACGCAAGCATTTGCGCGCGCAAAGGTTAGCGCTGCGTGCTGCGCGCGAAACGTGCAAAACTTTGCACCGTTCACACGCAAAATAGCCTGAAAAGCTATTTTATACGCGAACGGTGCAACGTTTCGCGCGCACCGGTGCAATGTTTCGGGCGAACCAACTGCGATCAGTAACCGCTTTGGATGTGCAAATTACTTAGCACCCTACTTTGCACGTCCAAAGCTTTTTTTTGTGACTCAAGCCCCAAGCGTGTTTTGCTCCAGTTTTCTGTGCATTGTTCTTGATAAAACAGCGCTATAGCCTTGTCTACATTGTTTCATACCCCCTACTTTACTCCCTTGTCTACATTGTTTCATACCCTCTACTTTACTCCCATACACACCTCTCATTGCCCCTTTCTTCTCTACCAATAATACAAATTGGTGAAACTCAGTAAACCCTGTGCACTTCTAGACAAACAAGAAATCATGTGCCATGGCAGGTCCACCAACCTATTGCAATGTATTTCAGATGAAATGAAGCAACCACATCCTGCCATACTAATTAAGACCTTTTCTTCGGGTGGTACGCACCCACCTAGCTGACACCTTGGACACCCTGGGAAGAGTTGAGGGCGTGGAACTTGGGGAGAATGAAATTCTAGCCTCCATCGATGTAGTCAATCTCTACACCCGCATCCCCCAAGATCAGGGAGCTCGGGTGATAGGGGAGCTGTTACTCGAATGTGGGGAAGAACCCCAATGGGTTGACTATCTTGTGCAATGCCTGAAGTTTGTCATATCACACAATGCATTTTTGTTCAACAACAAATGGTACCATCAGAGATCCGGAGTAGCCATGGGAACCCCAGTAGCCCCAACAGTCTCTAATCTTTTCCTCTGGGTTTGGGAGAAAAAGTACATACTTGGGACCACTAACCCTTTTAAAAACAAGATCGGCCATTGGTACCGATATGTGGATGATGTGGTTATGACCTGGAGGGGCACGGAGGGCGAATTTGAAGAATTCCTCAGATACATCAATTGCAATGACCTCAACATGCAGTTCACAGGTGTAGTGGCTAGCCCTACACTGCATTTTTTGGACCTGGAACTGTATGTTGAAGGGGGAAACATACGATGTAAAGGACATCGCAAAGATACAGCCACCAACTCCGTGCTCCTCCAGTCCAGCTTTCATCCGCCACATACGATCCAATCAATCCCCTATGGCCAGTTTGTTCGGCTAAAAAGGAATAACTCCAAAAGGGATGATTTCATCCAACAGAGCAGAGAACTGGCCATCAGACTGTCCATTAGGGGATATAATATGAATGACTTGAATCAGGCCTTTCGTAGGGCAGATGCCCGCAATCGAGAGGACCTTTTGACCTATAGAAAAAGAGCTGTAAACAGCTCTAGATCCGGTGGACAACCCTTTACCTGTGTGTTTGATTATTCGCCCATGTCAGATAGAATCAAGGCAATAATTCAGAAACATTGGTGTGAACTCCAGACAGGTGTAGGTCCATCTGGGATTGTCAGTCACAAACCTCTGGTTTCATTCAGAAGGGCACGTACAATTGGTGACATAGTCACCAATAGTGAGTTCAGAGTGATGCATGGGTCAAATTGGTTGCAAAAATACACCCCAGTTTGTAATTTTAGATGCGGAAATTGCAATCATTGTGCACAATTTAAAACTGGTAAAAACACACATCTTGGTGCTAAATTTATCAAGTTCAATCAATTCTTGCATTGCCGATCTAAAAACACGGTGTATGCGATCATATGCTCATGCAACAGGTTCTACATAGGACAGACTACTCGTATGATCTGTACCAGATTCCAAGAACATGTCAACTCCATAGTGACAGGTATAGGGGCTGGCAGATTTATTAAACACATGCGGGACTGTCACAATGGCAGTGGAGCCTCACTGCAGTTTATGGGTCTAAAACAAATTCCCATACCCCATAGAGGAGGCAACCATGAGCAGGCACTGCTCCAGAATGAAGCCAGATTAATCTCTGAAACTGGAGCGTGCGTCCCTCTGGGACTCAATGAAAGAAATGAACCTCACTGCTTTCTATCTAAGTATTAGTCATCTTGTCTAAATTCTCTAAGTTTTTATTCCTTAGTTTACAGGAGCTATCTGGCTACTAATGAACTAGTTTGTGATCACTAATTGTATGTTTTAAATGACGATTGTGTCCCCTCGTATCTATGCAGGAAATGTTTATGATCACCATGGCAACAAACCCGAGACGCGGCCAGCGAGCAGGCAGGCTGTGACGCGTAACCCGATGTATGACGCGACACAGGAAGCAGGGAGACTTGCCACTTCCCTATTGGTTGAAGCATAGTGCGCGCCATTTCCGTGGGCGGAGCCAATATGCCAGACGCCGCGGCCAGGACTCGGAGGGCGTTGCTAACCACTGAGAGGCGGTAAGTGAAACTATTTAATGCTGCATATTACCTGGGTTAGTTTGTTCTTTACCACGCGCCTCTGAAGAAGCTTTTCTAAGCGAAACAGCTGTCAGGCCTCCCCCTCACCCCCACTGTACACCCCGCTGTGTCTGCAACCTAGGATTAAAGGTACGCTTTTCATTGCCTCAGCGCCTCGTTTTCTCTCTTCATCCCATACATCATTGTTTGTTCTCGGGAGCACGCTGCAAGATGAAGTACATCATCCAGGTTAACCCTTGACCTCCCTACCTGCAACTAGTGCCAGTCTATCTTTCTCCTTATTGCTACATCCTGCCATACAAACTACAAATTTGGCAAACAGTTTTTTTTTGGGGGGGGGGGAGGTGATTGATCTATTGCCAGCCTGGTTACACTCACAAAATCCTTGCTGTTCACTGAAATGATGCCAAGACATTGTGTGTGCAGGCAAGGCAAAAGGCAGGAAAATTAAGTCTTAAAAAATTACAGAGCACTGTGCCTAATTAGGGAGAGGTTTGTTAATGTTCTTGGATTGCTTTTCTGCATTTAGAACAGGGTATCCAGAGTATGGCATCATAAAATGACTGAAGCATCAAGGAGCAAAATACTGAAACAATTGTCCTCCATGACATCATACTCCAGTGAAGATGGTGAAATTCCAGCAGGACAGTGACTCAAATCTCACTTCAGCAAGTGCTCTATCCAGCCCGAATCCTCTATATCTGAGGGAGCTGAAGCAGTTTCCATAATACAAATCCGGTAACCCAAAGTCTCAGTCATTTTGTCAGTGTCATTTTTTGGCTATGAAAGAGTTTAGCAAATTATGAATACAGTAATAGAGTTTTTTTAATGTCAATTCTACATTGAAGAATTGTACTAAACTGGTTTTGCCAGCTTCACACATTATTTACAGTAAATCTTTTAATGCATAATGTAAATTATTTGAAAAATTGTGCCAAAATGTCAACAATTTGGTCATATAGTGTATTGTTTTTACTTGGGTTGCAATCGACCAATACATTTCGTTTAATGATCAGAAACTATGAAGTATAAAACTATGCAGTCCTAGCATAAAAAGGAAGAGCAGATCCATTTCCATGCCATTATACCAAAATAATCTTAAAATACAGTAAGTCTAGAGTTACATTTATAATCAATTTTCAACTGCAGCCATACTGTGATTTTTAGTTTTCTATTCAATGGCTCTTGTATTTCTTGGCGGGGGGGGGGGGGGGTTAGCTTATATAATTCATTAGTAATTTGTTATTGAACAGTACAGTAGTATTTACTCATCTAATTATCTTCCTGTCATTTGATTCCACTTCTTGTACTGCTTTAAAGATCAGATCCAGGGAAAGCATGTTTTACTTTTGTATAGTGTGGGAAAAGGTTGGAATTTCTTTTGGGTTTCTATTGCTCTCTTCATGTATATTTGGGAACATATTTGGGAACATTAGAATCACTGTCTGTCTTGACCTATTAACCAGTTCACCCCCAAGGGTTTTTATCCTAACGGACCAGAGCAATTTTCAGTTGTCAGCGCTCCTCCCTTTTATTCTCTAATAACTTTATTACTACTTATCACAAGAAAATGATCTATACCTCGTTTTTTTCGCCACCAATTAGGCTTTCTGTGGATAGTACATTTTGCTAAGAATTTTTTTATTCTAAATGCATTTTAATGAGAAAAACAGAAAAAAAAAGAAAAAAAATCATTATTTCTCAGTGTTCAGCCTTTATAGTTTTAAAATTAAACATTCTCCTGTGGATAAAACAAACACGTTTTATTTGCCCAGTGGTCCCGATAATTAAACCGTTTAGATTATGTCCCTACCACAATGTATGGCGACAGTATATTATTTTGAAATATAAGTGGTTATTTTTCTGTTTGTTCTGGCCATAATTACAAGCCCCTATGTAATAAATTAAAATTAATTTTCCCCCATAAAATATAGAATAAAAAAAGCTGAGTCCCTAAGGCAACTATTTTTTTTTTTTTTTAAGCTGATTTTTTTTTTTTACAAGTGTTTTTTTTGGGGGGGGAGGGTTGGAAGTGTAATTTTATTAATGATGTGTATATACTTGAAAATGTATGTGTTTTGTAGGTGTAATATACTTTTTGGCCACAAGATGGCGCTGGTGAACACTCATAGGACGTGTTCACTTTTTTTTTTTTTTTTTTTTTACACACCTTATTAAACTGTTACATTTCCTGTTTATGTGAATGGACGTAGCCGCTGTTCGCGGTCACGTCCATTCACTCCAGGCACTGCGATTGGGTAGAGGACTGTTCAGTCCTCTTCCCCAATCGCCCAGCACGGGATCCCGACGGTAATGGCGGCGGTAGCGGCGGACACACGGCGGTAGCAGCGGCGGGAATGCGCGACGTATTAAAACGTCATGTTGCTGTTAATAGCGGTAAGCATGACGTTTTAATACGTTAGGATGGCGGTAAATGGTTAAAATAATTTTCCAACCTAGACAGACATTGGAACAATTCAAAACGTTTTACTATAAAATCCAGAACCTTAACAAAAACAAAAAGATGGTATTTTACTATCAAACAACTGGAAAAAAAAATCAATCTACAGGGAAATAACTTGGTGCCTATTATAACTAATGAGGATTCTAATGGAGCTTCTATATTGACTGAGGAGGTAGCCACCAAGAAACTGATTTTAAGAAAAAAAATTACTTTCTATCCCAAACAATTTAATCGTTTCCAGACCAACATAGTTGGAATCTACATCCTGTTGGTGGCTGTGTGGCTCTGACAGGACGTAAAATCCTACTATTGGTGGCCGCTGTGCACTGACACTGTCCTCGCTGTTCTCAGTGACAGCAGAGCTTTTGCATTTTGGTCAGGAGCCAAATTAATTGGTTCCTTACCCAGTGATTACTGTGATCCTTAAGGGCCAGAGCCATCCTGACCAAAAAAAGTTAAGGGAATTTCATAGAAATATGATTTAACCTTATCTAAAAAAAATCGCACCTTAGGGTTCTGAATGGATCTATTCTAGAAGGATTCATAAATGAATATTCCTCAGAAAATATTCCAATCAAGTAACAGACCAATTTCTAGCTCATTTCTACTATCATTATTACTAAAGGGGCACTACAGCAAAAAACTGTAAAATTTAAAATATTTGCAAACATATACAAATAAGAAGTACATTTTTCCAGAGTAAAATGAGCCATAAATTACTTGTCTCCTATAATGCTGTCACTTACAGTAGATAGTAGAAATCTGATAGAAGTGACAGGTTTTGGACTAGTCCATCTCTTCATAGGGGATTCCCAGCAAGGCTTTTATTCTTTATAAAGATATTCCCTTAAAAGGATTTAAAGAGAAACTCTTACCAAGAATTGAACTTTATCCGAATCAGTTGCTGATACCCCCTTTTACATGAGAAATCTATTCCTTTTCACAAAGAGACCATCAGTGGGCGCTGTATGGCTGATACTGTGGTGAAACCCCTCCCACAAAGAAATTCTGAGTACGTACTCTTGGCAGTTTCCTGTCTGTGAACCCTGTTGCATTGTGGGAAATAGCTGTTTACAGCTGTTTCCAACTGCCAAAACAGCAAGCAGAAGCTACATCACTTGCCAGCAGTAAAAATGTCACCATCTGATAAATGCCAGAATATAAATCAGGGATTTAAAATATTTTACAATGGGCAAACACTGACAAATTCATTTATACACAATTATTGTAAAAATGGAGCACTTTTTTATTACATTATTTTCACTGAAGTTCCTCTTTAAACAATGATGCTGGTCAGCTTCTGTACTCCCTACACAGTTTTTTGGGCAGTTGGACAGAGCAACTGCCATTCACTAAGCGCTTTTGAAAATAAATATATCCCTGAGAATCCCCTATAAAGAGATGGACTAGTCCAAAACCTGTCACTTCTGTCAGATTTCTACTACCTACTGTAAGTGACAGCAACATAGGAGAAAAGTAATTTATGGCTCATTTTACTCTGGAAAAAAGTACTTCTTATTTGTATATGTTTGCACATATTTTACATTTTACAGTTTTTCGCTGTAGTGCCCCTTTTAAAGAGAATCTGTACTCTAATATTCTTACACTAAAAAGCATACCATTCTATTCCTTATTTTCTCCTGTGCCCCTCTGTGCTGTTTCTGCCACTCTCTGCTGCAATCCTGGCTTGTAATTAACAGTTTTAGGCAGTGTTTACAAACAAACTAACCAGCTTGTGATAGGCTCACATAAACAGTGTGTGAGTCATACAGAGTGTGCAGGGGGCCTGCAGAGGGTGTGTATCGCTTCTATCCAATCACAAGCAGCCCTGCACATTCCACACATTCAAGCCTTAGCCCGACAGACACGACAGAGGAAAGGAGATAAGATTTATTACAGAGACAGTGCAATTAGGAAAGACTGCAGTAAGCCAGAGCACATTAGAACAGGCATAGGAACTTATAGGATAGAAGAACTAAGGCTGAAAAATTTGTTACAGAGTCTCTTTAAATTTTGAGCAATTGACACTGCAAGTGATCTCACTGTATTCCAATATTAAGCCTTAATCTCTGCACTCACGCTTGATCACCGGTCTCTGATGACTGATGATGAATAAACAATATCAGAGTACGGTTACTCTTTACTACATAACTGGTTGAATTGCTGGCTCTGACCACATGCTCTTCCCTTGCCAGTACTAGTTATATTTTTGGTTTTGATTACCCTTACTTCTTTTTCCACCACGCTATTGGATGTTTGCTAGTTCTGACTACGAATGACCTCTATTGCTACTACATTATCATCTGCATTGCTGGTTCTGATTACGAGCACCATTTACCACACTACTGCCATGATTGCTACGGTATGGCTGGCTGCACTGCAGGTTCTGACTATGAGCGCCACTAAAATTATTACATTATCGGTTGCAATACTGGATGTTTGGTAGGGATCCCAGTCTGGTCTAGTTTCTGAAGATTTACTTCCTGCTTTGTGTAGATTACTGAAGAGTAGAAAAATAATTACATAAACAGGAATTCTGGAAAGACCCAAAAACCAATACTGGAGCCATTCAAGCACCAGCTTTAGTTGTGGCAGTCCTAGAAAGCCATAGCTGGCGGTGGATTAAACAAAAGTGTACTTAATGCACAGTGCAAAGAATTTTGATACTTGGCATGATATAGATTCTAGTACTGCTTCTGTTCCATATATGATTTCTTCTGCTTGTTTAGGGTCTCATGGAGCAGGTTATCAGAGCAGGAAGGAAGAGTAGGTGGCAGCACAGGTGACACTTAATGAGATGGTGGCAGATGTGTATTGGGAAATTTAGGACACTTTTAAAGTTCAGAACATCTTTCTGAAGAGTTTGACCTAAAATGACCTTATACAGGTCTGAACTTTATGGGCACTTCAGGAAATATTCTACATGATATGCTATTTTTCAATGACTCAAGAGTGGTGTGTTTGCTTAGCAATTTTAATGCTTCCATGCAAAATGTCAAGTTATGTTTTTTTATTTCTAGTTGGATGTCAGGTCACTTACTTCCTTTATTAGCTTTCATTTTTACTCAGTGTTGACATCACACTTTTTTTTTACCACTGGCATAATGTGTGTTTCCTGTGACCTATTTGCCATGTCATTTTCTCACTGGGAGCATTCTGTTGTGTAATAATACACACGGGCAACTTCCTATTCAATGGCTCTTGCTTAATCAACATACTTTAGGAAATCTGAAATCAGCTGGAAAATAACAAGGCATTTTAACCTAACTAAATACAGCAAGGTGTGTTTGGCCACTTAAGATTAATAGGTTCTTTAGTTGGTCAGTGCACAAACAGAGTGTTGGAAAGTCAAACACTGGCTATTTTTCCACACAGTTATACGCAAAAACTCATCAGGAGCTCCAAGAACAAAGAGGTGTTACAGCATAACATTCATCTGTTCTCTGAAGTTTATACAAAGGGATTTGTTTCCCAACACAGGCCTTTTGTTTTACTTTAGCTGCTGTATAATGCAACATATGGTTTGATTAGAGTGATCAATTTCATGCATAAACATGAACCTATCTGAAATCATTTTATTTACCCAGAGGTTATTAACATTTAATCAGTTTGAAGATGCTGGTCAACAAAAATCATGTTTGACAGCTGTGATAAATCTATACTAATGGAAGTAGAATGTCAATCCATGTATAGTTCTATATAAAGATTCATATAGTTTCAAAAATAGCAGATCAACAAAGCAACCAATGTCCATCAAAAAAGAGAGAAAACTCTCTTCAGGTTTGAAGTAGAGGGAAGGCACTGGATAATATAGTTGCTTCTTGTTCCCCTGCCTGGCCTCTCATTCCAGCGCTGTCTACCGGAAACAGGTCTCCCCCTAAGTTTATTTTAGACCCCTGCAACATTTACGGCAGTGTAGAGACTCACCTGTCCCAGCTGGCACACTCCTCCATTATTTGGTGGCTCCGTGCATTCCCTTCTTCATCACCACTGGCCACATGTTCTCAGTGACCCGGTGGCATATTACGTAATAACATGCCCTGGGTCAGGAGTCAGAGACGCTCCTGGAAGGATGAGACGGTAATGCATGGAGACATGAACTGATGGAAGAGCAGCCAGCCAGGGGAGTCAAGACACTGTTGAAAACTCTGCAGTACCCCAGAAATATCCAAACTTATATTTTCTTCTCTGGCCCTAGTCTTATAGACGCATAAATATCCCTTTGTTAGGTAATTTATATGACCTTTTGAATGAAGGTAGCATTTAGCAGTATAATCTTAAAATGGTACAATATAGAATACATTTGAGATCTACCCTACAGTAATATATTAAGCTTGTCATGCCTCTGCTATAGATAGACTCTGTCGCTAAAGAATCGTGCCATGTGCACTGCTTACCAACATGCTTTTGCAGCACTTAACAAGCGGACTAAGGCCTCTTGCACACTGCATGCATTTCCGATTCCGATTCCGCTTTTTAGTCGGTTTTTACCTCCGATTCAGATTTTCAATCTTTACTGCATGCTGCGTTTTTTGATCTATTTTTCTGTTGAATGTATTCAGGGAAAATTGGAATTGAAAATCGGAAACGGAATCGGAATCAGAAAATGGATTTGCAGTGTGCAGGGAGCCTAAGACTTTTGCTTTTTACTAACAAAAAACCTTGCATCACCAGTTGCACCTATAGTGAAGGATAACTTGGCTACGAGGAGTGAGTGAGCTGACGGGACTTGTATGTATGTAGCACTGGCCAGCCAGATATGTACACTAACAGGCTCTGCAAGCTGTTTCCTATTTTTAATATTTACCATATTTTTATCCCGATTTTGCATTAATACATTGTGATATTAATTTCCTATACACGTTATACCGTGCTATTTTTTTTGTTCAAAGCAGCTTGGCCGGTGTGCTCATTAATGTCCCTCTGTATATCCTCTATTGATTTGTGGTCTGTATGACTGGTGCTAGTAGCTTTGCCAGTTTTTCTTATACTTCAAAGCTTTCCATCCAATAATTCAAAGCTTTACATCCGTGCTAATTGTCCTTTTCATTCCACAAAAACATACAATAATGACTGACTATGTATAACACCGTATCAACAATCCACTGCGCTCTCCCAGGACCCTGCAAAAATAGCTTCACATAGCGTGATACTGTTTCATCTCTCAAGAGGCAAATTTTACCAAAACTTCCATGCAGGTGACAAACGGTGCAATACTGTGTTCCCACCACCTCATAAACCAAGAGGTTCACCAGATCCAAACCACCTATCTGCAGTTGGCAATCATGCTCAAATCGTATGTTTCACCCCGCTCATCAGTGATCCATACTCAGCATCAACTTTTAAAATTAGGTCTTTTTAATAAAACAGATTAAAAACTTCATTGTGCAGTAGATCCATACAGTTCTAATATCTCAACTGTGCTTCCCGCGCACTCCAGCAACTTACAAGCTTTAATAAATAGACGGTGTGTTACAGCGGTGGGTCTCCCAGGCCTGGCGTCTAACACTCCGTGTAGGCTCTGTGGCGTCCCGTGCTCCCGGCTGTGTGCGCCCGCCTAGGTCCTTCCGTGTTACACCTTCACTCCATGACGTGCATCAGGCGTACTGGCTCCGGACCTGTTTTATTAAAAAGGCCTAATTTTACAAGCTGATGCTGAGTATGGATCACTGATGAGCGGGGTGAAACATACGATTTGAGCATGATTGCCACCTGCAGATAGGTGGTTTGGATCTGGTGAACCTCTTGGGTTATGAGGTGGTGGGAACACAGCATTGCACCGTTTGTCACCTGCATGGAAGTTTTGGTGAAATTTTCCTCTTGAGAGATGAAACAGTATTACGCTATGTGAAGCTATTTGTGCAGGGTCCTGGGAGAGTGCAGTGGATTATTGATACAGTGTTATACAGATTCAAGTGGGCTGACCACAGCGCACTAGAACAGGACATTTCTGATAATCAATTGTGGACATTGGGTTTGTGCAATTACAATATAAGTGGCGCAGCATATTGTTGTGTTTAAATGACTGACTATGGTAGACATGATTGTGAGCTCTCTGAGGGGCAGTTAGTAACATGACTATGTATACTATAAAAAAAGTACCCCGGAAATATCCAAACTTATATTTTCTTCTCCTTGCGTCAGGCGTTAATGGTCTATCGGAGGAATACAAACAACTTCAGTATACAATCAACAGAGGCACCAAAAGTATAAAATTACATTAAATGAGCTTAAAAACCAACTCAAATGGCAAAAATTAAGGAGGAAGTGGTGGTCTTACCTCTGTCTAGCAGACACGACAATGACTGCGGTTCAGACAGTCAAACACATTTATTAGAAACTCCCCAAAAAAATTTGCAATGCGTTTCGCAGGCTCAATCCCGCTTCATCAGGCAATACAGGGAGGAGTATCAAGCGATCTACACAAGGATTCAAGTTAAGCACCTCTGTGGGGTGCTTCAGGGTTCTGTTATTAGATAATTATTGATCATTCATGGGCTATGTTCCATGTTAGCATGTCTATACCAGGAGCCGTCCTACCTAAACCTTACTCTTAGCAAAGGTAAGTACAGCTGAAGAAGACGATAAATAAAAACCACTCACACAAGCTGCAGAGTTATAATTTAACTGTCAATATCAAAATATTTGTATATGTCTAAGTCTCTGAAAATTTTTAGTTTCCTTTTCATGTACAGTAGCCTATACAGCCTTTGAAAATACAGCTCACATGTGACCAAGTGGGCTTCTTTCTCTTTGCAGCAGGAAAACATTGTGAGGCTTTCTTGTATATGGTGCGTCCATTCAGCTTTTTCCCACAGGATGTGCTGACCATGCATATCAGACAAAATAAACATGGGAGTGAGAATGGCAGCGGTGGCAGGGGATACAATTCAGCCATGCATAAGTGTTTCCTCACGTCCTGAGCCAATTTTTGTGTTTCACAAAACTCCTTATCTGTACCCTTACACAAATAAAACTTGTGCCAATATCATACCATACTCTCTGATTAGATGATACAAGCAGAACATGTCTAAGCAGCAGAGGTCACAGAAAAGACAACCATATTTGTCCAAGTTCACCCTGCCGGATTATCATTGTTTCTATAGGAGAATAGGGAATTATTCCATTACTCAATTTTCAAATTTGATGCAGCTGTTCCAAAGAAACTCCATTGGGTAAGTCAGTCATGTGACCCAGAAATCCAATTAGAATTCATGGTGCTTGCAAGAGAATAGGTGTTCGCCAAGCACAAAATAGCTCTCCCAGCTGAGCACAGAGCAGCCCACACCCACTTACACCCCTGCTGCTGTTTAGAGATTAACTCTTTGCAGCCAGCCCTACAGCTCAGCAGATTCTCTTCATTATGGGACTCTGCTGAAATGTAGGGCTTCCCAGCTAAAACCATCTCAATAGCACTGGGAAGAGGTGGGCAGGGTCCAGATTATTTCAACAAAAAGCAGAGGTAAACATGGGCACCGGTATAATGAAGCTTTCATTTGATCCAGGTTGATGTACAACTGGCAGCAGTACCCTTCTGGGGCTGCAGCCACATGCAGAGACTAGAAAGTCAACAATTGTTTCATGCTTTTTTAGCGCTTTTTTACGTACTTGGCTCCATGGTGGGAAAATAGCCCGCGACCATGTTGCAATGGAGGGCAGAAATAATGCCAATCCATTAACCAAACAGTGGGCCCGACCAATCGGGCCATGTCTATCCTGCATAGCCATGTGGAGCACAGTATATCATGTCCAGCATTGCGTCACACACACAGAAGCTGAGACATACTCATACACATCTCAAAGGACGCATGGTGCATTTCCATGGTGACCCGCAGCATTGACCTGAAAATTTGAGGAGCTCACACCTCTTCTTGCTGCATGCTGCCTGTGTGGGAGACACTCTGATGAGACCAGAGTGGACAGCCCACTGAACTAGGGCAAGACAATTGCAAATTGAGTGCACAAAGAAATGCATGTTAAGGCATGAAAGGAGAAGGGGGAGTAGTGATATTTTAGAACTGGCCAATAGTAAGAATGGAAGCTAAACAAGTTGTGGCCCACAGGAACCCATATAACGGAGTAACCCTTACACCAAAAGTAGAGGAGAATGAAAGCTCAGGGCCCAGATTATGATTGCTCAGAAATACACTATTAAACCAGTTTTGATAGCATGGGAGTCTGACCTTGCTACATTCTCTAGCTCACGTGTCAAACTCCAGGCCTGCAGGGCAAGATCCATGCCAATGTTTAGAATGGACTAAGAAAGAGAGGAATGTGTTCTACCTGATGGACCACACCTTTCCTGATTCAGTCCCATCAATTCATTTGAGCTGTGTCAAAAAATGTGGACCGGGTTGACATCCCTGCTCTAACTGGTCCACTTGCTTTCAGACCCTGATGAAAAGTACAATGTCAGTTTTTAAGTGAGCCAAGGCACAGCAACAAGGGTTACCACGCCTGCTAGGGGCAAAGGAGTTATGCACAGCTGCCATCTGGGTAGACTCTGTCCCAAACACAAAGATGATAAAATATGCCTGTAGCACTGCATAATCACTCCTATAAACTTGAAATCCAATCTCCACTGACCGTCCACTGGCTGCACAAACAATCTCTGTACCCACTGCTGCCTCAGGTCCTTGGAAACACTCACTGTGCAGAGACTATGGAAGGTGTGGCAAAACTGTAATGTTACTATACTATGTCTTGTACAGTTTGTTTCTGTAATGTATCATGTTTATTTTAAACTCTGTTGGCTTGTTATTGAGATCTTGTATTGATGCCGCTTCAGATAGCTGTATGGGATAAATTGCTGAGTTGCCTGCAGCCTGGTTTACATATTCAAACAATAGCCCCAGATAACACCAGGGCGATGTAGGTCTTGCTGACATCTTCTATGATGCTAGGTACACACCATACAATTTTCTGGCAGATTGTATGGTGTGTATCTGATCTGAATTTCGATCGTTTTTGCGATATTCAGTTCTATGAACATCGAGAAGAAAAATGATCAAAAAACAATTGGAATAACGAAAAATCGATTGAAATTCAGATCGGCCATGTTGTAAATAATCGATGTGGCAGGTAAATCTGCCAGAAAATTGCATGGTGTGTACCTAGCATTAAACAAAAGCCTGTGATAAGACCGGGGAGATCTAGGCTTCTCAGTTTCTGAGAAGCTTCTGTTTGAGGACTATAATAGGGGGATGGATAGCAGTGTTGGGCAGAATTGTGCTGGAGTTGTGATTGAACAGTTTTGCTGTATATTTGTTGATGGTGTTTTGGATTTCTACTAGTGCGTGAGATGGAGTTCCTTCTTCTGCTGGAGGTGGAACAAAGGAGATTCCTTCAAACTATTGGTCTGCTTGTGGTGTATGGACCCTCATCTCTTTACAGAAGAGGCTGGAGAGACAATGCAGCACACAACAGAGCGAGACAGGGTGCAGAACAATAGCCTTGGCCTGCGATTGGACGAGATGATCCGCCCATCTGGATCTGTAGCCAACACATTGGGGCGCACATACTAGATTCATGACAGGAGCCAACTTAGACTATCCGTGTGCACTATATACAGGGAAAAATTCCCACTTGTGACTGCACGTTATGCATTAATACTGTTCACCAGCTACTACAGTTGTGTTTAAAATTATTCAACTCCCACTGAAATTGAGTGTTTTGGCCAGTTTGACATTGATTTTGATCATTTCAGTCATCTTGTTTACAATTAAATCAAAAAGGCACTTGTAAGTCAGACAAATATAACATAACATTTATAATAACCACAAATGTCTTTTCTGTGATCACATCATTATCAGTTTTATTCAACCCCCAAGTGACATTCATTCTTAGTACTTAGTATAACAGCCTTTTCCAGTTATAACAGCTTTTAAACGTGAAGCATAGCTTGACACAAGTGTCTTGCAGTGATCTACGGGTATCTTAGCCCATTCTTCATGGGCAAAAGCCTCCAGTTCAGTCACATTCTTAGGCTTGGCCCAAACAGTTCTAATTTAGTTTCATCAGTCCACAGAACACTATCCCAAAACGTTTGAGGTTTGTCCACATGACTTTTGGCATAATGCAGTCGACTCTTCTTATTCTTTGGAGACAGCAAGGGGGTGCGCCTGGGAGTTCTGGCATGGAGGTCTTTATTACACAGTGTGCGCCTTATTGTCTGAGCTGAAACTTCAGTACCCGCATCTGACAAATCTTTTTTCAGTTCCTCAGCAGTCACACGGGGACTTTTCTCCACTTTGCCCTTCAGGTAGCGCACAGCAGTCGAGGTCAGCATCTTCTTTCTGCCACAACCAGGTAGCGTTTCAACAGTACCCTTTGCCTTGAATTTGCAAATGATGTTTCCGATGGTGTCTCTTGGTATGTTTAACACCTTTGCAATCTTATTATAGCCATTGCCCTTCCTGTGAAGAGAAATCACATTTTCTCTTGTCTTCCTGGACCATCCTCTTGACTTCACCATGGTTGTAAACACACCAGTAAATGTCTAGAAGGAGCTGCGTATCACAGTCATTTTAAATCTGCCTAATTGGTGCTTATTATGCTTGATTGCTGCTCGTTAACATCCACAGGTGTTTTCAATATCTGATCGAAAACACTTGAATGAACCTCTGTTCTTAAGAGTGGTCGTTTTTAAGGGGTTGAATAATTGTGTCAATGAAGAAATCACACAAAAAACATTTAATACTGTATTACAAAACAACTGACGTCATTTTAGTTGCATTTGGTTCTTTAAAAAGTCCTTGTAAGATTTCATTCTGAACACAATTACAAATGTACACTAAATTCTCTAAAACCCTTTACAGCATTGGGGGTTGAATAATTTTGAACACAACTGTATAATGGCCTGATATAAACCAGGCAGTGCTAGCAAATAGCAGATAATAATGCTTTATAACTATGTATTTTATAAGGAAGCTCCCTCTATACACATAAAATATGATGTGTGATTAATTAGCTGCTCAAAGCAGGAACAGCGTACACATTTCTACTGTAGCTACTGCCAGCTTTGACACCTTCAGTCTTATCATCTATGATAGGATCACAGTGGAGTGAAAGTGATTTTATATGCACAAAAACATAGTAAGCAAGTTGATATAATATTTGCAAGCAGTCTTAGCACTATACATAGTAGAAGTGAACAAATTGCTTATTTCTCAGCAGCATTGGTGTCTCACAGCAGTACACTATTGGCAGCCACCATAGTATCCACATTTTAGAAGGTTATTTACTCACTTTTTTAGAATGAGAGTATATTTTCTCTCACATGATGTCATTGTGCACTTTGCTCTCTCCCCACATCTCCATATGGAAAACTTGAATGATCTGGCAGCACAAAGCTGCCTGTTGTGTTCATGTTGGAATGTTCCAGAGAAACAATTCTGTCATACATAGACTCATCTTTATGTCACACAGATGGATCATTGCACATTTATATATGCTAGTGCAGTATAAGCCTGTGCCATATTTAGAAAGAGCCTAAATGTTATGGGAAATAAATTATATTTTCACTTGTGTAGAGCGGGCGTGTTTATCTCAGATGAAAATTTCCCGGAAAGAGATGGAGTGAATGAATATTTAATTTGTTGAAATATTAAGTTAATTGAACTACATTTTAGCTATTACAGGGATGGATGATGATATACTGTAACTTACAATGAAGCATTAGAGAAACTGGATTTATTTATTTAGAAAAAAAAGATGACTTAGAGGCGTATTTATAAATGGGAATTCAAAGTGTGAAGAATCAGTTTGCATTTTTTAATTATAATAAATGCTGTCATGGTGTTAACAGATATCATGAGGCACATTGATAATGCCCCATTACATCTTTTCCCAGTGGGAACAGGTCTTATTTTTGTTTATAGGGCCACGGAGAAGCTTTTACTTGCAAGCCCCTTCCACTTGGAGGTGCTAATATTTAGTTTACCCATGACCACTATTTGTTGCAATTTTTTCAGTGTAGAGTTGGGGTATTTCTCTACTATACGGTTATTCCATCAGGTCACAATATTTTTCTGTGACTTATCCAAGCCAATGGGTTACCAGAAGGAAAGAGAGGAACATCGCTGCTCACTACAATGATGTTCAGCATCACAAAATAAATAAGCTGAAGTTTCGTTTTGTTATGCAATGCACTAAAGTAAGCACCAATGCAGGATAAGATATAAAGTAGCAATCAATCATGCTTTACTAAAGGCCTTATGAGGGTCTATATATAAAAGAGCAAAAAGGATGTTTTCACAAAAAATGTTTTTTTTTCCTCTGAAATAAAGGAATTTTGCAGGTCACCACATCTGGCACTTTTATGTTGGTCATCACATTTATTAAATCATAATTTAAAATTATCACAACTTTACAAGGTGAAAATTGATGTAACATAGGTGCCATCAAGAATAAAATGTACTAAAATTGGATAAAAAAGAAAGGTATGGTAGACTTAGAAGAAGTAAGTGTGACAATCCAGCCCCGCGACCCCGTCGAGATCTGCTCCCGTTAGCGTACACAGGAAGTACGGGCGCAGACGGACAACGAGACCGGTTGCTGGATCGTCAGAGGTAAGAAGAAAAGGGCGACAGAGCGTGCCAATCCCGTCTAATCTGCTCCCGTTAGCATACGCAGGAAGTACGGTGAACAGACTGACAATAAAGATTGGTCGCGCAGCTGCCGACAATAAGTAATGGGACAAACATCCACCAATCCCGTATTACTAGGCCACTGTTGCCATGCAGGTCTCATGCACTAGAGACTGCTGGAGGCAAATTCACTGTGTGCGTAGTAAACGGTTAAGATTGGTTGGAGGTGCCCATACATGTACAATTCTGATTGTATATACAATCTGTAAACTAAAAATATCGATTTCGCGCTGGAAATCGGATAAATACACTGCCACCACTGTCCGGTTGTATGGAGCGGACAGTCTCCAACGCTATCATAATACGGTAGCCAGCCCAATCACGTTCAACACGCCCAAGTCACCGTTCGGGGAATAGTCACTTCCGACGGCTTAAAGACTGTGAGCAATGTGACGTTAAAGAAAGGTTACTGGGTCCCTATATGATGCAATCTCGAATTGTATTTACAATCGAGAAACGAAAGTTATCGATTTCGCACAGGAAATCTGGTACTAGCTAATCCTAGAAGGAAGAAACGGTTATTTACAACCTAGCTAGCAAATCAACAATTTATAAGCAAATCATAAAACAATGCGGTAGTATGACTGACTCTTCAGAGGGCAGATTCGTTATAGCAGCAATCAGATGACCAGAACAGGCTCAAGACTGAACGATAAAATCGTTAGTTTATTTCTAAACTACATACACACAGCTTATTTTAGAACAGATTGATTGACAGAGAGAAGAGAGGAAAAGAGAACAGAATGTCTGATTATATGCAGTTCAAATACCGTTATTGGTAGTCCATGCGGCAATCGCAAGTCTTTGGCGAAAGTCCCAAAATGGCGGTTGCCATGCGGCCAACAGGCCTTTGTTAGAAAGTTCAAAGATAGAGGCTTTTGCCCGAGTCCTTGCGGGCTGCCAGGATGTTACTAGGCATCAGATTGAAGGTAAAGGACTGGTTATAGCCCCCACTCCAGCAAGGAGGGGTTAGGGGGCGTGGATCACACACCTCTTTGGGAATAGGAGATCTCTGCCCCTCTCATAGAGACAAAAATTTACCTGAATCATGATAAGGGTGCTCATCTGCAAACCGTACAAGTTAGGTTAAATCTAATAACATTTTTAGGTTTGTCAGAATTTATCAAGAACGTTGATACCAAACTTGGGGAATCAGACCCCTGGGGTATTAGAGGGTTATTTTAAAACAATCTTACGCTAGATCTGGCAGTCCGATTGGTCCGTAAACCTGTCAGAACCAGCGCCCTGTGGAATCCCATAACCTGTGCAGATTTCATGGGCAGGGAGATCTGCTATGTCAGGAATTATGAAGGAAATATGGAGAACATATGAATATTGGGATTCCTGAGGTCACAGCAGGTTTTCCTAAGGTCATTGAGAAAGCCAGCTGTAGTCTCTAAGTGGCTTCTGCAGGATGTTAGCAGGACCTCCTGTGGCTGCTCTTTTCATGTACGGAGCTGAGGAGCCACCAAGTCGGGGTTAGGCAGTGGAGGTGTGAGATTTCCCTCTTTCTGCCTGGTTGGGGGTCCCTGTGCTGGCAGAAAATCTTTTCAACAGGAGGCTAATTAGCTGACCATGAAAAGATTTCTCCAGCCCTTTGGTGAAGGGAAAAAAAGTGTATTTAAACCAAAAACTGTATTAACCCCTGGCTCCCCTGATCTTCTTATAAACCAAGCCTTTCCCTCTGCTGTCACTTTTAATAGTGGCGACAGGGAATATTTTATAAGGCTCTAACTACTTTTTTAGGACGAATAAACGTTGATTCGTCACAGTAAGTATCACTATTTCTCTTTTTAATCAGTTTTAATACATTTTATTCTTGTTGGCACCTATGTTGCATCAGGTTTGCTGTTGTTTTTCCAACCTTGGTGGAGGGATGTCACCCCTTTCTTCACTACAGAGAGCAACTTTTTATATTGAGTGGGGTTGGTTCTAAAAAAAAATGAAAATGAAAACTATTTCATTCTGATCAAATTGATTAGATAATTGTGTGAAAGTGTGTCAAATTGTAACGATTGGTGTAGCAATCAGAAGTCTGATTATTGTGTGATCTGCAGTATCACCAATAATCAGACACTATACCTGATTGTATGGTGATCTGCAGAATCACCAATAATGCAAGTATAGCAAACAAGGTAATAGCAAGTGTACAGTGCTTGGTGCAACAGTAATACTGATTAGTTTTGGCAGAACCTCACCAGAGGAGCTGGTGGGTACTATCAGTAAGGAACCTCACCAGAGGAGCTGGTGGGTATAATCAGTACAGAACCTCACCAGAGGAAATGGTGGGTATTAACAGTAAGGAACCTCACCAGTGACAAGGGCTCACTGGTGAGTAGAGTGGTCAGACAGATCAGTTCGGCAACAGACAGGAGAATACAGTACAGAATTGGCAGGCAGAAGGATAGAGGTATTTCAGGCAGAGTCAGCAATAGGATCAGATGGGCGAAAGTACAGAATCTTATAGCGTAAGAGTAGTCAGAAGAGAGCCAGAGTCATACACAGATAATCAAGCAATAATAACAGTAGTAATATCAATTCCTAGTCTTGTGTGAAATCCCTGGTTTCCTCCCAGATCAAAGCACACAGGATCTAACTAAGGTCTGCGTGCTCACACGAAGCATTCGCAACAGCAGACAAGTTGCGAGTGATTCTCGGAGGCTTAAGAAGCGGAGGAGACCCCTCAGCCACGCCCACACCCATCAGCCAATCAGAGCTGCCGAGAGTCTCCGCTGACGTCAACCGACCGGCAGGTCAGCTGACTCGCCTCCTCCCCACATAAAGGTCCCGTCTGTGCGCGCGTGGGCGCGACAAAGCTACTCTATGAGCCACTGACAATCCCCTCGGTGTGTTAGACGCCAGAGGGACAGGATAAACGCCCAACAGGGAAACCGAAGAAGCTGCAGGGGCATCCTGAATGCCCGCAGCTGCATCTCCACAGAATGTTACACAAATGTACAGTTTAGCTCAAAAAGCATGCCTGAGCTGGTCTTTCACCTTATAATAGATGACATTAAAGGAGTATCAGTGTTGAGCAAGATATAGATATATTGTAAGATAAGAGTCTGTGTAAATAAGTAAGGTGAGCTTTGTACCAAAGCTATTCAAGATTTTATAAGATCAGTATGGTACTGATCAAATTCACAAATATGTTTGGAAAATGACTCCTACTTCCACAAAAACAAGTTTACTTGAAGCAGCATGTTGGCTTGCTGGTCTAGCCTCACAACTTGACACAATCAAAGAATGATATAGACAAATCCAGTGAGCTTCACTCACAAAATCACAAAAAGAAAGATCTTGATGTAGTCTATAATGGGCACAAGTAAGTAGGTGTCACTACTGACCAGCAGTCATAATTATACACTTGAATAGCACAAAGGCCCAGTTCACACTGCACAGATCAAAAACGAATCCAGCAAAAAAAATATTCGTTTTCAGTTTCAAACAGATCAATTAGGCATCAGATTTCCATCTGTGCATTCCGTTACCCGTCGCCATCTTCTCAATCCATTCTGTTCCGCTAAATGGAACTTTTTTTTTGCACAATGTTATCCCAGCCTAAAGTAAAACCGAATTGAATTTAGTTAGAATTATTTAAAAAATATTATAATTAAATCAATTGTTCTAAACACAATTAAACTGGACGAGCAGATATGGTACAAAAACACCCCACAAAATACAGAAGCGATTCAGTTGATGTTATGCAGGAAACTGCCTGAACAGTTATCTAAGTTTAAAAATGAAAATCTCCTTTCCTCCCCACCCTGTTTAAAGAGGAACTCCAGTGAAAATAATGCAATAAAAAAAGTGCTCCATTTTTACAATAATTATGTATAAATGATTTAGTCAGCTTTTGCCCATTGTAAAATATTTTAGATCCCTGATTTACATTCTGACATTTATTACATGGTGACATTTTTACTGTGGGCAGGTGATGTAGCTGCTGCCTGCTTTTTTGGCAGTTGGAAATAGCTGTAAACAGCTATTTCCCACAATGCAGCAAAGTTCTCAGACAGGAAACTGCCAGGACTACGTACTCAAGAGTTTCTTGTGGGAGGGGTTTCACCACAATATCAGCCATACAGCGCCCCCTGATGGTCTGTTTGTTAAAAGGAATAGATTTCTCATGTAAAAGGGGGTATCAGCTACGGATTGGGATAAAGTTCAATTCTTTGTCGGAGTTTCTCTTTAAGGCTTCTTGTCCTAGTCCAGAGGAGGCTGAAGATCCCAATCAGACCATAAATGTAAGACAGGTAATTAACTGGTTGTAATACTTTTTAACACAGAAAGTTGAAGCTGGTTAAAATGGTGTTGTCATAAAATCAAAGTGCTTTATATTCATTTTTTGTGTTTAATGTTTTAAAGAAAACATATTTTATGTTAATACCATTTTAAAATCCTATAATTACCTTATTAAAATTATGACTACTGATCACTGGTGATGACCTTTTGCATGTTAAAAGGTTCATCATAGTCTGTCTTCCTCTGGCACAATTTGGGATCTGATGATATTTTCTGCCAAGAAAACTACTTGTATGGATTTTGAATTGTTTTCAGTGCTTGTATGATGGAAACATTAGATTGCATGCTCTTTCATTGATAGTGCTGACAAGTGTGTAACATTAGTGTTTTTGTGTTGTAAAAGCTTGTCAGAAAAGTGTAAGTGTATAATTAAGAACTGTAACATTAATACATTTACGGTGAAGCCTCGGGTTTATACTAAAACTTTTCCCACCAATGGGAAGTAATCAGAATGGCAGTTTTAAAATGGTTGCCACATATGGACAAACACCGGACCATGTCATGTATGCCATTTGACATACAAGTTGGGTGTCAACTCAAAAACTGACAGAAGGATAAGATAAACAATTGTATTTATCCTTCTACCCTGAAAAAAAGACTTTTGTAGATACCCCATGGTTTTATTTTATATTTAAACATTTACAAACTAGATTGAATGTTTTGTTGCCTCTGCTCAGTGCCAGCCTAATGAGTGTCCCAGAGTTAGAAAAAGGTAAATAGTTCATGTATTTTATCTCCCTCTGCTCTCAGAAGTTGTATTCTGCCAGGAAACCGTTTATGGCTGTAATTAGCTCATTAACCACTTTGTCCTCCTTGACGTGGAGTCAGTAGCCACGGAATCAATGTATCGGACTATGGAGCCCGATCATTGATTCCTCTCCCCCGCTGAAAAAGCGACAGCTTCTCTCGGAAGCTTCGCTCTAGGGCCAGCCTCTCCGATCCACGCTACAGTGCGTGGTTCGGAGGGGTTGGCCCTAGAACTGCGCAGCCACACTCGGGGCAATGCGGACTGCGCAGCCGCAGCCAGCTCCAGTGGCCATATTAGGAGCGGCATGAGAGCCCGACCCGGCCTGTGGGGTCGCAATCGGCACGGGGGGGGGGGCGCTTTCAGGAAGGGGACCCGGCGGAACTGCACGGAGGGCGCGGACGGCGTCCTCCGTGCATTTAAACATCTTCCAGGTACTTTACTTTTTTAAGGATTTTGGCCTTGTAAGTCCTTTAATGATGTTAAGTTTATTCCCATCAAGCTACCGACAAGACAGAAGCTGTCACTTCCATGCCTAGAAATGAACTCTTTCAGGCAACAAAATAAAGCAAGTAAAACAGTCTGGTTATTAATATGTTTTGCATTGTACATACACGTTTATCTCATTATGTCACATGTCCCCTCAGGTACACTTTAAGTATTTTTACCACTGTCCTGTGTATTTGACTTTTCGTTTCTGCCTAATTCCATACGCAGTGGCGGTGCCAGGGGGTGCTTTGGGGTGCTGAAGCACCCCCTAAAATTCTTCAAGCACCCCTAAAGCACCCCCCAGCGTGAACTGACTTTCGTGTCAGTTCACCGGCAGCAGCAGCCCGCAACTCCGGCAGCGGCAGAGCAGGGCTACAGTAAAATGGCGTCCGAAGCCCTGCTCTGGAGACTTTGAGTCTGCAGTGCAGGGCTTTGGGCGCCATTTTCCCGTAGCCCTGCTCTCAGCGCAGGAGTTTCAGTTGCTGGCTGTATTTTGTGGTCAAGTCTGCCACATGATTGAAGTGTTTTCTGATCTTGGGCTCGATTCACAAAGCGGTGCTAACCCAGTTAGAGACTTTAGGCGTGATAACCATTGCACCACGCTGGTGAAAAGCCAGTTTAGGTGTGATAAGTTTAGGCATGATAAGTTTAGGTGTGATAAGTTTAGGCATGATAAGTTTAGATAAGTTTAGATCGCTTGCAAAGTCCCGCACGCAAAGCAGCGCCATTAAACTTTATACGAAGTGCACCAGACTTTGCTAGCGTAAAACTTTTGATCAGCTGTGCACTGCGGTGCTAACGCAGTTGGCGCTTAAACTTATCATGCCTAAACTTATCACACCTAAACTTATCATGCCTAAACTTATCACACCTAAACTTATCACACCTAAACTTATCATGCCTAAACTGAGTTTAGGCATGATAAAGGGCTTTTCATCAGCGTGCTAATTGTTAGCACCGCTTTGTGAATCAGGCCCCAAGTCTGCCACACATGATTAAAGTGTTTTCTGATCAAGTCTGCCACATATGATTGAAGTGTTTTCTGATCAAGTCTGCCACACATGATTGAAGTGTTTTCTGATCAAGTCTGCCACATATGATTGAAGTGTTTTCTGATCAAGTCTGCCACACATGATTGAAGTGTTTTCTGATCAAGTCTGCCACATATGATTGAAGTGTTTTCTGCTCAAGTCTGCCACATATGATTGAAGTGTTTTCCGATCAAATCTGCCACATGATTGAAGTGTTTTCTGATCAAGTCTGCCGACGTGATTGAACTTATTTTCTGGTTCAATCTGCCGACATGATTGAACGTATTTTCTAGTCACCTCTGCCGACGTGATTAAACTTATTTTATGGTCAAATCTGCCGACATGATTGAATGTATTTTCTGGTCAAATTTACCGACGTGATTGAACGTATTTTCTGGTCAAATCTGCTGACATGATTGAACATATTTTCTGGTCCAATCTGCCGACGTGATTGAATGTAGTTTCTGGTCAAATCTGCCACATGGTTGAACATATTTTCTGGTCAAATCTGCCACATGGTTGAACGTATTTTCTGGGCAAATCTGCCCACATTACGTGTATTTTCTTGAGAAAACCTGCACAATTATGTGAATTTTCTGGGGAAAGGGTCACCAAAACTTGGGCCTTTGCGTTGCACTTTAAAAGGGACCTCGAGGTGAGAATAATATTGAGGCTGCCATATTTATCTCCTTTTAAGCAATACCAGTTGCCTGGCTGCCGTGCTGGTCCTCTGCCTCTAATACTTTCAACTATAGACCCTGAACAAGCATACAGCAGGTCAGAGGTTTCTGACAATATTGTAAGAACTGACAAGATTACCTGCATGCTTGTTTCTGGTGTAATTCAGTTCACTACTGCAACCAAATAGATCAGCAGGACTGCCAGGCAACTAGTATTGTTTAACCACTTGATGACACACCCTTTACCCCCCCTTAAGGACCAGCGCTGTTTTTACTGATCTGTGCTGGGTGGGCTCTGCAGCCCCCAGCACAGTTTAGGTAGCAGGCAGAGAGATCAGATTGCCCCCCTTTTTTCCCCACTAGGGGGATGATGTGCTGGGGGGGTCTGATCTCTTCTGCCTGCTGGGTGATGCGGGGGGGGGGGGCACCTCAAAGCCCCCCTCCGCGGCGAAATCATCCCCCTCCCTCTCCTACCTGGCCCCCCCGGCGATCGAGGCTGCACAGGACGCTATCCGTCCTGTGCAGCCAGTGACAGGACGTCCCCTGTCACATGGAGGCGATCCCCGGCCGCTGATTGGCCGGGGATCGCCGATCTGCCTTATGGCGCTGCTGCGCAGCAGCGCCGTACAAATGTAAACAAAGCGGATTATTTCCGCTTGTGTTTACATTTAGCCTGCGAGCCGCCATCGGCGGCCCGCAGGCTATTCACGGAGCCCCCCGCCGTGAATTGACAGGAAGCAGCCGCTCGCGCGAGCGGCTGCTTCCTGATTAATTAGCCTGCAGCTGGCGACGCAGTACTGCGTCGCTGGTCCTGCAGCTGCCACTTTGCCGACGCACGGTATAAGCGTGCGGTCGGCAAGTGGTTAAAAGAAAATAAATATGGCAGCCTCCATATCACTCTCACCTCAGGTTCACTTTAAATTACAGTTAGCTCTGCCCTCATCTGGTCATGACCACGGCCATTTTTTACCATGGCTCACTTTGCACGCCGCAGGTAATAGCCACACCCATTTTTTGCCGCGGTGCACTTCATCAGCTACCCCAGGAGTTGGTCCAGCACCTGCATAGCACCCCCCCCCCCCAAAAAAAAATCCTGGAGCTGTCACTGTCCATACGGCAGTGGTGAGAAGCCTGTTCCGCTTCCCAGCACCACTTATCCCATTCTTGCTAGCTCAGATTGCAGCTTTATTACTTTACTTTAATATTTTCCTTTCCCTCACTTTTCACAGCTTGCATGCATGCACACATGTGCACAGTAGTTATCAAGGTCAGTAGGTCATGTTTAGGAGAACTCATGAAGAAGCATGTAATCAGTTTGGTCAGGTAATAGATTTGTAAGTCTGATTTGCTAGTCATGTGTTAAGCAGGTTGGGATCACAGCAAATCAGAGCTCTGCAATTCTATTAGCTGATCAAACAAATCACCTGCTTCTCCATGAGTTCTCCTAGACATGACCATCACTACTGCACAGTTCTTAAACAAAAGTGTTAATCAATGATTCATGTCACCTGGAGTTGATGTAGTGCTATGTCCAAGTATTGCAACTGAATTGTCAATGTTTGTGAACTTGACCCTACTTATTTCAAAGGCACTGATCAGAGCTCATTTGCAGGGAGCCACAATATTCAGGAATAGTGCAGTCTACACAGACAGTTGCATAAATAGGCAAATTAATAATTGATCATAATAAAGTGTTTCTTGATTCATTCCTTTATTCCATTGATGGTTTAGGCAAACAGAGAAGAAATATGTACAGCAGCAGGGACTGCCTCAATCAGCAAAACACACTCCTAATCGTATTCTTAAACATATCTGTTATAACTTAGGGAGATAAAGCTGCCTTTCATGCAACATGAAGCTTAGCCTTTAACCACTTGAGGACCCACCCTTTACCCCCCCTTAAGGACCAGCGCTGTTTTAGGTGATCTGTGCTGGGTGGGCTGTGCAGCCCCCAGCACAGATCAAAGGGCACTCAGAGCGATCAGATCGCCCCCCTTTTTTCCCCACTAGGGGGATGATGTGCAGGGGGGGTCTGATCGCTCCTCCTGGCTGGCATTTTGCGGGGGGGGGCACCTCAAAGCCCCCGGCCGCGGCGAAATCCTCCCCCTCCCTCTCCTACCTGCTCCCCCGGGAGATCTGGGCTGCACAGGACGCTATCCGTCCTGTGCAGCCAGTGACAGGACGTCCCCTGTCACATGGAGGCGATCCCCGGCCGCTGATTGGCCGGGGATCGCCGATCTGCCTTACGGCGCTGCTGCGCAGCAGCGCCGTACAAATGTAAACAAAGCGGATTATTTCCGCTTGTGTTTACATCTAGCCTGCGAGCCGCCATCGGCGGCCCGCAGGCTATTCACGGAGCCCCCCGCCGTGAATTGACAGGAAGCAGCCGCTCGTACGAGCGGCTGCTTCCTGATTAATTAGGCTGCAGCTGGCGACGCAGTACTGCGTCGCTGGTCCTGCAGCTGCCACTTTGCCAACGCACGTTATGAGTGTGCGGTCGGCAAGTGGTTAATGAGGGCAGACAAGTATTATCTAAGTGTGGTCACTCACCACTTGTATCTTATACAGTACAACCCTGTATAGTTTTTTAATACATTTAATAAAAGTTATATTTCAGGGTCTTATGAGAAATGTGTTTTGCCACTAATGGTTCTAGTCTTATAAAATATATCTTTAACATTACTAGAGGAAGAAATCCATGAACATAAGAGTGAGAGGGAGAGAGAGAGAGAGAGATGGAGAGAGAGAGAGAAAGACATAGAAAAAGACAGAGGGCCATATGCAATTGCCTTTTTCTCATGATTTTTCTCCTAGGTGATATTTTTAACAACTTGTCATAAGATGCCTTTTAAGCCACCAGCAAGCAAGAAAATACTCAAAATACATTTGATAGTACTTTTTCACCAACATTTGGGTACATTTGCAATTGTAAAATGCTGAAAAGTAGGTTTAAAGAGAAGCTGAAAATTATCTCCTAGGAGATAACTCAGGTGTAAAAGACAATTGCATATGGCCCAGAGAGAGAGAGAGAGAGAAGGAGAGAGAGAGAGAGAAGGAGAGAGAGAGAGAGAGAGATATAGGGCCATATGCAATTCACTTTTTCCCCTGAGTTTTCTCCTTGGTGATATTTTCAAACTTGTCAATAAAATGCCTTTTAAGCCACCAGAAAGCAAGAAAACACTCAAAATTATTTTGATAGTACTTTTTCACCAACTTTTTGGTACTTTTTTAGTTGAAAAGTGCTGTAGATTTATTTTAAATCGAAAATGAAAAATTATCTTCTAGGAGACAACTCAGGTGAAAAAGTGAATTGCATATGGACCATAGAGAGAGAGAGAGATGGATGGAGAGAGAGAGAGAGAGAGAGAGAGAGAGAGAGAGAGAGAGAGAGAGAGAGAGAGAGAGAGAGAGAGAGAGAGAGAGAGAGAAACAGAGAAGGAGAGAGAGGGAGAGATGCACAAACACAAAGGATCGGCACTGCTGTTACCATTGGTGCTGTATGGACCTGTGATCTTCAGGACCTGTTTGAACGCAAATAGGACACAGAGACAATATATGGGCTTTGCTTGTACTGCCATCTCAGTATAAGCAAGCAACTTGTGAAACCTGTTTTAACAGACCTACTGTTTCTAATGCCCCTGTTCCCTAGATAACTATTTATGAGCAATATGTCTTGGGTATAAACATGAACAAAGTCCACATATTTGTCTTATGTGCATTCGTTTTCAAATGGGTTCCAAAGATCACAGAGGAATGTGGGAGGATAATTGATGCAACTTTGCATGCAAGCTGTTCTGCAAAGCTGGAGTCTATGAATGGTGGAAGGGAGTAATATGATAGCTGTTGCCAATTTTGCACAACTACAGGCTGATCGCTGGAATTGTAGGACATGGTCATTGATGTACTATCAACACTGATTGCTATGTTATCTAGAGGAGTCAAATCTCATGGTAGAGACATGACTATTCCTGTTTCATTATTTTCAGAAAGTGAGGGGACAGGAAAGAGGAGATAATATTAAGACAGTGAGGCCTGGTGCACACCGATCGGTTTTTGAAGCGTTTCGCAAACCGCTTCCGCCTGTGAAAACGCTTGGCTAATGTATTTCAATGGGATGGTGCACACCAGCGGTTTGAGGTTTTTAGCAAACCACAAACGTGGGTCCTGCAGCACTTTTGCAGTTTGCAGAAGCGTTTCTGCCTCAATGTAAAGTATATATTTGTAATATGCTGCACAAAAAAAGCTCCAAAAACGCTAGGCATGTTTAGAAAACCTCTCTAAACATGCCTAGAATCACTTGAAATCTGCTTCAAAAACCTCTAGCATTTTGAGGATCTGCTAGCGGTTGTGGTGTGCACTGGGCCTTACAAAGTGAGCCGTTCTTGTACCTGGCAACCAGTCACTAAACAACCAACAGTAGCTGCGACTAGAGTTCCTAGCGACACAACTAGTTGCAATGACAAGTTGCTAGTACTAACAACTAGTCATAGAAGCTAGTCTTTAGTGCTAGTGAATAGTATCCTGTCTGACATAGCCCTTAGGTTGCAGAATCTGCCCACCAACTTATCTAACACCAAGTGGAGGATGATGTAGTCATCACCATTATATCTAATAAATAAATGTTTAACCAAGGGTGGTCTTTTCATTTTTGTTGTTATTTTTGTTTACATTTTGCCTAAAAATAATCAAAAATTGAATATGTTATGTTAAAGAATGACACCAAAATGTAAAAACAGGACAGGGTTGAACATATTGGTAGTAAAGTGGTTAAAGGTCAGTATCAGTAAGGAAATTATGCAATCAAATAAGGAGCAAAAAACAAACCTTACCAAAATACTGTAACCAAACATTGGACTAGTTAATGCACATGACCTCAAGTACTATTCTTTATTCTTTCTTTATTTTACATTGGATATTGATGTTGTTATGTGTACCCCACAGAGATATGGAGCAGATGCCAACTAAAGAACCACATCACTGACAGTGGCTATCAATAGTCAAGCTGTCATCCTCTTCCTCCCTCTGCCTATCGGATTCACACAGCAACAGCAGAGCAGGAAAAAGAAGACACCCATTTCCCCCTCTCAATATAGTGTCCTTCAGCTTCCACTATTCTTTCTTGGTTTTAAATGTTGCTTTTATATTTAGACCATTTAATTTTTCAAAAATGCTGCTTTAGCAATTAATATTGTATGGACGCTGCATGTCTAAAAGTCTGCTGATACATGCACTCAACACTTGCATATGCTTGCTGGACATTTCCAAAACAATATGCTTTGTTTTCAATTGAGTTGGTTCCACTCCACTAGATTTCCAAATATCACCTTTTGAACTGGCTGGACAGTGTAATATTAAGGGCTCTGCCTCTGACACAGGAGACCTATGTTCAAATCTTGGCTCTGCCTGCTCAGTAAGCCAGCACCTATTCAGTAGGAGACCTTAAGCAAGTCTTCCTAACACTGCTTCTGCCTATAGAGCGCATCCTAGAGCTGCAGCTCTGGCGCTTTGAGTCCGCCAGGAGAAAAGCGCGATATAAATGTTCTGTGTGTGTGAACTTATTTACAGTTTGCCCCTTATCGACTTACAATGTAAGCCTGAAAAAACAGGGTTTGTCTGCGCTATTGCATGTTGAGATTGCTGTATTATCCACAGTACCACCTACATATATTCTAGTAGAAGGTGTGCTAGACAGCTGTGTTACATTTGTCCATATGACTAGAGATGGCCCGAATCTCTGATTTTTGGTACGCAAACCGCGAATGCGAACTTCCGCAAAAGTTCGGTTTGCGCAAACTTTCGCGAACCGCAATAGACTTCAATGGGGAGGCGAACTTTGAAAACTAGAAACACTTATGCTGGCCACAAAAGTGATGGAAAAGATGTTTCAAGGGGTCTAACATCTGAGTTTTTGCATAGATGAGTGGGATAGATGCCAAAAGTCCCGGGGAAAAATCTGGATTTGACGCAAAGCTGCGTTTTAAGGGCAGAAATCACACTGAATGCTAAATTGCAGGCCTAAAGTGCTTTAAAACATCTTGCATGTGTATACATCAAACAGGGAGTGTAATTAGAGTACTGCTTCACACTGACACACCAAACTCACTGTGTAACGCACCGCAAACAGCTGTTTGTGTAGTGATGGCTGTGCTGGACTGTTGCGCACCATGGCAAGAGTGCAGGCCGTGGTGGTTTTCAAGCCCATATGGTTGCCGGGCTGTGGTAGCTAAATGATCTGTCCACAATGAAGCAACAACCTTATTATCTTGGGTGTGCCCCCCCCCCCACGACACCTATATAGCCGTCGGTCATTGCTTCATTGTGATGCGCAAGCCCCTTCACTGTGGCAAGGTAATGATCACGAAGGGGAATTGGCACATGTGCATGCTTTTTGTTTTGTTGTTGCAGCTGCAGTGCAGCCAGAAAAATTTGGCAGGCATGTACACGTACCAGAAAAAGTAGTATAGCGGCCTTAAAAATTCAGGAATCCACCGGGAGTCCTGGACCCTGTTGGTGGTGGCGGAGAAGGCAGTCAAAAGGCCTGCGGGCAGAGGTGGTGTGTGGGGAGCGACTTAGTCTTGGGGCAAGCAGTCAGACGGCGTGCAGGCAGAGATGCTGTGTGTGGGGACTGACTTAGTCTTTGGGCGGACAGTAGCCCTCCAGGATACATGCCTCATTCATTTTGATAAAGTTTAGGTACTGAACACTTTTGTGACTTCTCAGTGACAGGCACAGTGACACTGCATGCGCTCACGTAGGTAGGTGGGTGCACTGTGAACAACAGGTAGGTATATGCAGTGATGAGTATTACAATGTGCACCTGTCACACACAGACAGGTACCAGACAGGCACAGTGACACTGCGTGCGCTCACGTAGGTAGGTGGGTGCACTGTGAACAAAAGGTAGGTATATGCAGTGATGGGTATTATAATGTGCACCTGTCACACACAGACAGGTACCGGACAGGCACAGTGACACTGCGTGCGCTCACGTAGGTAGGTGGGTGCACTGAAGTGAACAACAGGTAGGTATATGCAGTGATGGGTATTACCATGTGCACCTGTCACACACAGACAGGTACCAGACAGGCACAGTGACACTGCGTGAGCTCACGTGGGTAGGTGGGTGCACTGTGAACAACAGGTAGGTATATGCAATGATGGGTATTTTAATGTGCACCTGGCACAGTAGTAATTATACCACCATGGGGCCAAAGGCCAGCTGCGACTGACTGACAGGGCTGTATATAATGCAAGTGGGCCACACAAAAAAAAAATAGATCACAAGAACAAGATTAGCTCTCAAAAGAGCTGTTTAGGGGTGCTTTTTTAGCAATAAGAATCAGCACGTAGCAAGCTAAGAAGCCTACAAGAGCCTAACTAAGCTTTCCCTATAGGTATCTGCACAGCAGCTCTCCCTTCTCTAATTACTGCAGGCACACGAGTGAGTCCAATGCCTGATGCTGCCTGCCTTTTACAAGGGGGGGGGACTCCAGGAGGGAGTGTAGCCTGATTGGCTACAATGTGCCTGCTGACTGTGATGCAGAGGATCAAAGTTGACCCTAATGATGCACTATGGGGGTGAACCGAACTTCCGGAAAACTTTGCGTTCATCCGCAGACGCGAACCACCAAAATGTGCCGGGAACAGTTCGCCAGCGAACCGTTCGGGCCATCTCTACATATGACCAGTTTGTTAAACATTTTTTGGGAAAGTGTCATGAAAGATGTTGAAACTTAAAAAGGAACTATAACCAAAATAACTTATTGAATATTTATATATATTTTTTTTACAAAATTCATGTACAAATTATTTTGTCATTGTTTGCCCATTGTAAAATCTTTCCTTTCCCTGATTTACTTTTTGAAATGTTGTACTGGCAGCATCTTTCATACTGGCAAGGGATCTCAGCGGAATGTTCAGTTACTGAGCTTTCTGAAGCCAGTAAAAAAAACATAGCTGGTCTCCCAGAATGCTCTGGGGCGAGGGGGGATTCAACATGTTAAAGAGCCTAGGAATAGCTTCAGTGGGACGGTGGGGTTTTGCACATTCTGATAGTAAGAAGTGTCTCTGGAGACCCGTTGATCTGGCGGTTTCGGCACGTACTGTAGCTCCGCCACCTTGGAGAAAAAACCCTCAGCTTACTAATTTTGTACAGATCTTTTCTACACAATTATTGTAAATGACTGTCAAAGCATAGTGCAAAGCAATTTTAGTGGAACTATTTCATGTGGGCTTCTGGTGACCAATGAGGTTGAGAAGTAATAAGTGGTACTTACCCAATTTAAGTGATGGTCAAGCTGCACAGATCCCTGATCTTCTGTACAGTGCAGGCAACCCCAGCGGCCTAACAACAATTATTTCCATATGCAATGATATGTGTAAGAACACGGTTTTAAATAAAGCTGTTCACTTTAGCTGGGAGCAAAATAACCATTGTCTTTTCCTTTTCAACTTCCTATAAGCAGTTCCGGATTTAAGCCATGGCCTAGGGCTCCACAGGAGCAAGGGCACCAAAGCAGCAGGCTAAATTGGTGCAGCATTTGCAAGCTTGCAAATGCTGCAATGCAGGGAGCTCAGGCGAGCGCCTGCCCGTGGTACTCTGCTGCTAGCTGCCTGTGCAACAGCCACCTTGTTCTCTGTGCACATTTGCATTGTGGCCGGCAGCTATGGGCTTGGGCAGTATTGGAGATAGAAAGGAAGAAAAAGCTTCTGCACTGGAGACGAGTGGCGAAATGAGTGGCACTGATGGCTGCTGCGGTGTGAATGCGAGCTGGCTACCTATACTAAAAGGGAGTGTGGGAAAAGGAGGGATTAAGAGAGTCATTCGGCTACCTATACTGGAGGGAAAGGGGGAACGGTCATCTGGCTACCTATACTGGGGGATCTTCAGGCTACCTATGCTAGAGAGAAGGGGGAGGGGTTATCTGGCTACCTATACTGGAGGGAAGGGGAGGGGTCATCTCGTTACCTATACCATAGGGGGGCGGCTGGTGACAGTGGCCTTGGGCGGTAAAGAGTACAAATCCGGCCCTGCCTATAAGTGAGACCCACAGTGAGTAATGCTTGCCTGTTAAAACACTGGAGAAATGGGCCTAACTCGGTAACTCTTGAGGAATAACAAGCATCTGCGTTGCCTTTAGCAAACAGATTGATTTTGATCCTTATCTTTCCAGGACATGTTAGAAATTGAAATGTTTTTGAATGTGTGCCAGTGCAGCACACCCTCTCTGCCTTTCTGCCAGCAGAGAGGGAAGGAAAGCATTGCATAGGTCAGGAATTCCACTATTACTTGCTTCTCTAGTATTGGAATGCAGGAGCACATGAGTAAGTAATGACTAACGGCTAAGCACCTGTTAACTCTTACAGGATATGTTTATGGGCCTGATGCATTGAGCTGCTGTGACAATATTGCCTCTAACGTTTCTTGCTGCAATCTTATATATTTGAGGCGTTTGCGCATTTTGTGGGTAGTTTTTGTTTAAAAAAACTGCTTCCATTAACTTTTGCAAAATCACTGCTATTTTTCTGCAATTTTAATTTAACCTCCCTCGTTATTCATTTCTTTCTGAATTTATGGGTCTAAAAGTGGTACATTTTTTTCAAGAATTTTAGGCCTCCAATTCTTAGGTCATAACTTATCAAAATATGTCAGAATAAAGGTCTTGTAGACATCCCGCATGTAATAAAAGACCAGAACAAAAAATTGATGAAGTAATTAAATTCATAAATAAACTTAAAAAAAATGAAACTGTACAAATAAGCCACCAGACTATACAGTATGTACATACTGTATATACCTAATACACCTCCTGCGTGTGGTATATTTTGAAACAGGAAATGGCACAGAGGGCGACATCACAATCGGGGCAGTAGAAGCGTGATTCCTTTCTGACTTTTTTCTGAAAGGAATCACCTATCAGTCTTAGGTGGCAGGTAGAGAGTAGTCAAAACCCAAGCAGAGGTCAGCAGGCGGCAGGCAGAGAGTAGTTAAAATCCAAGTAGAGGTCGGTGCAGGCAGCAGGCAGAAAGTAGTCAAAATCCTGGCAGAGGTAGGTGCAGGCGGCAGGCAGAGAAAAGTCAAAATCCAGGCAAAAATCGGTAACAGTAAAGCTATGTACCCACGTTGTGTTTTTATTGACAATTTTGTCGACCACCATTGATTTTCTGAGCAGTGAGCGGTCGTTTCCGTGATATCACGATGTGGGTACAGGCGCACAACCACGTGAACATCGCTTAGCATCACAATAACGACTATTACATCAGATTGCTAAAATACCCAACAACTCCCGCGCACAGTACCACAATCACTTGAAGTCTGGTTTGCTCACGACGTGTAATGTCGTGTGACATCATGTATACCCCGGCAGGAAGAAGAGTTGCTGACGACAGTCGTCAAGGTGATGTTGCAGACCCGTCGGGTGGTGAGTACGTAGAGTAAAGCAGATAAGCAGAAGCACTTAGCTCAGGCTAAACTCTCTAGATGCATACAGGCTGCATTTTTCCATTTCTCTCTCTCTATATACAGGGTGCATTTCTAATTTTCCTTCCTGTGCAAGAGTTCGGGTCTACTTTAATTTTCGGCGACGCCCCCTGATTACATCACCCTCACCGCCGTACCGTCACTGATTGGCCACCAGGATCCAAGAAGAAGGGAGAAGCTGGGGATCCCTTTGGTTCGCAGGAGATCCCTGGAGTCCCGATGGGCAGCGCGGATCGTGCGAGGGACCCAGGTAAGAAGCTGGAGTGGTGGTTTTACCTCGCTCGAGTGTAGCTCTGGCTTACCGCTCCTGGCTACTAACTCTTAGCCCAAGCTACGCTCTGGATTACTGCCAGGGGTTAAATCAATGAAAGTGCTTTTTTACAAAAACGAAAAACGACCTGCAAAACGCTCTCATGTTTTATTTCCTTTTAAACAATGCAGATTGACTGCCTGTCCTGCAGAGCCTCTGTCTTTAATACTTTTATTCACAGACCCTGAACAAGCATGAGCTGATCTGATGGAAATCTGACTGCCATATGCTTGTTTCAGGTGTGTGATTTAGACACTACTGCATCCAAAGAGACCAGCAGGACTGCCAGGCAACTGGTGTTATTTAAAAGGAAATACATGTCAGCCTCCATATCTCTACCACTTCAGATGTCCTTTAACTGCTTGCCAACCGCGTCACGCCGACGGGCGTGGGCCTCAGCGGCAGCCCCAGGACCGCCTGGCGCCGATCGGCATAAAGTCCTCGGGGCTCGCAGTGCAGAAGATCGCGCGCACGCTGCGCTCGCATCTCCTGTTAGTGGGCGGAGCGGAGCCTTCAGTCTCGGGAGACTGCCGCTCGGGAGACCGTTAGACGGCGGAATCGCTGTCTAATTACATTGTACAGAGCTGCAATCTGCAGCATCGCTGTACTGGGGACAGCCGTGTGACACGGCTGTCCCAATGGGACACTAGAGAGCGATCGGCTCTCATAGGCAGAAGCCGACGACAGCCGATCGCCATTATTGGCTGGCTGTGGAGTGTGAGGGAGGTAGGGAAAAAAAATAAAAAAAAATAGGCAGATTTATTAAAAAATATCAAAGAGCTCTGTAGTGGGGAGAAAAGGGGGGAGGAATCACTGGTGTGCTGTGTTGTGCAGCCCTGCAGCTTGGCCTTAAAAGCTGCAGTGGCCTTTTTTGACAAAAATAGCCCATGGTCCTCAAGAGGTTAAGCAAGATTTTCACAAAGTGAAATGGAAATTTCTTATGATCACAATAAATACTGATCTAATTAATGAAGCTAGAACGCTAGTACTGAATATACCAGTCTCCTATAAGTTCCTACCACCAGGTTACCTGCAGACTAGTGGATTAAAAAGAAAATCGTTTTCAGGAAAGTTTTGAAAAAGCACTGGGGCAGGTTTATCAAAAACAGTGCATGGAAAACTGGTGTAAATCGGGAGCAGAACTACAACTGTTCCTCAGAGTGGTCATACAGAGCCTTTGATTCCGCCATCTGCTCCACACTTGCAGCTGTTTTATTTGTGATCTGTACCAATTTTCCTTGCACAGGTTTTGATAAAGCTACTCCACAGTGGTCCCCTCTCAGTGCTGGTACCTCAACACACCATGCATATTGTCTCCATAGTTTTCCCCAAAAGAGGGGCTGACACATACTGGAATCTCCTACCCCACTGTGTTCAAAAGAGGCTGCTAGTATGAGAGATGTACTGTATGGCCTAGTGCACACCAGAGCGGTTCTTCTGCGGTTTGCGATCTGCTTGCGGGTGCGGATCCGCTAGGGTACTGTATTTCAATGGGCTGGTGCACACCAGAGCGGGAGGCGTTTTGCAGAAACGCATACTCCCGGGCTGCTGCAGATTTTGGATTGCGGATGCGTCTTTGCCTCAATGTTAAGTATAGGAAAAACGCAAACCGCTCTGAAAAACGGCACTTCAGAGCGGTTTACCAGGCGTTTTTTGTTACAGTAGCTGTTCAGTAACAGCTTTACTGTAACAATACATGAAAACTACTACACCAAAAACGCTTCACAAAACCGCAAAATGCTAGCTGAAACGCTACAGAAAAATAAGAAAAAGCGTTTCAAAATCTGCTAGCATTTTGCGGATCTGCTAGCGTTTTTTGGTGTGCACCAGGCCTCTGTGTGAATTACCTGCCTCTGTATAGAGGGACCGAGGAGGTTGTGATACCAAGTGTAATGGATAGCGGAGATGCCACCGCGGAGACAAGCGGCGTGGCGGCTATCTCCGCGTATCAGCCGGCGGCTTCGGCCGCGCGGTTACATGCTGGTGCACTGCCTGGTCCTTGTATTGCACATAGATTGAGGGCTACGCGCGCGCGCGCGCGCCAGGACCTTTATGCGAATAGAAGGGGAGTCAGCTGATCTGCCAGGTCAGCTGACTCCAAATGCTATCTCGGATTGGCGGAGTGGCTGGGGTGGCGCTGCGGAGCTGCTGTGTATATATAGTTGTAGTCTGTCAGTTGCCCCGTGTCTGCTGTTGCGAATGCTAACGTGTGAGCGGCGCTCAGACCTCTTGTCAGATCCCAAAGTGTGCTAGAACCAGCCGGAGCTGGGGATCCACACTTAGCCAGATTCTGTTGATAGCTTAAATCTGTGGTGCTCAACCTTTTTTGGCCCGAGGGCCGAACTTCAAATCAAGAAAAATCTCGAGGGCCGGAACACATGCATACAAAATTTCGATGTAAAACTTTTAACGTTTTTCTAGTAACAGTTAACATGGTGTTGGAAATGGAAAGAAAACGACAATATAAGAATTGTACTCACCATTTGATGCACATTTTCTTAATGAGAAGTTTGCGGCTGTTTTTCATAAACCAATTTCTGGATATTTGGCTCCAAATTTGTAACATTTATTCTTAATACAGAATTAAGATGAGCATCTGTGATGCGAGAACGTGAGCCAGTTTTTGCCCTCTTAATCACTGAGAAAGTTTGCTCACAGACATAAGTACTGGCAAAAGTTGTGACCATTTTCAGGCCATGTTTCCGCAAATTTGGAAAGTCCTGATGTGGGAGTTCCGCATAAAATTCAGGCTGCTGAGGAGGAACAGAGGCCTAATTACCCACACGTGGCCTGTAGTGTGCTGGCTGAGGAGGCTGTCAGCTCTGCTGAGGAGGAACGGAGGCCTAATTACCAGCGGCCTGTAGTGTGCTGGCTGAGGGAGCTGTCAGCTCTGTGTGGGGCTGAGGGGGCTGTCACAGCGTGTGCCCCGGTGTCTGCCCACGGTGTCCTGGAGGGGGAGACGATCGGGTGGTATTGCGTACTATCGGGTGGTATTGCGTCTCGCACATACAGCAGCGTGTGCTCGTATTCAGCCCCGGGTAGCGCTGGGATAGTTAGAAAGCCTCGCTCATTGGTTACTGCAGGAACCTTCCTCCAATAGGAATCAGCCTAATTCCTATTGAAGGAAGGCTCCTGCAGTAACCAATGAGCGAGGCTTTCTAACTATCCCAGTGCTACCCGGGGCTGAATACGAGCACACGCTGCTGTATGTGCGGGACGCAATACCTGCCGATACTACGCAATACCACCCGATCCTCTCTCCCTCTGCAGGACACCGCGGGCAGACACCGCACGGGCCACAGAAACTGGCTTCGCGGGCCACAAATGGCCCGCGGGCCGTAGGTTGGGCACGCCTGGCTTAAAGTACTAGTTTATTGTATTATCTGTTATGACCTTCTGCTTCCGTTGACTATTTTCCTGCTTACTGACTCTGTACCTCTGCTCATCTGATTCATGTTGCCAACCCTGCCTGTACCTAACACTGAATCAGTCTTCTGTCTTTGTACCTTATCTGTCCGTACATTGCCGACTCTGCTTGTCTGACCTCTCTTGCCTCACCAGTGGGCCTAGCCACTGGCGAGGGATCTGTAGCTTTGCACCTGCTCCTCTGGTGAAGCTCAACTGCAATACTGTCTGTAACACCTGCTCCTCAGGTGTCCCTTGGCTGCAGTGTAGTCTTAATCACCTGCTCCTCAGGTGAATATCCTCTGCAGCACTGTCTGTAACACCTGCTCCTCAGGTGTCCACTGGCTGCAGTATAGTCCTTATCACCTGCCCCTCAGGTGAATATCCTTTGCAGTACTGTCTATAACACCTGCTCCTCAGATGTCCACTGGCTGCAGTATAGTCTTAATCACCTGCTCCTCAGGTGATCATCCTCTGTAGCTCAGTTGGTGATACCTGCTCCACAGGTGTTCACTGACTGCACTACAGCCTGACTCGCCTGCTCCTCAGGTGGTCAGAGGCTGCAGTATTGTCTGAATCACCCGCTCCTAGGGAGACTTCATATTCCTCATTACTGTTGCACCAAACACTATCTACATTGGTAGTCCTGTGTCTGGCTATACTAGCATTATTGGTGATTCTGCAGATCACCACATAATCAGGTATAGCATCTGTATTATTGGTGATACTGCAGATCACCAATAATCATCAGAAAATCTGTTTAGCTGACACCAATCGTTACACCAAGGCTCTTAGCAGAGGTGTAACCACAAATCATGCCCCCCTCCACCCAGCAGAACCTTGATGTTCACAACACTTCCTCTGCCTCTTCTTGGTGATCCTCACAACCTGGGGGCCCATCTTACAAGGCTCATAAAACAAGTGTGGCCATCAGGATCTTCACAACCACAACACATGTAGCCACAAAAACACCTGATCTGGAGTATCAGAGAAAGGAAAGGTTAGTAGTTTGGTCACCACCACACATCTGGGCCTCCACTGCATTCACAGGGGCTGCTCTCCCCTAGTTACGCCCCGGCTCTTAGACCTGTGCAAATAGGTAAAGGGCATCTGAACTGACCCACAATATCAGATGCAGTACTGCCTGCCACTAGAATCTACTGATCAATACCTGCCTACCACTATGTGGATTGTTGGTAATATCTGCACCTCACTGATATACTGCCTATTATTGGTAATATCTGGAAGTCATTAATAACTGCCTATTATCGGTGATATTTGCACATCATTCTAATTTGTCAGTCATGCCCAGAGGCGCTCACACCTATTGCTTGACCCACTGAGTTGTGCTCCCATTTTTGCCTGAGGAAGCGGGGTCATGCCCCCGCGAAACGCGTTGCATTTGTGGAGTCGAATAAATTATCTGTCAATTCTGTTTTATCGAGACTCAAGTGAGTTTTCTTTTTTTTTTTGTAAGAGGGAGGTGAGTCCACCTTAACATCCCCCTCTGCTTTTAAGCGGTTTTTAAAACGTTTTACTCTACTCTGGCACCTCTGTATACTGAGTTTTTGCTGATCTTCTAGTCCACCCTGGGTGGAGGGGTGCATCCCCATCTACTATCTACAGAGAGCGACTTCTTAACCTGAGTGGGGTCAGGACCTAATGCTCCCCACCTGCATTTAACCACTTGCCGACCGCACACTCATACCGTGCGGTGGCAAAGTGGTAGCTGGAGGACCAGCGACGCACATTTGCGTCGCCAGGTGCCTCCCTAATTGATCAGGAAAGGCCACTCGCGCGAGCGGCCGTTTCCTGTTAGATCATGGAGCGGGTTTCCGTGAATAGCCTGCGAGCCGCTGATTGCAGCTCGCAGACTAAATGTAAACGTAGGAGACATATGTCTCCTTTGTTTACATTGTACGGCGCTGCTCCGCAGCAGCGCCGTAAGGCGGATCGGCGATCCCCGGCCAATCAGCGGCCGGCGATCGCCGCCATGTGACAGGGGACAGCCTGTCACTGGCTGCACAGGACGGATAGCGTCCTGTGCAGACCGGATCACCAGGGAGGAAAGGTAGGAGAGGGAGGGGGGGGGGGAATTTCGCTGCGGAGGGGGGCTTTGAGGTGCCCTCCCCCGCAAACCTCAGGCAGGCAGGAACGATCAGACCCCCCCTGCACATCATCCCCATGGGGGGGGGGCGATCTGGTCGCTCTGCCTGCACCCTGATCTGTGCTGGCGGCTGCAGAGCCCACCCAGCACAGATCACTAAAACCAGCTGGTCCCTAAGGGGGGGTAAAGGGTGGGTCATCAAGTGGTTAAAGTGGTTGCCTATGGGTAACCAGTGTTTGTGAGTTTATATACATAAAATTGTATTGAACTCTTCATTTTACCTGACAATACTGCACCATATTGGGCTCTCGATTATCTTCTTGTTTTTAAGCATGCTTGTTTAATAAGTTATTATTTATTTTCGGTGGGTAAATGTTTTGATGTGCGACACTATAGAACAAGAAGCTGTGATGCTTGGTTGCAGTCCAGTAATTTATGAACAAAGTGAGTGTGATCTTAGTAACACCCATGTCAAACTTGCAGAATGTAGCTCAGACTGGGAAAAAATGCTTCTGTTGTTGTATCGTCCAGTTTATCCAGTGTGTATATATATATATACTGTATATATATATATATGCCATTGCTCTGCATTAGTAGCATATTGTATGTGTTGGTGCATGAAGGGCGAAAGAGGTTCCCCTTGTATAGGGCACAATACAAGTCAGGGACATCCTGAACATGTATCAAAATACATTCTTATATGGGAATAAATATATAAGTGCTTACTTAGACACAACTTAATTAAAACATATTTATATAGATGTGTAGATACAACAACTGAATGTATGGTATGCCAAACATCAAGAAACTGTGTTAAAACTTGTATCTAAGAATACATGATACTGCTGAAATAATGGAGAAATAAAAAAAAATGCTTGCTTTTATGATTTTTGGCAGTTTGTCCTTGAGTAATAAACATACATTAAGGCTTATGTTCACAGTGAGACGTTTTTGTCCTGTGTTAACAAAGTCTTATAACGCAGTTTACTGCACTGCAATGTTAACCCTATGTAACGTTTACAGTGTGACGTTAAAGTCGCGTTGTAAATGTTGCATTATGATAACGCACTGCTGCATTGCGTTACCTCTAAATGCAGATGTTAACAGATACACGAAAGCATACTCTTCATTGCCTGTATGCTGCACTGTATCTACTGTATGGGACAGTAATGTAGCATTAACCACTTAAGGACCGCCCCCAGCCGATGGGCGGCGGCAAAGTCCGGGCCCAAACGACCGCAATACGCCCATCGGCGGGGGCGGCTGCGGGAGTGGCTATGCGGCGATCGCGTCATTCGTGATGCGATCAGCCGCCGGGGACTGGCTCCGCCCCCCGTTCGCTGTAACCCGTTGGCCGTTCGGAAGCGCCGGCGGGTTACTAGCACCCGGATCGCCGCTGAAACAATGTATAATAGGCTTTGTAATGTATACAAAGCCTATTATACTGGCTGCCTCCTGCCCTGGTGGTCCCAGTGTCCGAGGGACCACCAGGGCAGGCTGCAGCCACCCTAGTCTGCACCCAAGCACACTGATTTCCCCCCCCTGCCCCCTGATCGCCCACAGCACCCCTCAGACCCCCCTGCCCACCCCCCAGACCACTGTTTGCACCCAATCACCCCCCTAATCACCCATCAATCACTCCCTGTCAATGCTATTTTTTTTTTTTAGTCCCTAATCTGCCCCCTACTCCCTCCTGATCACCCCCCACCCCTCAGATTCTCCCCAGACCCCCCCCCCCCCCCGTGTACTGTATGCATCTATCCCCCCTGATCACCTGTCAATCACCCGTCAATCACCCCCTGTCACTGCCACCCATCAATCAGCCCCTAACCTGCCCCTTGCGGGCAATCTGATCACCCACCCACACCAATAGATCGCCCGCAGATCCGACATCAGATCACCTCCCAAGTGAAGTGTTTACATCTCTTCTCTCCTCTAAACACCCACTAATTACCCATCAATCACCCCCTATCACCACCTGTCACTGTTACCCATCAGATTAGCCCCCTTATCTGCCCCTAGGGCACCCAATCACCCGCCCACACCTCAGAACGCCCTCAGACCCCAGCCCTGATCACCTCGCCAGTGCATTGCTTGCATCTATTTCCCCCCTCTAATCACACCTTGAGACACCCATCTTCACCTCCTGTCACCCCCTAGCACACCTACCCATCAGATCAGGCCCTAATTTGCCCCGTGTGGGCTCCTAATCACTCGGCCAAACCCTCAGATCCCCCTCAGACCCCCTTCCGATCACCTCCCCAGTGCATTGATTGCATCTATTTTCCCCTCTAACCGCCCCCTGAGACACCCATCAATCACCTCCTGTCACCCCCCTAGCACTCCTATCCATCAGATCAGGCCCAATACATCCTGTCATCTAAGAGGCCACCCTGCTTATGACCGGTTCCACAAAATTTGCCCCCTCATAGACCACCTGTCATCAAAATTTGCAGATGCTTATACCCCTGAACAGTCATTTTGAGAAATTTGGTTTCCAGACTACTCACAGTTTTGGGCCCGTAAAATGCCAGGGCAGTATAGGAACCCCACAAGTGACCCCATTTTAGAAAGAAGACACCCCAAGGTATTCTGTTAGGTGTATGATGAGTTCATAGAAGATTTTATTTTTTGTCAAAAGTTAGCGGAAATTGGATTTTTATTGTTTTTTTCACAAAGTGTCATTTTTCACTAACTTGTGACAAAAAATAAAATCTTCTATGAACTCACCATACCCCTAACGGAATACCTTGGGGTGTCTTCTTTCTAAAATGGGGTCACTTGTGGGGTTCCTATACTGCCCTGGCATTTTAGGGGCCCTAAACCGTGAGGAGTAGTCTAGAAAACATGACCTGTGAATAGTACATGACCAGACCTGTGAATAGGACGTTGGGCCCCTTAGCGCACCTAGGCTGCAAAAGTGTCACACATGTGGTATCGCCATACTCAGGAGAAGTAGTATAATGTGTTTTGTGGTGTATTTTTCCACATACCCATGCTGGGTGGGAGAAATCTCTCTGTAAATGGACAATTGTGTGTAAAAAAAAATCAAAAATGTGTCATTTACAGAGATATTTCTCCCACCCAGCATGGTTATATGTAAAAATACACCACAAAAAACATTATACTACTTCTTTTGAGTACGGCGATACCACATGTGTGACACTTTTTTGCAGCCTAACTGTGCTAAGGGGCCCAAAGTCCAATGAGTACCTTTAAGATTTCACAGGTCATTTTGAGACATTTGGGTTCAAGACTACTCCTCACGGTTTAGGGCCCCTAAAATGCCAGGGCAGTATAGGAACCCCACAAGTGACCCCATTTTAGAAAGAAGACACCCCAAGGTATTCTGTTAGGTGTATGATGAGTTCATAGAAAATTTTATTTTTTGTCACAAGTTAGCGGAAATTGATATGTATTGTTTTTTTTTTCACAAAGTGTCATTTTCCGCCAAATAGTGACAAAAAAAAAAAATCTTCTATGAACTCACCATACTCCTAACAGAATACCTTGGGGTGTCTTCTTTCTAAAATGGGGTCACTTGTGGGGTTCCTATACTGCCCTTGCATTTTAGGGGCCCTAAACCGTGAGGAGTAGTCTAGAAAACAAATGCCTCAAAATGACCTGTGAATAGGACGTTGGGCCCCTTAGCGCACCTAGGCTGCAAAAAAGTGTCACACATGTGGTATCGCCGTACTCAGAAGAAGTAGTATAATGTGTTTTGGGGTGTATTTTAATAAATACCCATGCTGGGTGGGAGAAATCTCTCTGTAAATGGACAATTGTGTGTAAAAAAAAATCAAATAATTGTCATTTACAGAGATATTTCTCCCACCCAGCATCTGTATGTGTAAAAATACACCCCAAAACACATTATACTACTTCTCCTGAGTACGGCGATACCACATGTGTGGCACTTTTTTGCACCCTAACTGCGCTAAGGGGCCCAAAGTCCAATGAGTACCTTTAGGATTTCACAGGTCATTTTGCGACATTTGGTTTCAAGACTACTCCTCACGGTTTAGGGCCCCTAAAATGCCAGGACAGTATAGGAACCCCACAAATGACCCCATTTTAGAAAGAAGACACCCCAAGGTATTCCGTTAGGAGTACGGTGAGTTCATAGAAGATTTTATTTTTTGTCACAAGTTAGCAGAAAATGACACTTTGTGAAAAAAAAAACAATTAAAATCAATTTCCGCTAACTTGTGACAAAAAAATAAAATCTTCTATGAACTCACCATACTCCTAACGGAATACCTTGGGGTGTCTTCTTTCTAAAATGGGGTAATTTGTGGGGTTCCTATACTGTCCTGGCATTTTAGGGGCCCTAAACCGTGAGGAGTAGTCTTGAAACCAAATTTCTCAAAATGACCTGTGAAATCCTAAAGGTACTCTTTGGGCCCCTTAGCGCAGTTAGGGTGCAAAAAAGTGCCACACATGTGGTATCGCCGTACTCAGGAGAAGTAGTATAATGTGTTTTGGGGTGTATTTTTCCACATACCCATGCTGAGTGGGAGAAATATCTCTATAAATAGACAATTGTGTGTAAAAAAAAATTAAAAATTGTCATTTACGGAGATATTTCTCCCACCCAGCATGGGTATGTGTAAAAATACACCCCAAAACACATTATACTACTTCTCCTGAGTATGGCAATACCACATGTGTGGCACTTTTTTGCAGCCTAACTGCGCTAAGGGGCCCAAAGTCCAATGAGCATCTTTAGGCTTTACAGGGGTGCTTACAATTAGGCACCCCCCAAAATGCCAGGACAGTGAACACACCCCACAAATTACCCCATTTTGGAAAGTAGACACTTCAAGGTATTCAGAGAGGAGCATAGTGAGTCCGTGGCAGATTTCATTTTTTTTTGTCGCAAGTTAGAAGAAATGGAAACTTTTTTTTTTTTGTCACAAAGTGTCATTTTCCGCTAACTTGTGACAAAAAATAAAATCTTCTATGAACTCAGCATGCCTCTCACTGAATACTTTGGGATGTCTTCTTTCCAAAATGGGGTCATTTGGGGGGTATTTGTACTATCCTGTAATTTTAGCCCCTTATGAAACCTGACAGGTGCGCAGAAAAGTCAGAGATGCTTGAAAATGGGAAAATTCACTTTTGGCACCATAGTTTGTAAACGCTATAACTTTTACCCAATCCAATAAATATACACTGAATGTTTTGTTTTTTTTTTATCAAAGACATGTAGCAGAATAACTTTCGCGCTCAAATGTATAGGAAATTTTACTTTATTTGAAAAATGTCAGCACAGAAAGTTAAAAAAGTCATTTTTTTGACAAAATTCATGTCTTTTTTGATGAATATAATAAAAAGTAAAACTCGCAGCAGCAATCAAATAGCACCAAAAGAAAGCTGTATTAGTGACAAGAAAAGGAGGTAAAATTCATTTAGGTGGTAGGTTGTATGAGCGAGCAATAAACCGTGAAAGCTGCAGTGGTCTGAATGGAGAAAAAGGCTCTGGTCCTTAAGGGGCGAAAAGACTGTGGTCCTCAAGTGGTTAATGCGCGTTACAACTTTTTTTTTTGCATTGTAATGCTGCTTTGTGACTTTAATGTCGCATTGCAACACAACGTCCTACAGTGAACCTAGCCTGAAACATCAATTGCCACAATAAGCAGTGCAACTTTTACATCAATACACAAAGGCTTAAATTCGCTGAGACACTTTCGGTAACAAATTGAATATTTGTTAATTTACCTCATGCAGTATTTTAAACTTTTTTTTTCAAAATTCACTAAGATTCACTGTCTCTGACAAGTTGTCATAGCTACGAAACGCATAGGGTGGAGCTACAGAGTGACGCTGAAGGAGAGTGACATTGGTTGAACGCGGCCTGAGTTACAAGTTACATACACAGGTTTTTACTTTTTGAGAGGGCGGCTGCAAGTGGACGGCGGAGTGGGAGGCTTAGACTGCTGATACATGCGGCGGAGCAGCCTGTGCAATCCCTGAAGCGGTAATTTACATCACCGTTGGTATATAGTTGTATGTGAGCGCTATTATACAGGGTTTGCTGGACTTATGTGTGGGAAGCCACTTCCTCCTAACTTACAGAGGTGCCTGGCTCTTCTACTGACCACATATGCTATTGCTCCATTGTTATTGCCTGATGAAGTGTGATCAAACCTGCGAAACGCGTTGCATATTTGGAGTTCATAAATCAAATATATTGACTGTCTTTACTACAGTCGTTGTGTGTCTACTTGGAGGAGGTAAGTCCACCACTACCTCCTCTATTTACCAAGAATTTGTTTTTTAAGCTCAATTAGCTTCTTTTTATCCTCTTGGCGCCTCTGTTCTCCTGCATAATATTGAGTCCACCCTGGGTGGAGGGTTGAACCCCCTTTTTCTCACCTACAGATAGCAACTTCTTATTCCTGAGTGGAATCAGGAAAATCTCCCCACCTGCATTTACAGTGGTTGCCTAATGGTAACCCTGGTTTGTGAGTATTAATATTTACTCTATCTAGTAACTATTTACCAGTACATATTACATTATTGGGGCTCTTGGTGTTCCTTGTTTTTACTTCCTCCTAAAGCTGTAATTGCATGCATTTGTATTAAAGTTTTTAGCCCTTCTACGCAATGGGAGTATTCTTTATCTAACGTACAGAAAGCATCAACCAAGAGGCAAGAAAGAGGGGTGCTTCCAGAGAGGCGTTGGGGTGGCCAGATACCCCAAAAGCTCTGACGGGCCCTGAATGGGCGCAACATTTGGTGAGTTCCAAACTATAGGGGGGCCTTGGCGGACACGGATCTGATAATGCTGTTTATGCTTTGAACTGTAGTCAATTGGATTGCACATGAGCACCGATAACTAATTTGTATAACTATTGATGAGACACACCACGTATCTGAGAAAAGCGATCCACCTAGGAACTTGAACCCCAGTAGGGGTGTTATATGTTTTTTTTTTACCAATCCTTTTGTAGCATTGGACTGATTATTTTTATTATTTTTTATCTTATTGATACTATTTATGACTTAATATCTCATTTTTTTAGTGTGAGTGCTCACATTGTGGGGCTTTTTGCATACAAGATTCATTGTCTGCCACAATAAGCAATGCAACTAGCGCATTAGTTTACAAAGGCTTCAATTCACTAAGACACGTTAAGTAAAAATTTCATGTCAGTAATTTACCTAAATGCACTAATATTTTCACACATGTAGTAATAATTTGTTACTATAAACCTGCATGATAGTTCACTAAGATTTTTACTTCATGCGGTATTTTAAGAATTGTTGCAGTGCAGGGAAAAGGGATGAAAGATGTGATACAGATAAAGCATTTTATCATACTGACAGGTAAACTTCAAGTCCAAGCTACATAAAATTAACATAACATTTGCATCAGCTCAAAAGTATTACAATCTTATTAACCATTTTTAATTACTACATAATAATATTGTAATATAAGGTAAATATGTTCTTTTTATTAACTTTCTTATTTCCCTGAATAGTAAAAAAAAAAATCTGAGTTGAATAAAGTAGCTTAGCTTTTGCTGTGGAATGAGGGCACGGACTTTATCCCTGCAGGCTGGACATTTTAGGGCAGGTAGGGACAAGGCAGAGAAGTCTGTTCAGCTCAGGACACTGCATTCCACGCAAGATGGTATGTCAGAAGCAGACGGGCAATACTGCTGTGTAACCTGCTCTATATTTTTCCACATGAGATTCCTCCTGCCCTGTGAAGAAGACATGAGATAGGAGATAGTCTATGCCCTCAGGCTTCCCAGACGATTATGTTTTATGTCTATGTTCTTATGAGGGGAAAAAAAAGTATGCCTTCTTAAAACAGAAGGTATTTGCGATTATTCAGGTTAGAGTGGGACTATGAGGTCTCCCACAAAGCATTCACTACTGAATATGCGAATTATCCTTTGTTGTCCCTGTAAGCTAGCCACACCTCCAGAACCGCTAGAATGCAATGATGTGTCAGTTTGTTAATTGTACATAGCCACAAGAATCCAACATGAATACAGACTGCTTCAGTTTGGTTGATCCTCATCAGCGCATGGCATGGATTAATGTGGCTCTATGGGCTAGGACTTGAAACACCCAGAGTTACAGATTGCCCAGCAAGCTCATGGTGGACCAGAACTCTTAGGGGTTCTTATGAGGGGGGAATAGTAGTAAAATATCTTACGTAAAAACTAAAATTAATGCACCAATCTCTGAGGTATTTCTAAAACTACGAATTCTGAAATCAAGCTACATGCTAATATCGTCACAAATTGTCTAAGTATAGTGTTGAGGAACAGGTGTTTCAAAAGCTGTCAGATTCGCATACAAATAATGATCTATGATGACTTCATGCTTCTCTATTCACTAAAGGTTAGATTTATACTTTTTCCTCCCATAGGCCATATTCTTGTGGCTTTGTTTCCAAGTGCAGCAGCTGCCCTTTAATTCCATGTGTAACTTCCATGAATAACACAACCTCTATTTCATATACAGTCCCCTTGTACAGCAGCACCACTTCCATATGCAGCAACCCCTCTTCCATGGCCAGTGCTACTTCTGACAGCAGCCGCCCAAGGCCCAGGCCTTTGTGGCCTTTCTAGAAATCTGGCCCTGCGTTCACTGGACAGTAGTGAATCTGGATTTTTTTTTTTTTTATTGCAGTTATTTTTTTAAAAAAAATCTTTTTCTTTTCTTTTTTAACTTACTTTCTCATCTTCTGTGAACTTCTAAGGGTCTTCTTCAGATTTCAAACCAGTTCACTTGAAACAATTAGATATTTCAATTGAAACTTTCATTTTCTCACACCTTGGGCTTGATTCACTAAACCATGATAACCGATATCGTGGTCAAGCTAGCGTTTTGCGTAACATTTTGTGCACGCTAACGTAATTTTTCACGGTCATTTGCGCGCAAAAAATTTGCGTTAGCGCACGCAAAACGTTACGCACGTTATAACACGCGCAAAATGCTAGTGTGACCGTGATATCAGTTATCACGGTTTAGTGAATCAAGCCCCTAATGCACTGAAGATTTGTGAAGCAAGAAGCAAGGCAACAAAAAGTGATCCCTCATTTAAACTGTGAACAACTTGGTTTTTGTACCACTACCCAGCTTTTTAGGACATTACTATATCTAAGCAATGACTGAAAGCTTTGACATGGGAAGTGCACCTAATTCAACTCTCCAGAGCAAATGTAAAAAAGGCTCTAAATGGTTAGAGCTACCAACCAGAACAGAAGCATTGAAATGTGTCTGCTAATAGAAAGGTCCTTGCTAATCACCACCTTGAAACCTGCATGCACACTGTCTATATCTGGCAAGTTACTGCATCCATGTAGTGCCTACTCAACAAGAATGGATGCAATTTCCAAGCTTACATTTTGCCCACAGCTCCTACTGCAAGCACTGCACATGGGACCCTCTGTAGGTTTCACATCCTCCATGTAAGTATTTCATGAAACATTAATTGAAGCTTGAGAATATGTATAGATCAGTTCATTTGGGTGCATAGTCAGTTACACCATACGCCACAATAGACTGCAATATAAATTTGCCAGGTGATTTACTTGGGCGCTAGCACTCAGCTATTGAAGATTTACTACTTGCCTATTCTGTACAGAGAGTTAGATGGGTAGTGTTGGGGATGGATTAGAGGGAGGATACAGAAAATTATTAGGGAGAGAAGGTTAGCGTTAGTGTCAACAGGAATTAGCTTTAGGAGGGGGATTAGAGTGTTTACTTTTTATTGTATACTTATGTAGAGCTGACATCTTCTGCAGTGCTTTTACATTCATATCACTAACTGTCCCTCAATGTGTTATGCTCCTATTGTAGTGTAAGGCCAACATTTGGGGTGAAGCAATTAACCTTTCTGTATGTTTTAGGGATGTTTGAGGAAACCGATGCAAATACAAGGTGAACATACAAACTCCATGCAGATAGTATCCATTTACTAGATTTAAACTAAGGACTCTTTGCAAAGCAAGAATGCTATACAATACACCACCGAGCCACACATATCGGCATTACTCAGCACCCAAGTTAACAAGTGCCATTATAATATGTACAGGGGCATGGGGGTTGCCATATTTGTCTCTTCTTAGAAAGTTCTGTTGACCTGTCCACCATGCTGTTCCTCGGCCATTTCTACTTTGAGTCACTGACTGACTCCAGACAAATTAACTTGTCAGTTCTGACTTTGCCCTGACCCCACCTTGTGGCGCTGACCCAAACTTGTACAGCAGCTCCACTCTTCCACACGCAGCAGCATCCCCTCTTCCATGGCCGGAGCTACTTTGGAGTCAGCCTAATGACTCAAAGTAAGAGGAGCTACAACACTAAGCTATAGTTCGGATGAGCAGCCAGGAAGTTGACAAGGAAATTCATATGACACTCTCCATATCCCTCTCTACAGTTTTACTTCTATTACGCTGTGGCCCAGAAGGGTGCTGGGTAATAAGGCCAAGGTTCCACAATAATAGAACAATTAGATAAGCAACCCGCCTAAACTTTTTGTTCAGCGCACCTTTTAGTAGACCCCTTACCAATTTGCTTAAAAGGGCACTATGGCAAAAAGCTGTACAACTTTAAATTCATATGTATACATACAAATTAGATGTACATTTGCACCTACCAGAGTAATTTCATGATAAATGTTTTACCTTATGACGCTATCACTTACAGCAGGCATTATCATTTACTATTATATAAACTGCATAAGCGTTCTACAGCATACAAATGACCTGAATGTGATCCTCCGATCAGTCCATCCAAAAATAGTCTCAGTTCTTTACTTTAATCCCCAAATCTTCTTCCAAGACCAGTATGCCAGATGTTTTTGCAAACCAATCATAGACAGCAAGTAAAGCTCAAATTGATCAACGGTGACTCACTCCAGGTTTTTCTCCATTCTCAGCAACGCGCAGTAAAAATCAAGAAAAAAAATATACATAGTGTAAAACCTTTTAGATGTTCAATGTTACACTCCACCTATATTGTGCCAGTGCCTGGTGCCCACACCTACACCACCTTGTGGCTGCATGCACAACAATGCGCTCACCAGAACTGGGGCTGACGCCTCACAGACCAGCAGATATCGCTTGATGTTACTCTGGTGGGCAATGGCTGCCGATTTTCTTCACCTATTTTCTGTCATGTTAGAATAATTGTGAAAGTTCTAAATTATAGCCAGACTCTGTATCGTTATGTTACAGCCAGGCGTTTGAAAAAAGAAAAACATGGCAGTTTGTAATGCAAATATAAATCTTTGTGCATCACTCACCTGGAACATACCTGCATATTTGGAAAGTATACAATACTATAATACAATAACATGTAAAGCGGTTTTCTCCCACAGGACTCAGGATAGGATACAGTCATCAGTATTACAGCCATGAAACTCTCATATTTGAGGAGAACAACAATCTAGATTATCTCATGTGTATTCAGATCTGTTATTGAATAAAACCAGATTGTCATTCAGTAACATGCCATGGTTAGAATACACATCTCACTTCATCTGTGGATATGCTGCTGCGTAACATGGACTTTTGAAATAAATTAGTAAACTACAATTTTTCTCAGGTGGTGTTAGGTTGTTCCTATATATAGAGAACATGTAAATAGGACAAGGGAGTCTGTAAGTATTAAAGACATAAGTCAGGAATTGCTGCTCATGTACGCACATTGATATTTTCTTGTTTAGCAACTGCCAGTTGTTACATGTATGTGCTGACTCCAAATCAGTCTAATTTTTCTGGTAGGGCTTAACAAGTCAGAGTACGGGGTAAAGGTGGTTAATGTGCATTAAGGCCCGGTTAACATTAGCATTTGCCAACTGAACCGGCCGTACGGTTCCATGGTCCGTTCCGCTAAGTGGACAAAAAAATGCTGCAGGACCGTTTCGCTCAGCGGAACGGAAGGTTTTGCAGCATATAGGAACCAATGAAAACGGATGTTTTACAGCACACTGGCTGTAAAACGGACCGGATTCACCGGATCCAGCTGGCCTGATCCGTATGTCCAGTTCCGTAAAAAAACACTAATGTGAACCGGGCCTTAGTGTTGAGGACCATTTGGAGACCTCACTAACATAGAAAATCATCTTACATTTTTGCATGATGTATCTGCCACCCATGCATCACATAAGGGAAAAAAACTCTAGGCATATATATATATATATATATATATATATATATATATATATATATATATATATACACACATACATATATATATATATATATATATCCAGTCCAGAATCAGATTCAAGATATTGTGTCTGACCTACAAATCCATCCACAAAACCTGTCCAACCTACATTTCTGATCTTACTCAGAGATACACACCAAGCCGCTCACTCCGCTCCTCCAATGAACTTCGCCTGACCGTCACCCGCATCACCCAGTCCCATGCACGCCTCCAAGACTTCTCAAGAGCCGCTCCGACACTATGGAACTCCCTACCTCCACCCATTAGGGCAGCCCCCTCCTTCAACACCTTCAAGAAGGCCCTCAAAACTCACCTTTTCACTCTTGCCTACCACCCCTCACAATTGCTCTAAACCCACAGCCGAACTCTGGTCCCCTACCTCTCGTGTCCCTACCTCTCCCTCTAGATTGTAAGCCTTTAGGCAGGGTCCTCACTCCTTTTGTGTCCTACCTGATCATGCACCTCTATTACTGGGCACCCATGCTATGCATTTGAGTGAACCTAACTTGCCTAACTCCATGCTCCCATCCAGTGACTGACTAAGCATTACCTTGTACTCATACTGTGCTGTGTGATCTGGTTTGCATGTATTCCTGTATTGTCATATTGCTGTTTGTCACCCCTAAATATTGTCTGTAACCTAAATTAATGTCCAGCGCTGCGTAATATGTTGGCGCTTTATAAATACAACAAATAAATAAATAAATAAATATATATACACATACATACATATACATATATACATACACATCTACAAAGTGATATTCAGCAACCCAAATCAGTATTGCTGTCATCAAATAAGTATGTAACGCTATATATTGATTTGGGTTGCTGAATATATATATGTATATATATATATATATATATATATATATATATATATATATATATAAAGCATTATATATTTGATGATAGCAGTGCTGATTCGGGTTGCTGAACATCACTTTGTAGATGTTAAAATAAAATACTGAATAATATTGCAAACATACTCCTGTTAACTAATCAACAGAGCAATTCTTGCACCAAAGACATTTTAGCAGAACGTATCATGCATCAAGACTGGAGAAGTAGTTTGCGCCATCTTGTGGTTAATACTTAAAATTGCAACATGCTTTTTAATAAAGAGCATGCAACTTGTGTTTACAGTTATTCATTTTATAATATTAGAAATGGTAGCAATGTTATACAATTATATATGGAAACAGAAACGTTCCAGACCGTTTTATTTTATTCAAGCCTCATTTCCCCCAAAAAGGGGCAACACTGTGTAAAATGCAAGTGATGATGTGAAAATCATGTAAACCCTATGTTTAGCTAAAACTAAATACAAAAATTACATATCATATGTTAAAACTGACAAATATTTGTGTTTTTTCATTATGAGCTCATTTGGAATGTAATGCCAGCAACATGTTTTAAGAAAAGTTTGGACATACGTACCACTGTATTGCATAACCAACTGGCATATTTTTTTATTTTTTTAAGTGCACTGTTGTCCCTTTCTTGCCTGATATATTATGCAAATCATCACATTCATTTTACTAAAATTTTATTTAAATATTATCTATCCCAACTTTTTTTGTACATGGTTGTACATAATGTAGTTTTTATATAAGCCAGAAGTTTAGTAACCATAGTATTAGGTTAGTAGTAGGTAACAAAGAAGGTTAATAGTAGGTAACAAAGAACAAAGCAATGAGCAGGAGTAATGAGTAAACTTATATCCTATAATTGCTTGATGGCCTTCATGTATCAATTGAGCTATTTTTTCACTTGTTTTCTGTACTATGTTCCTAATTATGAGTTGCTCAATTTTTGCTTGATTTATCAACTTTTGTTGGTTGCAATTTTTTTAAAGCAAATCTGTGAGGAGGAAAAAAAGTCAGATACTTATTTAAGTAGTGGAAGTTCCAGAGGCTTCCCAGATCCTCCACGAGCTGTTGGACGGGACCCTCTTCATCTCCGTGGCTGTGCTCCCATTCATGTACGAACACAGCTGTACTGCGCGAGGGAAATCCTAGGATTGCAATTACATGCTGACATTGCCCAAGGATGGTTAGGGAACATGCTTTTATAGAAAAAAAGATTGTTGACTAGATGTGTCCAGGAATTTTTCATTGATTTTCTCTGCTCACTACAATTTGAACAGAAAAAAAATAAAGGTGGAACTACCAGAGATAACTATATATTTAATTAATGTTGTGGATGGAATTGTGTAAAGATACAACAACTTATCCATAATGTTCAACTTGAAACTATAGAAGAAACTGAAGACTTTATTAAAGATGAGGGCACCAACAATGAGAAATGTAAGTTATATTTCCACTTTAGTAAAATGTCTTCTAAAATGTTTTACGGAGGATACTTGTTAGAATCAGAAAGTGAACATGTATTTACATATACAATGAAGGGAATGTTGTAAAAACATGAGGAAATCCATTAGACCTTAAATAAAGACCCAGTGGTCCTTATTCGATTCAAGTTTTCTCCTAGATTATATTATCATACCTTATCAGCAAGCACAAACATATTCAGAATCATTTTGCCAGTACTTTTTCACCTACTTTCTGGAACTTCTTTTAATTACAGAGTGCTAAAAACATATTTTAAACAGATAAAAAATTATCTTTCAGGAAAAATGCGTTTTTAAATATTAAGGAATGCACAAAAACAGACATCCGACTTTCTAAGTAAAACTTTATTTGAATCAATAAATTAGTGAGGTACATAATTGTTCTATTGCAAACGCATCTATTTCCAAGTCAAGTTTCAGTAGCTCAAAGCATTCTCCTAACCCCTTCTAACTAGAATAATTCTTCCCCCATAAGACAATAATACCCTCTTTCTGGTGATCTCACTGAGTGAGGAAGAAGCTGGTAACTGTCATTTTCGGGGGAAGCCACCTACATTGGATGCAGATCCTATCTCCATGCTGGTGCATGCATAGCATTCGTATAGGAAGTAGAGGGTCCTATAAATGACCCATCACTAGGAGGCATGGGGTACCAACCAGAGGACCCCGCACAGCAAGTGATGCACAGGCTGGGAATAGGGATTGGATCGTCACTAATAAAACCATGTGATGTGTTTTTAGAACTGATTGCTGTACTTCTCCCTGTTTAACAATAATATAATAATGTCACACAGTAACATTAGTTTGAGAAAAAAATTAATACATAGTGGCAAGTTATTGTAATGGTTAATCTTATTTCACTTCGGTAACACCTTCTTCTTTTTTGATCAGAAAACTCCCAGGCCTTTGAATCTATTACAGGGAACTCTTCTAAGTGACTGACTACAGAGATTAATATTGTGCAGTGAGGTAGATAGCCAGGTTACATACGACATTGCAACTCCCATCATGGCATGGGCAAGCTTACAAGCTGGAGCAACATGTAAGTATTACCCATTAATAGACAAATTTCCTTACTTTCCCTGTAGTACTGCAGTAATGGGACAAGTGCTTGCAGTACTTTTCTTAAGTCCATAACGCAAAACATAGTAATAAAAAGACTGACTGCTTTCTTATAAAAAAAGGTGCAAGCCACTAAGTAACAACGTATGATACAATACATTGACACCTATCAGATTCAGGCTTCATCCAGCCATGAAAAATAGCCTTTTATCCATTCTATGCCTCAGGGATGCCCATACAAGATTTTTTCAGGCTACTTTGTGGAGCTGCCTGTAAGAAAAAATTAATTGTCATAGAAGGAAGAAAAATGTGCTGAATACATATTTCAGAACATTGGAGCTAAAGTTGTGAGAGGCATGCCACTTTCTAATACCCTCAAAATGTAAACATAATCCCTTGGCATGAAGGTTACACTAAACACTGAAAAAATTGCATGAAATACAAATTAGAAATGGATGCAAAATATACTTTTAATAACTGGTGGCGCGTGCTACACTGCATGGGGTAGGAGTGCGGGCACCACGTCTCACGATGTTGTGTTCGCCATTTCCTCCCACATGCTCGCCCCATCCTGCCACATGTGCGCTTGTGCCATTCAATCATCACCATGGCAAATCACAGTGGTGCGGATCTGGAGGGGGCATGTGTGGTGCGGACAGATACAGGTCAGCGGCCAATCAGAATTAAGTGAGTGGGACAAAAGGAGGCATGTGTGGACAGAAGGACAAATAGACACACAGTGGCAGGCTTGAAAATGATTATTATAGATTTATGCCATATCATTTTATGCTAGTAAAAGCATCAAGGTCGGTGCTAAGGCTGAATGTAGAAAAAGTCTTTAGATACTGCATTTATAACTTTATTTTGCAAAGCTGTAGTCAGTAGAGACTTGACAGCCTGGGGCTTACAGCCTTGATAGCCTGAAACTTATAGCCCCACTCCAGCCAGAACTGCTCTCTTAGTTTTGGGCAGAGCAGGGAAGAAAGGATTATTTATTAATGTCTTTTACACTACAATCGGATTCCCCTTTTGAGAAAATTCCTATCACATCCTGTTTCGGTGACACCTGGTCTTTATTGTGAACCTTGGAAGTCACCAAGACAGATAGTGAAGGACAGCAATACAACATTGCGAGAGGATCTATCTCTTATTCACCTTACAAAATGATGTATTTGTGATATTTGTCCCTGTTGGAGAGAACTTTATATAAAATAAAAGCATATGAGGATATATCTATAGAGACAATAAAATTTTTTATGTAAACTAAGCAAGTGCGCATGTAAAAGCAAAAATACATAATCAGAGTTGCATTAAGTGAAGACAGCATGTTAAAAAAAATGGTCCAGAATTTTACCCAGGAGAATAATAAGAATATCACCACTGTCACGTCAAGTGTTTGTAGGAAATCCTTCAACTTTCACATTTCAAGTATTGCACTTGACAGATGGCTTCATGGAACAACAGGGAAACTTGGGTTCAGCTCAGTTTAGCCTCATTTCCACTTGGTCTCATAAGCAAATTTCAACCCATACGGATGAAGAAACCTCAACAGGCATAACAAATGTGATGGCTGGAGATCAATAACTCAGCTGCCGATAAGTTAAACTATCTGCCAGCTAATTGACTCCTCACAATCACCATCAATCCTCTTCTGTTTGAGTGGAAATTTGCATATTAGGTGAATTCTTCACACAACCCCTCTTGTTACACTTACCCCATTTTCTCAAACTACTGAAAAATCTGATAAGCATTTTCCACCATACGTAACCTCTGATTATGCAATTTTCCTTCATACACCCACTCTGCTTCAATTACACGGGTCTCTTGATGGTTGCTGTAAAGAGGGTTTGTCTTATCAAAGAGGAAGTGACTTTAGCTAGAGGTAGGGCTTCAGAAGGTGGCATGTCCTAGAGAAAGGCTCCAACACCAAGTAAGATTGGTCAAGTTTTCCAGTGGGTATTTGTATATCATTCTTCCCAACAGGAAAAGTTACATTTTAAACATACCTCTCCTGTGGCTGAAATGAATTATTCCTGGCTCCCGGCATCCTTGTTGCATGGTGTTTGGTAGTCCTGTCTCATTTCATTACATACAAGACATATCATGTTTTAATTTGTACAGACAGTAAAAAAAAGTTTTTTCAATTTGATTTTAAATATTAAGACTTTTCTTAAAGTGTACCTGAAGTAGACCTAAGGTTAAAAAACAGAAGATACTTGTCTAAGAAGAGGAATGCCTCTGGACTCTATAGATGCTTCTTACGTCTTCCTGACCCCCACCGTTGTTGCCGCACATGGGCCCTGAAAGAAATCTTCCAAGAGCTTGTCAGATTTCTGATCGGGCTCTTTTTCATGCATGAGCTAGGCTGTACTGCACCTCCACAAGCACAGCCACACCTGCACAGTAAGCCAGAGTCACAGGTGCTACTGTGCAATTGCGATCGTAATCGAGCAGGTGCAGCATTGCCACGATTCTGCATGAAGAGGTGCCCAGTCACGGTCTTAAAGAAGGTCCCAAGCAGCTGTGGTGGTCTGGAAGAGGAAGATGGAAGCCTCTGGAGGATTCACTCTTCTTAGGCAAGTCTCTGTTTTTTTTTTACTTTATGATCCCCTTGGGTTCGCTTTACGTATAATGGAGTATATTCACTAAAAACTGGTAACATTTGTGGGTGCAGCAGACATTGCATTCAAATTTTGGCAGGCATTACACAAACTATGTAACGTGCATTACACAGTTTACATAGCTCGCTTTACACACGCGTACACTGCTTGTGTGGCTCGTGTTATGCAAGCAACATACACAATGTATGCATAACAGGAGTTACACAAACTACTGTATGCAATGTGTGTTAAATACCGGGAAAGCTTGGCAAAATGTACCAGTTCTGTCTGCTACTGTAAATGTAACCTTTATTAGTGAAAAGTCTTCAATGTGCATTATATACTAAGGCTGATGATGATTGAGAACATAAGTGAACCTGCACATCGAGCCTGGATTTATTTAACAGTAGTTTTTGATTGGATTCATTTTTTTTAAAAACCCTGTCTTTACTAGAAAAATCTTCTTGCTGAGAGCAAGTACATGTGACTGCAATCACCTTTCAGCAACACACACTATGGTCAAGCATAGCCTAAATGAGGACTGCAAACGTTGGTCACCTAGTAGCAAACCTAACAAACAATCATATATTAAATCGATGGCGCGTTTACAGCATCACTTATGTTCTCAAATGATCTCAGGCCCTGGAGAACCTTAGCAAATCCTTCTGCTACCAGGGTCAGCTTTTCCAAAGCAGCCTATATAGCTACAAATATGTAACCTTATAATGTTTGTATTAAGTAGACAGCAATAATTGTTTTAACTCATTTGTAGCCATACCCATACATACATATCAGGAATATGGTAACTTGTCACTAATGTCTAATGATGGCCACGGATGGAGAAACGATAGGACGATAAGTATGTTTTTTATTGTTAAAACATTGTGCCCTGGTCTTGCATCCTCTTGTGGATGATTGCATAGGGGAACTGTTTATACTGGCCATATTTCTTTATCAGTGAAAAGTGTAATGTTTCATGTTTAATAATCTATTTTGGAAGTTGTGGAACTTGAACTGGTAAAAAAAAACAAGTTCTAGTGTTCCAGTAATGTACTACCATGGAAATGATAGCTTATGTATGTAGAGGTACGATTGCAAGGGATGGATCCTCAGTGCACATGGGCCATACCCATTAGTATCATGCTTACGCAGTGGGATGGGGAAAGTCATGCTATGTGGGAGTTACAGGAGGTGGAGCGAAGACGGAGCAATGCAACGAAGCACAATGCTTTGCATATATTTAAATATTGCTTCTCCTAAAGAGAATGCTGTGCAAATAATAATACTGATTGAACAGGGCAGATTTCCCCATAACATAAAGATAACATACTACATTCTACATCCCATCCTATACAGTAATCTGCTGCTACAGCTCCACACACAACTCACTCATACGTGCACTCTCTGCATTCTCCCATGCAGGTACAGTAACAAAGGTGTGTTTGTGTATAGATATTTCAGTGCTTGCATAAGGTTCTGTGGGGATATTTTTGACGTCTCTGCAACAAAATGATGCAGGAAAATAGTAAAGTGTGACAAACGTCAATGTCTGACCCTTCCTGAATGTGAAATCAATGTCAGTAGTCTAAAAGAAAGATGAAGACAATGGGGTTGATACACAAAACCTTGGAGAAATGCACACTCTGGGCAATGCAATTTTACCAGTGCTTAATGGCATACGTATTGTCCTGCCACCAGTGAGCTGGGCGCAGGGTGAGCCAAAGGACGGCTCACCCTGCTGCGGCTCAAATCCCCGGCAGTGTTAAATATTATTCCCCCACTGAGTTGTAGCAACTTGGCGGGAGGTGTAATTTGGGGGTTTGGCAATCCCTGAATTACCCTTGCTCTGGACGTGTAGCATAGCACTAGTGCTATGGCGGTGTCTAGCTTCAGCGCTGAGTGCCGAAATGACCTGCATTGATTTAAACAAGCAAAGTAACATGCACATAGCGCAACCAACATTATGAACACAACACATGTTGCTTCTATATACACAACTGTACTTATACTAGCAACGTATGTGTTCTGTACGTGAGTTGCCCTATTTACACAATGCTTGTTATATTACTTGCGTAAACACCAGTAAAACTGCATGCGCCGTGTGCACACACCAATTTTACTGGAGTTTCATGAATCAATCCCAATGAGAGGACTGCACTCAATGTTGTTTGTAAAGGGTTGCATCTTACTGACAGTGTTTAAGTACTATCTCGTGCAGTACAAATGCTGAGTTTACTAATAGTTCAGCAATTTTCTATTCCTGACAAGTAAGTCAAATGATTACCTAAACCTGGAACAATATAGCAGTTCAGAGTACTGCACTAAAAAAATGATATGAGAAGCTATTTAATTATACATTTTGCAACCAACAGGTTTGCATGATGTGTAGAATAATGTTTCATTTTCCATCCCAAAACTTTTTTCTTTTTTGTTCTGGACAGAGAAAGGAAAGAATAGGACCTTTGTCAGGTTTGATTATCACCTGAGTCCCTTACGGGGAAGATTTTTTGTTTTCTAAGTGCCTGTCGCATGGACACCAGAGACTTGACGCTAAGCAAAACCTCCTTTTGCATCCTTGGGACTGGATTTCCAACTCTCCATGGAGAAACACAAAGGAGTTAGATCTCATCACAGTCCTTGTTAAATTCTCCAAAAGGAGAAATATGTCCAAAAATATATCAAAAGTACAAACATGTCTTATTATACCTTAACACAGTTGATGCAGTCTGTTTTACCAATTATATTTATGAAGCAAAGGATTTTTGATGGTAGGTTTTGATGGATCCTAATAGCGTCCCCATACAAAGGCCAAAACAAGGGAGTATAACTTAACAGAGAGTAGAAAAGGTCAGTGCAGATCAGGGAAAAAGACAAAATTATTGCAGGAATTCACCAATGCTGGGTGAAAAGGATGGCACTAGATTGTCATCTTTACACAAACATCACATATTTGCTTATTTGTACCAATAACTGGCATCCCATCATCCATACTCACACAGTCATACACACATCTCTGGCAAGATATTGTACTGTAGACATTCACTCAGTAATTTCACTTCAGGGAAGTTCATAGTAGTCCACACATCTACTCCAGTAGTTTTCATATGGATAAAGAAGATATCCCTCTGGTGATGAAGTGAGAACCACCAAAATACATGCTTAAATTTTGTCCAAGAGCTGAGCAGAGGAACTCAGCCAGGTGAGCATCAAGTCATAGGCTCTGGTTTCAGGTGCAAACGTCCACCCACTGCCCTGCATCGAGGAGATGAAAAATCAACAGGAGCAGCATCTGCATAATAAGATCTTTGAGGCACTTTCTAGAGGCTGAGTGTTAACAGAAAATCACACTCACCATCGTTGCAAGACATGGATACAAGAAAGGACAATGCTAGATGTGGGCACAGTGCTGCTCATTATTGTAACCTGATTGGCATCTCATTCACTTCACAGCCAAGAATGATGACGCATTGTCACTTCTCACAATGACAATGTGGTACAGAGAGACTATATGGCTTCTCAAGTCCTTCCCCACTTTCTGTGATGCTTGTAAAAAAATACCATTTCCAGAGGTCCTCACTGTGAAATTGCATAAGAATAACCCAGGTTCATTTCTGTATTCGCTTTGCAGAGAAGAAGAGCCAATGCAGCAAGAATATTTGATCAAAATCTCCACATGGTATCTCTCTGCTTCTGACTCTGAGGGAGAGATTTTCTTCATTGTAGAAGATCTTAAGTCATGGGACATTTGTCCTCTGTATTTTACAGCCTTCATTCCATGTTGTTGCTATCTGAGCGGGAAATGTTAAGTGTCTGTGCAGACACAGATATGTCTAGTTGATCTACTGGGCTATGGTAGTCAGATGTCATCTCCTGGTCTATAAGTGGCATTTGCATGGAAGTCAGTGTGAAGGAGCTTGAAGGGCCTTTTTTTAGACACTGAGAATAAAAGCCAAGAAGAATATCAAGCTTCTCTTCAATAGACTGGACCTTGAAATAGAAAATGAATCCATTAGATGGCAGTAGATATACACAATAAACATGCCAAATCAATGTATAAATAACACCAGTTTCTTTCATGAAGTTTAAAGCCTAATACAGATGCTACATTTCCACGGCCCTTACATTCATTAATCTATTGTTTGGGCAGCCTTCTTAGGGAACCAGTGCTATACAGACACACTGTTGGGCTATACCGGAGCAGCTATTATATGGAGAAAGAAGGAGGAACATGGGACAGTGAACAAATAAGCAGCATCCAAAAATGCAGAGTACAAATGAAGACATTGTGCCCGCTTGTCATTTAACAATCCACCATGACGGACCACTAAATGATCACTAAAGAAGGCATGGCACAGTTATACACATGCTAAATTCTCACCCAAGGCAGCGTGAAATGAATTTAGTAAGAAAATCCGCTCAAATCTGCTTGGTCCAAGAAAACAGAAGTTCTTATTGAATTATAGGGTAACAGTAAATTAAGGGGTACAAACATAGCACCACCCACAACAGCTGACGTCCTTCTGATCCCTCCGGGTCCTTAGTTGTAGCTGACGGACACATACAGGTTTAAAATGTAAGTACCATAAAATGTCACCACTCACCCACACCCCTCCTGCTAAATTCTTGCACATTAGCCCACTTAACACTGGAGTGAGTGACAATATAGCAGGAAGGTAGAAATGGTTAGGGTAGAAAGATGAGGGTTGTCTAAAACCAATGAAAGCTTATATCACAACTCCTTCACATAGCGATTCTATTTCAGATGTACTATATTTTTCTTCACTAGCTACAAAGAAATTACAGTCAAAAACTGGGGAGCAGCAAAGATACCCAATCTAGAGGAGTGGAAGAACAATTTCACGGTACTTCTGAAATTTGAAACCTTGGCCCCTTCTTTGCTCCTTACGACTGTTTCTGGGATGAGGAGTAGGTGGTTGAGGATCCGTGATTTTTGGACAAAAATAAAGTTCATTACATAGTTGGAATAATAGAATAAAATCACTAAGTTTATCTTGCTTTTCTTTTTTTTTCTTGTTTAGGGCACTTACTTTACAACTCTCTGCGATTGTCTCTTCTTCTTCCCCTTCCTTGCACGTTCTCTTTTCTGGAATGTTTTTCCTCTCTGTTTCTTCCTTTCTTTTCTGAATCATCCCTATCTTGCTAAACTTCCTCTTTTTTTGCAAACCATGATGTAATGATAAACCTGGCATAAAGAGTTACTGTGAAGCCTGTCTATTATAGCCGGATTCAGTGGTGTAGCAATAGGGGATGCACAGGTTGTGACTGAACTGGGGCCCTTGGGCCAGAGAGGCCCATTAGAGGCCCTCCCTAAACTGCTGTATTAGCTCTTCAAGGGTGCTACCGTATGATTAATTCTATATGTGCTTTGACTAGTGGTAATCATTAACATACTGTTCCCCTCGTCTGCTTACACCTCTCATACTATAAATGTCCTTTGTTGGCTTTGTTGCCCCATATGAATTGTTATGTATAGAATGCTTGGTGAGCCCAACTTAAAACACGCCCCTAGTCGAGTTCTCTATACTGGTTTGATATCAAGCAAACATCTCCTCCCCGGGACCCCTAAAAATCATCTCAATGCCATGAAAGTATCTTTCTATTAAAGCAAATGTTTCTTTTGCATAGTATTTCTAGTAAGAGGGGTTTTTGGTCCTTTTTAGCCCCTTTCACACTTCTAAGAGTTCTGGTTTATCATAAGCTTGGTGGACAATCTGTAACTCTGGGTGCTTCAAGTCCTATCTCATACCTCATATTAATCCATGCTATACACTGATGAGGTTGAACTATCTGTATGCATGTTGGTTTAGTGTGGCTCTGTACAATTAACACGCTGACACATCATTGCCTTCCAGCAGTTCTGGAGGTGTGTTTAGCTTTCAGGGACAACACAATGACGATTTGCATATTCAGCAGTGATGCATTGTGGGACACCTCATATTCTCACTCCAGCATGAATAATAGCAAGTACCTTCTGTTTTAAAAAGGCACATTTCTGTTGTACATAGCATTTTTAGTAATTGGGCATTTTGGTCCTTTTTATCTTCTTACACACTCTTATGAGTTCTGGTTCACCATGGGCTTGCTAGGCAATCTGTAATCCTGGGTATGGTGTCAGTGGCCGGCTGCAGACAGCAGTAGGAGGAGAACAGATCTGGCACTGGGGCATGTAAATTATTTCTCTGTTCCGCTGTACATTCTCTGCATGTATACAGAATCAGAAAACTTTATTTCGCCAAGCATGACTGGGTCATGCCCCGGAATTGTTTTTGGCACAATACATCTGGCTCAGAGAGAAGACATAGGTAGAGACATAGATAGATAGCAGAGAGCCGTAGAGGCATCGGTTAGCGTGAGTTAGCATTACAGTGGATGGCAGCCACCAGGGGAGAACTGGAGGAGGGAGCCAATGTATTGAAAAGATGGGGTAAGTTAAAGCAGGACCCCCGTCTCCTGTTCCCCTGGGCCACTCCCCCTGTAGTTGCACCACAGTGCATAGATCCAATCCTCTAACGCACACCACAGCTCCTAATCTCTACTTATCTTGTATGTAAGTGCAGTTTGTTTTTCTTTTACAGTTTATCAGAAAAATACTGTAGCATTTCACAAGTCCATACAAGTCTAAAACATCATAGATCTCATTAGACATTAGCTAACTAGTGGTTATATCCAACCTTTAAATAATCCTCCCTGTAATCTGATATGACCCATACCAGATAGCAAATTTGCTATGTCAACTAACAGCAGACAAAATTTACAAACATCCAATCCAGATTTTCTATATCTCCTTTTCAACCTTAATAAATAAAGCCTAATGATTTCATGTTCTCTGCACGGCACCTGTTTCTCAAAGCAGAACCACTCAACTGTAGTCGTATTTTAATGTGAACCACTCTGTTCAGTCACGCAGCAACAGTTTACCTGAACTTATTTCAGACCACTGAGTCAGCTCTCATATAATGGATTACTTTTTTCTGCTAAAACTATGTTGATGTATAATTAATTATTTCAGAACCGTGTTGCCATGTGTCCTAAAGTGTAAGACTAGATGTCTTGACATTTGTCCGAAAAGTTGCATAAGTATTTAAAGGAAAAATAAAGCAAACCTGAATTGTATGTGTAGTAACAGTAGTATGTAGAATTTGTCCTGATGTCTCATATTCTTATTTGTATTGTAAAGGGTTTAATTTTGACTAAGAAATGTGCAAAGCAGCCATTTCAGTGTGGTGTAAAACCTGGTTTGTTCAGCTCCTAACAAAAATAAATAATTAGGTTTTCAGCCTGAGAGCACTCCTTTGTTATCAGCATATATCTGGCCATCTAATACTGATGGGCACCTCTGGCTACCTACAGTAATACTAGGGGGTAACACTGGCTTCCTAATACTGCAGGAACCCTTGGCCAACTGATTCTACAGGGGAACCTCTGGCTAGCTAAAACCAAGGGGAACCTTTGACTATGAATACTGGGGTGCACCTCTAGCTACCTAATGCTGGGGTGCTTCTTTGGCTACGAAACACTTGGGGGCACCTCTAGCTAGCTGAAACTTATGTTTTTTTTTAATAATGGGAGCTCCAGTGGCTACCTAACAACTATGGGGGCATCTTTGGTTACATAATATTTGGGGGCACCTCTTGCTACCTAATAACATTTAACTGCCTAATACAGGGTGCAGAGGCACCTAATCCTGAGGGTCAAGTTTTGCTACCTTATACTATTGGGATGCACATTTAGCTGCCTAATACTTTATGATGGGTTATATGATCTCCTAATACAGTATTTCTTATTGGGGGACACATCTGTCTAGGGCTACCAACTATCTGGCTATGTAATACTAATGTCTAGGCCTGTACTGTCTAGACCCATAATGTCTGTGTACCACCATTTACTGACCCGGTGCTGCTGACACGATGCTGCAGAAGATTCTGAAGCAAAGTCTAGCTGGCTCCCTAGGCATTGCCAATCATCCCTAACTGCAGCTAATCTTGCGATGATGCAGGATACATATTTCCGCTTAGCAAGTGACTGTAAATGCTGCTGATTGGTCGCGATAGTCCTGAAGGCAGGACAAAGGTACCGCTCTAGAACCAATCACAATCTTCCCTCCCTGATTGGTGTCAGGGAGGGAGGGCTGTGATTGGTTCAACAGCAGTGCCTTCATCCCACCCGCAGGACTATCGCGACTAATCAGTAGCATCTGCAGTCACTTGTTAAGTGGAAGTATGTATCCTGCATCGTTGGAGGATAAGTGGCATTTAGCGATGGTTGGCAATGCCTAGCAAGCCAGCAGGACTTTGCTTCAGAATCTTCTGCAGCATTGGGTCAGCAGTAGCAGGTCAATAAATGGTCCATCACCGCAGCAGTTTGCCGATCAGAGTCCAGGGTGATCCGAGCATTCAGGCGGAGTCAAAGCTGGGAAGAAGTATGCATCCTGTAGGTTGACCTACACAGCGCAGGAAAGACAGAGGTGCTTTCCCCACTTGTCGCAGCTGTACATTCAGACTATAAGATGCACCGACGCCCCCCCAAACTTTGGGGGAGATAAAGTGCATCTTATAATCCGAAAAATATGGTAGTTTGCATTCCCAATTAAACCCCATTCCCGGGTCTAATTAACCCTGATTTTTCCTTCCTTGATTCTAAGCTTGGACACACTCTCATATATGGTTGGGGTATGGCATTTCAACTGGTACACCAAAGGGACTCTATAACTTACTATATTACTTCACCGACATACTGTAAATATCCTTATTTTCTAAAATATTGAGTCAGCAACTTATATGTGTTACTATAAATAAAGTCTGAGTGATGAGTTTCTGTGCAGAGCTTATTAAAGTGCACAAAGGAACCTGCATACCTGGCCACAATTAATTTAAATCATCTGCTATATCTCAGTCCCATCAGGGTTGTGCAGTTTTATTTATATGCACAAACCTGTGCAGTAGAATCACAATGTGACTGAGATGGGCTTGGTCTCAGCTTGTCTGTTCAAAGCAAATCTGAAGGGAAACTTCAAACGCAGCAAAATAGAAAAGGTTGTGATTAGACTAGCACAATGAAGCCCAAACACAACTCCTAATGTATTTTCAATGCAGAATCACATGACTCCATAAGATCTCATTCAAACCACAAACCCTTTTAAATTGCTTCAGAAATGGAACTCAAACACAAAAATAAACACCTGCGTATAGAAGACATAATTAGATGGCTGCGCAGTCACAAATCCTGGGTATCCTTGTATTTTCTTTCATTTTAAAAGAGCAAGTCAAGAGATCCTCAGACTTCCAACCAGTTTACAATGCTCTGGCTTAATAAATCACCCATAATATGTTGCTCACCTGCCTCTCAACCTTTACCACTCTTCCCATCATACTGAGTTCATCTGCTGCATCTACTTCTGTCCCACTGGGGTGCTTATCTCCTTTTTCTCGAGACTTTTTCTCTATGGGAACAGGACCTCGGCCAATAATCTGGTCAACCCTGCAACAAAATAAGACATAGTTTTTAAAACTTCAAATATGTACATGTCATTAAAATGACATGCATAATGGTGCAAGAGTGCTCTTGAGCTGGAAAACATTAGGAATATTACTAAAATTGTACCTTTATCTCAACAGGATGAGAGGATATAGAAGCAAACCTTGAAGAGAGGTAGGAGGCGCCCTAAGGGTACTTATAAGATAATTATTATACCACTGTGTTAAAAAACCCCTATAGGGGTATATATCTAATAAACCAAAAGGTATGGACGGATCCTACCTTATAAACTGTTCACTCAGGATATAGTAAAAAGAGTACTTTAATATGGCACTTTTAAATTGACAACGCGTTTCGCGGTAACCACCGCTTCATCAGGTCGAGTGAAGTGCCTGAGCCGGTGTCTCCTCTCCGCTGTCTCCGAGCACTGCCTGAGTCTTGTCTCTACCGGAAGCAACGCTGCCATACACTTCCCTAGCTGCGCTTGTCCCGGCCCCCAGCTCCGCTAACAACCAGTCAGACTCGGCACTCTGAGTGCTGAGTTTGACTGGTTGTTAGCGGAGCTGGGGGCCAGGACAAGCGCAGCTAGGGAAGTGTATGGCAGCGTTGCTTCCGGTAGAGACAAGACTCAGGCAGTGCTCGGAGACAGCGGAGAGGAGACACCGGCTCAGGCACTTCACTCGACCTGATGAAGCGGTGGTTACCGCGAAACGCGTTGTCAATTTAAAAGTGCCATATTAAAGTACTCTTTTTACTATATCCTGAGTGAACAGTTTATAAGGTAGGATCCGTCCATACCTTTTGGTTTATTAGATATATACCCCTATAGGGTTTTTTTAACACAGTGGTATAATAATTATCTTATAAGTACCCTTAGGGCGCCTCCTACCTCTCTTCATTGTCCTATTCCCTCCAACTTGAGGGTCAATACCCAGGTGGGTGTTTCTTTTCAAGGAGTTGCGACCAACTAAGCGAAACCACAAGGCCGAGTGGGGACGGTACTTCCCCACACGCGAGTCTACTTGGTTGCAGTGTGCAACCCGGCTTTGTGAGTATATTTGAATATCTCTTATACTTACCTTGTTTACCTGTGATAATACACCAGATCGGGCTCCCGGTGTCCTCCCGCTCCTTTTTTCTATTTTCGTAGTATCCAGCATAGAAGCAAACCTGCCAGGTTCTTCAATATATACAGTATATTGTAAAAAGTACAGAGAAAACATTGAGCGTTGCTAATAATGCACATGTACTGTATATACTTGACTATAGGTCCAGAAATGTAAGTCTGATTCACTAAATACAATTATAGTTGATTTGTATATGAGTTGGACCAAAATTTCTGACTCATACCTGAGTGGGTGTGGGTTGCACCTCCCTCTCACCTTTTCCTTGCAAAAGCACTACTTTGCATATTTTACATTTGATATGAGAGGGTTTTAGGGGCATCCATTACCAACCAATGGCTGTAACACTGAGCACACTAAGTACTGTGTATACTGTTAGCGACATTCCCTTTTGTATTCATTTACCCAGTGGTAAGGACACTCTCTTGATTAAGGAAATCCCAAGAAAGCACAGGTCCCCAAGTGGAGCTGTTAACTCCTCCTGGCCCCAAGTGCAGCCATTATTTTAGATGGGTAGACTTATACTTGAGGAGTGAGGAGAACGCCAGTGCATAAGACAAGACAAGACAAATAACACTTATATTGCGCTTTTCTCCTTGCGGACTCAAAGCGCCAGAGCAGAGCAGCAGCCACTAGGGCGCGCTCTATTGGCAGTAGCAGTGTAAGGGAGACTTGCCAAAGGTCTCCTACTGAATTAGTGCTGGCTTACTGAACAGGCAGAGCCGAGATTCGAACCCTGGTCTCCTGTGTCAGAGGCAGAGCCCTTAACCATTACACTATCAGCCAACTGCCTACCACTAATACAATACAATACAATAACATTTGTAAAGCGCTTTTCTCCCATAGGACTCAAAGCGCATGAGGCTGCATCTGAAATGACCACCAGCTCAGTGTGTAGCACCTAAATAGATTTTCTGCACACTTCGCATTCAATGCAGATGCAAATCATATGCAAATCTGCTACTACTTATCATGCAAACAGGAAACTCAGAAGGAGGGGCTGGGAGCAGCTAACCTGACAGTTACAAAGTTAAGGAAAGGTGGGGGGAAAGGTTGCGCATCCCTAAACACATGCTGCAATTGAATGGTTAATCGCACAGGCATACACCGCCTCTGCCAGACTGAAAAATGCATGCCCTGCATCCAAGACAAGTGCTAACATTTATTAAACTAGGAAGAACTTTAAGAAAAGGTGGGGGGAAAGGCTGCGCGTCCCTAAACACATGCTGCAATTGAATGGTTAATCGCACAGGCATACACCGCCTCTGCTAGACTGAAAAATGCATGCCCTGCATCCAAGACAAGTGCTAACTGTGCTAACATTTATTAAACTAGGAGGAACTTTAGCTTCCAATATGGTTTGCATGCAAAGTATATTATACTAGACACTTGCGCCACGGTGAGGCAAACCTCCGGGCAAGTGACCTAACCTAAATTTAAAACCTAGGGAGCAGCTAAGCAAAAAAATGTGTAACTTACATTTGGTTGAACAGCGAGGAGAACGCCAGCGCATACCACTAAGGCTGCATCCGAAATGACCACCAGCTCAATTATTATGCAAACAGGAAACTCATTTCAGATGCAGCCTTAGTGGTATGCGCTGGCGTTCTCCTCGCTATTCTACCAAATGTAAGTTACACATTTTTTTTGCTTAGCTGCTCCCAAGGTTTTAAATTTAGGTTAGGTCACTTGCCCGGAGGTCTGCCTCACCGTGGCGCAAGTGTCTAGTATAATATACTTTGAATGCAAACCATATTATAAGCTAAAAGTTCCTCCTAGTTTAATAAATGTTAGCACTTGTCTTGGATGCAGGGCATGCATTTTTCAGTCTGGCAGAGGCGGTGTATGCCTGTGCGATTAACCATTCAATATCAGCATGTGTTTAGGGATGCGCAGCCTTTCCCCCCACCTTTCCTAGACTTATACTTGAGTCAAAAAAATTCCAGCTTAAAAGGGTCAAATTTTGGGGTTGACTTTTATTCGAGGATATGTAGTACTATCGCATGAATTCAACTCTGGGAGGCTGAATTCTGGCTACTTCTACTGGCAGGTCACTGGAGAGCCTGTGTAAACTAGCAATCCTGGACTGGATTCTTTTAAAAATGCTTTGGCTCTAGGTTGCAGTGGAGATTGCTAAGGCTACGCTCACAGTGGGCATTACATTGCCTGTAACAGCAGGAGTGCAATGCAACGGAACAGGAAATTGGTGCCGTACATTATCCGCACGTTGCATCACATACAGTGAAGCATACAGTCAGTGAAAAGTATAGTTCATTGTTGCGGTGCAATGCGACAGGGAAGGGGCCTCTCACCGCAAATGCAATGGCCACGTGTAAAACTGGCCTTAATGTCTAATTCCAGGCAAATGTAATTTCTTAGTCCTGTGTAGCCAATCAGGAGTAGAGCTCACTTTTATTTATAAAGAAGAGCATTCATTTCATGATGCCACACAATCAGTTCTAAAGTATCTGATAAGGTACGCTGCCAGACTCTCAGAAGGATCTCCTCTGCTCCACATCCTGGCAGCCTGATTAGCCTGTGGTCAGTGAGCCAATCAGTAACAGTAGCCGTGCCCACATAACCTGCTGTGAACACTTTTAGCTTAATTGCTTCATGTAATATTATTACATGTTTAAAATGGGATTTTCATTTGCAGCGGTGTGGTGTGCTTCACACACACACACACACACACACACACACGCACGCACGCACGCACGCGCACACACACACACACACAAAGTATTGTTTGGGCACTCTGCCAAGTAAGCTGTCAGATAGTATACTTAGACCGGTACCTGGAGATAAGCTGTAAAAGCACCACATCCTGTTTTTGTAAATTCAAATTCATTAAAGGAGTTTTAGCATCCATTATACTAAATGCTTAATCAAGTGCAAAATACAAATAGACGAGTGTAAAGAAGGGGCAGTATATACAAATCAATGCCATTAGAATTGAACAGTTATACATCAAAATGGTGCATTAACAGTGCATTAATGCAAATGTGAGTATCAGCAGATGCACATATTGGAACACATCATGTAGAATAGAGTGACTGACTCAGCAGAGCTTTGAAGAAGAAGAAGAGTCAGAAAGAAATGGTTTTTGGGAAAGTACTGATGTAAGATTGATTTAGAAAGACAAAAGAAACAGTGTGTTGCAGTGGGGGCAGTAGAAAGAACTACGAGAAGGGGAAGATGTTAAAATAGCCAAATCAGTTTTAGGAACAGAATAACTTCCCACTTGTACACATGTATTTTTTAAACGATTAAGAAAAATGACACTGCCATGCAGATGTGATAAACAGATGTTGTACTGTGTGCAAACACCCCAATAACCTAAGCTTCTATTGCTTCTAATGCCCACTGTCTGAAGGAATGTTTGACCCCACCAATCTCATGTCCCCCCCCCCCCCCAACTACCTCCTTCTGATTCCATTTCCCAGACTCCATCCCAAACACTACCCTTCCTCACATCCCTGCCTTGCTTAATACATTTCGGGATCTTGCAGGGGACATCTGACCCATTTCTTAGTAGTGTAAATAGAAGTCAATAAACTTAGTTTGTTGCAAGAGCGTAGTAATACCCATAGCAGTGTCTATAGGGCCCTGAAGCACAGGGGGCCCAGGTGGTACTTGATGAATTCACTTTTAACTTTTTGTGTTCCTCCACACTATGACTTTGTCTAAGTGCCAGGGTTGATTGCACGTAAACTGCCTAATTAACTTATGTCCATAGGGTAGGGGCAGGTGGCATTGCTTAAGAATGCCTACATCTGATTGCTCCAAAAAAGTTTTGCTATGGGACCCCATATTATTAAGCTATGACAATGTTTGTTGTAGTATTTTTAGTAATTTTTTCCTCTGTAAGTTGATGAAAGACCTATTTATGATAAAAAAGATAATACAACCTGTAGCTTTTGTACACGCACACCTTTCATTATGTTTTGTTTTTTTTGTTTTTTTACTTTTTTTCTAGTACAGTTTATCAAAGGTGGGGATTGCACAGAAAAAACAGTGTTTTAAAATACAAGTTTTACAATCAGTAATTAGTAAATTGGCATATTACAATCGTAATGGGATAACCACTAGATATCGTGCCGGAGACAATGGCTAGTTGTTACTTGTTCTGTTATCTTTCGTTATGTCTTTTTAAAATACTTTTTCTTGCTAAAAAAAAAGACTATTGTATAGGTCATTAGCAGTAGAATATTGTACCATGTTAACCATCAGTAAAAGCAAGAAGTTTTGAATCAGGATGATACCATTTATTGGCTTACTTAAAAGTATATATAAAAGAGTATGTTTTTGGTCCAAGAGCCGAAAGCTTACTCTTTTATATACACTTTTATATTAGCCAATAAATGATATCATCCTGATTCAAAACTTCTTGCTTGTATGGGTCATAGACACACTATATAATCTTATGTCACCTCTGTTCCCCTGTGCCTTCATTGTCCCCCTCTGTGCAACCTCTGCACGCCCACTGTGTCACCTCCATCCCCCTGTTTCCTCAGTACCCATGTGCCACCCCTGCCTCCACGGAGTCCCTTGGCCTCCACTGTGCGCCTCTGTACCACTTCTGCCCCCCTTTGTGTCTCTTTTTGTCCCCCCTCTGTGCTTCCTTCTGTCCTAGTTATGACTGTAATGTGTTAATTTTGCGTGAGCAAAATTTCACATAAAATGTCGCAATGTACAATTATATGCAATTACGATTTTGAAATTGAATTGGTTTCACATACTCCACACAAACTTCCAGAAGGTCTCAGAGCTGCATCACAGGTGTGCTTTAAAATGTATAAAATGTGTATGCAGAACTCAGAATTTGCTATATAGTAAAGTCTCACATAGCAAAATGTCATTTTACAGAGCTTAAAAAACATTTTCTTTGTATTTATTAGAATCAAATTTCGCAAAAACTACAAGGTCTTATTTAAAAAAAAAAAAAATTTGACTTGTCCCCACAGAATTCTATTTACATTTTCAGGCCATTCGTATTGGCGACTTGTTCATAAGTCAAGGACTATCGGCACTGGTGATAGGGGAGACAGCAGATGCTCCAGTGCCCTGTTCTGGTTTATCTGTGTGTGATTTCACTGACAATGAACATAGAATGCAGCAAACTTAATTCTGATACCACTTCTAGTCTTTAGTTTATGGTATAACACTAACCGACACTGGAGGCTTTTTATTCTTCCCAGCATGTCTAGATGGCCAGCAGAATACTGTTCAATCACATCCTTCACATCATATGGACGAAGAGTCTCCTTGAATTTCCTCTTGGCTACTAGGAACTTCAAGATCCTGCACAGAAGATGAATAATACAGGAAAACAATATTATTTCCTGGCTCTGAGTAGAACATGAGTTGCTAGTGTATACGGTATATTTTTAAACTATGCTATGCTAGTAATACAGCATATAGTACATAGCAATATATTATTGTAAAAGCTAGTCACATACTGAGTATATTTAACCACTTAAGCCTATCTGGACGAGTATTTTTGTCCAGATAGGCACAGCTAAAGGCAAACTGGACGAGAATCCTCGCCCAGTTTTCAAACAGCGTTACCGCCAGGTTGCACGGCCCGCGTACCCCGTCGGTTTACCGTGCCGGCGATTGGGGAGGAGAAAGAAAGCTTCTCTGAACCAATTGCAATGCCTGTGATGAAAGGACATGACCTCAATCAGAGGTCACGTCTATTCATAAGAATGTAACTTTTTTTTTTACTTTGTTAACATTATAACACTGCCTTGTAAACCAAGGAGTGTTTATCGCCATCTAGTGGCAAAAAGTGAAATTACCCTGCACAGATTTTGTATTAAAAAACAAACAAACCAGTAAATACCTACCACATAGATATAAAAAAAAAGATAAGTCTCTAAGGCAACTATTAATGGATTTTTCTTTTTGTAATATTTTAAATTTGCTTGGTAACTGGGGGAGGTGGGAGGGGTTTTTGGAAGTGATTTAATTATATTAGTTTTAGTAGATAAGGGCTTACAATTGATAGAACACAAAAATAAACCACAGGAAAAAAATACACCTTTATTTCCAAATAATATATTGTTGCCATAGATTGTACTAGGAACATAATTTAAATGTTGTGATAGCTGGGACTAACGGGCAAATACAATGGGTGTTTTTTTTTTTTTTATAGTAGCATTGCTTATTTTAAAACTATAGGGGGTGGAATTGGAGAAATAGTGTATTTTTCTTTTTTTGTGTGTGTATTTGCCATCAAAATGCATAGAAAATAAAGTAATTACTGAAAACAATTAAAGCTCACAAAAACTTTAATTTGTGGCGAAAAAAACAAGATACAGATCATTTACATGTGATAATTAGTGATAAAGGTATTGGCAAATGAATGGGAGGAGTGCTGACAGGGGAAAATTGCTTTTGTCCTGAAGGTGAAAACACCTGTGGGCTGAAGTGGTTAATACTTTATTCGTTTTTGTAAATTATTGTTAAAAAGCGGAATATTTGAGGGAGCTGTGGTTTACACATATTGCATAGTAAATTCTGCTTTGCTCTTTATCCTGATGTATTGTATGTTACTCACCGAAAAGCTCTGACCAGTGTTTTCACAGTTGGCATGATTTCCTCCATGGTTAGATCACTTGCAAGTCTCTTCTCATCGTTACTGTCATCTCCTGCACCCTCTGCTGGAAGAAAATATTTTTACAATATTGTGACACTGTGTGATTTGTGTCTTAATGGACACCTGAAGTGAGAGGGATATGGAGGCTGCCATATTTCTTTACTTTTAACCAATACAAGTTGTCTGGCGTCCTGCTGATATTTCATGCATCAGTAGTGTCTAAATTACACACATGAAACAAGCATGTGGCAAATGCACTCAAACTTCAGTCAAACACCTGGTATGCGTGCTTGTTCAGGGTCAGTGGTGGAGCTAAGGAGCTTTGGGCCCCAGTGTGAGTTTTACATTGGACCCCCCAAACATGACCCCCCAAACATTCTATACATAACAATTCATATGGTGCATCTTAACCTGCCAATGACAGCCACAATACTAGAGGTGTAAGCATAGGATGGGGGACAGTTTGTTAATGATTACCATTATTCAGAACATCTATAGAGGTGATCATTACCAGCACATGACCAATAAAGAGCTATTTATGCCATTTAGAGAGGGCCTCTCTGGGCCCCTCTGGCCCAAGGACCCTGTTGCAGTCACAACCTCTGCAGTACCTATTGCTACTCCCCTGTTCAGGGACTTTGGCTAAAACTATTAGAGGCAGAGTGTCAGCAGAACAGGCAGGCAATGCGTACTGTTATGGCAGCCCCATATCCATCTCACTTAACCCCTACATGTTTAGATTGCTATCCAAAGTGGCAAACAGATCAATCCCTCTCTGGTCTCAGTTTGAGAGGGATTGAATCCATCCATACACTAAACTCATATTTTCAATAGACTTTACCATGAAATCTATTGAAAATCTGTTCATTACAGTGCAACACTATGGGCCTTTAACCACCCTGGCGTTCTGATTAAATCGCCAGGGTGGCTGCGGGAGGGTTTTTTTTAAATAAAAAAAAAACTATTTCATGCAGCCAACTGAAAGTTGGCTGCATGAAAGCCCACTAGAGGGCGCTCCGGAGGCGATCTTCCGATCGCCTCCGGCGCCCAGAATAAACAAGGAAGGCCGCAATGAGCGGCCTTCCTTGTTTTGCTTATATCGTCGCCATAGCGACGAGCGGAGTGACGTCATCGACGTCAGCCGACGTCCTGACGTCAGCCGCCTCCGATCCAGCCCTTAGCGCTGGCCGGAACTTTTTGTTCCGGCTACGCTGGGCTCAGGCGGCTGGGGGGACCCTCTTTCGCCGCTGCTCGCGGCGAATCGCCGCAGAGCGGCGGCGATCAGGCAGCACACGCGGCTGGCAAAGTGCCGGCTGCGTGTGCTGCTTTTTATTTCATTAAAATCGGCCCAGCAGGGCCTGAGCGGCAGCCGCTGGCGGTGTTGGACGAGCTGAGCTCGTCCAGACCGCTCAGCTGGTTAATATACCGCTGCATCCAATTGGGATACATTTTATTTCTGATCATAATTTTGATAGATTTTTGCAGCTTTATAGGCAATTGATCAAATCTACTAGGAGAGCTGCTGGAAAAAATGAATAATGAGGCCAAAAACTGGCAGACTGACCCAGCACGTTTAACAGTTAAATGTACCAAATGTACAGATGGTTCATTGTCATAAATGTACAATACCGCTTTGTTGTATTGATTTCAGACATGCAACTGGGTGTTGGGGGGCGGTATGTTTGCAAGACGTGACAGCATGTTTAACATTATCACTGTGAAATGTCTCTTCACTGCACATTCACTTTGCTGAGTTATTTACTATTGGTTAAATCTGTTAATCTGACAGACATCTGCTAGTGGTGGCCAGCATAACTGGTTTCCAAATATTGCATAATGTCATGCACAAACTTTGTCTGAATACCAGCTATAATTCTAGGGTATGGTAATACTTGCTTGTCTGATACGTTCCTTTGTAACTGTGGCTCAAGTTCAGAATTATACCATAATTGCATTTCTGAAATGCCACTTTAAAAAATGTGCAGCTAACATTACATTGCAAAATAATTCAATTTCTACAATATTAAATGTCCAAGTTGTCAGTGGGGGTCAGGTTCACACTGCAAACAGTTTTTACTTAAGAGGGTGATAAGTCCATTGTTCTTGACATTTGTACAAAGGTGGTTTGTAGAGTGCAGGGCAGGAAGCATACATGCAAAGACGGGGCCGGGAAATTTGGTTGCAGGATGAAGCCGAAAATTGTCTCAACCTGCTCTTGCAAAAGTCCTGGTGGCATTTTATTACTATTCCCCCTTCAGGCCGCCATGTACTCAGGGGGTAAGATGTAATTTGGCTGTCAGCTTTTGCTGGCAGACAAATTATGCTGTTTTTAGAGTAATTTGGGGTCCATCTTTTGACGACACCCAAAATACTGTCTGAGTGCCACTATAGCCTATGACATTCACATTAAGGCCTATGGTGGTGCATGGTGCGCCCAATTTTCTTGCTCAGTTTCATGGCAGGGAGGCTTTGTTATCAGAGGTTTAACAATAACCCCATGGGGGGGGGGGGGGAGCTTGGTGCTCCTTCCACTCACCTAGCAGAGAATTTGTGTGGAACTAAGTGTCTATATTTATCTGATTCTGCTACTCTGTGTGTCTCCTCTTCCTCCCGACAGTCTGAGCTACTTCATCTGTGCTGCATACAGTGAGTGGCTCAGGCTGCTGGGAGGAAGAGGAGATGCGAGCGTGAAACAGATCCGATAAATATAGACACATAACTCCACTGTGCACTGCCAGGGAAAATGGAGAGGGGTGTTGTGTTGGGTGGTTGGCAGGGGAACCCAGGATTATTTAGTTACCAGGGAAGCCCAAGCATCCATTATTATGCCCCTGTTTGGTATCCACACTTTTGTACATTAATAAAAATACCTACATGCATAAATTTGAAGCCACAGCAGCCTCATCAGCTATTCAGCAGGCGAGCACTGCATCAATCACTTGCAGCAATGCTGTTGCTGGGATACACATTTCATGCATGTGTAGAGGGTTTTAGTAAATTCAAGATTGCTGTTTTTCAGTCATCGCAGATTTACATGATTTTTATAACTTATGCCATTTTACATAAACAAAGGAATATTTTTTGCAATATTATTTTGAATATCATTTTTTATTGTGTTTATATGAATACACTTATAAATGATGAAGAACAAGGCATTGATAAAGATGTTTATATAATGCAGAGCAAGTTTTGAATCAGGATGATACCAATTATTGTCTAACTTGGTGAAAAACAAAAGTAAGCTTTCGGCTGATAAGCCTTCTTCAAATTTTGTTCCTGTATATTAACAAGACATTAGAACACACAGCTTATATATGTTACGGCCAGAACCCGAAGTCAAAATGTGAAGTGGCCATGTTACAGCGGCCTGTGTCAGAAACAAATTCATTCCAGCGGCTCCTCCTCCCCTGCCTCCTCTCACCAGTCTCACAGCCGCAGCTTGAGTATCCCTACCCACCCTCTATTTCCCCTCAAACACACCCAAGTTGTTCGTGACCGCAGGGAAGCACTTCAAGGAGCAGGCAGCGGGAATGCTGTAAACGTTGCTTCTGCCAGCACCCGGTCTGCAGTGCCCACGTATCGGAATGAAAGTGGTGGCATGAACCCCTGCTTCTTGCGGTACTTCCCTGTAGTTACAAACACGGTAGAAGAAGCTCCTGTAGCCAGGACTGGTCACCAGCATCAGGAGCGAAGGTAGAGGTGACAGAAGAGCAGCTGCTGTCAGTCCAGCTGTGTGCACTGCTCGGCTTTCTCCTCCCACCCTAGCTGCAGCTGTCCCCCTCCTTCTCCTGTCAGCTGCTCCCTCCTCCCCTCTCCATCCCTCTCTCTCTCATCCAGCACTGGCTTTCTTTTTGTTTTTCTCTAAGTTAGCCAATAAATGGTATCATCCTGATTCAAAACACGGTACAACACTTAACTGCTTCTTCTACGATGAAGAGGCATACATAAAAATGCCAAATAAAAGAAATGTTGTCAGCCATTTATGAAATATTAAGAATTTGTAATCTGATATTAACAGCAAAAGGGCCAACAGAGGAAAGCAGTCATTATCACAGTCATGTACCACGTTAGACTGCCAATTAGGGCCAACATAGATTTAGACACATACGACATTAGAGTGCCTCACTAGGGCCAGCAGAAATTTAGAGAAGTACCATAATAGACTGGCTTATTAGGACCTACATAGATTTAGACAAGTACCACATTAGATTGTCTCACTAGGGCCAGCAGAAACATAGAGAAGTACCAGATTAGACTGCCTCACTAGGACCTGCAGAAATTTATAGAAGTACTACATTGCACTGGCTTATTAGGGCCTACATAAATTTAGACAAGTACCACATGAGACTGCCTCACTAGGGCCATCAGACATTTAGAGAAGTACTACATTGCACTGGCTTATTAGGGCCAACATAAATTTAGACAAGTACCACATTAGACTGCCTCACTAGGGCCAGCTGAAACTTAGAGAAGTACCACATTGGACTGCCCGATTAGGGCCTACATACATTTAGACAAGCACCACGTTAGACTGCCTCACTAGGACCAGCAGAAATGTAGATTGCCTCATTAGGACCAGCAAACATTTAGAAAATAATGCAATTAGGGTACAGGAGAAACAGTAATATTAGGTAGGCAAAGGTTCAAATTAAATAAAGTTTCAGGGTGGAGTTTCAAATTATTACAAATGTTTGTTTACGAGTTACTAGCTAATCATTTTATATCTGTAACTGAACTTTTTAAATTTGGAATCATATTGGGTAGGCATTCTTGCCCCTGCTGAGTACATATTTACAAACTTTAATGCCTTAATTTGCTGTTAGCAAGTTAAGGTCTTTTAAAGTTTGATCTACTCACCACCTACTTCCTGTGAACTACAAGTTTTTCCTCCTTATGTAGAAGCAGTAGAGTGTTGTACCATGTTAGCCATCAGTAAAAGCTTTTGAATCTGGATGATACCATTTATTGGCTAATTTAGAGATGAATAAACAGTAAGCAGTAATTGTTTATACAGTTTTTAATAAGGTGTTATAGCTAAAAAAGATATTTGTTATACAATAAAAAAAAAAGACTCCTATTAGACCTACCGGTAATGGAGTTTCTGATTGTCATCCGGGACAACCTGAGATCCGGTCCCGCCCAGGATCTGTGGAAACACACCAACAAGAAGTTTAAAAGCCCCCGCCCACCCTCCATCCTCAGTGCGTCTGAAAGTAAACATAGACTAGAAACACCAAGATGAAGGAAAAAACTAGACACCTGAAGGTGACTATTAAGATAATACCCAGTGCTCCTGAAACTAACAGAGAAAGGTGCGAGACAGGAGAAGGGAAGGGTTCTAGATGTTTGTCCCGGATGACAATCAGAAACTCCATTACCGGTAGGTCTAATAGGAGTCTTTCTCTAATTGTCATCCGGGACAACCTGAGAGATAGGCAAGAAGTCTTAACAAGACAAACATCTCACCTAGGGAGGGACCACTGCCTGGAGCACCTTTCTGCCAAACGATTGGTCCTGCTGAGATAACACATCCACTCTGTAGTGTTTGATGAAAGTAGATGCACTCGACCAGGTTGCTGCTTGACAAATCTGTTGAATGGTAGCTCCTGCCCTTTCTGCCCATGATGTGGATAAAGATCGGGTTGAGTGGGCTTTAATGTTAGGAGGTAAGGGATAATTACTACTCTCATAGGCTAAAGCTATCATCTGTCTAATCCATCTTGCGATGGTTTGTCTGGATGCCTGCTGGCCCCTATTCTTACCTGCAAATAAAACCAACAGGTTGCTAGACTTCCTAAATTCTCTTGATCTGGCAAGATAGGTTAGTAAGGAACGTCTGACGTCTAAACAATGGAACCCCTCTTCTCTGGACCCCACAGGTTCAGTACAAAAAGAGGGAAGGATAATCTCTTGAGACCTGTGGAACTCTGAAGACATTTTTGGGAGATAGGCCGGATCTAACCTGAGTCTAATACTGTCAGGACAGATAATTAGGAAAGGATCCTTGATGGAAAGAGCTTGTAAGTCACCTAAGCGCCTAGCCGATGTGATTGCAATGAGAAAAGTTATTTTAAGTGTCAAAAATTTAATATCAATATCTTCAATAGGCTCAAAAGGATTTTTCATAAGACTATTCAGGACTAGAGACAAATCCCATTGTGGAAAAATCTTTTGCTTCACCGGAGTTGATCTCTGCAAAGCTTTGAAGAAATTTCTGAACAATTCTTCCTGAGCTAAATGCCTGTCTAGCAGAATGGATAGAGCTGAACACTGTACCTTAAGAGTACTTGGTGCCAGCTTCATGTCAAACCCGTCCTGGAGGAAATCCAGAACTGAGCTTGATAGCGTATGGTTCTTGTTATGAGCCTCACACCATGATAAATAAACTTTCCAAACCTTACGGTAAATCTTCTGCGTTATCGGTTTCCTGCATTTCATCAATGTTTCGATCACTTTTTCCGAAAGACCCTTCTGTCTAAGAATTACCCTTTCAGGATCCAGGCTGCCAGATTGAATAATTGTGGCTTGGGGTGCGAGAGCGGCCCCTGAATCAAAAGATCTGGACGAAGTGGCAGAGGAAATTGAGGTTCCACTGACATCTTCAACATTGTTGCATACCATGGTCTTTTTGGCCATTGGGGAGCTATTAGAATTAATCTCACTTTTTCCTTTTGAAGTTTTCCTAGTACCTGAGGAAGAAGCACAGTTGGAGGGAAAGCATAGCAAAGCTTGAACCTCCATGGGAGACTGAGTGCATCCAACCCCAGAGACTTCTGGCATCTGTGTAGCGAGAAAAAATTCGCTACTTTTGCGTTCATAGGGGATGCGAAGAGGTCTATCTCCGGGATCCCGAATCTTTCTGTTATCAGTTGAAAAACTTCTGGATGAAGTTCCCATTCTGTTTGATTCACCTCCTGACGACTCAAGAAGTCCGCTTCCACATTGAGGATCCCCCTTATGTGGACCGCCGACAGCGATAGAACCCGAGGCTCTATCCAAACGAGAATCTCCGCGCAGAGAGACATGAGCTCGCTTGATCTCGTACCCCCCTGCTTTGAGAGATACGCCACCGTCGTGATATTGTCTGAAAAGACCTGAACGTGATTCTCTTCTATTAGAGACTGAAAAAATAGAAGAGCTCTCTGAACTGCCAGAAGCTCTCTGAAGTTGGATGACTTCCTGCTTATAGCCTGGGACCAATTTCCCTGGGCATGATTGCCCAAAGACGTTGCTCCCCAGCCCCAAGAACTTGCGTCTGTAAAAATCTTTATTGGATCGTTTTGCCTCCAGAATCTCCCCGTCTCCAGGTTCTGTCGGCTCAGCCACCATCTTAAGTCGACCCTGACTAAGTCTGGGATCGAAATTCGTAGATCCAAGGACTCCCTGGATCTGTCCCAATTCGAAAGAAGGAGAGACTGAAGCATTCTCCCGTGCGATTGAGCCCAAGTGACTGCCGGGATTGCTGTTGAAAATAGACCCAACACTCTCATAATCTGCCTGAGAGACGAAGTCTCTTGGCTGATTAAATTGTTTATTTCTGACTGTATCTTTATAATCTTTTCTGTCGGCAGGAAAATTTTCTTTTCTAACGAATTTATTTTGTAGCCTAGAAAAGTAATTTCCTGGGTCGGGTTTAGAGACGACTTGGCGTAATTCACAATCCAGCCCACCTGAACCAGAGTGTGGATCACTATATCCCTGTGGGTTTTGGCTAGATCTTCTGTCTCCGCAAATATCAACAGATCGTCCAGGTAAGGAACAATCGAAATTCCCTGAAGCCTTAAACCCTTCATCACTTCTGCTAGCACCTTGGTGAACACTCGCGGAGCTGACGCTATTCCGAATGGAAGAGCTTGAAATTGGAAGTGACGAATGTGGGAGGGAGCTCTGATTGCGAATCTCAAAAATTTTTGATGTGCCGCAAAAATCGGAATGTGCAGGTAGGCGTCTTGAAGGTCTATTGAGACAAAAAATTCCTTGCCTTGCAATAGGGACCTTACTGAATATATACTCTCCATCCTGAATTTCTTGTACGTCAGAAACGGATTGAGAGATTTCAGGTTTAAAATAAACCTGAACTCCCCGTTGGCTTTCTTTACCAGAAATACGTGGGAGTAGTATCCCTGGAATACTTCTTCCTGGGGAACATGAATAATCACTCTTTTTTCTAGAAGTTTCTGAATTTCCAATTCCAAACCCTCGGCTTTCGCTCGATCCTTCGGAATTGGATTTACAAATCTCCTCTGCGGGGGCTTGACAGAGAATTGCAGGCGATAACCCTGACTTATAATTTGTAAAACAAACGGATTGGGATTCAATTTCTCCCATTCTAACTGAAAATAAAGAAGTCTGCCCCCTACTGGCAGAGAGTCATTTACCTGGTTTGGGGGGATCAGTCCTCCCGAGAGTAAATCCCCCTCTACCTCTCCCTTTCGGAAAGGACCATTTCCTCTGCACATTCCTGTTTTTGGTTGGCTCTGGCTCCTGTCTTTTAGGGACAAAAGTCCTTTTACCCTTAAAACTTTTCTTCTTATTTGGGAATTGTTTCCCCTTTTCGGCTGACCGGGAAAGTACTTCCTCTAAACCTGTGCCAAAAAGAAGATTACCTTCAAATGGAAGGGCACATAATTTGTTTTTGGATGTCTGGTCCCCTTCCCAGGTTTTCAACCACACTGCTCTCCTAGCCGAATTAATAAGTGCTGTCGTACGGGCTGATACACGAATAAGTTCTGTAACTGCGTCGGCTAAAAAGGCTACCGCCTTAAGAACTACTGGAAGAGAGGCTGCATAATCTTTTAGTGGAACACCTCTAGAAATTTGTTCAATCAAATTGTCCATCCATATTCTAAGATTACGGGAAATGCAGGTGGCCGAAATACCTGGGATGAAACCAAACGCAGCAGATTCCCATGCTCTCCTGAGAAGTGAATCTACTTTCTTATCCATCACGTCTTTAAGGACCCCAGCATCCTCAAAGGATAAGTCCGAATCCTTGGAATATTTGGATAGGGACGCATCTAATTTAGGACATTTAGTCCATTTATCAATTTCTGCCTGAGAAAAAGGGAACTTTCTCTTTGCTGATTTTGGGATAAACAAGGGCCTCTCTGGATTTTGCCACTGGGATGTAATGATTTCCTGCAGAGTTTTATGGATAGGAAATACCTTACCCGTGGCCTGACCTAGACCAGAATAAACCTGATCCTGAGGGGTAAGTTCAGGAACTGCTTCCTTAATTTGCTCAGTAACATACACAGCCTTGAGCAATTCAGAAGACTCATCAGGAGAAAATAAAAATCTGGGAGTTTTAACTGTTTCCTCTCCCTCTGATCTGGGCTGCTCTCCTTCCTCCTGTGATATATTCTCTGATAAATCCTCCCCCTCCTCCTCTTCTCTATCTTCCTCTTCCTCCTCAACCCCTAAGATGTCGGGCAGATTTGAAGGCTGAGAGGGAGTAATATTGGAAGGACCTGGAAGAGGATCTATAGCAGGTGGCACAAAACTTTCTTTAAATTTGTCTAAAGTTTCTTGCATGTTTCTATTTACTGATTCCATAACTCCTTTCAAAATATTAGAAGTTTCTGAAACCACAATAGCATCAGTGCAGGCCTGACATATATTCCTAGGGGTCTCTAGGGCAATTTTGGTGTTACATAAACCACATCTTTTATATTTAGGTGGTGCAGTAACTTTGGGCTCAGTCTTTGCCTGGAAAAAAACACATGACAAGACATCCACTGGGAAGAGGATTTGGCCGCCGCATCTGCCTCCCGCTGTGTCGGCTGCTGCTGCGGCTGAGGTTGCGACATCCTCTCTGCTAGCGGTGCACTTGCGGAGACGCCAGGAGCACGTTCCTGGCTCTCCGGATTCCGCCTCCTCCTTTAGCCGCGTGACCGATGCGTCACTTCCGCCTCTCTCCGATTGGCTGGATCGGCTGTCAGACCGGATGCGCCTTGCAGGGCCGGCGTCTGACGGAGGAAGGAAGGTATTCTGGTCACACTCCGCACGGAGACCAAATACCTGGCTGCAATATATTTTAGAGGAGGTCCGCGGCTAGCGTTCCTCTGTACGCCTTGCCACCGTCCTCTGCCTCCTCTGGGAAAAAGACTCACCCTCTGGTGAGTACAAGAAAAATAACAAACGGGAGCTTGCTTCTTTAGGTGTTTCCGTCACGGAAACACAGATGAACTGAGGATGGAGGGTGGGCGGGGGCTTTTAAACTTCTTGTTGGTGTGTTTCCACAGATCCTGGGCGGGACCGGATCTCAGGTTGTCCCGGATGACAATTAGAGAAAATTGACAGTCTGTTTACTGAGGTATGAGAATGGTTAGCAGAGTTGACCTTTAAGTGTTCACCTTTATCATTGTACTCACCATCTGTCTGTGATTTTGGTTTAAGTCTTAGAGATGCCCGAAACCTGGTACGGTCATTAAAGCTCCAACTCTTCTGCACTTTTGTAGGGCTGGGAGTCTCAGCAGTCAGGTCTGGTCCAGGAGAGGTCCTCTCAGGTGGAGCAAGGTACTGTTTGCTGCGTGTGCTCTGTTTTGGAGCACCAGCACCTCGTATTCGATCTTTCAGTCCTATCTTAGTACTATATAGTTTGAAGAACAGAATAAAGTCAATAGATCATACAATATCTGTTTTTAAATGAGACAGTTGGTGCATATGAGGGGGTGACACAAGTGGCTTAAGATGAGAAACATAAATGGTGATGAGATGACAGAAAAAGGACAGAACAGTACCAGAGGACAAAGGCATTCTCCTTATTCTCTCTCTGAATATGCCTATCCTTCACAACTCTAAAAAGAAGCACTTCCGAAAGTTGGTGGTAATGCTTTTTCTAAAGATGCGTTAATGGAAAATAGTGGGACATGAAACAATAGTTCCCTCATAAAATATACTAATGTAGTGTATCAGAAATCCATGCATTTTCTGAACTACATGGTCACAAACTAGACATGGGTTCTCATTATGGTGAAAAGGCTGCTGCGAAAGGTACCAGGATTAGAAATGTCACATTGTTATATTTATGTACTGATTATAGTTTAAGCCCATGATTATTATTATATAATTAGAAATTCAAAATTATTCAAGTTATCTTTGGTCAAAAACCACCAATATATCACAAATTTCAAAAAGAAAGACAAATTGATCCTGATATTTCACCATGTTGAGTACTCATGAGTGACCTTGTATTGCACTAATCTACCCAAGCAAGAAACAGGCCTTATTTCAAAGCATGACCTTTAACATTCAATTTCCATTCCAAAGCCCCAAGACCACGAGGCAGAGTCTGTAAATCACCTGAAGTAAGGACCTATTTCACCCAGAGATCTCCTTGTAGCACTTTTTATAAAAGTATAGCATGCTGCTAAGGCAAGCGATTCAACACACCTCATTCCTCTAACGTGGTCCTTCCCATCTTTCCTCTACATGGATCCATGGAAACCATCTGCATGCAAACACATCTTAAGGAGACTCTTAAGTCCTTGTCAGCCATAAGAGCCACCATAAATGGAGGTCTTCATGTCAATGAAAGGGTTTAGGAAAAACAGACCACTAATTTAATCCTTCTGTGTGCCAGCGAAGTTAGAACATGTAACCAAGAAGTAATTTTTGGAATCTTCATTTGTATTTGTGCTGGTACGTGATGGATTAAATTGATAACTAAATTACTTGGGGGCAACAATTAACATAAATTGTAGCATCAAACCATGAATGATGTCTATGTATCAGGGCACAATGAATGATGGACAACTCCTGATAAACAGATATAAATGGAATCCTATCATGCCAAGAAAAAACTAATATTAAGCCAGTACAGACATAACTGCTGAGAAACCTCTTTATGCTTTTCACAAAAGGTTGATTTGCCCCATCCCTTCTTGTATTCCAATACATAGAAACCATCTGGAGCTTTCAGCTGGCCAGTCAGATGGAAAGCACCATTCCTGACCCTTACGTTTGTAATTTAAGACTTTACTGCAGGCTGATCTATTATATGACCAGTTCAAACACGTGCATGCACAGCACCCCATTCCAATGGCTAAATACCTGGGCTTCCAGCCAGCATACAGGCGAAAGAAACTCCGCTTATTACTGTAAAGAGTTCAGTGATTACTATTACACAGAGTCCACTCTCATCAAGTATTCATTTGATAATAAAGTGAACATTAAATATATTTATTATAGATTATACAACACCATGGTTGTCTTATCACCTACAGAGTAAAACCTGCTATGAATTAGCTAAACACCTATGGAAAGAAAAAACAAACTCGCTCTATGAAATGTTACATTCTGCATAGATTAATGCTGTAAATAAGGCATTGGGTACATTGTAAATGTACAACATTTTGGCAGATGGAAAAGTATAGATACCTCCCTACGTTTAGTCCTTATGTCTAAAGTGCCTATAATTGTGAACCTTTATTCCTTTATTATAGAGAGGATAGAATACATTAGAGCTAAACAGGAGAGGAATGATTGTGAAGTAAAAGTTGTGATAAAGGTTAGGGAGGAAAAGAGAAGATGTCAAGGCCGTTTTAATAAAGGGACAAAAAAGGGCATTAACCACAGACCCAATAGGACGGGGCAAAACTTTCACACTACTGAACTTGAACTGTTAGGCTGTAAAGAAACCTATGACAGTTGTTTTAAAAGGAGTTGTATTGCTTAATTTAAAACTCCCCCTTCCAAAATTACATTGTTTGAAATGCAAAGATGACATTATTTTACAAAAGCCATTCCCTAAAGTGATCATTGCCCTGGGCCCTTTCATGTCTTAAAACGGCCCTGGTGACAGTCACAATATTATACTGACAGTCATAAAACAAAAAGAACACCAGACACATCAGAGTCAGAGGGGCCAGCAGTGATATATACAGTTACAGTCAATGCACATCATAGGCTTAACATATAGCTAATGTACCATACCATTGCATAGGTCACAAATGCCCCACAAACAGTGTGAAACCAATTTCTTCTGTCTTTCCATATCAGTTGACTACTGCTAGGGTCTAGCACATAAATGCAATGTTCAGGATTATTAAATATATTGTTATGAGGACTCACACTTCTTCCAGCACCTAGAAGTCATTTGGGTCACTCAGCGCAGTTCTGGTCCTCTACGGGTGCTGCTGGCAGCTTTTAAGGACTGACAACCCCCCGATGGGTCAGCGCCTTCTGTGCATGTGTGGGTGTGAGCACCCGCATGCGTATGTGCCCACGTCACCAGGAGGGTACTGCCCCAGGTAATTTAAACTACATTTCTATTCTGGCCTTGTGAGTCATTTAACTTAACCATGTAATCTCTAAATGATCACATTTTATATTATAAAATGTGGTGTGTTTTTCAGAAATATTGGCTGTTCTGGGCATTGCAAAATGTACCCTCTGCTCCTGAATTCTACTTGTTCTGCAAAACTGGATACAACATCAGTGCATAACCTTAATATTATGTACTGAAGGGAAAAAATTATTTCCTGTCTTAAAAATTTGGGAGGTGGAATTCTATGCAAGAAGCCAATACGTACAGCAATGCGATTGCAATTGCTGATATACAGTATGTTATTTCAGGATTGTGATTCTGCTGTTATCTGTGATTCTGGCGTAGCTCCCCCATCTATCGCCTAACCTTAACCAGTCCCCTTAACAATAAAGACCTTCCACCCAGGAATGGACTGCCAGTAACTAGTGCTAAATACATCTGCTTCATTCTCCAAGACAAACCAGACAAATGCACAATAACCTCACTATCAACAAGCTAAGCTTAGGCCAGGGGTGCCCACACTTTTTCGGCTCGCGAGCTACTTTAAAATTTGCCAAGTCCAGGAGATCTACCAACATTTAAAGTGTTGCAGACCCCCCCCCCCCCCCCCCCGTCACGAATAGCCCCCAGGTACAAGTGCCTCCAGTATAGGTAGCTAAGTATAGGTTCCTTCAGCAAAGGTAGCTGGGTACAGGTGCCTTTAGCATAGGTAGGTGGGGATAGGTACCTTTAGCATAGGTAGGTGGGGATAGGTGCCTTTAGCATAGGTAGGTGGGGATAGGTGCCTTTAGCATAGGTAGGTGGGGATGGGTCCCATTAGTATAGGTAGGTGGGGATGGGTCCCTTTAGTATAGGTAGGTGGGGATGGGTCCCTTTAGCATAGTTAGGTGGGGATGGGTCCCTTTAGCATAGGTAGGTGGGGATGGGTCCCTTTAGCATAGGTAAGTAGGTGGGGGTGGGTCCCTTTAGCATTGGTAGGTAGGTGGGGATGGGTCCCTTTAGTATAGGTAGGTAGGGATGGGTCCCTTTAGCATAGTTAGGTGGGGATGGGTCCCTTTAGTATAGGTAGGTAGGGATGGGTCCCTTTAGCATAGGTAGGTGGGGATGGGTCCCTTTAGTATAGGTAGGTAGGGATGGGTCCCTTTAGCATAGGTAGGTGGGGATGGGTCCCTTTAGCATAGTTAGGTGGGGATGGGTCCCTTTAGTATAGGTAGGTAGGGATGGGTCCCTTTAGCATAGGTAGGTGGGGATGGGTCCCTTTAGTATAGGTAGGTAGGGATGGGTCCCTTTAGCATAGGTAGGTGGGGATGGGTCCCTTTAGCATAGGTAGGTGGGGATGGGTCCCTTTAGCATAGGTAGGTGGGGATGGGTCCCTTTAGTATAGGTAGGTAGGGATGGGTCCCTTTAGCATAGGTAGGTGGGGATGGGTCCCTTTAGCATAGGTAGGTGGGGATGGGTCCCTTTAGCATAGGTAGGTGGGGATGGGTCCCTTTAGCATAGGTAGGTAGGTGGGGGTTGGTCCCTTTAGCATAGGTAGGTAGGTGGGGGTTGGTCCCTTTAGCATAGGTAGGTGGGGATGGGTCCCTTTAGCATAGGTAGGTAGGTGGGGATGGGTCCCTTTAGCATAGGTAGGTAGGTGGGGATGGGTCCCTTTAGTATAGGTAAGTAGGTGGGGGTGGGTCCCTTTGGCATAGGTAGGTAGGTGGGGGATAGGTCCCTTTAGCATAGGTAGGTGGGGATGGGTCCCTTTAGTATAGGTAGGTGGGGGATGGGTCCCTTTAGTATAGGTAAGTAGGATAGGTGCCTCTAGCGTAGGTAGGTAGGGATAGGTTGCATTAGCATAGGTAGGATGGGTGCTCAATCACTTACCTCTCTCCAGCGGCGATGTCTGGTCTCCCCTCTCGGACTCGGAGCGATCCGGTGTAGCGTGAGCAGCCCCGCATGCGCAGTAGGAGCCAGCGTCCTGTGCAGCCACCGTCCAGCGTGTGCGCGTGTGCCCGGCGCCGCCAGCCATGACGTCGCGTCATGGCCTCTTCAGCCGCGCCTCCTCTCTCTTCCCCGCTTCCTATTGGCCGGCGGCTGGCAGCAAAATATGATGGGAAAGCTGCCGGCCGCAAATTGTGATGGGACGCGGCCAAGAGGCCGCGATCTACCAAATAGGCGGTCGCGATCTACCGGTAGATCGCGATCGACCTATTGGGCACCCCTGGCTTAGGCAAACTAGCCCAAACAACCCTGGTGCAGCCAACATAATACTCCTCTCCAACATACTTTCACTTCCTCCCTTTTTGCAGCTTTTCTGTTTTTTATCACGTAACTTGAACAACATGACGTTTCCTTCTTTCCTCTGAAGAATTCATGTGTATAGTCACAAGTTCTCTGTAATCTCTTTGTGCTATAACTACCACAAGTGAATGGTGAGATTTTGTGAGTAGTCTAACAGGCAACACAAATAATTTGTAGCGGCCCATCAAGACTATTCTTATCTGCTGAAATTTACCTAAAACCTTCAGTTCAGGATGGTACACACATTCATTATATTTTACACACCAATATGCATTGCTGTACTGCCTTGCAAGCCCCTCTGCTGTGAAACACTAGGACAAACACTGGGCACTTTTAACACTGGCAGGGGACCCCTACCTTTCCCCTGCACAGAAAGTGGGTGCAGCTGATTTCAGCGCAGGGGAGACTGGGTGATAGCGAGGAGATCCCTGACAGAGCCTAGCCCCTCCGTTTCGACTGCGGGTTCGATGCCAGGTATCAAACAAAAGAAGAAGCTCTCTGAAGGGGTCAAATATACAATAAAATGTCATATTGCTGATGGTAATATAGGAGAGAGATACAGATTCTGAGACATCATTATTAAACTAAGACTCTCTCTCTCTCTACCTGGAATGCCAGACATCCCTGAAGTGTTTCATATGTGCCATATACAGTATGGCATGGCTATAGATTGTTAGCATTTCTTCTAGTTATTGGCATTAGAGAATTGTTTGTTCTAGCCACGTAAGTGTAAATTGTGGTACAATGTGCTCATATTGGCAATTTGAAGATTTATTCACTAATGGGTGGTACAATTTACATGTGCCAAACCATGCATTTAAATTTTACTGGGTGTTGCACAAGCTACGAACCTTGTGTAGTTTACATAACAGCATTATACTTAGAATTTGTAATGTGGACTATTCAAACAGCATAACCCACGTTACACAGGCAATGCAGGCATTGAGTATGAAAAAGGGAGTTGCAAATTACTGTGTGTTACGTAATTTGCATAATCCTGTTAAAATTAGATTAGTGAATAGACCCCTTTTATTACTGCCAGTGAGTTACCATAGCAGCAACTGTATGTATGATACTGTTATTATTATGCATTAATATAATTGTGCTTAACAGAGTACAACATACATGGAACAGTTCATTTCCCTTACTGTCCCTCAGTGGGGCTCACAATCTAATTCCCCCCCCCCCCCCAAAGTCTATGGACAACTTGACCACAGTAGTAACCTCCCCTTAAGACCAGGCTCATGTTTGCAGCCCCAGGACTTGACGCCAATTGGCGTTAGGCGGTCCTGGGGCTGCCGCCGCGGTCACGCCCATTGGCGTGAGGCAGTCCTTAAGTAGTTAAATTATCTTATCCAGCCAACCTTTGTAAACAAAAACACTACCTAATATGTGTTGCTCTTCCTACTGGAAACATGCTACTAGGGTAATCCCATTAGCCTAAATTTTGCTGTTGTGCTCCTTTAAGGTGGATACACATATCCAATTTTGATTGGCCAGTTACCTGCACTAACAAATTGCCAAGGAATCTCTCCAATCTTATCAAAACTGAACTAGGTGCTTTATAAGTGTTAAGAAACATCTTCTAGAACAAAACAACATGTGTACAGTAGAAGCTGTCTTACTTTTCTGGATAGATCATGACCTGAATAAATTAGAACTTTCACAGGAAAAAAAAGCAATAACAGTTTATATACGAAGAGGAAAATAGGCACATATTAATTGGTATTACACATCAGACATAAGCATACGTAATATAACTATTACATATAACTCAGAGCAGAGCCGGGACAAGGCTCTCCAGCACCCAAGGCTGAGACACCAAAGTGCGCCCCTCCATCCCTCCCACCAAAGCCGTCACACACTGATTGCTATTAGACCGAGAGGTGACCCAGGGCCTTTAGCACCTTATTTCTCTCTGTTACACAATAGGGGAATGATAGCTGAGTGAGTTGGTCGCCCCCTCCTACACTGCGCTGAGGCTGAAGCCTCTCTCGCCTCTGCATCAGCCTAGCCCTGCCTCAGAGTGTACATTTTAAAATCTCTTGAAAAGTTGACATTAAAAAAGCTGCCGACTCTCTTATGTAAATAAAGAGGTATAACTACTACAAGCGGTGCCGGCCCATTTGCTTTTTTGGACTATTGTACTCCAGGAGACAATGGAGTGGGGGTCCAGACATGCCACTACCTTATCATTGGTGCTCTCTACCACCTTTATCTTTGACATTTAAAATTAACACTTATTAGCCAAATAAAGTATTGGTCTGTAAACATGCAAACGTGATAAACTTATGTTGTGTAGTAATTAAGGTGCCCATACACTCGTCAGATTGGCAGCAGATAGATAAGAAATGCATCTGATGATCTATCTGATGCGTTTTTAGAACATTTTTTACCAGTATAGAATTCCAATAGATTTCAGTTTGAAATCTATTGAAATTCGATCTGATGGCATTTTTTTGCCATCAGATTTCCATTAAGGCCAATGCAAACTGATAAGCAATCTCTACAGATCGACCTAAATTTTCCACCCTGCCAGTTCGATGGAAATCGGGATCGATCGGTCGGCCAGAAAATCGGCTGAGTGTATGGGCCCCTTTATTATCATGTAAAATTCATTAGGGGAATAACATTGTTATTGTTTTTTAATTTTGATTAAAATAAAATGACAAATGGATGGCTCCATATTGCAGGGTAACTATAAGTAAGGATGAGTGGTTCAACTCACTAGAAGCTAAACTCACTCATTACTTGACATTTGGCTGTGCAGGGATGATTCAACTGCTGAAAATCTTTCTTACAGAAGGCCAATCCATGTTATATGCACATTTGGATAGATTAGGCATGCATGTTCATGCCTACAGTGTACAAAGACAGGAAGAAAAAGCTGAGCTTTTTAGCACCCAGCCAATTATCTTTCACACAGGATCACTGAAAACATTGCAATCAGACATAAAGGTGCCCATTTTGATTGTAAAATCTTACCAGATCTATGTACTAGAAGGGTAAACTGAGTAAATATACTTTGGATGGATATGTTACATATTCCCTCATGTCACAATATATAATCATACTATACAGTCAAGATTAAATTATTAATGGGCACCTTCAATTTTTATTCCTTTTTGTGGTTACTTGTTACCATAACATGCTGGCTCAATATTACAACACCCCCAAAATGTTTACAGATTGATTTTTCTTTTCAAAATAGGTGTTACATTAAGGCCCACATGGGCATCTCAGGGCAGAAAAGCATTTAGCAGCCTTCAGCGGCAGTTCCCAGTGTTGCATGGTCACATTGCGTTTTGACCCTTGAGGACATGAAACTGTTGAACATAGCCGACCTGGACGCTACAGGTAGCGTCCAGGACAAGACAATGGGATCTACCCCGGCATTTACACTAACGACAGGAAACCCCAGGCTGATTCCTGCCCAAGGCATTGGGAGTTGCTGTGAGCATAGTACATTTTTGACCGTCTGGGCCAAATTTTGTCTAGTGTGTGTAGACAGCTTTATCCCATGAATAACAATCATGGAAAACTTTTTTTTTTCAGCTAAAAAAAAAAAATCTACTGAGTTTTGTAACCTGCAGTGGTTAGAAAGTAAACAAGGCATATCATTTGACCATCGGTGCAAGTCAATGCTCATGATCTGTGACCACTTGACACATATTTGTGGCCCACCAGTGGTCCATTGACCTCAGTAGAAGAATCAATGTCCTACTCAGAAGTATTAAAGTGTATTCACAAGCTAATCATAATGAACAACTCCTTCTCATATGGGGAGTGCTGCTTATTCTGCTACTGTGTTGCTGATAGATTGCCATGCATTGCACTCTGTTCTTTTTATCGAACGTCCCTGAAAGGTCGTTATTCTGTATAGTTCTTTATTATTGAATCTACTGCCCTACATAACCCTTTGGAAAACTAATGTAGAAACTTAGGTTGCATTCAATGATTTTATAGAAGTAGACAGATGCTTTATTTAGCAAACCTTATTTAGGAGAATTGTCCACACTTTTAATACAGAAAAAAGAAATGGGAAAGGTTTCTTTAAAGTCCTAATACACCCTACCAGATTTTTTGTTGTTAAACAGACACTGAGGTGAAAAAAAAATTATGATATAATGATTTGCATGTGTAGTACAGCTAAGAAATAAAATGTTAGGAGCAGAGACATACCGTATATACTGGCGTATAAGACGACTTTTTAACCCTGAAAAATCATCTGAAAAGTCGGGGGTCGTCTTATACGCCCAGTGTCAGAATGTCAGGTCTGGTCAGGGTGCCGTGTGTCAGGCAGAACTGTAATTACCTTATGCTGCAGTCATCCGGTAATAAGAAAGATAGATCGCATTCTCCGTTTAAAAAATAACTTGTTGTAACAGCTTCTTGCGAGCAGCCACTCGCACGGGTAGCAATGCAGCTTCCGGCGTCACCTGACTTGTGACGTGTGCGCTCCACAATACAACCCGGCAATCTCTTCCGGCGTGAGCCTCATCAGTGGAGCGCACACGTCACCAGTCAAGGGACGCAGGAAGCTGCACTGCTACCCGTGCGAGCGGCTGCTCGCAAGAAGCTGTTACAACAAGTTATTTTTTAAACTGAGAACGCGATCTATCTTTCTTATTACCGGAAGACTGCAGCATAAGGTAATTACAGCTCTGCCTGATACCCGACACCCTGACACTCCTACTATGGGGTAGTCTTATACGGCGAGCATACCCCAACCTCTACATTTTAACTGGCAAAGTTGGGGGGTCGTCTTATACGCCCAGTCGCCTTATACGCCAGCATTTTCGGTAAGTCTAATATTGTTTCCAGTACAGGAAGAGTTAAGAAACTCCAGTTGTTATCTATGCAAAAGAGCCACCGAGCTCCATGACTTTCAAAGTCCCAGAGAGCTCTGTCTTCTGAAGCTTATTATCTCAACTGCCAGTTATTGTATTTTCTTTTTCTCTGCATAGAAAGGGTTCAAAAGTTCACTAGTCTGCTCTGTAAAATCACTTAGAATGCTGAATAGTGTGTAAACTGCAAATATTAGAGAATGATGCAATGTTATAAAAAAAAAAAAAAACAAAAAAAAAACTATATAACTGAAAATAAAAATATGAGAATATTTTCTTTGCTACTAATGTTCTAGTAATTATCCGTACTACACAACCAATTCATTATATCATTTTTTTTCCGCTTCAGTGTCTCTTTAAAGGGGCACTATGGCGAAAAATTGTAAAATTTAAAATATGTGCAAACAGACAAATAAGATTTTCTTTTTTCCCAGAGTAAAATGAGCCATAAATTACTTTTCTCCTATGTTGCTGTCACTTACAGTAGATAGTAGAAATCTGACAGAAGTAACACGTTTTGAACTAGTCCATCTCTTCATAGGGGATTCTCAGCAAGGCTTTTATTCTTTATAAAGATATTCCCTAAAAAGGATTTAAACAATGATGCTGACCAGCTTCCCTGCTCGCTACACAGATTTTTGGCAGTTGGTCAGAGCAACTGCCATTCACTAATTGCTTTAGAAAACAAATAAAACCCTGAGCATCCCCCCATGAATAGATGGACTAGTCCAAAACCTGTTGTCACGGAACAGCCGTGAGAAACGCGGGCAAATTGGAAGGAGCCGCGCAGTCCAATTTCTGATCGCTGTCTGGCTAAATTTGTGCAGCCTTTACAGGAATCAGAACGGACATTCCTGTTTTTTTAAAATACAAGTTTTTCTCCTCTGCCCCTAATTTAGGTGCAGGATGTCTTTTGAGTTGTTAATTAGCTTAGACATATTCCCTGTGGAAGGCAGAATAACATGGAGGCATCAATTCCCTTTTCTGTTCTGGGAACCAGGTGACACCTAGCTGATCTCATGTAGATGTTAATTAACCAAAGGGTGATAAGGAGGCCTAGGTTCAGCCAGGCAGGCTACGAATCCCCGGGAGGTCTTGACACCTTGCTCCCTGGTAAGGATCAAAGGGAAGCCAGCTGCTAGCAGCTAGCACACATCCTGAATAACTGAAGCTCATAGCATAATCCATAACTTCCCAGATCTGTCATATTTCTGGGGTTCCTGAGATGGCAGCTTCGCCAAACGTGGGGAAAGTGTAGCATGAGTCCCGGTGCTGGTTCTGAGGAAGTTTCAGAACATTCTGAGGTAAAGACTGCCAGTTAGGCAGTTTGAAAGTGCCCTGATGATACCACAGGGGTCCCACCCCTCATGTCTGGTATCAGGGCGCTGGGTAAATCGAGACAGACCTGAAAATGTTAATAAATCTGCCCTGACCTGTACGGTTCTGTGAGATAGAGCCCATATATGGTTAGATATGATTTCAGGTCCCCAGGACAAGGGGAGGGCTCATCTCATCTTCTAAGGGGGTGTGTGGCTCCCCGCCCTCACTCCCTCCTACTGAATCAGGGGCATAAGAATGGCAGAGGACCCAAACTCAGTGTCCTCCACCCTGAAACATCATCCTGATTTCATCTGTGCCAGCTTGAGGATATGCTGGCATCCACCTGGTCTGAACTCTGAACTTTGATTGAAACCAAGAACTCTACAAGTTTTCTCACAACAGGACATCTTTCCAGGAGCTAAGTATTTTTTTTCTCCCCTTTATTTTCATACTGTGTTATCTCATGTCTCAATAATTGTTGATTTTAATAATTTTCTGTATATATTAATTATTTATATGGCTTTCAATAAACCGACGCTATCGTCAGTTGTTATTCCAGCTGCCCTATTATTCAGCATACACAGAAACTGATCCCCGGTCTCTGAAGAGACGCTACTATGGTATTGTGGTTAGCTAGACAGAATAGAGTGTGTTTAACTGTTTTTATTTGTAGATCTAGGCTCAGTCAGCAGGCTCCTCTGTCCCATGGTAACAGAGGTGGTGGCAGTTATACCCGGAACTAGTGTGTAAAGTTGAAATTACCGTGCCTCACAGGCTCCCTTCTGGTTTGTCTGCGGCCAATTCCCAACGGTTCCTGCGCATTGACTGCGACCAGAGTTCGCACGATCCGTCCGCTGGCACCGTTTGGAAGGCCATTTGCGGTCTGACCACTAGGGCTCCTGTGACACCTGTTGCTTCTGTCAGATTTCTACTACCTGCTGTAAGTGACAGCAACATAGGAGGAAAGTAATATATGGCTCATTTTACTCTGGAAAAAAACGTACTTCTTATTTGTATATGTTTGCACAAATTTTACATTTAATTTTTTTTTTGCCAAAGTGCCCCTTTAAGAAAGGGAAATAGTTAAAAATGCCACTAATCATTTAGTATTTTTGATGCAGCCATTCAAAAAAAATCTAATTTGGAAAAGTCAGTCATGTGACCCAGAGATCCATCTAGAATGCATTGTGCTGACAAGAGGTTGGGTGTTCCCCTGCTAGATCTTATTAGACCTTATCTGTGGTCTATGGATTATTATTATCCAATGGTGCATGCTATGGCTGGGAGTTAACTGGTGCCCATCTTTCAAAACTTAGGCCAGGCACCAACTGCAGCGATTTGGAAATCACTCGCAGTTTCCAAACTGCAGAAGCACCGCAATATTGTCTGAGATTAACAGAGCGATCACAAAAGGCCCTTCATTGCATTGCATGGCGATTGCTCTGGGGCAACCACAAAAACATAGCAAGCAGTGCGTTTCCGACAGGAGAAAAGCGCTATACAAAAAAAGGAATTATTATTAAAAACCAGTAATGCAATGCAGTGAAAACGCTCTAGTGTGAAAGGGTCCTAAAGTGTTTTACACATGCTGCTGAAAACCTTCAAAAACATTGTATTGTTTATTGGACTAGCGAACTTAGATATGCACATATCAACACTAGTAAATCAGATAAGATCTTACTGGGCACAATGTTAGCGAGACTCACCTGAATGAAGGCAGGATACTGTCATAGTAATACCATGTAGCTGTGAGGTAGGACCGGCTCACATCTGTAGAATAGAGACGCCAAGCAGCCTTAAAGAACAAAAAGGGAACATGATGACGATTTTACAATGACTTTATATTAACAACCAGGGTGTTATTGTAAATGGTAAAGTAAAATGAATTCAAAGTTGTCATAATAAGCCATAAAATATAAGAATTGCCAGTAGGTGTAGGTAAAATAACACATAACTACATGGCTAACATGGCTAAGGATATGTAACTTAGTTTAATTTCCCATACATGAGCCAAAAGACTTTCACATATCTGCCAGAGGATGATACATTAGAATGAGATGCAAATGGGTATACAGCTCAGTTACATTTCACAAACATGCTTATATCTTCCATATGGACCTATTCTTCATACACAAGTGTCAGATAAATGACACTCCCTCGCCTCACAATTCTAAGCATTTTGAACTCAGCCAATTCCCACTAGAAGATGGTGCCAGAATAGTATCTTTTTCTTGTATGAAAATCAGCAAGAATATTTGTATGAAGAATTTGCCGAATTACAAAAATAAAAGTAATACGTCACTAGGATCCATGCAAAGGGAAGCTCCCCCCCATCACCCCAATGAACCACAGCGCCCCAGCGCTGGTCACAATCCAGGAACTGTAACTACAACACCTCCGCAAGCTCAAAGCCTCTGGCTCGGATGGCGTGTCTTCGATCTGCCTGAGAAACTGTGCGTACCAGCTAGCCCCTGTCCTCACCTCCATATACAACAGATCCCAGAAGGCAAAGTTCACTCCTGCCTCAAATGGTCTACGATTATCCCAGTTCCCAACTAGCCAGGGAACACAACAACTTTAGCCCTAATGCCAACCATCATGAAAATATTTGAATGACTGGTTCTTGCCTACATGAAGCACTCCACCGATGCCCTCCTTGACCAACACCAATTCACATACAAGGGTAACAGGTCCGTGAAGTACATCATTAACATCAGCCTGGCCTACATCACGAAACACCTCGTCAGACCTGACTACTATGTCAGGATCCTGTTCCTGGACTTTAGCACTGCCTTCAACACCATCTGCCCAGACATCGTGCTTGACAACTTTAGGCAACTCGAAGATGACTCCACTCTGTATGCATGGGTCAAGGACTTCCTCTCCAACAGAATGCAGTCAAGCTCGGTAACTGCTCATCCCGGGAGAGAGCCACCAACATAAGTGCTTCTCAAGGGTGTGTATTGTCCCTGCTCCTGTTCTCCCTGTACACCGACAACTGTACCTCATCCACTAACTCCGTTAAGGTAATTAAATTCGCAGGTGACACAACTATTATCGGCCTCATCGACAGCATCGGAGAGCATACTTACTACAGCAAGAATGGGAGAATCTGCAGCTGGTGCAAGGACAATAAGCTCATCCTCAATGCAGCAAAAACTAAATGCAGTTGAACTAATCATGGACTTAAGGAAACACCTTTCCACACACTACCCTGTTCTCATTGATGAGACTGAAGTCTCCAGGGTATCAGGCATGTGGTTCCTTGCCACAACCATAATGACTTAAGGTGGGGGCAGAACACCACCAAAATTTGGAAAAAGAAAAAGCAGAGGTTATTCTTCCTGCGCCTACTGAAGAAATCTGGAATGCCGCGAAAGCTGCTGACTAGCTTTGATACTGCTACTATTGATGCATCTATTGCCCTCTCTTTGCTTTTAAACATCTTATATAGTTTTATGTTTAGTTTGTATTTCTAAAGATGGCCACAAACTATACAATAAAATATCCGATTTTACAGTAATTCGATAAGAAAGATTGGATTTCCCCCAAAAAATTGAAAGCTTTTTTTTATTCGAGCAAAAAATCCAATTGAATGTCCCGTTTTTACTCAATATAAGTCGTTTGGGAGTGTTAGTTTTTTTCTGATCAATTTTTATGAAAATTGAATAGTGTAGGGTAGATTGTCAATTTTTTCATGTATAGACCCAGGCAATTTCTCTTAAATTAGCTTTTCCAATCATTTTTTTTATAATTTGGAAAAATTGAACATGTATGTGGTACATTGGTCAGATTTTTCAAATGTTATAATCAATCAGTAAATTGATTGTAATCCTTGAATTGAAAAGAATTAAAAAAAAAAATGATATGGTATGTGGCAACCTTTGGGCTTGTGACAGGCTTACTGTAATATATCATGACTGTCTCTATTGTGCAAAATCTCTGGCTTTTAGTAGGCACAGGTCAGTGCTAAAGATCATGTCCTACAGCACATTCATTCCTGCCAATGTGTTGCAAGAAAAACAAAACACTAACACACATTATCTAAAGTGATTTGCCACTGGGAATCTGTTGCTACTGGACCTACTAATAGAAAGTCTTTGAGGTCTTTCACAAACTACCACCAGGAAGTGATTTGGAGCTAACAGCAGGTGCTAAAGAGGACCACAGAAAAATTCTGCATACACTGGCCCTTACTGATGTGGTAACTGGCCCTTTTATGATGTGGTTCCTGTAATTTTTTAAAAAATATAAAGCTTGTTGATTTGAATATCCTAATGACATCATACTTTTACTTTATTATACCAGCACGGAAGCACATTGGTAGGGCTTTATGCTGCCATCTGCATTAGCTGCCTTATTTTGCTGTTAACATTGTCTGACAGGACTCATGTCAAATTGTAGTTCAATTGGCTGCTGCATGGCTGTGGAACATGTTTAGTCTCCATGACCCACTTGTGTTGTCATCCCAATACAGAAAGTGTGGCCATACTGTTTTCTTAACCGCTGCAGGAAAATACAAGAGGTGACAATGGAGTAAAGGCTAAGCAATATCTTCATATAACTTATATGTATATAAGCATATTCCTTTTCAGATTGTCAGTGTCTGTTTTTAGCAGCTGTGCCAACAGCACAGAATGCTGATAAATCTCAGTCCCTAGCATCTGAGAGACAATCATGTGCAGGGTTTTAAAACGGTTGATAAAATTTCTCTATGAATTCTGCCAAAAATAGTATATGACAGTCCTTGCCTTGGGGCTGCTCTTTACATACAGTGGGATGCGAAAATTTGGGCAACCTTGTTAGTCGTCATGATTTTCCTGTATAAATTGTTGGTTGTTAAGATAAAAAAAAGTCAGTTAACCACTTGATGACCCACCCTTTACCCCCCCTTAAGGACCAGCGTGGTTTTTAGTGATCTGTGCTGGGTGGGCTCTACAGCCCCCAGCACAGATCAGGGTGCAGGCAGAGAGATCAGATTGCCCCCCTTTTTCCCCCCCTATGGGGATGATGTGCAGGGGGGGTCTGATCTCTTCTGCCTGCGTGTGGCTGGCGGGGGGGGGCACCTCAAAGCCCCCCTCCGCGGCGAAATTCCCCCCTCCCTCTCCTACCTGTTCCCCCCCCCCCGGTGATCGAGGCTGCACAGGACGCTATCCGTCCTGTGCAGCCAGTGACAGGACGTCCCCTGTCACATGGCGGCGATCCCCGGCCGCTGATTGGCCGGGGATCGCCGATCTGCCTTACGGCGCTGCTGCGCAGCAGCGCCGTACAAATGTAAACAAAGCGGATTATTTCCGCTTGTGTTTACATTTAGCCTGCGAGCCGCCATCGGCGGCCCGCAGGCTATTCACGGAGCCCCCCGCCGTGATTTGACAGGAAGCAGCCGCTCGCGCGAGCGGCTGCTTCCTGATTAATCAGCCTGCAGCTGGCGACGCAGTACTGCGTCGCTGGTCCTGCAGCTGCCACTTTGCCGACGCACGGTATAAGCGTGCGGTCGGCAAGTGGTTAAATATATCATATAGGAGACACACACATTGATATTTACAGAAAGTGCGCAATAATTATTTAAATAAAATTAGACAGGTGCATAAATGTAAGCACTGTTGTCGTTTTATTGATTCCAAAACCTTTAGAACTAATTATTGGAACTCAAATTGGCTTGGTAAGCTCAGTGACCCCTGACCTACATACACAGGTGAATCCAATTATGAGAGAGTATTTAAGGGGGTCAATTGTAAGTTTCCCTCCTCTTTTAACTCTCTCTGAAACGTAGCAACATGGGGGTCTCAAAACAACTCTAAATGACCTGAAGACAAAGATTGTTCACAATTATGGTTTAGGGGAAGGATACTGAAAGCTGTCTCAGAGATTTCGGCTGTCTGTTTTCACAGTTAGGAACATATTGAGGAAAAGGAAGACTACAGGTTCAGTTCAAGCTAAGGCTCAAAGTGGCAGACCAAGAAAAATCTCGGATAAACCGAAACGACGAATGGTGAGGACAGTCAGAATCATCCCACAGAGCATCACCAAAGACCAGATGGAGTCACTGTGCATCGTTCAACCATTCGGCACACTTTACAAAATGAGTTGCTGTATGCGAGAGTGATGCAGAGGAAGCTTTTTCTCCACCCACAGCACAAACAGAGCTGCTTGAGGTATGCTAAAGCACATTTGGACAAGCCAACTTCATTTTAGAATAAGGTGCTGTGGACTGATGCAACTAAAATTGAGTTATTTGGGCATTGTGCATGAGGGAAAGCAACACAGCATTCCAAGAAAAGCACCTGATACCTACAGTAAAATATGGCAGTGGTTCCATCATTCTGTGGAGCTCTGGTCAGTGCAGGGAATGGGAATCTTGTCAAAGTTGAGGAACGCATGGACTCCACTCAGTATCAGCAGATTCTGGAGACCATTGTCCAGTAATCAGTGACATGCTGCAGCTGTATCGGGGCTGGATCTTTCAACAAGACAACGACCCTAAACACTGCTCAAAATCCATTAAGGCATTCATGCAGAGGAACAAGTACAAGTTCTGGAATGGCTATCTCATTCCCAGACCTGAATATACTTGAAAATCTGTGGTGTGAGTTAAAGAGAATCTGTACTCTGAAATTCTTACAATAAAAAGCATACCATTCTATTCATTATGTGCTCCTGGTCCCCTCTGTGCTGTTTCTGCCATTCTCTGCTGCAAACCTGGCTTGTAATTGCCAGTTTTAGGCAGTGTTTACAAACAAACTAACCAGCTTCTAATAGGCTCAGCTAAGCAGAGTGTGTTAGTCACACAGAGCCTGCAGGGGGTGTGTACAGCTTCTAGCTAATCACAAGCAGCCCTGCACATTCCAGTCTGACTGCCTCAGCCTGACTGTGCCGACTATAGAGAGAAGATTAGATCATATAACAGAGATAACACAGCTACTGTGCAATTAGGAAAAGCTGCAGTAAGCCAGACCACATTAGAAAAGGCATAGGAACTTATAGCATAGAAGAAATAAAGATAAACAATTTGTTACAGAGTCTCTTTAAAGAGAGCTGTCCATGCTCGGAAGCCATCAAACCTGAATGAACTAGAGATGTTTTGTGAAGAGGAATGTCCAAAATACCTTAAACCAGAATCCAGACTCTCAATGAAAGATACAGGAAGCATTTAGAGGCTGCAATTTCTGCAAAAGGAGGATCTACTAAATACTGATTTAGTTTATTTTCTGAGGTGCCCAAATTTATGCACCTGCCTAATTTTGTTTAAACAATGATTGTGCACTTTCTGTAAATCCAATAAACTTCATTTCTCTTCTCAAATATCACTGTGTGTGTCTCCTATATGATATATTTAACTGACATTTTTTATGGCAACAACCAACGATTTATACAGGAAAATCATGACGATTAACAAGGTTGCCCAAACGTTCGCATCCCACTGTATGTGATGGAGCATGGCCTGTCGTGCATTGCACATAAACCATTTGTGTATTATTGTTTTTTTTATAACCTGCCTTATTTCCTGTGACAGTATCGCATAAAGTTTGGTTAGACTGAAAAGCAATCTGTGTTCTGTTCAAACCCCTCCCCCATTCTATTTACACCCACAGGTATTTATGATGGGAGAGGCCACCAGTCAGTGTTTTCCTGTGAACATGGAGCTGACTCTGTCAGTTTCCTGCCTATCTTCCATAGGAGGGAGCAGAGGGAGGAGGTGGGCAATGTCAGGTGATAAGTGTGAAAAAAATTAAGTGCCTGGAGGAAACCCACAAATACAATGGGAGAACATATAAACTCTGTGCAGGTAGTGCCTTGGCTGGGATTCGAACTGGGGACTCTAACCACTAGCGCTAACCACTACGCCTCTGTGCTGTCCAGATATTAAAAACCAAAGCCACACAACCATGACATTTTACCAAAGTACATAGTGCACAAAATGCCTGATAGTGCTTTTGATGATGCCACTAAATGCATGACTTAGTGCAGCTGCATTCTGTAGGACTCTGCACATGAGTATAAGCACAGCAATGCACTATTCCCAGCCCTGATCTCACCATGTATTCTCATGACACACAGTGCAGTAAGCTCTACATTCTATGTTATTAAAAACAAGCATAAAAGCAATTTTCAATTTATTTTTCGCCTGTTGTGTTGTATTGTATGCTGCCCTTATGTGGCTACAAAAACAAAACCCCAGGGTGACTGGTTACTTGTGGTGACTGCTTCACTTCACCATTCCTCTGCCATAAAATAGAAAGAAAGTTGTATCAAGCATAAATGCACAGAACATATGACCTGTCTTTTGATAGCAGTCTACTTTTTATTTATCATGGATCACACCATTTTCCAGTAGTAGGTGAGAGAAGGGTCTGCTTTATGTTACTGTCAGGATAGCAAGATCTTTCTCCCCTGCTGGGTTTGATATTTTCCAGCAACCACTGAGCTCCCCCCACCTCAAAGTATTACACCCTCATACACAAAGAGCTTAACATTTATAAACCAACTCCTGCCAGGGCTCGGGAGGGGGAAGACCTGGGCCTTTTTATTTTGATGGGAAAATAAATACCTTCCATAGCAACACTCTACTCTCCCCTAAATATTATGGCACAGTAAAAGTTCAATCATGAGAAAAGCTATGTGTGCTGAATAGAGACGGAATAGAAAAAAGTTACACTTACCTCCAGTAAGCAAACATGTTTTTCATACACTTACAACAACATACAAGCAATAATTCATTCTTTAACAACTACATCAGCATGTTGCTAGCAGTGTAAACAAATAGGTATGATATGGCATATACCTACCATACCAAGCTGAACTTGATTCTAATGAGAACATAGGCTACAATACTGTATATGTATAGAGTGATAATTGTTTAACCACTTCACCACTGAGGGGTTTTACCCCCTGACCACCAGAGCAATTTTCACCTTTCAGCGCTCCTTCCATTCATTCGTCTATAACTTTATCATTACTTATCGCAATGAAATGAACTATATCTTGTTTTTTCCGCCACCAATTAGGCTTTCTTTAGGTGGGACATTATGCCAAGAATTATTTTTTTCTAAATGTGTTTTAATGGGAAAATAGGAAAAATGTGGGGAACATTTTTTTTTTTCAGTTTTCGGCCATTATAGTTTTTAAATAATGCATGCTACTGTAATTAAAACCCATGAAATTTATGTGCCCTTTTGTCCCGGTTATAAAACCGTTTAAATTATGTCCCTATCACAATGTTTGGCGCCAATATTTCATTTGGAAATAAAGGTGCATTTTTTTCAGTTTTGCGTCCATCCCTAATTACAAGCCCATAGTTTATAAAGTAACAGTGTTATACCCTCTTGACTTAAATATTTAAAAAGTTCAGTCCCTAAGGTAACTAATTATGTATTTTTTTTAATTGTAAATTTTTGAATTTTTTTTTAATTACAAAAAAAAAAAAATGGGGAGTGTGGGAGGTAATGAGTTAATTTTTTGTGTAAAAGTCATTTATTTGTATGTGAAAAATGTGTAGGGTGTAGTTTACTATTTGGCCACAAGATGGCCACAGTAACTTTTTGCTTTATTGCGACCTCCAAGCCTCCTTCCGGAAGCTTGGAGGAAGAATAAGGAGGCTGGACACGTGAGTTTCTTCTCACAATGATCGCGCTGCCCATAGGAGAGCAGCGGGTCATTGTGGGGCTTAGATCAACGAACGGGAATGGATTTTCCCGTTCATTGATCTCCGGGCGAGCGGGCGGCGGCGGTTTTACTAGCGGCGGGCGGCGTGTTTACGAGCGGGAGCGCGGACAGCGACGGGAACGCGGAAAGTACGTGTTTCTCCGTCCCTGGTTTTTAAAGGATGGAAAAAGGGGCGGAGAAATACGTACGCGCGGGGGTAAAGTGGTTAAAAGCTATATGATTACGAGCACCCAGCTTCTAAGAACTTTAAGTGACACTTCCCTAGATTTCTGACCCTGTTCAGCTCTGGCAGCTGCTCCTGTATGAGGATTTGTATAGCTGGAAGCCAGGGTCAGACACTCATATGGCCTCTAATTCCTACTAAAGAGGCACCATAGTAACATAGTAGAAGTTTGTTGAAAAAGAAACAAACAATACCTGGCACTGCTGGTTAGTATCAATGGTGAATATTCTTTAAAGTCATTGGGAATCGTTATTAAAAAAAAAAAAAAAAAAGCCAGATACTTACCTAAGGAGAGGGAAGACTCTGGGACCTAATGAAAATTCCCTCGTCTCTCCCGGTGCCCTTCCAGCACAGGATCCCCTATAGCAGCATTCAACCAATTTGGTCAAATGCTGCTGTCTCCACTGCCGAAAGGAGGCTTTGGAACTCTTCGGGAGCCCGAGTGCGCATTATAGAGCCGCCTGTCTTTGGGAGGACTTGGCTCCCAAAGACTTCTGAAATCCACCGCAGTGGGGGATTAAAATGGGGAAACTGGCGCTGCACTGAGGGCCCTGGGAGAGGAACAGGAAGGCGCTAAAGGACCCAGAGCCTTCCCTCTCCTTAGGTAGGTATCTGGCATTTTTGTTTTTTTTTAATAACGACTCCCAATGACTTTTATATTATAAGTACATGTTGCCATAATGCTGTGTACAAATGATGAATATTGATTAAGAGAGACATACTGGATAAATGTGGATGCCTGGCTGTTCTGCTGATCCTCTGCGTCTAATACAGGCTTTCTCAACCAGGGTTCCCTGGAACCCCAGGGTTCCTTGAGGACTCTGCAGGGGTTCCTTGGCATTTTACCCCATCGTGGGGAAGTATACTAGAGCACACTATAATAGGTGGTACTGTAACAAGAAGCACTAAATTGAGGGGTCTGGAGTCCTCGAGACCAAAACATTGTTTGCAGGGGTTCCTTGAGATCCAAACGTTATTTGCAGGGTACCTCCAACGTAAAAAGGTTGAGAAAGGCTGGTCTAATACTTTTAGCCAGAGACCCTGAACAATCATATGCAGATCAGGTGTTTCTGACAATATTGTCAAAACTTACAAGATTTAGCTACATGCTTGTTTCTGGTGTATTTCAGAACTGCAGCCAAATAGACCAGCAGGGCTGCCAGGCAACTGGTATTGTTTACAAGGAAATAAATATGGCATTCTCCATATCACTCGTACCTTGGGTTCACTTTAAAGCAGACCTAAAGTATACATTCCAAAGTGAAAAAGAGCCAGAATGACACTGCCCATACATTTAGTAATATATGGAGATGTATGGACAGATTAGACAAAGAGAGAGATCTGTTGGCTGCTCATGCACCTCAGGCTGATTCCCGATCGATTTCAGCATGAAATATTTTGGGAATCAGCTTTGTGACATACCCTTGCCACCCCTGCCCCCTCCTCTCCCCTCCCCAATGTTAGATGTCTCCCTGGTGCATGTAAATACATTATCTGTCCACTGCCCCCGAATAACCGTTGTACTTCTTATTTAGTTTTAAAGAGGAACTCCAGTGAAAATAATGTAGTAAAAAAAGTGCTTCATTTTTTACCATAATTATGTATAAATGGTTTAGTCAGTGTTTGCTCATTGTAAAATCTTTCCTCTCCCAGATTCACATTCTGACATGTGTTACATGGTGACATTTTTACTGTGGGCAGGTTATGTAGCTGCTGCTAGCTGTTTTGGCTGTTAGAGACAGCTGTAAACAGCTAATTCCTGTCTGTGAACATTGTTACATTGTGGCAGTTTGCCCAGAGTACCGCAGTACTCAGAGCTTCTTGTGGGAGGGGTTTCAGCACAAAATCAGTCATACAGCGCCCCCTGATGGTCTGTTTGGGAAAATCATTATATTTCTCATGTAAAAGGGGGTATTAGCTACTGAATGGGATAAAGTTCAATTCTAGGTTGGAGTTTCTCTTTAAGTATTTACATGCATGGGCACCAGGGGAACATCTAACATTTAGGGGGACAGCGGCCGAGGATTCATCGCATTTGTCAGTCGTTGTGATATCGCATGCCATGCACCAAATCGACCACGTTGGCTCAAGATTTCCCAGCGTGTCCGATCAATACATTTGACGGATTTCAGCCTGAAATTGGCTGAATAGTCTATTGGCATGCTTGTTGCGGCACCGATTTTCATCTGATTTGATGGCAGGTTTTCAGGAGAGGACGTGGCTAAATAACAATACCTGGCACAAAAGATAAGCATTTATTCATGCTACTCCTGTGACTGTGCTGACAGCGTGGAATTTATTTTTACTCTTTAGGTCCACTTTAAGACCATTAATCAAGCTGAGAATGAGGCTTGTTTACTATCACTGCAGGCACAGAGTAATAGCTTATACTGTGCATACAGGACGTCCCTGTATCTTAAAAATAAGAAAGAAATGCACATTGCATTATTGACCCAGACCTCATTTTAAATTATTTTAATCAAGCTTAGGTATATAAGCAAACACTTAATAGAATTACAGCCAGCAATTACCTATTGATGAATTCCAAGATGTAAACAAGTAACACAGTATCCAGTGAAACTAACAGCTGTGGAAAATGTCACCTTGGTAAACCTCAGTACAATGATAGTGTCTTGGGATGCTAAGGTTGCAGCTAGTGACATATGCAGGAACAAGTACATTCAGAGCCGTTCAGTACATCATCAATAGCGTTCTGTTCCCATGATGGCAAACAAGAAACATTTCAACTTTCTGGCAATTTTACATCCTAGATGGCTGAAACTTAAAATCAAAAGGTCATTTTTAATACTTTTAAAGGAAATCTGAAGTGAAGAATTCACTTCAGGTTTCATACACACCTATGTAGAGGGAAGGCTCTGGATACCATAAAGCCTTCACAGTCCTCGGTATGTCTCATCATTCCCGTCCCCGGGTTAAAGTTACTCATCCTTCAAGGTCTTCGGCACTCCTACCCGAGTAGTTCCGAAGATGAGTGCATCCGTACTGCGCAAATTGAAAAAACTGTTTAACTTACCTGGGGCTTTTATCAGCCCCCTGCAGCCACCCTATGCCCGCACCGTCAATGAGCGATGCTCCAGTGCCCAGCACTGCCTCTCTTTTGGTCGGGTGAATCAGCGAGTCGAAGGCCACTGCGCATGCGCAGACCTCGCCAGGAACGTCCTTGACCGTGCTCCCATTACTAGAAGCGTTCTGCGCATGCACAATAGAGATTTTCCCGTGCTGCGCATATGCACAGCACTCCTATCCACATGACGTGATCAGGAGGTGCCCAGACCGGGGCCGCATATCCAAAAGAAAGAGGGGCGATAAGAGTGACAGGAACATCGTGGAATGATGACGGATGCACAGGGTGGCTGCAGGGGGCTGGTAGAAGCCTCAGGTAAGTTAAACTGTTTTTCTTTTTTTTTTCTTTATGTTCCCTTTAAGTATGTATATAAAATGAAGTAAGTTCCTCAATTTAGAGTCCCTTTAACTTACAAAATGGATTATATAGCACTTATGCAAGTTACTGTATTACAACTTAAAATGAAAATGGACTTGCATTTTAAATTAGAAACCTTTCTTAGAGATTTCGATGTTTTCTTGGTTTTTGTACTTTTTTAAGTTTTTGTTTTTAACGTAAAGCCACTTATTTGAGCTCTCTACGCAGAAGAAGAAGATTTTTGTGAGAGTACATCTCATGCCTCTATCTTCATACTGTTTCCATGTCTGTGATTCACATTACCAAGAGGATTAATTAGGCTTTTGTAAGCTCTGTCCTGCAAGGACCACTTCTGGTTGGCAACATTTAGCTTTGTAATCAAATATGACACAGTAGCACTCCCTTACATGTTTACTTTAGCTGTGCTTTCATCTGAAGGCATCCAGAGGTAACCTCCAGTAATGAGCCACCAAGCATGTGCTCTGGTAGTGTAGTCATGTCCAGCTATATTAAAATAAATCTGTGGCAAGGAGTAAGTACAAGGAGTAAGTAAGAAGGCTGCCATCTTTGTCCCTTTTTACCAAAATGTTTATATGACATGTTATTAAGACACAAATCTCTCAACTACACTGTTCCCTCCAAAGAAAAGCAGGCTAACAGCCACTAATTTGGATGAACACAGTGCAGCATGGTGGTGTAGTGGTTAGTGCTCTCGCCTTGCAGTGCTGGGTCCCCGGTTTGAATCCCAGCCAGGTCAACATCTGCAAGGAGTTTGTATGATCTCCTTGTGTCTGTGTGGGTTTCCTCTGGGTACTCTGGTTTCCTCCCATATCCCAAAAACATACAGATAAGTTAATTGGCTTCCCCTAAATTGGCCTATACATGATTACACAATACATAAATATCTTTAGGACTCTGGTAGGGATTAGATTGTGAGCTCCTCTGAGGGACAGTTAGTGACAAGACTATAGACTCTGTACTGCGCTGCGGAAGATGTCGGCGCTATATACATACTAAATAATAATGAATAAGAACTGGGTTCCGGCCAGCAGCAGAGGGGTCGAGGAATGGAAATCTTCTGGAGCATCCCAAGGCTTCCCTCTACTTAGGTAAGTATCTTTTTATTTTGAAAAGTCACAGGTTTTCTGTAATAATTCTCCCCAGAACCCCCTACAATATCAGCATGGGAAAAAAAGAATATAAAACTCACTCCCTTCTTAAAAAAAAAAAAAAAAAAAACATCAAATATGTACATTGCAAACGGTACATTTCATATAATATGGGACATATGGTTGGTTTAGTAATCACAGTTGCACAGTTGTATATCTGTCTTAGTAGTTCCATTTTTTTCCAAGTTTTAACTGCTTCCAACCCCCCGCATATTTTAAAGGCTAATATTGTTGTCTAAAAATCTGAAGTAACCCACTTAAGTACATATAATTTATTATTCTTGCGTGGCTGTATTGCTTCCTTGAACTTCAAATGCACTTTAATGCCTCTATTATAGCAGGACTTCCTGTTTTCGGAAATGTAAATTGATGGGCACTTAGTGATACATTTACCTATGTCTGACACTAAATGCTGGTTCTCTTTGTTTGTGTAAACTGTTGGGAGGTACAATTGATGTTCAATAAAACTCTCTTTTGGTTTACAATAAAAAAATCTAGCCTCACAATGGAGGAAACCCTCTCTTATCACAAAGTCAGTAATCCACAGAGCATATACTGTAGAGTAACCCTTTCCAATACATAACACAGATCACTCACTTCCCTCAGTCCTTACTTTTATATCCATGGGTGATCTGTGTCTGGGAGAGCAGGTGGGGTCTCCCGTGACCCATCTATCAGCATAGGGGGAACGGGTGTGGCACCGGCTCACGAGCTGTAGCTCTGCCCCGCAATGCATGTGCACCAGCATAATACGTAATTACAAAGTGCAGCATTTTGCTGGTGGGGATCAAAGTATTGAACTTAGTCCGACACTCTGATCTGAGGGCCTTGATGCCATGTTGGAGTAGATTTAACTATGGTGCAGGCAGGGGAGCCCAAATGCACTCATGTAGTAGTTAAAGTACATGGGGTACCTTGGTGCAGGAAGGGATCAAAGTGTTGGCCTTAATCTGACACTTTGGTCAGAAGGGCCTGACAACATGTGGGATTAGATCCGGTTATGGTGCAGCCAACGAGAGCCAGATTGCCTCTTGCCAGACATAGTCTGACATCATGAGCTTGTAGGGAACGCACTTGGTCCAACAGTGAAGGAGAATTTGTTAATGGGTGAAGGATACAAGCAATAATACATGACTGAATGGGCCAATTCAGAAGACACAAATCCCATGGATAGACTACACTGAAAATAATGTTGTATACTGCGTATCCTGATGTACAGGGCTTACGTTTGTTGTATTTCTCTTGAATATTATTACACTACTGCTCACCATATGTAAGATTCTACGAACTTCCTCCTATCCATAATACTGAAATTCTCAGATTTCTTTTTTTTCTGCTTTCCATTTCATGTAAACCCTCTGTGTTATTTTCTAGATTGGTGCTATTGAGTTTACTGCATATGACTTGTTAATAAATAATTTTGAAACAAAGTCCCCAAAACATACAGATAGGTTAATCATTCGTAACCCCCCCCCCCCCCCCCCCCCCCCACACACACACAATGGACTAGGTAGGGATTATGTTATCAAAGGGGCCCCCCACTGACAAGACTATACATACACTCTGTGAAAGCACTGTGGAAGATGTCACCACAATATAAATATTGACATAATAATAACAATAATTTTTACATAAGTCTGACTTATTAGTGATGAGCACCGCATTAACCACATTATTCTGTGTTCATAAATCAGGCTCCGTGCCTCAAAAACAATTGCTGAGTGACTGACCCGGGAGAAGTTCAGATCAGGTGAAATGACTCCTCTTATATAGGCTTCTTCTGCGTGTGATTGTGAGACTAGTGAAGGTAAAAGACCATCATGGCAGCCAGGCACATGGAATTAGGAAAAAGGGAATAAAGATGGCAGCCTCTGTACTTCTCTCACCACAAGTTTCCTTTAGGCCAGTTTTACACATTTGTTGAGTTGCAGTGGGATGCGATCCTCATGCCTCATCCCAACGCAACACAAAAAATGACAATCGTATGACCCTGTGGCGCAGTGCACTGAGAGCGTCATATGCATAGTGCCGCCCCAATTCAATGACGTACTCCCTGCTGCGCAGAAAGTACGTCACTGGGATTTCTATCGGTCCACATATGCGCGATGCACCACACGTCGATCATAGACTTCCATTACCCCAGATACCATGCTTTAAGCGCGCTGCTTGTGGTAATGCGCTGCTGCCCTTGCGTGGGCTGGTGTACCACAATGAACCGCAATAAGTGTGACCTTCTCCAAAGACTTTTATTGCTTTTGCGGCCCCTTGTTTTAAAATAGGGTAACGCAACACAGGAATTACCTGCAAGTGTAAACGGGCCCTTAAAGAGAACCCGAGGTGCATTTGAAGACTGCTATTAGGACACAGAGGATGGTTCTGCATACTATCACCAGCCTGTGTCCGTACTGTTTCCCCCCAGGCCCCCCCTGCGCTCTGCTGTCCCCCATAAAAAAATGCCATGCTAGCGACATGCACCTTGTCGCTAGCTAGCTGTTTACCATAATGCTGCCAGTCACCGCCGCTCCACTGCCTCCTCTATAGCGCCGCTCCCTGCCTGCGCCCCTTCCCTCCAATCAGCTTACGGAGGCGGGAAGGGAAGGGACGCAGGCGGGAAGCCGTGATATAGAGGATGTGGGGGAGCGGCGGTGACTGGCAGCATTAAGGTAAACAGCCAGCTAGCAGCAAGGTGCATGTCGCTAGCATGGTGGTTTTTTTTATGGGAGACAGCAGTGCGCGGGGGGGGGGGGGGGGGCCTCAGTAAGAACACAGAGACTTATGATAGTATGCAGAACCAGCCTCTGTGTCCTAATAGCATTATTCAAACCCACCTCGGGTTCCCTTTAAAGAGGAATTGTAGTTAAAATAACGTAGTGAACACAGTTGCCTTTTTTAACAATATTCATTTATAAATTAGTCAGTGTGTGCCCATTGTCAAATATTTCCTCTTCCTGATTTACATTCTGACATTGATCACAGGTGGTGACATTTTTAGCCTGCCGGGTGCATCACTGTGAAATTCTTGTTCTATTGAGAGTTCTGTGCACTGAGGGAGATACTGCTTGCTTGGCAGTTGGAAACAGATATTATTTTTCATAATGCTACAAGGTTAATAGACAGAAAACTGTCAGGTCCAAGGCCCTGACATCACACTGTGGGAGAGGTTTCTCCACAATATCAGCCACTCAGACCCCCCTGATGATCTATTTGAGAAATGGAAAAGATTTCTTGTGGGAAAGATCAGTTACTGATTGGGATGACATTCAATCCTTGGTCACAATTTCTCTGTAAAGTTATTCTTTAAATTTCAACTACAGACAAAAATGTTATTTTAGTTTGGAATAGTGGAGTGTATTCGGCTCTCTGTGAGTTTGTAATCAGCGTTTGCATTCCGGATTGGGAGGTCTAAGTGTGCTCCCAAAGGTCAAGGAAAGTAATGCTGCTATTTCAGTCCCCACAGATATGATAGAATAGAATATGCAGCCTCACCAACAAGAGCACAGATGGAAAAAAGAGCCAATTCATGATTTTTAGCATCTCGCACTATTAAGATTGTAAATAAAAGTTTTGTCTGCCACACACTTCCTTGGAGAATATTATTCATTTGATGGAAAGTGACTCCGGGAAAGCACTACACAAGTAACTACACTAATTAGAGGGCGAGAAGATGTATTATGTATGTGTGCATGCATGCAAGTAACATCGCATTATGTAAGCTTGTTTGCTCACCTTGGTTCAGTCATGTTGCACTGCATCTCACCTGTATTAGATTAGCTGCTGGCGTTCGACGCTTCTCAAAATGCTTCTGTCTATGTTGCTCTTGGACTTTCAGTGCAAACCCTGAACCCAGAATTCCCTAAAAAAAAGGAAAAAGTTCACAGTCATCCTAACTCTAGCTGAGCAATGATGAGACAAAAAGCATTGGCAGCTCACCGCAGGAAGGGCAAAGAAAGAGATGCCAAGAAGGGCAAACCCAGCAGCCAGGACTCTCCCAAGCCAGGTGCGAGGTGTCTTATCACCATAACCAATGGTGGTGAGAGTGATCTAGAGGAAAACACACACAACACAGAGGCATAAACTGTATAGTATGTAATGTAAACAAATACTCAAGCCCTATCTAACGGTGGCCACTAATGATCCAATCTTTTTCATCCAATCTTACCATTTCTATGTAATATAAGGTAACTGCCTGAAGTATCCATTCATTATATTAACTAAATTTACCCTTATGGTGCCCATACACGATACAATAAAAACATTTGATTTTCCCATTTATTCGATCTAAATGATCGAATCGAATGAAAGTAAAAAATATTTTTTTTTTTATCAAGAAATTTTAACGATTATCCCATTTTTTCGAGAAAAATCTGATCGGACATGCTGGAAAAATCTTTATATTCGATCTAACGGAATAATCAAACTAAATTATCTAATCGAAAAAAATTAAAAATTGTATCATGTATGGCCACCATTATACTACATAGATTTGGTAAGATTGGATGAAAAAGATTGGATCATTAGTGGCCACCATTAGACTCCCATTTTAATATATTTGATAGTAAATTTACATAACTTAGCAATGCACAACTTTTTAACATTTGTCATTTTTGCAATTAGTATACTGAAAGTAGTGGCTGACTGGCTGGGTGGGATCTGTAGTTCTTTTTCCTGTTGAGTTCCTGCTCAGTGTGTAAAAAAAAAAAAAAAAAATTAGCCCTTCTCTCAACCTCCTCATTTTCTTCACAAATAGAGTAGTGAGAATTGGTTTCATTTTGAAAGAAGTGCAAAAAGATGGGAGGTAAGTGCAACTTAATTTGGTCATTTCCAAGCTGTATAAATGTACATAAAGTGTATATCAACTTGGCATTACTAGTATCCCAGTGACAATTCCTAGTTATTGTACTACTGATGCAAGTCCTGACCAGTCTGCATTTACTGGAATTTGCAGAAGTAAAGTTAGGTCTGGCTATTGGTAGTACAGTCTGGTTTGTCTGTCTACAGCAGGGGTGTCAAAATGAATCACATAAGGGACCAAAATCTGAAACACGGTCTTAGGCCTGGTTCACATTAGCGCTAAAAACCGGTCCATTTCCGGATCGGAAGGGAATGAATGTGATTCCGTTTACATCTGTCCATTTGAACGAATCTATTCCGCACGATCCACTGAAAAGACCGCAACGTTCCTTCTGCAGCAATTTTTCCAGACCCCTGACCACAGCGCAATGGAAATGAAAGCTGAAGCACTGCATTGGGGGCAATGAGAAAACGTTACATTTATTTACACTAGTGAAGAAATGGATTGTTCTAAGGTGCAAAATCCAATTTGGGGGTGGGAGTCTGGGGGGGATGTGGGGAAACGGAGCGGAAGCAGCGGAGTGGCAACGAATCCAAATTGACTGGTGATTAGATAAGTTTGCCACTTAATTGCAAATGTGAACTGGCCCTTCGTTGCGGACCACATTGTTTATTAACCACTTAACGACCGCCTAACGCCGATAGGCGTCGGCGGGTCGTTAGTGGTATAGCATGGAAACGGCCGCTCTTTGCTAGTTCACGGAGACTGCCTCCGTGAACAGTGTGTGAGCCGCCAATCGCGGCTCGCACGCATAATGTAAACATCCGGGGAAGAAATCCCCGCTGTTTACATCACACGGCGCTGCTGCGCAGCAGCGCCATGACGTAGATCGGCGATCCCCGCCCTCTGATTGGCCGGGGATCGCCGGCATCTGATAGGCAGAAGCCTATCCTATCCGGCGCAGGACGGAACTCCGTCCTGCGCCGTTCACAGGGTAAGGGAGAGGGAGGGAAAGCCGGGGAGGGCGGAAAGCGCTGCGGAGGGGGGCTTTCAAGAGCCCCTCTCGGAAAGTGCGGGTAGCCGGCGGCGATCAGACCCCCCCAGCAGGACATCCCCCTAGTGGGAAAAAAAGGGGGGAAGTCTGATCGCCCTGGCACATACGTGATCGGTGCTGCGGGCTGTAGAGCCCACGCAGCACCGATCACTGCAATATCCCCTGGTCCTTAAGTGGTTAAAATTTAATGGGGCAGCGTCTCCGGTGGGCACCCTAAAAACATTAGATGCTATACCTGAATGTGGCCCCTGGACTGGTGTGTTCCTCTGAAGGGGAAAAAAATGCTTGCTCGAAGCTTTTGGGGGTATGGGCAGAAAGGGAAAAGATGCTATGCTTTTAAATGTTTGCCCTGAATGTCCGCAAACAGTAGACCTACACGGCAAATCCCAATGGGAGATGGGGAGGGTGCATGTATTTAGAGAAAAATGTGCACATGCCACAGGTGCACAATCCAATAAAGCTTACGTAGATCTGCTATGGTCTGCCGTCTCCATGGAAATGTCAAAGACCACTGGTACACATACACTTAACCACCTGAGCGGTCTGGACGAGCTCAGCTCGTCCAACACCGCCGGAGGCTGCCGCTCAGGCCCTGCTGGGCCGATTTACATCAAATAAAAAGCAGCACACGCAGCCGGCACTTTGCCAGCCGCGTGTGCTGCCTGATCGCCGCCGCTCTGCGGCGATCCGCCGCGAGCAGCGGCGAAAGAGGGTCCCCCCAGCCGCCCGAGCCCTGCGCAGCCGGAACAAAAAGTTCCGGCCAGCGCTAAGGGCTGTATCGGAGGCGGCTGACGTCAGGACGTCGGCTGACGTCGATGACGTCACTCCGCTCGTCGCTATGGCGACGATATAAGCAAAACAAGGAAGGCCGCTCATTGCGGCCTTCCTTGTTTATTCTGGGCGCCGGAGGCGATCGGAAGATCGCCTCCGGAGCGCCCTCTAGTGGGCTTTCATGCAGCCAACTTTCAGTTGGCTGCATGAAATAGTTTTTTTTTTATTTAAAAAAAACCCTCCCGCAGCCACCCTGGCGATTTAATCAGAACGCCAGGGTGGTTAATATAGCATGGATTCATTTCTTTTACTGCTCATGTAGATTTAAAGATCATAAGGGCCACAAAAAATGGTGGCGTTGTGTGTGTGTGTGTGTGTGTGTGTGAGGGGGGGGGGGTTGGATTGGCCTGCAGGCCTTGTGTTTGACACCTGTGGTCTACATTCATTTGAACAGAATAAGAAATCTTCTTGCAGATAAGACATTTCACATATTCTGTGTATCGTCTGTGCATTTTGCTGTTTGTCTGGAGGTCAGTTTTTATGGTTTATTTTTAAATTGTTAAGACATTCCTGGGGCCAGGAGAAGTGATACAAGCATTTCTGTTCCTGTACTTCATTTGGTACACTTTAGCCAGAAGGGAGCTGTAGCGTAACACTAGAATATTTTTCGAGACAAGCTTATAGAGCTATTTTTAAGAAGTGGTTGATTTACTGAGAGTAATCCCATGTGACTCAACAAACTGGTCTGGTCTGTTCGTTTGCGAACTTTGAGATGCACTCATGGTTATTTGGCCTGATTTGCACTAGATCATATTCCTGTAGTATTTTTGTAAATTCTCAGGGCTCACAGAGGTAGCCCCAGCGTATCTTAGGTACTTAAAATAGCAAGATCTTTTTTCCTCAGACACTCTCTTGCTATCTTTAGGTTTTTGCCGTTAATAATCATGGGAATGTACAGAAACTATATATAAATTGCACATTTTTATTTGTTCGTTAGAATATTCAATATTTTAGAGATTATAATGGGATCATATAAACTACAGTATATGAGAATCTATGAAGGTATGAAGCAAATTGATCAGCTACGCTTTAGTATTATTTTTATATCTTTCTTCTGAATACACTGTACAAGTGACAGCTAGTGATCCACTGCTTACACATATCATATTGTTAATATTGGTCCTATAAGGCTATATCAGAAGACAGCATCGACTTTCTGCTTACATACAGTTACAAAACAAAACCTTGTTTGTATGTCCTTCATGATGGATAGCACTATCATTATACTTTTCATACACTGAATATTTGGGGGCATCTCAGCTGAGAATCTTGTGCATTTTCAGGCCGCCTACAGCACATGATTGACATGACAGCAGGAAGGGGCCTTGTTAATTCTAGGGCCCTGTGGACACAGAATCACACAACTGGGCTCCAGCTGCCGCAGTAATGTACTGTGCGTTTCCCTCATCCATGCCTTAAATCTCTCCCTACTCACGCTGTTTGCTAAGGGGGGGGGGGGGGGGGGGAATGCTGTGACTGTGTATGCTATTGTGCTGTGTATCATAGGCTGACCATGTGTCCTCTTTTGCCGGACAGGTCCACTTTTTCAGACCTGTCCGGGCTGTCCTCCCGGATATTTGATCTGTCCGGAGAGCCGAACACACTTGCAGAGATCCATTGAGGCTGAGATGAGCCGAACACTGCGAGTCAGTGGCAGAAGAACAGCTTGCAGAGATCCATTGAGGCTGAGATGAGCCGAACACTGTGAGCCAGTGACAGAAGAACTGCTTGCAGAGATCCACTGAGGCTGAGATGAGCCGAATACAGCGAGCCCAAGGCAGAAGAACCATTTGCAGAGATTCTCTGCAAACGGTTCTTCTGCTGCTTGGGCTCGCAGTGTTCGGCTCATCTCAGCCTCAGTGGATCTCTGCAAGTGGTTCTTCTGTCGCTGGCTCACAGTGTTTGGCTCATCTCAGCCTCAGTGAATCTTCTCTCTCTGCAAGCTGTTCTTCTGCAGCTTGGGCTCCCAGTGTTCGGCTCATCTCATTCAGCTCCTGACTCAAACGGCTCTTCCTCGGGCTAGGCAGTGAGTCAATCCCTTCCTGCTGCTCTGCTCCACCTCCAGCCGCCCCATCCACTGAGACAGAGCAAATTGCAGAGCAGACGGGTGGAGACAGCCAGAGACAGCCTGAGTTCAGTGGGACTCACGCTGGGCTGATCACTGGTGCTGTTTGTGTGTGACCTGTGGGAGCAGCTCAGCAGCACAGCCTGAGCCCTGAGTTCAGTCTGTCAGTGTCAGTGAATTGATTCATGTCACGCTGGTGCTGTGTGGGCAGCCTGTGGGAGCATAAGGGCCTGAGTTGTTAGCAGTGAAGTCACTGCTGTGTGGCCAGCCTGTGGGAGCATAAGGGCCTGAGTTAGCAGTGAAGTCACTCTGCTGTGTGGCCACTGGCCAGCCTGTGGGAGCATAAGGGCCTGAGATTCTAAGCTATACTGGGGCCATATTCCTATCTAACCTATACTGGGGCCATATTCCTATCTAACCTATACTGGGGCCATATTCCTATCTAACCTATACTGCGGACATATACCTTGTCCGCACATTTGTGGGGAAATCTGCTGCCAATCTCATTGCATTTTGTGGTTGGCCGGCCCTCCACCATGTGGTCTGGAAAAAAAAAAAGTCCCTCCATGCCCACGAAGTTGAACAGCACACGGCTAAGGTCTTGTATATTTGGCCCCACCCATGACCACGCCCACATGCTGTTGTGATCGTCCTCTTTTTTGGAAATCAAAATATGGTCACCCTAGTGTATCAGTGTAATTTCATCAGCCTGGTCTGGGGTGGGCTGGTCTCATCACACTGTTCTCTCCAGACTCTCTCCTGCTTGTCCCGCCTCCCTGAGCTGGTGGTGGTTTCTAGTTTCAATTTCCTTGCTGTCCACCACCAGCTCCGCTCCACGCCCCATGTCTCCTCCTCACTTCCTCACACTGCGCAGGGGCTGATGGGAGGTGGAGAGATGGAGAGATCAGCTAACAGCCAGGAGAAGCATGTGTGACTGTGACTGACTCTCAGGTCTCAACACAGACAGCAGGACCCCGACAGCACAGAGCACTGCACAGCCAGGCTCTTGAAAAACAGTATGCATTGATGGATGGGTGAAATATTTTTTTGAAGGTTTATTATTTTGTTTAAGATACATCTAAATGGGGCTTATTTTAAAGTGAATCTTAGATTATGTTTATTTATAGTTACCTGGATCTTCCTCCATCCCCATGACCACTGTGGCCTCACTCCTTGCACTATGCATCCCAGTAATCCGTCCAGCCGCACTCCTCTGCGCATACACCGTGCACCACTAGTTGCGCTCCCAAAGATAGGAGCATTCTGTGTCTGCGCCGCAGTAGTACCACAAGCATGCGCAGAAGCCTACGACTGGCGCGGCGAGTGAACGTATTACCAGGAGTCAGAACAAAGGGGGTGAAGAGGATGGTAAGGGAGGCCACATTCTTCATGGGGCTGGAGGAATCCCCAGGTCAGTATAAATGTGGCCCAGTGTACCATCTCAGGTACACTTTAAAAGATACCAGAGCCATAAGCGTCTCCCTCCTTTGTCACCTAAATTCCCCCCTGCAGCGTCTTCTGTGCAACTGGGTTAGTGAGTAAGTTGCAGTAGTACTGCGCAAGTCCTATATCGCGCAACCATGGCCAGGAGCAATGCACAACGTACCCGTGACACGCACATGTGCAACTTGCCTACCTGGAAGGGGGTGCAAGGGGGCAATTAGGTAACACAAAGGAAGGGGCCGGAATAGAACGGACATGAGAACAATACATGCCTGCTCCCCCTGTTTTTCCAATTCCACTTGGCTCTGGTATCCTTTCAAGGGTTATTAAAGTAAAAAAAATGCAGTTTAATATATCTGGGGCTTCTTGCAGCCCCCTATAGTCATCCTGTGCACGCCCTCCAGTCAGCAGTGGTAACCCCCTCAAAGCTGGCTGGTCATCACAGGAACATTCTACTTATGAGCAGAAACGATTTTCCCATACTGCGCATGCACAGAATGCTGCTGTGTATGGGGATGCAATGAGGTGCGTGGCTGGAAGCTTTGATGGGGGTCGCCCCAAAAGGACAGTGCGGGCACAGGGTGACTGCAGGGGGCTGCAAGAAGACCCAGGTAAGTTAAAAGGAAGTCTAAAGTAAAAAAAAAAAAAAAAAAGTTTAATGAAATCCTGGGTAATTGTAATGAAGCAGTGTCTATACTATTTGTCCAAAATGCAATCTATGGACACAGACTGTGTCCTCCATTCTATGCCCCCTCACAAATCCATTCAGCTACAACTTGGTCCAGACTAGGGTGTTTGAACTAGTAAAAGTCTGCCCGCATGCGCAGTTCAGGCCGTTTGCATAAAGCATATGAGCAATTTATTCCGAATGATGTGTCTGCGCTCCCGGTGGCTCTCCCGGTTGCTTATTGAGCGGCGTGCTGCACTCATAGCAGCTGCCAGCAGTACATGAGAACTGAACTGTGCATGCAGGGCAAAGACTTCTTCCTTGGGTCAGGGCCTACTTCCGTCTAAATTGTAGCTGAATGGAGCCGTGGGTAGGGGAACGGAGGATGCAGTCCACATCCAGCATAAGGCCCGGTTCACACTTGCGTTTGCAGCCAAAACTGTCAGTTGGACACGGATCCGGGAGGTCCGGGTCCCTTCAGGATCAGTTCCGTTTGCGGTCAAAAAAGTATCAGGTTATGTATCAGGTTTGCATCAGTTCCGTTTTAAAGAGACAGTACTAAAAATAGCTCAAAAGATAAACTATATACATTCCGGTGCTCTGAAAGGTCTGGAAAGGCACTGTGGTCATTGCTGGACATAGAGCACACAGATACAACCCCACAAACCCTCCAGATTCTACACCACGAGCCCCCCAAATCAATTGCAAACATTGCACTGGGCAGTTACTCTGCTCTCTCAGACACATTGGCTATCATTCATAAAGGAGCTGTCGGTATGGAGAATCAGTGCGGGAAAACACCGCTGGCGGTGTTTTAGACTTCTGTGTGGGCATTCATAAAAAAGTATCCATGTGCGGTAGCAGTGCGGAGATTCCCCGAACTAGGCTGGCGGTAGGCAGGCGGAGACACGGAAGCTGCTGAGTTGATACATTTCTCCGTGTTCCGCTCTACTGCAGCTGCCTGGGAGGTCTGTGTGTCTCCATTCATTTACATTGGTATCGCCACATCAGAGGCAGCGGTACTTCCCGACCTCACACCACTTGCGGTGATCTTCATGAATTAATATTTTGCTACATTTGTTCCCGATAATCACCGCACAAGGCGGTGATTTATCACTCTGCTCGGTAGTGTCATTTTTTCATGCGGAAAGAGCCTTTATGAATGCTGACTTTGCTGAGTGTTCGCTAAAGTCATCTGTTTTAAGAATTTCCGCATGCGGAAATGCTTTATGAATGATAGCCATTGTGTATCCAGGTGTTCAAAGAGGTTTTTTTTTCTGCAGATTGTTTTTGGCATGGGGTGGGGGAGGTTCGGGGGGGGGGGGGGGAGGGGGGGGCACAGTTTGTTTGTCCAGTATGGGGCCCAAAAATTTCTAAAGGCGGCCCTGCCCTGAGGCCGGCTTCACACTGTATATTGGTGTTAGCGGTGTGGTGGCCGCACCGCACAAAATAGGTCTTCAGAAGATACTGTAATATTAAATGTGGCTATAGGCGCTCCTTCAACCAGAAATAGATGGTAAATGCAAAATAAAATCTGTGAAATCACTATTACTATCTCCTAAACTTTCTTCAATATATATGGATCGCCACACAATGAGGGGTAAAACACCCTAATAGTATGTAGTATAACAGTCTGTGCAGGCGCTCAACATATGAGAATATCTTCACAAGATCACGAACAACCAGGGTCCACAGTGGGCACTCTCACCGGATCTGAAGGCTGTTTCGATTACAGATCAGCAAGGATAGCATGCTATTAATATCTCATCAACGTCTGTATGTGCTTCCATCTAAAACTCAAACAGGAATAGGCAAACATAGCGTAATCCAGCTCCAAGTGAAAACGGGACACGTAACATTAAACTCCCTTGGGTGCAAATATTAGAGTTTGACAGCCCTCCACCAATGCTGCAGTGGTACTGTTAAACGCTCACCAGATCCAGTTGCTGATAACCTGTGGAAGACCAGCTAAAATCGATTATAGAAACATCCTTCCAGATTGTGGATCAATCGTATGGGTCCTTTAAACTTGAAAACAGACACTACATAGCGTGATACTGCATTTATTAAAAGTTTAAAAACATATCAGTGCACTCACAAATCTCGTAGAGTAATGCGCATATATCTTAAATTCCTCAGAGGTCCCGACAGCGTCCGTGCTCACATGCAGTGTGTCTCCCAGCTCGCACTCCAACAGAAGCTCCGCCTTACTAGTTTCGTCACTGCTGACTCATCAGAGGACTCTGTCTGTGCCACTCCAAAACGTTAATGGTCTTGTCTGCTAACCATTTCTTCACCACTTTTGCTGTGTGCTTTGGGTCATTGTCCTGCTGAAATGTCCAATGGTGCCCATGGCCAAGTTTCTCTGCGGACTACCTGATGTTATTGAGAATCCTCATGTATTGCACTTTTTTCATGGTGCCATTTACTGTGATTAGGTTCCCTGGTCTATTCGCTGAAAAACTCCCCCAAAGCATTAGGTTCCCACCACTATGTTTGACAGTGCGGATAAAATTCTTTTGGTTGAAGGCTTCTCCTTTTTTACGCCAAATGAAGGCAACATTATTGTGACCAAACAATTCAATTTTTGTTTCATCTGACCATAACACAAGGCCAGAAGTCTTCTTCTTTGTCCAGATAAGCATTTGCAAAGGCCAAGCGAGCTTTTGTGTGCCTTATCTGGAGAAGTGACATCCTCTTTGTTCTGCATCCGTGGAATCCAGCAGTGTGCAGTGTCTGTTGGAATATCTGCCTTTGAAACATTGCCACCAGCAGAGCCCAGATTCACCAGAATGGCCTTGGTGGTGATCCTTGGACCCTTTTTTCACCTCTCTCATTATCCTCCAGGCCAGCACAGGTGTCACTTTTGGCTTCCGACCACGTCCTCAGATTTTCCACAGTGTGAAACATCTTGTATTTTTAATAATATTTACAGTAGCCACTGGATCTTGAAAACATCTCGAAATGTCCTTGTAGCCCTTTCCTGACTTAACCTTCCTGGCGGTAAGCCCGAACTGAGTTCGGGCTATGCCGCCGGAAGGCACCGCTCAGGCCCCGCTGGGCCGATTTGCATAATTTTTTTTTGCTGCACGCAGCTAGCACTTTGCTAGCTGCGTGCAGTGCCCGATCGCCGCCGCTACCCGCCGATCCGCCGCAATTCCTCTCGCCGCGGCCGCCCCCCCCCCCCCAGACCCCGTGCGCTGCCTGGCCAATCAGTGCCAGGCAGCGCTATGGGGCAGATCGGAGTCCCCTCTGACGTCACGACGTCGATGACGTCGGTGACGTCATCCCGCCCGTCGCCATGGCGACGGGGGAAGCCCTCCAGGAGATCCCGTTCTTTCAACGGGATCTCCGGATCTCCGATCGCCGGCGGCGATCGGAGGGGCTGGGGGGATGCCGCTGAGCAGCGGCTATCATGTAGCGAGACTTTGTCTCGCTACATGAAAAAAAAAAAAAAAAATTTAAAAAAAAAGATTTGCTGCCCCCTGGCGATTTTTTTGCAAACCGCCAGGAGGGTTAAGAGCAAGCAGTCACCATGCGCAAACATAGGTCATCACTGAGCTCCTTTGTCTTAGTCATGACTGTCCACAAACCAACTGCAGAGAGCTGCTGTTTTTCACCTGTTGAGTTGATTAAAACAGCTATTCCCAATTAATCAGGGTAATTAGAACAGCTTTGACTATTTGGAATGGTATAGAACTTTGGATTTTCCCATACTGTGACAATTTGTGAAGGGTATGAATAATTTTGGACTGGACACTTTTTGCTCAAATGTAAATAACAGCTGAGAAATGTTTTTTTTTCTACACAATAATGCCTCTTGTACATCATCTTATTATCTTTTGGGAGACACCTATGTCGTTTCCCGTCAAAAAACTACTTGCTGGTTGAATAAAAGTAACTTTAAGTCAAACTTTGCCAGGGGTATAAATAATTATGGGCAGCACTGTAGGTGTGATGAGCAGAGATACAGTTATGGCCTAATGGGAGGAGCACTGAAAGGTGAAAATGGCTCTTGGCAGGAAGAGTAAAACATTTGCCAGGGGTATGAATTATTATCGGCAGTACTGTAAATGATCTATATATTGTTTTTTTGACACAAATTAAGCTTTTCGTGGGTGATACTAGTTTTTAGTAATTAGTTTATTTTCTATGCATTGTAAAAGGACAAACAATGACAAAAAATCCAAATACACTATTTCCATCCCCTATAGTTTTAAAATAAACAATGCTACTGTAGATACAATCCACATGTTTCATTTGCTCATTTGTCCTGTCTTGTCACATTTAAATTATTATTCCTAGAACAATGTTTGGCAACACTATATTATTTGAAAATAAAGGTTTTTTTCTGTTGGTGTTTTTTCTTGTTTTCTCACTGTACCCTATCAATAATTACCTTATTTGCAAAAAAGAATGGATATATACCCTCATAACCTACATATTAAAAAGCTGAGTCCCTAAGGTATCTATTTGTGTATATATATTTTTTTTACAAGTGTTTCATTTTGGTAATGGAGGGGGGGGGGGGGGGCACAGAAGGGGTTAAATGTATTTTGTAATGTGTTTTGATTGTAATTTTTGTCCACCTGATGGCGCTACACACTACCCTGTGTTTCTGAATATCGTAACTTTTTTCTTTTACTTTCATTTTAATAAATGAACATCATTCATTCACAGGCACTTTGACTGGCTCAGGGAACACATGTTCCCATTCACTAATCACAGACAAGTAAGTCCCGGTGGAAGCGTGCACACACAACCGCAGCAGAAGCGAGCGCGCATTAAAATGTCCTGTTTGTGGTTAACGGAGTCAAACAGGACATTTTAATGTGTCCACTTTGTGGGAAGTGGTTAAATAAAACAGGATTATACAGCATAGGGCTCCAATCTTCCCATTAAACATATTAGAATGAATACGTACCGTTCCCCACCAGAGTGAATCAGCATACGTTGAAAACTCCTTGTTGGCATCCTTCTCTGCTAAATACACCAGGAAGGAGGCAAATATTAGCACCAGAAAACCAATGTACCATGCAGTGATCAGCTCCTGGAACAAACAAACACATAAATATAAGTTAACAGAGAGATAATTGGGATACCACTTGAAGCAGATTTAAAATCTGAATATTGGTTCACTTTATTAACCTCCTTGCCGGTTTTCCCGACCTGAGCTCGGGGTAGAAAAAAGAAGCTGTTAGCGGTGATCCCGAGCTCAGGTCGGGGTAGGCATTGCAGAGCTTTACCTGTAGTTTTGGAGTCCCGCGCGCGATCTCGCTGCGCAGCGGGACTCCAGCCTCTCTCCCCGGCAGTGTGGGGTCTTTCCCTGGCCGCCGGGATCCCCCATGTCCCCGCTATTCTTCCGGGGACCCGGCAGCCAGTTGGAGCAGCGCAGCCGTGGTGGCAGCAGCAGAGCGGTGGTGGCAGCGTGACGTCATCGGGGGCGGGGCTAATATTGAAAACGAACTTCTCTATATTAGAGAAATATAGAGAAGTTCGTTTATATGTATATTAGCGCCATCTTGTGGGCAAAGAGAAAACTGCAGCACAGGAGCCCAGGAAGGTACTTTTTTTTTTTTTTTTTGCTGCAGATCTCCCTGCCAGAATGATTTTTTTCAGGTTTTAGGGTCTGAAAGAGTGGAAAAAAATTGCACCGCTTTTAGACCCTAAAATCTGGAAAGAATCAGACCGCCAAGGAGGTTAAGAAAGTCCAGGAAAAGGTGAATAGTAAGTGGTAGCAGGTAAAAACGTTAAATATAAAGTACCTAAGAGCAGCTAGTTCCTTCAGACGGTAGTTGTGGCCCCAGCATCTCTTGTCTAAAGTGTGAAGGGAAGATACTACCGCAGGCTTTTCTAAATCGTTTTGAACACTTTTAAAATGTAACAAAACTTCTCAGACAACCACTCTCCATTGAACTTATTTACTAAAATTAGAGAAATGAAGATGGAATCTATACAATTAATCCTAAATAGGCCTTTCCTGGAATCCTATATTATTAATTTGGCTTTAAAGAGAACCCGAGGTGTGTTTAAAGAATGTTATCTGCATACAGAGGCTGGATCTGCCTATACAGCCCAGCCTCTGTTGCTATCCCAAACCCCACTAAGGTCCCCCTACACTCTGCAATCCCTCATAAATCACAGCCATGCTGTGAGGCTGTGTTTACATCTGTAGTATCAGTCTCAGCTGCTCCCCCGCCTCCTGCATAGCTCCGGTCCCTGCCCCCGCCCTTCCCTCCAATCAGCAGGGAGGGAAGGGATGCAGGCGGGGACTGGAGTTCTGCAGGAGGCGGGGAGAGCAGCAGACTGACACTATAGAGATAAACACAGCCAGCTCTGACAAGCTGTTTGTCAGCAGCGTGGCTGTGATTTATGAGGGATTGCAGAGTGCAGGGGGACCTTAGGGGGGTTTGGGATAGCAACAGAGGCTGGGCTGTATAGGCAGATCCAGCCTCTGTATGCAGATAATATTCTTCAAACCCACCTCGGGTTCTCTTTAAAGGTTAAAGGATACCTGATCTGAGTGAGATATGGAGGCTGACATATTTATTTCTTTTTAACCAGTACCAGTTGAATGGCAGCCCTGCTGATCTCTTTATCTTCAGTAGTGCATTATATACAAGAAAGAGAAACCAGAGTCGACCCAGGGAATAGGAACAATATATACGTCCTTTATTAAACAAAGGGGGACACTTGAGGTAGAATTAAAAACGAGGGGGGGCGGGGTAGGAAGACAATCTGCATGAATGATAAGGGATCGCCATACAAATATTAACATCAGTGCTGTGAACATCTCTCATTAATAAGCCACAATATAAAAGAATGCATATGAATCACATATCTATCATGAATAACATACTATCCAAAGAACAGGGTAGACGCAAAGTGCAGGGACCTTGCAGAAAAGATGAAAGTACAATATGCTAGTGTATAGTAGAAAGAGCTCAAAGTACTGTTCGTGTCTCTTTAAGGTCGCATGCGCATGGACAGAGAAAACACTAACAACGCAAACACACTACCGACAGTGCAGTATAGCTTCCGGTGTGCAAAGAACAAACCTGTCCCCAGATAGATGTAATAAATGAAGTAAGGAGAGAGAAATGTGAGAAATTATAGGTTAATACCTGAAATAGAATAAAATACATATATCCAGGCACATCGCATCTAGTTAGGACATTAAATAAGTTAAGGAAAGGGAGGTGCTGAAGGGGGTGTGGCTAGAAAACAGCAAAAATCTATTAACCCTTCGCACTCTCACATGCAAATGTTCAAACAAATGCATTCACAGGTTCACTCATTTAGGCAAAACTGTTATCCCTACAGCTAAGTTAAAAGCCGGGGTTTTAGTTCACAGAAGAATGCATTCTTATGCTTAGTCACCTATACTGCGCAGAAGTACCCAGGTAAACATAGGTGTCCTAACTCTGGCCCTGTAACATGCATAGTGCAGACATTCAAACACATTCATTGCATCAAACCTATCAATGGATTAGGAGCACACATCCTGACGTCCTCTCCTGGGACAGATAGTGCATCTTACCAATCGCACAAGGGAGCGAACGTAATGTATCCATGTGCACCATGCACATACACCAGCATAAGCTGTGTGCATGCTAACACATACAGGGGAAGGAGGGAGTGCACCGAATTAGACCCTAGCCACAGGGGTCAGTAACAAGAACAAAATACATATATCCAGGCACATCGCATCTAGTTAGGACATTAAATAAGTTAAGGAAAGGGAGGTGCTGAAGGGGGTGTGGCTAGAAAACAGCAAAAAACATTAATACTATACAACTGTAAAGTATTGATAATAAATCTACAAGTGGTGTAGTTTGTGGATTTTGGCTCCTATATACTGGTGCAATGATGCAATGAATGTGTTTGCATGTCTGCACTATGCATGTTACAGGGCCAGAGTTAGGACACCTATGTTTACCTGGGTACTTCTGCGCAGTATAGGTGACTAAGCATAAGAATGCATTCTTCTGTGAACTAAAACCCCGGCTTTTAACTTAGCTGTAGGGATAACAGTTGTGCCTGGATGAGTGAATTTGTGAATGCATTTGTTTGAACATTTGCATGTGAGAGTGCAAAGGGTTAATAGATTTTTGCTGAAATAGAATAATGGCATCTGCAGCGGACCCCCCACCCCCACCACTAGACCTTGGCGTGTGTCAAGGGACCAAGCCCACATCTTCTGAGGCCACCTCAACTCAAAAGAAGTAGGCTTGGTCCCAAAACAAAGCATTTCTCACAGAAAAGTAACACGTTTTGCTATACACATGTTTATTCCATTTGTTTGTATTGGAACAACACAAAAAAGGGAGGGTAAAAAGCAAATTGGACATAATATTTTGGACCACTCTTCCTTTGAATTTTGGACCAATCGTCCTTTGCAAACTGTTACAGTTGTCTCTTATTGGAAGGGCGCCTTTTCCCAACAGCAATTTTAAGATCTCTGCACAGGTGTTCAATGGGATTTATATCTGGATTCATTGCTGGCCACTTCAGAACTCTCTAGAGCTTTGTTGCCGTCCATTTCTGGGTGCTTTTTGACGTATGTTTGGGTAATTGTCCTGCTGGAAGATCTAAGATCTTGGACGCAAGCCCAGCTTTCTGACACTGGGTTTTACAGTTCGACCTAAAATCCTTTAATTCTCAGATTTTATGATGCCTTGCACACATTCAAGGCACCCAGTGTCCGAGGCAGCAAAACAACCCCAAAACATCATTGAACCTCCACCATATTTCACTGTAGGTACTGTGTTCTTTTCATTGTAGGCCTCATTCCATTTTCAGTAGAGTGATGTGCTTTACCAAAAAGCGCTATCTTGGTCTCATCTGTCCACAAGACATTTTCCCAGAAGGATTTTGGCTCACTCAAGTACATTTTGGCAAACTGTAGTCTTGCTTTTTTATGTCTCCTGGGTCTCCTGCCATTTGTCGGTGGATAGTTCGGGCTGACACTGATGCTCCCTGAGCCTGCAGGACAGCTTGAATATCTTTGGAACTTGTTTGGGGCTGCTTATCCACCAAACGGACTATCCTGCGTTGCAACCTTTCATCAATTTTTCTATATCGTCTACGCCCAGGGAGATTAGCTACAGTGCTATGGGTTGCAAATTTCTTGATAATGTTGTGCACTGTGGACAAAGGAAAATCTAGATCTCTGGAGGTGGACTTGCAACCTTAAGATTATTGATATTTTTTCTCAATTTTGGTTCTCAAGTCCTCAGACAGGTCTCTTCTCCTCTTTCAATTGTCCATGCTTAGTGTGGCACACACAGACACACAATGCGAAGACTAAGTTAACTTTCCTCCTTTTTATCTGCTCTCAGGTGTGATTTTTAATTTGCCCACACCTGTTATTTGCCCTAGGTGAGTTTAAAGGAGCATCACATTCAGTGCTGCGTAATATGTTGGTGCTTTATAAGTACAATAAATACTGGTAAATAAGATCACATGCTTGAAACAATCTTGAGAGGGTGCTAATAATTTTGTCCAGCGCATCTTTTTTTGGAGTTTTGTTTGACATTATGTCCAATTTTCTGTTTTGTTCCAATGCACACAAAGGGAATAAACATTTTTTATAGGAAAACATGTGTTACTGCAATACTTTTCTGTGAGAAATACTTGATATTCTGGAAACATTTCTGGGGTGCCAACAATTTCAGCCATGACTGCATGTTATTAATAGGATCCATTCACATATATCTAGAAACACAAAATCCTGACCTGCATTTATAGTAAAAATGCATCAGACCACCAGAGCAAATACTGTACTGTCCACTCAGGCTGGCAGTTGGAGATCCAGCTCTACTGTGGACCGAGCCTTAGTAAGGCAGAACTTTAGAATTACCATATTTTTCGGCATATAAGCTCCGGACATAAGATAAACCTAGGTTTAGAGGGCAAAAAGTATACAAAACCTGGTGCGTCCATGGTCCAGGATCATCTTGTAGATGTTCTCCCCCAATTATTGCGTCCCTCTTGTACCTCATATGTCCTCCATGTGTCCCCATGTGCCTCCTTCTGTCCCCCATGTGTGGTGTCCTCTGCTCCCCAATGTGTGTCCTTCCGTCCTCCATGTATCCTCTCTGCTCCCCGTGTATAGGTATAAGTAGCGTCAGCACGGCTCACCTCATCCATCGGCTCCTGAGGCGATGAGAGACCTCTACTCTCCCTCACTGCTCCCCCACTGCTGGCTTCTGATGATGACATGATCAGCAGAAGCTGGCTCTAGGGGAGCAGTGAGGAAGAGGAGAAGTCTCTGATTGTCACTGGAGCCGATGGATGAGGTGAGCAGTGTTGTCCCTGCCTATAACTATACATGGGGAGCAGTGGGACAAAACAGGGAGTTTCCGACATCGCAACGGGTCAGTCATTCGTATTAGTGGGCATTCATAAGTATTTGGCATATAAGGCAGTTCATTTTTCTATCTATCTTTGGGGAAGGGGGGGGGGGGGGGGAGTGTGTCCTATATGCCCAAAAATACAGTAGTTTTTAGTTTCTGAGTCCAAGTCTGCAGTAAGCAACAATGAAGTGGTATACAACAGGTGTTTCCAAATGCAATATAAAGCAGGAAAAAAGCAACAAGCTCTGTTCACATGCTTTCCAGTATGCTCAGAAAGGCTTGCGTGGACCAATACACTGCTGTTTAATAAGGTGCAATGAACCCTAGCATCAGCAGCTGGGAGAGAACACCACCTGCTCAGGAATGGATGCATCAAGTGCACATGATTCAGAAGAGGCTCTGGTGCTGCCCAAGCATTTGTGCATACAAAATCTTTTTCATATATTATAGCAATGAAAAGGTGCTAACAGGCAAAAAGAGCAGCCGTTTCACATTTCTTTCATCTGTGAGCAGTCTGCCAAAAGACTGACGTGAGCTCAAGTCCTAATGGAAACCTGAATTGAGAGAAGTATGGAAGGATGAATTGCTGACTGTTTATAAAATACCGCAGGATTTTGTGCTGCTCTTCTGCTTGATACTGATACTGCCTGATATAGTGCTGATACTGCCAGTGTCACTGATCCAGAACAAGTATGCAAATGAGGTGTTTTGACTCTTAAATGACTTCACCAGGACAGGATTTCTTTTAAGTGTCTGCTACTAGGAGGCAAATGTTTGTGGCCCTTGTCTGGAAAATTGCAAGCATTGTAAAAATTTGAGGAAGATTAAAAATTAAACAAAAAAAATCTTGCTGCAGGTGCATGTATATGTAATGACACCACTGCTAATTCACTAAATGTATGACCACTTCACAATGTTCTGATACCACCCCTATGATATCTGCACACTTTTTTTCACCTCTTGCAAACAATTTTTAAAATATTCCATCCAGGTTTGCTGAATCCCTTAGTTTCTTCAATACTTTTCTGCTTTCGTAAATAAACCCCAATGGCTCTTTAGCAGTGTAACAAAATGTGTAAGCATATGAAGCAGTGGCGTACCTAGGGCATTTGGCACCCGGTGCTGGGTATTAAAAGACACCCCCCCTAAAAAAATGGGCGTGGCCACAACCTGCAGCAGGCTTTGCGGCAAAAATGGGCGTGGTCATGACCGGATGAGGGCGGAGCTAAGTGTAATTTAAAGTATTAGCTAGTATAGTTGCCCCAGTATAGCTAGTATAGTTGCCCCCAGTATAGCTAGTAGTTTCCCCCAGTATAGCTGCCCCCAGTGAAGCTAGTATAGTTGCCCCCAGTGAAACTAGTTGCCCCAATTAAGTTAGTATAGTTGCCCCCAGTATAGCTAGCTTAGTTGCCCCCAGTATAGCTAGTATAGTTGCCCACAGTATAGCTAGTATAGTTACCCCCAGTATAGCTGCCCCCAGTATAGCTAGTATAGTTGCCCCCAGTATAGCTGGTATAGTTGCCCCCAGTATAGCTGGCCTGGTATAGCTGCCCCCCAGTATAGCTAGTTAGTTGCCCCCAGTATAGCTAGTTTAGTTGCCCCCAGTATAGCTAGTATAGCTGCCCCAGTATAGTTGCCCCCAGTATAACTGGTATAGTTGCCCCCAGTATAGCTGGTATAGTTGCCCCCAGTATAGCTAGTTTAGTTGCCCCCAGTATAGTTGCCCCCAGTATAGCTAGTTTAGTTGCCCCCAGTATAGCTGCCCCCAGTATAGCTGCCCCCAGTATAGATGCCCCAGGAGGGGGAAGCAGCGCTAGAAGGAGGGGCAGTGGCGGCAACGGTGCTTCCGCTAATCAGGAAGCACAGTGGGCGGCTTTGAAGGCGGAGATCTGTGACGACATGACGCTTGGAACGCGGAAGTGGTGAGTAATTCTGTGCATGTCTCCCCGCCGCCAAGCCCGCACTTGCCACCGCTACTCTATGGAGGGGGAGAGAGGCAGAAGGAGGGGTCCCAGGTGAGGGAGGGGGGGATATTTCCCCCCTCCCCACCGCTGCCGCCACTGCCCCTCCTTCTAGCGCTGCTTCCCCCTCCTGCTCTGCTGCTGTGGGGGGTCATGGCGACAACGCCCTAGCAGTTATCACCATGGTGATATAATTATGATAACTGTAAAACAGCTCTGAAGAGTTATTAAAGACAGGAGCTTAGTGAATTGAGGCCATTAACATAGCAGTGACACTGCTAACCAGTACCACTCTACAGGAAAGAAGCAAAAAAAAAAATTAGTATATTTTAGCTTAGCATTACACGTTACCTTGCTATGAGCATACACCACTGAGCCCAACAATTTCCAGGTGCCTCCCCTTCGGTCCATGCGTACCATGCGCAGGATTTGCAGGAATCGCATACTACGCAGAGCTGAGGTTGCAAAGATGTTACCCTGAGTTCCAGCTGCAATAACTGCCAACGAGGCAACCAGGACAATAAAATCTATAAAAGACAAGAAGACAATTCAGTTGGAAATAACCTCCTACCATAAGAGTTGGGTAATAGCAAAATATTGACCACTGGAAACAGTAAATCTTGTGACATAGTCATACAGTTTCCACTTGGATTATATTTAATCTGTTGTAGTCTTTGAGAACTAACTAATCAGCTAGTCACATAAATACAGTGCAATACAACCACCAAAGTTGGTGAAAAAATGTGCGTTTTTCAATCATCAAAGGATTCCAAAAATAGTTTATGACCAGTCAACTTTAAAGAGGAACTCCAGTGAAAATAATGTAATAAAAAAAAGTGCTTCATTTTTACCATAATTATGTATACATGATTTAGTCAGTGTTTGCTCATTGTAAAATCTTTCCTCTCCCTGATTCACATTCTGACATGTATTACATGGTGACATTTTTACTGTGGGCAGGTTATGTAGCTGTTTCTAGCTGTTCTGGCCTTGCAGACAGCTATAAACAGCCATTTCCTGCCTGTGAACCTTGTTACATTGTGGCAGTTTGCCCAGAGTACCATACGGTACCAGAGCCTCTTGTGGGAGGGGTTTCAGCACAAAATCAGTCATACAGCGCCCCCTGATGGTGTGTTTGTGAAAATCATTCTATTTCTCATGTAAAAGGGGGTATCAGCTACTGATTGGGATAAAGTTAAATTCTTGGTCGGAGTTTCTCTTTAACTGTACTGATCAATCTTTCCAGTTTTCAGAAGCTAGGACAACACAATACTGTAGGTCATTATTTTGCCTTTTAAAAGGATATACAATAGAATGCTATTATTGCATTCTAATGTAATCAAACTTACCCTTTCAATTAAAATACTAAGGGACATATTTAATTAACCTTTTCTCCTAAGTTTTCTCCTAGGTGATATTTTCACACGTTATGAAGAAAATTCCTTTTAGGACACCAGCAAGCAATAAAATACTGAGAATAATTTTAAGAGTACTTTTTTCACCCATTTTTTCATAGTTTTTCCAATTGCAGAGTGCTAAAAAGTTATTTTAAATGGAAAATGAAAAATTATCTCCTAGGAGAAAACTTAGATAAAAAGTAAATTGAATAATGGCCTATATTAAAACTATTCTTGTATTTTTAGTTTGGGTCCACTTTAACTTTAAGATAAACCTGTCATTTTTTCATACATGTGGAAAACAAATCACACTTTACCAATAGATCTTTAGTTACAATTGGCAATAAGTCAATATTAAAATTTGGGCCCTTATTGATCAATTGGGTCTATGAGAGATAGGAAAAGAAGGTGTTCTTCCATCTTCTGCCATCTTCTCTTCAGATGGTAATTATTCCCTAGATTTTCCACTCCCACGACCCTTTTCCACTAGCAATCGCAAAAAAAAAAAAAAAATCACAAACACAAGCGATTATTTCATAAATTTTGTTACGTAATTGCGATTTTGCATTAAACATTGAGGCACAATTGCAAGTAAAATCGCTCCAAAAAAGCTACTGCGATTTACAGAAAATCAAATCACTATAATGGAAAATACTTTTCATGAGCCCTATGTTAAAGTAGCAACTCTAGCAATTTAAAAATAGCTCGCGTTTTGCGATTTTAAGCAAATTGCTCGGGCCCTCACCCTTCTCATATTTCCTGCCTCTATCTGCTTTGCTCTTGCACACCAGAATGATTTCTTTGACGTGAAGTAAAAAGTGGGTTGTGGAGAATGTGTGTGATAAACTGCAGATAGTAGTAATTATGGGTAATTAATTACCCAAGAGGGTCTTTGAAGTCTTGAAGTCAGTGAGGAAGCATTTTTATAGTAAAACTGTCCATCTCCAGTACAAGGCTGGTTAGCAATGTATTGAAACCAAAATGGTATGGAAAGCCCCCTACAGCGCTGGGGAGGCATGTGGTATTGAAATAATAGTGTGGGGCCCATTTATTATTACTATTGTTCCACTTAGACCCTCCTTAATCAGACTTGCATTCTGGGTTGCCAGAAAAGGGAGGGCAGGAAGTGTGCATCCGCAACCTTTCCTGTACCAAACAAATCCATATGCTTTTCAATTTTTGGTGGTACCCTGAAAAGTGGGCAGCAGAGCTTCTCCCTCAAAAGAACCTTTGTCCTCAATGTTGAGGACACAAGGGCCCTGTCCCCATCTCTGTGTGCTCCAAGGAGTTGGTTGTAATGATATGATAAGGAATTATGGTGGGATCTGGAAGCCCCCCAAGTCAGCCAAATATCCTTCCCCACCTAGAAGAATTAGTACAAGAATTTATTAGTACCCCTCACTCATTCTCTTGAATTTCAGCCAGGCCATTCTGAAAGCAATTCCCTCTCATTTCTATAGTTATCATCACACTGCATACGTTAGCATTCTCATAGCTGTAGCAGCGTCTGGGTCACAGTTAAGTAGCACATGATTGAAGAAGTCGGCTCAACAAGTATGCTGCAAAGTGGAGCAAATTTACATGGGAGTGTGTTGCAAGTGTGAAAAAGTTGTAAACTGTAAAGCTGCAGTTCTCTAGACCAGGGCTTCCGAACCCTTTCTTTAACTACCACCAATAGTGCATGTTTTGTGGAAATCCACAGAGGTAGTTGATCAGCTCTGCTGAAACACTAATTACCTCACCTATGCATGTTTGTGGTTTTCTGTAAAACATGCACTGTTGGTGGTACTTGAGGACAGGGTTGGGAAGCCCTGCTCTAGACCATGGAGACAAGTATAATTTATATTTTTACACTTGTCCACCCAATCAAGATCCAGAGTTCTTCTTTAAATATGCCTCCACATGCACGTCTGGAAACAGCCTTTATGTTTACACACCAAATAGTAACATTTAGTTGGATCCTTTCAGTAAAACTCCATGTCCTCACTAACACCTGCAGTATAAATAGGCCAAGCACATTTTAAAAATACTGTATTCCCAGTTGATTTCTGTAAAATATAGCTCTTGTTGTTGCTGCATTCGTTACATAATCCAGTTATAAACTGAAATTTTAAGCATTTGTAGACTAAACACTTGATCTTGAAATGTGAAATTCTATACTATCCTTCTCAAACGTCTATCTTCATAAAACAGAAAAGTGAAATGATTAACTTGTTAAAATTTATATTTATTAAAGGGGCACTGTGGCGAAACATTGTAAAATTTAAAATATGTGCAAACATAAACAAATAAGAAACACATGTTTTTTCCAGAGTAAAATGAGTCATAAATTACTTTTCTCCTATGTTGCTGTCACTTACAGTAGGCAATAGAAATCTGACATAAGTGACAGGTTTTGGACTAGTCCATCTCTTCATAGGTGATTCTCAGCAAGTCTTTTATTCTTTATAAAGATATTAGCTAAAAAGGATTTAAACAATGATGCTGGCCAGCTTCCCTGCTCGCTACACAGTTTTTAGCAGTTGGAAAGAGCAACTGCCATTAACTAAGTGCTTTTGAAATTAAACAAATCCCTGAGAATACCCTATGAAGAGATAGACTAGTCCAAAACCTGTCACTTCTGTGAGATTTCTTTTACCTACTGTAAGTGACAGCAACATAGGACAAAAGTAATGTATGGCTCATTTTACTCTGGAAAAAAATGTACTTCTTATTTGTATATGTTTGCACATATTTTAAATTTTACAATTTTTCACCAAAGTTCCCCTTTAATTTCCTTGTCTAACTGTGCAGGTAGTACAATTTTCTAAAGTATCCTAACAAAGCACAATAACATACCAAGAACAACATACTAATATCTAAGTGGTAGGAATGGTAACATCCTCTGACAGACTTTGTCGTTTGTGTTCCCTTCACATCTAGGGCTTGATTCACTAACCCGTGATAACTCATATCACGGCTGCGCTAGCGTTTTCACACGCATTTTCATAATTTACAATTGCACGCAAAAACACATAAACGCGCACAAAACGCAGAAATGCACGTGAAAAAGCTAGCACGGCCGTGATATGAGTTATCACGGTTTAGTGAATCAAGCCTCATGTTTGAGTGTTTTGCGGTAATCTGAGCCTAACATTTCCTCTTTCTGAAGTACTAGGAAACAGGTGCACTTCTAAAAACTTGTGGTGGATTCACTATAAAAACATACAAAAAATAGGATTGTAAGTCTGTATTGGCATAGCTATGCATTAAAGTGATTTGGTACTGCTTAACTCTTACTAAGTTTGGCTGAAGGCAGTATAGTCACTGTCACTATCTGGGCTTCAACAGATCCTTAAATGTACAAGTCTCAGTCACACACCAGACCCAACAATGCAGAGGCCAGACACTGGTCACATGAGGTATGGGCATGGCCAGAGGTTGAGTCTGGTGTCAGATTTTCACCTGATTGTGACGGTCCACTGAAACTCAAGAAAGCCCTTTCGATTAAAGGGTAAGTCCTGTGTTGTTATTTTAATTATCTAGTACAAATTCATCTTATCATTTTTTAAGATGTTTGCCAGAGTTTTCATCAGTGTAAAAGAGTCCCTGGAAACCTCCATATATAATTTGTGCCTTAAATCATCATTTCTGCCAGTATGGAAATGGGGCTATGGGCTGAGATTAGCATCTCATGTATCCTTCCTGTCTGGATGTGTTGTATTGTTCTATTGGTTAATAAGTAGTCCATGCATGACACCACTGATAATATGGAAAAGGACCTTTCATAGGAAGTAGTGCCATGTGTAGATGTGTAGTGCAGACCTGTGCCATTTACAAATCGGCACACGACTTTGTCCCTGGTTCTCATTTTACTATGCAGTTTGTTTCAGGGCTGTGGAGTCGGAGTCGTGGAGTTGGAGCAATTTTGGGTGCCTGGAGTCGGAAAAAAATGCACCGACTCCGACTCCTAATGAATTTGTAACTAATTAAAATAGAAAATATAATAAAATGTTCTATTTCTCAGATAATAGTCATTAAAAATAATGTATATATACAGTATATATACAGTAATAGCTGTGTTCAGTCCACAAAAATGAAATAAACCAATCAAAATTAGTTACTTGTGCTGCTTCAATAAAGCAGTCCCCGTATTTTTAAAGTCAGATATACACATCTAATTGTGACTGTACAGTATATATGATGTGTACGCAGGAATCTGTCATATATACGAAATAACATCTATGCTGTAAGTATAAAGCCTGATGTGTAGCCGTGTCACTAATAGAGATGGTCAATGAGATAGAAATAATTCTGCGTTGATTCTGCTTTGTGCAAATGTCTTTGCTCATGAAATCAAATAATTTGATATGTTGTTAAAATTTGGTTTGGTGACTACAAATTAAAGGGTACCTGAGACGGATGAAAAGAAAAGTGTTATACATACCTGGGTCTTCTTCCAAATCCCTTCAGGCTAATCAGTCTCTCGCTGTCCTCCTCCGCCACCTGGATCTTCTGCTATGAGTCCAGGTAATTCAGCCAGTCAGCGCAGTCCGGCCGAGTGCCGCTTCCACAGCCAGGAGCCTTCTGCACCTGCGCAATAGTGCTGCGCAGGTGTATTACGCTCCCGGCGGCGGAGTGTGTGCATGCGCACTACGCCCGACTGGCTCAAGTACCTGGACTCATAGCAGAAGATCCAGGTGGCAGAGGTGGACAGCGAGGGACTGATTAGCCTGAAGGGGGCTGGAGGAAGCCCCAGGTATGTATAAAACTTTAATTTCATCTGTCTCAGGTTTACTTTGTTACACAGTAGTACTATACTCTACATATGCACTCCCCACAGAGCTGCAGGGAATCCACTGAGAATGTTGTGCACATTGAACACAGAAGGGTTGTCTATCACCCATAAACCTGGTTCAGATTGTGCATGAAGAATGTGTAATAGAGGAAGAATCTCCTCATTCCCCTGCAGAGTACCTGCACATCATTCTTACATGTACCCACAGTTGCATTGCCTAGGGCCTGATCCATGTTCAGATGTGTAATAGAGGAAGAATCTCCTCATTCCCCTGCAGGGTACCTGCACATCATTCTTACATGTACCCACAGTTACATTGCCTAGGGCCTGATAGATGTTCTTTGTTCCGGTCTGTACCTTTTACAAGTACTCCTACCAGTTTTAGTCTAAAGGGAATAAATATAGTAGTCTACATATCCTTCTTACTTCAGTTGTCTTGTAAAATTCCTAATCGTTGGCAGTTAAAGAGAAACTCCAACCAAGAATTGAACTTTATCCCAATCAGTAGCTGATACCCCCTTTTACATGAGAAATAGAATGATTTTCACAAACAGACCATCAGGGGGCGCTGTGTGACTAATTTTGTGCTGAAACCCCTCCCACAAGAGGCTCTGAATACCGCGGTACTCTGGGCAAACTGCCACAATGTAACAATGTTCACAGACAGGAAATGGCTGTTTAAAGCTGTCTGTAACAGCCAGAGCAGCTAGAAACAGCTACATAACTTGCCCACAGTAACAATGTCACCATGTAATACATGTCAGAATGTGAATCTGGGAGAGGAAACATTTTACAATGAGCTAACACTGACTAAATCATTTATACATAATTATTGTAAAAATGAAGCACTGTAAGGCTTGGTGGTGTATTCTCCACAGTCAGCATGCAACGCATGAGCTGGCGTGGAGGAGGTACACACACTAGCACCAGGAAACAGGCTATCCCTAGTATAGTGGAGGGGAGGACTGACTCCAATAGGAGATTGTGGCGCACAGAGCCGGTGCAGATCTGACAGCCACAAACAATGCTTTCGTTATAACGTCTCAGCGCAAAGTAGCGCTGAGCGCATAAACCAGAACTGAGGAGATCAGGACAGGTAGACAGAATGAACGCTTGCTAGCTAGCGGCTACTTAGCGACAGCAAGCGTCCAAAACCAGACAGACTGGAATGAGGCAGCCAATGCGATGCGGCGATGGCGTGCCTCACAAAGACAGGACAGGACAGTCAGAAAATAGCAGGATTAAGATAGATGAACGTAACACAGATAAATATACAACAAGTATGTTTTCCTAGCGTATTACAATTACAGCTATCAATGAAACTATTTGTTACGTCTGACTAACATATGTATATATCGGCAATGAACCGATATATGACATAAGCAGGAACGCTGACTAGGAATGGAGTAACACAGGGAACAGGACTCAGAAGGATTCGCTATCTCTTCGCAGAGATGAACGCAATCCACAAACGGTAACAGAACAGGATTCAGAAGGATTCGTTATCTCTTCGCAGAGATGAACGCAATCCACAAACAGAACCAGGAGCAGGGTAACTACCTCAGCACGGGTGGTCACGGTACGCGCAACCTACCAAAACGTGCTGGAAAGCTGACTAACTGCACACAGGATATAAACAGTTCGTGTACGTATACATCAGCGACACTGATGTATTAACGTAACACAAATACAAGAAAAATAATAAACGTGCTGGTATGCATATATATTGGCAATGAACCAATATATGATGCAAAGACCAGCAAAGTATCTTTATAACAAGAAACACGATCGGGGGCTAAAGCGACAGCAAGACAGGCTTAAGCTGAAGCTATGAAAACCCAAGGAAACCCTGCAGGAAGCAGATCTTTATACTGAGGTCATCCAATGGGAGCAGACATGCAGATTCCCACACAGGTGAATGATAATCAGTCACAAGCTGACAGCAGGGAAAGACAGACAAATCTATGCAGCTTGCATGGAAATAGATCAGAACTGCCTGAGCTGCAGCACTACTACTTCCAGTAATAGCTGCTGCAGCAGCGATCATTACAAGCACTTTTTGTATTAAATTATTTTCACTGGAGTTCCTCTTTACGAGACGAATTTCACGTTACATACTGTTAATCAACAAAATTGTAATATGCAAATTAGAGGAGTCGGAGTCGAGGAGTCGGAGTCGATGGAATCTTAAACTGAGGAGTCGGAGTCGGTGGATTTTTGGACCGACTCCACAGCCCTGGTTTGTTTAACCTTTGTGTCTTTATATTATCAATTCATGCTGTAAAATACCTTGTATGCTTTTCTTGTCTGTGTCTCTTTGTATTGCTGTGTTTGCCATTAGAATCGGTGCCTAAATCTTTGCTTTTAGTGCAGTCTCTATCCTGAGTCCCGATCTCTTCTTTACCTTATCTATCTCACCTCTGTTCTGTTGTGTCTTTTGGCCTTCCCTAGCTAGGTCATTTCTACCACTTGAACACAAATGCTCTGTGTCTTTCCCACTGCGTAGTCTGCTCTTCTATGCCAAGATACTATTTATATGGTTTATCCTAAGGAATCTGAGCGGATACCACAGTGGCATGGCCAAAAAAGGTTGGAGTAGAGAGCATGTATACAATGGCTATCATTCATAAAAGTGTGTTCGGAAAAAAAATCCGTGCGGGAAAATACCGCATTCAGTATTTTAGACTTCTGTGTGCTCACTCATAAAAATGTTTACAGTTGCGATAGCAGTGCGGTATTTTCCCAAACTAGGCTGGCTCTAGGCAGGCAGTAGGCTTGCAGAAACATGAGAAGCTGCTGAGTTGATACATTTTCTCCTCCAGAGACAGCGTTAGAATAGAAGAGGCAGCCCCAGCTTCCCTTTAGATGTGCATTTTTTTTTAAATTGCCTCTGTTTGCCCTGAATCTGCGCTGTTTATTAGTCTTTCTAAACAATCTATTTAATTGCCACAACTTAGAAGAACTTCAAAAAAATGTTACACATGCAGGCTTTCTGATGCTGAAATATATCTGAAAACAGGTACTCAAAACACAGCCTGGGTATTCCGGGATGCCTTTTTTTGTTCTGCTCTCACTGCTGCTGCCTGGGAGGTCTGTCTCCATTAACTTAGCTGTTATCCGCATGCTGATCGGCTCTTCCAAGGGAGCAGTATTCTCCGTCCTGATACCGCCTGCTCTAATCTTTATGAATTGACATATGGTGACATGTGTGGAGATAAACACCGCACAAGGCTGTAATTTATCGCTCTGCTCGGGATTGTCAGCTTTTCATGCGGTACAGCTTTTATGAATGGACATTTTGCTAAGTGCTCAGTAAATTAAGCTGTTTTCAGCATTTCCGCATGCGGGAATGCTTTATGAATGATAGCCAATGTATTTGGACCTAGCTAGAGCATGTGGAAGTTGTTTCTGTGCATTAGAAAAATTCTGTGCATCTATTCTATATGCATTAGAAAAGAAGGCTGTTTTGGCCAACTAGTTTTCACAATTGTCTCCTACATGCCTAATAATTTATATTTTGCTAAAGTTTTATTTTTAATTTCTCTTGTTCTCTTAATATATATACAGATTATTAGTAATGATTGGGCACATTCTTTATGTCAATCCCCACACAGACATGCATGCTCTGAGCATAAAAGATAGCCCCAGTGAGCATGGATGGTCCTAGTGAGTATGGATAGTCCTAGTGAGTATGGATAGTCCTAGTGAGAATGGATGGTCCTAGTGAGTATGGATAGTCCTAGTGAGCATGGATGGTCCTAGTGAGCATGGATGGTCCTGGTGAATATGGATAGTCCTAGTGAGTATGGATGGTCCTAGTGAGTATGGATGATCTTAGTAAGTATGGATAGTCCTAGTGAGTATTATGGATGGTCCTAGTGAATGTGGATAGTCCTAGTGAGCATGGATGGTCCTAGTGAGCATGGATGGTCCTGGTGAATATGGATAGTCCTAGTGAGTATGGATGGTCCTAGTGAGTATGGATAGTCCTAGTGAGTATGGAGGGTCCTAGTGAGTATGGATGATCTTAGTAAGTATGGATGGTCCTAGTGAGTATTATGGATGGTCCTAGTGAATATGGATAGTCCTAGTGAGCATGGATGATCCTAGTGAGTATGGATGATCCTAGTGAGTGTGGATAGTCCTAGTGAGTTTGGATGGTCCTGGTGAATATGGTTAGCCCTAGTGAGTTTGGATGGTCCTGGTGAGTATGGATAGCCCTAGTGAGCATGGATGGTCCTAGTGAGTATGGATAGTCCTAGTGAGTATGGATGATCTTAGTGAGTATGGGTAGTCCTAGTGAGTATGGATGGTCCTAGTGAGAATGGATAGTGCTAGTGAGTATGGATAGTCCTAGTGAGTATGGATGATCTTAGTGAGTATGGATAGTCTTAGTGAGTATTATGGATGGTCCTAGTGAATATGGATAGTCCTAGTGAGTATGGATGATCCTAGTGAGTGTGGATAGTCTTAGTGAGTTCAGATGGCCCTAGTGAGTATGGATAGTCTTAGTGAGTTTGGAGGGTCCTAGTGAGTGAGAAACTAACCACAGGAAGCTTCCCACTGCAGGGGAATACAATAGCAACTGGACAAATGAACCAGCATAGCTGAATTCTACACCATTGAGTTGGGTCAGGTGCAGAGGATAGGGATAACCTCCACAATAGGCACAAAATGGAAGTCTAATGCTGGGCATACACGGCTCGACGCAGGCTTATCAATCGAGCTGCTGATGGCTCGATTGATAATATCCGACATGTCCGATCACCGTGGGGATCGATTCCGCGGGCGGACAATAGCGGCGAATCGAGCAGAAGATAAAAAGCACCGGCGGGGACGAGCGGGAATCGATTCGGGTGCACGCGCGGACGAGCGGGGACGCGGCGGGAGTCGATCCGGCCGCCGTATCGACCCGTGTATGCCCAGCATAATTAACGTATGAGGCTTTATGGTGACCTAAATATTATTAATAATAATAATAATGTGCAAGACATTAAAAACAGTAAGCTTGTTTATTTTTAATAGTTTTTTTAAAACTATTTAAAAAAAAAGATGCCATATAGTCATGTAGAAATTTAGTCAGTTCAGCATGTGCAAATATTGATTGTACCGTGCAACCGCACATGGTCAATGAATGCTAAAACATTTCATTTTTTAAGTCTGCAACACCGTCAAATGAAGCCGTGCACAACGGAGTAAAAATGCTGCTTTCAGCATATTTAATGTGCTGTGTGTGATCAGGTGAAGAGCCCTGCAGGGACAAACGATCCCTATTCCATCTCAGGTGGCAGTTTCAAGGTAATTGGTCTAAGCACAGCACACCTTAAGTGACCTGAATCAATTGCATTTGTTTCAACCATTCTTTTGCAGATACAGCAAAGTAAATGGGAAAAATAATGTTTGTATTCCTATTTTTCTTTCCTGAAGAGAAACAAAACATTACTTACATGCATGGTCATCTGCAATGTGATCCTACTGAAGGGTGTATAACAGGTCATCTACTCATCTGAGCCTCAACATTAGCCCAGAATTCACACTGACCAGCAAATCCAAATGATTGTGAATCAGAGCAACGGAAAAATCCTCCTCTGAACACAGTACTAAGATATTAGCATTTGGGTCTTATGTATAGCATGTGTTTGATTAACCAGTTCAGGACCATAAGCTTACACCCTCCTAGTGACCAGGCTATTTTTTGTTATTTAGGCCACTGCAACTTTAAGGCCTCGCTGCAGGGCTGTACAACTCAGCACACAAGTGATTCCCTCCCCCCCTTTCTACCCACCAACAGAGATTCCTGTTGGTGGGGTCTGATCCCTGCAAGGTTGTTTATTTATTTTTTTATCTTTATTTTTATAAATACATTTTACCTTTTTTTTTTTTAAAGCGGTATTGTCACCATAAAAATAAAATTTCAACAGCAACTGTTGTGAGTGTATTAAGTGATTAAGATGCTAATCCTGCATTCCATTTTTTTTAGAAATATGACTGCTTTTATTTTGCAGCATAACGCTGCATTGGACTTATTGTCGCCGTCGCCGGGGGCTGGAATGCCTGGGGCTCTCCTACCTATAATTTATTCCTCATCTCCCCTCCTCCTAACCCACCCACTCCTCCTCTGCTTCCCACCCACCTCGCCCCTCTTCCCTGGTTGGCTGACACCGCATGTGACGTCTATACTAGACGCCACAAGTGTCAGCCACCGCTGTTATGGGAAGAAGAGCCGCTGATGCCTGCGGAGTGCCCGGAGCCCTCATCACCGCCGCTGCCTCCGCTCACCGCCGCTGCCGCCCGAATCCCCTGTCACCACCGCTGCCTGGAGAGGAAGCCCGCCGAAGAGGACACCTGCACCGCTACTGCCCGCGCCGCTTCTGCCCGGATCGCCTGTCACCGCCGCTGCCCCCGGATCGCCTATCACCGCCACCCGGAGGCCATTTCGCCGCAAGAAGAGGATCGCCGCTTCCGTCAGGAGAGGTAAAAGTACTACCTTGCCCCCCTGCCTCTCCTCTCTGCACTCTTCCTACCCCCTGGCTGCATAGACTTGGCACATATACCCCCTGGCTGCATAGACTGGGCACATATACCCCCTGGCTGCATAGACTGGGCACAAATACCCCCTGGCTGCATAGACTGGGCACATATACCCCCTGGCTGCATATAATGGGCACATATACCCCCTGGCTGCATAGACTGGGCACATATACCCCCTGGCTGCATATAATAGGCACATATACCCCCTGGCTGCATATAATGGGCACATATACCCCCTGGCTGCATATAATGGGCACATACACCCCCTGGCTGCATAGACTGGGCACATATACCCCCTGGCTGCATAGACTGGGCACATATACCCCCTGGCTGCATAGACTGGGCACATATACCCCCCCTGGCTGCATAGACTGGGCACATATACCCCCCCTGGCTGCATAGACTGGGCACATATACCCCCTGGCTGCATAGACTGGGCACATATACCCCCTGGCTGCATATATTGGGCACATATACCCCCTGGCTGCATATATTGGGCACATATACCCCCTGGCTGCATATAATGGGCACATATACCCCCTGGCTGCATATAATGGGCACATAAACCCCCTGGCTGCATATAATGGGCACATATACCCCCTGGCTGCATATAATGGGCACATATACCCCCTGGCTGCATATAATGGGCACATATACCCCCTGGCTGCATAGACTGGGCACATATACCCCCTGGCTGCATAGACTGGGCACATATACCCCCTGGCTGCATAGACTGGGCACATATACCCCCTGGCTGCATAGACTGGGCACATATACCCTCTGGCTGCATAGACTGGGCACATATACCCCCTGGCTGCATATACCCCCTGGTTGCATATAATGGGCACATATACCCCCTGGCTGCATAGAATGGGCACATATACCCCCTGGCTGCATAGACTGGGCACATATACCCCCTGGCTGCATAGACTGGGCACATATACCCCCTGGCTGCATAGACTGGGCACATATTCCCCCCCTGGCTGCATAGACTGGGCACATATTCCCCCCCCCTGGCTGCATAGACTGGGCACATATACCCCCCCTGGCTGCATAGACTGGGCACATATACCCCCCCCCGGCTGCATAGACTGGGCACATATACCCCCCCTGGCTGCATAGACTGGGCACATATAAGGGAAGCCTGCGGGGAGAAGAGGAGCCGCCGGAGCTGTAAGGTAAAGCTCACACACACTCAATCTCTTACTCTCACACTCTGACTCTCACTCCCTCACACACTCTCACTCTCACACACTCAATCTCACACTGTGACTCTCCCTCCCTCATACTCTCTCCCTCACACTCTCTCACTCGCACTGTCGCACACTCACTCACACTGAAACTCACTCTCACATTTACTTTCACTCTCACTGCAGGGAGCAGAGGAGCCGACGGTGGGAAGCCTGCGGGGAGCAGAGGAGCCGACAGTGGGAAGCCTGAGGGGAGAAGAGGAGCCGACGGTGGGAAGCCTGAGGGGAGAAGAGGAGCCGCCGGTGGAAAGCCTGAGGGGAGAAGAGGAGCCGCCAGAGGGAAGCCTGTGGGGAGAAGAGGAGCTGTAAGGTAAGGGTCACCCTCACACTGACTCACTCTCACACTCTGATTCTCACTCCCTCTCTCACACACACACTCACTCCCTCTCTCACACACACACTCACTCCCTCTCTCACAAACACACTCACTCCTTCTCTCACACACACACTCACTCCCTCTCTCTCACACACACACACTCACTCCCTCTCTCACACACACTCACTCCCTCTCTCTCACACACACACACTCCCTCTCTCACACACACACTCCCTCTCTCTCTCTCACACACACACACACACACACACACTCCCTCTCTCTCACACACACACACACACTACCTCTCTCACACACACACACACACACACACACACACACACACACACACACACACACACACACACTCCCTCTCTCTCACACACACACACACACACACACACACACACACACACACACACACTCCTTCTCTCACACACACACACTCACTCCCTCTCACACACTCACTCACTCCCTCCCTCTCACACACACACTCACTCCCGATGGTGGGAAGCCTGCGGGGAGCAGAGGAGCTGTAAGGTAAGGGTCACCCTCACACTGACTCACACACTCACACTCTCTCTCACTCACACTCTGACTCTCACTCCCTCACACACAATCACTCCCTCACACTCACACACACTCACTCACTCCCTCTCTCACACACACTCACTCCCACACACACATACACTCACTCACACTCCCTCACTCTCACACTCACTCACCCTCTCACACTCACTCACCCTCTCACACTCACTCACCCTCTCTCACTCACACACACACACACTCTCACACTCACTCACTCTCACACTCTCTCTCTCTCACACACACTCACGCACACACACTCACGCACACACACACACACTCTCTCATGCCTATACTTATACTGGGGGAACCTACCCGCCTACACTTATACTGGGGGGACCTACCCACCTACACTTATACTGGGGGGACCTACCCACCTACACTTATACTGGGGGGACCTACCCGCCTACACTTATACTGGGGGGACCTACCCGCCTACACTTATACTGTGGGGACCTACCCGCCTACACTCATACTGGGGGGACCATCCTGCCTACACTCATACTGGGGGGACCATCCTGCCTACACTCATACTGGGGGGACCATCCTGCCTACACTCATACTGGGAGGACCTACCTACCTACACTCATACTGGGGGGACCTACCTACCCCTACACTCATACTGGGGGGACCTACCTACCCCTACACTCATACTGGGGGGACCTACCTACCCCTACACTCATACTGGGGGGACTTACCTGCCTATACTTATACTGGGGGGACTTACCTGCCTATACTTATACTGGGGGGACTTACCTGCCTATACTTATACTGGGGGGACTTACCTGCCTATACTTATACTGGGGGGACTTACCTGCCTATACTTATACTGGGGAATCCTACCTGCCTACACCTATACTGGGGAATCCTACCTGCCTACACCTATACTGGGGAATCCTACCTGCCTACACCTATACTGGGGGGACCTACCTGCCTACACTCATACTGGGGGGACCTACCTGCCTACACTCATACTGGGGGGACCTACCTGCCTACACTCATACTGGGGGGACCATCCTGCCTACACTCATACTGGGAGGACCTACCTACCTACACTCATACTGGGGGGACCTACCTACCCCTACACTCATACTGGGGGGACCTACCTACCCCTACACTCATACTGGGGGGACCTACCTACCCCTACACTCATACTGGGGGGACTTACCTGCCTATACTTATACTGGGGAGACTTACCTGCCTATACTTATACTGGGGGGACTTACCTGCCTATACTTATACTGGGGGGACTTACCTGCCTATACTTATACTGGGGAATCCTACCTGCCTACACCTATACTGGGGAATCCTACCTGCCTACACCTATACTGGGGAATCTTACCTGCCTACACCTATATTGGGGGGACCTACCTGCCAACACTCATACTGGGGGGACCTACCTACCTACACTCATACTGGGGGGACCTACCTGCCTACACTCATACTGGGGGGACCTACCTGCCTATACTGGGAAAATCTACCTGCCTATACCTATACTGGGAAAATCCCACTTGGCTACACTTATACTGGGGGAAACTACCTGGCTACACTCATACTGGGGGCTATACTTCTAATGGGGGGACCTACTGGCTATACCTATACTGGGGGAATCTACTTGCTGTACCTATACTGACCTCCCATCTCCTCTGCCTGACGCTGACCTCCCATCTCCTCTGCCTGACGCTGACCTCCCATCTCCTCTGCCTGACGCTGACCTCCCATCTCCTCTGCCTAACACTAGCCAAGGGCAGTAGGAAGCCCCGGGTAAGAAAAGTTCTACATACCCCCCCCCCCCCCCCCCTCGGCTGCTTCCCATAATCCTTTTCAAATATTTATAACTGTCAGTAAGGTCTAACAGTAATCCTGTCTCTTATAGAGGAAAAAAAAAAGTGGAGGACAGTTATGTATGTATTTTAGAGTATGGAGGGGGAAAAAGTTGAATGTCGGCAGCAGTGGACATTAGCACCGGTCACATTGGAGGGGTCACAGAGCAAGACCAGCATCGGAAGGGGACAGTGTGGCGGCACAGGAACTAAGTGCACCGGTGCGGACACTGAGATGCCTGGGCACTGAAGAAAACACGGACACCGGTGGACGCAGCCACCTTAGGATTTGATTAGGTTGGATGAGGATAAAAAGTGACTTCTTGCTTCATGGTAGATTTTGTGGATACAAACTCTTGCGCAAAATCCTCATGTTGTAGTTAAATGTCTCCTTGTTCCCATGAAAATGTAAATGTTTTGTAATTTATTTATTTTTTTTACTTTGTACTTAATGTAAAAACTTTTGTGCTGAAATATTTTTCTAATAAATTTTATTTCTTACACAACCTGTAAAAACAGGAAAACTATGTCGTCAATGAACAATAATTAACTTTGTAAAATTGGACACTGACTTTGAAAGCATATACCTTTGGTTTCATGCAACAACTGTTTAATGCTTGTTATACAGCAAATGTAGGTGATGATGTGCAGCCAGAGGTAGGGTTGGGTATCCCTGGCTACCTATGCTGCGGCCATCTAATACTGGCGACCTATGCTGCGGCCTCCTACTACTGGCTACACCTATTCCTGGCTACCTATGCTGCAGCCACCTAATACTGGCTACCTATGCTGCGGCCTCCTACTGGCTACACCTATCCCTGTCTACCTATGCTGCGGCCACCTATTACTAGCTACACCTATCCCTGGCTACCTATGCTGCGGCCTCCTACTGGCTACACCTATCCCTGTCTACCTATGCTGCGGCCACCTATTACTAGCTTCACCTATCCCTGTCTACCTATGCTGTGGCCACCTACTACTGGCTACACCTATCCCTGGCTACCTATGCTGTGGCCTACTACTGGCTACACCAGGGGTGCCCAATAGGTTGATCGCGATCTACCGGTAGATCGCGACCGCCTATTTGGTAGATCGCGTCATGTAACATTTTGCAGCTGTCAGAATCTACCTACACTATACCTGGCTAACTATACTGAAGGCACCCACACCTAACTACACTATACCTGGCTAACTATACTGAAGGTTCCTGCACCTAATTACACTATACCTGGCTAACTATACTGAAGGCACCCACACCTAACTACACTATACCTGGCTAACTATACTGAAGGTTCCTGCACCTAACTACACTATACCTGGCTAACTATACTGAAGATCCCTGCACCTAACTATACTATACCTGGCTAACTATACTGAAGGCACCCACACCTAACTACACTATACCTGGCTAACTATACTGAAGGCCCCTGACCTAACTACACTATACCTGGCTAACTATACTGAAGGCCCCTATACCTATCTACCTATACTGAAGATACGTATACCTGCTACCTAAATGTTGGTAGATCTCCTGGACTCTGCAAATTTTAAAGTAGCTGGCGAGCCGAAAAAGTGTGGGCACCACTGGGCTACACCTATCTCTGTCTACCTATGCTGCGACCACCTATTACTAGCTACACCTATCCCTGGCTACGTATGCTGTGGCCACCTACTACTGGCTACAACTATCCCCGGCTACCTATGCTGTGGCCACCTAATACTGGCTACACCTATCCCTGGCTATACCTAGCGCATGCTGTGCTGTGGAGAGGGGAGGGAGAAGCAGGAGTGCGTGCTGTGCTATGGAGAGAGGAGGGAGAAGCAGCAGCCTGTGCTGTGCTATGGAGAGGGGAGGGAGAAGCAGCAGCGCGTGCTGTGCTATGGAGAAGGGAGGGAGAAGCAGCAGCGCGTGCTGTGCTATGGAGAGAGGAGGGAGAAGCAGCAGCCTGTGCTGTGCTATGGAGAGGGGAGGGAGAAGCAGCAGCCTGTGCTGTGCTATGGAGAGGGGAGGGAGAAGCAGCAGCGCATGCTGTGCTATGGAGAGGGGAGGGAGAAGCAGGAGTGCGTGCTGTGCTATGCAGAGGGGAGGGAGAAGCAGCAGGGCTTGCTGTGCTATGGAGAGGGGAGGGAGAAGCAGCAGTGCGTACTATGGAGAGGAGAGGGAGAAGCAGCAGTGGGTGCTGTGCTATGGAGAGGGGAGGGAGAAGCAGCAGCGCATGCTGTGCTATGCAGAGGGGAGGGAGAAGCAGGAGTGCGTGCTGTGCTATGGAGAGGGGAGGGAGAAGCAGCAGCCTGTGCTGTGCTATGGAGAGGGGAGGGAGAAGCAGCAGCGCGTGCTGTGCTATGGAGAGGGGAGGGAGAAGCAGCAGCGCGTGCTGTGCTATGGAGAGGGGAGGGAGAAACAGCAGGGCGTGCTGTGCTATGGAGTGGGGAGGGAGAAGCAGCAGCGCGTGCTGTGCTATGTAGAGGGGAGGGAGAAGCAGCAGGGCGTGCTGTGCTATGGAGAGGGGAGGGAGAAGCAGCAGCGCGTGCTGTGCTATGGACAGGAGAGGGAGAAACAGCAGCCTGTGCTGTGCTATGGAGTGGGGAGGGAGAAGCAGCAGCGCGTGCTGTGCTATGTAGAGGGGAGGGAGAAGCAGCAGGGCGTGCTGTGCTATAGAGAGGGGAGGGAGAAGCAGCAGCGCGTGCTGTGCTATGGAGAGGGGAGGGAGAAGCAGCAGCCTGTGCTGTGCTATGGAGAGGGGAGGGAGAAGCAGCAGCGTGTGCTGTGCTATGGAGAGGGGAGGGAGAAGCAGCAGCGTGTGCTGTGCTATGGAGAGGGGAGGGAGAAGCAGCAGCCTGTGCTGTGCTATGAAGAGGGGAGGGAGAAACAGCAGGGCGTGCTGTGCTATGGATAGGGGAGGGAGAAGCAGCAGCGCGTGCTGTGCTATGGAGAGGAGAGGGAGAAGCAGCAGCCTGTGCTGTGCTATGGAGAGGGGAGGGAGAAGCAGCAGCGTGTGCTGTGCTATGGAGAGGGGAGGGAGAAGCAGCAGCCTGTGCTATGGGGAGGGAGAAGCAGCAGCGCGTGCTGTGCTATAGAGAGGGGAGGGAGAAGCAGCAGCGCGTGCTGTGCTATGGAGAGGGGAGGGAGAAACAGCAGGGCGTGCTGTGCTATGGAGAGGGGAGGGAGAAGCAGGAGTGTGTGCTGTGCTATGCAGAGGGGAGGGAGAAGCACTGACACACTCTCACTCACTCGCTCTCACTCACACACACTCTCACTCACACACTAAGCCGCGTTAGACTGTTTGCACATGCGCAGTAATGTTGGAGGAGGAGGTCTCCCCTTTGATGGGTTAATCACGAAAACAATGTACAATACCACTGAGCTTGTACCATGTGTGGCGTGAACAAAGATTCAATAAGATTTCTTAGTTCTGTTCTCAAAATGCCATCAAGATTACCATTCTTTCATTAGCATTGTTTCCAGGAGTAGAGCACACACACTTCCTGAAGGGACAGCTGAAATCCGATCTCTGAAGTGTGCTCTGAATTCACCCTGCTTTTGTGATGTAAACACAGCTGTACTGAGTCGCACAATGATGACATAAGACAGTGCAGTTCCTAGTATACACCTCAGTGGGAGTGTCTGAAGACTCTGAGAGGAGGGCAGGTAATGAATATACAATGAGCAAGAGAAGGGAGGGGGGAAAACAAGAGTCTGGGAGGATATGATGTCAGCTTAAGCTGGGGAAAATGGCCACTGCCTGGAACAGGATTTTCTGCTTTTCCTTTATAAAATTCTCAGGAATCATAACGTGGACAGTGCAATACATCTGATATATAAGTTGAACTAGTATTTATCTACTTAAATATGTGTTGTTGTTTTTTTAGGTTAGCATGGGTGTCGCTTTCTCTTTAATAAAAAGACCACCCTACCTCCCCCTGCCAGCCAATCACCGTGATCGGCTGTCATACGCATCAGCCTATGACAGCCGAGCACTCCTGTGGATCCAGAGGGGACAGCCATATCACACGGACGTCCTCAGTACATTGCTGCCGTAGATCGCAGCGCAGTACACTGTAAATAGATGGCTAGTTTCGCCGTCTAACAGTCTCCTAGCGGCGATCAGATGCGCGATCTCCTGCAAGACACGCCCCCAGGACTGCACACCAATTGGCGTTAGGCTGTCCTGGGGCTGCCGCCGCGCTCACGGCAATTGGCATGAGGCTGTCATTAAAAAGTTAAAGGAGAACTCTATAGGTAATTGCGATGGGTATTAACCTTTTTTGGAAATTGAAATCTACATCCTGCTGGTGGTTGTGTGGCTCTGAAAGGAAGTAGTTTCCATCTATTCACCGCAGCACACTCACGTGGTCCTTGCCATTTGCACCGTTGTTCCATCCCTGCACTTACTCGTTCTGCTATTACAGTGACAACAGAGCTTCCGCATCTACGTCAGGAGACTATTTCATTGGCTCCTGACCCTGCGAGTACTGTGAGCCAATCACAGTATACAGGGCACAATAGGGAAATGATGGCTCTGGGCCTTAAAGGATACATGAGCCAAATAAAAGAAAATCAGATTTACTTACCTGTGGCTTCCTCCAGCCCCTAGAAGCCTATGTGTCCCTCGCCAGAGCTTCGCTCTCTGCCAGTGACCTGGGGTCCCCTCCATTGCGGCCACTGACCTGGAATGGCCACGGGAGCAAGGCCACCAGCGACACATCCACTTATTCGCTCAAGCGCAGAAACCGCCAACATACTGCAACCTAAAGGTGGCCACACGCCATACAATAAAATGATCCAAATTTACGGCAATTCGATAAAAACAATTGTCCTTAAAAATCGAAAGCTTTATTTCTGCATTAGTTTGAGAAATCTGATCTAATTTCCTGTTTTTATTTGATAAAAGAAGATCAGGAGTGCTTTTTCTGATCAATTTTTATGAAAATTGTTTGTTATTTTTTCTGAGTTTACAATAATTTTTTTCATAATTGGGTAAAAACTGAACACACATGTGTGTTCAATGGCATGGCTGGTAGTGTTCTGCGCAGGCAGAGAAGTACTGCACCTGTGCAGAATGCTCCTGACCACAGGAGCGAGGCTGCTAGCGACGTGTCCTCCCACTAACGCATGCGCAGAAACTGCCAACCTAACCTGGTTAGGTTAGTGGCTGCTATCAGGGCCGGGACAACACAGAGGCCGGAGAGGCGGGAGCCTCTGAGTGGCAGGTCATCAGGTCAAGATGGGGCGCTTTCAAAGACATTCCAATCCTCAGACAGTTAAGGAAAAAAAAGTTTTTTTTTCCACTGTCCTGCGAGACACAGCTAAGGGAGGGGAGATAAAAAGCTCTTTGCACAGTTGTTCTGAAAGAGTGCACCTAATAAGGAGTCATACATAGTTTAGACAGTAAGATTGGTAGACAGTTCCTTGTTTTTTTAACTCTTCTTGGCTGACTTCTGTCAGTGATGTCATCCAGCTGCTCCCCCAGGAAGCCGCCCAGTCAAGCATGGCTGGCTGATGGAGAATGGAATTCTAACAGGGAAGGCAAAAGGTATTTACCGTATATACTCGCAAGCAAGCCGACCCGCATGTAAGCCGACCCCCCCACTTTTACCCCAAAAAACAGGAAAAAATGATTGACCCTCATATAAGCCGGGGGTAGGAAATGCTGGCCGCGTGATCCCCCCAGTATATCCCAGTATAGCTAGTATAGTGCCCAGTATGGGTAGGTAGTGCCTCAGTATAGCTAGTATAGTGCCCAGTATAGGTAGGTAGTGCTCAGTATAGCTAGTAAAATGCCCCAGTATAGCTAGTATAGTGCTCAGTATAGCTAGTATAGTGCTCAGTATAGTGCTCAGTATAGCTAGTATAGTGCTCAGTATAGCTAGTATAGTGCTCAGTATAGCTAGTATAGTGCTCAGTATAGCTAGTGAAGTGCCCCAGTTTAGCTAGTATAGTGCTCAGTATAGCCAGTATAGTGCTCAGTATAGCTAGTATAGTGCTCAGTATAGCCAGTATAGTGCCCCATTATAGCTAGTATAGTGCCCCATTATAGCTAGTATAGTGCCCCATTATAGCTAGTATAGTGCCCCAGTATAGCTTGTATAGTGCCCCAGTATAGTCAGTATAGTGCCCCAGTATAGTCAGTATAGTGCCCCAGTATAGTCAGTATAGTGCCCCAGTATAGCTTGTATAGTGCCCCAGTATAGCTTGTATAGTGCCCCAGTATAGCTAGTATAGTGCCCCATTATAGCTAGTATAGTGCCCCAGTATAGCTTGTATAGTGCCCCAGTATAGTCAGTATAGTGCCCCAGTATAGTCAGTATAGTGCCCCAGTATAGTAAGTATAGTGCCCCAGTATAGCTTGTATAGTGCCCCAGTATAGCTTGTATGGTGCCCCAGTATAGCTTGTATAGTGCCCCATATAGCTAGCATAGTGCCCCAGTATGGGTAGGTGGGTGGGTAGGTGCTGTCCCTCCCCGCTCCCCCCGCGGCCGCCGCTGCTATTACCTTAGGCGGCGCCGCTTCCTCTATCCCCGTCCTCCTCCGGTAACTAATTCACAGCAGCGCGCCCCTCGCTGCTGTGATGACGCAGGAAACCATAGAGAGCGGTTCCCATAGTAACGGCCACTCTCTATGGTTTCCTCCGTCATCACAGCAGCGAGGGGCGCGCTGCTGTGAATTAGTAGTTACCGGAGGAGGACGGGGATAGAGGAAGCGGCGCCACCTAAGGTAATAGCAGCGGCGGCGGCCGCGGGGGGAGCGGGGAGGGACAGCACCCACCCACCCACCCATGACTCGCAAGCAAGCCGACCCCCCAACTTTTGGCCCACTTTTGGGGGGTCAAAAATTCGGCTTGCTTGCGAGTATATACGGTATGTGAGAGAGAAGCCCTGCGCCCTTCCTCCTTCCTGAACCTGTACTCTGGAAGTGAGGGAGACAGGCTGTAAAGCCATTCAGCCTTCTGTGCTTCTCCCTACCCCCCTTCACTCCCAGTACTGATAAGGACGTGGACTTACAGAAATGACACTGCAGTGTCCTAATGCTGCCATGCTAGAGTATAGGCAGCCATACATCTAGAGATGATGGGCAGATTTCACCAAGAGACAAATCTCTCTCTTATCCAATCTGATTAGAGAGAGATCTGTCAGGTGCCCATACACCTCAGACCGATTCCCCATCGATTTTAGCATGACATCTCTTGGGAATCAGAGGAGTCCCCTGCTTCTGCTGCATCCGCCGCCACCCCCTAGTGTATAAATGTGCCCCCAGTGTGTATTTATACATAACCTGTCCTGTGTTGCCCACCGTGCTGTGCCCATACGTCTTCCGCTCCTCCATTTGCGCTTCACATGCCGCTGGCATTTAGCACACGTGACAACACACATCCGTCACACACTATATGCTGGTGGCATGTGAGCCACAAATGGAACAGAAGAAGCTGAAGACGGATGGGAACCGTGTGGTAAACGACACAGGACAGGTAATGTATAAATGCACACATTGGGGCACATTTATACATTTGGGGGAACAGCACCAGGAGTATTGTTGCATTAATCACTCGCACCACTTTACAAAGTACATAGTCGTGTCACTGACAGTCCTCTGATGAGCTCACTTTCTATTCTCTGCCATAGTCATAATCTAATCTTCTACCATGTTATTATTATGTATTTATAAATCACTGACATCTTCTGCAGCACATTACAGAGTACATAGCCATGTCACTGACTGTCCACAGAGGAGCTCACAATCTAATCCTACCATAATTATAGTCTAATGTCCTACCATATTAACCTATTTTGGTTCCTGGACGTAGTTTCTACGTCCAGGAACCATGCGCGCTACCGCGCGCTCCCGCGGCCGATCGCGCACGTGCACTCCCGGCCGCGGATTCGGTAGCCAGAGAATCAATGTATCGGGCTATGGTGCCCGATCACTGATTCCTCTCCCCTGCTGAAAAAGCGACAGCTCCTCTCGGAAGCTGCGCCTTTTCTGGCCGTTCCCTTCCCTATACGTCACTGTAAGCGTGTCTTACGCTTAGTGACGTCATGTAAACAAACTCATGGCCGCCATCTTGTGGCCAAAAAGTAATACTACACCTGTAAGAAAAAAAAAATTCAAATTAACACACATTTACATTATAAACCTATTGTTTACCTCCCACCCTCCCAAAACTACCCAAATAAAATGTTTACTATAAAAAAAAAACCCATTACAATAAAAAAAAAACATGTAAATATTTACCTAAGGGTCTAAACTTTTTAAATATCAATATAAAGATGAAATATTTCTATATTTTTTTTATTTTAAACTTGTAAATAGTGATAGATGCAAAATGGAAAAAATGCACCTTTATTTCCAAATAAAATATTGTCGCCATACATTGTGATAGGGACATAATTTTAACGGTGTAATAACCGGGACATATGGGCAAATACAATACGTGAGTTTTAATTATGGAGGCATGTATTATTTTAAAACTATAATGGCTAAAAACTGAGAAATAATGAATTTTTCCATTTTTTTCTTATTCTTCCTGTTAAAATGCATTTACAGTAAAGTGGCTCTTAGCAAAATGTACCACCCAAAGAAAGCCTAATTGGTGGCGGAAAAAACAAGATATAGATCAGTGCATTGTGATAAGTAGTGATAAAGTTATAGGCTAATGAATGGGAGGTGAACATTTCTCACGTGAAAACGACGGAACCTGAATGGGTTAATATTATGTATTTATATAGCACTGACATCTTCTGCAGCACATTACAGAGTACATAGTCATGTCACTGACTGTCCTCAGAGGCGCTCACAATCTAATCCCTGCCATAGTCATAGTCTAATGTCCTAACATATTATTATTATGTATTTATATAGCACTAACATATTCTGCAGCACATTACAGAATACATAGTAGTGTCACTGACTGTCCTCAGAGGAGCTCACTATCTAATCCCTGCCAAAGTCAAAGTGTAATGTCCTAACATATTATTATTATTATGTATTTATATAGCACTGGCATCTTCTGCAGCACTGTACAGAGTACATAGTCGTGTCACTGACGGTCCTCAGGGGAGCTCACAATCTAATACCTGCCATAGCCATAGACTAATATTTTCACTATAGGATTGTTTGGGGGAAACCAGTTGACTTGTATGTTTTTGTACCAGTATGTTTTGAAGATGTAGGAGAATATGAAGTATCTGAATGAAATCTGGGGGAACTTATACCTGGCTTCCTATATTGGGGGAACCTATACCTCGAGTGATACTGGGGGCCCCTATACCTGTACCTGGCTACCTAACCAGGGGGCACCTACACCTGGCTACCTAAAACTCATAGCAAAAAAAGACTTCAACTGATCTCCAGTACTGTGATGATTACTGTAGGCAGTCCTGTGGAGCAGCTCACTATATACACCAGCCGGTAAAGAGGAACAATATCTGGGATCTGAGATGTGGCCGATGAAAGGGGGGGCGCACTTGGGCAGCTCAGCCTCTGTTGGTGATAGACCTTGTCCCGGCCCTGGCTGCTATGGAAGTGACCCCAGAACTGCTGCAGCGAGGGACACATAGGCATCTGGAGTGGGAAGCCCCAGGTAAATCTGATGTATCCTTCAAGTGTCCAGAACCGTCCGATCTCGAAGGGGTTAAGTAAGAATGTGTATGAACCAACCACAAACCACAACCACAAGCAGTTCTCACTTGAACACTTCCCAACACCTGGGCTTTTACAGATTACCCATATACTTCAGGCATCTAAATGCTAGAACAAGCAGAATGAGCAGAAGTCGAATGGGAATGTTACTACCAATAGAGTCAGGACCCAGAGTAGAATCAACATCTACTGGACCACAGTTTAAACAATTGTATAGTCAGTAAGGATGCTGGGCACTGCCTGAAAGAAATTGAGTATTGTTAAAGGAAACCTGATCAGTGAGGGATATTGGAGGCTGACATTTATTTCCTTTTAAACAATACCAGTTGACTGGCTATATGGCTGCAGCAGAATCGTAATCACACACCTGAAACAAGCCCGCGGTTAATCTAGTCAGACTTCAGTCCGAAACATCTGATCTGCATGCTTTTTCAGGATGTATGACTAAAAGCATAAGGGGCAAAGGAAAAGCAGGACCGCTAGGCAACTGGTATCATTTAAAAGAAAATAAATATGGCATCTGCAATAAAAGAGTAAGGAGCGCTTAACGATTTTGTGATTGTTTTACCCAAAAGCATGGGGAGCTGTACTGCGACAAAATGTCAACAACTTGAAAATATGAGGATAGCAGACTTCTACAAATAACAATAATCACTTTATTGGCACAATCGGTCAAAAACCCCAACAAAAATCCCCATTAAAAACAGACACACATCGGTGTCTAACATGCACCCACTCTCACAGCTAGCTGTGTAAAGCAACCTTCCACGCCACAAACACACCAATCAAAATCGGCCATGTTCACTCCAATGTTCATGTGTCCTCTTCTGACTTAAATCTTAAAGGTTGACTAACGGCACAAATAGAGACTGCTGCTGCGTTATATCAAGCTCTGAACGGCTGCATCACAGTTCCATGACCCTTACAATAACGAAGATAATATGAGTGCACATATAGTTTGCATATACGGAGCTCTGCCCGCAGAGGCTCTCACCACCTCCGTGGATATTTCTCAGGCTCCTGCTGATGCTGCAGAGTACCTTCCAGCAGTGCACTACTCTCTACAAGCAAGTACCTGCTGTCATGCGGTTTAGACTTGATTCCATGCTGCACAGTGTCACTCTCTCCCATGCAGGTTTTTAATGGGGATTTTTTGTCAGGGGTTTTGACCGATTGTGGCAATAAAGTGATTATTGTTATTTGTAGAAGTCTGCAATCCTCATATTTTCAAATAAATATGGCAGCCTCTATATACCTCTTAATTCAAATGTCCTTTAACACGGCAGGGGGTGTGAACACTTTTTGAAAGTTAATTTGATGGATAACGTGACACACAGGATAGTAAAAGGTTGTTCTCACCAATATGTTAGAACGAATTATAAGAGTGAGAGAAAAAAAGATAAAGAAAAATTAATTTCAATGACTGATAAAATCTAGAGGGATACCTTTCTTTAGCATATTCTGGAGTTCTCCTTTAAAACAACATGGCAACAAGTAAATTCAATTTATTAAAAGACACGGATTTTCTACATGCTTACTCTCCTGAATTTCCCAACAATACATCGGCTAGGCGAGACAATGTTCCATGGTATTTCTTTCTCAAGGTGTAAAGAAACAGTGACGTGCTTTGTGTAAAAACTTGCTGAACAGCCTTATTTCACCTCATACAATCCATCTAGTAGCCATGACAATGCTGGCTCGGCAATATCTCCCACTTAACCATCTCTTCAAACTTTCCTGCTCTATTACAGTGGGAGACAAAACCCGACTCTGCAGCTGTTGTGCTGACAAGGGAGATGGAGAGAGGAGAAAGGCTTTGTCCCTAAGGAACAGGAACAGCTGGAGACAGAGCAGGAAAAAGGAAAGAAACAAAAGAAAAGGAAGAGGCAAAAACAGCCTACTCATGAGGAAATACGCACGTAAAAACACCTAAAGAGTAAACCCACGGCAGATGATAAATCTGGATAGTTTTCGGTCATGTCATACACATAACTACTGTATGCATGTGATATGATGGAACTGTTTATATAATCAAATGTTCACTTCATTGCACTTACCTATCACACAAAAAGGCTTTCTTGCAAATCTTAAACGGCCCTTCCATCCTCTGTATCGGCAGCAGCAGCCAGCAGACCAGATTCGAATTACGTACTCCATGCCAAACACGACAATCATCACAAATTCCTTGGACAGACAGAAGAGTTACAATCTGTACACATACAACTGCATGAATACAACTGCATCTAAAGAAAAAAACATTTCTGCTTAACAAAGGCTTACATTTATTGGAGGGAGAAAAGTACTTTAGTGTTAAAGCACACCTGAAGTAAGGGGGATATGGAGGCCAATGTCTCTTTCCTTTTAAACAGTGCAGATTGCTTGACTGTCCTGCCGATCCTCTGTCTCTGATACTTTTAGTTTTAAACCCTGAACTAGTATGCGGGTCAGGTATGTACTTAAGACGCTACTGCAACTTAAGACCCAGCTAACAGTGGGGCCCTGTGGTGCAACGTAATGGACATACTGTAACACAGAACATGCAATTGTCACAGTGTGTCTGGTGCAATGCCATCTTATGGTGTGCGGCATCCCAACATACTGCATGCATGTTAACAGTGAAGTATGCTTTTCATTGACTGTATGCTTCACTGTATGCAAAGCAACTATCGTATAATGTGCTGTGCGACTTTTCCATTCTGTTGCATTCCTATTTTTACAGGGAATGCAATGCAACTGCCACTCTGAATGTACCCTGAGAGATAGCAGGACTGCCAGGAAACTGGTATTGTTTAGTAGGAAATACATATGGCAGCCTCCATATCCCTCTCACTTCAGGTTTCTTTTACATAAGGTGGAAATGGTTAGAACCTTCAGAGGATTTTATTGCTATGCATATGATTATTTAGGAATATTTCCTTTACTTTCTATGCAGCTGATACATTTGTCCAAAAGAAAAAGAGTTAGAACCCTTGCCATGTTTAACTTTATTTATTGTGAATGTCTCTACCTGTCCCCAGCACCATCAGAAATCATATTACAGTCTCAGAGGTCCAAGGAACCAGATGCCAAGAAAACTCTCCAATGCAGAGGGGAAAAATATAGCGGTCCGTAGTCCTTTATTCATTGTCCACAACTAAGATTTTTTTTTCCTCTAAAGATGGGCTTTTCATATTTTCATCCACTGTGACTGCCACACTGTCACTTCCACATACTGTTCATCAGCATCATGTAGATAAACCATAAGTTGTGTGAGGCATATACTAAAGTAGATGTGCAGAAAGGAGTAGTAGGAGCTGACTTTAAACATCCAATTAGGTGCAGAGGATATTAAACAAAATAAGTAACTTTTCTGCACATCACTGGAGGTATGAGGCCAGCTGTATTTCTCCTTTAGTAAACTATACCGTGGGCCCTTTCATAATAAAGGTATTTTCTGTTGGCAGATAAATGGTCGTTGAAGTTTAATGTAATAAATGTACAGTTATGGATGTTGGCTAGATACAGCACCATATAAATGAATTGGGATACAGCTAAAGACATCAGACCTGTTGAAGGCCATCAAAGTACTGCTTGATAGTATGGTAAGCAACCAAATGCAATTCTAAGCCACAGCAGCTAAAGCAATAACAATTCTGGCAAGTCTTTGCCTAAAAATAGGATTTTATTGCTATGCTCCCATAGCCGGGAGGTAAAGCTACCGGCCACAGGAAAGTGATGGGGTTGCATGTAGTCGGGTCATGCATGCGTGACAGAGCATGACTGGACAAGCTTACTGGGACGCCCAGCAGACGATTGGAGCGAGGGGGATTGGGAGAGGAGGAGGGAGCACACGGCCTGAAGGAAGCCCCAGGTAAGTATACATGTTTTGCATTTACTCATCTCAGGTACACTTTAAAGGGAATGTGCTTGTTACATTTTAAAACTTTAAAATGTGCTTGTTAAATTTTGAGTTTATTGATTAAGATGGGCTTTAAATTAAAGCTGAAGTAAATATTTATTTGATAGAGGAAATTAGTTAAAGAGGAACTGTAACCAAGGATTGAACTTCATCCGAATCAGTAGCTGATACCCGTTTTCCCATGAAAAATCTTAACTTTTTCTCAAAAAGATCATTAGGGACATCTGTATGGCTGATATTGTAGTGAAACCACTCCAACAGTTTGACGTCAGGATGTAGGTCCTGACATCACATTGTGCAAGCCTTGTTGCATTGTGGGAAATAACGGCTGTTTCCAACTGCCAAGCAACCAGTATCTCCCTCTTGCATATGTATATCTATATAAAAACCTCTTAGCCTATCACATTGTTAGGGGGCGTGGTTATAGATAATGGCAGTTGGTGCTGTGTTTTTTTCATGTCTGCCAGTAGTAAAGAGGATTGCATGCAGGCTGATTGTGGATCAAACAATATGAACACATGACATGGCGAATATCAATGATTTCTTGATCTCTCTTCTATTTTTTTACTTATCACTTTGCAATGTATTGATTTATTTTTTCCCCCTTTTCCCTAAAGTTCCTCTTTAAGATCTATGGATTGGTTATGTTTCACTCCAAACAATCTTTTGTAAATTGTTTCGGGGAATAGGTTACATATGGTGACTGTACAAACATGCGGAATGTCATCCAAAACAGCCAGGAACAATTGTTTAGCGTGATGAAAGTCTGCTAGCGTTATACTGGCTTGCAGTGTGATATAGTGTACAGTCCAGGAACAATGTACTGTCCACGTCTATAGCATGAGATGTAATTAATCTTTGAAAGCATGTGAGCAGCGTGCATTAATGTAACTTACTGTATGTTATAATGGCCTAACAGCTGGAGTCTTTCCATAGTAAAACCAGCGGAGAATAAAGATTCATAAAAGATTCAGTGCTTTCTCCTTGGTACAGTTAAGTAATGCAATTTTCCAGACTTGGCTTTATTTTTCTCTGAATTTACTAATGCATTTGGATACTTAAAAGATACATTAAAACGTTTACCTATGTTGCAGAAAGCCAAGACTGGGCCGAAGGGTAGACCAGGAAGGCACAAGCCACGGGCACATCAGCAGCAGGGCTCACCCTTAGGGCCCGTTCACACTTATAATAGCATTTTCCCGCGATTAACGCGGAAAAATCACTGGACACTGCGGCGGTTTTGGAGCGATCACGATTAGCGTGCTTTGCACGCTATTCACGATCTCTAATCGCCGCCAAACCGCTGCATGTAGCGTGTTTGCAGTTATCGCTAACCGCAAACGCGGCAGTGAGAACACTGCCACTTGCTATAATGTATAGCGCTTTTTAGAAAACCTCCAGCGGTTTGCCATGAGCGGGAATCGCGCAATTCCCGCTCAGGTGAGAACGGGCCCTTAAGCTGGCCACTAATGGTCCAATTTGTAGCGAAAAATCGTTTGAGCGATTAGAAATTCTGATCGGATTGGTTGTAAATAATCTCCATTGATGGACACAATCGATTATGAACGAGTGAAAAAAATGTCGCCCGAATGAATTTTCGTCGAACGAAAATTTGGATTATCTTGGTGGTCGTGATAGATAGGAAGCAATGATCAGTTAGTTGGTGGTGTAGTGAACGATTTTTCGCCCGATCAGAATTTCTGATCACTCGAACTATTTTTCACTAGAAATTGGACCGTTAGTGGCCAGCTTTAGTGTTATTTTTTTATTTGAAGATTTTTACATGCAACAACCTAGCCCTGCCCAAAAAGAAATGTTGTGCCCCCATCTCTCCCTCCTCCACCACCCACACACTGCCCATAGATGCCTTTTCTCTCTGTATGTGCAAAGCAAGTCGCCTTATGTATTCTTAAAGTCACTGGCCCAGAATGAGCATGCAGATCAGATGCTTTAGGGTATATGCACTAAACTGCGTGAAGCAGAATAATGTGCGTTATTGCACAATGAGTAGAGCAGAATGCAATACATTACATTTACATACATAATTTTGCTTAATGCAGTTTAGTGCTGTGACAAAGTCGATACCCAGGAGGTGATCGATTTGTCCCAGGTTGTGTTGGATGGGAGGTACATTCCACCTGGGATCAGACGCTACATCCAGTAGCAGCTCCGGAATAAAAAAGGTTTTGGCTGTCTGTCACATGGACAGAGGTTAAAAACCTTACTTGGGTCCGGAGCTGACCAGATGCAGAGTGGGCGGGCGCATCTGGTCGCCAGATCCTGGGTGGATCGATTGCTCTGTGTATGTGGGCTTCTGCTGGAGAAGGCTCACACAGGGTTAACAGAGCAGCTTTGAAAGGCTGGAGTAGGAGGAGAGAGAGTGGGTGTGACCAGCAAGGTCTGGAAGTCTGCTGAGAAAGACTTCACGTTTGATTCCAGGAAGCTGGTTTTGCTCTGGAGAGAAAGTGCAGGCTGCACATGGAGTTTGGTGTGTTCCTGATATTGAAAGCTGAATGTAAGCTGCTGGCCTGGACTGGCCTTTTTGTTTTCATTTGAACTGTACTTTACAAACTGCCAAAAGACTGCTGTTTAAGAAGCCTGCTGTCCAATAAACTATTGTTTGTTTTGGAAAATACACCTGTCTGTGCTGCTATCTCCCGCTGAGTACTCACCATTTGCAGCTGATCCCTCACAATTGGTGCTCGGATGCGGGCAACTTAGCATGCCTACAGCGACAGTGTGTTTGGCGCAAGAGTTAAAAATTTGAACAGCAGCATGGATGAAATGGTGAAGCAGCTGGTGTTGGCGAATGCGGCCTTGCAACAGGCTAATGCTGAGCAGCGGAAAACGAACACAGCCCTGCAACAACATACAGAGGCAGTACAGCAGCAAGCGGTTGCCCTGTGTGAGAGTCTGGCTGCAGCTGCGGAGGCCGATCGTCATACTGCTGAGGCTGACAGGAAAGCAGTGAGTGAGTTGGTGCAACAACTGGTGGCTCGGAACCAAGAGGGACAGCTGCTGGTACCTGGCAGTGGAGGCACCATCCGCGCAAGCCACTTCTTGCAGAAGCTGACTCCTCATGATGACGTCGAGGCGTTCCTCCATACCTTTGAGAGGACAGCGGAGAGGGAAGCCTGGCCTAAAACGCAATGGGCAGGATTGGTAGCGCCATTCCTGACTGGGGATGCTCAAAAGGCCTACTTCGACCTTGCCCTAGAGGATGCTAAAGACTACGACAAGCTGAAGGAGGAGATCCTGCGTAGACTTGGTGTCACCCCGGCGGTGCGAGCCCAGCGAGTTCACCAGTGGTCCTATTCAGCCGGATGCTCTCCAAGGTCCCAGATGCACGATCTAATCCACTTGGTAAAGAAGTGGTTGGAACCTGAGAAGTTAACAGCTCCGGAGGTCGTCGAAAGAGTTACCATTGACCGTTTCTTGCGCTCCCTACCGCCGACTTTGCGAAGGTGGGTGAGTCATGCAGATCCACAGTCAGCTGATGAACTCATTGCGCTGCTGGAACGTTATCTGGCTGCAGAGGACTCTTTGGCTTGGGCCACAGGACAGCGCTCAGCTACCCGGAGACTGGCAGCACCCCAGGGAACTGGTAAGACAAAAGCTGACTTTGTGGGGGGTGTGGTCAGTGAGCCAAGCTCTGCAGGCCGAGGTCGACCAGGCACAATGGTAAGAAGTCGATCCCCGGTACAATGTTGGCAATGTAAAGAGTGGGGACATATTGCTGCTAACTGTCCTCAGGCAGTTGAACCCATGGAGTGCGATTACACTCGTCGCAGGTCCTTGTTTGCGCGACCTGTGTATATCGCAAGCTGTGACTCTCATTTGGCGGTGGTAAAAATTGCTGGAAAAACTGTCCAAGCTCTCTTAGACTCTGGTAGCTTGGTGACCCTGGTGCATTCCAGTTTAGTGGACCCGGCCTGGCTGGGGAATCGTCGGGTCACAGTACAATGTGTTCATGGGGACTCTAAACAATACCCCACCGCCCTTCTCACCATTGAAACAAACTGTGGACCTGCCACTCAGGAAATAGTGGTGAGCCCGAACTTGGCACATAGTGTCATCCTGGGGAGGGACTTTCCACTGTTCTGGAACTTGTGGGAAGGGGATAACTGTGGAGGCTCAAGAGAGCTGGAATCTAAAAATAATACAGAAATTGATGGTAATGAAATGTTTTCTCCCTTGGAGGTGTTTGCTGGGGACTCTGAGTTATCCCCAGAGACCTCTGAGGGCTCGGTCCTACCAGAGCTGGAGGTTTCTCGGGATAACTTTGGGACGGCCCAGCTAAGGGATCCTACGCTGGCAAAAGCGTGGGAAAATGTCAAGGTGTTGAACGGTGAACCCCAAGTGGTCGGGGCTGAGAAAGCATTTCCTCATTTGGCGGTACAATCAGACTTGCTGTACCAGGTTTGTAAAATTCAGGGTGAGGTTGTGGAACAACTCGTAGTGCCTAAGTCGTATCGCACAATGGTCCTAGACCTAGCGCACAAACATGCCCTGGGGGGACATTTGGGTACCGAAAAAACTAGGGACCGAGTCCTACAGCGATTCTTTTGGCCTGGGGTACATGGAGATGTAAAAGCTTACTGTGAATCCTGTCCCGAATGCCAAAGATGTGCTCCAGCTCCCCATTTTCGAAGTCCGCTCGTCCCCTTGCCCATTATCGAAGTTCCCTTCGAAAGGATAGCCATGGACCTAGTTGGGCCATTGGTTCGATCCGCACGCGGTCACCAATACATTCTGGTGGTAGTGGACTATGCCACTCGTTACCCAGAAGCGGTTCCCCTGAGAAATACGTCGTCTAAAGTGATTGCACGTGAGTTGTTCCACATGTTCACCAGAGTAGGTTTGCCAAAGGAAATTTTGACAGACCAGGGTACCCCATTTATGTCAAAATTGATGAAAGAAGTGTGTAAACTGATGAAGATCGATCAGATTCGTACTTCAGTGTACCACCCTCAAACGGACGGGCTTGTGGAAAGATTCAACAAAACCTTAAAAAATATGTTAAAGAAAGTAGTGGACAAGGATGGCAAAGATTGGGATTGCCTTTTGCCCTACTTAATGTTTGCAATTCGGGAGGTCCCTCAGTCTTCCACAGGTTTTTCGCCGTTTGAGTTGTTGTATGGGCGATGCCCACGGGGAATCTTGGATATAGCCAAAGAAACCTGGGAGCAAGAGGCCACCCCCTACAGAAGTATTGTTGAACATGTGTCTGGCATGCAAGATAGGATTGCAGCAGTGATGCCTTTAGTCAGAGAGCATTTGCAACATGCCCAGGAGGCGCAGTCTCGTGTTTATAATAAGTCAGCAAAGGTGCGAGCTTTCAGTCCTGGGGATCGGGTCCTGGTGTTGGTTCCCACGGTTGAAAGCAAGTTTTTGGCTAAGTGGCAAGGACCATATGAGATTATTGAGAAGGTAGGGGAGGTGAATTACCGAGTTTACCAACCTGGCCGGAGGAAGCCGGAACAGATTTACCATGTGAATTTACTGAAGCCCTGGAAAGAGAGGGTGGCTCTTGCAGCTTCCCAGGTTACTCAAGAATCCACCAAGGATGGAATAGAGCTGGTACAGGTGGCTGAGGCGCTGTCTGTTTCACAGAAACGGGAGGTCCGAGAGTTCCTCTTACGGAATCGAGAGGTGTTCTCGGAACTTCCGGGTTGTACCCAAGTCATCAGGCATGATATTGTGACTGAGCCCCATGTACAGGTCCGCCTTAAACCTTATCGAATACCTGAAGCTCGCAGACAGGCCATAGCAGGGGAAGTAGAAAGAATGCTGGAACTGGGGGTTATTGAGGAGTCCAACAGCGAATGGAATAGCCCCATAGTTCTAGTTCCGAAGCCTGACGGATCCATTCGTTTCTGTAATGACTTCAGAAAATTGAATGAGGTGTCAAAATTTGATGCCTACCCTATGCCAAGGGTAGATGAGTTAGTCGAAAGGCTGGGCCCCGCAAGATATGTCACCACCTTAGATCTGACCCGGGGATATTGGCAGGTGCCCTTATCTGAATCAGCCAAGGAGAAGACAGCCTTCTCGACTCCCCAAGGGCTGTTTCAGTATGTCAGGATGCCGTTTGGGTTGCAAGGGGCCCCAGCCACCTTTCAAAGGATGATGGACAAGATCCTCAGGCCGCATCAGCGGTATGCTGCGGCTTATTTGGACGACGTTGTCGTCTTCAGTACAGATTGGGAAAGCCACCTTCCAAAAGTCCAGGCGGTCCTGGATGCCATTAGAAAGGCGGGGCTGACAGCGAACCCCAAGAAGTGTGCAGTAGGGTTGGAGGAGGCTCGTTACCTGGGGTACACAATTGGGAGAGGTCTGATTAAGCCCCAAGTGCAGAAAGTGGAGGCCATAAGGGACTGGCCTAGGCCTACCACGAAAAAGCAGGTCAGGACCTTCTTAGGTTTGGTGGGCTATTATAGGAGGTTCATTCCAAATTTTGCCACTTTGGCCACTCCCATTACAAACCTCACAAAAGGGAAAAGTTCCTCCATGGGTGCATGGGGACAGGAGGCTGAAGAAGCCTTTCAAGGTCTTAAGGAGGCATTGTGCAGGGGTCCAGTCTTGATCACGCCTGATTTTAAAAAAGAGTTTCTGGTACAGACAGATGCTTCAGCTGTGGGGTTAGGAGCAGTCCTATCCCAAATCGTCAATGGAGAGGAGCACCCAGTTGTGTATCTGAGTCGAAGGCTGACCGCAGCCGAAGAAAGATATAGTATCGTGGAGCGGGAGTGTCTGGCCATCAAGTGGGCACTCGAGGCTCTGCGGTACTATCTCTTGGGCCGTCGCTTTCGCCTCATTACCGACCATGCTCCTCTCACATGGATGTCTCAAAACAAGGAGAAAAATGCAAGGGTAACGCGCTGGTTTCTGGCATTACAGCCCTTTAATTTTTCTGTGGAGCACAGAGCTGGAAGACTGCATGGCAATGCAGATGCTCTATCAAGGGCATTCTGTCTTGCCGCAGACTGTGTCCGATCCCACGGGATCGAACAGAGGGGGGGAGTATGTGACAAAGTCGATACCCAGGAGGTGATCGATTTGTCCCAGGTTGTGTTGGATGGGAGGTACATTCCACCTGGGATCAGACGCTACATCCAGTAGCAGCTCCGGAATAAAAAAGGTTTTGGCTGTCTGTCACATGGACAGAGGTTAAAAACCTTACTTGGGTCCGGAGCTGACCAGATGCAGAGTGGGCGGGCGCATCTGGTCGCCAGATCCTGGGTGGATCGATTGCTCTGTGTATGTGGGCTTCTGCTGGAGAAGGCTCACACAGGGTTAACAGAGCAGCTTTGAAAGGCTGGAGTAGGAGGAGAGAGAGTGGGTGTGACCAGCAAGGTCTGGAAGTCTGCTGAGAAAGACTTCACGTTTGATTCCAGGAAGCTGGTTTTGCTCTGGAGAGAAAGTGCAGGCTGCACATGGAGTTTGGTGTGTTCCTGATATTGAAAGCTGAATGTAAGCTGCTGGCCTGGACTGGCCTTTTTGTTTTCATTTGAACTGTACTTTACAAACTGCCAAAAGACTGCTGTTTAAGAAGCCTGCTGTCCAATAAACTATTGTTTGTTTTGGAAAATACACCTGTCTGTGCTGCTATCTCCCGCTGAGTACTCACCATTTGCAGCTGATCCCTCACAGTGCATACACCCCTTTGACTCTGGTCTGACTCCACTGGCTGTATGCTTGTCACAGGTGTGTGACTCAAAAACAACTCAAACCAAAAGCTCAGCATTACAGCCAGGTAACTGGCATTGTTTATAAGGGAGTGAAGATGGCAGCCCCCATATTCCTCTCACTTCAGGTTCCCTTTAAAAATGTAAGATTAAGGTCATGTTTGCCATGGCTGTTGCGTTCTGTTGCAGCAGGAACGTAATACAATAGATCGGGACAGCGATGCAGCATATTATGCTCACATTGCGTCAGGAACATTGAAGTATACAGTCAATGAAAAATGTGCTTCACTTTAACTGTTAACAGTGCGTGTTTTTAGTGAGTGTTTAAAAGACTACTGTACTGGGTAGGGGGAAAAAGAGTTGAACTTACCTGGGGCTTCTAATGGTCCCCCGCAGACGTCCTGCGCCCACATAGCCACTCACTGATGCTCCAGTCTCTGGTTCACTTCTGGAATTTCCGACTTTAAAGTTGGAAAACCGCTGCGCCTGCACGGCCGTATCCTCTCTCCCGCTGATGTCACCAGGAGCATACTGCGCAGGCACAGACCATACTGGGCCTGCACAATACACTCCTGGTGACATCAGCGGGAGCGAGGGCCCTGCCGGGCAGGCGCAGTTGTTTTCCGACTTTAAAGTCGGAGATTCCAGAAGTGAACCGGAGGCGGAGACCGGAGCAGTACTTCTTTAACGCGTGATTAGCAGTAACACACTGCATGCAGTGCATTTCAATGCTGTACTGTGAACATTGCATAGGTACTGCATTATGCTAGGTACACACGATGCAATTCTCTGACAGATTTACTGTCAGATCAATAATTTCCAACATGTCCGATCTGATTTACGATAGATTTTTCTATCAATTTTCCGTTCACTTCTATGAAAAATCATTCAAAATAAATTGATAGGAAATCAGATTGGACGTGTTAGAAATAATCGATCTGACAGTAAATCTGTCCGAAAGTTGCATCGTGTGTACCTCGCATTACAGTGCGGTAAGCTGCATTACAAAGGGGCTGATACTCTGCACCACTGTCAACCTGGCCTCATAGTCTCTACAAATGACTGAAAACTGTGCTATTCTCTACTGCTTAATGGCCCTTCACTGAGATGCTTGTGCTTGCTGTTGGTTAGCCAGAGAAGGGCCATTATCTTTTAGCGTAATTGTTTTTACTCATGTTTCTCCCAACCCTGGATTTCAGGAGACTGCAGGAATTAAAAAGTCTCATCATTTCTAGAGGCAAAATATTTTAAAATATACCATTTTATAAGGTAAGACTTCAAAAACTTGTAATTACAGGACCCCACTATAACCTGGGCTGCTTCCTTTATTTGAGTTCCGTTCTGCTTTAAGCTTTGTCTCTTTGATGCTCTTATCCTCCCATGCAAATGTGATACAATTAAATCTTAGTGGAATTTGGATTAAACCAGTGACTAAACTAACTAATGGAATCCCAGAATATTTGAGCACTGCTGGAGCTGTAAAAATCACTGCAAAATGTATGCAGATATAAATGTCTTTCAGGCATAATGAGTTCTACTCATTGCTAAAATGTTTCTACATTGCTAGTTACTGCCATAGCTGTCAATCCTGACTCACTGTCGCATTTACTTCAACTCGTAAACAGTGACAGAAACAGAGACTTATCTGGGAGAAAATAGAATACAGGAGAAATGACTGAATAATATTTTTCTGACCAGCTATAAAATGTCTTTGACCAAATAGTAGGGTTCCATATTGCCTACTAGCACTATCCCTGGCAGTCCCAGTATTGGACAACTCACTTGAGTGTTATCAGCACTAGCATATGGAATAGCCTATCAGGTGGTAACATTATTATTGTTATTATGTATTTATATAGTGCTGTTCAACATAATACAAGTTATTACAATACATTGTAAACAATAATAAACAGTACAAGACAATGGTTGATTACAGCTTGTGCAGCGAACAAATAAATCAAACACATTTACAGAATGGTGGAATATATGAGCACTGTTAAAACAGCACAGGAAATTTGGGCGCTGCCGGCGCCACCATAGGCCATAATAGGAATTACGGCAACAGCTCACTGCGCTCATTGAGTAACTTGGGATAGCAGAGTACATCAGCACACCAGTCTCCATTCATAATGCAATGCACATTTTATTGTGCATAAATCCACATAATCAATCCGACAATTGTTTTGGGGGCCACACAGGGTCCCACTTTCTCAAGACAATGTGCCATATATGGTATATATGTGTGTTGCATTATTGTAACGATTGTGGAATTATCCCCGTGGTCAGCGCACAAGATCTGCGCTGACACTGCGGAAGTCCTCCACAAGCGTATAAAACGACAGAACCCAGCTTTGGTGCAATTCACCTGCAGAGAGAAAGTGAGCACAGAGACAGAATGTATGTGTGTCCACCAATCTAGTCGCCACCCGGCGACGGTGAACACACAACAGTGGAAACCAAGTGGGAACGCAATCGCAAGAGTGCCGATTGCCAACAGTGACACAAGACCGAGTAAGACAGAGCACAAGTGTAGCAAGAAAGACACAGCAAATAACAATGATCAGAACGCCAAGTAAAAATAACAAACGCACTCGCTAAGCGCGGTCTCCGCACGAAAAGCACAACAGAGACAAAGCACGCCAACCCTAACTAACCAATGTAACACGAAAATGAATAGAGAACGTGAACGCTTGCTAAACGGTTACCTCACCGAGCCTACAGCAAACGTTCGTTCCAGACAAGACAGACAGAAGGAGTAGCCAGTAGCAACCGCAGCTCTGGCCTACACTCCCAGACAGAGTGCAGAAGGAACCACCGCCACTACCGCTAGGGCGGATGCGATCCAGACAGACAGACAGATGGAGCAACCAGTAGCAACCGCTGCTCTGGCTTGCACCCCTAAGACAGAGTACAGAAGGAACCACCGCCACTACCGCTAGCGCGAATGCCATCCCAACAGACAGAACGATTTCCTGTCGACCGCCGCTGGCGACAAGACAATTGCAACAGATAGACAGTACAAGGCAAAACAGATAATACAAACTGACTACGCTAGAAGGAATGCTAGTGCACTCCCAAGGAATTACTCTAAGATAATCTTAGCAAACAATTAGCAAAGGCTGAGACTCCAGGTAAGTTTGCAGGAACAAACCATCATGACCAGCTGGGAATTCTGGGAGGAAATAGCATTTATACTGCAAGCCATCAAAGGAAGCAGCTAAGCAATTTGCATGACAAGCGGATGCAAATTCCTCACCAGCAGAGCAACTGTGAAACTTGCACAGTGAAGACAGGTCTCTTTTCCAGAGACCTGCAGCACTCAGACCTAAAAAATGGTCAAACAGCTGTCTGCCTATGCAGACAGCAGCGCAGATCATTACAGTACCCCCCCCCCCTCCTCCAGGGACGGCGTCCCTCAAACTGATATCTCCAACGAAACAGTCCGACTGAAGACACATGAAGGTCAAAGCCCAATTCCAGAGTCAATCCTCCCGAAATCGAAATCATCGGAGGGAGAAGCCAACGAAACATGCCCATCAGTACTACAAGTCTCAGCATAACACCCATCAGAACTGTGAATGCCAGAGAAGAACCCATCGACACTCTCCGAGCAATACCCACCACCTTCCAGGGACCGTCCAAAAATACCAAACCTGCCACAATAACTATTTGAAGTGTCCCTTTCGATAGAAAATCCACTGTTGATCCCATCCAGGGTACCAAGAAACATTTCTCCCAGGATCTCCCAGGACACTTTGAAGCTCCGCAGAGATCCCAAGAGGCCAGAACGTTCACCAGGCTCACATGGAGAACTATCAAGAACCCCTATGGAACCTATGACAATTCCGGATTCAGGATTACCAGGACAACCATCAAGATCAGGGCTTCCAGGGACCACTTCTGGGCATGCAGGCAGGCAGGCAATATCAGAACATCTCCACCGAGGAAGCATCTGAGCTTGCTGGTAACCGAGACACACTTGGGCATTCTAGCTCACAGAGAGCATCGGGGTACACTAGCACAAGAGAAACCTCAGGACATGTCGAGGAACTGCCAACCTCAGAGTCCGTCGCGACAAGACCAAAACCAGGACCGGGCAAAGAATTATCACGAGTAATGGTCACAAGTAATGGTCCGCACGAAAAGCGCAACAGAGACAAAGCACGCCAACTCTAACTAACCAATGTAACACGAAAACGAATAGAGAACGCGAACGCTTGCTAAACGGTTACCTCACCGAGCCTACAGCAAGCGTTCATTCCAGACAAGACAGACAGAAGGAGTAGCCAGTAGCAACCGCAGCTCTGGCCTACACTCCCAGACAGAGTACAGAAGGAACCACCGCCACTACCGCTAGAGCGGATGCGATCTAGACAGACAGACAGATGGAGCAACCAGTAGCAACCGCTGCTCTGGCTTGCACCCCTAAGACAGAGTACAGAAGGAACCCTCGCCACTACCGCTAGGGCGAATGCCATCCAAAAAGACAGAACGATTTCCTGTCGACCGCCACTGGCGACAAGACAATTGCAACAGATAGACGGTACAAGGCAAAACAGATAATACAACCTGACTACGCTAGAAGGAATGCTAGTGCACGCCCAAGGAATTACTCTAAGATAATCTTAGCAAACAATGAGCAAAGGCTGAGACTCCAGGTAAGTTTGCAGGAACAAACCATCATGACCAGCAGGGAATTCTGGGAGGAAATGGCATTTATACTGCAAGCCATCAAAGGAAGCAGCTAAGCAATTTGCATGACAAGTGGATGCAAATTCCTCACCAGCAGAGCAACTGTGAAACTTGCAGAGTGAAGACAGGTCTCTTTTCCAGAGACCTGCAGCACTCAGACCTAAATGGTCAAACCGCTGTCTGCCTATGCAGACAGCAGCGCGGATCATTACAATTATGAATGGAGACTGGTGTGCTGATGTACTCTGCTATCCTGTGTTACTAAGGTGACGTGCCTGGTCACCACATCAAGCACCCAGAAAAGGATGGTGTGCCCGCTTTACTCTTTCTGACCATTGAGTAACTTGGGCGCCGTCAGAAGATGGAGCTGAAGTTACTTTTAAAACACTAATTCAGCCGCCAGCAATAGCTGGAAGCCGAATTACATGATTCCCCACTATCCATGGCGGCCTGGATGGGGAATAGTAATTAACACTGTAGGGACCTGTGCAGGAGCAGGATTAGCGTTATATCTGCTTTACATTCAAAAATACCGCAGCACAAAAAATGGCACATGGTGATGCCAATAATGGCATCTTGCTATTAAGGTTATTTAATGTTTTGGAAATGTTCTAAAATGTTAAATAACTTTAGAGAGAAGATGTCATTAGCAGCATTTGTGATACAGTACCTGGTCCTGGCAATCCTGTCTCCTTTCTACTTCCTGTTTAGTTTGCAAGAGTCCTGCAGCCAGCCAATCACCATGCGGGGACTAAAGCCAAGGGGACTGAATTCAAACTGAGTAGGAAGTGGAGAAGATGCGATGGCTTGGGAGCAGGTAATGTCCATGCCTACTCTCACGCTGAACTCTCCCTCTACCTATGCCTCAACCTGACCGCTGCAGCCCTGCTGCCTAACCACTCCAGCCACCCTGCTGCCTAACGGTAACCCCCCCCTGCCGCCAGAGGTGGCAATAGTACAATCCGTGATTAGCGAAAAAGAGATTAAATTGTGGTGTCCAATAAATAGCGGGCACTAGACGCCCACTATTTATCGGACGCCATAATTTAACCTTCTTGCCGCTAATCACGGCTTGAACTATTTTATAGGTGCTTGTCTTGTGCCATTTTTATTTGATCCCTGCTGGAATATATGCACAAACAGCACAGCATTGTGAAACAAAAGGGGAAGAAAGCCCTGGCTAATTGGCCTTACATAAGGGACAGCACAATAAGTGAAGGGAAGCCGTATATGAGATGGTTAAATGGTGACCAGTTGCCAGGGTGTCCTAAAAGAGAGAGTATGCTTGCCTAAAGAGGTGAGTTTTCAGGTTGCACCTAAAAAGGGTAAGTGTGGGTAAGTTGTGGATGTGTTGAGGGAGGATGTTACAGAGGATAGGTGAGGATCAAGAGAAGTCTTGTAGGCAAGTATACATGTGGTGCATACATTACTGTGAAAGAACTACATTACTATGCAGGTACCTTTATTGTGAATACAAGCTGTGATGTGAACTAAAAAAAACTTAAAGTAAACCTGCAATGGCAGCAAAACAAAAATATTTAAATACCAGAGGCTACCTCCAGCTCCCCTCAGCCTGATTCGTCCCTCACCACCGTCCTCCGCCTCCTGCATCTTCCGTTATGGCTTCTGGTAACTTTGGGAGTCGGGGCTTACTGCTCATGCCCTACCTGGCCGGGTTCGCTTTTCCCCATTGCACTCCCATGGCCGGGAGTATTCTGCACCTGCACAGTAGCTCTGTGCAGGCACAGAACGATCCCGCGTTGGGTGCGCGATCGGGGAGCATGTGGCCACACTGCGCCAACAGGCCCCGACTACCCGAAGTTCCCAGGAGGATTGCAGGCTAACAAGAAGACAGCGGAGGACGCCAAGGAAGTGATGAGGCTGAAGGGTATGCTTTACTTTCATGTCAGGTACACTTTAAATGTTAATTCAAATAAAACCAATCACAAGAAGGCATTTTAATAAAATGCATATGCACTTTAAAATTGCTCACAGTGAAATCTTACCTTTCAGATATTTAATTATTGTGCCATGCCACAGTTCTGCAGACTTCAGCACTTCCTTTTAATAATAATTATGGAAAAATACCTTTACAGTTCTTTTTAGCATGTTTTTCTGGAAAGCAGCTTTCATAGAGGATAGTGTTGAGAATGCCTTTTATAATGACCTTATGCAGCCGAGACAGCTAACACACTGGGATTTGAGACTCCACAGAGAATACAGTCTCTGCCCCTCGTGGATTCTGAACGATTAATTAAGCATGATACATACTGCCCATGTGTAGGATAAGAGGACAGAAAATTAAGGTAGCAGGCTGGGGCAGCAGCGGTGGTGAAAACTGAAGGGAAAGGAGGTAGAAGAAGGTAGAAGAAGAGGAAAGGAACACAAGGTATTTGTTTTGCCTTGCACCTTGTAACCTGAAGTCACTGAAGTGATGTTGCTTCTACAGTTGCTGACTGAAAGTGACCACACACCGTACAATTAAAAGATCACATTTTACACCAATTAGATAAATACGATCGGTTGTCCCGAAAAATTGAAAGCTTATTTTGTTTTCGATTGACAAATCCGATCAAATTCCCCATTTTTTTAAAGATTGGACATGTTGGAAAATTCAGACAAATTTTTTCAAGAATTGTGTGGTGTGAGATGGATTGTGAAATTGTATTCGACTAGAAAAAAATTGTATGTAACTATTCAGTACATACCAAACTTTTTTTTCCAACCAACAAATTTTTTCGGAGTTTATGATCTTTTATCCCAAAATTGCATCAATCTCGAAAATACGTGTGGCATCTCAAACTTTGTGATCAAAACTTCCAATCAATCGGAAAATTGGATCGGAATGCTTGAAATGAATAAAAAAAAATTGTATAGTTTAGGCTTGGTTCTTATCGAGCTGATTCACAAAGGGCTTATTCAGAGCAGACAGTGCAATGTCCACTCCGATGGCGAGTTGTGTCCAGTTGGAGTCCAGAGCAGATGCGTTTCCACCACAGGCTTCTGGGAAACGTATCTGCTTTCTGGAATGATCGTGCAGGTCAGGAGTTTGTGTTCTGTTTGCCGGAACATATCAAACAGAACTGAAGAAAGTGAAAACGGATTGTTAGTAATAACTTGGGATCCATTTACTGCCAGTTTTTGCAATCCGTTGCGATCTGGCAAAATGGACTGTTTTGTTTTGCAGTGTATTTACTTATCTGTCACAATGTAATCAGAGGCTAAGGGTCACTCATCCATCCTCCACCCCCTTACCTAGTGTCCCCCCCCCCACTACCCATTAGATTGTAAGCTCGCAAAGGCAGGGTCATCTTCCTGATGTTTACTGTTTTTGTAACAATAGTTGTGCTGCTTGGAACTCTGCTGTACATTTGTTAGTTGTATCTATGTTCCCCTTGTCATCTTATTGTGCTTTGTAAAGCGCTGCGGAATATGTTGGCGCTATATAAATAAAAAATTATAATAATAATAACTGGCCTTTAAGCTAGTCATACACTTATAGCTTGCCATCCGATGTGGAAAAATGATCAGTCCTGATAGGAATCTAATTACAGAGGGATTGATTCCTACCTTAAACAGCACATTGATTTTCAATAGATTTCAGCAGAAAATCTATTAAACCACAACACTGCACTGTTCAATTGAAAAAAGTGCTATGGCCTGTTGTTCGACCACCGCTTCTGCCCTGCCCAGGAGATTTTTTGTTGTGTCTGATCAAAAGTTTCAATCGATTTTAGGTCAAAATCCATTGACATTCAATCAATCAGACATGTTTGGGGCAATAGATTTCTGCCAGAGTGAGCCAGGAATGGAACAGGAAAATCGATATACAGTTTGTTTTATGCCGTTTGTTTTTCTGCATTAATGTTTCCCATGTCACAAACTCCCATCCTTCTGCAGTGCTTATCTAAAAGGGTTTAGAATATCATAGCGGGCCATTAAAAGTTTGAGAATTCCTCAAAATCGGTACAGTCACCAGATTACGGTACTTCTAATGTCACTGCATGGTCAGAAATATGTCCAGGTCTCAAATATATGACTTTTTTTAGACACAAACTCTATGGTAACTGAACTGGACCAACTCAGTATTAGATGATTATTTTTGGGGCCACTTAGTGTATAAAGGACTATGAGCAGGGTCATGTTGTTGGGCTTAATTTGAAATATTATCATTCTTTTCGCTAAACACCCGATATACTGTTGGGTGAGAAAATCCTAAAAGGGTCGTTGTTTCAGAGATGCTAGCACCAGTTCTTCTTGCACCGACAATCATCCCGTGTTCAAGGTCACTTAAAGAGACTCTGTAACAAAATTTTCAGCCTTATTTCTTCTATCCTATAAGTTCTTATACCTGTTCTAATGTGCTATGGCTTACTGCAGCGTTTTCTAGTTGACCTGTCTCTTTAATATATCTAATCTTCTATTTTTTGTCAAACTTTGCCGACCCAGAGAGGAATGCACTGCCTCTGCTGTGATAGGGAGAAGTTTTGCACGCCCCCTCCATGCCCCCCTATGCTCGCCTGAGTGCTGTGTGTATGAGTCACAGGCAAGGTCTCTGCTCACAGCCAGCCTGTCTGTGAGGTTCACAGAGCTGTGAACAGCTTGTGAACAGCTGTGAGTGCAGAGAAAGCAGTGCAGAGCCCAGACAAGCAGCTAAGGCAATAAGTGGGAGTAACATTCCAGCAGTCAAGTCATGTTTGAGAGGATCCTGTGCAAACGGGCACCTGTTCTGATGATGTATTTCCTGTTTGGCGGCCATCTTCATTGTTTACAAAAACAATGAATAAAGCAGTGATTTTATCACCAAGAAAGCAGCGGGGAGCGGCAAAAATGTCACAGAGGGGGCTAGGAGAAGACAACAAACAGGCTGGTACGTTTATTTATGTAAGATTCACAGTACAGATTCTCTTTAAGTCTTTTGTCTTACTCATTTTGACATTAACTTCCATGATAACTACATAGTCTGAAGCTGAGCGTTCCATATACAGTATAAGCAACTCTGCTTTGTTGCATCACTCTACGTCACTGTTGGACTGGTTTACTTTCAAATAAGTGGTTTCTCTAATTTGGCCACACTGTATAATGCTGACAGCAGAGCTAACATACAGCACAATAGGATACCTCCTCTCGTCTTGAGGGAGTGATCATTTTTTGTGACCTAGTCAGTATATACACAAATACATAAGGAAGAATAGCAGTGACCATACATTGCTTATATTCTTTCATATGCACTTGTCTCACAGAATCAGAGGTCCTTATGAAACAGCAAAACATATAAATAGTACAATGGCTAATCTAGATGCAAGCCAAGCTGGCAGATTTCTTCTAATATAAGCATGTTCTGTTCCAGGGATTCCCAGGCTAAGCTAAGTATACTCCAGAGTGCACTTAAGGCTTTATAATTTTAACAGCAGTTGCTACTGTTTTTCAAAGTAAATGCACATTAACAGTTTTGCAATAAATGTACCTTGTAGTGACTCTAAACTAAACACAGTTCTATATAGGGCACTGTGCAGCAGGGCAAACAGACAGGTTGGCAAAAGAAAGGTGGGTAGGAAGTGACATCACAATGTGGACAGGACCAGCCATTGCATCCAGGTCCAGCTCCATGCTAACATGCTAATTGTTGGAATTACATATCTTGACACCAGGTGGATACTCCACTATACCAGTGCAAATCAGATAACAGATGGCAATGACTGCAAGTAACATCAGTGCCTTAAAAGGGGCTTTGCTTAGTTTATTATTCTTTAAAGCGCTATAGGGCCCCTTTAAAACAAATAATATATAATACATTTATGACTAAATATTTTTACAATCTAAAAACAATTATTTGAAAAACATTAATACTATTCAACTGTAAAGTATTGATAATAAATCTACAAGTGGTGTAGTTTGTGGATTTTGGCTCCTATATACTGGTTCTATGTGATATTGACACAGCATATTGACATTTTAAATTAACCCTAATAAAGCTTACAACAGTCAAAATATTCCCTCTCTTACTAAAGATTGTCCCCACTTTTTTAACTACTGAAAACAAACTCATGAGTATGTTGATGGGTTTGCTTTCATTTCCTCTGGAGCTTTTTCAGTTACTGAACCCTGAGAAAGAAAGTTCTCTTGGCTGCCAGGAGATTGGTTATTGGTCTCTGAGTACAGAATAATTCTAAAAAAACAAAACAAAAACAGGGAGTTTCTGTATGAAACCTACAATAATTGTATGAAGCATACTGCTCTTTTACTCATGGTGCAGGTTCTGAGTAATATTATTATGCAAAATGGCTGCTTCCAGTACTTGGTGATTTTGACCTGGGTAAGGAAGGGGAGAGAGAGGGGAAATTATGATATTTATATAGATGACATTTCTTTGGGCCAAAGATAGGATAACAATACAGACGATTAGGAGATGGGAGACGGTATGCTATGCTAAACTGAAATTCCACAAACATTGCCTAGCAAAAATATCAAACCTTTGATTCAGTTGAGGGCCCAATCTATACGTGGAATATACAATCTATACGTGGAATACAGTGGTTTGAAAAAGTATTCGGCCCCCTTGAAGTTTTCCACATTTTGTCATATTGCTGCCACAAATATGAATAAATTTTATCGGAATCCCACGTGATAGACCAATACAAAGTGGTGTACACGTGAGAAGTGGAACGAAAATCATACATGATTCCAAACATTTTTTTTACAAATAAATAACTGCAAAGTGGGGTGTGCATAATTATTCAGCCCCCTTTGGTCTGAGTGCAGTCAGTTGCCCATAGACATTGCCTGATGAGTGCTAATGACTAAATAGAGTGCACCTGTGTGTAATCTAATGTCAGTACAAATACAGCTGCTCTGTGATGGCCTCAGAGGTTGTCTAAGAGAATATTGGGAGCAACAACACCATGAAGTCCAAAGAACACACCAGACAGATCAGGGATAAAGTTATTGAGACATTTAAAGCAGGCTTAGGCTACAAAAAGATTTCCAAAGCCTTGAACATCCCACGGAGCACTGTTCAAGCGATCATTCAGAAATGGAAGGAGTATAGCACAACTGCAAACCTACCAAGACAAGGCCCTCCACCTAAACTCACAGGCCGAACAAGGAGAGCACTGATCAGAAATGCAGTCAAGAGGCTCATGGTGACTCTGGATGATCTGCAGAGATCTACAGCTCAGGTGGGGGAATCTGTCCAAGGACAACTATTAGTCGTGCACTGCACAAAGTTGAGCTTTATGGAAGAGTGGCAAGAAGAAAGCTATTGTTAACAGAAAAGCATAAGAAGTCCCGTTTGCAGTTTGCCACAAGCCATGTGGGGGACACAGCAAACATATAGAAGAAGGTGCTGTGGTCAGATGAGACCAAAATTGAACTTTTTGGCCAAAATACAAAACGCTATGTGTGGCGGACAACTAACACTGCACATCACTCTGAACACACCATCCCCACTTTCAAATATGGTGGTGGCAGCATCATGCTCTGGGGGTGCTTCTCTTTAGCAGGGACAGGGAGCTGGTCAGAGTTGATGGGAAGATGGATGGAGCCAAATACAGGGCAATCTTGGAAGAAAACCTCTTGGAGTCTGCCAAAGACTTGAGACTGGGATGGAGGTTCTCCTTCCAGCAGGACAACGACCCTAAATGTAAAGCCAGGGCAACAATGGAATGGTTTAAAACAAAACATATCCATGTGTTAGAATGGCCCAGTCAAAGTCCAGATCTAAATCCAATCGAGAATCTGTGGCAAGATCTGAAAACTGCTGTTCACAAACGCTGTCCATCTAATCTGACTGAGCTGGACCTGTTTTGCAAGGAACAATGGGCAAGGATTTCAGTCTCTTGATGTGCATAGCTGGTAGAGACATACCCTAAAAGACTGGAAGCTGTAATTGCAGCAAAAGGTGGTTCTACAAAGTATTGACTCAAGGGGCCGAATAATTACGCACACCCCACTATGCAGTTTTTTTTTTTTAATGTTTGGAATCATGTATGATTTTTGTTCCACTTCTCACGTGTACACCACTTTGTATTGGCTTTCACGTGGAATTCCAATAAAAATGATTCATGTTTGTGGCAGTAATATGACAAAATGCGGAAAACTTCAAGGGGGCTGAATACTTTTGCAAACCACTGTATATTATCTTTATGGTTATCAGCATGTTTTTATACTGTTTGTGTGATATCATAATCCTCAGTCAGGTTTTCTGAAATGTGCTGTTGCATACAGGAAGATGAAGAGCGCTTGTGTTATGACGGACAAGTCAGTGACACTGATCCCTTCTCCATCACATTGATCTGATAGTACTGGGTAGGTCTAGTTTCCCAATCATCAGCAATGTGTCCTTTGCTATCTCCAGCACCTTTCCACAAACAAAGACAATTGTGCTTAATCAAAGGAGAGACACAAGGACTTCTTAATTTAGACTTCGCCTCTGGAGTGAGGACTGCTGACGTCAGCCATTAGAGACATGCAAAGAGGGGGGAATGGAAGTTTGTTATAAATTAGACAAGAAGAGGATTGCCATGGTCAGCAAGGATTGTTAATGTAAGACCCTTGTAAAAAGTCATATTACTAAAGAATTATTCTAAATGGGAGAAGAAAAATAAATGAGTCTGGGCTGGAAAAGCCACAGCTCACATTTTTCAGAGAACAAGCTAAAACACTGCCTTCTCTGAATGTAAGCATTATCATTTCATTACACCAAGTCTAATTAATGGCAGAGCATTACATAATATTTTCCAGCAAACTTAGGCCTCTTTCAGACGAAAGCTGAATTGCACGCTTGTCAAGCAGTTTTGTCACCCGGCTGCCCACCACAAGTGCCATTTGGGTGCAATTTAAATATAGCTGAATGGCATGGTTGTAACACCACGCATGTCAAGAACTGTTTACCCACAGCAGAGAACTGCGACATATTACGTCTTGAGTACAGCTGTGGCAGCACTTAGATATGACTCTGGGGGGGACCGCATGTCCAGCTAACAAATGCCCGGCTGATGCAGGAGGCCAGCATATCTGGCTGTTGTAGGTAACTGCACTTTGCACATCATTCTTGGTCTTTCCATTTCCTTACAAAGAAAAAAAAACCTGGAGGAGGAGTGAAGGTTGGGGGTCTGATTTACTAAGCAGAAGAACTGTAAACTGTTATCCTTTGGATTAGTACATTGCAGGCTGTGATCACCATGCAGATGTGGTTGCCTCCTACCTGGGCAGCAATGCACCTGCAAAGTGAAGAGAGACAAAAATTATCCCCACCGTGGAAACATTTTTAATGAAATATGTGAAATGTCTTTTTTTAAGGTAAGTTGTTAAAACTTGAAGCCATATTTGCTGCATTGACCGCTACAAAGCCATCAGTATATTTTAATAGTTATGTAGGCGTTTCTTCGCTTTTTGAACCTTTACTTTACTAGGTAAGACTTCACTTTATGACCCAATACTGGTCCCTGGAGGTAAGAAAGAGCTCTGTGAATGTAATTTGTAAAGCAGTAACCCAGAGGTGCCAAGTAGAGTAAAATCGATTAAAAACTTTTTAAAAGGGGGAAGTTGGTGGACTCCCCTCCCTCGTAGAAAGAAAGACCGGACAATGGGACGTTACTCACAGTATAAAGTAACTTTTTATTAAAAGCTCCAAAGTTCACATTTCACGGGTCACAATCCCGCTTCATCAGGCAAAATTTTTGGAGGGTGCAAAATCGGGTCAATGGCCTGGCTGAGCGCCTCTGCCAGGCCACTGACCCGATTTTGTACCCTCCAAAAATGTTTGCCTGATGAAGCGAGATTGTGAACCGTGAAACCGTGAAGCGCGTTGCAACTTTGGAGCTTTTAATAAAAAGTTACTTTATACTGTGAGTAACGTCCCATTGTCCGGTCTTTCTTTCTACGAGGGAGGTGAGTCCACCAACTTCCCCCTTTTAAATAGTTTTTAATCGATTTTACTCTACTTGGCGCCTCTGTGTTGCTGCTTTACAAATTGTCTAGTCCACCCTTGGTGGATGGGTGTAGCCCCATTCCTTCCTGTCTACAGAGAGCGACTTCTTAAACTTGAGCGGGGTCAGGTTATAATTCTCCCCGCCCGCTTATCCAGTGGTTGCCTTTGTGGTGACCCACGTTTGTGAGGATAACCATTACTTTGTTGTACACCAGACTAATTGTCACTGAGATACTACACTATATTGGGCTCTTGGTTTCCTTTTGTCTCCTTCAAGCTCTTTGAATGTAATGTTTTCCAAGTGGGGTACGTATAACAACCTCCTTCACTTTTTTTGCACAGATCGCTCCAATTTAGAAAAAAAAAAGGGTTTGGGAATTGTGCTTGTTATCAAGCTTCTTGACTCAATCTTACTGGCTACACATCCTAAAAAGTGGATTAGGGGGTTTGTTCTACAAACGTATCCGTGGCTCCGGTTTTTAGCCCAGATCAAAACCAGAGCCACGGATATCAGTGTTTAAAAAAATCTGCTTTCCTTTGTCAGGCTTTGTCGACATAGAGAAGAATGCTGCCTCTGCTGTGATAGGAAGATGTTATGCATGTCCTCTGCAGGTCCCCTGCAGGCTCTATGTGTGTGCTTTGTTTATTCCTCACAGACAGGCCTCTGCTCTCTGTTTCAGCTTGTCATGCTGAGAAACTGTGAGAATCCCTGACAGGAGTGCAAATAATTCACTGGTAAAAAAAAAAAACTTGCAGTATACTGTAACATGTGTATATATATATATATATATATATATATATATATATATATATATATATATATATATATATACATATATATATATATATATATATATACATATATCACTTCCTGGTGAGCGACCATGTTTTTTGTTTGTAAACACTGCCTAAAACTGGCAATTAAATGCCAGGATTGCAGCGGGGAGTGGCGGAAACGGCAAAGAGGAATCCAGGAGATCACAATGACTTGATTGGTATGTTTTTTATTGTACAAATCGGACAGTACAGATTCTCTTTAAAATACTTTTCCAGCCCCTGAAACAAAAACAAAAAAATAAGCTGTCCCAAATTCATTTAAGATTGTTATTTCTTTTCTTAAATACATTTTTTTTTAAATTTTAAGAAAAACAAAAGTTTGCTTTCTTAAAACAGAAAGAATTTGCAATAATTCAGGTTGGAGTGAGCTTGAGATGTCTCCCAGTGCAACACTGCTGAATATATGCAAATTAACCATTGTACCCTTAGGCCTGGTGCACACCAAAAACCGCTAGCAGATCCGCAAAATGCTAGCAGATTTTGAAACGCTTTTTCTTATTTTTCTGCAGCGTTTTTAGCTAGCGTTTTGCGGTTTTGTGTAGCGGTTTTGGTGTAGTAGATTTCATGTATTGTTACAGTAAAGCTGTTACTGAACAGCTACTGTAACAAAAAACGCCTGGCAAACCGCTCTGAAGTGCCGTTTTTCAGAGCGGTTTGCGTTTTTCCTATACTTAACATTGAGGCAGAAACGCATCCGCAATCCAAAATCTGCAGCAGCCCGGGAGTATGCGTTTCTGCAAAACGCCTCCCGCTCTGGTGTGCACCAGCCCATTGAAATACATTACCCTAGCAGATCCGCACCCGCAAGCAGATCGCAAACCGCAGCGGAAACGCTCCGGTGTGCACTAGGCCACAGAAGCTAAACACACGTCCAGAACCACTGGAATGCAATGATGTGTCATCTTGTTAATTTGTACAGAGCCATAATAATCCAACATGCATACAGACTGTTTCGGATTGTTTGATCCTCATCAGTTTTTTAATTTTACCAAGCTTACTAGAGCTGTTCATTAGCACTTACAAGTAACAGAGCATACATACAAACACAGCACTCAGTCAAACATGGTGCAGTAATAAAGTAACCACAACACATTTAACAAAAGCTTATTCATTAGTCCCCCGGTACGTGAAACGGGTTTATGAAACACAGATACTTTGTGGTTGGGAATAACAGTTACACCGGATAAGCCCAGCTATAAGATGTTTGATTGCAGAAAACCAGAAACTGATAATATAACTGTATTAAACAATGTCTCTATTAAGGAATAAAGGGTAGGAATATAAATCACACAAAGCTGTTGCCAATGCTGCCTCGAATATAAAGGCACACAAAAGGATTACAGTAGCAAAGGAATACATGCAGCAAAGCTATACCATTGATTGGAGTTAACTTATTACACAAAAAGCAAAAGTAAGGGCCCTTTTCCACTGTGTGCGTTTGCGATGCTGAATTTTTTTTAAATCACTAGGGTTTGCTAAATAACATAGAAATTGCAGTAGGTATTTTCCACTAACGCGATTAGATTTTTACCAAAGCGCAATTGTGCCTCGGAGCAATTTTTCCGCGATAAAATCGCAATTGCAAAAACATTAGGCACTTGCTGAATCGCAATCGCTAGCGTTTAGTGCAAGCACTAGCGATTGCTAGTGGAAAAGGGCCCTAAAGTGTATAACAAGAATCAATCACAAATTATAAAAGTCAAAATAGCTAATAACAACAGGGAGGGTTTGGTTTAATTCACCCCAGAAACTGAGATATCCTGATGTTTTTCCTTACCTACAAATAGAAGAGGAGTGTTCTGCAAAGAGGAAGAATGTTCTGCAGAGAGAGACATTGGCCCTGATTTAATTACCTGAGAAATATTTGCATCTTTATGAGATTTTAAACTTTAGGGTAAGATACATTTTAGGCCTGGAATCCACTAGAGCATTTTTTGAGCATTTAGGGAGCGCTTTCAATCGTTAGCGATTTCTCTGAATGCTCTGCTAATATAAATGGATGGGACAGATTCCCCTAGAGCAATTGCGATTAAGGGAATTGCAATCGCAGGACATGCAGCATTTTGGGAGTGTTTCCATTCTAATGAATTGTATAGGAGCAGGGGAATCGCTCCCAAAATCGCTTGCAAAACACTATCACAAATCGCTAGTGTTTGCAATAGCGCTTTGTGCTTTTTAGTATGTTCCAGGCCTTATAGCTTTCTTTCAGACTATGATCACTATGGAGGCCTTATGTGCGCAGGTTCAGGCTCTTACTACAGCGGTCAAGCAGTTAAATAATACTGTTATGGCTCAGCAGGTTCAGATGAATCTCCTGTCTGATGCTGTACGCAAATTGCAGGAATCTGCATCATCATTGCCTCCCTCCCGTGTAGTTGAACCTAAAATGGCACTTCCAGTGAAATTTTCAGGTCATAAGTCAGACTTTAGAAATTTTAAGAACAGGTGTTTGTCTTATTTTGAAATGAGACCTATATCGTCAGGCACTGAAAGTCAAAGGATGACGTTAATAAAAACTTTATTACATGAGGATTCTCAGACCTGGGCTTATAATCTGCCTGACGGCCATGAGGCCTTATCGTCGGTACAGGCATTTTTTTATGACATTTATGACGACCCAGACATTTCTGCTACAGCTGAGAGAAAACTGAAAAATCTTCGTCAGGGCCACAATACTGTTGAAGATTATGCCTCTGAATTTAGAAAATGGGCAATGTCTTCCCGGTGGGAACACTTTGCCTTGTTGGATCGTTTCCTTACAGGGTTGTCAGATTCAGTTTCAGACATCATGATTAGTCACCCTGAACCCAAAACATTAGATGAGGCAATCACTTTAGCGATTAAGGTTGATCGTAGGATCCGATACCATAAACAGGGCAGATCTCGTTCTCCTCTCGAGGCTACTGTTTCCACACCCTCAGTCTCGGCCAGTATTGGCGAGCCTATGCAAATAGGTCATTCCAGACTATCAGAATCAGAAAAGGGTAGGAGGAGAAAAGAGGGTCTTTGCCTGTATTGTGGGGAGAAGGGTCATCTGGTACAAAACTGTAGCAGGAAGTCAGAAAACTTCTCCGCCTAGGTGTAGTTGGAGGTACTACCCTGGGCGAACCTGTTTTACCTCCTAAAGATTCTAAGGTGTTGTTGCCCTGTTCAGTTACATGGGGAAAACAAGTTTACGCCACCCAGGCTTTTTTTGACTCAGGTTCAGCAGCAAACTCTATTGACACAGATCTTGCCTTAAAATGGAATATTCCCATCCTTTCCATGGAAAAGCAGATCTATGTAACTTCTATAGATGATTCCCCCCTACAGAACAGGCAGCCATAGACCCCTCCTCTCACTTGTCGGGTGGGGGTTCTGCATAAAGAGGAGATACAATTTTATGTTTTGAATATGTCCTCTTTCTCTGTTGTCCTTGGTCTCCCTTGGCTATGCAAACATTTCCCTCAGATTGATTGGAGTACCGGGCAGCTGCTGGTCTGGTCCTCAAAGTGTCAAAGGAATTGTTTAGAGAACATTGTGCTATGTTCTGCTATAGTCCATGTTGAGGGTGTCCCTTCCCAGTACATGGAGTATTCAGACGTCTTCTGTCCGCGCTCGGCGGATAAACTCCCTCCTCACAGGGAATTTGATTGTCCTATAGACCTAAGACCCGGTACCATGCCTCCCAGGGGACATCTGCATAACCTCTCAGGTCCAGAGCTGTTGGCCATGAAAAACTATATAAAGGAAAACCTTGAGAAAGGGTTCATCTGCCCCTCCAAATCCCCGGCAGGGTTCTTTTTCGTTCAAAAAAAAGATGGTGGTCTCCGACCTTGTATTGACTACAGGGCTCTGAATAAAATTACCATTCCCAATCGCTACCCCCTGCCGTTGATTGAGGATCTTTTTTCACAAGTAGCTGGAGTCCAACTGTTCTCCAAACTAGACCTGAGAGGGGCTTACAATTTGATTCGAATAAGACAGGGGGACAAGTGGAAAACGGCCTTCAACACACCCGATGGGCATTAGGAATATTTACTGATGCCCTTCGGGTTGTGTAACGCTCCTGCAGTTTTTCAGGAGTTGGTGAATGAAATTTTCAGAGAGGTACTAGGTCGATTTGTTGTTGTCTATTTAGACGACATTTTGATTTTCTCAAAAAATCTTGAGGAACACAGAAAACAAGTAAAGTTCGTCTTGAATAAACTAAGGGAAAATTGTTTATATGCCAAGATTGAGAGATCACAGTGAAAGCTCTCAGACCTTAGTCAGATCCGTGTGTGCTTGATCCGGCAGGACCCCGGGAATTCACACTTAGCTCAGGAAAAATATATTATTGTTATTGATTGTTATTGCGTATGACCTATTGCCTGTTCTTCTGACTATTCTTTTGCTCTACGATTCTGTACCTCTGCCAAATCTGATCTGTTGCTGACTTCTGCCTGAATACTTACCTTGATCTTGTCTCACGATTCTGTACTTCTGCCAATCTGATCTGTTGCAGACTATTGCCTGATTACTTACTCTGATTTTGCCTCTCGACTTTGTACCTATACTGACCGATCTGTGAACGACATTGCCTGTACGACCGCGCTCTCAATTAGTGATAGCCCCTGTCACTAAGGGCTATCACTTATACGTATTCCGGAATACTACTGTGCACCCAATCACGTGTGATCACACTTTAATAAAGTAATGACTATCGTGCTGATAGAGCTCGTTCTGGTTATCAGATACATCACTGATCATTACACCGAGCTACTTTAACCTCTTGAGGACCACAGTGTTACACCCCCCTAAAGACCAGGCTATGTTTTGTAAAATAGGCCAATGCAGCTTTAAGCCCCCCTCCCCCCATTTTCTCCCCATCAACAGAGCTTTCTGCGGGTGGGGTATGATCGCTCCCCCAGTGTTTTGGTTTTTTTTTATAAATATTTATGTTATTTTTTTAAATAAATATGTAATCTTTTTTTAAATTTTCCTCCCCAGCCCGCCCCCTTTCCCACCGCCAGGCAATCACCACGATCAGCTGTCATAGGCTTCAGCCTCTGTAGGGGACAGCTGTGTGACACAGCGCTGCCTTAGATCGCAGCGCTGTACATTCTAATTAGACGTCAGTTTCGCCGTCTAACAGTCTCAATCGCCGATCGTCGCTGGGAGACTTAAGGCGGCTTCGCCTACCAAGCAAGAGATGCAGGTCAGCAAGCAGTTAAAATTCGCTGAGGCCAGAAGATCTACCAACGTTTCAAATACACCCCCCCAGAAAGCTAGTTCGGTATAGGTCCCTTTAGTATAGGTTAGCTAGGTATGTGTGCGTTAGTATGGTAGATAGGTATATACAGTGGGATGCCAAAGTTTGGGCAACCTTGTTAATCGTCATGATTTTCCTGTATAAGTTGTTGGTTGTTATGATAAAAAATGTCAGTTAGAGATATCATATATGAGACACACACAGTGATATTTGAGAAGTAAATTAAGTTTATTGGATTTACAGAAAGTGTGCAATAATGGTTTGAATAAAATTAGGCAGGTGCATAAATGTGGGCACTGTTGTCATTTTATTGATTCCAAAACCTTTAGAACTAATTTTTGGAACTCAAATTGGCTTGGTATGCTCAGTGACCCCTGACCTACATACACAGGTGAATCCAATTATGAGAAAGAGGGGTCAATTGTATTTTATTTAAGGGGGGCAATTGTAAGTTTTCCTCCTCTTTTAATTTTCTCTGAAGAGTAGCAACATGGGGGTCTGAAAACAACTCTCAAAGGACCTGAAGACAAAGATTGTTCACCATCATGGTTTAGGAGAAGGATACAAAAAGCTGTTTCAGAGGTTTCAGCTGTCCTCAGTTAGGAACATATTGAGAAAATGGAAGACTAAAGGCTCAGTTCAAGTTAAGGCTGGAAGTGGCAGACCAAGAAAAATCTCGGATAGACAGAAGCCACAAATGGTGAGAACAGTCAGAGTCAACCCACAGACCAGCACCAAAGATCTACAACATCATCTTGCTACAGATGGAGTCACTGTGCATCGTTCAACCATTCGGCACACTTTACACAAGTAGATGCTGTATGCGAGAGTGATGTAGAGCAAGCTTTTTCTCCGCCCACAGCACAAACAGACCCACTTGAGATATGCTAAAGCACATTTGGACAAGCCAGCTTCATTTTGGAATAAGGTGCTGTGGACTGATGATACTAAAATTGAGTTATTTGGGCATAACAAGGGGCGTTATGTATGGAGAAAAAAGAACACAGCATTCCAAGAAAAACACCTGCTACCTACAGTAAAATATGGTTGAGGTTCCATCATGCTGTGGGGCTGTGTGGCCAGTGCAGGGACTGGGAATATTGTTAAAGTCGAGGGACACATGGATTCCACTCAGTATCAGCAGATTCTGGAGACTAATGTCCAGGAATCAGTGACAAAGCTGAAGCTGCGCCAGGGCTGGATCTTTCAACAAGACAACGACCTTAAACACTGCTCAAAATTTACTAAGGCATTCATGCAGAGGAACAAGTACAACCTACTGGAATGGTCATCTCAGTCCCCAGACCTGAATATAATTGAAAATCTGTGGTGTGAGTTAAAGAGAGCTGTCCATGCTTGGAAGTCACCAAACCTGAATGAACTATAGATGTTTTGTAAAGAGGAATGGTCCAAAATACCTTCAACCAGAATCCAGACTCTCATGGGAACCTACAAGAAGCGTTTAGAGGCTGTCATTTCTGTAAAACAGGGGTCTCAAACTCGCGGCCCGCGGGCCATTTGCGGCCCTCGTTACATTGATTTGCGGCCCGCGCCGGCAAGACACTGAACTACTTTTGTTCGCTTCAGTGCTCCCATAGTTAATCCGCCTGTCCCCGCCGCAAAATGAGGGCTACAGAGCCCCCAATTCCCCGGGGGGCAATTCGCCTGCATTTCCTGGAAGGGGCAGAGCTTTCAGCTCTGCCCCTCCTGACGTCAATCGCGGCGGATCGCCGCCTCTGCCCGCCCCTCTGTGAAGGAAGAGTGAGAGGGGCAGGGAGAGGCGGCGATCCGTCGCGATTGATGTCAGGAGGGGCAGAGCTGAAGCTGAAAGCTGTGCCCCTTCCAGGAAATGCCGGGCAGATTGCCCCCCGGGGGGAATCGGGGGCTCTGCAGCCAGGGGCGGCGCCACGTTGGGGCTTACCCAGGCTTCAGCTCCGGCTGGCGCATCATTAGCCCCTATTGAAGCCCCCCGGAAGCTCAGCTAGACAGCCAGGCAGAGGCAGGCAGGACTCGGAACTTAAGTCGGAACTCCGACGAGACAAGGTGGGTGCAGGGTGCGGTGGGTAGGTGGGTGGGTGTCCTCCTGACTCCTGTCCTGTAGCCAGCCAACTTCCAAATTGTTTTTTTGCCCTCCTGTGCTGAGCGGCCTAGCAGCACCAGCAGCAGGCACCACCATCAACCACCATCAGGCCTGCCTGACTCTGAGTGAGCACTCCCCTGGACTGGTAACGCTGTCTCTTATGTGCATTTACTGGGGTAACGCTGTCTGTCATGATGTGCATTTACTTCATATTTTTTTTTATGCAACTACATTAGTTAGCCCCGCCCACATGATGTCATGACCATGCCCATTTTGCGGCCCAGCCTCATCCTGACTTTGCCTCCTGTGGCCCCCAGGTAAATTGAGTTTGAGACCCCTGCTTTAAAAGGGGGATCTACTAAATATTGATTTAATTTATTTTTTTGTGGTGCCCAAATTTATGCACCTGCCTAATTTTGTTCAAACAATTATTGCACACTTTCTGTAAATCCAATAAACTTTATTTCACTTCTCAAATATCACTGTGTGTGTCTCCTATATGATATATTCAACTGACATTTTTTATCGTAACAACCAACGATTTATACAGGAAAATCATGATGATTAACAAGGTTGCCCAAACTTTGGCATCCCACTGTATGCTTTAGTATGTACAGGTCCCTTCAGTATAGGTTAGCTAGGTATATGTGCCTTCAGTATAGGTTAGCTAGGTATATGTGCCTTCAGGATAGGTTAGCTAGGTATATGTGCCTTCAGTATAGGTTAGCTAGGTATATGTGCCTTCAGGATAGGTTAGCTAGGTATATGTGCCTTCAGTATAGGTTAGCTAGGTATATGTGCCTTCAGTATAGGTTAGTGGGGTATATGTGCCTTTAGTATAGGTAGCCAGGTATAGGAGCCCGGGCAGGCACACATTATCACTTAGCGTCTTGTCCTGGTCTTCACTCCCTGGAGGGAAGATGTGCAATCCGGCGGCTGAGGGTGCGCTCCGGTAGGCAGCATGAGTGGAAGGCAGAAGTGTTGCTTCCAGCGCCGTCCCCAGCAATGACTTTGCGTCCCTGGCCTCTCAGCCGCACCTCTCTCCTCCCGATTGGCCGCAAGATCAGCGGCCAGCAGCAGAATCTGATAGGACGCGGCCGCGTTCTACAGCTGCCGGACGCAAAATTAAATGGGATGCTGCCAAGAGGCCACGATCTACCGAGCAGGCGGTCGCGATCTACCGGTAGATTGCGATCGACCTACTGGGCAGCCCTGGCCTAGGTTCTCAAAGTGTGGTACGCGTACCCCAGGGGGTACTTCTGATGGTTCCAGTGGGTATTCGGGCCTGATATACTTAACCAAGAATAACAAAATTTGAAGTTTTAGAAAATGATAAATCTTATTTAAACAAATGTGTGTTTTAGCTAATTAAAAGCAATAGTAAATGCTTGGAAATTGTTTAAAAACAATTTCATGTACTACGAGTAAATATATATTTGTCAAGGGGTATTTGTGATAATGTTTACTAAGCAAGGGGGTACTTGGCGATTACAGGGTTTTAAAAGGGGTACATAGCAATAAAATATTGAGAAACACTGCTCTATGGAACTAACATTTTATTCCTTGATGAAGAGAGAGTGCTCACCTCTCGAAATGTGCTGGTAGTTCACTGCTCACCTCTGATCCAATGTTGCTTTTCTTAACCACTGATCCAGTGACAGTTCAGGCTTCCTGTGCATGTAGCTGTTACTTGCTACTTGAATGGAAATGGAGAGCATAACCCACACAACCACCCTGGTGAATTGTGGAGACAAGCTGAGGAGTATCACCTGATCAATGTTCAGGATTCTGGTATCTGGGGGGGGAGGGATGTCTGCAACTGGCGGAGTGTGTTGGTTGGTGGTACTTTGTGGTATGTTAGCAATCTGATTGAGTGAGCACAATCTTTAGTCTTACTGTATTTACAGTGCTCCCTATGTAATACATACAGAAATGTCTCATTTTTATAGTTTTCTACCGGTTTCCCATTGGAGTACTGAGCAGCTATTCAATTGTCACTGATTTCTCTGAAACACCAAAGGACAGTAAAAGAGACTGAAAATGCTGATAGATGCTACTGAAAAACAATAAAACAATGATGTATAGGAGATAGAAGATGTAGTGTGATACATTAAATGAGGCTGGCCTTGGAGAAACACAAGAGACAAGGAAAGGAGAGAGTAGGACAGATTACATATTTTGAGTTTATATTTAGAAGACTCAATTCTGTTTATAGTGTGACAATGTTGTGATTTTACATCATAATGAAATAACTCCACTGATCCCAGTAGTGTTGTAACTACTTGACATATTCTCTACTGTTTAAGAAATGTCAAAGATGCATGCTTAACCATTAACTGTTTATACACAATCTGGCCCTGTATGACAAGATTGTATAACGTTTTGGCAGTTGAAGAGAATCAGCCAGACAAGAAGTGGATTGTGACTTCACATTATGGGGTAGTATAAAAAGTGGAAAGATAACAAAGACAGCAGATGGGAGATTATCAACAATCTCCATTCTAATTACTGCTCTCTATATATGAAATAAACAATAATCATATTCAACACTGAAAAATGATGGGATCTATAAGTTTCATAGCGATATAGAAAACTCCATTTCACTGGGCAGGTGACACTCAAATTTTCAAAAAATATCAAAACAATGCTAGTTTTGATTTTGAAAATATATTATTTGATATGGTCACTGAAAATGAATATACGAATGTAACACAAAAATCCAAATTTTTGTTCTTGAAAATGACGGCAATATTCTAAAGCATAATGCTTGCTAATGCAAAAATAAACAGGAGCTAATTTTAAAATAATTGTAAAAAGCTCCTGAACCACTACCCGAAGGCTCCCCAGATCCCGTTTGAACTCCTTCCAAACCTAATAGCGGCCCGCCTGATGTTAAGAATTACCGGCCAATAGCTTCACTTAATGTTGATTATAAAATGTTTACTGGTATTCTAGCCAGCAGGCTGAATAAGCTGCTACCAGCCCTCGTTGCCATGGATCAAGTTTGGTTTATACCCCTGTGTCAGGCTACAGACAACATCAGATGGGTCTCAAGCATAACTGCTCATTTTAGCAAAACTAAACAAAAACTATTAGTGCTTGCCTTAGACATTGACAATTTTATCGAATTTAGGAGTGGAGGGGACCTTCTTCAAGTGGATATTACGGCTGTATTCAAATCCCAGGGCTTCATTGAAAATCTTAGGGGTGGAATCTTGTAGCTTTTCAATTAGTAAAGTCACTTGACAATGCTATCCTTTTTCATCTGCTATATTTGCATTAACAATGGAAGCCTTGGCAGGTGTTAAGAAAGAAGTCATTATCATGGGGTTTAGGGTTGCTAACCGAGAACACAAAATACAATTTTTAGCTGACGTCACGTTGCTTACGCTAACACATCCTCACGTGTCTATTCCTAATTTACTAGCTATACTGAGACAATTTGGTGTAGGGCCGGAAACTTAATGCTTCCAAAACCGAAGCCCTATACTGTAATTATGAGTGTAATGTTGTCAACTCAAGCAGCTTTCTGTGTCTTTTGACTTCTAGCACTGTATGCACTACTTTACATATTTAGGAGTCAAGACATGTAATGGCTTTGCCTCTATGTACAGTATAAGAAAATCACTATAGACTATTAGACTAAAGACTATAGACAATTACTATAGACTATTTCTCCGTGACCTATTGTCAGAACATATTTTCCATGTGGGCCTTTTCGTTCTTGTCATGGGCAGTGAGGATCACGGCAATTAAAATAGCGTGGCTACCCAAACTAACATACCTTTTTCCAAGTCCTCCCAATAATGCTAAACTTGTCTAATATAAACTCTTTACAGGAAGAGATACTGTGATTTATCTGGAAAAAAGCCCTGTATGGCTGGAAGGATTATGGAACTGCACGCAGATTGCCTGTACCGAACCTCTTAAAGTGGCCATACATCTGTAAACTTGGCGGCCAATCGACCATAATTATTATCGAATTTGATGAAAATAAATGCCACCAAGAGCATGCCTGATCGACAATTCGACCAATTTTGGGCCGAAATTGGTCGCATGTATCAATCAGACGTACTGGAAAAACTCGGGGACACATGCCCGATCATGGTAACAGCGGTGGTAACAGCGTGCAATAATCACAAACGATGAACGTGACTTAAATTCCTTGCCACTGTTTACCCCCTCCCCCGGTGCCTGTGCAATTACCCCACGTGGTTACCGGCATAAAGCATATATGTATTATAGCGTATATATGTGCAATAATGCTGGCAACCATGTGGGGACAAAATGTGGAAGTGCAATGAGGACACAGCGTGACAGGTAAACTGCACAGGCATCGGGATGGGGCATAAATTATTGAACAGACATCTCAAGCGCAAATCGCGGTAAAACTCGAGATTTTGCCTGCCGAATCCGAGCACCCGTTGTGATCTAGCCCTTAGGTTGTGTTCCCACTAGAGCAGAGAACGGCCTTTTTTTTGGCCGTTCTCCGCTCATTGTTAAGAGTCGAGTGAACGGCTCCTATGTGTTCTGTGGCAGTATGCGGACCACACTTCTATGCAGTCTGCGATTATCCCAGGCCAGGCGGATGTGTTCCCCCATACAGCATATGGGGGAGCGCATTTGCCCAGGGCACTAGCCGCATCACTGCAGACCATTGAAGCAGACATTATACTGTCCAATCCCGCTGGCCGCACATGATGCAGAAGTAAATGGGAACAGAGCCTTAGGGCCTTTTTCCACTGAACCCAAATCCAGGCCAAATCTGGAATATTTCCCTACTTGCAAGCTGGAAAAATGTCTGCAGCCCGCAGCCAAATCACTGTAGCCATACATGGATTAGGACTGTGGCTACGCAGCAGAAAAGAAGCCACAAAGTGGCCACGGCTCCCGGTGGAAATAAATCCTTAATGTATACATTGCTGTATGTTCTGTAAAGTCTTCCAAAACACTAATATTGATAAAAAAAACTTTGCAAAATGAAATGTCAGTTTTGATTTTGCACAGGATTATAAAGATACAAGAAGACAGATAGACTGAGAAAGAAAGGAGGGATATAGAGACTTCTCACCAGTATGAATAGGCCTTTGTTGGATAAGTTATGATATTCAGGAATTGTGGAGAATACAGAGAGCACCAGGCAGCTGAACACAAGGAAGAATCTGCAAAAAGAAGACAGGAGAGTCATAAAATAAAGATATATATAAATATATGAAGGGTACAAGATATAAAAGAATACCCCAAAACAATACTACTTTGCAGTCACCACAACTAGAAGCAAAAGCTGTGGCAAAAATGTAATATGTGCAATGAGATTTGTTTTTTTAAAATAACACAATACAAAGACCTATTGAAATTGGAAAGCCAATCAGAAATCACTAGCTGAAATCTGGCTGTTTTGAGTTACCTATATGTGTATGTGTACAAATTTTGTTTGTGATATTTTGTTGAAAAAAAAAGTTTTTGACAGCGCAAACTGTATTATATAACAATGTAAACTGATATATAGGCCGCACAGACACACACAGCTGCTTTATTACAAGGGAGTGTGCAGTAAATCAAATTAGTGTGATGATTTCTATCCTTCTGGCCTGAGAGGACTTCCATTATCTTGTTGTCCACTAAGCATGCAGTGTAATTAGTATATTTAGCTTGCACACAACTTTACTGCTCCCTTGAGTTATTCTTACACCTTCATTTCCTTGCATATGGACACATGTAGTACACTACATGAATCATTAATTTACAGTCTGCATTACCTAAGAGCAGCCAATAGAGGGAGCACAAAACACAGTCTGGGATTCACATGGTGAAACACATATGGAGCATTGAACAAGACAGGTGATAGTGCATATTGAGAATCCATTGATTTGTGCAAGATAACACTAGTAATTGATTTGGAGGGTAGATTATGAAATTCACTGAAAAGGTCCAGTTCACAAAGAACATAAGTTACCAAAAATGATATAAGCTTTTTCTCTAATGCACCGATTGGGACGGCTTTCAATGCAAACATAACACTCTCAATCAGATCCATATTCTTCTTTCCCAGACATCTTATAGCTAGCCATGTGATCTCCAACTACTGGCAAAAGATAAAAGAGAACCTATTTGAAAGTGTGAGTTTTGAATTTAAAGAGAAACTTTACTGAAAACAGAGTTCCAGTTATCCAGAACTCAATTAACCAGCAGTCTCAACCAACCAGCACAAATCGTAATGAAGGTCTGTTTGTGGGCTCTGCTGTGCTTAATCATCCTGGAATGATGTTCCGGTCCCCTGCCGCAGCTCAGTTTCGTTTTACACGTACTGGTTAGTCGATTTATGCTGCACGCATCCTCGCATCGCCAGGAGCGTACTACGCAGGACGTGAAGGAGCAGTATACATCGACTGACCAGTCAGTGTAAAACTAAACAGCCACAGAGGGGAACCAGAGCATCGTTCCAGGATGGCGCGGGCACAGGACTTCTGCTGGAAGCTGGTAGAAGCCACAGGTAAGTGAAACTCATTTTTGTCCAATCAATTTAGGTTCACTTTAAAGGACAACTATCAAAGTTAACTAAAATTCTAAATGTCACATATATTTCCAGTAATTACTAGCAAATAGCAATACAAAGGCTTTTTTTCCAGCACATCCAGCATACAGAAACAATCTTCACTGGCTGTAATACTGTGACAGGAATCTGTTTCGAATGATAGAAAGCAGAAACATAGCTTCAAATGTGTGTAAATAATCATCAGCTGAAGCTCTGTGTTCCTGTCTGTGTGTCTCTCTGCCACGCAGTGTAAAGTAAACCGTTTACAGCCAGGTTACAGTTCAGCTCTGCCTCACCAAAACAGCTGGTAAACAAAGCTATTTTTTCACACGGGCTGTGTTGAGAGACCTCTGCAAAGCATTTTAGTGTTGTTGGCTAAAAGCTCTATAAGTATGTGGGATTTACAGAAAAGTTTCTTTAATTTTGTTGTTCTTTAAATACTGAGTTACACGGCTCCCCCAAGATTAATATACTTTCAATTACTATACATGGCATGTATATAGAGTGGGGTATAGTAGTGTATTAGCTAGGCCTATTTTAACACTGAGTCTAAAGTAACCAGAAAACACACTGAAAGGGAACCTGAGATGGGGCCACAACAAAAAAATATACATACCTGCGGCTTCCCCCAGCCCCCTCTGGCATGATAGCTCCCACGCCGTCCTCTTCTAACTTCCCGTTCGCCTGCAACTAGATCCTTAAAAATACTCCAGTCAGGGCCAATCGGCACAGATGCAGTCTGGACAGGTGCGCACCCCTGTTTTTGCTCCCATCAGCAGGAGCATTCTGCGCCGGCCGGACCAAGCATATGCAGTTGGCTCCGGGCCGGAGGACTTTCCGGGGCCAGTTGCGGGTGAACGGGGAGTAAAGATAAAGGCAGTGTGGGAGCGATCTGCCGGAGGGGCTCGGAGGAAGCCCCATGTATGTATATTTTTTGTTGTGGCTATATCTCAGGTTCCCTTGAACCGGCATCTGCCGATCCCCATCCGTGCCAGATAACCAAGAATCTACTGTAAAAACTAATGAATAAAATCACTTTTTTTTCACAATACTTTAGAAAGTAGTACGTCAATGATTGCCCACTGTAAAATATTTCCTCACCCTGATTTACATCTTGAAATGTATCACGGGTCTTTACTGCTGGAAGGTGTATCACTGCAGAATGTTCGCTGTGTGTTCCGAAGTGAACAGAAACACCTGGCCTTCCAGAATGCACTTCGAGGCATCACAGCCTAGGCCAAGTCTTCACAGGGAGGGCAGAGTTACATACCAATATACAACAATATATAGCTGTAGGAAGTGTTTCTGATGCTGCAACCAGGAAAATTAACATAAAATTGGGTATCCTGAATAATGTATTACATTCTGCATATATGTCGTTGCCGTGCCTCTTTAAGGGTTTGATTCACAAAACAGTGTTAACTGATAGCACGACCGTGCTATGCAGTTAACACGCGAGGTGAAGTGCGTGCATCCTTACGCGTGCAAAGTCTTACGCCCGCGTGCTAACGTTTGCGCACCATAACACGGACATTTGCGTGGGCGTAAGACTTTGCATGCGTAAAGATGTGCTCACGTCACCTCGCGTGTTAACTGCATAGCACAGTCGTGCTATCAGTTAACACTGTTTTGTGAATCAAGCCCTTATGGCCCATACTCACGAGGGACTTTTGTCGCCTCAACACGCGGCGCGCGCGTGTTGCGGCGACAGGTCGCCCGTGAGTATGGGCCGTCGCACGCCCGCGCGCCCCCGAACTGTCGCCCGTCGCTATGTCGCCATGCGATTGAAACTTTCAATCGCATGGCGACAGTCGCCGCTGCCCCCCCGCCGCAACTGTCGCTAGTCCGCGTGAGTACGCGGACTAGCGACAGCAACCTCCATGAAGGTACATGGAGCTTCCGGCGGGGGGAGGAGGAACGTCAGCGACAGCTTCCGCCTTGCCGCTGGTCCCTCTTCCGCATGTGTACGCGGAGGGACCTGGCGAGAAGCTGTCGCCGGCCTGTCGCCCACACGCTCACGTGTGCTGGCGACAGGCGAGTTTTGCAGCCCGTGAGTACGGGCCTTTAAAGAGGCACGGCAACGACATATATGCAGAATGTAATACATTATTCAGGATACCCAATTTTATGTTAATTTTCCTGGTTGCAGCATCAGAAACATTTCCTACAGCTATATATTGTTGTATATTGGTATGTAACTCTGCCCTCCCTAAGTTGCATACTTAGTTAAACGGCTGACGGATACGAGTTATGCGTTTTTGCCTGGAATTTGCTTTATTTTGCTTTCTCTCTGTTTTTTTCCCCCTTAATTTTTTAAAATGTTTGAAGTTTCTTGCGAGTCGTCCAGAGGAAGTGTTGCCCTGCATCTCAATTCCTCAGCGTGTGAAAATGACAGTTGGTTCCCCTGACTTTCTGGTCTCTTCTAAACTCTTTTTCTCTTTCTGTATAATCTTCATTTAGCATCAGTTGTTCAGAGAGAGATGCAGAGAGCAATTTCAAATTCCAGATTTTAGAAAATGACATGTACCACATAAACCATAAAATAACAGGTTGCCACAGCTCTTACTGTTCTAGGGAAGTTTTTCTTCAGAGAGAGAAAGAGAAGAGCAGAGAAAAGACATATAATCAGTCACACTGTTTCTTTTCAAACCAAGGCTTCACACCAAAACCATCAAAAACATGATGAAAAAAACTGACAAGAAATGACATCATAGTACCATCTTTTGTGTCCACTTTTAAATCTATTCAATGGTACTGTGCAGGAAATTGATACAAAATTGCATCTGCAACTGACACTGAAATAGGATGTAGTGGTAAGAGTACCACTGAAAAGCACTAGATGTGCAGTCAGTAAGGATAACTGATGATAAAACAGGCTAAGAAACGGACCAAAAAAAGTATTCATGGATCAGAAAAGATTATGGTTAAGACATTGGTCCTGATGCACAATTATCTTACCTTCTTGGGGTTGATTCCTGAAATAACGGTAATATTACTGTGTACGGCCAGCGCAGCAATATTACTGTTACTTCCATGCATAAGTACCGTGAGATACACTAGTAGCATGACTCGGGGTACCCTAGTAGCGCGACTGCTACTACTGTAACACGTACTGCAGTTTATTGTAAGCCTAATTTATCAAAACTATTCAAATAGCTCACATATTAGCCGTTGTATTATGGCTAAGAAGCGCTTTTGATCTGTTGTGAGTGTTCTTGCTCTGCTAATGTAGCACACAGAGCTCTCCATATTGTTGCATATATTAAAGGACCACTATTGTGAAAAATGTAAAATGTGTGTAAACATATACACATAAGAAGTATTTTTCTTCCAGAGTAAAATGAACCATAAATTACTTTTATCCTATGTTTCTGTCACTTACAGTAGGTAATAGAAATCTGACAGAACTGACAGGTTTTGGACTAGTCCATCTCTTCATGGGGGATTCTCAGCATGGCTTTTATTCCTTATTAAGACATTCTCTGAAAAGGATTTATACAATGATGCAGGCCAGCCTCCCTGCTTGCTGCACACTATTTTGGCAGTTGGACTGAGCAACTGCTATTTACAAAGTGCTTTTGAAAATAAACAAAACCCTGAGAATCCCCCATGAGGAGATGGGCTAGTCGAAAACCTGTTGGTTCTGTCAGACTTCTACTACATACTAGAAGTGACAGCAACATAGGAGAAAAGTAAATTATGGCTCATTTTACTCTAGATGAAAAGTAAAGTACTTTTTATTTGTACGTGTTTACATGTATGTTAAATTTTACAATTATTGTGATAGTGGTCTTTTACGTTTCTGAGAGAACAGAAAACAACAACACTATGTCACCCCACCCCCAGGAATTCTACAAATCCTGCTCTTCAGTGGTAAGAGCTGGCAAAGAGGAATTGTATGGGTTCCCTGTGGCTCTACTCACCCAGGGCAGGTTCTAGACCTTTTGCTGCCTGAAGAAAACTTGTGAGGATGGGCGAGTAAATGGGAGCTGATAGGTGTACGGCTGAGTGTGGATGTGTAGGTGGGTGTGTGGCTGGGGCACAAACATTCTTTACTCAGTCATACATGCACAGCAGGGAAACCAGAGGGCAGAACTGCACAAGGAGATGAAGCGGGGCTAGCAAAGGACAGTGCATATATAAATAAGGGCCCTGCCAGTACACACAGACTCACAACAGGCAAGCTCTGTGCTCCCTGAGTCCAGCAGAAGCTGCAGAGAAGAGGGAGAGACTTATAAAGATCAGCTGAGTGTAAAGCTTATGCTGCCCAGAATCACGTGATTCAGCCTGCTTCTTGGTGGGACCGGCCCTGTACTCACCAACATCTAAAGCCTCATCTACACGATACGATTCTTTGTACGAATTGATTACGATTCTATTTACGATACGATTAAATCCAACATGTCCGATTGGGATTCGATTCATTCCAGCTCGATTTGCCATTGTTTTGCAATGGCAAATCGAATTGCATTGAATCGAATTCTGATCGAACATGTCAGATTTAGTCGTATCGTAAATAGAATCGTAATCGAATCATACAAAGAATCGTATCGTGTAGATGGGGCTTATAGCTTTAGGCAGTGGGAGGAGGGGTGCCTAGCAAGGAGAGCAGCACATTCTACCTCTTCTCGCAAAGCACTGTATCCATTACCTAAAGAGTAACTGTCAGGCTGCAGAAGCTAATTTAAACCTCTATTCTCCTGTGTTAAACAGTTTAGAAGGAAGCCATAAAGCCATTAGTGAAGATAAAAATCTCAGTTACCTTTGATGTGTGCTTATCAGAAAGGCTGTTATAGACCCATAAGGACGCAAGCCGCATACTAAACTGCAAAGCATTCTGGGGCCCTCCCCTCGGCTGCTAATGAGACGTTACAGCAGCTTGTAATTAGTCCAGCGCTTAGCACTGATAAATCTCCGGGCAGAGTACACTGCAGGAGTCAGCTATTGTTCCTAGCCACATGGCTCATTAATATTCACTGCACACTGTGTTGTTCAAGTAGGAGCTTATCTGTGATCAGGAAGCAGGCAGGACATGACGACACATTTGACAGAAAAACATGGAGCCTGCCATGAGCTGTCAGGAGCATCTATCTCTGCATATACTATATACAAATTCTGTGAAATCCAAACGTGGACAGTGAAATGCATATGTAATGTAAGTACAGCCAATCTTTAGCTACTGATATATGTGTTTATTTTCTCTGAGACCTTATACCTAACAGCTCCTCTTAAGCATGGTTAGAGCAAACTTAGAGTTGATATAGACACAAGATTATAACATTTAAATTTGTAACTAACTAAAAGTCTCTGGGGTTCATTTTTTGGAACCTCCATCTTGAACTGGTGCATTATTAGAATCAGGTGTCCTTTGTATTGATTGTGGTCTGTCTACTATCCTGTAGTCAGACCACTGACTTTTCATTGCAGACTGGTCTGGGTTGACTACAGTCTTCTGACTCACTTGAAGGTTTTCTGGAGGGGGGTCCAGCCTCTTATTTTTTTTGCGGCTGACTCACCTGTGATTGTTCAAGCAAGATAAAAGAGGGCAGTCAACATGGAGAGCAGCCTGGCTCCCGAAGACTTCGAAATACCCTTTCGATGGGGGTTTGAAACGGGGGGGCGCACAGGATAGAGGGCACCGAGAGAGGAGACGGAAGGCTCTATACGACCCAGAGCCTTCCCTCTCCTTAGGTAAGTATTTCCTTCATTTTTTTTTAAATGCGGTTCCCATTCACTTTAAGTGAGTCAGAAGACTGTAGTCAACACAGACAAGTCTACAATGAAAAGGACAGGAGGCAGATGCAATCATCATGGAAGTTACTAGGCTGCAAGATCAAGATAGGGGTCCTGGAGAAGAATCCTGAAGATTTCTAGCAAGAGACTAATAATAAATATCACCAATCGCAGAGGTTTGTTGACGCCTATCACACCATAATATCTTGCCCCTATTGCCAGAAGGTGTATGAAGGGCTGCTCAGTGATACAAGGAGAAGACCAGGATGGTGGAGAAATTAAGCAGCAGTTCAACCTTCTTAAAAATCAATACTCCTTACCGAACTCTATGTATTTTCGATATCTCTACGCCATGCCTATCAGACGCAATTTGGCTCTCAAAGGCTGTATAGAAGAGCTCTTGAGCCAATCTGGTCAGTCTGGCCTCATTTCTCTCATCTATAATCCCCTTATCAATGCTAATAAGTCTGCCATCCATAACCGTATTTGCTGTGGAAGAAAGCTATCACAGATCTGACTGAGAGGGAATGGAGAGAGGCTGTCTCGTTCTTTATACACACCCCAATGGCTGCTTGTCATAAATTATCCATCTGCACTTAAATATCTTTAGCAGACTTATCTCACCCCCTATAAACTCTCCAAAATCAGTTCAGCTAACCAGGATAGATGCTGGAAATGTGGTGGTTCTAATGCTAGATTGATTTTTTTTTTTCATATCTTTTGGACATGCCCTGAAATACGGATCTATTGGGAAGAAGTGCTTGGCCTTCTCATTGAACTTGTAGAAGCCTCTGTTCCTTCCACCTCTAGAAGTATGTTGCTCAACATCTTTGGTACTAACTGACTTTCTGAACGAAAGCTGTTTTTGGCTAGGTTATTCTTATTTTATGCAAGAAGGCCCTGAAATGGAAAAGTGCAAATGCATTGGACTTAGCAGACCTCATTCAATTGGTTCATATTGACCTACCAATATATAAAAATATATACGAAAATAGGGGATCTAAAAAGAAATTTTACAAAATCTAGACCCACTGGTTATAAAAATTCAAAACTGATATGTGATTGTAAACTGTTTTTTTTATCTGATCTACATTATATACTCCATACTTCTATGTATCTCTCTCTTAAAGAGACTCTGAAGTTTTCTAAAAATGTGGTTTTTACTTTAAAAACCTCTTTAACCTAATTTCCCCTCCTAAAACACTGCATATCCGCAGCTGACAAGGCCGTAAATCACCCCAAATTACCTGGGGGACATCGCGGGGCTCCTTCCGCATAGAGGCAGAGCTTTCAGCTGAAGCTCTGCCTCTACAAGCATCTATCAGCGCGGATCGCCGCCTCTCACCCGCCCCTCTCAGTCTTCCTTCACTGATAGGGGTGTGGGAGAGGCAGAGATACGCGCGGACTGACGCGCATGGAGGCAGAGCTGCGGCTGAAAGCTCTGCCTCCTGGGGCAGCAAAATCCACGACCAAAAAAGTTGTGGATTTGGGGGGGGGGGGGGGGGAAGGTGCTGCTGACGGCTTAGGGGGTATTTAGTTAGAGTTCAGCCGCAGGGATGCAGTGTTTTAGGTTAGGAGAGGCAATTAAGTTAAAGAGGTTTTTAAAGTGAAAACCTTGTTTTTAGGAGACTTCAGAGTCTCTTTAAGCATTGCTGTTCAAGATACTAGTGGACATAGGAAAAGAGACCTATGGACGTAAAGATTTTTTTTTGGGGGGGGGGGGGGGGGGGAGGGGGGAGTCTTCTTTTTTTGTTCATGTTGTTGCTGTTTTGTTTTGTTTTTCTGTGCAAAAAAACAGTAAAAATATTTTCCAGAAAAAAATAAAACATTTTATTTATCTTATACTTCTTTAAAGTGTCTCAGAGTTGAGCGACGCAAAAGACTTTATACTCACCCAGAGCTTCCTCCAGCTCAATAAGCACATGTGAGTCCCTCGCTGTCCTCCCGTGGTCTGCCGTTCATCCGCAATCAGCCCCAGTAATTGGTTCAGTCGGGATCAGTCTGGGCTACTGCACATGCACATTAGCCCAGACTGACGCGACTGAGCCAATTTACTGGGGCTGATTGCGGATGAACGGCAGACCACGAGAGGACGGCGAGGGACTCACACGTGCTTATTGAGCTGGAGGAAGCTCCGGGTGAGTATAAAGTCTTTTGCGTCGCTCAGCTCTGGTTTCCTTTAAAAAAAGGACAGGCCTGTCCGAACATATGAAGAAGGAAGAGGCAGATCTCCATGTCATACAATATATGTGTTTATAAATGTGCCAGTAGAAGGGTGCAGTACATTAAATGTGACACTACCGAGGTTCCCTTAAAGTTTTACAGCAAAGGGAAGCCCTGTGCTGCACTGCCAAAAGGGGGCCATGCTGATAACATCAAGATATAATTATGGTGCAGCACAGGCATCAGGACTAATCAAGAGCTCAATGCATTTTGTGAAACAATTTCATAAACCTATTCAAAGATGGCCTATCTCTTTTATCACTGAATCACTTCATGTTGTGTAATCCTTTGCGATATATAGGTATGCTTGTGTCCACAAGAACTCATGAATATGATTAGAATTAAAGAAATCATTAAGGTGAGAACTCCTGGTGAAGAATGTGATCAGTTTGACCAGCTCACAGATTTGCAAGTCTCTGATTCGCTGTCATTACTTCCTGCTTTAGCATATGATCCCGACCAATAAATCAGAGCCTTAAAAATCTGTCAGTCCATCATACTGATCACGTGCTTCTTGCTAAGTTCTCACAGATACAAAAGTCACTAGTGGAATATGTGGAGATAGAAAGACCTCTCCCTAGCAATTTCACATCAGATTCTACAAAAAAAGTGATGCTGGCTAGTAGAAGCGCATTCACTGCACCGTTGATTGTTTTAACATACTGGGCTTTTCAAATTGGGTTTTTTAACATCCTATTACGCCTTTAACCACTTGAGGACCCACCCTTTACCCCCCCTTAAGGACCAGCGCTGTTTTAGCTGATCTGTGCTGGGTGGGCTCTGCAGCCCCCAGCACAGATCAGCATGCAGGCAGAGCGACCAGATCGCCCCCCTTTTTTCCCCACTAGGGGAATGATGTGCTGGGGGGGGGGTCTGATCGCTCCTGCCTGCCGGGTGTTGCGGGGGGGGGGGCACCTCAAAGCCCTCCTCCGCGGCGAAATCCTCCCCCTCCCTCTCCTACTTGGCCCCCCCTGGAGATCCGGGCTGCACAGGACGCTATCCGTCCTGTGCAGCCAGTGACAGGCTGTCTCCTGTCACATGGCGGCGATCCCCGGCCGCTGATTGGCTGGGGATCGCCGATCTGCCTTACGGCGCTGCTGCGCAGCAGCGCCGTACAATGTAAACAAAGCGGATTATTTCCGCTCGTGTTTACATTTAGCCTGCGAGCCGCCTTCGGCGGCCCGCAGGCTATTCACGGAGCCCCCCGCCGTGAATTGACAGGAAGCAGCCGCTCGCACGAGCGGCTGCTTCCTGATTAATCAGCCTGCAGCTGGCGACGCAATACTGCGTCGCTGGTCCTGCAGCTGCCACTTTGCCGACACACGGTATAAGCGTGCGGTCGGCAAGTGGTTAAAAAAATTACCTTTAAAAATGTATTAGATATAACAGAAGTGGAAATTTCGCATTACGATTCCTGTAAAAGTTTTTCCCACAATTTGCAGACAAGCCAGTTTTAGCTTTGGTAGTATTTTGACTTGTCTCTTGGTGCTAACAGCACTATGGTGCTAAGTCAAATGTATGCAATAACAACCTGTAATATACAGTATAGCATAATATAATCTGGAAGATGCCATTAATATCAGCCTAGCACACATCATGGCTCATCTGGACAATTCAAATACCTACGCCAGGATCTTGCTCCTGGACTTCAGTTCCGCTTTTAACACCATCTGCCCGAACATTCTGCATGACAACCTGACACGTCTCGGTGTCGACCTCACTCTCTGCACATGGATCAAGGACTTCCTCACCAACAGGACGCAACTAGTGAGAATCGGCGGCTGCACCTCTAGTGTCAGAACCACCAACACGGGAGCCCCACAAGGTTGTGTGCTGTCCCCAATTCTCTTCTCCCTGTACACAAACAGCTGCACCTCATCCGCCGACTCCGTCAAGGTCATCAAGTTTGCAGATGATACCACCATCCTAGGTCTCATTGGAGAAAATGGGGAGTTCGCTTATCGCAGCAAGATTGAGCGGATCCACAGGTGGTGCACGGACAACAAACTAGTACTAAACGCAGCAAAAACTGTGGAACTGATTGTAGACTACAGAAGGAATGCCCCTTCTCCCTGTCCGGTCTCCATAAATGGCACTGAGGTCACCAGAGTACACAGCGCTCGGTTCCTTGGCACCACCATCACTGAGAAATTAAGGTGGGATGAAAACACCTCCGCAGCTCAAAAGAAAGCCCAACAGAGACTGTTCTTCCTGAGGCAGCTGAGGAAGTTTGGAATGCCGCGGGAGCTAATGACTAGCTTTTACACGGCCACCATTGAGTCAGTCCTCTGCTCCTCCATCATTGCCTGGTACTCAGGGGCAAATGAAAAAGACAAGCATAAACTTCAGAGAGTAATCAGCGCTGCTGAGAGGATCATAGGGTCACCTCTGCCCGCCCTTGACCTCCTCCATACATCTAGAATGAGGTCCAGGGCCAACAGGATTATCAATGACCCATCCAACCTGGCAGTCGCTTCTTCGACCCCCTGCCCTCAGGCCGCCGCTACAGGACCATCCCCACCAAAACCACCAGGCACAGAAACACCTTCTTCCCCCAGGCAGTCCTCCTACTCAACGAATGAGAGCATGCCTGTAGGCCACACTACTCCACATAGTACACATCATATCATGGGTTTCCCGCACGATGGGGCTGCTATCCGCACTATGTGCTTGGTTATTGCTGTTATTGTTGATGTTTTGTTATTGTTAATATTGTTGTAGTTATACTGTCACTGTGATACTGTTGCATGCTATGTAACCACTATCTGCACTATGTCGACGATGTCAACTTGCACTACCAACCTTGTCTGCCATGTGTCCACAAATAATTCCGGGTGTGGCACCCTGTGTCGCACTTGGCAAATAAAGATGATTCTGATTCTGATGATTCTGATTCTGATCTATTTATATGAGCAAAGTAAATATGCCCTTTTCCCTGCATTTGCCAACAGATGCATCTTGCAATGATTCTAATCAATGCTATGCATAGTAAAATATGTGGTGAAATGACAGCTAATCTTTGGCTTCCCCAGAGAAGGTCTTCATTATAAACATCAAAAATATTACAAAACCATGATGTGAAAAAAACAAACTCAAATGTTTGGCAAGATTTTTGAATTGTTGACAAGTTATCTATGGTGAGTCAAGGATGAAGGATGGGAAAAACCTTCATTTGCAGTTTTACAAATAGACTCTCATATGCTCCATCTCCGTTCTTCTTGGCAGTTTTCTAGTATTGCCTCTCAGCGCACCATAGGACTGGCCAAATAGCAGCTGCTATGATGAACAGCACTGAGAAGCAGCTGAACACTAGGACACCTCGGGAACTTGTCTGCACAGCAGTGCATGCTTGCAGAATTACTTGTCCACAATCATCAGCTGCATGGGAAGGGAGGGAATTTATATACATGCCAGCTGTACTACTACAATTACACACCCTTGTCTTACATGATAGAAGACTTTGCCTCGGATATGTGAATTTGTATTCCATATATACTTTACCATCTGGGTAATTTTCTCAGATTTCAATAATATACTATAAACACAAGTACCATAGCTCCCCACTGTCCCTCTTTCAGAGAGACAGTCCCTCTTTGGAAACCAAATCCCTCTGTCACTCTTTCTCCCTCATTTGTCCCTCTTTCAGGACTGGTGTACAGATCTGTGTAAATGTATGTATTTTTTGTACTGAAAAATGTGTTTAATGGGCTCCAAACTTTATTCCCATCCTTTAAATTGATATATTTCTTGATTTCAAATGTTAATATGAAGAAAAGCAAGTGATGATAAAGAGTATAAGTATATCAAGCCCAAGTACCCCCTGGTACCATCAGAAGTACCCCCTGGGGTACGCGTACCACACGTTGAGAACCTAGGCTCTATAACACTCAATACCCATTTTAAGAGTCCACTGTCCTGTGTGATTCTGCTGCCCCGAACATAAAATTCTAAGCTTATTTAGGGTTTAAATGCATCAGCTCCTCATGCGATTAGCACTACTTTTAGGATTTGTATAAAAGTCAGAGGATGTTTTAGGTTACACTCATATGAAAATACTGAACAATTTAAGGGGTTTACAAACCTTCAAGCACCATTATATGCAGAAAACAAAGGCAGCCAAACATCTTTTCTTTTTCCATTTACAGTTACAAAAAATGGTTGCAATGGTGTATTACTCTTTGCATACTGTTGTTTAGCATATTAAATAAGCCTTAGAGCTGGGACTCGCTATAGGCACTTAGCAGAATTGCAAAGCTCTTGTGATTTGCTAAATCGTGGAAGTACCGTGATTTCTAGGAGCGAGTGCGAATTGGCAACTGTAGCCACTGATGTGATTGCTCCGGGATCGCTTTGGGTCCACCCACATAGGGATCCTGAAGGGTTCCAGCCCATAAAGAAAAAATGAAGCGCCCTGAAAATAAGTTACTCACCTATGGAGAGGGAAGGCACTGGATCCAATAAGGCTTTACCAGTCCCCTCTTCATGTCCTCTGCACCACACGTTGAGAACCTAGGATCTATTTAACACAAAATTGTATGGTGTGTACCTAGCATTAGACTGTTGTTACTATGTGATGGAAATTACTGGGTTTTCTGACCCTTGTGATGTTTCATATGTGACATGTACAAGTCAAATGATATAGAACACAACGATCTAAAGCTTAGTTCTTATTCAGGTGTAAGCTATATGGATTATTTCATACAGACAATAATATTGTGCACCTTCACAATAATATTGCAAACTGTCCTATTTATATATATAGACTTAAGTGAATAAAGTATGCACTGCCTTACTAACCCTCATGAGTCAAACACGCTTGCCTCCTTATGTGAATGGGAGCTACAGAAGGTGGACTGGATAGTGGTTTAGCTCTGCAAACGTTGCATTCTGCTGCTTTCACAACTGCTGAGCATTAACAGAAATTAAGACGGACATTTATTTGCCGGCTCTTGAAATGTTTAAACTGAGATTTTAAATATTTAATAAGGAGCGAAGCTGCCGCAGAGAGAAAGAGAGAGAGTCATGCTGGGAGGAAGGAGGGGACAGCACTGTACAGAACAGGGAGGCTGCGCATTCTGTTTTAACCCGTTAGAGAGGCACCTTAACTATTACTGCTATTAATTTAGAAAGACATATAGGGTAATGCTTTCAAAGAAATCTGCTACCACTGTTACTTACTTATAGGGTGTCTTATATTACTACTACTACCTTTTATTCTATCCTGTAAATGTTATGTGGGAGGGTTGAACACCTGGATGTGACAAGTATAATGCTGGTACAGCCCCGCACATGTGCCCATGTGATATTATGATACAAAGTATCACTGCATAGTTTGGACTCCATCATTGCTGAGATATGGGGACGTAGTGATTCTCTGGGTCAGGGAAAGATGGAGAGAATTATCTTCATCTTAAATACTCTCATTTACCTTGTTTTATAAGACTCACTATGATGACATGACTTATCAAATGATTCAAGGTGTATGCAAAAATGCAAAGAGTTCCGTACCTCTGCGTCACTAGTTACCTTCCAGTCCTTCGCCCCTATACAATTAACTTTTTCTCCTAAGATTTCTTGAAGTTGATATTTTAACACCTTATCAATGCAATTCCTTTTAAGCCACCAGCAAGCAAGAAAATACTCAGATTAATTTTGTCCATACCCTTTTACCTAATTTTTAGTACTTTTTCAAATGCAGAGTGTTGAAAAGTTGTTTAAAAAAAAAAAAGTTGAAAAATTATCTCCTAGCAGGAAATATAGGAGCAAAAGTGAATTGCACATGGGCCCTTGTGTCTTGGAAAGAGCACTGTAGTTTAACCTCCCTGACGTTCAGTTTCTGCTGATTTACTGTGAAAAAAGTGATCCAATTCATTTTCAAAACCCTTTTCTCTGTAACTTACCAAAATGTGTCAAGGAAGGGTGTAGTATACATTTTGAGTAAAAAAAAAGCTTGAAACGCAAAACCAGATCAAAACTAAAATTTCAAAATGACTCCCCAAAATCTGATCTGACGGCTGCCCATACACCCAGGCTGATTCCTGGTCAATTTCAGCATGGAATCTCTTCAGAAACGTCTGTGTCCACTGCCTCACCGCTGCCCCCCTAGTATATAAATGTACCCCCTCGTGTGTGTATATTTATACATTATATGTCCTGTGTCACGCACCGTGCAGTGCTCATCTGTCTTCAGAATTCCCTGCAGGTTATTGCATTGAATTCAATACAATACAAAAAAAGGTGAACTTCTATGTCGGGCCCCCTATAATTAGTTAACCTATACTGGGTCACTTATAGCTAGCTAACCTTTTCTGGGAGCACAGTGTGCTCTACAAAACTTCCTGAGCGGCATGCCCGATACTGTGCCGGGCATAACGCTTTCAGCTTAGTTTTCTTGCCCAATACAGTGACTGCCCAGGAGGCTAATGTATAAAGTGAATTAAGGCTAAACATCTGTCTTGGTTCAGAAATATGTCTTCCCTTTATTATGTGCGACAGAGTTCAGTCTTACTGTTATTATGTTCACCTCCAATTACCTGCAGAGAATTCCTTGTTGATTTAACCACTTAACATCTCAGTCGTTTTCAGCTTATGCATCCGAGCAATGTTCACCTCCCATTCATTAGCCTATAACTTTATCACTACTTATCACAATGAACTGATCTATATCTTGTTTTTTCCGCCACCAATTAGGCTTTCTTTGGGGGGTACATTTTGCTAAGAGCCACTTTACTGTAAATGCATTTTAACAGGAAGAATAAGAAAAAAAATGAAAAAATTCATTATTTGTCAGTTTTCGGCCATTATAGTTTTAAAATAATACATGCCTCCATAATTAAAACCCACGTATTGTTATTGCCCATTTGTCACGGTTATTTCACCATTTAAATTATGTCCCTATCACAATGTATCGCAACAATATTTTATTTGGAAATAAAAGAGCATTTTTTCCGTTTTGCATACATCACTATTTACAACCTTATAAAAAAAAAATAGAGAGAAATATTTCATCTTTACATAGATATTTAAAAAGTTTAGACCCTTAGGTAAATATTTATGTTTTTTTTTTTTTATAGTAATGTTTTTTTAGTTTTTTTTTTATTAAACATTTTATGTGGGCATTTTTGGGAGGGTGGGATATAAAAGTGTTTTATTTGGGGAAATATTGGTGTATTGTAATGTTTTTGGGAATTTACTTGTAGTTTTACTTTTTGGCCACAAGATGGCAATCTCGATTTTTTTTACATGACGTCACTCTAAGCGTACAATGTACGCTTAGAGGGACACAGCTTCAGAAAGAGCGAAGCTTCCGAGAGAAGCTGTCGCTTTTTCAGCGGGGGAGAGGAATCAATGATCGGGCTCCATAGCCCGATAAATTGATTCCGTGGCTACCGACTCTGCGGCCGGGAGTGCGCGTGCACGCGCGCGATCGGCCGTGGGAGCGCGCCTGTCCTCCTTGACGTTTTTATACGTCAAGGAGGACAAAGTGGTTAAATTCCGATCTACCTGATTGAGTGTTAAGGGGCCCATACACTTACCGATTTTCCCGCCGATATACAGCCGATTTGATCACTGTGATCGAATCGGTTGTGAAATCGTTGCGCAAACGCTGACCGAATGATCGATTTCCGTCAGAAATCGATCGTTCCCGTCGTTCCTGTCCATGCGGAAGATTTCGCTCGATCGCCAGCGGGTCGGGAGTGCGTTGGTAGCGGCGTTCAAATGCCAGACGACCGACGCTAGCGGCAATACATTACCTGATCCGGCCGTGAATCAATGGTGAATCGATTTCATGCTGATTTGCAGTGAAGGCAGCAATACGATCCCTCTCTGATCAGAGAGGGATCTATCTGTTAGTCGATCTGATGGCAAATCGACCAGTGTATGGCCACCCTTAGAACTAATCACATTCAAACCGCGTTGTTGATTCCTGCACATCCCCATTAGTACATCACCTCTACATAACTGATCCTGGCAGACACTGTAGCTTGTAAAATCACTGTACTGGTTAAACCAATTTCTATTATTAAGAAAACAAACAATAAAGATATGTCTAAGATCATAAAATCACTTATATGCAAAGTGGGATTTCATTTAGCCATCTAGACAAATGACTGTATTGTTGTTGAAGGAGGCTGGGATAGACAGGTCTGATTCTAGAGGACAGCAGAGTGTTTGTGCAGCTACTTTTGCTCTGTGCATTTGTAAAATAATGACAAATAACAGGAACTGCATAACAGAGGTACAAATCCCCCAACTCCTCCGATCAGCCCAATCTCCGACGGCTGCCTTGGGGGAAGAATTTGACTTATACCTCCCTTTTGTGCTGGTATCATTTACCCCCAAGAGACACCTCGCACACCCCCATCTTGCTTACTAGGCATTACTGCGCTCTCCTGTAAGTCTGCACATTCCTCCTGCGCTGTTATCGTTCTACTAGCCCCACTGCACGGCTAAACTGATCCCGAGGAATAGATCTGGGTTTAATAGGTGTATTGTGTATAGCACCGCAAATTACAACCAAAGGTAATTCACATGTTGTTTGCTGTGTTGCAAGCATTGATTTCAAAGTGCATATTAATAATATATCCTAATAAATACATCTTTAATTTTAGTAATATTACCTTTCAATGAGCTAAACACTAAAACTGTGAATCACTGTGGCTCATTAGGACTAATTCTAAATTATATATATAATATATATGTACATACATATAATATATATATATATATATATATATATATATATATATATATATATATATATATATATATATGCGCATATAATCCTCCAAGCAGTCTGTAAAACAAGTTAAAAGAGAGCAACCCAGAAGATTTCCATAAAAGAATCAGACCCCAAACAGTTAATGCCAAAGAACAATGAATGGAGGGTTAGCGCATCATGCTACCAACTCAAAATTTCTATTTTTTTTTATATATATATTTTCCCTTAACCAGCATTTCTAAATGTAGAAAGCTCTGAGTGCAGTCATGTGATCTGCAGATTATACAGCGGTGCCTATTCTGAACGGATCTGAGAAGTCATACTAGCTTACAGCACATAGGAGGGCAGCTTAACTCACTGGGGAGTGAGACAATTTTATTTATAACCGGGAAGGCTCATCTATAAAATACAGCATACGAATGTCTCTATTGCACGTCATTACTACAGAAACTGACTTCCAAAGGTTCTGTTTTTTAAAACTGAGGCTGGCATTACCTTAGTGCAGACAGAAGCCACCACCAGAAATGAATTGTTAAATCTTTCAGGAAGAAACAATTCCTTTCTTATTTTTTACACATTTCTTTATTATGCAAACCACAGCCAAGGAGCTTCAAAGGTGAATGAAGTCTGGTCTGTCCCTATGGTAGGAAACTAAGGACCTCAGCAAGCTATCTCAAAGTGTGGCAAGTTATTATGGTCCACATTAGTCGTTATCACTGTGTGTGTTACAGATTTCTGTGTACATACATTTTGGAATGGCTAGGGTTAATACTTGTGTTTATTTTGGCCACACCCCTTCAGCACCTGCCCTTGTTTATGTGAGGATGCTGCAGGATGAGCACAGTTCCATTTGTGTGTGAGCATCTGTAACAAGGCAAAGTGGCCTGGCTGTTACCCTTTAGGGCTTTTATTTTCTAAAAGGGATCCTGAGGTGATAAGGATATTGAGGCTGACATATTTATTTCCTTTTTTTTGCAGCTGCATGCAAGTTATCTCCTTGTAGATAACTCAAGGTAGGAGTGCCACAGCTGGCTAAACTCACCCTGCCTCCCCACCCACTAAATGCAGAGTAGCATATGGAGTGCTTTGATATTTACCTAATCTGGATGCAGGATTGAGTCTCCTCCTCCACCATGGATCTGCACTGTATGCTGACCTCATCCTTCAGGTCCTGATCACATGATATCACATTGATTGGGACCTGAAGGAGGATGTCCGCATACAGCGCCACTCCGTGGTTGAAGAGTAGACCTGATCCTACACCTGAATCAGATAAATATCAAAGTGCTCCCGGCGCTTCTCTGCATTTGTGGGCTGGCAGGTTGGGGGAAGCAGGAAGGTACGTGACGCAACAGCTAGGCAAAAACAATAATTAAGGGGTGGAGAAAATGTTAAACAACGTAGGTTGCCTGGCTGTCCTCCTGATCCTGTATGTCTAATACTTTCATGTCATGCTACAATGCTGTTTTTTGTGATTAGGGTTAGGAGTTAGTGATTCTTTTTGATTGCCAAGGCTTTTTTTGTGATTTGATTTATTGCTGGTGACATGGTGATATGACATATAATCGCCTAGATCCAACTGGTTGCCTGACTAAAGTTGAAGAGAAATCGAGAGCCAAATATGGTGTAGTATGTCAAAATTGATTGGATAAATGAAACAGTGAGATGGTAATACTCACAAACACGGGTTACCACCTAGGTAACCACTCATTAGGCAGGTGAGGAGATTAGACCTGTCCTCACTCAGGATTAAGAAGTCGCTCTCTGTAGATAGGAAGAAAGGGGGTAGATCACCCCTCCATCTGGGGTGGACTCAAATATATTGGTACGTGAACAGAGGCGCCAGAAGGATAAAAGTACATAAAAATTTTAAAAAATTGCTGGGAGGAAGTGGTGGACTCGCCTCCGTTAAAGCAGACACCAAGGACTGTAAATATATAGATATATATTGAGGCGCTACACCTGCTATTGCTGAAATTCTGTCTTGTCCCCATTTTTATTGCCTGATGAAGCGAGCTGGGCCTGTGAAACGCGTTGCACTGTTTTGGGGTACTAATTAATAAATGTGACTACTATTCAGACAGTCTTTCGTGTCTGCTTTATGGAGGTAAGTCCACCACTTCCTCCCAGCAAATTTTAAAGTTTTTATCCACTTTTATCCTGCTGGCGCCTCTGTTCTCCTACTGCTATACTGTGTCCACCCCTGGTGGAGGGGTGATCTACCCCCTTTCGCATCTACAGAGAGCGACTTCTTATCCCTGAGTGAGGACAGGTCTAATCTCCTCACCTGCCTTTACAGTGGTTGCCTGTGTGGTAACCCATGTTTGTGAGTATAATTTTCTCACGATAACCTTTACTTCATTTATGCTTAACATACTACACTATATTGGGCTCTCGGTTTCTCTACACTTTATCATCATTTATATCCTCCACACTTTTCAATTCGTGACCAACTTGAGTCCAGGAAAATACTGAATCTTCTGTGGATGTTGGTTTAATCTTTCTGCTCAACTTTTTTCTGAGATTTTTGTTGGTTTGTATGAAGAGGGAAAGAGGAATTTAGTTCCAAAGGAGGCACTGCCCCTCCACAAAAGGGACAATTGGGTGCTATGACATGGTGTTGCACCCTGAAAAACTGGGATTTGTGAAAAGTTCCACACCTCTGTGTGCTCCCCTTTAAATGTGCAAAGGGGTGTCTGCATCCACCTGCGTCTGTGTGTGCCGCCACTGTACCCTGTGATGACGACATTGCACATGCACAGTACAGCAACCTAACGCCCGTTAATAAATGGGCGTAATGCCTTGGTCCCTCATAACCAATGTTGGCTGCCTAACTGTCATGCTGAGCTTTTGGCTTTGGTTGCTAGTCACACACCAGCAATAAGTATGCAGCCAGTGGAGTCAGACTAAAGTGAGAGCATCTGCTCTGAACGCTTAATTTCGGCCAGTCACTTCAAGTAATAGAAGCAGAGCATCAGCACAGAAGTCAGAGAACTGGCATTAATACTGGAGAATGAAGATGGCAGCCTCTGTATTTCTCTCACTTCAGGCTCCCTTTAAAGTGAATTTTCACTATCACTACATGTTTGGCAAATGGCATCCCAGTATTTTAGCCTTTAGTACCACCCAACAGTACTACTCCATTGATGGTTCATCTTACAGTAAATATCCAATCATGTTCAGTCTTTTTCATTTATAACTTATAAAATTAGAAAGATAGCAAAAAGTCTATAAATGTTGCAAGTCAGCTTTCTAAAGTGTTTTGTTCTTTGCAAGGGAAAAACAAAATAAAGTTCAGGCTGTTAACAGCTTATTGACAGCAACACATACAAATTAGTAGCAGCTTGATTGTAGCTAAGGACATAGCAAAGTACTTAAAACAAGCAAGCATGGCTCCGAAATGTCAGCTAATCAGCACCAGCTGTTTAGAGAAACAAAAGGTTACTTTTACGTGGTTCCTTTGTTTAATAACTGCAAGAACTGTGGAGGAAAGTGGCTTATTTACTCATGCAAATGAATACAAAGCATGATAAAGGTAACTTCGCAATTTACAGTCACTGTCCTGCTCTTCTTTCTACTAAAGGTACAACGGTAGCCAGTCTGCCTACCAAGCTGTCCTTGGGTTACAATTCTCATATTCGAAGGGCGGTTTACACTGAGCCGGTGAGCATCTTTCAGGACGCACGCCAGCACTTGCAGTGATGCGAGTGCGCATCCAAATCCCTGTAGCATGCTGTCTCGAATCACTGACAGCAGAATAGACCGCGTTTCCCCATTCAAATTGCTTGCGTGGAAATATTGCGGATTCCGCCACAGTGGAAAGCCCTAAGAGTCTGTATTAAAGAGTAACTGTCAGGCTGCAAAAGCTAATTTAAACCTCTATTCTCCTGTGTTAAACAGTTTAGAAGGAAGTCAAAAAGGCACTACTGAAGTTAAAAATCTCTCTTACTTTGATTTTTGCTGAATAGCAAGCCTCTTTATTCCCAAGCTCCTAAGGAGGCCGGCAGGCCGCATAACAGATACTGCAAAGCATGCTGGGGCTGCTTCTTCTCCCTACTGCACTCCCTTGGTCCTCCCCTTCATTTCCCTATCCCGCCCTAAGGCTGCTTTCACAGTGAGAAGTTACAGGCTCATGTTACAGCAGCTGGTATCTTGCAGCCCAGCTCACAGCACTGAAAAATCAATGTGCTGTTCACAGGGCACATGTTCCATTAGGCTACTTTCCCACCAAGACGTTGCGTTTTAGGGGACGTTATGGTCGCATAATGTGCCCCTAACACAACGCATGGTGGTGTTGAAGTTAGATGTCAGATTGATCTGCGTTATGCAGCTCTCAAAGCAGCCGCTCCAGGTTAGTGATAGGAAGTCCGGATCTTTTTAAGGATTCGGATCATTTGAATGGGATCAGTGAAAAGATCCGGATGTTTGAACCGAATCATTTGAATCATTTTACTAGGGAAGCAGACTTGGTGAAATGACTAGCAGGACAGGACTTTCCCTGCACTGTACATTCTGTATGTTCCTGTTTCTTCCAGACAGACATCCACTGTGAACCGAATCGTTCATTGTGGTGATCCGGATGATGCGACTCACGAAAAAGATCCGGATCAAATGAATGATTTGTTCATGATCCGGACAACACTACGAGTTCCACCAAGAGTCACCACAGTGCCAGGGGCGTAACAATAGACCCTGCAAGGGATGCCTCCGCAGGGGGGCCTAGACGCCACAGGGGGCCGTGGGGGGAAAAGTTTGAGAGACTGACAGCTAAGGGCATGGAGAAAAAAAACGTATTCTGCTCTCACAGCATTGTTATATTGACTGCATGTGTCCACCACACAGATAAGGACACTTTGGAATTTGTACACAGTCCCTGCTCCCTAGGGTTCGTAAAAAACATCTGTCTCTCACTGCTGCAAAGTTCCTAAAGACTTGACAAAGATTTTACAACTTTTTTTTCAAAATGTGACTCCTTTGTTTGTACACTTTCCCTTTCAGCAAAAGGATTCCTAGGTGCTTATCACTTGGGCTAATGACTTTATGGCCTCTGAATACTTTTACAACAGGATGGAGTGGAGATTGATGTCTGATGCTGGATACACACGTTGCGTTTTCCCGTGCGATTCGCGGGATCAATTCCTTCGATTCGATTATTTCCAACATGTTCGATCGTGTTTTGATGGATACAGCCGTCGATTTTGCATACTTAATATGCAAAATCGACGGCTGTATCCATCAAAACACAATCGAACATGTTGGAAATAAACGAAACGACGGAATCGATCCCGAGAATCGCACGGGAAAACGCAACGTGTGTATCCAGCATGACTGTCACTGCCTCATTGAGAGCTTGTTGTCCCATAAGATCCCGTAATAACAGTATCAATCAGTGACATTCTGAATGTTTTGCCAAAGTTACATTGATACTATATCTTATGTTCAGCTTGTCATTGTTGTTCCTCCATATAGCATGTGCTCTCATGTAGTAAAATAATAAGGCTGTGTGTGTATGTATGTACTGGGAACATGGAGGGACTTGTCTGCTGCAAGGGGCTGGAGGATGCCCTGGGTAAGTAGATCTAGGGGTAGCATAGATTGCCTGACGTTTCCTTTAAAGGGGAACTGAAGAGAGAGGTATATGGAGACTGTCATGTTTATTTCCTTTTAAGCAATACCAGTTGCCTGGCAGCCCTGATGGTCTATTTCCCTGCAGTTGTATCTGAATAACACCAGAAACAAGCATGCAGCTAGTCTTGTCAGATCTGACTTTGAAGTCTGAAACACCTGAGCTGCTGCATGCTTGTTCAGGGGCTATGGCTAATAGTATTAGAGGCAGAGGATCAGCAGGGCTGCCAGGCAACTGGTATTGCTTAAAAGGAAATAAACATGGCAGCCTCCATATACCTCTCTCTTCAGTTCTAAGTGTTTTTATCTGCATGGGGAAAACACATTGGTCCTCAGTTTTCCTGTGCAGAAAGCGAGGGGGGCGGGGGGGGGGGGGGGGCTCCATCCAAAGTTTCGCGGGGGGGGGGGGCCCATCCAAAGTTTCGCACTGGGGGGCGGCCCAGTGATGTCTAGTTACGCCCCTACACAGTGCAGTGAATATTAATTAGCCATGTGGCTGGCCGCGGAGGAGGAGGGAGACCTCCTCCGCCAACATTACTGAGCATGTGCAAACAGTAACGTGGCTTAGCCCAGTATAACGTACAGCATGCAGCACTTTGTTTAAACGTGCTGCGTTACTATGTAACGCAACGTGTGCACTGTGAACAGCACATTGATTTTACAGTGCTGTGAGTTAGGTTGCGTTACTGGCTGCTGTAACGTGGGACTTTAACCTCCTTGCCGGTCTAAAAAATCCGGCAAGGAGGCAGCGCCGCACTTTTTTTTTTTTTTTTTTTTAAATCATGTAGCGAGCCAAGGGCTCGCTACATGATAGCCGCTGAGCGGCGGCATCCCCCTACCTACTCCGATCGCCTTCGGCGATCAGAGTATGCAAGAAATCCCGTTTAAAACGGGATTTCTTGCAGGGCTTCCCCGGTCGCCATGGCGACCGGGCGGGATGACGTCACCGACGTCATGGACGTCGTGACGTCAGAGGGAACCCCGATCCGCCCCTTAGCGCTGCCTGGCACTGATTGGCCAGGCTGCGCAGGGGTCTGGGGCGGGGGGGGGGGCGGCTCGGCGCGGCGGGTAGCGGCGAATCGGCGGCGAGCGGCGGCGATCGCAAGTTACAAGCAGCTGGCAAAGTGCTAGCTGCTTGTAACAAAAAAAAAATTATGCAAATCGGCCGAGCGGGGCCTGAGAAATCCTCCTGCGCAGGTTACCCCGAACTGTGTTCGGGATAACCGGCAAGGAGGTTAACGTCCAACTGTGAAACCAGCCTTAGAGTACACTGCAGGAGTCCATTGTTCCTAGCCAGATGGCTAATTAATATTCACTGCACAGTAGTGTTGTCCGGATCACAAATGATTTGGATATTTGATCCGGATCTTTTTTGTGAGTCGAATCATCAGGAAGCAGGGTAAGGCTCCCTGCACACTGCAAATCCGTTTTCCGATTCCGATTCCGTTTCCGATTCCGTTTCCGATTTTTCTTGAATACATTCAACAGAAAAACGGATCAAAAAACGCAGCATGCAGTTAAGATTAAAAATCTGAATCGGAATCGGATGTAAAAACAGATTAAAAAGCGGAATCGGAATCTGAAATGCATGCAGTGTGCAAGAGGCCTTAGGGAGGATATTGCATCACAATTGGCTTCATACAAGACAGACAAACATGGAACCTGCCATGAGCTGTCAGGAGCATCAATCTCTGCAAATACTATATAAAAATTCTGTGAAATCCAAACGTGGACAGTAAAATGCATGTGTAATGTAAGTACAGCCAATATTTAGCTACTGATATATGTTTTTTTTTTTCTCTGAGACCTTATACCTAACAGCTCCTCTTTAAAGCACCCGTGTGCTGCCAGTGTGGCTTGTGTGCTGTCACCCTTGTAAACTATGTGAAGATTTGTATCATTCATCTTGCATTACTACTTTACTGCTGAGCCTTGTCACTGCATCAATCAAATGTACAACAAATAAAAATATAGGGTAAAAGTAGCCACACACAATACAATAAAATGATCCAATTTTACAACAATTGGATAAAAAATTATAATTTTCACTGAAAAATTAAAAGCTTTTTATTTATCCGAGAAATCTGATAAAATGTCCCACTTTTTGGAAAATTTGATCAATTTGATCCATTTTTATGAAAATTAAATGGTGTAGGATAGATTTCTTCATTTGTACACCCAAGACCCTTTTTCCAGTTTTCAATCTTTTTTTCTCATAATTGTGAAAAATGTTAGCACATTTGTGAGATACATTGGTTTCAAATGTTACATGACTCTAAATCAGAAAAATGTTTTGTAACTTTTACACTAAAAAGAAATATAAAAAATTGTAAAATGCATGGCCAGTTTGTTCAGTTGCCTGTGTTAGGGCTCATACTCACCTGCAGGTGCAAACAAGAGTTTAAACTTGCCTGGGGCATCTGCAAGCCCCCACCAGCCGTCCTGTCCCGTGCTGGACCTCCACGATCCTCTGTTCTCTCCCCCCCGCTAGCTAGTTTTGGTTCAGTCGACTTGTAAGTCGATGGGCCACTGTGCCTGCGCAGCCCTGCCATGCGTAGCCCTTGTTCGCGTTCCTGTCCACAATAGCATCCTGCTCCTGCGAGCAAAGATACATGTGGCCAAAGCTGTGCAGGAGCAGTGACCCGTCTGCGAAACTAAAACTAGCTGGCATCGGGAGAACGAAGGATCGTTGCGGACCGGCGCGGAACAGAACGGCTGCTGGGGGCTGGCAGAAGCCCCATGTAAGTGACACTCTTTGTTTTTTTTGTTTTGTTTTTTTTTATCATTAGTTCCGCTTTAAAGAGACTCCGTAACAAAAATTTCATCCGGTTTTCTTCCATCCTACAAGTTCCAAAATCTATTCTAATGTCCTCTGGCTTACTGCAGCACATTCTACTATCACCATTTCTGTAATAAATCAACTTATCTTTCTCTTGTCAGACTTGTCGGCCTGTGTCTGGAAGGCTGCCAAGTTCTTCAGTGTTGTGGTTCTGTGATGCATCTCCCCCCTCCAGGCCCCTCTCTGCACACTGCCTGTGTGTTATTTAGATTAGTGCAGCTTCTCTCTGCTCTGTTAGCTTTTACAAGCTGGATAAATCCTCCTCTGAGCTGGCTGGGCTTTCACATACTGAGAAATTACATACAGGCAGAGCTGTCTGCACTCTGCAGGAAGAAACAGCCTGACACTTCAGTGAAAGATAGCTGCAGGGGGAAAGAAACACACAAGTGATCTCTTGAGATTAAAAAGCAAGGCTGTATACAACCTGCTTGTGTACGGATGTATTTTCTATGTGTGGACATACTGTACATCAACCTACTTCCTGTTTTGGTGGCCATTTTGTTTGTTTATAAACAAACTTTTTAAAACTGTTTTTAACCACTTTTAATGCGGCGGGGAGCAGCGAAATTGTGACAGAGGGTAATAGGAGATGTCCCCTAACGCACTGGTATGTTTACTTTTGTGCGATTTTAACAATACAGATTCTATTTAAGATTTAGAAACACAAGTGGCAAAGCACAGATAGCTAGACAATCTTCTATTTTATATTATCTTCTGTAAAATGCCAAATATGGTATTAGAAAATTCTTGCTCATTCATGATGCTGACGCCACTACTCCTGCTATACAAACACACAAAGCTGGATCAGTTTTTAAAAGCGGATCTGAACTCTGAACTTCTCTGCTCTAAAAGATAACCAACACCATAATAACCATCAGGGTTTATTCACAGAGGGACGTTGCGGAGCTTCGTTATAAACTCTTATAATGCAGCTTACCGCACTGCAACAATAAGCCTATGGGATGTTGACAGTGCAATGTTAGCATACTTTTCATTGCCTGTATGCTTTACTGTACCTATTGTATGCAATGGTAATGCAGCGTTAATGTTTGTTGCCACCTTTTTTTTGTGTTGTATGTTGCGTTGTGACTTTAATGTCGCATTACAACGCACTGTCCCACTGTGAATGTAGCCTGAAAGAAAAACATTTCTTTGTTACAGCTCCATATTCTCCCCAGGCTCTTTTAGTGGGGTGCTCCACCCGGCTAGTTTTGGTGAGCTCCTGGCTGTCATCGGCTCACCTGCTTCTCTGTTGTGCAGAGAAGCACCGGCCCTGCATTCTCTCATCTCGCCCCACCTGGCTACTTTTCATGCCATCCGGCTACTGTTTCATGCCACCTAGCTGGAAACAAATTCTGGGGAGCTGCTTATACAAATCCTGCAAATCTTCAGAGTGTCTGCTCTGTGGAGGCAGACATAGGGTTAACATCCTGTGTTTACAAATTAGCTGCTCTGCCGAGGCAGCCACACATCTAAGGGATCAAATTACAGATATGATTAGTCACAGATTAATTAAACAGGCTAGATTCTCTTAACCAGCTGAGCGGTCTGGACGAGCTCAGCTCGTCCAACACCGCCAGCGGCTGCCGCTCAGGCCCTGCTGGGCCGATTTTAATGAAATAAAAAGCAGCACACGCAGCCGGCACTTTGCCAGCCGCGTGTGCTGCCTGATCGCCGCCGCTCTGCGGCGATTCGCCGCGAGCAGCGGCGAAAGAGGGTCCCCCCAGCCGCCTGAGCCCAGCGTAGCCGGAACAAAAAGTTCCGGCCAGCGCTAAGGGCTGGATCGGAGGCGGCTGACGTCAGGACGTCGTCTGACGTCGATGACGTCACTCCGCTCGTCGCTATGGCGACGATATAAGCAAAACAAGGAAGGCCGCTCATTGCGGCCTTCCTTGTTTATTCTGGGCGCCGGAGGCGATCGGAAGATCGCCTCCGGAGCGCCCTCTAGTGGGCTTTCATGCAGCCAACTTTCAGTTGGCTGCATGAAATAGTTTTTTTTTTATTTAAAAAAAACTCTCCCGCAGCCACCCTGGCGATTTAATCAGAACGCCAGGGTGGTTAATAAACACAGGGTGTTTTCCCTCTGTTTTCCTTCTGTACTGTGCAAGAGACCAGGTCCACTTTAACCTGTCTATTTTTGACTTCTGAAAGGATGCCTGATTACCTACAGGACATCAAAACTAAACAGACTGCATGGGAACTAGATTAGGATCCTCAGTTCTACAAGTTACCAGTTGAAACCACTGGGTTAATGCATTAGCAGTGTCTATAAAATAGATATAAAAAAGAAAACAGGAGGGTTTATGAGAAATACTTCATGTAGTGTTTTCCATCCAGGGCAAGTTTGCTGAAGAGACCACATTTGTGTTATACTCATAGAAGGATAATGGCTTCATTGGCTTTTAAAGTGATTGTTTGGCTGCATGACACCATCTACTCTGTATACTACTGAACATTGCTTCTATTGATTATTTATTGCTTTCCAGTGTCTGAAGCAGCATACAATAAGCAATATTTTCTGACAATCTTGATGTATCTATAAATATTTGATTACAGTTCTTTACAGTACACCACAAAACCTGAAATTCATATTGGGGGGAATACAGTCCTGTACTCTATCAGTTTTAAAAGCTGATTTTTCAGGGAAAAAATAACATATTTGGAACTTCTTCAAATTATCATAAATCATGTAAGAACAAGAGCAATAATTTCCTGTTAAAACAAGTTATTTTTTGTCATGTGCTTTTCCGGACAGGTGTCAGATTGTATCTGTTTTCTCGTGTATGAGTGAAATTAGGCCATTTGTTTTATTTTAAGTTTCTAAATTTACAAATGGATTTTTATTAGCATTCGGTTTCTTTTACACTGCAGATCACAATTCCGATTTCTGATTTGTGATTTTCACTGTATGCGAGCAACACAAGAAGAAAAATGCAGAAAAAATGCAGCATTAATTGAATCAAAATCAGAATTTCCGATTTTGATCCAATTTCCATTTTTTTGATGCAGTTAAAAAAGACCTGCATGCTGCATTTTTTCTTCTTGTGTTGCTAGCATCCAGTGAAAATCGAAATTGGGAAGCACAAATGGGAAATGTGATTTACAGTGTAAACGAAGCCTAAACCGGTAATTTTGAACCTTAATGTGGAAAGTATGTCGCTTCCCACTTCCAGTCACTTCCTGCTCTTGCCCAATGCGATCATGCATGGGAACAAGCGCCAAAGTCACAGAGAGGGCACCAGAGGAACAGAGGCCTCGGAGGCCCACAGCAATGTAGAGCAGGGGAATCTTTTATTATCAGAGGGGTTAGTGGCTGCAGACAGAGGTAATTGACAGAGGACTTGGATGGAGCGCACTTGGCACATTCAGACTATAAGACGCAGTGACTTTTTCTCCCCACTTTTGGTGGAGGAAAAGTGCATCTTAAACTATAAAAAAAAAGCTATTTCATGAAAGACGAATGGCCTAGCAATCATTTTTGACTATACTGGTAAACTAAAATTTAAAGAATTGCCATTTTTAAACTCGATTACAGCCTTGGAAAGGTACAATGGGCCATGCTTTGCTTTGTAATTGTTTAGTTCCATCCTATTTTTGTTTTGTAAGCTTTCTTACAGAGGAGAGTCCATAATGATTTCTGATCCCTGGAACTCTTCACTAGAGAAGAGCAGAAAAATAAAATGAGCTAGAAACTGTATTTAGTCAATAGCTACCAGCTACCTGATTGGTAACAAAAAAAACTTTAATTTACTAACTGTTCACACCTACTGCTCATTATTTATTCACAAGGTTCGGACATGTTCCTATTTGCTGACTGTGATGTCTACAGGCAAGCAACAGGTCTAAAGCAAGCAAGACTATGGCTTCAATTCATCAAAGGGTGTTCGATAACAAAACCCCAGTCCTTAAAATACCGCATTCGGTATTTTACACTTCACTGTGCTAATTCATCAATATTTTCCCATGTGTGGTAGAGGTTCGTTAAGTTACCGAACTACTAGGCTTCAATTCATCAAAGGCTGTTCGATAACAGCAGAGTGGTGCAGAGCAGCTTGGAATGTCTCTGTGTTGTTACAAGCTGATAACAATAGAAGGCATCCAGACATCCCTTTACATGTAAACGTGTTATAGTTACTGTTACTTGTACTGCCTCTGCAGCTCTGAATCTGTCCATCAGTCTTTCTTAACATTTGACTTATTTGCCACAACGTAGATGAACTTCCTGGAGACATTACAAATGCCATGCTTGGTGATTTCCCCACCAGCATCTTTGCATTATCAAACAGGGCCTGAAAGGGTTAAACCACCGAAGGGAATCTGGGGATATATTTTGTCCCGTTCTCTCTGCTCACTGCTTGGGGGGTCTGAAAGCTTGTGTGGAGAAGCCTGTGTGACCTATCAGCGGCACTTGCAGGAGAACAGGGGCTGTTTCTATTGGCTGCCTGCTCCTGCTAATCATGAAAACATTCACACAGAAGGCTTTCGAAGCCTGTAACGACAGGGGAGAGCTTGAGATAAACACCGAATGTGTTAGCGAATGTGGGAACCTTGATGAATTAACATTTGTTGAGCACATGTCGGTAATTTATCTCATTGCTGTGTCATTTCAGCTTCTCATTCGGTAACAGCTTTGATGAATTAACATTTTCTAAAGTGCTCCCTTAACTCAGCTGTTTTTAGCATTACCGAATGCGGTAATGCTTGATGAATTGAAGCCAATGTTCATAATGTATCTCAGGATTCTGCAGAGCTCTCAACTATGAACATTCAGGAAATGCAGAGTAAAAGGGCTGTGAGGTTTCACTTTAACAAGCTCTTGTTAAAGATAGTAAATTCCAAAAGTAGGATATTTATTAAATATGTTATATTCACCGCAGGCCTGACCACCTGAAAGAGAGACCATTTCCTTCATTAATAATGTATGCTTCCCACATCCCTATGTATTCTATTAGGCCTCGTTTACAGTGCTCAGTTGTGTTGCAGAATAATTCTGCATGTCAACTTGCTGCCCATACAATTCTATGGGCCTTTTCACGGTAACGGATCGCATTATTCTAACTCGCTGCATGCAGGCATTGCATTAAAGTCTATGTCCAGGCTCCATTGTAGTTCACTGTATTTATAATGCATGCATTATGCAACTGACTACTGTGACCCAAGCCTCAATATTTCAGTGTTTCAAGTCCTACCCCATAAAGCCACATTAACTACTTGACCACTGAGGGTTTTTACCCCTTTAGTAACAGAGCAATTTTCACCTGTCAACGCTCCTCCCATTCTTTCGCCAATAACTTAACCCTTAGCTGACCGCTCCACGGCAATTAGCGTGAACGCGGCGGCAGCCCCAGGACTGCTCTACGCCGATTGGCGTTAACGGCCTTCTATGGGGCTAGCAGGAGATAATGCGCATCCCTGCTTGGAACGAGGAGCTTCGCTCCGCCTTCAGTCTCGGAGACTGTTAGACGGTGAAACCGCCATCTAATTACCTTGTACATCACTGCGGTCTACAGCAGCGCTGCACTGGGGACAGCCGTGTGACAAGGCTATCCCCTCCAGGGCATCAGAGGTAATCGGCTGTCATAGGATGAAGCCTATGACAGCTGATCACAGTGATTGGCTGGCAGGTCTGGTAGAAAAACAAATAAGGAAAAATATTAAGAAATAAATATAAAAAATATTTACAAAAAAACAAAAACACTGGGGGAGTGATCAGACCCCACCAACAGAGAGCTCTGTTGGTGGGGAGAAAAGGGGGGATCCCTTGTGTGGTGAGTTGTGCGTCCCTGAAGCGAGGCCTTAAAGCTGCAGTGGCTAATTTCAAGAAAAATGGCCTGGTCTTTAGGGGGGTTTAACACCGTGGTCCTCAAGTGGTTAATCACAACGACATGATCTATATCTTGCTTTTTTCGCCACCAATTAGGCTTTCTTTAGGAAGTACATTATGCTAAGAATTATTTTATTCTAAACACATTTTAATTGGAATAATAAGTAAAAAAATTGAAAAAAAATTATATATATATATATATATATATATATATATATATATACAGTGGTGTGAAAAACTATTTGCCCCCTTCCTGATTTCTTATTCTTTTGCATGTTTGTCACACTTAAATGTTTCTGCTCATCAAAAACCGTTAACTATTAGTCAAAGATAACATAATTGAACACAAAATGCAGTTTTGAATGATGGTTTTTATTATTTAGTGAGAAAAAAAACCTCCAAATCTACATGGCCCTGTGTGAAAAAGTGATTGCCCCCCTTGTTAAAAAATAACTTAACTGTGGTTTATCACACCTGAGTTCAATTTCTGTAGTCACCCCCAGGCCTGATTACTGCCACACCTGTTTCAATCAATAAATCACTTAAATAGGAGCTATCTGACACAGAGAAGTAGACCAAAAGCACCTCAAAAGCTAGACATCACGCCAAGATCCAAAGAAATTCAGGAACAAATAAGAACAAAAGTACTGTAATTGAGATCTATCAGTCTGGTAAAGGTTATAAAGCCATTTCTAAAGCTTTGGGACTCCAGCGAACCACAGTGAGAGCCATTATCCACAAATGGCAAAAACATGGAACAGTGATGAACCTTCCCAGGAGTGGCCGGCCGACCAAAATTACCCCAAGAGCGCAGAGAAAACTCATCCGAGAGGCCACAAAAGACCCCAGGACAACATCTAAAGAACTACAGGCCTCACTTGCCTCAATTAAGGTCAGTGTTCACGACTCCACCATAAGAAAGAGACTGGGCAAAAACGAGCTGCATGGCAGATATCCAAGGTGCAAACCACTTTTAAGCAAAAAGAACATTAAGGCTCGTCTCAATTTTGCTAAAAAACATCTCAATGATTGCCAAGACTTTTGGGAAAATACCTTGTGGACCGACGAGACAAAAGTTGAACTTTTTGGAAGGTGGGTGTCCCGTTACATCTGGCGTAGAAGTAACACAGCATTTCAGCAAAAGAACATCATACCAACAGTAAAATATGGTGGTGGTAGTGTGATGGACTGGGGTTGTTTTGCTGCTTCAGGACCTGGAAGGCTTGCTGTGATAGATGGAACCATGAATTCTACTGTCTACCAAAAAATCCTGAAGGAGAATGTCCGGCCATCTGTTCGTCAACTCAAGCTGAAGCGATCTTGGGTGCTGCAGCAGGACAATGACCCAAAACACACCAGCAAATCCACCTCTGAATGGCTGAAGAAAAACAAAATGAAGACTTTGTAGTGGCCTAGTCAAAGTCCTGACCTGAATCCTATTGAGATGTTGTGGCATGACCTTAAAAAGGCGGTTCATGCTAGAAAACCCTCAAATAAAGCTGAATTACAACAATTCTGCAAAGATGAGTGGGCCAAAATTCCTCCAGAGCGCTGTAAAAAAACTTGTTGCAAGTTATCGCAAACGCTTCATTGCAGTTATTGCTGCTAAGGGTGGCCCAACCAGTTATTAGGTTCAGGGGGCAATTTCTTTTTCACACAGGGCCATGTAGGTTTTGAGTTTTTTTTCTCACTAAATAATAAAAACCATCATTTAAAGCTGTATTTTGTGTTCAATTATGCTATCTTTGACTAATAGTTAACGTTTTTTTGATGAGCAGAAACATTTAAGTGTGACAAACATGCAAAAGAATAAGAAATCAGGAAGGGGGCAAATAGTTTTTCACACCACTGTATATATATATATATGTATGCATGTATGTATGTATTACATGTGTATATATATATATATATATATATATATATATATAGATAGATAGATAGATATATATAATGTTTGAGTACTATGGGGGAGTGTGGGATGGAAATAGATAATTTTAGATGTAAATGTACCGTAGGTATTCTTATATAATAAAACGTTTTTGATGTAGTTTTACTATTCCGATTCATGTCCATAAGGACGTGAATCGGAAGTAATGAGTGCACAGTAACAACAGGAAGATACAATAAATGCAGGCGTCTCATAGACGCCGGCATTTATTGAATCGGGGACTTAGATTAATGAACTGCGTTTCCATTCATTCATGTCCCCGCTAACCGGCAGTAGCGATAGCACACGCGGGAGTGGGCAGCGGATGCCTGCTCCTATTGATTAACTTTTGCGGCCCTGGGACTTCAAAGGAAGTTTCCCAGGGCGTGATTATACTGCACCTGGTGCAGTAAGTAGTTAATCCATGCCATGCACTGATGAGGATCAACCAATCCGAAACATTCTGTATGCATGTTGGATTATTGTGGCTCTGTACAATTAACAAGCTGACACATCATTGCATTCCAGAAGTTTTGGAGGTGTGGTTAGCTTAGAGGGACAACAATTATTATTAGTATTATTTATTATTTATTTATTGTATTTATAAAGCACCAACATATTACGCAGCATTGGACATTAGTTTATGTTACAGACAATATTTAGGGGTGACATACAGCAATAAGGAATACAGGAATACATGCAAACCATATCACGCAGCACAGTATGAGTACAAGGTGATGCTTAAGTCAGTCACTGGATGGGAGCATTGGAGAATAGGCAAGTCAAGTTCACTCAAGAGTTCACTCAGATCCATAGGATGGGTGTACGGTAATGGAGGTGCATGAATAGGTAGGAGACATAAGGAGGAGGACCCTCCCCAAAGGCTTACAATCTAGAGGACAACAAGGGATGATTTGCATATTCAGCAGTGATGCATTGTGGGAGACATCATATGCTCATTTTAACTCGAATTATCGCAAATACCTTCTGTTTCAAGAAGGCAGACTTTTGTTTTCCATTAATCTTTTAGAATATTCCTATAGGTAATTAGGAAAAACTGCAAAACCAGAACATCATGAGAGAATTGGGGATGAATATACAGTGGGATGCTAAAGTTTGGGCAACCTTGTTAATCGTCATGATTTTCCTGTATAAATCGTTGGTTGTTACGATAAAAAATGCCAGATAAATATATCATATAGGAGACATACACAGTGATACTTGAGAAGTGAAATGAAGTTTATTGGATTTACAGAAAGTGTGCAATAATTGTTTAAACAAATTTAGGCAGGTGCATACATTTGGGCACCACAAAAAAGAAATGAAATCAATATTTAGTAGATCCTCCTTTTGCAGAAATTATATCCTCTAAACGCTTCCTGTGGGTTCCAATGAGAGTCTGGATTCTGATTGAAAGTATTTTGGACCATTCCTCTTTAGAAAACATCTCTAGTTCATTCAGGTTTGATGGCTTCCAGGCATTGACAGCTCTCTTTAACTCACAACCCAGATTTCCAATTATATTCAGGTCTAGGGACTGAGATGGCCATTCCCGAACGTTGTACTTGTTCCTCTGCATGAATGACTTAGTGGATTTTGAGCAGTGTTTATGGTTGTTGTCTTGTTGAAAGATCCTTCCCCGGCACAGCTTCAGCTTTGTCACCGATTCCTAGACATTGGTCTCCAGAATCTGCTGATACTGAGTGTAACCCATGCGTCCCTCAACTTTGACAAGATTCCCACAGTTCCTGCACTGGCCACACAGCCCCACAGCATAATGGAACCACCACTATATTTTACTGTAGGTAGCAGGTGTTTTTCTTGGAATGCTGTGTTGTTTTTCCGCCATGCATAACAAGGTGCTTGTTATGCCCAAATAACTCAATTTTAGTTTCATCAGTCCACAGCACCTTATTCCAAAATGAAGCTGGCTTGTCCAAATGTGCTTTAGCATACCTCAAACGACTCTATTTGTGCTGTGGGCGGAGAAAAGGCTTCCTCTGCATCACTCTCGCATACAGCATCTCCTTGTGTAAAGTGCGCCCAATGGTTGAACGATGCACAGTGACTCCATCAGCAAGATGATGTTGTAGGTCTTTGGTGCTGGTCTGTGGGTTGACTCTGACTGTTCTCACCATTCGTCACTTCTGTCTATCTTTGAGCCTTAACTTGAACTGAGCCTGCGGTCTTCCATTTTCTCAATATGCGTAAACATACAGCTGAAATCGCTGAGATCGCTTTCTGTATCCTTCCCCTAAACCATGATGGTGAACAATCTTTGTCTTCAGGTCATTTGAGAGTTGGTTTGAGACCCACATGTTGCTACTCTTCAGAGAAAATTAAAAGAGGAGGGAAACTTACAATTGCCCTTTTTAAATATTCCATCTCATAATTGGATTCACCTGTGTATGTAAGCCAGGGGTTAGCTTACCAAGCCAGTTTAAGTTCCAATAATTAGTGCTAAAGGTTTTGGAATCAATAAAATGACAAATTTATGCACCTGCCAAATTTTATTTAAAGGACTTCCGAGACCAAAGAGACAAAAATCGATTTGCACCTGTATCATTTTTTTATCCATGGAGCAGGCCCTCCGCGTCCTCCGCCGCCAATGTATCCTTTTTGTTTTTACTCGCTCCCAGCGTCCTCCTATTCTTCCATCGGGCACACTCACATTGCAGCTGGAGGAGGGCTGAGAACTGCGCAGCCGCACTAGCGTCCTTGCGTACTGCGCAGCCGCGGCTCAGCTCGGCGGCCATCTTGGGGATGGAATAGCACACGACCCGTGCGTGGGGTCGGCACCCGACCTCGGGGCAGTAAAAAGGATAGATTGGCGGTGGAACAGAGAGGAGGGCGCGGAGGGCCTCCTCCATGGATTAAAAAATAATACAGGTACAAATCGATTTTTGTCTCTTTGGCCTCGGAAGTCCTTTAAACAATCATTGTGCACTTTCTGTAAATCCAATAAACTTCATTTTACTTCTCAAATATCACTGTGTGTATCTCCTATATGATATATTTAACTGATTTTTATCGTAACAACCAACAATTTTTACAGGAAAATCATGACGATTATTAAGGTTGTCCAAACTTTCGCATTTCACTGTACAACTCCCATATACAATTGCCATACAAAATAACAATATTTTATAACTAGTCCACACTTTGACAACAACAACAAAACAACATTTTTAAAGTGCTTTTCTCCCATAGGACTCAAAGCACATAATCATGACTACATTAGAAGCAAAGCAATTTCAGAGAAAGTATAGGCTTTTTGCCAACTGTTTGTATTTGAATTATAAAGCTTTACAAAAATGGAAAAATATGTCAAGACATGAAAATAATGCCCTGCCTGATAAGTAATAGCTTCAATGGAAATTCAGAGAATGGAAAACACAGAAGAAATCCATTTCTGTGAACATGTTTTGCCTTTGAGAGCTGAAGTTCTCTCAGTTACATGCCCATGCAGTATTTGAGGGCACAGCAGATTGTTTCAATCATCCTGGAGAACTTGTCCCAGCTCCACTGCAGACTTGGAGCTTCTTAGATGTTCCAGTCTCTGCAAGTAATTCCACACTCAGTTGAGAGGAGCATGCTATCCACTCCAAGATTTCCTGTCCTTATATTTTGCTCCAGATATTTCTTTATAAATTTGGTTGTGTTTTTAGTATCATGGTGCAGAATGAAGTTGACTTCAATGAGATGTCTTCCTGAAGGTTCTGCATGGAAATGAATGTGGGGCCCTTACATTACAGCATCATACTGCCTCTAAGTTCTTGCAGCCTAAACAATCTCTGACTTGGGGGCACAAAGCTGCCTGGAACTCAGGGGAAATGCCCAGTTTACCCATATGAAAGCACTAGCCCTGCTCCCTTTTAGAAAATGCAATCCCAAACCTCCACTGTACTTCACTGCTGCCTGCCACAGATTTAACCCTCAGACTTCCAGCTATAGTTATAATTGTGTCGTCTGACCAAAAGGTAATCACATTATTCAGTGGTCCTAGATTTAGGTGAATACATGAAATCTAGACTGCGCTGAGTAGGAGATATGACTGCCAGCTGTTTTTCAAAAACACTAATCACCTGTGCCAGCTATTTTGGCATACTGGTGAATGAATGTGTTGACAAGCTCTGCAGGTTCCATAATCCAAATTAGTCACTAGGGATTGTGGGCAAATAATTTAGATTTGATACAGAATTATGGTAATTATGGCAAAAAATCTATGCAGCTTGTAAATGGGCTAATCCAATCTTGAAAGGATGGGCATGATCCATTTTCAACTGCATAGATTTTTAACAACACTTCCATAATTCTGCATCAACTTATTTGTATATCTCTAGCCAACTGAAAAAAATGCTCTAACCTCCAACTTCTTACAGTGGAGCAACACCCATGAATCTTGAGTAGCACTGATACACGTTTGTAGTAATTAAAAAAAAATCGAGGTCCACTTTAAAGCCACACCCTAATATTGATTTATATAGATTTGGGTACATACTTTGTCCCTCCTGGAAAGATTTCTGGTTCTCCCTGACTTCCTGTTTTGGTGTCGCTGTAAACTCACAGCAGAGTTTGGTTTCACTAAGACAGGAAAGTATTACAGTTCTCCTTAGGCCCCTTTCACACATAACAGAATTTGCATTTAAGGACTAGCATTTTTGCGAATTTGCTTCCGCCGTACATCCAATTAAAGTTAATGGCATAGCATTTGACTTGGGTTGTTGCACAATTTTTCGGATGCAATTTTTTCTGCAGAAAAGAAATTGGCTGGCAACTATGTTTTTTTTCTGCAATGGACATGCATACAATGTAAATCAATAGAAAAATCACTTATGTTACGTGAAAATCACATCCAATTTTTAAGTTAATTAGATACATTGTCATGTAAATTAAATAAATTGGCCTGGTGATGCGCTGATCCCACTTTTTCTAAGCAATTCTTAATTTTACTGGTAGCGCGCCCAGGCTATGCATATGCATAGGTAGGATTTAGTTAGTGTTAGGTCCCCTCCCATGGAGGAAAGACTTCTTCGACAGTGGGAGGGACGAGTACCTAACAAATTGCATGCAAGCTGTTAGTGGAAACTAACATCCTCCAAGTGGTAGACAGGTTGTATGTGTGCTAATTGTGTATTTGTATCCCATGAGTGGGGTCTGCACTTTTTTGCAGGTAAGCATTCATCTGTTTTTAAGTAGCGCTGTTCATTTCTTTGCTAAATTAAATAAATTGATATGCATGAAAAATAGTATTCCAAAAAATCAAAAAAAAGATTTGGAACTGAAAAACTCTGTAACTCAGAATCACAAGAACAAAAAGCCATGGAAGTACGCAGCCAGAAATCACAGGGACCAGTGGGAAAGCTGCCTTGGCCACACACCATACAATTAGTTCTGTAGTGCTATTCCAATTCAACAATTACAATCTATTTTTCTGATTGTAACAAGTGAAAAATCTAACCAATGTTCCTTTTTTCCACAATTATGAAAAAGAAATGATTGAAAACTGAAAAAATTGCTTGGGTCTATACAGTAAGAAATTGACAATCTACCCCACACTATCCATTGTTTTATATAAATAGATCAAAAAAATATACCACTTCCTATAGAAAATAAAATGGGGAAAATCCAATTTGATTTCTCTCTCAAATAAAAAAAAAAAGGTTTCAATGTATTCTATACAACTGATTTTTTACTGAATTGCTGTAAAATGGGATCATTTTACTGAATGTTGTGTGGCCACCTTAAGGGCTGGTTCACACGGACGACAGGCGGCGTTGAGGTGGCTGGGAAGCCACGTCGTCCTGTGACGTCTCGTTCGGGGGCGGTGGTACGGCGATCGTCGGCGTTTCTCATCCCCGCAAGGGGACATGAACCTGCGGCAGCTAGCCGGCCCTGGACGTCACATGCTGCTTCTAGAGCCAGCCGAAGCAACATGTTAAATTGGGATCAGAACGTCGCATTTGCGCAATCGACGGTAATCACGGGTAACCGCACGATGCTAAACGCTCCCATTCACTTGAATGGGAGCGTTTAGCCGACGAGTCCCGAACGCTTGGGGGTAAACGCTGCCAAGCATCCGTGTGAACCAGCCCTTAGTGAGACTGAGAAACAAGTGGAGCCTCAGAGAAGCTCTGATCCTAGCCTTCTCTATGCAATACTAAAAAATAGCTTTGGCTGGAGCTCTCCCTCTGCATTGTATTCTGGTAATGTAGAAATGCATATAGTATTCAGTCTGGGAAAGAAAGCATTAATGTCTGCTGTTAAGAACAAAGGAGTTAAGTGTTTATAGATGCAAAGAGTTGTGTCCTAAGCTCCATTACTTAGCAAAAAAAGATGTTATTTCATTAAAAGAATCTGCAGTTGTTGATAGTTCAGCAATGTGGTTATTATATGTGTAAGCATAATATTCTATAAGGAAAGCATATGACTAAATTTAATAAAAAAAAGAGAACCTGTCAGCATTCATTAATATGCTCTGCTTCAGAATTTAAGCTTTAAGCACTTCTAAAATCAGAGCATGATTCCATTTTAAGCATGCAAGGAAAAGTGTATTGAAACGTTTAAGTTTCTGCAAAAACAAATGTAAAACAACTGGCACAGCAGTTAATTGCTGGTGGCCTCCTCACATCCTCTTTCTACCTCCCTGAGGGGTAAGCCATCCACCTGCAGTAATTTGAATTCAGTGGGGAGGAGATAACTGCTCTCCCCACTTAGGCCTCGTTCCCATTGTCAATTCCTTACAAAATTCGGCGGCCACGTGTTTGAAATTATGCACCACCCAATATTGGGGAGACATTCAGGTACCCTGAACAGTATTCATCCATTAGCAACAAAAACCCGAAATGTCTACTTGTGCTTTAATTTACTTTAATCTTAGCCAGCAAAATGCATTACAAAACAAGGTTCACAACATGTTAAAAATCCTAAAACCAATCTGGACCATGTGAGCTTGTATCATTTTTCACCCACTGTCCTCATGATGGTATATTGCCGAATTGGTCACCCAGCCGCAGCCTATGCAAACCAATCGGTTACCCAATCATTATTGGACAATTGTGGGCCCTCCACCCGGCGCACACCACGAGGCCTCCTCACTCACACACAGCTTGACAGTGCACTGTCACTCAGAAGCTACCTGATGGGATCGCTGGATTAGTTCTTAATTCATCTCCTTTATTTCCTGTTAAGGTATGTTGTTGTCTTCAATGGAGGTATAGCTAACAAGTTGCTTCCAATCTCCCCAGTATTCCCTTACTTAATTTCCAGCCCCTGGCCAAAGCAAAACTCAACTCCAGATAAATTACAGTCCCCCAGACTTCCATCTATTCCATGGGCTTCCAAGCTATACAAACAGTGTGTGTCTGCCAATGCTCGTTTTACTCACGACCTTGCTGCCTTTAAATCAGTCCTTTTCCGGGGGAGTTACTCTCAGGGCTCACAGAAGTCCATTAGCCCGACGCTGTACGTGCGTCACCTCACTTGCGCTGATTTTAGCTGGCTGCTCCGGTCTCCCCTTCCGCATGGCTTGCGGAGGATCGTGGTGCTGCCCGGCGTCCCGGGATAGTGAGCGCTCACGTGGTCCACCTCGCCCCGCCCACTGACGCGTTTCGCCCTGCCCAAGGGGCTTTCTCAAAGTGGGTGGGGTTGGTTAACGCTGCAACATCATCTCCTTTTACAGGTCATCCTTATGACTCACTTCTCCTCCTTGGCTGCGATCGGCCATCTTTTTTACTGTCAGATTAAGGGCAAGATATAGACATCATCTCTCCCTTATTTCTTCACATATCCACCAATCGTTTTCCACTAACAGTCAATATCAGATCCAACAGTCTCTCCCTTCTTCACTATACCTCCATTTTATGTTGAAAAATATGCCATGTTCAAATCGGAATTTAATCCCTCTGGGATTCGTGTCCCCAGACGGTAGATCCAGGTTGCCTCGATTTTATACAAATCATTTTCAGTGTGACACCTTTTGCTTCACAATTCCCTTAAAGCGTAGTACAGTTGGATCTAGGGATGGGACGAATCCACAATTTCTTCGAATCCGAATCCGGATCCGAATCTAAAAAGGTTCTCGAATATCTCGAACCTTTCGAATCCCGAATCTAACGAATCCTGCACATACGAATTGTGCGATCCGTGGTATAGTTGCCCGCAGTATAGGTAGCCAGGCATAGGTAGCGAGGTAAAGGTGCCTTCAGTATAGCTAGCTAGGTATGGGTGCCTTCAATATTGGTAGCTTTCAGTATAGGTAGCAAGGTATATGGGCCTTCAGTATAGGTAGCAGGGTATATGGGCCTTCAGTATAGGTAGCAGGGTATATGGGCCTTCAGTATAGGTAGCAGGGTATATGGGCCTTCAGTATAGGTAACAGGGTATATAGAGGCCTTAAGTATAGGTAGGTATGTAGGTAGGTATAGGGGCCTTTAGGTAGGTAAAGGGACCTTCAGTATAGGTAGCAGGGTATAGGGCCTTAAGTATAGGTAGGTATGTAGGTAGGTATAGGGGCCTTTAGGTAGGTAGGCAGGTAGGTAGGTAGGTACGTATAGGGGGCCTTTAGGTAGGTATAGTGGCCTGAAGGTAGGTAGGTAGGTATAGTGGCCGGTAGGTAGGTATAGTGTCCTGTAGGTAGGTAGGTAGTTAAAGGGACCTTCAGTATAGGTAGCAGGGTATAGGGCCTTAAGTATAGGTAGGTATGTAGGTAGGTAGGTATAGGGGCCTTTAGGTAGGTAGGTATAGGGGCCTTTAGGTAGGTAGTTAGGTAGGTACGTATAGGGGGCCTTTAGGTAGGTATAGTGGCCTGTAGGTAGGTAGGTAGGTATAGTGGCCGGTAAGTAGGTAGGTATAGTGTCCTGTAGGTAGGTAGGTAGTTAAAGGGACCTTCAGTATAGGTAGCAGGGTATAGGGCCTTAAGTATAGGTAGGTATGTAGGTAGGTAGGTATAGGGGCCTTTAGGTAGGTAGGTATAGGGGCCTTTAGGTAGGTAGGCATGTATAGGGGGCCTTTAGGTAGGTTGGTAGGTATAGATGCCTGTAGGTAGGTATAGGGGCCTTTAGGTAGGTAGGTAGGTAGGTACATATAGGGGGCCTTTAGGTAGGTATAGGGGCCTGTAGGTAGGTAGGTATAGTGGCCGGTAGGTAGGTACGTATAGAGGGCCTTTAGGTAGGTATAGGAGCCTGTAGGTAGGTAGGTATAGTGGCCAGTAGGTACGTATAGGGGGCCTTTAGGTAGGTATAGGGGCCTGTAGGTAGGTAGGTATAGTGGCCGGTAGGTAGGTAGGTACATATAGGGGGCCTTTAGGTAGGTATAGGGGCCTGTAGGTAGGTAGGTATAGTGGCCGGTAGGTAGGTATAGGGGGCCTTTAGGTAGGTATAGGGGCCTGTAGGTAGGTAGGTATAGTGGCCGGTAGGTAGGTACGTATAGGGGGCCTTTAGGTAGGTATAGGGGCCTGTAGGTAGGTAGGTATAGTGGCCGGTAGGTAGGTACGTATAGGGGGCCTTTAGGTAGGTATAGGGGCCTGTAAGTAGGTAGGTATAGTGGTAGGTAGGTAGGTGTCGCTCCCCCCCCGTGCCTCCTCCGCTCACCCCCACGGCCTCCTCCGTCCCCCGTGCCTCCCCCTTGCATAGAAGTGAGCATTGGCTCACCTAACACCTGGCCGGGATTCCCTACCTGCCGCCAGCGCAGAGCCGCAGACCTCTTGCTTCCTCCTCTGTTCCCTCTAGTGATCGGCATTTGCATACGCGTCATCACTGAAGCGCCGGGCGGTTACTAGAGGGAACAGAGGAGGAAGCAAGAGGTCTGCGGGTCTGCGGCTCTGCGCTGGCGGCAGGTAGGGAATCCCGGCCAGGTGTTAGGTGAGCCAATGCTCACATCTATGCAAGGGGCAAGCGGAGGAGGCGCGGAGGGGTCGGAAGAGGACGAGCGGGGGATCGGCGGTTGCGCGCGGGGATTCGGCGGATTTGTTAAGGGGGAAATGGCGTCGGGATTCGAATCCACGAATCTCGAATATTTCCCAATATTCGAGGGATTCGTGGATTCGCCGGATTCGTCGTCCCATCTCTAGTTGGATCTCTATTATGGTAACGTGCAAAATGTGTCTCCAGCGGGCTATCTTTCTCTGCCTTTTCAATATTTTTTACATGTTCACCTATTCGTGTGCCCAATCGTCGTTTCGTTTTTCCTATGTACAATAAATTACACAGACATTTAATACAATACACGACTCTTTCCGAGTTACAATTTATATTGTCCCTAATTTCAAAGGACCTGGTCCCTTTTGCATTGATGAACGTTATTGTTCTCTCCACTAGGCCACACACATTGCAATCTCCACAACTATACATTCCAAACTTTTGCGGAAACTCAACCAGGTCTCCCTTTCCTTACTCACAAATTCCGATCTCACCAGTTTGTTCTTTAGATTAGGGGCTTTTCTGGCCGTCATATAAGGTCTTTCTCCCACCAAGTTTCTTATTCTCCTATCCAGTAATAGAATACCCCAATGTTTTTGCAACACCTTTTGTAATGGGTACCAATGGGCCCCATACGCTGTAACAAATCTGATAGGGTCCTTGCCATCTGGATCACCCCCCATTTTTTTACGGGGAGACCGGCCCTTTCTCAGCTCCTCCCTTTTTGTCTCCATCATTTTCTGATATTCCTGTTCCACAAGTTCTTCTGGGTAACCTCTCTCTCTCAACCTTACACTTAATTCCTGTCCTTCCCTTACAAAGTCCTCATCCCGGGTACAGTTTCTTTTGTGCCTATAAAACTGCCCTCTAGGGACCGCTCTTTTCTGCGATTCCAAATGGAAGCTGGAGTAATGTAGCAATGTGTTTCCTGCTGTGGGCTTCCTAAAGGTGGAGGTTATCAACCTGTCTCCTTCTTTCTGGATTTTCAAGTCTAGGAATGAGAGCTCCCTCTCAAACCACTCATAAGTAAATTTCCAATTCCTCTCATTATCCCTTAATCTCTCAATAAAACAGTTCAACTGTTCCCTGGTTCCTAGCCAGACCAGGAGCACGTCATCAATGAACTTCAGTCAGAGGCGAACATGCCTCTGAAAGAGGTCCATGGGATATACATCCTGCCGTTCCCACAGCCCGAGATGGAGACAAGCGTAGGCCGGGGCACAGGATGCCCCCATCAACGTGCCCCTGATCTGGCGATAAAAGCGGCCATCAAAACAGAAGCAATTATACTCCAGGATCAGCTGTAAGGCTTCGATTAAAAACTCATTATGAAGCCCCGACTCCGGGAAATGCTCACGGAGGAAAAAGGACGTCGCAGCTAATCCCACCTCGTGAAGTATAGAGGTATAGAGACCCTCAACATCCACACTTACAATCAAGTCCTCACCATTAACAGGGATACCCTCCAGGAAGGCCAACACATCACCCATATCCCTAACAAATGAGGGTAATGCCTCAACCAAAGGCTTCAACTTCCCATCGAGAAACTTACCCAGGCTATCCAATGGGCCATCAATTCCTGACACTATTGGCCGTCCCGGAGGTCTCTCCCTATCCTTATGGATCTTGGGAATGATAGAATATTGGGGCCTTAAAAGTTAAAACGCTGCAAAACTCCGCCTCCCTACCCGTGAGCACTCCCAAGCTCTTCCCGGTATCAACCAACGAGTTACCCCTACTCTTAATGGCCAAGAATGGATTTTCCCTCAACCTCAGATATGTATCTTGATCCCCGAGAAGTCTTAGACATTATTTTTTATAATATTCTTTTGTAAGGATCACAACATTACCGCCCTTATCACTTGCATGGATGATTATATCATCCCTTTCTTTCAAAAATTCAAGGGCTTGTCTTTCACCTGGAGTTAAATTATCATTTTTCAAAGTTCTTTTTGGGAACCAGCTCAGTTTTTCCATGTCCCTTTGCACCAGGTCACGGAAAGCTTTAAGTTTATAATTAAGTTGGGGCATAAATTGTGATTTTTTACAAACCCTTTGGGGACAGGGGTTCAAATATTTAAACTCAGTGGTAATCAGTTCCTCCCTTCCCCCACTGCCTTCATCCCAGAGTGATTCCAAATCTCTAAGGGCACTTCGATCCTCAACTGACATTTGTCCCACTATGGGCCTCATTTCTTCATGAATCTCCTCCCCCTCTTTTTGCTCACCCCGGTCCTCAAATAACAGTTTTAGGGCTACTCTTCTCAGGAAGAAGGTGAGATCTTTAAATACATTGAACTCCTCTCCTCCTGTAAACGGTGGTGTAAAAATGACAGGCCTTTCTTTAAAAGATTTATGCAATTCTCCGTCAAAGCCACATCCGTTAGATTAATTACATTATTCTCAATCGTTTGATGCTTCATTACTTCTGGCCTCTCACTGGTTGCATCCTTTTCTTTACTTCCTTCTGGCTCTCCTTCTGTGTTTTTAGTATACTTTTCACCACTGATTCCACTACTTCCTCCTCCTCGTCGTTTTCCCCTTCTTCTCTTCCCCCTGTTTTTTCCTGCTCTAAAAAATTCACCCCATTCTTCCCTGAACCTAACTCTCCCTTAGCTTCCTCTTCTTTCTTTCTCCTCCACTGTCTACTCCTCAATCTACTTCTAGGTCTACCTCCCTGGCATTCAAAAAATTCCCCTTTGTTCCAGGATTTTACATCCTCATGGAACTTCTGTAATTTTTCCTTTTTTATTTTTTCCTGATTCTTTTCCACATCCATTTTCAATTGTTTATTCAATTTCTCAAATCTAGGATTTTTCTGAAAAGCATCTAGCTTTTCCTTGCTTACTTCAATCTCCTCGTTTAATTCTCCTAATTGTATCTCCTCTTCCTCCACTATCATTTTCATAATGGTTAGTCCTCTCCCAATACAATCCTCCTTCCACTTCTCCATAAAACGATCCGTCTGTAAATGCACAAACCCATTGTGTTTCGCTTGCATGGCCGTTCGTGTTTTGACGCCTTTTTTTCATTTCTGTGCATTGGACATTTTAGTTAAGCGCTTTTCTAAGCGCTTTTGCAGAGTGATTGCGTTTTTTCACTTCCTGACGTCAGTCAGGAAGTTAACTCTTTGATCCGGAAAACAATAAATACAATGTATTTATTCTTAAACACACTCACGCAATCGCTGCACAAAGCGATGCTGTGATTGTTTTGCGTTTTCCTATACCTTCCATTGAGGCGGAATCGCCTCAAAAATGGCCCAAGCACCGCTTTTCTGAGTGGATCGGAAACAAACCACTCAGATGTGAACTTTCTTATAGAGAATCATTACACAAGCGCTTTCAGGGCGATTTTGAAAATCGCCAGAGCTTAAAAAATGTCAAAAACGCCCCTAGTGTGAATGAGCCCTCAAACCACATACAGTGGGTTGCAAAAGTATTCGGCCCCCTTGAAGTTTTCCACATTTTGTCATATTACTGCCACAAACATGAATCAATTTTATTGGAATTCCACATGAAAGACCAATACAAAGTGGTGTACACATGAGAAGTAGAACGAAAATCATACATGATTCCAAACATTTTTTTTAGAAATAAATAACTGCAAAGTGGTGTGTGCATAATTATTCGGCCCCCTTTGATCTGAGTGCAGTCAGATGCCTATAGACATTGCCTGATGAGTGCTAATGACTAAATAGAGTGCACCTGTGTGTAATCTAATGTCAGTACAAATACAGCTGCTCTGTGAGGGCCTCAGAGGTTGTCTAAGAGAATATTGGGAGCAACACCACCGTGAAGTCTAAAGAACACAACAGACAGGTCAGGGATCAAGTTATTGAGAAATTTAAAGCAGGCTTAGGCTACAAAAAGATTTCCAAAGCCTTGAACATCCCACGGAGCACTTTTCAAGCGATCATTCAGAAATGGAAGGAGTATGGCACAACTGTACACCTACCAAGACAAGGCAATCCACCTAAACTCTCAGGCCGAACAAGGAGAGCGCTGATCAGAAATGCAGTCAAGAGGCCCATGGTGACTCTGGACGAACTGCAGAGATCTACAGCTCAGGTGGGAGACTCTGTCCATAGGACAACTATTAGTCATGCACTGCACAAAGTTGGCCTTTATGGAAGAGTAAATCCAACACACGCAAGCAATAGAACCCAGCAGTACATGCATCCAGCTACATTTGAAATTGGTCAGCAGGTGCTCGTCAGCCAATCAGGATGCACTGTCATACACCCTTTACCTGCCATACCACATCTAGCAGCCATTAGCATTCAGGTGGGAGGCTTCAGTTGGACGCCATCGCAAGATTGCGTCGCTAGCAGGACCGCCCCGTGCAGGCATTCCTCCCACAGGGGTCCCTCCCTAACCGCTCACCTGTCCGCCATGTCCTAGAGCTGAAAGAAAACGTTTAAAAACACACAATTGGTTCACACGATGGCCAGGGGCCCCGGACCCCTCTCACTGGCCGGGGCCCCAAGGCCAACACGCGATACCTGGAGGGGAGTGCAGGTGGGCCTGGACCTCTCACACCCAGGCTCTGGACCTCTCACATCCAGAAAACCCACCAACACTGCCTCCATACTGAATGCTAAATCCAACACACACAAGCAATAGAACACAGCAGTACATGCATCCAGCTACATTTGAAATTGGTCAGCAGGTGCTCGTCAGCCAATCAGGATGCACTGTCATACACCCTTTACCTGCCATACCACATCTAGCAGCCATTAGCATTCAGGTGGGAGGCTTCAGTTGGACGCCATCGCAAGATTGCGTCGCTAGCAGGACCGCCCCGTGCAGGCATTCCTCCCACAGGGGTCCCTCCCTAACCGCTCACCTGTCCGCCATGTCCTAGAGCTGAAAGAAAACGTTTAAAAACACACGATTGGTTCACACGATGGCTAGCGACGCAATCTTGCGATGGCGTCCAACTGAAGCCTCCCACCTGAATGCTAATGGCTGCTAGATGTGGTATGGCAGGTAAAGGGTGTATGACAGTGCATCCTGATTGGCTGACGAGCACCTGCTGACCAATTTCAAATGTAGCTGGATGCATGTACTGCTGTGTTCTATTGCTTGTGTGTGTTGGATTTAGCATTCAGTATGGAGGCAGTGTTGGTGGGTTTTCTGGATGTGAGAGGTCCAGAGCCTGGGTGTGAGAGGTCCAGGCCCACCTGCACTCCCCTCCAGGTATCGCGTGTTGGCCTTGGGGCCCCGGCCAGTGAGAGGGGTCCGGGGCCCCTGGCCATCGTGTGAACCAATCGTGTGTCTTTATGGAAGAGTGGCAAGAAGAAAGGCATTGTTAACAGAAAGCATAAGAAGTCCCGTTTGCAGTTTGCCACAAGCCATGTGGGGGACACAGCAACCATGTGGAAGAAGGTGCTCTGGTCAGATAAGACCAAAATAGAACTTTTTGGCCAAAATGCAAAACGCTATGTGTGGCAGTAAACTAACACTGCACATCACTCTGAACACACCATCCCCACTGTCAAATATGGTGGTGGCAGTATCATGTTCAGCAGTGACAGGGAAGCTGGTCAGAGTTGATGGGTAGATGGATGGAGCCAAATACAGGGCAATCTTGGAAGAAAACCTCTCGGAGACTGTAAAAGACTTGAGACTGGGGCGGAGGTTCACCTTCCAGCAGGACAATGACCCTAAACATAAAGCCAGGGCAGCAATGGAATGGTTTAAAACAAAACATATCTATGTGTTAGAATGGCCCAGTTAAAGTCCAGATCTAAATCCAATCGAGAATCTGTGGCAAGATCTGAAAACTGCTGTTCACAAACGCTGTCCATCTAATCTGACTGGGCTGGAGCTGTTTTGCAAAGAAGAATGGGCAAGGATTTCAGTCTCTAGATGTGCAAAGCTGGTAGAGACATACCCTACAAGACTGGCAGCTGTAATTGCAGCAAAAGGTGGCTCTACAAAGTATTGACTCAGGGGGCTGAATAATTACGCACACCCCACTTTGCAGTTATTTATTTGTAAAAAATGTTTGGAATGATGTATGATTTTCGATCCACTTCTCACATGTACACCCCTTTGTATTGGTCTTTCACGTGGAATTCCAATAAAATTGATGCATATTTGTGGCAGTAATGTGACAAAATGTGGAAAACTTCAAGGGGCCGAATACTTCTGCAACCCACTGTACCTCTTAAAGGACAACTGAAATGAGGGATATAGAGGCTGCCATATCTATTTCCTTTTAAACCATGCAGATTGCCTGGCTGTCCCGCTGATCCTTTGCCTGTAATACTTTTAAGCACCGACACTGAACAAGCATGCAGATCACTTGTTTGACTGGATTAGCTGCATGCTTGTTCCAGTTGTGTGATTCAGACACCATTGATACATGAATGACCAGCAGGATGTCGGGCAAATGGTGTTGTTGCATTAAATTCTAAGCGGATTTGCAGCATTACCATGGCAGAATGAGTGCTTTATGGCCCAGAAATAGCCCTGCAAAGTTCTAGAGTTCGCAGATTTTTCTTCCTGGTAGAGGCAGCGCTTTGCGCTGTGGCTCTGCCTCCTCTCCAGTCAATCGTCACCGATCGCCGCCTCTCCCTGCCCCTCTCAGTCTTCTTTCATTGAGGCGCAGGGAGAGGCAGAGATTGACGGGAGAGGAAGCAGAGCTACAGCGCAAAGCTCTGCCTCTCCCGGGCAGCAAAATATGCGACCTGCAAAGTCGTGGAACTTTGCAGGGCTATTTCTGGGCCATAGTAACTCGTTCTGCCGCGGGGATGCAGCAAATCAGCTTAGAATTTAATGCTGAAGAGGACTGGATAAGAAAATAGGGTAAAAAAAAATTAGACTTCAGTGTCTCTTCAAGACGTTAGGAAAATAAACAGTAGTGATCAACCAGTGACACCATGTGGTAAGCTGGAAATATAACATATGCAAACACAGTTTTAACTGAAGAATGATTCTATGACAATAATAAATGTGGGTTTAAAGCCACATTACCATAATTGGTTCTGCCAAAAAATTATCTTCGGCTATGGTAAGGACATTGGAATATGACTACAGTAGGGTGTAGTGAGCTCCCCTTTGGGACAGTTAATGACATGTTTATGTATTCTGTAAAGTACAGCAGAAAATGTCAGCGTTATATAAATGCATAATAATAATAATCATCACCATCATCATCTTCAGTGTTTCATATCAGTCATTCAAGAAGAGAGAAATTTGGGGATAAAAACATGACCTGACTGTGGAGCTGCTGATGCTTGCTTGTATCATATCATTCTGCCATTCAGACTGCATTAATGCTAAGACATAATCTATTCCTGCCTGTAGACTTTCAGGTTTGCTGAATGAAAAATAGCACCTGAAATATTATAGTCCAGTATTTTCTGAAAGCACGGGATGACCGCAGACAAGTCAGTCTCTCCGGGAAAGGAAGTGGTGTCAGATTTATTTATTTTTAACAGTGTCTGGCGCAGAATACAAAGATACATTTATCCAAAGTGAACTACAAGAGGGCACAGATAGCTTTACAGTATTTCATAATCATTAGTAATTTCTAAGGCAGTGATCACACTAGAACTCTTTGCAGGTACTGTGTTTTTATATAATAGCTTTTTAATGTATTTTTGTATATTATGTCATTTTATTATTTTAGTTCCTTTGTGTTTTTTTTTTATTATTCTGCTTGATTTACATATTACTGTGTAAAACGTGTGCATTTAAACGTATGGGAACACGGTATGTTCAACATGAAATCATCAGGCTGGGACTCAGTGGACATGCTGGAGGAGTCTGGGTCAAGAACTGGGGGCAAGAGCACTGCAATCATCAAACAGGAAGAGGTGAATATAATACTTACTCTGCAGGGGTTATTGAGGGTTGAGAACTATAAGCGGTCATTATTTAGCGGGAACTATATAGGAGGCATTATATAGCAGACAATATAACTGTACTCGGTAGGCCATGCTGGAGCAATAGGAAGTCTTGCCTAAGAGTACTGAAAAGGACGTACATGGAGTTTTGGCGCCTGATCAATTTGGCACAGGGTGAGCTGAATGATGGCTTACCCTGCTGCCACTGAAATTCTGGGTGGCTTTAATTACTCGGAGGGAAAAGTAATTTGGGGTCTGGCTATAAGCGGCGCCTGAATTACACTGCTGCACGGCCATGCCCAGGTCAGGCACAGCGCAGTGAAAAGCGAGCGCTGAAATGACGTGCCTCAATTGAATAGGTACTGGATCCAGACAGAATTCAAACCTTGGTTTCCTGTGTCATAAGTGGTGTATTTAACCATTACACTATCCAGGCCACAGACACTAGTATCTGGAGGTACTATATTGAGCCACTAAATGTGAGGGTACTATAACTGCGAATCTGTTAAAAATGGAGCACAGTGCCGACAGTATAAAAATGGCGCCAGATTCGTTTACATTATAAAACTATATTTATCGTTTTTTAAGGTAAAAAATGTGCACCACTTTTAAATGTTCTGTAGGCTGTGGGGGTCGGGGGGAGAGGCAGCGGGACACTAGGAAGCGGGGTGGAGGGAGTAGGATTAGGTGGAGGGAGGATGTGTGCAGAGGGGCATACATTACCTTGTCCCGGCCAGCGATCGTCATCGCTCCTTCACTTCCTAGTTAGTTTGCTGTAGTCCTGCATCCAGTCAATCACCATGTGGCTTCAGTCTCAGCATGGTGATTGGCTGGATGCAGGACTCCTGCAAAGTGAAGTGAAGGAGCGATCGCCGGCTGGGACAAGGTAATGTATGCCTCTGCACACATCCTCCCTCCACCTAATCCTACTCCCTCCACCCTACTGCCTAACACTCTCACCCTCCAACCCCCGCTGCCTAACACCAGCCCCTCCCGCATTTTTCAATGGCGCACCTTTCTGCCATACATGTATCATAAAACGCTATTTACCGTTTTAATGTATTTACATTAAAACGGCAAATAGCGTTTTATGATATATTTATAGGCAGAGCGGTCCGCCATTTTTCACTCTGCGACATTTATCCCAGTACGCCTATAAATGGAGGTAATTGTAAGTTAAGGTACTATCTTGTGTGTCCACTATAACATGGGACACTATAACAGAAGACATATGGGCAACACGGTGGTGTTGTGGTTAGCGCCCTCGCCTTGCAACGCTGGGTCCCCGGTTCGAATCCCAGCCAGGCCAAACATCTGCAAGGAGTTTGTATGTTCTCCCCGTGTCTGCGTGGGTTTCCTCTGGGCACTGGGTTTCCTCCCACACCCCAAAAACATACAGCTTAGTTAATTGTCTTCCCCCTAAATTGGCCCTAGACTACAATACATACACAACACAATATATAGGCATTAGGCATATGACTATGGTAGGGACTAGATTGTGAGCTCCTTTGAGGGACAGTTAGTGACAATACTATATACTCTGTACAGCGCTGCGTAATATGTCGGTGCTATATAAATACTAAATAATAATAATAAAATAATAATATGAAATGTAGGTGTGTAATACAAGCACCATCATAGCATAGATAGAGTTGGAGCTTAACATAAAGGGCTATTACCATTAAACAAATAGCCCTTTCTTATAACCAAACCCACTTTTAAGACCATGCCACTAGAGGATACATTAACCCCTTTATTAATCTTGTCTTTTTCCCCTTTGTCATTTTGTATTTTAATACAAAACAAGAAAAATACAATCCTTTTGACATTATAACTCGTGCCCATAGATATCAATGCATTTACAAAAATGTTTTTTTTACACGCCCACTGATTTCAATAAATTAGCAAAAATGAGATTTTCCATGAACCTCTAGACTTCAGTGCATAAGGAAAATATGTTTTTTTTTTCCTCTTGCTCATTTACTTTTGTGAATATTCTCAAACTTTCACTAAAATTATGGCAAAACTAAAATGGCCATATTGACCCATTCATTCACTCGAGTGTAAGAAGTTAAAAACTCTTTTAAAAAGGGCTGAAGTTCACCTTGTTAGATTTTTCAGTTGATCACTAATTTATCTGCTAACATAAGACCTGCATTGGGAGTGTCTGGAAATTCTTCTTCCATGCATGAACAACACCTGGATGATATGAGTGTACTATCAAGGGAGTTGTGTTAGTTGACCATTTGGTTCCATTTTAACTAAGTAGGAATAGTCTAGAAGATAAATGATACTCCTGTTCCTACATAGTCATGAAAGGTCCACACTAATTTCCCAGCTGAGTTACAAAAGTATTGTTAACTCTGCATAACTTGTTCCCACTGGATAAGTAATGCCAAATTGCACAGCAGACATGTTCCTCCATCTCCTTGTAAAAAAAAACAAAAAACGACAAAAACCCTGCTGCTTTTACTTTCCCGGAGGAAAAGAGAAACTCCGCTGCCTTTGCAGTTGGTGACTCAGTATGCTTCTACGGTTTTGATGGCTTTCATGTTAGAATATAAGGGTGTATCCATGTCTTAGCCATAGCTGCAAATTAATGCAGGTTTTTTTTCTAGACTGGCCTCCAACAGTGCAAAAGATTCCAATTACCTCAAAGAGGAAAACATTACAAGAAGACACAATAATCACCAATTGTAGTATGTACATTCAGGGATGTACTATATATATAGGAGATAATGAAACTCAAGAAATGAGATTATCTGATCACGCAACCACCAATTAACCAGTCAGGAAGGTGGACAAATTGCCTATATATCTCCACTTTGGTAGTTGATCTCTCTAGCGACCAAGACAGATCCAAGACCTTACATCTAGAACAGGATACTAAACAGTTTCTAATAAACTAGATAGGTGTAACATTTAAGTAACATTTATAAAAAATGGAGATACCCTTATATATAAAAATAATTGAAATATCAAAAGGAGTATAAGCATATTCATATAGTTATTTTGAAGTAGTGCTTGGACATTTGCATATTTACCAGTGCTGCCCCCCCCCCCCCCCCCCCCACACACACACACACACACACACACTACAGATCTTGCAGAGCTGCGGAGCTTCATACTTTACCTCATTCCGGGACAAGTCCTCCTCGCACCATGCAGCATATCACCTTGCAGCTTTCATCACTGCATGTCATGTGGCAGGTGTTGAGGACTGCAAGGCTGCACAACTGGTTTCTGTCTCATCTAAGCCACCTGTCACAACCTGTTCCTGACCTGAGGAATCAGGGCCAACCTGTGAAACGCATAGCATACTTTTGAGCAATCAAAATCTTTTTTCAGTAGCCATTAAATGACTGGTTCATTATTCTAGAGAGGTAGGCTAACATTTTCCTTTACATTATATTTTTTTTATTTTTTTTTATGCACTTCTTTTTCCTGGGCGCCTCCTCAGAATATCGTTATAACTTACAACTTAGAACAAAGGTTGTATTTTTTAGTTTCTCCCCGTTTGAAAGCCTGCCTGTACTCACTTCATACATCGAGAAGCCTAATTATCAAGAGTGACCACCAGGTGGACACCCCAATCCATTTATAGCAGTTGTTATTTACTCTCGACCCCCAAAAATGTGACACCTAATAACCAACACCATCTTGTAAGGTGTCCTTTACAGTTTACACCAGGGGCATAACTATGCTGGACCAGGTCCCCTGGCAGAGATCTGTCTGCCAACCCCCCTCCATCAGGGGGCAGGAGCTAGGGGCCGGTCCTGTACAATACTATGCAGAGCAGTCAGTGCAGCAAAATGGGTGTTATACATTACTTTCTCCCAGCGCACAAGTCTCCTCCAGCCAGCCGATCATCATGTGGGGCCTGAAGCGGCATGATGCACACAGTGCACAGCACTTGCAAACTAAACAGGAAGTAGGTGGTGGCGTTTCCGAATTCAGGTACCCAAAAATTGCTCCGACTCCTCGACTCCGACTCCACAGCCTTGATAATAACGCTTCTGCTGCACTAACTACTCTGCATATTATTGTACAGAACTACATACCCTCCTCCCCCACCACACACACACACACACACACACACACACACACTACTATGGCAGTAGTGGCGATAGTTACACCACTGGTTTGCAGCGGCAGTAGCAGTGATAGTATTGCCACTGGTTTGGACCATTGGCTCCTGGTATCTCCCTTTATAATGTTTGGGTATACTGGGAGTCCTGGGGAACCCACAAAGCCATAGCAAAGCAGAGTTCATTAGTACTCTAGAGCAGAGTTCCCCAACCCTATCCTCAAGGCCCACTAACAGTACATGTTTTGCAGGAATCACACAATCACAGGTGAGGTAATTAGTGTCTCAGCAGAACTAGTTACCTACCTCTGTGGATTTCCATAAAACAAGCACTCTTGGTGGGCCTTGGGGACAGGGTTGGAGAACACTGCCCTAGAGTCAGCAGATATAAGGAGTCTCATGACAGGGTTCATGGAACAACACTCTTCAGAATCAGAATCAGAATCATCTTTATTGTCGCCAAGCACACCGATTGGTGAGCCCGGAATTGCTTGTGGTTCACATGGCAAATGGCAGTTCAGGAACGTATAACACACAGCAAACATATGCAAGGCAAAGCAAAACATACATGCAAACATACAGTATGAGTCTTGGGTCAGAGTTTACAGCTGTGGAGAAGGGTTGCCCTGGGGGCTAGAGTGTCCCAGTGGTGGTGGTGTGAGGGGGGAGGGGGGGTCTTGAGTTCAGTGAGTTCAACAGGTGAACAGCTTGGGGGAAGAAGGTGTTCATGCGCCTAGTGGTTTTGGAGGGGATGGATCTGAGCCGGCGTCCCAATGGAAGGGTCTCGAAGTAGCGTCTGCCCGGGTGAGAGGGGTCGAGTAGGATCTTGGAGGCCCTTGTCTTCATTCTCATGGAGTAGAGGAGAACTAGCGAGGGCAGGTGGGCGCCGATGATCTTTTCTGCTGCGTTTATCACTCTGTGGAGTTTGTATTTATCCTTAGCAGTTGCTCCAGCATACCAGACGATGATGGAGAAGCAGAGGATGGATCCGATGGTCATGGTGTAAAAGCTGGTAAGCAGTTCCCGTGACATGCCGAATTTCTTCAGTTGGCGCAGGAAGAATAGCCTTTGCTGTGCTTTCTTCTGAGTTTTAGTAGTGTTCTGCTCCCATTTGAGGTCGCTTGTTAAGGTTGTGCCTAGGAACCGTACGCTTTGAACTCTGGAGACCTCAGACCCGTCGATGAACACAGGGAGGGGGGTAGGGGGGAGTTTCCGGAAGTCCACGATCAGTTCCACGGTCTTTGCCGTGTTGAGAACAAGATTGTTGTCCTTGCACCAATTACAGATCTCCGCAATTTCATTTCGATAAGGGTCCTCTCCGTTTCTTTCGATGAGGCCGATAAGCGTGGTATTGTCTACGAATTTAATAACTTTGACGGAGTCGGAGGTCGAGGTGCATTTGTTGGTATACAGGGAGAACAGGAGTGGAGACAGCACGCAGCCTTGCGGTGCACCGACATTAGTGGTTCTCTCGCTGGAGATGTGACTGCCAAGCTTGACCCGTTGTGTTCTGTTGAAAAGAAAGTCCTTTACCCACCTGCAGAGGAGGGAATCTACCCCGGGATGCACAAGATTGTCGATCAGAATATCTGGGCAGATGGTATTAAAAGCCGAGCTGAAGTCCAGGAAAAGGACCCTGGCGTAGGCCCCAGGTCTGTCAAGGTGTTCTGAGATGTATGCTAGACTGACATTGATGGCATCGTCAACTGATCGGTTTTCCCTGTAGGCAAACTGGTGTGGATCGAGGAGGGTGCTGGTGGAGTGCTTCAGGTGGGCCAGCACCAGCCTCTCGAATACTTTCATGATGACGGGGGTCAGGGCTACAGGTCTGAAGTTGTTGAGCTCTGTGTTCCCTGTTTTTTTGGGGACTGGTATGATTGTGGACCTTTTGAAGCAGGAGGGGACCCCCCCCCCTCTGATAGGGATCTGTTGTAGAGAGAGGTGAGGATGGGAGCTAGTTGGGTTGCGCAGGTTCTCAGGCAGTGTGAGGACACCCCATCCGGGCCTGAGGCTTTCCTGGGATTGAGTCTGCGAAGGTGTTGTAGCACATCCTCCTCTTGCACTGTGGTCAGGCCCCGGGCATCCTTTTTCGCGGGTGCCGAGGGATCCAGTGCTGGCTGGGATGCTGGGGCCATGGAATCCAGTGCTGGGTGGGATGCTGGGGCCCCGGGCTGCTTGTGTTGTAGATCAAATCTGCAGTAGAACTCATTGAGTTCCTCTACCAGTTGGGAGCTGGGGGCTGCATGTTGAGGCGGGGGCTTAAAGTTCGTGGCTGCCCTGAGACCCTTCCATACTTCCCGTGAGTTGTTGGACTGAAGGCTGAGACCAACCTTGTTAGAGTAGGCCCTCTTTGCAGCTTTCAGTTCTCTATTCAGGGAGTTTCTGGCTTCTCTGAACTCTTCTGGGGTGCCCGACTTGTGCGCCTCCTCCTTGAGTCTCCGTAGACGTCGTAGGTTGCTGTTGAACCAGGGCTTCTCATTTGGGAAGACTTTGAAGGTTTTGGTTGGGATGCATGCGTCCTCACAGAAGCGAATGTAGAGAGGACATTTTCTGACCATTCCTCCAAGGTGGGTGCCTCCAGGACCGACTAGTCGGTGCATTCCAGGCAGGCCTGCATCCTCAGTTTTGCATCCACGGTCCACTTTTTGACGGTTCTAGTGATGGGCTTTGTCATCTCAAGCTGCCTCCTGTAAGCGGGGATAAGGTGGATCATGCAGTGATCTGAGTTCCCCAGGGGAGCGCCTCGGGTGGCCTTGTAAGCATTTCTGAGGGCCGTGTAGCATTTGTCCAGGGTGACCAGCTACATCACAGCTCTATAAGTTAATCACTGTGTACAGCTTTTTCTCCTCTCATATCTAATGTCAGAATGCCATTGCTTGCTTGGCTCAAAACAAAAATGTTTATTGACCATCTCTGATGAGTATCATTAAATAACAAGTATGCCCAGCATGTTTCTGTCCATCCACCTGGAAAACTACAGATGTGGATTCCCAACGTTTAAAAAGCTGTCCTTGTAAACTAGGCCTTAGTGCTTAAACATACAATGATTTGTGGCACTGCTATGAATAACTAAGCACTATTATATGAGATGGGAGGAGGAGGAGGGGAAAGATGGTGTGCAGAGCGGAACAGGCAGGAGTAAATGTCCCACAGAGGTAAAGGAGGAGATGAAGAATAGTCTTCATAAAAGCAGGAAGACTGTACAGCTGACAAAGACAATAAAGAAAATTGTGCCATAGACAGAAGAGGAATATGTTGCACAGACAAAGAATATTCTGCAGAGAAAGAATTATTGGCCCTGATTTAATAACCTTTTCTCCTGAGCTTTCTCAAAGGAAATATTTTCACATCTTATAAAAAAAAACAAAAACCTTTTCAGCCCTCTGAAAGTTAAAAAAAGAGTAATTAAAGTAAACCTGGAGTAGATACATACCTATATAGATGGAATGCTCAAGATACCATTGCGCCTTCCCAGTGCTCACTAATCGTTCCAGCGCCATTGCCGATGAAGTTCTCTGATCGAATACCCCTTCCACTGTCCTCAGCAGCTGTCGGGAAAACTTGCACCTCTCACTGTTGCTGAAGACGTGCATGCGCGAGCCTGGATTCATGTGTGCGCAGTACGAATGTGCTTATCTTCAGGAGTATTCTGGGACTTGACTACCCCTAAAGGCTGCGCAAAAAGGGCCAAAGAGGTATTCGACCGGCGGCGGGTGCTAGAACAACAAGATGAAGTGAGGACCAGGAAAGTTCTATGACATTCAAAGCTTTTCCTCTACATGGGCCTCGATTCATAAAGCATTCCCGCATGCGGAAATGCTAAAAACAGCCGACTTTACCGACCACATAGCAAAATGTGTATTCATAAATGCTGTTTCCACGTACTTTCCCGAGCAGAGCGATAAATTACCGCATTGTGTGGTGATTCTATGCGGAAATGTAACAAAAAGTTAATTCATAAAAATTAGCGCAGGTGGTATGTGGACAGGGAATACCGCTCCCTCTGAGGTAGCGATAAGCATGTGGAGTACATGTAAGTGAATGGGACAGACCTCCCAAGAAGCAGCAGAGAGAACACCGCACGGAGGGACTCGGCCAGCTTCTCCTGTTTCCGCATGCCTACCGACAGCCTACAGCGGGATATCTCCGCACTCCTACCGCAACAGGCAACATTTTTATGAATGACCACCCAGAAGGCTGAAATACCGACAGCGGTGTCTCCGCGCACGGATTTACTTTACCGACAGCACTTTTATGAATCGAGGCCATAGGTAAGAATATAACTTTTTTTTGCCTAGACTTAGGTTCACTTTAAAATGAGCTGCCTCAAATTAACTTACGCTTAATATTATCTTCCACCCTACATTTTAGTACTTTTTCACTTGATAGATGCTGATAGTGTATAAGATGAAAAACATCTCCTGGGAGAGCAGGAGAAAAATAAATAGAATCATGGCCAGAGAAAGAGGCCCATATGCAATTCACTTTTCCTCCTTAGTTTTCTCCAAGTTCACATTTTTAAACTTGTCAATAAAATGCCTTTTAAGCCACCATAAAGCAAGAAAATGCTCAAAATAATTTTGATAGTACTTTTTCAACTTCTTTTGGGTACATTTTTATGTTAAAAAGTGCTGGAAAGTTAATTTAAATTGAAAATGAAAAATTATCTCCTAGGAGAAAACTCAGGTGAAAAAGTTAATTGCATATGGCCCAGAGAGAGAAATAAAGCCATTCCATGCTTTTCACCTCTCATAGCTCCTTAGCAAGGCCTGTGCTTTAGCCAGTAAGAACACACTTACAACTTGTCTTTTTGTAAGTGAACCCGAGCTGAAGCTCGTGTTGAAAACCAGATACTCCCCCTAAAGGGAAGCCTCAGGATCAAATTGAGGCTTCCCTCTGTGGTCAGAAGCCCCCCTTATTGAGCGAGGGTGCGCAGTAGCACTGAACCCGAGACTTCAGCTCAGGTATACTTTAATGGCTAGGTTATAAATTAAGTTCAATTCTTCATGGTCGTTTCTAAATAAAGCACTAAAACACTGAGGACATGTAATATTGAAAAGAGTACAATGTCATATACCGTATTTCTCAGAATATAAGATGCTCCAGATTATAAGATGCACCTAGCTTTGAAGGACAAAAACCAGAAAACCAGAGGAAAAAAAAAATACTAATCTTGGTGCGCCCATGATTCAGGAGAGTCTTGTAGATGTTTCCCCCCCTATTATTGTGTCCCTATTGCACCTCTGGTATCCCTCATGTATCCTCCTGTGTCCCCCATATGTCCTCTGCCCCGCATCTTCTTTTGCTCCCCTGTATATAGATAAAAGCAGTGGCAGCGCGTCTTTCACTTCATCCATAGGAGTCCACGGTGATTAGAGACCTCTCCTCTCCTTCACTGCTCCCCTAGAGCCAGCTTCTGCTAATTGCATCATTACACACAACCAGCACCAGGGGAGCAGTGAGGTAGAGGAGAGGTATCTGTTTTCCGCAGGCTCCAATGGATAAGGTGAGAGACAAGCTGCTGCTGCTGTTTTTAACTATGTACAGGGGAGCAGCGGAGGACACGGGACAATACAGAGAGCTCCCAACAATGGCCCATATGCAATTCACTTTTTCTCCCGAGTTTTCTCCTAGGAGATACATTTTCATCTTCAATTTAAAATACATTTTCAGCACTTTGCAATTAAAAAAGTACCAAAAAGTAGGTGAAAAAGTACTATCAAAATTATTTTGAATATTTCCTTGCTTGCTGGTCATTTAAAATGCATTTTACCGACAAATTTAAAAATATCACCTAGGAGAAAACTCAGGAGAAAAGGTGAATTGCATATGGGCCCATGTGTCTGGGATTCTTTTTCTCTCCATCTTTGGGGGAGGAAAAGTGCGTCTTATATTCCGAAAAATACAGTATATCAGAATGGAAGGCTTACATTTTACATGTTTTCCATCATATATTAAGTTCACTGCACAAGAGTCTGAATGTACATGAAGTTGCATAACTGCCAAGTTAGTGTAACGATAGGTGTCAGCAACAGAGAGAATCTGATTATTGGTGATCTGCAGTATCACCAATAATACAGAGCTATACCTGATTATGGATGATCTGCAGAATCACCAATAATACAGATATAGTACTAACCTCTAGACACCTGAAGCATGTAAGTGTTTGGTGTAACAGTAGGAATTGAACCACCGGGGTAGCAGGTGGTCCAATTAGTAGAGAATTATATACCCAAGAGGTGGCGCTCACGGTGCAGATACAAATGTTAACATATATTGGTACACAGGCAAACATAGATATATTCCTTAGAGTCCCTTAGAAGGTCCACAATCAATTCCAAGCCTCTGCAGTCTGAATGATTGTTAGAATTTCCAGCAGGCTTAATAGCTCATATCACAGGCATTGCCCACCACCAGCACCCTTTGTGTGCCACTCACCGGATCCACTGACCACACAGGTCAGTATGAGCCTTGGGACAGTTCCCCTGACAGTTCCCGGGTCGTCCCCCACCTCTCCGACCAAATCAACAGTGTGCTTTTATCCCAGAGGTTTCTTCTATATTAGTGACCTCAAAGAAAACTCCACATAGTGTATTACCGCTTAAAAAATATATTTATTTAAAACCAATTACACTCACATGCTCCAGTAGATTACTAGAGTTTTTTTTGAACGGGCTCTCCCCCGTATGGATGGCCAGGGCTGGCAGGCTACAGATCCGCTGGGATCTCTCCCACCACCGCCGCGCGCTCGGTATGTAGAGGATTCCCTTCCGCGTTCCGCCTCGCCGCCTCCACGCCACTCCGTATGGCTCTAGTCCCGCTTCCGCATCAGGCTCCGCGGTAGGAGTGCGGAGATATCCCGCGGAGCCTGATGCGGAAGCGGGACTGTGTGGTCAGTGGATCCGGTGAGTGGCACACAAAGGGTGCTGGTGGTGGTCAATGCCTGTGATATGAGCTATTAAGCCTGCTGAAAATTCTAACAATCATTCAGACTGAAGAGGCTTGGAATTGATTGTGGACCTTCTAAGGGACTCTAAGGAATATATCTATGTTTGCCTGTGTACCAATATATGTTAACATTTGTATCTGCACCGTGAGCGCCACCTCTTGGGTATATAATTTGTTGAGAATTAAGAGGAGGCGAACAGGTGTCTCCCAAATCTTTGTGTAACTGTGAGCGCTACCTCTTGTGTTATAAACAATTAGTAGAGAAGACTCTACTGCAGTCAAGGGCTCCAGGAGGGAGAGTCCCCGACTGGTTTTGCAGCAGGGCCCCCCTCTGAGGAGCAGGGGACCCCTGCAGGAGGACTGAGCACCCAAAGGTTGGGTGAACGCCAGAAGGGTCGGGCAGTCCGGGTCGGCAACACACAGGCAGATAAAGTACAGAGACAGGAGACAGATTCGGTAACCAGGGACAGGCAGGGTCGGCAATAGTCTTGGGTGTGAGGTCCGTGGTCTCACACACTGAAACTGGTCTAAGGAATAACACAGATGATATACAATTCCTAGTCTGGGGTGTGAGGTCCGTGGTCTCTACACCCTGGAACTGGTCTAAGGAATAACACAGATGATATACAATTCCTAGTCTGGGGTGTGAGGTCCGTGGTCTCTACACCCTTGAACTGGTCTAAAGAATAACACAGATGATATACAATTCCTAGTCTGGGGTGTGAGGTCCGAGGTCTCTACACCCTGGAACTATGCTAGAGAATAACACAGATAATAATGCAGTGAACCTGCTAAGTGTGGATTCCCAGGTCCTCCTGGTTCCACCACACTGAAGGATCTGACTAAGGTCTGAGTGCTAACACGTAAGTATTTGCAACGCCAGACAACCAGCAACTGAACAGCAAGAGATATATATAGTAAAGCGTTCCACAGCGCCGCCCAGCTCCCATCAACCAATCACCTGCTGAGCTGGGATCAGCTGACCGCCTTGATCAGCTGACCCTTCTCCTATTGGCATAAAGAGCCTGTCTTGCGGCGCGCGTAGCTCTCCATCTGTGTGCACTACTAGGTCCAGACAAACCAGAAGCATGTTGCTGCAGGGAAACCGCCGCTCTGTGCGCGGATTCCGCCGCCTCACTACCAGAACGCGCGGCGGATTCTCCGCAATCCGTCACAGTACCCCCCCCAAGGAGTGGACTCCGGACACTTTCCACCAGGCTTCCCAGGATGTAAGTCATGGAACTCTTTCTTTAATTCTTCCGCATGCATGCGACAATCTGGCACCCAAGATCTCTCCCCTATGCCATATCCCTTCCAGAGGACCAAATACTGTACAGAATTCTGCACCAGGCGAGAATCCAGAATCTTTTCAATCTCATACTCTGGTTGGTCATCCACCAACACAGGAGGGGGGAGAGGAGTCCACCTGTACTGCTGGTTTTAACAGGGACACATGGAATGATCTCACACCTTTCATACTGGCTGGGAGATCAACAGCATACGTGACATTATTAATTTTCTTGGCCACTGGAAAAGGTCCTATAAACTTAGGGCCCAGCTTGGGTGACAATTGCTTTAAGGCCAAGTGCCGAGTGGACACCCACACCAAATCTCCTGGAGAAAAACTCCACTCTATAGACCGATGTTTATCTGCTTGCTTCTTCTGGGTTTGGAAAGCTTTCCCTAGGTTCCTTTCAACCATTCCCCAAATCTCCTTCAGGGCCCCTTGCCAATCCTCCCGAGCTGAAAACAGAGTAGATGCGACCGGCAAGGGAGCAAACTTAGGTGATCTCCCTGACACCACCTGGAATGGGGAGAACCCAGAAGAAGAGCTCTTCAGGTTGTTGTGCGCAAACTCTGCAAACGGCAAGAATTTTACCCAATCGGTTTGCGCATCAGCAACATAACACCTGAGAAATTGTTCCAGAGATTGATTAACTCTCTCGGTCTGGCCGTTGGTCTGTGGGTGATAGCCTGATGAGAACGCGAGTTCCATGTCTAACTGATGGCAAAAGACCCTCCAAAATTTTGAAACAAATTGGACTCCCCACGATCTGACACTACATTTTCCGGAATGCCATGCAGCCAGAAGATGTGTTGGATGAAGAGATCAGCCAATTCCTGGGCCGGGGGGAGTCCTTTCAGAGGGACAAAGTGTGCCATCTTACTGAAACGGTCCACTACCACCCAAATGACCGACTTGCCTTCAGACCGAGGGAGTTCACCCACAAAATCCATGGAAATATGAGTCCAGGGTTCATTGGGGACTGGCAAGAACTGTAAAGTGCCAACGGGGGCCTGATGAGAGGGCTTACTCCTCGCACATACCGCACACTATCTTACAAACTTCTTACAATCTGTAGCCAAAGTAGGCCACCAGGCACATCTAGCTATTAGATCCTGAGTTCTGGTGGCTCCAGGATGACCAGCATTTTTGTGAGAATGAAAGAATTGTAGGATTTGTAAGCGGAAAGGCAGTGACAAACATGACCCCCTCAGGCTTCCCCTTGGTAGGGACTCAAAGTGGCTGTCCAATCTCTCCATGTCTCAGTGGCTGCCAAAACTACCTTTGGGGGTAGGATGATCTCAGGGGCTGCAGGCTGCACTGACTCGGGCTCAAAACACCTGGAGAGAGCATCGGCCTTGACATTCTTACTTCCGGGAGTATACGTGCAAAAAACAGGGACCACCGGGCCTGACGCGGGCTAAGTCTCTTAGCCCCTCAATATACTCCAAATTTTTGTGATCTGTGTAAACTGTGATAATGTGTTCTGCACCCTCTAACCAGTGTCGCCATTCCTCAAAAGCTAATTTGATGGCCAAGAGCTCCCGGTTGCCGATGTCATAGTTTTTCTCGGCGGGTGAAAATCTGTGAGAAAAGTAGGCACATGGGTGCAGCTTGCCCTACAAGCCTGACTTCTGAGACAACACAGCTCCCACCCCCTACAGTTGAGGAAAATCAACTATCAATCCCTGCCATGCACTGATGAGGACCAAAAGTCCTAAACAGGCTGTCTGCATGTGGGGTTAATGTGGCTCTGTAAAATGTAAAGCTATTGGCTTGCTAGACACCAGTGGTTTTGGATGCTAGCCTGGCTTTCATGGGCATAAAGAGATAATCTGCATATTCAGTACCGGTGCATTGTGGGTAACCACAGATGTTCACTAAGCTGAATTATTGTATATTCCTTCTGTTTTAAGAAGGCAAACCAAACTAAGCATTGTTTTTTAGTAGGAGGGCTTTTCTGTCTCTTTCAGTCCCCTATTTTGTCGATCACCTCAAGCTGCTTGGTTACTGGAAAAATGAACTATTAAAGCGGAATATAACCCTGCATTTCAACTTTGCTCTAAAACATTATTTACAGCATATTATATGCAAAAAGCATTTTTTTTTTACTAAACCAGCATTGGAAGGGTTAAACACAGAGGTTTTAAGTTCCGTGCAGACATTCAGATAGTTACATTCTATTTAGTTAGTGTGTAACTGTTTATCAATAGATACATCTCTTTGGCTGTCCTCCAAGCTCCTTCTCAGTGAGAGAGATGAGTCACAATAAACACATATTTGTAAACAAAAAGTATCTAACTCAAGTTCGGATTCGTCTGCAGAAATCTCTAGGGACTTTAAAGCCCTGTGTAACCCTTCCAATGCTGGTCTAGTAAAAAAAAAAATGCTGGTTGCATATAATATACTGTAAATAATGTTTTAGAGCAAAGTTGAAATGCAGGGTTATATTCCGCTTTAAGAGTTAGATGTTCAAAAGTCAGGACTACGAAAACCAGCTTATCAGAGAGAGGGTTAATAGTCAGTAAGGGGTTGGGTGGGGGAACAGGGTCTCGATAAGTCAAGACTTGTTTTTAGGATATTGGTTTAGGGCTACAGAATGAATTCTGATAGCTTGTGCCTAATTTCTCAGTCCCTTGTGAGCAAGTAAACTTGTGTTAAACCCTACATTGATATTGCCCATGTAATAGTTATTAGGCAGGTGTCTAAATATACTGGAGATAGACTAGCAGCTATGAGATTACCTAACAAATGTGGCTAATGTATTATAATCCAACTGCAGATGTGTTTTCTGTTTACATAGTTGGTAATATACTAATTATGTGCACATTTTCACAAGGAACTTTTTGTTATGTGTCCACTTTCCGAGATTTGGTAGTAGAACCTTCATAATGATGTGACAGTTATCCTGAGACTTCTACAGTGCAGAGGTGATGGACGTGGATGTACTTAACTTTGTCATTAATACTGCTCTAACTATGCCAAGATCTCCATGATCTCCTTCCAGTATGTTCAGATGCTCTATCTGAGCGGGGCCAGAGTAGCAGGACCCCTGGACAGACTTCTAAGGGGTATACTCTTGCAAGTGCTTTAGTTACAAAACTTGGCAAACAAGCTGCCATTTCCTTAAGAGGCTCATGGTAATCCTAAGCAGGTGATGTTGGATTTAAACTTTTCTCACCCTCCACAGTTATGAGAATGTGATTTATTAATCCATACTCAGTCTTTTGATGACAGTCAGCTGCACTATTTGTTTCAAAAACACTGTTATATTTCCAAGCACAAGAAGTAGATTTAGTAATCTCTAAGGCTTTGTTCACATCTACAATCGAAATAGAAGACGGCAGCAATTTTCGTTTTTTTTTGTGCGTTTTTCCCCCTCTCGGCGCTCCACTGCGTGGTACGATTTTGTGCAAAGCACTTTTGTAAGTGCTTTTGCTGAGCGATTCAGTTTTTTCACTTCCAGGCGTCAGTCAAGAAGTGAACTCTTTGACCTGGAAAATAATAAATACAATGTATTTATTCTTAAAAACACGATTTGTAAGCGTTTTGCTTTTTTCCTATACCTTCCATTGTAGCAAAATAACCCCGAAAATGGTTCATGCAGCACATTTATGAATGGAAAGCAGACGAAATGCGCTGATATGAACTATTCCATAATTATTCATTGCACAAGGTATTTTAGGGCGTTTTTCATTGTCGTTTTTTTTTTTTTAAGTGCAAAACGCCCTAGGTGTGAACAAGCCCTAAATAATGTTAGGTCAAAAGAATGATCTTTATATATTTTCCAAATACATTAAGGTATATGACACACTTGCTGCATACAAATGAGCATTTCCTGTAAATGGTGGAACAGCAGATACAAACATTTTCAAATGTAGTCAAGCAACCAATGAATAAAAAACATATGGAAATGACTTCACTAGCTTCCAGCATTGTTGATTACCTGATTGATCCCTATCTAATTGGAATGCGATCATAGAGTGCTTGATCTCTATCATGCAAGCTCAATTTTGATATTTTTCAGCAGAAATCTATCAAACATTCATCTAACCACAAGCATTTAGGTCATGCAAGTGCAACGCAATGGGCTATCAATCACCCACCGCTGCTGCCCTGCCTCCGATGCATGAACAATTTCCAACATGACCAATCAGACTTTGATAAATAAACTGCAAAAAAAAAATCAAAGGTCAATTGATGGAATATGTTGGAGCAAAGTTTAAAACTTCACAACTGTACTCAAGGAAAGCACTGTTATTTTAAGATTATGCCCCTACAGATTATGGTCTTTTGTGGAATTCCTTTGGCATACAATCTGCCGTCACTCTCCAGTAAAAAAATGGAACAAAGTACTCTTTATGTATCAAGTGTGAATGTCCTAGGACGAAATAGACTCAGTACATATCACATGAAATAAATTGCATCCGTTGATGGACCGGGGGCATAGTTGGTGTACTGAAAATTTGGATAGTTTTAATGTGGTTTGGGAAGCTTGGTTAACATATCGAGGGCATCAGTGAGCAAAACATTTTCCTTTACACTTTTAATGACTCATTCTTTGGGGGCGGGGGAGTGTCTTGTCTTGGGGGTCCGCTTGACCACACACAAAGTTTAAATTTTGTTCTATTATAATTCAAATGTTCATTCAATATATTCTGTAGTTTCTCTTTATGATGTGCTAACTTTGTATACCTTTATCCTGTGGCAAGTTTTATATACTAATTATTGGTACAATTGTGATCATTTTGTACTTGCTGGTCATTTAACATTTTTTATGTTTGTGATCCATTTTATCATGCACTTCAATAAACTTTGTTTATTAAGAAATAAATTGCATCAATAACCACTTTTCACGGCATTTTCTGTGCTCATTGGAAATAGCAAAGTGGCAAGTGGTCAGGGATTCAAACCGCCCTTTTACCAGTTCACTGAGCAGATCATCTGATCCGTGACGGCTGTCGTAATCTGCAAATTTGTCTGATACGACCTAATACTGATTTAAGGTACAGTATGTAAGCCTTTCAATAGTTAAGGGAAAGCACAATGAAGTGCTATAATTTAGTTTCTCATTCCAGACCTCAAGAGTACAACACTGGGATCTGCTCACATTTCCAAAACAAATATCCACTTTTAAAAAGTCAGAGAGTCAAGTCTTTGTGTAGTCATCACTGAAATATACTGTAAGATGAGTCACTCAAGACCCAACCCAAAAACATACAGGTACTTTAATTGGTTTCCCCTAACTGTGCCCTAGACTATGCTGGACATACGACTATAATAGAGATTAGATTGTGAGCCCCTCTGAGGGACAGTTCAAGACAAGACTATATTCTATGTAAAGCACTGCAGGAGATGTCAGTTCTAAACTATATAAATACTAAATAATAACAATACTGAAGACTTTAATTAGAAGCTTTGTTTCAAAAGAATGCACAGTTAAAGCACTCATGTGATTATAAAGTCATGGAAGCAGCCATTTAAGTGTCATATACATGTAACCAGGCTGAGAAGTGAGACCTATATGGAAAGTCACTTGATTGTAATACGGTAAGTGCATAAGGGAATGCTTACTTCCATAAGAGTGGGCTGATGGGTTTGTTTGTTTTTCTCATTGCTGCTGACTTCCTGAAAAATGCTATTTATTTGGTTATAAAGCCTTTGCTCTCAATATAATGCTTTCTGAATCCCCTATATGCCAGTCAGAGAAGTCAGAAATGAAGGCCTGAATACTTGTTCCAGATGAGTGACTCAGGAAGTATTATAGCCACAGGAACACCATTAGAATTATCAACTATTAGCAGTAAGCTAGTAGCGTCAGCCTCCACCTTTCTCTCATGACAGGTGTATTTTAAACTCAGTAATGCACCGAAGCAATCCTGCACATGGGACAGAACAATGTGACAGAGAAAGAACATTTTGTACGGCTAACACCGCTGCCTTCTGTTCAGTCTCTTTTATTTTGTTCTTGTAGTTTTTGCAAGCTCTGGCTTTTTCTTTGTACCCTTTATTAGCTAATTACCGCCTCCCTAGAACTCAGAGACAATTAGCAAGGCTGCAGATACTAATTTCAATTGCACTATACTCAATGAATGAGTGGGGAATCCTTCACTCCTAGAGGGCAATTAACCCGTTTTCTTATGGGTCTTTGCCATTTCCTCGTCACTACACAGCTGTGGCAGTTGTTGGTGTAATCCACCACACAACTCAGCAGGTCCCCAAGTGATAGAGTTAATAGATTTAAGAAATTTGCAGTCAATACACCTGATACTAGCCTCTCTCGCTTTAGGCTCATCCATGTACACCTACAATTAGCCGGCAAAATCAGTCACTTTCAAAAGGTAAGCCTAAGAGAACATGGAGCGCAATGCTCTGCGGACTTAATTACCTGTCAGCGGAAAACTAAAGGAAGTTAACACAGAAATACACAGCGGAATGATAGCTTTTAGGGTTAGTTCGCTTGAGTAGTTTTACTGCAAGAATAATTGCCTTTTATAAAGTCAACTAAATGGCAGACAGTTGCTGTCTCACTCGGAAGGAAAGTAAGTTCACATGGATTCTGGCAGAGCCGCACAAAGATAAATTACATGAGCTGTTTTCCTACTGCAGCAAACTTTAATGGGACAAATGAAGACAGCAGTGTAGATACCAACTACTACTACCGCTGTGAGCTGCAAACCACAGTGCTACGCCGCCCATGTTCTCCAGGGAGGAACGCATCCATCTAACTGATGTAAGGGAACAAAACACGTCATGCAGCGCTGCTCAGTACCTACACAGGTCCAGCACATTGCTAGTAATGCAGTTTTGCCAAATAGTGTAATACTGTTCAAGAGGGAAATAGGTTTTATCCAGTACAATATTGACTTGTCGTTCCTCATGTCAGCTGGTTTACAATTATCTGTATGATCTATAACTGTAGGGGATGAGGGCCCATATGCAATTCACCTTTTCTCCTATGTTTTCTTCTTGGAGAACATTTTTAATCATCAACATTTTAGCACATTTGTAATTAAAAAAAATACCATAAGCAGGTGAAAAAGTACTGTCAAAATTATTTAGTGTATTTTCTTGCTTGCTGGTGCCTTAAAAGGCATTTTATTGACATGGTGTAAAAATATTAATTGCAAATGGGCCAATGGGAGTCTATAGCCACAATTCACTAAGCTCAAGCTAGAGATAATAAGACAAGTGAAATCCTCTTACCACACATAGATCAGTATTTTAAATGTTTAGGCATGCCTTATTAACATGTAGTGACACATTTTCACAGTGAGAGTATTATCTTATCACTCCAGTCCTGAAAGAGAACCCAAGCCAGTTTTCTTTTTTTTTTTTTTATAAAAAAAAACAACAACATACTACCTCATCCATTGGGGGGGGGGGGGGGGGGGGTGAAGCTGGATCAGGTACTGTCCATCCCTGCTGCTCCCCGAGGGGGTCATAACACTGCATTCAGAGCTCTGTGCTCTCACCTGAGCACCTGTTGCTCGCCCCAGTAACATAATTAAATCCCACCTCGGGTTCTCTTTAAGGCTCGAAGTGGCAGACCAAGAAAATTCTCGTATAGACAGAAGCTATGAATGGTGACAACAGTCAGAGTCAACCCACAGACCAGCACCAAAGACCTACAATATCATCTTGCTGCAGATGGAGTCACTGTGCATCGTTCAACCATTCGGCGCACTTTACACAAGGAGATGCTGTATGCGAGAGTGATGCACAGGAAGCCCAGAGCACAAATAGAGCCACTTGAGGTATGCTAAAGCACATTTGGACAAGCCATCTTCATTTTGGAATAGGGTGCTGTGGACTGGTGAGTTATTTGGGCATAACAAGGGGCGTTATGCATGGAGGTAAAACAACACAGCATTCCAAGAAAAACACCTGCTACCTACAGTAAAATATGGTGGTGGTTCCATCATGCTGTGGGGCTATGTAGCCAGTGCAGGGACTGGGTATCTTGTCAAAGTTGTGGGACACATGGATTTCACATAGTATTTGATAGCAGATAGCAGATTCTGGAGACCAATGTCCAGGAATCAGTGAAAAAGCTGAAGCTGCACCAAGGCTGGATCTTTCAACAAGACAACGACCCTAAACACTGCTCAAAATCCACTAAGGCATTCATGCAGAGGAACAAGTACAACATTCTGGAATGGCCATCTCAGTCCCCAGACCTGAGTATAATTGAAAATCTAGGGTGTGGGTTAAAGAGAGCTGTCCATGCTCGGAAGCCATGAAACCTAAATGAAATAGAGATGGTCCAAAATACCTTCACCCGGAATTCAGACCCTCACTGGAGCCTACAGGAAGCGTTTAGAGTCGGTAATCTCTGCAAAAGGAGGATCTACTAAATACGGATTTCATTTCTTTTTTGTGGTGCCCAAATCTATGCACCTGCCTAATTTTGTTTAAACAATTATTGCAGTTTCTGTAAATCCAATAAACTTCATTTCACTTCTCAAATATCACTGTATGTGTCTCCTATATGATATATTTAACTGACATTTTTATCGTAACAACCAACATTTTATACAGGAAAATCATGACGATTAACAAGGTTGCCCATCCTTTCACATCCCACTGTATATAGCACCAACATTTTCCATAGTGTTGTACATAGTGCAAAACAAATATTGGGGACTATAGATACTTCAGAAGTTCAAGACACTGTACGATCATCATAATCAAGCAATACAAGTACAAATACATCCATAGTTACCATGTGGTTAGAGATATCACTATAACTGGTACACATATAGTAAATTACAACAAAAATAAGAAACAATAGGAGGAGGCCCCTGCCCTTACAATATAGAGGGAACTATTGCTGATTACTGTTTTTGAGGGTGCTAGTTGTTGTCTTTGTATTCATCCTATAGTACTTGTATTCATCCTATAGTTTTATTATAAGCCAGCCAGCTAGAACAAGAACACAGTTCAGTCACTTCTAACTACTGGCACAATACAAATTATCCACATTCACCCACCCCATTAGTGACTTAGCTCTGATAAAAATACATTTTGAGTAATTTTTTTAAATCCACCTAATATTCTGTAGAACCCCCTTTGGATGCTAGAACGAATCTTAACCCATTGAGGCATGGACTGCACATGATCTCTGAAGGTATCTGGTGATATCTGGCACCAAGATGTTATCAGCAGATCCCCTAAGTCATGTGAGGTAAAGGGCAAGGCTTCCATGGATCTGACTTGTTTATTAGCACATCACACAGATGCTGAATCGGATTAACTTACAGAGAAACTAGAGGTCAAATAAATCCTCATCCATCAGGCCAAGCCACCTGCTGCCATTGCTCAATGGTCTCATTCTGACACTCGCATGCCCATTGTTGGTGTTTTCATTAGTGGACCGTGGTAAGCATGGGTGCTCTGAGTGGCCTGCAGCTATGTAGCCCCAAATGCAGCAAGGCAAGATGTTTGTGTGTTCTGACAACTTTCTTCATGGCCATGATTAAGTTTTATCACTAATATGTACTATGGTAACTCTGCAGTGGCTTCACACCAATTTGTATGTAGGAGGATCAGTTTGTATTTATGAGACCGTATCAAAAGTAATTTTGAGCAAACATCAGTATCAAACTTTATTATATCAAAAATCACCCCGAAAATAATCTATTAAATGATCTTAGTTTGTCAAAAAAAAAAAGCAAAGACAGAGATTTTCACAAGATCCCCAGTTGAAAGATCATGCAATTTTGAACAAACAGGAAGTGCTTTGTTGTATATAGATTTAGACAGTTTAGCCGTGGATTCACACCAGGCAGGATAACTTTTGTTACCTGTGTATGTCAATGTGCCTTGGGTGCACTTGTTATCCTTCCATAGACCACCTTTATTAGGTACTAGCCATTTCATGCCAGGAACAACCCACAACCTGCTGTTCTGGAGATGCTCTGACCCAATAATCTAGTCATAATCTGGCCCCTATCACCGTCACTGAGATCCTTATGTTGGGAATACACGATTCGTTTTGTAGCTGATTAGATGGTTCGATAGATAATTTCCAACATGTCCGGTCTCCCTTTCGATTCTTTTGCCTCTCGATTATTGATAGAAGTGAATGGAAAAAAATAAGAAAAACGAGAGGAAGATAAGAATCGAGAGTTGAATCGAGAGCTGAAATCAAGCGGAAAAAACGATCGAGAGCAGAAACGCACGGCAGAAACAAACTGTGTATTCCCAGCATTACACTTAACCTCCCTGGCGGTAAGCCCGAGCTGAGTTTTTTGTTACACGCAGCTAGCACTGCCCCAGACCCCTTGCGCAGCCTGGCCAATCACCGCCAGGTAGCGCTAAGGGGTGGATCGGGACTCCCTCCGATGCCATGACGTCGATGCTAAACAGGAAATCCTGTTCTGAACGGGATTTCCTGTTTGCTCTGATCACCAGAGGCGATCGGAAGCGGAGGGGGGATGCCGCTGCACAGCGGCTATCATGTAGCTAGCGCTACATGATAGCCGCTGTGCTGAGCCGCCCCCCTGACGATTTTATTGTAACGCCATGGGGGTGAACTTACCCATTATCCTCCCAACACCTCAAGCTCAGGAACTGAAACTCCACTTGCTGCATCATAATATCTCATCCTTTCACAGGAGCCATTGCAATGTAAGTGGTTTTATTATTAAGGCTGATCAATGTTAAACCTAATTAGAAATTATATTTTGCCCAGTCTGCATACCAACACAAGGTATATTTTCTGAAGAAGCAGCATGCTCAGTCACTACTGCAGCCCTGTCTAATCCCCCCATGATCCTTATCTTTCCTAGCCAAGCAATAATTAGAATACAGTCCAGGTGCTATGCAAAGTCTAAATGGAATAATCATGCAGACACAGCCACATTAACTGCCAAGGAAACCCCAGTCAAGACATCACAGGGGATTCCGAGTATTCAGAACTGCAACCGCGGTCACAAAATTAGCAAAGCACTTAATACGGCTGCTACAGCAAAGCACTACGCAAGCACAAGGAAGAAACCTCAGGGTGGCCAATTCTTTATCCGTAGTCAAACTGGTGATTGACTCAATGCAGGCCTAGCTTTTTTTTTCTTTCATGCAACTGTTAAAAAGCAATAATGATGCGTAAAAAGCATTTACCCATTAACTACCGATAAGATTTTACATTCCATTACTTTAGAGCAGCCAAGTCAATAAAGTATTATAGATCTGCTGCCCTTGTTTTAACGCATTGTCTAATTTCGAAGATGGATCAGCACCACGCAGATTTGAGTAAATACATGCTCTTTGCATCAAACAGACAGCAATTGCAATGACAGACTTATGCAATGCATAATGGCTTATGTAATTTGAAAAAGGGCACTGCTACCCGAAACAGCATCTGTCATTGTGATTGCTGTCTGTTTGATGCATCGAAAGAACATATATATATATATATATATATACTCATATGTTTGATGCATTGAAAGAACATACATATATATATATATTAAGCCAAGGAATGAGCAGCACAAACCAAATTATGCGCAATACTATGCAAAGCATGCACGCAGCACTGGAGGTCCCCAGACTCCATAAGAAACATATAAATACAGAGGGTGCTGCAGCACACAACAGGAAAACAGTGACAGTGGCTCTTGGTTACGCTTTAACGCGTTTAAACTCACCAACTGCGCCAAAGTGTCCACGATCTGGTGAGTCCTACTCTAACCAGGCAAAAATGCTAGTTTTCATCAGCGTTCTAGTGGGAACCATGCCAAAAGCCCAGGGGCTCTTGGTTACGCTTTAACGCATTTCTCCCATTTAGCTGACCCCTGGGCTTTTGGCATGGTTCCCACTAGAACGCTGATAAAAACTAGCATTTTTGCCTGGTTAGAGTAGGACTCACCAGATCGGGGACACTTTGGGGCAGTTGGTGAGCTTAAACGCGTTAAAGCGTAACCAAGAGCCCCTGTCACTGTTTTCCTGTTGTGTGCTGCAGCACCCTCTGTATTTATATATATATATATATACAGTATATATATATATATATATATATATATATATATATATATATACTCATATCTGTGTGGTGCTGATCCATCTTCGAAATTGGACCAGTGTATGCCTCTTGGGACACAAGGGCAGGGATCGTGGCACACCAACGTTTATCTCCAAGGGTGCTCCTCCTGACTGCCTGTTCTTGTTTAATGCATTGGATGACCTGCCTTTTTAGGTGACCCTTTAGGGACAATAATCTACTGAAACTACATACAGTCCCATGTAGGGCACAGTCTCTACTTATAGTAAGTGTGGTCATTTACTTGATAAGCATTCATATAGTGAAGTATCCCCTGCTGTCAAGCTCTCAGAAAATCGGATAAAAAGCATGGAGCTTTAGCCTGTATGTCGACATAGATGTGTGCAGTGGGTCGTATTTGTATTTATTAAAGTGGTAGGCAACTCGGAATTTCTTTAAAAAGATTCTTTACAGCATAAATCCTACTACCTAAAAAAAAACTGGTAGCAGAACATCATTCAAACAGTTAACACAGCACTTTCTCGTTCAGTGGGAAGCTTTAGGCGGGTTTCACACTGCAGATTGGCGGCAGCGGTGCGGGTCATTTAAAAAAAAATGCGCGTGGCAATAGACTTCCATGACTTCCGGTCTGCCACACTTTGCCACAAGTCGACACAGAACAACGTGGTATCATAGATCATGTGAGGGTGCAGTGAAAATGTCACTTCCGTTGCATCGCGCCGTACCGTGTCAGTATGAAAGTCTCCATAGACTTTCATTGCCCTGCGGTGGGGTGCGGTAAAATTACTGCACCGCACCGCACAGCCCCAGTGTGAAAGGGCCCTGAGGGTCTATTTCCCCAAACATTACATTTCGCATACATTTTTCCCGTATGCAAGTTTTCATATTTTATGTGAATTTAATGCAAATTTTCAGAAGCATCTAACAATCATTACATGGGAAACGATGCGTGGTGCAGAAATCTGCAGCATGCAACCCATATTTTTTCTGTATTGCACCTGTGTGCGACAATTCACATTCGAAGGAAATGACTCCATTGACATTTATTGGTTTCATTTTTAATGGGAAAATTTGCATTGCAAATTCTTACTTCATAGAAAAAGGCCCTAAATCCGAATCAGAAGTTGAGGAAGTGAATACATTATCTTGTTTATGCTTCCTTATCTGACGCTATTAGTAAAAATTCCTAGCAGTGCTTCAGCTGTTCAGCTAAACACAGGCAGAAACTGTACTCAGAAGACAAATTCTCACTGGATACATTATAATATATAAATACAGCAGCTATACAATAAATTACAATGGCAGCTTTCAGAGCAGATAAACTGTACTTTACGAACTTTCAATTTGTAAATGGACAATAACACTTGTGCACAAAAGCAAATATGATAACTGCACGGGCAATAAAAAGTAGGAAAACACGTTTTTATTGAATGTCAGAGTGTAATTCCTCTTTAAAGTGTACCTCTGACTAGGCCTGAATGATTTTAGAAGAAAATTGAAATCTCGATTTTGATTTGCTTCAAATCAAGCTTTGTTCCCCCTCTGTGCCTCTTTGCCCCCCTGTCTCTCTGTATGCAACCTCTGTGTATCTCTTTGTGCCCCCTTTGTCTCCCTCTGTGTCCCCTGTGTCCGTGTCCCCTCTGTGTCTCTCTTTGTGCTCCTCTTGGTCTCTCTCTGTGCCCCCTCATGGTCTCTCTCTGTGCCCCCTCTGGGCCTCTCTTTGTGCCTCTTTTGTCTCTCTCTGCCCGCTCTGGGACTATCTCTGTGCTTGCTCTGGGTCTCTCTGTGCCTGCTCTGTGTCTTTCTCCGTGCCACCTCGATGTCTCTCTGTGTGCCCACTCTGTGTCTCTCTGTGTCCCCTCTGTGTAGCTCTGTGTCTCTCTCTGTGCCCGCTCTTTGTCACTTTGTATCTCTCTCTGTGCCCGCTCTGTGTCTCTCTGTGCCCCAAGCTTCGGCAGTGTTGAACATACTTTCCAGCACGAGTGCAGCGATGCCTGTCTATCCACTTCACCTCCTGCAGGCTCTTACGCACTGCATACTTCCTGTACGTCATGTGACATACAGGAACCAGAAAGTATGCCATGCACAAGATCTGGCAGACAGTGATAGAGGAAGGATAGTGTTGGACTCATTTGGAAGGTATATCCAACACTGCCGATGCTGCGGGCTGCATGCGCCGGAACTTGGGGGATGTTTTAAGCCTCTTCCTCAAACTTCCCCCATGGAGATAACGTCATTGAGTAAATTGCCGCTTTGACGATTCCGAAATCATGATCTTGGTGATCTTGATTTCAGTTTAAATTCAATGTATTGTTCAGGCCGACCTCTGTTACAAGAAAAAGCATTAAAGATAAATACTTATCTCAGTAGATTAAAACAGAATTTTTCCTTCTTAAACCAGTAGGTATTTGTAATTACTCACGTTGCAGTGAGCATATGAGGTGTCCCACAATGCATCACTGCTATATATGTAAGTTATCCCTTTTGTTTACCCTGAAAGCTAAACACACCTCCAGAAACCACAGGAAGGCAGTGATGTGTCAGTTTGTTCATTGTTCAGAGCTATAATAATCCAACAAGCATATGGGCCCATATGCAATTCACTTTTACTCCTGTGTTTTCTACTAGGTGATATTTGCAACCTCATCAATAAAATACTTTTTAAAACCACCAGCAAGCAAGAAAATACGTCAAATAATTTTGATAGTACTTTTTGGTACTTTTTCAATTGCAAAGTGCCAAAAAAGTTAATTGAAATAGAAGATGAAAAATTATCTCCAAGGAGAAACCTCGGGAGAAAAATGTAATTGCATATGAGCCACAGACTGTTTCAGACTGGTTAATCCTCATCAGTGCATGGCATGGATTAATATTGCTGTATGGGGTAGGACCCAGAGTTACAGACTGGCAATCAAGCTCATGGGGAACCAGAACTCCTGGGAGTGTGTAAGGAGCTAAAAGGGACCAAAAAGCCCTCTTACTAAAAATGCTACGGAAAACAGAATTTGGCCTTCTTATCTTGCTGGCCAATCTGTATCTTAATAGAGGGGAGCTTCTGGATAGTCCAGAGGTTTTCCCCATTCCTCTCGCTGTTCCAGAGATAAAATTGTTTACGCGGCTGCACTCCTTTCCATGTACAAGCGCAGCTGCGCTGCATAGGCACAAGGATGGCCTGTAGCCGTGCAGTAAAACGCTTATGCACAACTTTTTTCCCCATGCACAAGCGGCTCTGAGCTACTGTGCTGGTGAAGGACCTCACTGCATCTGTGCAGTGTGGCCACGCTCATACATGGACGGGAGTGTGGCCATGAAGAAGAAGAGGATCCCAGCAAGCGGTGGTGGGCTGGAGGAGTACTGGAGACGCCTGTAGATCATCCAGATTCTTCCCTCTACCCAGGAAAGTATCTAATTTTTTGTCACAGGTTTGCTTTAAATCATATAAATCACCACTCTTGAACCTGTTACTCTGATTATTAACTGTAAGTCCATTTAATTTCTAAATGACCAGTCCCTCTAATAAAACACCTGAAAGTATAATGCAAAAAGGTAGAGAGAGAAAAAATCCCCTTGATCTGATGTGACCAGTTTACCTGGAAAAAAAACAGGCTCAAAAACACCCATCAATCGCACAAGCAGTTGGGAAGTGGCCAATAACTGGAGTCACTGGAGAGCTTTACAGCATCTTCTTTCTGATCTGCACCATCCAGATGCTATATAATCGTACCTACTAACATAAAACATATCATTAAAAACCACAGGCCCCCACATCCCATCTCATGAGGTCACTTCACCAAGATCTACATCCCTTCCAGTCTCTGTCCCAGAGGGTCACATTTTCCCTCATGTCTGGTAACTTCACACAAGTACTGTATATGAGCACACATGCAAAATCACAAATATTGTACGCTTATTGCTTTGTGGACAGTTCTGTCCTGCATAAGATGGTCATTACACACAGCTTTATTATATAACCCTGCTGTCGCTCATATACACCTATAACTGTTTCCAAATGTGCAGTCATTGTTATGCTCTGTGCTAGTACTTTTACTGCATCCTCCTCCTGCTCATCCCCTTGTCTTTGTGCACAGCAGGAACTGAGGACATATTAAGACACAGAAGTATACTACTCTGTTCTCCGAGGAGTGATTTATTTCTCCTCTTATTGCCTTGGCAGAGTCAGAAGGTGCTAGCATATGAAGACAAAAATATGTTAATCTCCTCTGAATCCTGTAAGATTCCTCAGGAGTGAGGAGATGAATCATAGGACAGCTGTTTGAAAGGATCAGAGTTACAGTGACTTGGCTGTAAGGGTTCCCTTTCACTGCATCAACTGTGCCCTCTACAATTAGAAGCTATGCACTCCTATAGCCTCATAAACCAGGACACTCGGGGCTTTCCATGTAAATGTATAGATCCACCACACTATTTAGTGCACAGTGAAACATGCTGCATAGCAGTATACTACATCATGCTTTACCATGTGATTTGTAGCTGTTTGTTTTAGAAAATAAAAAAAAAAACACATACATCATGCAAAGCTGCTTTCTGCAACACCCCACAGCAGCATATTTGTGTCATGTGGTGCCATTTAGGACCCTATAATTGTAGGCCCTGTAACAACTACTTGGCTGCAACAGTAATATTAATGCCTAGGCACACTACAGGAAGTTCCTCTAGCCCCTTGTTACTGTATTGTAAGCTAGATCAATATCAATAAATGCCACATTTAGGAGGGGTCATACTACTGTGACTGGGCCAGTGTTTGTGGTGTGGTCTTACAAGTGATATTTGTTTTTAGAATTCTAACACTAATGAAACTCAGTTGCTATCAGGCATTTACAAGGTAAGGGTTGTGACTCCAGCAAGGCTTGCCAACCAATAGTTTAAGCCACATGTGTCGAGCTCCAGGCCTGGAGGGCCAGGTCCAGGCCAGGGTTTTCGGATGGACTGAGAAAGAGAGGAATGTGTTCTACCTGATGGACCACACCTTTCCTGATTCAGACCCATAAATTCATTTGAGCTGTGTCAAAAATGTGTCAGGATCTCGGCCCTCGTAGGACCGGTTTGACATACCATGTTTAAACCAATAGTTTCCATTAAATCCCATTTCACCCAGCTTACCCTTGCCCATAAATTACTTGATTTTCACATTTGATCGACCTTTTGATTCAATCATTTTATTGAAATGGAGGAGAATTGAGTGTGTTCCATTGCGCTCGATTGATTGGCCGATATCTGCATATTTTATTGAAAGATTTTCTCAATCCAGCAGGGTGAAAAATATTGGTTGATCAAAAAGGAAATCAACAACAACAACAACAACAAATAACATTTGTAAAGCGCTTTTCTCCCGTGGGACTCAAAGCGCATAAGCATGGCTCCGACCATCGTGGTACAGAGGAAGAATTTTATAAATCTGGAAATGCCAGGCTAAACAGGTGGCTTTTCAGTCTGGATTTGAATAGCTCCAGGGATGGTGCTGTCTTTACTGGGTGTGGTAGGGAGTTCCAAAGAGTAGGGGCAGCATGACAGAAGGCTCTGTCTCCAGATTTTTTGAGGTGCACTCTGGGAGTGACCAAGTTTATAGAACTTGCTGATCTGAGGTTGTGAGAGGTGTGGTGCAGCTTCAGCAAGTCCTTCATGTATCCAGGGCCCAGATTGTGCAGGGATTTGAATGTCAGCAGTCCAATCTTGAAGAGTATTCTCCATTCTACTGGTAGCCAGTGCAGTGAGCGAAGGATCGGTGTAATGTGACAGTGGCGAGGCTGGTTTGTTAGCAATCTGGCAGCAGCATTCTGCACTAATTGCAGGCGACGCAGGTCCTTTTTGGGGAGGCCAGCATAAAGGGCATTGCAGTAGTCCAGCCGTGATGTGATGAAGGCGTGGACTAGGGTTTGAAGATCCTCTGGGGGAATCAGATGTTTAATCTTTGCAAATCGGCTGATGTTCACAGGATTTTGCTTAACGCAGAATCAATTTTTGGTTTGAGCACCTGCATAAACATCGGTACAAAAAAACAAGCGATATGTTTGATTGGTTAGTAAAGAAGAATTGCCAGGATCTTGCTTGCAGTGTGTGGGCCACTAGTTGATTTACTATTGATCGACTACATTGTTCTGAATCGCCAAAGAGTGTCAATTGCTTAATCAACCAGTGGAAAATCAAGTAATATATGGGCACCTTTACTGGTAATGTATGCTACCTCATTTCCATCTCCATTTCAGTGCAATCCCTCCTGTCAGAAAACAAGGGTCAGGGAGTCTCTGCTGGTGATAGCTGAGAGACTCTTAGCTCCGATCTGCTGAGTAGTGCCCCTGGAAACTATGCTCTGCCAGCTGCTGTGTATATGGAGTTGGCACCACTGATTTTCAAGAGTGGGGATGTCTCTGCCAGAAGAATTCAGTGAACTCCGCCCTGCGCTCAAGAGTGTTTTTGTGGAAGTTGTCCTGCCAGCTGCAGTAAATAACAGGCTTCCCCTGTACTGTCGCCTCATGTTACATCTGCCACAGTATTAGCACTGCACAGAGGCGCTGTAATCTTGTTGCATGTCTTACGATGGAGCCTCTTACTGATTGAATTTGACTTTTATTCACTATAGAGCTTCCAGTAACATTTTCTTATTGTTCCTGCAGTTCCTCTGCTTGCCTTATCTGCAAGCAGTTAGAATTAGTGACGTTGAGCATCCCACCTGGTGCACCTCATAACAGCATTAAAGCGGATCCGAGATGAAAAACTAACTATAACAAGTAACTTGTCTATATATATTATCTAAAGTTTAGATAGTTTACACAGCAAATCTAGATGCAAACAGCTTTAATAGAATGTGATCATTTCTTCCTGTGATACAATGGCAGCAGCCATGTTGTTTGTAAACATTACACAGAGGCAGGCTTATCTGTATCTTGAGCAAAAAAACCTAATCCCCCTCATCCTCCCTCCTCCCCTTTGCCTCTGAAACCTCTGGCTAGTAATACCTCCCCCTCCTCCTGCCCAGACTGAGCTCCCATGAGCCCTTGCCACTGTCTGAGAGAGCCTTGGCTCTCTGAAAACCTGTGGGCGTGGCTTGGTTAGTTTATAGGGAATTAAAGTATTAAAACAAAAACAAAAAAGTATTTGGCTTGAGAAATGCCCTATAAACAATAGGAAAGGAACACAATTATGCAATGTGTAAAAGTTCATCTCGGATCCACTTTAAGTGCTATGCTTAGTCCAATCACTGTCTCTGAACTTTATGGCACTGCAGTTATTTTTTTTGAAAACGTATCAAATCAACCGCATGTAAGAGAGCTCTAAGTAAAATAAACCTCACATCTGAAATGTACTTTCATAACTACAGATTATGCAACTGCATATTAATGCTTCTGGCTTTATATGCTAAATTGACTTCACAAGTGGTGAAAGCTGTTGCTCTGCCTCGGGGTCTCATCAGTGACATGCTTGTGGTGGAGTGTGAAATCACAGCAATGAAGTCAGCTAGTAGCACTCCAACACACCTGGCCCTCTCTAAATGGCAAGCTTAATCAGACTCTTACACCTGAAAAAATCAACAAAAGTATGACAGGTATGGCATTTATTTGCAAATCAACTCTGGCAAATCCAATCATTTTTCACACAGTATCAACCAATTTCCATGTATTATGTGTGCTTTGCCCTATCACTTCCAGCTCTTTGTAAAATGCTGTTTTTCTTGTGGGATATTGTACGACTGAACACAAAAGGTAAGATAAGGCAATAATCTAAATAAACAGATTATTCTGCTTGCAACTAGTGACATGGTAAATGCCTGACCACACAGTGTACAAATTCCCAATGCAAGATTCTCTACTGGCAGTTTGAAACAGGGCAATATCATATGAATGGGATTTTTTGGGATTGTAAATGACAGTATATCAAAATGTACCCTTATGCAGAAACACAAGTATTTTGTTTACCCATCCAATAAATGTGAACTGGTAAAGGGGTCTTCAGGGGCCCGCTTTGCCTCCCCACTCTTGTGCAGAGTAAGCACAGGGACCGCTATAATATTCACCAAGTCCATGGTGTATTGGGTCTCCTCCTGCCACCCATGCACTTCATGCTGACATACTGAAGCTCCTGATGTATGCCACATCATCAGGAGCCTAAGGGTGACAGCACAGAGTGCACAACTCCTGGGAGGAAGAGGAGACTAGATGCAGCATGGACTAGGTAAATAAGGGGGGATGTGAAAGTTTGGGCAACCTTGTTAATCGTCATGATTTTTCTATATAAATCGTTGGTTGTTACGATAAAAAATGTCAGTTAAATATATCATATACCGTATTTCGCGCCGTATAAGACGCTCCGGAATATAAGACGCACCCAGATTTAGAGGGCAAAAACCAGGGAAAAAAAAATATAAACTAAACCTGGTGCATCCATGTTCCAGGAGCGTCTTGTACATGACCTCCCCCAAATGGTGCCCTCCTGTGTCCCCCTGTCTCTCCCAGGTGTCCCTCTGTCACCCCAGGTGTCCCTCTGTCACCCCCAGGTGTCCCTCTGTCACCCCCAGGTGTCCCCCTGTACCCCCAAGTGTCAGCAGCCTGTCAGCCTCCCAAGTGTCAGCAGCCTGTCAGCCCCCCAAGTGTCAGCAGCCTGTCAGCCCCCCAAGTGTCAGCAGCCTGTCAGCCCCCCAAGTGTCAGCAGCCTGTCAGCCCTATGTGTCCTCCTCCATTCTATGTGTCCCGCTGTGAGGTGTCCCGCTGTGAGGTGTCCCGCTGTGAGGTGTCCCTCTGTGAGGTGTCCCGCTGTGAGGTGTCCCCACGCCCCCCCACTTGTCTATCCTCCCCTCCTGTGTCGCCGGGTCCCCCCCATGTAAGAAGCGGCAGAAGCTTACCTCCTCCATCTTGCCCGCGGCGATTGAAGACATCCGGTTCCTGTGTGCGGCTTCCTCTAGTGCCGGCTTGTAATGACGCGTCATCAATGACGCGTCATCAATGACGCGTCATTACAAGCCGGAGGAAACCGAACACAGGAGCCGGATGTCTTCAATCGCCGCGGGCAAGATGGAGGAGGTAAGCTTCTGCCGCTTCTTACATGGGGGGACCCGGCGACACAGGAGGGGGAATAGACAAGCGGGGTCAAGGGGGAACGCAGACACAGGCAAGGCAGGGAATCCCCGATGACGGCGGGTCAGCGGTTCGTATCGGCGGGCGTCCATAAGTCGGGGATTCCCTGCCTTTGCCGTATAAGACGCAGGGACTTTTTCTCCCCATTTTTTGGGGAGAAAAAGTGCGTCTTATACGGCGGAAAATACGGTAGTGATATTTGAGAAGTGAAATGAAGTTTATTGGATCTACAGAAAGCGTGCAATAATTGTTTGAATAAAATTAGGCAGGTGCATAAATTTGGGCACTGTTGTCATTGATTCCAAAACCTTTGAAGAAATGAAAGAAATCAATATTTAGTAGATCCTCCTTTTGCAGAAATTAGAACCTCTAAATGCTTCCAGTAGGTTCCAATGAGAGTCTGGATTCTGGTTAAAGGTATTTTGAACCATTCCTCTTTGCAAAACATCTCTAATTCATTGAGGTTTGATGGCTTCCAAGCATGGACAACTCTCTTTAACTCACACGACAGATTTTCAATTATATTCAGGTCTGGGGACTGAGATGGCCATTCCATATTGTTGCACTTGTTCCTCTGCATGAATGCCTTAGTGGATTTTGAGCAGTGTTTAGGGTCATTGTCTTGTTGAAAGATCGAGCCCCGGCGCTGCTTCAGCTTTGTCACTGGTTCCTGGACATTGGTATCCAGAATCTGCTAATACTGAGTGTAATCCATGCATCCCTCAACTTTGACAAGATTCCCAGTCCCTGCACTGGCCACACAGCCCCACAGCATGATGGTACCACCACCATATTTTACTGTAGGTAGCAGGTGTTTTTCTTGGAATGCTGCGTTCTTTTTCCTCCATGCATAACGCCCCTTGCTATGCCCAAATAACTCTATTTTAGTTTCATCAGTCCACAGCACCTTATTCCAAAAGGAAACTGGCTTGTCCAAATGTGCTTTAGCATACCTCAAGCGGCTCTGTTTATGCTGTGGGCGGAGAAAAGGCTTCCTCTGCATAACTCTCGCATACAGCATCTACTTGTGTAAAGTGTGACGAATGGTTGAATGATGCACAGTGACTCCATCTGCAGCAAGATTATTTTGTAGGTCTTTGGTGCTGGTCTGTGGGTTGACTGACTGTTTTCACCATTCGTCGCTTTTATTTATCAGAGATTTTTCTTGGTCTGCCACTTCAAGCCTTAACTTGAACTGAGCCTGTGGTCTTCCATTTCATCAATATGTTCCTAACAGACAGCTGAAATCTCTGAGACAGTTTTCTGTATCCTTTCCCTAAACCATGATGGTGAACAATCTTTGTCTTCACGTCATTGGAGAGTTGTTTTGAGACCCCCATATTGCTACTCTTCAGAGAAAATTAAAAGAACAAGGAAACTTACAACTGACCCTCTTAAATACTCTTTCTCATAATTGGATTCACCTGTGTATGTAGGTCAGGGGTCACTGAGCTTACTATGCCAATTTGAGTTCCAATAATTAGTTCTAAAGGTTTTGGAATCAATAAAATGACAACAGTGCCCAAATTTATGCACCTGTCTAATTTTATTTAAACACTTATTGCGCACTTTCTGTAAATCCCAAAAACTTAATTTCACTTCTCAAATATCACTGTGTGTGTCTCCGATATGATATATTTAACTGACATTGTTAGCATAACAACCAATGATTTATACAAGAAAATCATGATGATTAACAAGGTTGCCCAAACTTTTGCATCCCACTGTATACACACATCGCTCCCTGAGCTTATTTTGCACAAGGGGGAGGGGGGAAGTGGAACAGCTGGCCCCTACTAGGGAGATTGGATTGCCTGGCCATGATGCAGGGGAAGAGTGCCTGCCATGATAATTTCTCCCCAGGACCTGAGCCGTTGATGTTACGCCCCTGATGGGCTTCCACCTTCAGTAGTAGGCAACACATTTTAACTAAGCAGTAACATGTACAAGAGCCTTCTTACTCGTTCGTGGAACAGAGCTGTTCACCCAGCAGTGAACTAGGAATCTTCAGTTAAATTTCACTCACAATGGGTCAGCCCAATGCAACATTAACTTTTATTCAGACACACAAACCTGTGTAATTGGAGAGACTTGCAATAGTAGAAATGACAGGACTGAACAGTACTGTTAATTCATAACAGTACTAATGAACCAATGAACAGCACCAGTAAGAAAGTTAAAACTACAACCAATAGAATGAGGTTTAAATACAATCCTACACACTCTGCAAACGTATGGTACCGCTGTAGTGCTGCTACTGCTTTGAATCAGAAGGTGCCAGCAGAACATTTGAGGCCCAGAGGTTCTTGGATGCAGCTACTGGAGTTACTCTGAAAACATCCAAGATTAGAACATTCATTGATCAGGTGTGAATAATATGAGCTATATGGGCCATATGCAATTCTCTTTTTCACCTGACTTTTCTCCTAAGCGATATTTTCACAACATGTAAATAAAATGCCTTTTAAACCACCTGCAAGCAAAAAAAATACTAAAAATAATTTTGACAAGGCTTTTTCACCTTTGTTTTGGTACTTTTTCCATTGCAAAGTGCTAAAAAGTTATTTTAAATTGAAGTTGAAAAATTATCTCCTAGGAGAAAACTCAGGTGAAACAGTTAATTGCATATGGCCCCTGAAGCTAAAGGTGCCCATACACTCGTCAGATTGGCAGCAGATAGATAAGAAATGCATCTGATGATCTATCTGATGCGTTTTTAGAACATTTTGTACCAGGATAGAATTCCAATAGATTTCAGTTTGAAATCTATTGAAATTCGATCTGATGGCATTTTTTTGCCATCAGATTTCCATTAAGGCCAATGCAAACTGATAAGCAATCTCATCAGATCGACCTAAATTTTCCACCCTGCAAGTTCGATGGAAATCCATCGAAATCGATCGAAATCGGCCGTCGATCGGTCGATTGGCCAACCGATTTGCAATCGATTGATCGATCGATCGATCGGGATCGATCGGTCGGCCAGAAAATCGGCTGAGTGTATGGGCTGCTTAACACACTTCTTACTATCAGTAAAACGTCTGGTGTCTCTGTGAATGACTAGTGGACTTCCCAATACATGGGTACCACACAGCTGTCTGGTATAAAGATAAGCCAATTATAATTTTTAAATCATCTCTGTCATTGCTAATGATGAAATGGTAAGTACCGGTAGCTAGATTTAAAAATAAAAGATACGAGTAACTTGCATTGTTTTGTGTTCACCGGTTCTTTACACAGTCTAAGAACATGTTTACCTTGTCCTATGTTATATGCTGCACGAAAAGACTAGGGAATTCAGGAGACATTTCTCTATTCATCTGATCACTGTGATTAGTGAGTGGGTGGCTGGTAAATGAATCAAAATTTCCAGGCTGCCTTACTGGAAACCAAAGCAGTTATATGCCAGTGTACACAGACAATATACAGAGAAGCTTAATATCTAAAACAGACAGTAAAATCAGTGCTCAATGTTAATACATCTGAGAATCTGCATGTTACTAACTTTCCTTATTTCTTTATCAGGTCTAGGACACAAAGTGTTGAACACATTTTTAGAAGCTTGCTTTGCAGAAACAGCAAGGCCAGTAACTATGTATAACATTGTCACATAAACCTACAGGGATGCTGCTTCAGCATTTTTTGCACAAGATCAAAGAGGTAAGATCTAACAGGTAAGTGAAATGCATTGGTGGGTTGTTTAGGGGAGGGTATTATTTAACCCATTCGCGTTCCGTCGTTTTCACTTGAGAAATGTTCACCTCCCATTCATTAGCCTATAACTTTATCACTACTTATCACAATGAACTGATCTATATCTTGTTTTTTCCGCCACCAATTAGGCTTTCTTTGGGGGGTACATTTTGCTAAGAGCCACTTTACTGTAAATGCATTTTAACAGGAAGAATAAGAAAAAAACGGAAAAAATTGATTATTTCTCAGTTTTCAGCCATTATAGTTTTAAAATAATACATGCCTCCATAATTAAAACTCACGTATTGTATTTGCCCATATGTTCCGGTTATTACACCGTTAAAATTATGTCCCTATCACAATGTATGGCGACAATATTTTATTTGGAAATAAAGGTGAATTTTTTCCGTTTTGCATCTATCACTATTTACAAGTTTAAAATAAAAAAAAATATAGAAATATTTCATCTTTACATTGATATTTAAAAAGTTTAGACCCTTAGGTAAATATTTACACGTTTTTTTTTTTTATTGTAATGTTTTTGTTTTTTTATAGTAAACATTTTATTTGGGTAGTTTTGGGAGGGTGGGAGGTAAACAATAGGTTTATAATGTAAATGTGTGTTAATTTTCATTTTTTTTAACTTTTAGTTGTAGTATTACTTTTTGGCCACAAGATGGCGGCCATGAGTTTACATGACGTCACTCTAAGCGTAACACACGCTTAGAGCAACGCATGGGGGAGGTAACAAGCCAGAAAAGGCGCAGCTTCCGAGAGAAGCTGTCGCTTTTTCAGCGGGGGAGAGCAATCAGTGATCAGGCACCATAGCCCGATTCACTGATTGCCTGGCTAACGAACCGCGGGCCGGGAGCGCGTGCACGCGCGTGATCGGCCGCGGGAGCGCACGGTAGCGCGCATGGTTCCTGGAGTAGTTTCTACGTCTGGGAACCAAAATAGGTTAAAGACTTGATGGGGTGGGGTGGGTTAAGTGCAGACTTCATGGGGGGGAAGGGGGGGGGTTATGGGCAGGCTTGATGGGATGGGGGAGGGGCTTGTGCAGACTTGATGGGGTGGGGGGAGGGGGTTATGTGCAGACTTGATGGTGTGGGGGTAATGTGCAGACTTGATGGGGTGGGGGTGTTATGTTGGGACATGGTGGGGTGGGGGAAGCTGTGGTATGTGCAGACTTGATGGGGGCGGGGGTATTATGTACCACCTTGATGAGGTGGGGGGAAGGCTTTATGTGCAGACTTTATGGGGTGGGGGGAAGGTGTTATGTGCAGACCTGATGGGGTGGGGGAGGAGGATGTTATATGCAGACTTAATGGAGTGGGGGGAAGGTGTTATATGCGGACTTGATGGGGTGAGGGGAGAATGTTATATGCAAACTTGATGAGGTAGAAGGAGGGTGTTATGTGCAGAATACTACTACTGCTACTATCAGACACATTGGCAAAGCCCTCCCAGGATTCACTTCTCTCCAATCAGAAGGCCGTTCACGACTGTGAACTGATCAAACGAAATTCAAATAAATACATATTGGGCCATATTTAATGTGGACTTCTAACCCCATAGAATGCGTCCTTCACAGGCCGTAACTGGCTGAAGGTATGGGAGCCGGTACCGGCAACAGAGAAGGCTGAGGATGGTGGGGTGGGAGCGGTCCGTGCACATGGGGCTGGAGGAGGCCCCAGGTATGTATAACACTTTTACTTTAGATCATCTCTGCTTTCCTTTAATGATTCTCCTGATGTCATTCACACTCCAATAAGACAAACACTATGGATTTCCATAGCTTGTAGAGAACGTCAGCTAATAATGCCTCATATTGCGTTATACTATCTATTGCATGAAAATCAGAGAAATTTCAGAAGAAAAATGTATATAGCTTGAAATCTTCAAATATAGTCACAATACATCACATTTAAACTGAGACATCCATGTCAGCTAAGCAGACAGAGGAATGATGAATAGTATTGCCTGCTCAGTTTTGGATTCCTCTCCATTCATGCTGCTATGCCTGCTCTCCCTAAATACCTGTGTAATGGATTGCAGAGGCTGTTTGCATGGACAAGGCTGTAATGAAGAAGTATATGAAACTATGGATAAGATGGATGTAAATTGCACTTTCGATCTGGCTGTCAGTATTAATGTGACAAGCCCTCAGCACATTATCCCTTGTGGTTTGATTGAAGGTTTCTATGTCCACCTGCTTGTGTGCACTTTTTTCCTCCTATTATTCTACTGACTCCACAGTGCACAGACTCTTGGCCTTTTCTGATCTACTGACGGGAAGCAAGAAACGAAAAGGAGGGGGGGGGGGGATTGTTCAAATTGTCAGCAGTCTATGGGTTAAAAGCTTACTCCAATCTATAAGCCAGGGGAATTGAGATGAAAGCTTGCTGTTCATTCAGAACTGGAAACATTTTCTGCACCCTTTTAATACTGGAAGGCCTCACGATGAGTTGAAGCAGGCGCAGCAATTATTCAGATGCTTGTGGTGACTTTTTTTTAGCAATCCTAGCATTGTGATCTGTGGAATTCAGGAGACCAGCAGTCACAGGCTGAGTTATAACCATTAGCTAGCTTTTACACAGGAGTCCACTCTAGTTGTACGAAAACTAGCTGAAAGTTGTCTGAAGTAAGCAGCTAAGGCAGCACAATGTAGAAAAGGAGGGGTAAAAGACAGCAATACTTTGATGGATGAATTATTGAAGGGAGTTTCTGGAATCTCCATTTCAAAGTAATAAATATTTCATAGAAATATTACCTCCCATGTGTCTGGTTATAAATATAAAGCTAGTAGTGTACTTGCATCCCATAAAAGGGAAAGACTGATGCCCTTCTCTTACTGCAAGTCTACTGTGAGGTGCCTGTAGATGGGACATCTTTTTCTAATGTACAGATGAACTTTGATTATTCCCTAGCAGAGTACTATGACTATTAAATAAAAACTATAATATCAAATATAACTGACCTGTACTACAGACGTCCATAGAGAGGTAAAGCCATATGCAGACTTTAGATCTTTTGTGACTGCATCGAGTGATAGTTAGCCATCACTGTAGAGATACGTTTCCTCAATTATTTTTAAGAAACCATTTATGGTCCCACAGCGGAGGAGACTGTGAAGTTGGTGAACTGGCTTGATGCAAAACACAATACTGTCCCATAGTGATGCATAAGGGGTGCTCCATCTTACCCATGTGGAGGTCACACTGTTGGGTACCTCAGCATAGAAGCCTTGTTATTAACAATGTCTCTCTCTCTCTCTTCCCAGCACTCATGTAACATGTAAATGAGAGTTTTAAAAAGTGTGATGCAAAGTCAAGAGACAGAAATCCTGGACAGAGATAGGCTGCACCACCAAAGTATGTAATCAAATAATCTTTATTCGAATGCTAAGACAATTTAAAAGCATTTAAAATGATGTGCATCACATAGCAAAAGCAAGCTACCACAACACAATGTAATGTGGGGAAGTATCATACAATAACAATGCCTCACCTCTCATACATGATCATTAACCCTTTTCTGCTGCATATTAATCATCTGAGGTCTGAAATAGATCACAGTATGGAAAGTGGGACCCGGGCCCAGGGAGTCTGGTCTGAAAAGTGAAATTAAAGTGCATATGCCATCCATGCAAGTACATCAATGGTCACCAAAAAAGTGCCTATGTCAATCAGAAACAGTGAATAAATATGAGTTTGGATATGCTCACAAACATACATGAAGCAAAGAGTGGCAATGATGGACAGTGCATACAGCAATAGGTAACAACATTTATATAAGCATACTGTAATTTTTGTATGCCTTTCTTTAGTGTTCCCCAACTATCTTGCACACTTTATGTTTCAAGAGTTCTTCAAACATATTCAAGGAGAACACGAACATTACTTGACTGGAAGAATTCTAAATTATTACAATAGTATCTTGCCCATAGTTTTGGTTTGGAGGAAACTTCTCAGGTCATGACAACTTTGATGTAACTATCTTTCATATACAAAGTGATTCCCATGCAGATATGTATACTAAGGTCTTCCAGCCAGAATATGCTCTATTATGCAGGGAAGTGGGAAGAGACTAGAAAGCCTACCACTTACAGGGAACATAATAGCATGAGTCACTTGCAGAGCATGGGGATTCCTGTATAGACAGCAGACTTTCATCCAAAACAACAAAAAACAACTCTTTCGAGATCCATTATTATTTATTGTATTTATAAAGCGCCAACATATTATGCAGCACTGGACAATACATAAGGATAAATACAATGTAAACATAGGGAGACAGACAAAGTGGTAGCACATGGTAATATAAAGCATAGCACAAGGTTATACATGCAAACAAGGTATAGGATGCATTATCATGCAATTTAACAGAGATCCAGCAATTCAGGTCCGAGTTAGTCCATTGGAAGGGTGTCATTGGGGGGGGGTTGCAAGCCCAAGAAGGACACACTAAGGGGGTAGGGAGACCCTGCCAAAGTCTTGCACTCTAAAGGAGATTAATGGGCTATATTAACTAAACAGGGCTATATTAACTGTGTTTACACAAGTAGCGTAGCATGTGTTGTGTTGTGTGTTAGCAGCGCATGCTATGTTACTTGCATACATGCTGGAAAAAGTGTCCATGCACTACCTGTGCACAGCAAATTTACCCCCTTTAGTAAATATAGCACAATTTTTGCTGAAGTTTTGTATCCCGTGTTCAGGGATACACTAAACACGTATGCTGTCCAGTAATGTTCTAACTTGCAATCTTTCACTTTCTTAAAAGTAGAATTTGTAGCTAAAGCTACATACACTTGTCATAAATGTCACCCAAAATGATCTGCGTTGATTGTGTTGGTGATAGTTTACCCATGAAAGTGAAAAGATGTGCTACTTGGCTCTCTGCCAAGATAGTCAGTCTTAAAGGAATCATCAGGCAAGTTAAAACATAATTGATTTACTTAGCTGGGGCTTGAAGCTGTCTGCCCCACGCTGACAGCTCAGTTCGCAGCCGCCGGCCTGGGGACCCCGCATGGTGCAGAGGCCGGCCTCGAGCAGTAGTTCTGCATCTGCGCAGTATGCCGCAGACAACATGGACCTGATTAATAGCGGAGCAGGCGGCCTCTGCACATGGAGTGGACTCCGGGCTGGCGGCTGTGATCAGAGATGCGGCGCGGGACATGTCAGCTGCAAGGGGCTGGAGGAAGCCCCGGGTAAGTAAATCAGCTATGTTTTATTATGCCTGATGACTCCTTTAAAGAGAACCCGAGGCGGACCTTTAAGGGGCAGATGGCATACAGAGGCATGTTCTCTGCCTCATGACATGCCTCTGTGTAGCCACACCACTGCTTTCTGCCCCTCCCCCAAAAAAAAAAAAATTAGCGACAATATTTGTTGCTATCTCAGAGGGAAAATAGAGGAGAGGGATTCCCTGCTCAAAACGCCCACTAGGGGCATTCCTGCAGACTTTCCAGAGCTGCCATCGGGCAGCTCTCTCCCCGGCTGCGCCCCCTGCAGCTGCCCCACCTCCATGCATGCTGTGAGAGAGAATCAATTTCTCCTTCCAGTGTCGTGACCCAGAGGTCATGAGAGAGAAAGTGGGCCAGTGCGGCCCAAAGGAGAGGCGGAGAGTGGTGTGGATGATGGCTACCTTATCTGCAAGCCTTCCGCATGTTTCCACAGGTATTTTTGCCCATTCATCTTTAGCAATGAGCTCCAAATCTTTCAGGTTGGAGGGTCTTCTTGCTATCACCGTGATCTTTAGCTCCCTCCACAGATTCTCAATTGGATTCAAGTCAGGACTCTGAGCCACTCCAAAAAGTTAATGTTGTTGCTTGCTAACCATTTCTTCACCACTTTTGCTGTGTATTTTGGGTCATTGTCATGCTGAAATGTTCAGTGGTGTCCAAGGTCAAGTTTCTCTGCAGACTGCCTGATGTTGTCATTGAGAATCCTTATGTATTGCTCTTTTTTCGTGGTGCCATTTACTGTGATTAGGTTCCCTGGTCTTGGCTGAAAAATACCCCCAAAGCATTAGGTTCCCACCACCATGCTTGACAGTGGGGATGGTGTTCTTTGGGTTAAAGGCGTCTCCTTTTTCACACCAAATGAAGGAAACATTGTTGTGACAAACAATTTAATTTTTGCTCTGTCTGACCAGAACTCACCTTCTTTGTCCAGATGAGCATTTGCAAAGGCCAGGCGAGCTTTTGTGTGCTTTATCTGGAGAAGTGGTGTCCTCCTTGGTCTGCATCCATGGAACCCAGCAGGATGCAGTGTCTGCCTTGAGACATTGCTACCAGCACAGCCTGGATACACCAGGATAGCCTTGGTGGTGATCCTTGGACCCTTTTTCACCTCTCTCACTATCCTCCTGGCCAGCACAGGTGTCACTTTTGGCTTCCGACCACGTTCTCTGAGATTTTTCACAGTGCGGAACATCTTGTATTTTTTTATAATGATTTGCACTGTAGCCACTGGAACTTAAAAACATTTAGAAATGACCTTGTAGCCCTTTTCAGACTTGTGAGCAACCACAATGTGCAGTCGCAGGTCCTCATTGAGCTCCTTTGTCTTAGCCATGAATGTCCACAAACCAGCTGCAGAGAGCTGCTGTTTTTCGCCTGTTGAGTTAATTGGGAACAGCTGTTCCCAATTAATCAGGGTAATCAGGATGTTTTGGAACAGCTTGGACTATTTGGAATAGCATAGAACTTTGGATTTTCCCACAGACTGTGACAGTTTGTGAAGGGTATGAATAATTTTGGACGGGACACTTTTTGCTCAAATGTAAATAAAAGCTGAGAAATGTTTTTTTTTACCCCCACAATAATGCCTCTTTTACATCATCTTATCTTTTGGGAGACACCTATGTCATTTCCCATTTAAAAATTACTTGCTTTTGGAAACCAGTAACTTGAAGTCAAAATTTGTCAGCGAGATGAATAATTATGGACAGCACTGTATATTTTCCCCCCTAGGGAATCTTTTGGTCAGGAGCGTCTTATAGTGTGAAAAATATAGTAAATATGTCCATAAGCCTCCATATCCCTTTTAGTTTAGGTGTGCTTAAAGTTGGGCATACACTGTTACACTGTTAAATTTCTCATCTTTACATTGTTGGTTTATTTTTAAAGCTTGATTCAATTATCAAATAGACTTAATATCAATCGTTTTACGAATATTCCCCAAAATCACGATGTAGATGTCAACAGAAAGAAAAGTTGCATGCATATTTACAACTTGGTTGTATTGTGTATGGCCATTTTTATAAGCAAGCAAGTTTGAGAGTGAGGATTTTGGCTGTTACTCACCACAGGATCTACAGCAGTGTTCAAGTGTTTCCAACGTGTCAAAAAACTCATAGGTAGTAAACTGCTGTACACACATACTAGGTTGTCATCCCAAATAGTCAAAAACAATCATTACAGGTAGCAGAAATATAGCTGGTGTACATAATGTTCAACTAGTAATGCCAACTATACACATCTGTGCAACTACAAGTTCCTCTAGTGTACCATATTAGTAAATTGCATAGGAGGATAGCATTAGCAGCAACTGCGTAGCAACATGTCTTGTTGCTGATACAAAGTTTCTTGTGTGCCACAGCATTACCCACAGGAGTCCTGTTTAGAGGGAAAGTAACAATAAACGAGATCTAAAATGTTACATAGTTACAGTTATTTGAGTTGAAAAAAGACATACGGTACGTCCATCAAGTTCAACCAGAAAATAAGGTACAACACTATCCTGAACCCTCACATATCCCTGATGTTCCAGAGGAAGGCGAAAAAACCTTACAAGTCATGATTCAATTAGCCCCAAAAGGGGAAACAATTCCTTTCCGATTCCAGATGGCAATCAGATAAAATCCCTGGATCAACACAAATGTCCCATTTGTTGTTTGATTAAGTAAATCAGATTTACTATTTGTATCTAATTAAGTAATTCCATAGTAATTATAGCCATGGATGTCTTTCAACACAAGATGCATAACTACTCCCTGCAGTAATACATTCCAAATTTTAATCCCTTTTACAGTAAAGAACCCTTTCCTAAATAAATGGCTAAAACCCTTTTCTGTCATGCTAAGATCATGTCTTCTAGTCCTTTGCACAATCCTAGGGGGAAAAAAAGCTCATCTACCAAACTTTTCTATTGCCCTCTGATGTATTTATACATGTTAATTAGATCTCCTCTAATGGCCCATACTCACGGCACGCGTGTTGCGACGCCAGGTCGCCCATGAGTATGAGGCGCAACACGGGCGCACACCCCGAACCGTCGCTCGTTGCTGCTGTCGCCAAGCGATTGGCGCGGTCAATCGCCTGGCGACAGTTGCCGCCGCAACTGTCGCTAGTCCGCGTGGGTATGCGGACTAGCGACAGCAACCAGCAGGGAATACCCTGAGCTTCCGGCGTTGGGAGGAACATCAGTGACAGCTTCCTTCGCATCAGTCGCCAGGTCCCTCCACCGTGTGTATGCGGAGGGACCTGGCGACGAGCTGTCGCCGGCCTGTTGCGCACACGCTCCCGTGTGCTAGCGACAGGCCTCAAATGTAGCTCGTGAGTATGGGCCATTAGGCATCTTTTCTTCAGACTAAATGAGCCCAGTTTATATAACCTTTCCTGGTAAGTGAGATCTTCCATCCCTTCAATCAACATCTGCTCTAAAACTGCAATATCCGTACTGTAATGCAGTGCCCAGAACTGAATTCCATATTCCAGATGTGGCCTTACTAGAGAGTGAAACTGGGGCAGTATTATGCTAGCACTCCCAAGATTTTATTTCCCTTTTAATGAATTCCAAAATTGTATTTGCTTTTGCTGAAGCAGCTTGGCATTGAATACAATTACTGTCAGCGAGTACGCCTAAAGTCCTTCTTCAAGTCTGATGTCTCCACAGAGGTGCACAATACAGACCTCCATCTGTATCCCATTTATTTTGTTTGTTGCTATACTGGCGGTATGACCAAAATGAACTCAGAACTTCCTCTCTGCTCTAAAAGCTAAGCAACAACATTCTAACCTTTAAAGTAAAACACTTCTTTGTTGCAACTGATACAAATCCCGCAATAAATATACAGTGTGTCTACATCCTGCTTTCATGGGAGTAGACATATTGTTAACATCCTGTGTTTGTTTACTAATTAACTGTTCTGCCGTGGCAGTCAGTTGACGCAGCTGAGATCGAATTACAACTTGTGATTAGTCACAGAAAAAGAGAAATTAGAGAGGCTAAACTCTTACATACAATGTGCATTTCTCTATGCTTTCCCTCCGTCCTGTGCAAGAGTTCAGGTCCACTTTAAAAGTAAATTACACAAAAAAGTAGTCATCATTTTCTTTACAGCTACAAGTGATCTGAGCAAACTAGCAGTCAGTTGGGATAGTGGGTGTCAAAAGAGAAAAAACTGCAAACATGAGAATTTCTGCTGAGCCCTGTTCAGCAAAGCAGCCTATTTGAAGTATATTACATAACACATATTGCCAAGCACGCTAAAGCATATGTTAAGCCAAGTAAAAGTCTTGTAATATGTTAATTAACACCACAACCTATAAATAAAGAAGCGTAGAGATTCCAGACACAGACTGGGATTCCCAGCTCCTGACCACATGCAGTTACCTAGTATAGAGCACAATTGTTAAATAAGAGTGCCGGAATGACTTCTCAGTAATAGCAGCATAGCACTTTTACTTTACAGTGTATCCCCAGTCTTACTGAGGACCCCATAATAGTGTGGACAGACTAAAATCAGTAACCTATTATCAAATGTAATTGTTTTCATTTGATCCTGAAGTTATTCTCTGGAAATTGCTGTTCACACTGTTGTTATGGTCCTTGGCCCTCTCTACTCCTTCCACAGCTTCTGACTGAGCATGTCAGCACTTTGCATTATGGGTTTATCTCATTTGTTTGTGTGTACAAATTCCCTTGTGAGTTTTCTTTCACCTCACCCGACCAACTGAGAATCATTAAAGACTTGTATGCATGCTAGACTAAACTCGGCCGAGGTGGGCAAAAGCAACCTCCGATGAGTGCCGCTCCATCCTGCAAAAAACTTTGTCAACCCTCCTCCCTAGAAACAGAACGCATCACTAGCCTGGAGGTTAGAGAAACAGCTTCAACCTCACCCTGTCGCTCGAGGGGTCAAGTACCAATCCCTGCTAAGCAACAGTCTTCTGTGTGAGGCTTAAAGTTTTGGTTCAGCGCCGTGGACAGTCACATTACATACATTGTGACTGCCCAGAGCACTAAACACCTGAGTGTGAACCACATCTTAAGCCTCACACACAGGATGTTGCCCAGCAAGGATCGATAGTTGATCCTTCGGGTGACAGTGTGGGGTTGAAGCTGTACAGATGTGTCCTTAGCATACGCTGTCACCGCCCATGCACCAGACATGTCATAACAGCATTGCATTTAGTTGCACGAATTGGGGGGGGGGGGGGAGGGTGGCTGGCATATCCATCACAGCTAGCCCTAGTAGCGGCTGGAGCCTGAATTCTGGAACCTTTTAGCCGCAGTCCCAAAAAGTTATGGCACTAGAGATAAAAAGCAGGAAACTGTCTATATGCGTGGAGTTGAAATACACTTTGGAAATACTGTATACTTTCTTCATGCAGAGCCCAATAGTGGCCTTCTAAAAGCACTCAGCAATCTGCAAAGGCTACACCTAAGCAACTGGTGTACTACAGTAAATACCTTTTATTGAGACAATAATAAGAGAGTTACATGTTTGTGTATTGTCATCACAACAATATTTGCAGAAATTAAATACAGAAACAAGTTTAGCTCCTTCTGTTTTAGCAGAAGAGAAGGTCATGTTAAAAAAATCCAATAGTAATGCAAGAACTTTCTCTCTTGCACTGTGCCAAACAGCAAAACAGAATACACTGTTCCATTAAAACAGCTCATCGGCTACATTCAGAAAGATCAGATGTCCCTGGAAGATACTAAGGACGGAAAACAGCAAATGGAACCCCTTGTAAAAAAAAATCCAAAGCAGTAAGAGATCATATAAAATTATATGAAGCAGATAGCCCTTGGCTATGAGAAGTGTGTATTGCAGCCAATGATAGTCAGACCGGCCAGATAAGCTGGGAGGCTGTCTACTGTCTACAGCTCATCAGATGAACATTTTCTGCCTCCCCTGCCTGCTTCACACCTCATACAGCATTAATAGTGGCAGCCATTAAGAAAATGCTACATAAAGTTTTTATTGTTTTGCATTGAAAAGCACTGTCATGTGATATGTGCTGCCACTGCACAAATTCCGCTACTCCCCCAGAAATCTTCCTGCTGAAACACACACACCCTCTCTCTGCTGTTTACACCCACCCACTGTCCTCAATAGCGGGGTGACTGAGAGAGAAATATGGCTGCAAGAGGGGAGGTCAAAGGAGCAGCACAAGCAGGGATCATGTGTCCTCATATTTCAATGCAGAAATTAACATACACTGTGCAGTCGTTTCTTATGTTTAACAAGTATCTTGGGGGTTGAATGGAATGAGTGTATTGTACACAGAAAATGTTGTGTCTGGGCAGGGCCTTGAAAACATACCTGTTGCAAACTTGGGTAATTAAATTTCAGCACAAGTTAAAGTGGACCTGAACTCTCGCACAGGACAGAAGAAAAACATAGAAAAATGCACCCTGTATGCATTTAGAGTTTAGCTTGTCTAATTCCCCCTCATTTATGACTAATCAGAAATGTAATTTGATCTCTCAGCTGTGTCAGCTGGCTGCCCCGGCAGAGCAGCTAATTTGTAAATACAGGATGTTAAACCTATGTCTGCTTCCATGAAAGCAGGAAGTAAACACTCTGCAGATTTATTGCAGGATTTGTATCAGCTGTAACAAAGATGTTTTTCTTTGAAGGTTATTATGATGTTGCTTATCTTTTAGAGCAATGACTAGGAAGTTCTGAGTTCAGGTCCTCTTTAGGAAACAACACAGTTAGCTTATCTTCAAGTGAAACGATGTGTCAAAACTGCAGAAGTAAAAGTTTATAGTGCATTTAATATGGGACACATACATTTTATACGGAAGTGTACTTATACATTTTACAAGACAGCTCTTCACCATAGTGCCCCTTTAATGCTAATGTAATAAGAGGGGGGAAGCAAGGTGAATAGGTAGCACATTTACCTTGTAGCCATAGAGCCCTGCATTGGACTCCCACTAAAGGAAACTTAAAGAGAATCTGTATTGTTAAAATCACACAAAAGTAAACATACCAGTGCGTTAGGGGACATCTCCTATTACCCTCTGTCACAATTTCGCCGCTCCCCGCCGCATTAAAAGTGGTTAAAAACAGTTTTAAAAAGTTTGTTTATAAACAAACAAAATGGCCACCAAAACAGGAAGTAGGTTGATGTACAGCATGTCCACACATAGAAAATACATCCATACACAAGCAGGCTGTATACACCCTTCCTTTTGAATCTCAAGAGATCATTTGTGTGCTTCTTTCTCCCTGCAGCTCTCATGCACTGAAGTGTCAGGCTGTTTCTTCCTGCAGAGTGCAGACAGCTCTGCCTGTATGTAATTCCTCAGTATGTGAAAGCCCAGCCAGCTCAGAGGAGGATTTATCCAGCTTGTAAAAGATAAGAGAGAAGAGAGAAGCTGTCCTAATCTAAATAACACACAGGCAGTGTGCATAGAGGGGCCTGGAGGTGGGAGATGCATCACAGAACCACAACACTGAAGAACTTGGCAGCCTTCCAGACACAGCCTGACAAGTCTGACAAGAGAGAGATAAGTTGATTTATTACAGAGATGGTTATAGTAGAAAGTGCTACAGTAAGCCAGAACACATTAGAATAGCTTTTGGAACTTGTAGGATAATAAAAAACAGGATGCAATTTTTGTTACGGAGTCTCATGTTCTCCCTGTGTTTGTGATATTTTTGGTGCTCCTGTTTCCTTGTACGTTCCAACAACATGCTGGTAGGATAATTTCTTACTAAAATGGGTTAGTTTGTAAGCACCTTTTAAGAGCACTGAGGGAGTTGTGGAATATACTCTGCAAAGCTCTCTGTAATATGTAGGTGCTATTAAATTGTGCCTAAACTCTGGAGGTTACCAGTATATGAAATATATTAATGTTATTCTTCTCCAAAGTTTATTTATATACCCTTATTTTGTCTCTGTGTAGTTCCATTCCTCAGACATTCTCATTTCCTGTCTGTAGGCTAACAGCAGGAAGTTGGAATAGCTGAGACAAAGTTAGGGCCAGTTCACACGGCTGGCTGCTGGCCGCTCGTTTCACTGTGCTCACTTTTCTGTTACCGAGCAGAAAAATGCTTGGCTTTGCTTCCTGACGATCTGTTGTTGCATCATGTTTTAGGGCCCTATAGGGATATGTAATCACAAACAAATCCTACATGCAGCATCTCAGAAAATTCAATCAACCACGGCACTTGCATAGTCGATGGCCATCAACGGTAAACATATTGAAGTGAACGATCTCATTCATCTCAATACAGCAACAAGGTGTATCACAGCGGTAAATGACGGGAAAGGATGGTGGCAGCCATGTTTGAATTGGCCCTGAAGGTATGTAGCTACTTATGCCTCAGAGCAGAACATACAAATACGTTTTATTTAAAAATGAATAAGAAATACAGAGTTCAGGTACACTTTAGCATCTATTCCTATAATAGGAAGTACAGTAATAATGAGTGACTTTACTGATTAACAGGATATCTGAGAAGTTGAGATCACTTTATTTCACCTGCCTCTATCCCTGGAATAGAGATGGCCCGAACGGTTCACCGGAGAACTTGTTCGCGCAAACTTAGCTGGTAGGAGTTCGCAGTGAACTGGGAACACTTAGCGAGTTTGACCCGCCCCCATACTACATCATTGGGCTAAACTTTGACCCTCTACATCACAGTCAGCAGACTCATGGCAGCCAATCAGGCTGCACTCCCTCCTGGAGCCCCCCCCCATCTTATAAAAGGCAGCAGCGTCAGCCATGTTCTCACTCTGTGTGCTGCTGTATTCGTGAGAGAAGGGAAGAGACATTGGAGAGATAGGGAAAGCGATTGTTAGGAGGTCTGTTAGCTTTCTCCTTGCTGATATTTGTTGATTAAATGCACCCCAAAACAGCTCTTTTGAGAGCTAATGTTCTTCTGATGTGTTTTCTTTTTGTGTGTGTGTGCCACTGACACTGCATATAAAACCCTGTCTGTTGCAGCTGGTCCTTTCTAATTGCTGTACTGTGCCGGGCCCAGCACATTCAGTGCATACCTTTCACTGCCTCTGTGTGACTGCACTTTGTATTATACAATACCACCACCAGTCAGTGCATACTTTTTCCCTGCACCTGTGTGACTGAACAATTGTAATATAGCAGCAGTCACTGCATACCTTTTCCCTGCACCCGTGTGACTGAACAATTGTATTATAGCAGCAGTCACTGCATACCTTTTCCCTGCACCTGTGTGACTGCACAATTGTATTATAGCAGCAGTCAGTGCATACCTTTTCAACGCACCTGTGTAACTGCACATTGTATTATACCACCAGCAGTCACTGCATACCTTTTCAATTCACCTGTGTGACTTTCACAATTGTATTGTAGCGGCAGTCAGTGTATACCTTTTCATTACACATGTATTATACCACCAGAAGTCAGGTCAAAAAAGTGTTCAGTACTAGAGATGTTCAGTACTAGAGCCGGCGAACATCTCTAAATGAACGACGTCATGAACGACGTCATGCTCATGCGCAGATAGTGCCCGGCAACAGGAGCGCGATCTAGGACGCGCTCCGCCGGGCAGCGCAGGCGTACTACTCCGGGTCAGAGCGACCCCCAGGGATGTTTGCCACGTGAACAGTTCGCCACATCTCTATTCAGTGCCTCACCTTTATCAAAATGAATGAGGCATGGATCCCGGAGGGCTACTGCCTGCCCGAAGACTAAGTCAGTCCCCACACACAGCATCTCTGCCTGCACGCCGTGAAACAATGACTGGCTATCTGAGTGTGTTGGGGGCACACCTGACCCAAGATAATAAGGTTGTTGCTTCAATGTGGACAGTTGTTCTGTCATTGAGCTACCTCAGCCCAACCATATGGGCTTGAAAACCACCATTGCCTGCACTTTCGCCATCGTGCGCACCAGTCCAGCCCGGCCATCACTACACAAACAGTTGTTTGCAGTGCGTTACACAGTGAGTTTGGTCTGTCAGTGTGAAGCCGTACACTACTTACACTAACTGATGATCCATGTATACACACGCAAGATGTTTTCAAGCACTTTAGGCCTCCAATTTAGCAATGCAATGTGATTTCTGCCTTCTAGGGATTATAACCCTGCTGTGCGTCAAATCTGTAATTTTCCCCGGGGCGTTTGGCATGTATCTCACTCCTCCATGCCCCCCTCCAGGTGTTAGACCCCTTGAAACATCTTTTCAATCACTTTAGTGGCCAGAAACAGTGTTTGTAGTTTTTCAAGTTCGCCTGCCCATTGAAGTCTATTGCGGTTCGAAAAGTTTGAAGGTTCACAAACTTTTTCAGAAGTTCGAGTTCGAGGTTCGCGAACCGAAAATCGGAGGTTCGAGCCATCTCTAGCCTGGCACTACAGATGGGCTGCAAATGCAGTTTCCAGCAAGGCTAATGCCTGACTATGCACTTTTCATTGTGCTTTTAGGCTTTACTCCATGTTTATCACAGGTTTAGCAATATAAGAACCATAGAATTCTCGGTGTGTGTACAAAATCTTTCATGTAATTTTAGAATGCTGTCTGTATATTTTTAATATTCACAATGCACAGCACAAAAGCAGCTACAGTATGACTCAGTTCCCACTTGAGCCGTATCATCTGCGGCCAGCAGGAGCAGGCAGTGTACTGTCCACTCTGATGGTCCGCTCTGTCCGGCTGTAGCCCGGGGCAGATGCATTTCCCCCATATGCTATATGGGAAATGCATCCACCTGGCCGGGATTATCATGGACTGCACAGTAGTGTGGTACACTTACTGCAACGATCTCACTGATCTGTTGCAGAGTTGCAAGTGTGAACGGCTATTTATAATATAGGAACCTTCACTGTCAGTTTAGCAATGAGCAGAGAACAGACAAAAAATGGTATATCTCACTGCCTGATCAACATGACTGCTACCATATCAAAGAATAACAGTCATGCTGATCATGATATATGATCAGGCAGTGAGATATTGGTTGTGTTCCCACATGAGCTGAGAACGGACAAAAAAATGTGGGAACACAACCTATATCTCACTGCCTGATCAACATGACTGTTATTCTTTGATATGGTAACCAGAGTAGCAGATATCTTGTCACATGATATCATCATCTGACAAAACAGTACTGAGAGACAGTTTGTACTTATGTTTTTCAGTACTAATTCCCTATTTTGAACTCTCAGTGAGCTATAACTCAGCCTGACCAACAGAAAAACTTTCTTTAGTTTTAATTGGAGTAGGAAAGGGGATAGAACCGCTGTAATACTTCAAGCAAAGGCTAGTGCTAGTCAGGTGACTTAATCCAGCTCAAAAGCAGATGCTGTATCGGACACTGCTAAAAAGGGTACTTACCTCGGGAGGGGGAAACCCGGGAATCCTAAAAAGGATTTCCTCGTCCTCACTCTAGTGACTTTCCGTCCGGGCTCCGGTGGAAATTGCCAAGCCCGATCGGGTCCACTCTACTGCACAGTCGCGAGAAGACGGAGCCTGAGTCGAAAGCTGCTAGTGCACCTGTACAGGCAGGCGACTGTTATAATGGTCTTTAAATTTCTCATTATAGAGAACTACAGAAAACTTTTTGCGAGCCAGCAAGGTGTCTGTCTTCTTTTTACTGGGCAAGTGTCGTGGTTCATGAACTTGCACATGCCTAGTTCAAATGCACTCCTCACGTGCCCAGTGCAAATGTGCTCATTCACCGCAATCGCTGCTTCCAGCAACTGGCCGCCAGATAAATACTTAAATGATGTTAGAATGGGGGGATTTTCAAGCCCACAAACACCTCTGATATGTTTAGTGTTTTTTTAACGGGAACCATTTAAAGTGGTCTAGCATAACATATTATGAAAACCTGTCTTTCAAATGTTTATTACCCACATCATTAAACTTCATTGTTTGTAAAAATAAATAGGGATGATGGCGCTATTTAAATCCAAAATAATAATGATAACAATGAACTGTGCCATAACTCACACAATTTGCAAATATGACCCAATGATCCTTCCAGTAAGCATTAAGTAGGCAGTAGAGTGGGTGTTCCGAGCTTTATAGCAGCTCTCATTCTCCAGTTCCTCAGTCTGCTGCCTCAATATGTGTTGCACATCAGCCGAGTGGCACATACTGTTGCCCTTGGTTGGAAAGCAGGGAAGATAGTAAGGCACAAGATGAAGCAGCTTCTGGCAGGACGGGTGAGGGGGGACGGGTAAACGGAACAATGCACCGCTACTACTTCTTGCAGGATGGTTGAGGAGGGGAACAATGCCCTGCAGCTTCTGTCAGGAAGAGAACAATGTGCTTTGTCATTGAAGTTACTTAACCACTTGATCACTACAGGTGGTGTTCCCCTTATGGACCAGAGCAATTTTTAGCGCTCATTCCATTCACCAATAACTTTATCACTACTTATCACACCGAAATGATCTATATCTTGTTTTTTTCACCACCAATTAGGCTTTCTTCGGGTTATACTTTTTTGATAGGAATTATTTTATTCTATATGCATTTTAAATATCATGTCTTTTTTATCAAATGTTCCTTTTTTTAAAAGGGTTTATTTTGGTAAGGGGGGTAATTAATGGGGGATTAATTTATTTTTATTTAATTAATTGCATTTAATGTATGCAGGTGTCTTTTTACTTTTTGGCCACTGGATGTCCCCCACTTTATTCCTGTGTACTGTTCATAGTACACAGGAAGTGCTGTGTGTGTTTTTTTACTTTCACTTTATTAATGACCACCGGCATCTCACTGATGCCGATGATCATTGATCACAGGCATTTTGAGCAGTGAATGAAAATATGTGTTCCCATTCACTAATCAGTGTAGTAATCAGTGGCAATGAGATTGCCCGAGTTATCGCGAACAGCAGGCGCTGCAGAAAGGTACATATATATATATATACACCCCTGGAGCTAAGATGAAGTCTCAAGGGGTGTAGATATACTGTCATCAGCGCAAGAACTAGATAAAGATTGGCCAAATCTTTAAGCAACCTTTGTGGGCACTTGTACACATACTAAATTCTCAGCTGAGGTGGCCTCAATTGACCGTCTAACTCTGTATGGCCAGGACTGCGGCTCAGTACCTGGTGGCGCTAGCCTTGCTGTGACACACAAAAGTGCTCCATAAAATGCTTAGAGGTTTCCCTTTAAGGGGGAGTACATCTTATGAAGCGAGAAATATAGTAAATTAAATTTACTATCATATGCACCAAAAGATGAAGTCAGTGCCCTTGAACTTAACCTTGAACTTTGTCTTGGCTGTCTAATGCTTATTTTCCTCTTCATAAACATATACACAAACTTTCTCCTTTCCACTGAACTATGCTTAGCATGTCTGCAGGTTCCCTCAGACATATGAGGTAACTGGAAACTTTGTCTTTAAATACCCATCTAGAGAAGCAGACATTACACAGAAATGTTTTTCGAGCAGAAACCAGGGGATATACAAAGCCATGCCTTCAAGTGTTAACATGTTCAGTTCCTGATGGCGCAGAGCTGTGTAAGGCATATTACAGTAAGACAAATCCCAGCACACAACACTAAGACAAAGCATGTGAATGTGTTTTGGCAGAGCTATCACTACAGCTTTCAGGCAAGCAAAATGCAATCATTTTAAAGGTAAATTGCTCTTTGGTTAGTCTTAGTGCGTTTGTTTGTGCTATATTTTGTAAGGGCAAACAGCAAAAATTATTCAGCATTATTATCTTTGATTGCATATAAAATGCAGTCAATTTTACCGTTTTTTTCAACAGAAACTGGCAGAGAGTAGTGTGTGACATAATTTCCAGGGGATTAACTCAGGTGTTATGTATTATTAACAAAGGCTTCTGTCTTTTGCAGCTATTTACTCCAGCAGCAAGGTGGGAGTTTTTGAACAGTCTCATGGCAACTGTACCCCAAGCACACTACACACAGTACTGCTGACAAATTTGAAAATTATAGCTGTCAATTCTGGGAATTCTTAGCTGGTTACCGACTGAAATGCAAAAGTAATTTTTAATAATATATTATACTGAAGAAAGACTTCAAACAACAAAAAGAAGGTTAGAAACAAAGTGTGAGGTTGGCACTCGAGCAATTCACTGGTTAAACAGCTGGACCCTGGTCAAAACACCATGCTCACCATCCCATAAAAAGTTCAATATGGATTTGGTTAGAAGAAAAGTAGATCGGGCACCGGTTGCGATAATCTAGTTTTACTTTAATCCAAAAAGGTACAGATGTAATCGGATTACTTATAGGAGTTGAAAGGGCCGGCCTAACAGCCGTTTCGCAGGTCTCCCAGCTTCTTCAGAGGCCAAAAAGTTAACTTTTTGGCCTCTGAAGAAGCAAATAGACCAGTGAAACGGCTGTTAGGCCGGCCCTTTCAACTCCTATATGTAATCTGTACCTTTTTGGATTAAAGTAAAACTGGATTATCACAACCGGTGCCCGATCTACTTTTCTTCTAACCAAATCCACAACAAAAATGTTAGCTTTTAACCACTGTAAGGGGAAGTGTCTGGATGCTCCAGGGGCTACCCCTTTGTCCATTACCCCTCCACTGCCAGCTGGCACCCTCTCTCTCTTTGCGGCCACAAGCCACACGTGCATGGAAGAAAAAACGTGCAGGCCATACTTTTTGCACAGCCACAAGCACAGCCACAAGCACAATATTCAACATTAATGCTGAAAATTTTTAAACAGTCGCAGTGGAGCAAAGGAGGGACTTAGAAAGACCAGGGAAGCCTCTGGACTACCCAGAGGCTTTCGCCTACGGAGGTAAGTATCTAACTTTTTTTAGGCTTCGGGTACCCTCTAAAGGACCACTGTCATTGCAAAATTGTAACATCTGAAATACATACATCAAAAATCTAAATTTCTGTCAGAGTAAAATGCACTATAAATTACTTCTTTCCAATGTTTCTGTCACATACAGTAGGTAGTAAAAAGCGGACACATTTTCGAATAGTCAATCGCTTGGTGAGGGGATACACAGTATTACCTTTATTCTTTAGATATTCTTTACAGGACTCCCTGGAAAGGAATAATGCAAAGATGTTAAACAGCTTTCTTACTCATTTGTACACTATTTTGGCTGTTGGACTAAACATCTGCAGTTCAGTAATTTCTTTTGTACATTGCATGAAGAAATAACTAAGAACCCCCTGAAAAGATGAATTTTTTTTAGATTTTTAATAAGTGACAGCAACATAGGAAAAAAGTAATGTATAGTACAATTTATTGTGGGAGAAAGGTACACTTTGATGTATATATTTAAAATATTTAATTTTTTTCATGATAGTTGTCCTTTTAGCAACACCCATTTATTTCTTGGCAGTTTTATGACAGAAGTGTATTTCCCCTTTACATTAAATCTGAAACATGCTCTTTGGTGAAAAAAAATCTTGCTGACAGCTGTTGGTCTGTGGAGAGCCACATGATCAGCTGCACGGCCACTGGAGACAGAGGGGGAAAGACGGAACCTTTACCTTAGAAAGCAGAGGCGCTTCCAGACAAGACCTAATGGACAGATTACTCTCCAACATACATCTGAGTTATGGATGCTGGGATAAGAATAAGAAGTTATAACAGTCATATGTCAGACATTCTGTATACTCAGTGGAGTGGAGTGCAGGGATTTTTTAGTAAATGAAGTGCTGGGCTTTATATTATTTTAAAGACATGCAGATTTTTTTTTTCCAAGCCGTACAGGAACTCAATGCCAAAACGTGATTTTACCTTTCTGTATACTGATCAGAAACATTTTTACCACTCAGGACATGCTTTCTTAGCCTCTTTGTAGAGAGTCAGTATGATAATACGTACAATACGTACAGCCACATACTAGGAGTAGCCTCCCTCACAAAACTTGGTGACACTTCCTCCAGCAGGGCTGCAGCAGATTTTAAAAACAATATTTAGCTGCAGAACTTGGATTCGTCAAGAGTGATACTATTCACTGTAGAATTTCTTGCATGGTTTTATTTTGTTACACAGTAGTAAAGAATAGTCTGGAACATATTTTGGCACATGCTAATATGCTGTGTTATGTTTAGGAGCAACAGCATTGCCACAGTAGTTAGGAAGGTGAGTATGACAGTAGGGTAAATGTTACTAACCTGTCACTTTCTGTTAAACTATGAACACGTTACATTTCTACCAAAAACTGATCTCTTCAAGTGACTTACAAAAAATAAAAAAAAAAGCAATACGCACGTTGCTCAGCTCTCATACAAGGAGCTTGTTCTGCTCTATGGAGAGGGGAGTGCCTACGAGAACAAGAGAGGTGGGCCCTTAGAGACCCAGGACAATACATCATAAGCGATCACCTCAAAAACACTGAAAAGGCTCAAACACACATACCAACAATCGAACTATGTTCCAAACTTGTCTGTTGTAAGATAAGTTGGATGTGTGTATGACTGGGAAACAGCCAGATGACCAACTGATAACAGGTTGTTTGCCAGATCCAACTGGAGGATCAATCTGACCAACTAGCATGCAGATTGGAATGTGTACGAGTCTTTTGAACAACTTTGTTGTTTGTGAAGGCAGACATGTTGTGCAGTTTGTTGTTTAGCTTGTGCGCATAGTATTGAAGTGAGCTGGTTGTTTAGTTGGTTGGCGTGTGTGTGAGCCTTAAGACAACTGTACACACTGTAAAGAATCATAAATAATCACATTTAGGCTGAGGAAAAATTAAGTTGCGTGCATACATTTATAGAAAAGGTAAAGCTAAGGCTCAACACACACCATACAATCTAGGTTGTTCAATCTTACCACTTTCATGTAGTATAAGAGCTTATCCAATCAATCATTCAAGGTATTTTCAATCTGTTAGCCCTTATACTACATAGATTTGGTAAATCTGTACAACCAAGATTGTATGGTGTGTGTTGAGCTTAAGGCTCAACACACACCATACAATCTTGGTTGTACAGATTTACCAAATCTATGTAGTATAAGAGCTTATCCAATCAATCATTAAAGGTATTTTCAATCTGTTGGCCCTTATACTACATAGATTTGGTAAATCTGTACAACCAACATTGTATGGTGTGTGTTGAGCTTTAGGTTTTAGATATAAGTTAATGTTAGATGCATCTATAAGTGGTCACTTCCATAGGGCCACGTTGGGCTGATGCTCCCCTATCCAGGTCTCCCCCCAAATTTATAGTGGCACCCTGCAGAGTACTCACAGCAGAGCAAACTCGACAGATCTGGCCGGTGCGCTGTTCCATCAGTCTGTGTCTTTCCAACTGCATTCCTATTCTCCGTAACTCCGACAGCATGTACAGAGAAGAGGCATCGGCATGGATAGAATAAACAGGTTATAGGAGGGAGCACGCCGGCTAGATAAGCGAGTTCAATCAACTGCTGCATGTACTGGACTCTGTAAGGGAACTGTTGGAGCCTGTCAGCCAGCTCTGGGGCCCCGGGGGACAACCTAATACTATTCGGAGGGGGGGAGACAAAGAGACTATCTGATGCTGCTATCTTGGGGCGGCTTTGGCACCCATTGCTGGGGTCGGGAAAGTTACCTAATGCAGCATTTAAAAAAAAGGAAGGGCTCAGCACCTAATACTGCTTTATGGGGGTGCTGTTTAGGGGATCACATGTTAATTTTTGCCCAGGGCCCCATTTTAAAAAGAGCTGGACCTGTGAGGGGTCCCTCCTATGAGCTGTAACTGGAAATACATAACCAAATTACTTATACATAAGCTGTTACCCAACTCAGCAGATAAATGAAGAGGAAGCTGCTGACAGTGGGAGACCCCTATAGTCATGCTAGAATGTCACATGAGATGATCACAAACAATTGGTTCTGGTGATGATAATTTTGTTTTAGATAAATGATTATAGCAGCTATTAACCCTGCATATCAGTTACATTATTCTCTCTAATAGGTAAGCAGAAAGCAATATATATTACAGAGCTTGAGGATTGACCATTAGAAACCTGAGAAGGTCAATTCCAGGGAATCCTTTTCATTGTTAGCACTGCAATCTGCAATTCATCCCATGCAAGGCTTGCATAGCTAGCTGAGCAGTTTTTAAACCTTCCATTTGAAGGCAGTTTTGAAGTGTATCAACTGGGATCACCCAGATCCCACATGCCAGATCCCTCCTAGTTTTATGTAAGGCTAATTCTTATTATGGGTGCATCCATATGAATGCAACCGTTTAAGCTCAAAATCACAAATATTTTAACAATGATAGTACCTTGGCAAAGGTTGCAAGCTTCTACAACATAAAGGACATCTTAAGAAAACAAAAAAGTTACAGTGGGATGCAAAAGTTTGGGCAACCTTGTTAATCGTCATGATTTTCCTATATAAATCGTTGGTTGTTATGATAAAAATGTAAGTTAAATATATCATATAGGAGACACACACAGTGATATTTGAGAAGTGAAATGAAGTTTATTGGATTTACAGAAAGTGTGCAATAATTGTTTACCTAAAAATAGGAAGGTGCATAAATTTGGGCACTGTTGTCATTGTATTGATTCCAAGACCTTTAGAACTAATTATTGGAATTCAAATTGGCTTGGTAAGCTCAGTGACCCCTGACCTACATACACAGGTGAATCCAATTATAAACAAGCGTTTTTAAGTAGGTCAATTGTAAGTTTCCCTCCTCTTTTATATTTCTCTGATGAGTAGCAACATGGGGGTCTCAAAACAGCTCTCAGAAGATAAAGATTGTTCACCATCGTGGATTAGGGGAAGGATACAGAAAGCTGTTTCAGAGATTTAAGCTGTCTGTTTCCACAGTTAGGAACATATTGAGGAAATGGAAGACCACAAGCTCAGTTCAAGTTAAGGCTCGAAGTAGCAGACCAAGAAAAATCTTGGATAAACAGAAGCGACGAATGGTGAGAACAGTCAGAGTCAACCCACAGTCCAGCACCAAAGACCTACAACATCATCTTGCTGCAGATGGAGTCCTTGTGCATCGTTCAACCATTCGGCACACTTTACACAAGGACATGCTGTATGCAAGAGTGAAGCCTTATCTCCACCCACAGCACCAACAGAGCCGTTTGAGCTATGCTAAAGCACATTTGGACAAACCAGCTTCATTTTGGAATAAGGTGCTGTGGACTGATGAAACTACAATTGAGTTATTTGGGCATAACAAGAGGCGCTATGTATAGAGGAAAAACAACACAGCATTTCAAGAAAAACACCTGCTACCTACAGTAAAATATGGTGGTGGTACCATCATGCTGTGGTGCTGTGTGGCAGTGCAGGGACTGGGAATCTTGTCAAAGTTGAGGGACGCATGGATTCCACTCATTATCAGCAGATTCTGGAGACCAATGTCCAGGAATAGGTGACAAAGCTGAAGCTGCGCCAGGGGCTCGATCTTTAAACAAGACAACGACCCTAAACACTGCTCAAAATCCACTAAGGCATTCATGCAGAGGAACAAGTACAACGTTCTGGAATGGCCATCTCAGTCCCAAGACCGGAATATAATTGAAAATCTGTAGTGTGAGTTAAAGAGAGCTGTCCATGCTCGGAAACCATCAAACCTGAATGAACTAGAGATGTTTTGTAAAGAGTAATGGTGCAAATGACTTTAAACCAAAATCCAGACTCTCATTGGAACCTACAGGAAGCGTTTAGAGGCTGTAATTTCTGCAAAAGGAGGATTTACTAAATATTGATTTGATTTCTTTTTCTTTGGTACCCAAATGTATGCACCTGCCTAATTTTGTTTAAACAATTATTGCACACTTTCTGTAAATCCAATAAACTTAATTTCACTTCTCAAATATCACTGTGTGTGTCTCTTACATGATATATTTAACTGACATTTTTTATCGTAAAACCCAATGATTTATACAAGAAAATCATGACAATTAACAAGGCTGCCCAGACTTTCACATCCCACTGTATATACTTACCTCACCAGTGGGACGCCTCCAAATGGTCCTGAGGCTTTCCAGATCCTGCCTCAGCCCACCATTCCAGTGCAAGGTCCCTCTATACCTATTTGACTCAGTGGAACATGAATAGGTTTCTTCTGGCCATGAGCAGCCATGAACGAGTGGATTCGGACTGAGCAGCATGCCCAGTAGAAAGAAGCACTCATGCACAGAGAAAAAAGCTCTGCATGAGTGGCTTCATTCTGTTGAGCATCAGTGGACACATGCATAGTAATAGTCATGTCTAGCAGACCTCATGGAGAAGCATGTGATGTGAACAGCTGACATATTTGCATAGCTCTAATTTGTTGTGATCACATCCTGCTTTAGTACACGATCTTGACTATCAAATCAGAGACTTGCATATCTATCACTTGACCAAACTGATCACATGCTTCTCCGTGAGTTTTCCTAGACATGACCATCACTACCCATGCATGCCCAGTCTGGATTCCGGGAGTGTGGCCATAAGATGAAGAGGGGCCCTGTGATGGAACGGTGGGCTTTACTAGGATCCAGGAAACCTCTGGACTATCCAACTACTGAGGTAAATATCTAACTTTTCTGTCCTCCCCAGGTGTGCTTTAACAGCAGACTTTATGAATATAATCTAGTTTTTTAAATCCAAGTAACCATACAATGTTCAGAGTTTTCAAGTACACCTGAAGTGAGAGAAATATGGAGGGTGACATTTTTATTGCCTGGCTACCCTGCTGATCATTGCCTCTAACGGTGCGTACACACCTGTGATGTATGTTGCCTAACTGAACCCCATTGCCTTGGGCAACATCGCTGTGCCGGCCAGTACAGATGTGTGTTAGCTGTGTAGCTGACGCATACTGCTAGTAGTGAGGAGGGAGACGACAGAGTGATGCATGCATGATGTCATGCGGCAGACGAGGAAGCGGCGTCTTCAAAGGAGTTGGCCATCCATCGGGTGAGTTGATCGCTCGCGGGCTGAGAGTCGAGGTTGCCATACACATGCTTGATAATAGGCAGAGGCAGTCGTTATTGCCCACCCCAGTCGACTTTAGTCAAGCATGTGTAAGTCTTAATACTTTTAGCCATAAACCCTGAACAAACATGCAGATCAGGTGCTCTGACTAAAGTCTGACTGGATTAGCTGCATGCTTGTTTTAGGTGTGTGATTCAGACCCTACTGCAGCCAAAGAGGTCAGCAAGACTCAGGACAACTGGTATTAAAAGGAAAGAAATGTCACCCAAAGGTCTGGGATTAGTGATGTCTGACTACCGGAGTACATTATTCTCCCACTCACCGTGCCCACCTGAAACTGTTCCGTCATGCACCACAAGTCACCGCTCCATGGTTACAGACATATCGCTGGCCTCCAGGCTAATGACTTATCTGTACAGAAGTTGGCCCAAAACTGTCAACCGACCAATCAAGTCCTGATCCCGGTGTGCTACAATAATTGAAAGTATGTGCATAGCCTAACTCTCACCTACATCCACTGAGTGGCTGCACTACTGCATTAAAAACATTTGCAAAAAAATTTTTTTATGTAAATAATTAGAAAATAATATATACTGTATATATGTAAACATTCTAAAAATATCCCTGTATATTTTTCCCTTTGAAAAGGTGAATTCGCAGGGAATGGACATAGGATTAAAAGGAAATTGCAGCAACCTCCACACTTGCTAACAGGGCTGTGGAGTCGGTCCAAAAATCCACCGACTCCGACTCCTCAGTTTAGGATTCCACCGACTACGACTCCGACTCCTCTAATTTGCATATTACAATTTTGTTGATTAAAAGTATGTAACATGAAATTCGTCTCTTAACTGCCAACGCTTAGGAATTTTACAAGACAACTGAAGTGAGAAGGATATGTAGACTACTATATTTATTCCCTTTAGACTAAAACTAGTACTTGGTAAGAGTACTTGTAAAAGGTACAAACCGGAACAAAGAACATCTATCAGGCCCTAGGCAATGTAAGTGTGGGTACATGTAAGAATGATGTGCAGGTACTCTGCAGGGGAATGAGGAGATTGTAAACAGAGAACACCTCTGTGTTCAATGTGCACAGCATTCTCAGTGGATTCTCTGCAGCTCTGTGGGGAGTGCATATGTAGAGTATAGTACTACTGTGTAACAAAGTAAACCTGAGACAGATGAAATTAAAGTTTTATACATACCTGAGGCTTCCTCCAGCCACCTTCAGGATAATCAGTCCCTCGTTGTCCTCCTCCATTACCTGGATCTTCTGCTATGAGTCCAGGTACTTGAGCCAGTCGGGCGTAGTGCGCATGGACACACTCCGCCGCTAGGAGCATACTACACCTGTGCAGCACTATTGCGCAGGTGCAGAATGTTCCTGGCTGTGGGAGCGGCATGCGGCCGGACAGCGCTGACTGGCTGAATTACCAGGACTCATAGCAGAAGATCCGGGTGGTGGAGGACAGCGAGGGACTGATTAGCCTGAAGGGGGCTGGAGGAAGCCCCAGGTATGTATAAAACTTTACTTTTCATCCGTCTCAGTTACCCTTTAATTTGTAGTCACCAAACCAAATTTTAACAACATATCAAATTATTTGATTTCATCAGCAAAGGGAGTGCATACATTTGAATAAATCAGCATCAATGCAGAATTATTTCCATCTCGTTGACCATCTCTATTAGTGACACAGCTACACATCAGGCTTTATTCTTACAGCATAGATGTTATTTAGTATATATAAGAGATTCCTGTGTACACATCATATATACAGTCACAATTAGATATGTATATCTGACCTTTAAAATACGGGGACAGCTTTATTGAAGCAGCACAAGTAACTAATTTTGATTGGATTATTTCATTTTTGTGGACTAAGCACAGCTATTACTGTATATATAGTGTATATATACATTATTTTTGATGACTATTATCTGAGAAATAGAACATTTTATCATATTTTCTATTTTAATTACAGTTACAAATTCATTAGGAGTCGGAGTCGGAGCATTTTTTCCCGACTCCGACTCCAGGCACCCAAAATTGCCCGACTCCACGACTTCGACTCCACGACTCCGACTCCACAGCCCTGCTTGCTAATAGGGATCACTGTATTCTGTTAACCACTTGAGGACCCAGCCTTTACCCCCCCCCCCCCTTAAGGACCAGCGCTGTTTTTTGTGATCTGTGATCAGCACAGATCAAGTGGCATGCAGAGCGATCAGATTGCCCCCCCTTTTTCCCCCCTATGGGGATGATGTGCAGGGGGGGGTCTGATCGCTCCTGCTGGCTGGCATGTTGCGGGGGGGGGGGGGAGGGGGGCACCTCAAAGCTCCCCTCCGCAGCGAAATTCCCCCCCTCCATCTCCTACCTGTCCCCCCTGGTGATCGGGGCTGCACAGGACGCTATCCGTCCTGTGCAGCCTGTGACAGGATGTCCCCTGTCACATGGCGGCGATCCCCGGCCGCTGATTGGCCGGGGATCGCCGATCTGCCTTACGGCGCTGCTGCGCAGCAGCGCCATTCAATGTAAACAAAGGAGACAAACGTCTCGCAGGCTATTCACAGAGACCCGCTCCGTGATCTAACCGGAAACGGCCGCTCGCGCGAGCGGCCTTTCCTGATTAATTAGGGAGGCACCTGGCGACGCAGATCTGCGTCGCTGATCCTCCAGCTACCACTTTGCCGCCGCACGGTATGAGTGTGCGGTCGGCAAGTGGTTAAGCAGCACTTAAGCAAAGGACACTGGTGTTTCCAAGCAGTCAGCAATGCAGCTGAATAGAATATTTGCTTCATTCAGCCACTTTTCCCAGCATTCAGAAACAATGTTATAGAACAGCTAAAAGAAAATTAAAGTCCCATTGAAAAATTAGCATCACATTGATCAGTAGTAAACAAAGCATTTTGACATAAAATGATTTCCTAGATCTGTAGAGGCACATGGTTGCAGGCATTGTTTGTGGTTAAGGTAGAAGCTTCCTGATTAGATGATGTCAAATAAATCACTAGTAAAATACTTAGTAAGAAGCCCATATACTGGCCACTTCCTGCACTACTTATTGCCTGTGCTATAGGCTGCACTCTTCTCTGACAGAGACAGACTGTGCTGACCCCCTTTCACTTGAACAATGATGCAATGATGTAATCCAGAAACTAAAGCCTCAGACACACGCCTGACTGAGGTGACCAATAACGATCTACTCAGCCGACAATCAGGCGTGTGTACGGCAGCCGGGAACCCCTGCCCGCGAGCGATCCGTCGAATGGTTCTACTCAACCCCAGTATCACTGACCCCACTGGTCGCACCAATCCACCACCTGCTGCGTGACGTTAAGCATGTGCCACTCATCTTTCCCCCCCCCCCCCCCCACACACACACACACATAGCAACACAGCACGTCGTCAGCTACACAGGTGACCTGCAGCTCAACTCAGATCTGTCTGAAGACTCTGCTGTCTAAAATTAAAAATAAATATTACATTTCAGTCTGTAGGCAGTTAAGAATTTCCAGACATGGTAAGTTATTCAAAAGATGGTTTCTTACTGCCGTAACACACCTATAATGACATAGTGGTTGAGCCCACGATCACATTCTCATCTGACTATGGACACTCACCAAGGTTAGAGAGGAAGAGGCTCTTTAGTGATAGCAGCAAGTGAGAGCAGCCATAGTATCTATAAGATATGCAACTACCCATTATATGACCACTTTAAAGTGAACCTCCGGACTAAAAATCTACACCTGATGAAGGGCGGAGCCCGTAACATGTAGTGTGTATTGACATGCAATAAAGTTGAACGCAAGTTCCTGCCTGTGGAGTGCCTCCTTCTACTAGAATCTGTATCACGGTGTGGAGCAGGGGTGGTGTACCTGCTTGGAGGAGTTGCACCGGCACCGACTCTCCCGCAGGGATGGAGTCCGAAGGAGTCAAGTTCAATCATCTATCATTGGATTAAAAATCTACTCAGCAGAACTGAAAAGGCTTGGTGTTTCATTAACAGTTTCACAGCATCAGAACTTTGTTTTTCTTACCAAAGCATCATTTTTAGCTGCATTTTTAGCTAAGCTCCACCCATCACAGAAAACTGCCCGGGCTTTTTTCCCTGATGCTGTGCAAATCATGATGGGATTTCCTATGTTGTTAGTCACGTTGCCTAGCAACTGGGAGGGATGATCAGCACACAGGACAGTTGGAACTGTGTCTCATGCTCCCTGTCACCTCCTTTCAACCAAAAAGATGGCTGCCCTCATGAAATCAAACATTTGCCTGTTCTTTTAAGACAGGGTGGGTAAGAGATTATATTACCTATCTATTTAATTAACATAACTAATGTAACTTAATGACAGTATGTTTGTTTAGGCTGAAGTTCCTCTTTAAAGAAAACATGAACTAATCGAAATACACAGCCTGTCTCTTTATTTCCTTTTAAAATTTGTAGAAGCATGGGTCTGCTACTGGTCTTTTGATTCCCATAGTTTCTGGGAATCACACACCTAATTCTGTTTCACACACCTAATACTAACATGCAGCCAATGCAGTCATGGTGTAGTCAGATCACTGGATCAGCATACGTATTCAGTCACAGGCAGAGAATCAGCAGGACTAGGCAAGTTGCATTCTCAAAAAATAGTGAGATAACAACTTTAGTTTAACCTTTTCCGGACCACCGTATGTAAATCCTACACCGCACTTGTGACTGTCTAAGCCTGATGTGGCGTAGGATTTACGCCACCTGCCATATTCGCTCCTGACACGATCATGCGCACACCCGAGAGGGGAGATTAAGCTGCCATATGACAGCCGACATCTCCCCTCAGTGATCAGGAGCCATCGCTATTGGCTCCTGATCACGTGATCACCACAATCACCAGCGGATCGTAGTGAACACTATTAGAGCTGCGGCGGTAGGGGGGGGGGGGGGGGGGTAGTAGAAGAGGATCCACTCACCTTCCTGACGTTCCCCCGGCGATCGTCGCTCCCTTCCGCTCTGGCGGCCGGCATCCCCGCTTCCTCTGACGTAAGTGTCGGGTCCCGGCTTCATGACGTCGGATGGTGACCTGGAGCTTAACTGCAGTGTGAGTGAGGAAGCAGGCTACAGCAGAGGGGTCTAGAGCTGCTCATTGCTGGAGCCTGGGTGAGTAAAGGCTTCTGGCTACAGGGGGGCACCTGGCTATACTGGGGATACCATGCTCAGCTAGCTAGACTAGGGACGCGGCTACCTATTATAAAAAAAAAAAAAAAAGAATGTGCAGTTTCTCATGATAGCCTCAAAATTATCATATAGTGGATCATATACAGCTGGTTTGAAGTTGAAAACCGTACTGCTGATGTATATCTATTATGTATTTTGAGTGTTTTGTTTTGTTTTTCTTACAAATACTTATTAATGAAACTTTATTATTTTTTTCACCTTGTCTGCTTTAATGTATTATCGAGAAAATACCAGACATTTGCTATTATCTGCCACACAAGGCAATTTTCAGTGTCATTAAGGGCTGATGCACACCTAAAAGCCTAGCGATTTTCTAGTTATGCCTAGCGATTTCTGGAGCGTTTTGGTGTAGCATTTTTTTTAATTCTTCGTACAGTAGAGCTGGAAGTGTACTGCTTTTGTTTTTAAAAAAAGGCTCGGAAAATCGCTCTGTTCTAGGGCTTTTTCGAGCAATTTTCCACTTTCCTATACTTAAATTCAGGCTGAAACGCATCAGAGATGCTGCATGACCTGCGTTTGCGCTTGAGAAAAAAAAAATCACATTGCTCCGGTGTGATCCATCTCATTCTAATACATTAGCCAAGCGCTTTTCAAAGCGCTTGCATTTTGAAAAGCGCTCAGAAGCACTCTAGGTGTGCACCAGCCCTTAGCTTGTATCTGTCAGGTTTGTCTTTTCACTACCTTTATCACTTGTCACATGACTGCAGAATGCTGGACACTGTTTGTTCAGAAGCATTTACACCTTCCTCAATTCTGCCAACTCATGGGTGATGAGTGTGATGCTAATACAACAAAGGGATAGAAGACCTTGTAAAAAGATATGTACAGTAAATGCTAAAATATAGAAGGTGATTATATGGAGAAATAAGATACAGTGTGTCTAAAATAAAATAAATGTTTTGAAAATTCAATGTCTGTTTCTTTCCAGACAACCCTCGAATATTATTTTTTGCTGTTTGAAACATTTTTAAATATAGCAAATTACCAAAATAAATTATATAAAATCGAAGAAAGTTTGTCAATATAGATTATTTGTCATCAATAAATATGCACAGTGGCCCAAGCAAATATTATGTGACTAAATATCAGAATCCATAGGACATAACATTTCTTCTGTAACAGATACACTCATTTATTCGTGTAAACGGAAAATTAAAAAAAAAATCCTGTTGTTAGTCACAAAGGATCATATCCAATCGATTATTTCCAATTTAACAAATCGAAAGTATTTTACAATCGTTCATGAAAATTGTACTATTAAATTCACAGTGCTTAGTTGTGTTGCAGAATAATTTTGCAAGCGAACTCACTGCCCACACAATTCTATGGGGCTTTTCACACTGCTATATTGTAACTGATCGCGATACGAAGTTTATGTCCAGTCTTCATTGCAGTTTGCACTCATTACAATGTGTGTGTTATGCAACTGACCACTGTGAACCTAGCCTAAGCCTAAACTTGTTGAATTAATCAATGGCTAACATGCTGTTGGAACAGAAGTCAAAGTCAGAAATGGTTTCCCCATCAAATCAGGAAAAAATGGCGCAGAAGCCCTTATGGAAAAAACGTAGCTGCCATAGGCGCCTATTATAAAAAGCCGCTATTAGTGGCAAACAAAGGAAATTTGGGCGCATGGCAGAAATCGCAGCTTTTATCGTATTTCCCCAAACCGGTGGAGGGTGTGTGTGTGTGTGTTCAAATTTACCCTGCTTGCCAATAATTGGGTACCTCGAGCCACCACCGGGGGGAGGGTCTCTGGTTTAGGCACCCCCTGGGGGGGGGGGGATCTTAGGGTTAGGTACCACCAGGAGGGGGTCTTATGCTATTTTCTGATCAATTTCCATTAGTTTCTATGGAAATCTATCAGAAAATCGCTAAAAAAAAAAAGATCGATCCTCAGATCAGACATGCTGGAAATAATAAAATCTGCCAAAAAATTGTATGGTGTGGATCCAGCATTAGGGTTAGGCACCACCTGGGGGGGGTCTTGGGGTTAGGCACCATCGGGGGGAAGGGGGTCTTGGGGTTAGGCAGCATTGGGGGGAAGAGGGGCTTAGGGTTAAGCATTGGTAGATGGAGAGTTCTGTGTGAGAGTAGGATTAGGTTTAGCCATAGTAAAATATTGGTACACATTACCAATATTTTACTAATGCAATCCAGCGATAGAATATGGATAATTTTAGCAATATTCTACTAGCGGTAATCCCCTGCGCCCATTTTTTCCAGGCGCCTTTATTTCATGTATGCATCCCCCAAACCCCTTTCAGGTCAGGTTCCCTTTAAATAATTTAAAACAACATCTCAGATATATCTAGAAATCATGGGTAAGCTATAAAGCTCTGCTTCTGCATTCTGGCAGGGCAAGGCTCTGACTAGCTGTTTATGACAGGTCATTTTCCTACACACATCCTTTATTGCCACGCTTGTTATTGGAAGAGGTGGGAGCACAGCTGATGACACCACTCACAGGCCTGGTTACACCACTGCTAGAGTGCTAAACTAGCTTTATAACACAGGAAGCCAAAGTGTTGACAGTAGATATTAAAGAGAACCCGAGGTGTGTTTGAAGAATATTATCTGCATACAGAGGCTGGATCTGCCTATACAGCCCAGCCTCTGTTGCTATCCCAAACTCCCCTAAGGTCCCCCTGCACTCTGCAATCCCTCATAAATCACAGCCACGCTGCTGACAAACAGCTTGTCAGAGCTGGCTGTGTTTATCTCTATAGTGTCAGTCTGCTGCTCTGCCCGCCTCCTGCAGAACTCCAGTCCCCGCCTGCATCCCTTCCCTCCCTGCTGATTGGAGGGAAGGGACGGGGGCAGGGACCGGAGCTATGCAGGAGGCGGGGGAGCAGCTGAGACTAACACTACAGATGTAAACACAGCCTCACAGCACGGCTGTGATTTATGAGGGATTGCAGAGTGCAGGGGGACCTTAGTGGGGTTTGGGATAGCAACAGAGGCTGGGCTGTATAGGCAGATCCAGCCTCTGTATGCAGATAACATTCTTTAAACACACCTCGGGTTCTCTTTAAGTGTTCACAACTCAAGAAAATACCAAAAAAAAATAAATGCATCACAACGTGAAAGATCTGTAGCAGTACTAGAAAGCTCCACAAACTATAATGCTTGCCTACAATGTACTATATTTAAATGAAAACTAAAAGGAAGAACACCTAAAGTGAAATCCCAATGAACCCCAACATAACGCTGAAAATCTGCATTAATTTTAGTGAATTAGCTTTTGCTCTTGCAGTGTCATGCAGCATACACAGCAAGAACCTATTTTTAATAAATCCAGGACAGCCTAAATATATACAAAGAAATCCTGACTGTGCGTGTGCGCATGTGACTGCAATCACACAACCATTAGATTACTAACCTGTAAGCAATCCTCTCCATGCTCCATAAGGCTCAGGGGAAGGCTGTACCTTTTTTTGCCAGTAACACCTTTTTAATAAAAAAAAAAAGTAATCCACATTCACTAGCTAACAACGGGTCCTCGATCTTCTCTAGCTCAGTAGAAACTTGCTCATACCCAGCAATTCTGAGAGTATGGTCAGGGCTCATTCACAATTGCAGATTTGCGCAAATTGTGTACACAACCGCTAGCGCAGCCGTAATATGAGTTATCACGGTTTAGTGAATCAAGCCCTATGTGAGTTGCAGTAAGTTTTGACTCACTGCACAGTGTGCATTTTTAATGGGAACAAGGAAGTCCATAGACTTCCATTTTATCATTCACACTACAAAAGTGAGTTGCTGTGCAGTGCATTTCAACTCATCTGGAGTTAAATCGCATGGAAATGCGTGGAAATACATTGAAATGCACAGCAATTCACAAACCCATTCATGAGTTTTCATTCAAGCATTTTAATGCATTTCAACTTACTAGTGTGATTGAGCCCTTAGAGTGGTCTGCAAAGCAACGCATCTGCACCTTACATCCTCAGATACAGAGAAGTCAATTCAACATATTGTAGAGATCCAGGTCCTGATTCAAATAACTTTTGTCTGGCAAGTTCTAACACAAAATGACTTCTCACCTTTCGAATACATTTTAACTACTTTTGGATCGCACTGATTGAAATCTATGCCCTGTTGATCCCCTAACTAACCGCTGTCAGGGTGCAGATTTCAATCATCCTGCCGCGTGCTCTCCCCGCTACCACCGAACGCGCTGCTCTCTCCCCGCCGCAGATCACTTGCCGTGCCATCTATATGATGGCAGAGCTGTATGAGCTCCTTGCCCTGTCATCACTGTAAGCCAATTCCATTGGCTTGCATTGATAGACAGTGTCAGGAGCCAATGAAAGCAGCTCCAGACCTGCTCACGGCTCTGCCATCATAGAGACGGCAGAGACGGCTGCCTGTGCGGATGGAGGACCGTGACCGTGGCCGGCGGGTATGCACGGTGATTTGACGGGAGGAGCCGTTTCTCAGTATAAGCGGTCTCTGGTCCTTAAGGTCTAGAGACTGCTGGTACGTAAGTGGTCAAGGCACACCTGAACTAAAAACAAAAAAAATCAGTGCCCAAACGGGTTTGTGCTACTGCGCAAGCCCAAACCATTCACAATGGCTTGTTGGTGGTTTTCCAGAGGACAAAGCGCTGGAAGGAGGACGGGAAATCCTCTGGATTATCCAGTGGCTTCCATCTATTGAGGCGAGTACACATTTGGGGCACTTTTTTCTCTACAGGTACACTTTAACTTCCTCTCTGCCTGCATGGCCTGCCAACACTTCAACATACACAGTTGCACTTAACCACTTTTCTGCATGTACAGCCAATCAGCACTTCACCTGTTCTATGCCAACAAAACCAGCCAGTGCTATAAGTAAGCCTATGTTTCTCTCCTACCCAACTATCAATTATATACATACAGTACTCATCTCATCCTTTAGCTCTCCAAATCACCTGAAACCCATGATGCTCCAGTACACAAAATGTCCAATGCTGTTCTCATCCACATACTTTTCCATCTTCTGGGCCTCATGTTTGGACCAAAGTTATGATGGACAGACTTATCAGCCAATCAGAAGGCTTAAGAGGTAGACGGGGACAGGTCCTGAAGCAACATATCTAGGAAAGTTAGAGTTTTGTTTGTTAGAGTGCTCCAGATTTTGAAACTCCTATGGATCTCTGTGGGAAAACTAACACAGCATGCACCCACCTCTAGGTCTTCCTTTTACCCAGCTGACGGTTTATCTCTCCAATATAGATTTAATCTATTCCACCTGCACAGTCAGCCAGAATTTAAAGCGGATCTGAACTCAGAACTTCCTCTCTGCTCTAACCTTTAAATAAATACATTTCTTTGTTACAGCTGGTACAAATCAGTGTGTCTACTTCCTGCTTTCATGGAAGATATAGGGTAAACATCCTGTGTTTACAAATTAGCTGCTCTGACGAGGCAGCCAGCTGACACAGCTGAGAGATCAAATTACAGTTGTGATAAGTCACAGATGAGGGGAAATTAGACATGCTAAATTTTCTAAATACACACAAGGAGCATTTCTATATGTTTTCCTTCTGTCCTGTGCTAGAGTTCAGGTTCACTTTAAAGGAAGCATATACTGAAAGGAATACAGATGTGCCCCACTATTTCTATTATTTTCGATTTATATAGTGCCTGCCTCTTACATGTCGCTGTGAATGCTAAGCATCCTTTTTTTTTTAAAAAAGGAACAAGTATGCAGCCACTTGATCAGCTTGCTCAATCTGTGTGAATAACTCAAAACGTTTTAAGGAAAGAGGATCGTTACAACAGCTGCAAAAGTAGCATTTTTTTTTTTTTTACTAAACAAATGGCACCCTTCATACCATGTACAGGACATATTTATCTACCTGCTAGTGCGCCCGCCTTTATATACCCCAACAGTCAAAAAAATAAATACTTAAAAGATTGCGATAAAAAAGTGTATATATATATATATATATATATATATATATATATATATATATATATATATATATATATATATAAGATTGCCTTTTTGTGCTTACAACTGCCTTCTCTAAAAGTGTTGAAACTAGTAGAATTATTAATTACCACCCCACCTCCAGTCTGTAAGTGAATAATAACATGCACCATGAACAGCTTAATTATCCCGTATAAATGCTGACTGTACTCGGAAACTGGAAGGCAACGTTACAGAGAGCAGAAACCTAGGCAGGCACATTTTCAGGGCATTTTCCCACAGAACAAATAAACGAGTATGTTTTGCTGGGCAGAAATAGTCCAGCAATCAAATTTGCATTGACCCTTTTACTTCCAGAGCATCAATGGATCTTCAGGGAACACCATTCTTGTAAGCAAACTGTTCTGCCTGGATGGACTGAAGCAGTGGGAACTCCGGATGGAGGTATTGTGTAAGCTGTGACTGTCACAGCAGGGATTGGGGAATATTGAAATATTTATCTGTGTTTATATTTACCATCACAGAGCCTCTAGCTTCAGCAGCAAATGAAATCTCTATTGCCATGCCATAAACGATGATATAAGGAGGCAGATCATGTGAAAGCTGCCTGCCACTAGCTAGCTAATGACTGAGCAAGGGCTGTAAACAGATCTACTGTCAGAGGGGGGTAGCAAAGATGGCATAAGTGGATGGTGGCACTGAGAAGGAGGGAGCACAGATAGCATTGGTGGAGGGTGGCACTGAGACAGGGGTAGCAGACATGGCATTAGTGGAGGGTGGTACTGAGAAGAGGGTATTAGTGGTGGGTGGCACTGAGAAGGGGGTGGCACGAATAACATTAGTGGAGGGTGGCACTGAAAAGGTGGTATTAGTGAAGGGTGGCACTAAGAAGCACGGATGGCATTAGTGGAGTGTAGCACTGAAAAGGGGGTATTAGTGAAGGGTGGCACTGAGAACCGGGTGGCACTGAGAAGGGAGTAGCCCACATGGCATAAGTGGAGGGTGGCACTTAGAAGGGTGTATTAGTGAAGGGTGGCACTGAGGAGGTAGCAAGGCTGGCATTAGTGAAGGGTGGCACTGAGAAGGTGGTAGCACATATGACATTAGTGTAAGATGGCACTGAATAGGGGGTATTAGTGAAGGGTGGCACTGAGAAGGAGGTAGCACGGATGGCATTAGTGGAGGGTGACACTGAGAAGGAGGTAACACTGATGGCATTAGTGGAGGGTGGCACTGAGAAGGGTGTATTAGTGAAGGGTGGCACTGAGGAGGTAGCAGGGCTGGCATTAGTGTAGTATGGCACTGAGTAGTTAGTATTAGTGAAGGGTGGCACTGAGAAGGAGGTAGCACGGATACCATTAGTAGAGGGTGACACTGAGAAGGAGATAACACTGATGGCATTAGTGGAGGGTGGCACTGAGAAGGGAGTATTAGTGAAGGGGGGCACTGAGAAGGTGGTAGCAGGATAGCATTAGTGTAGGGTAGCACTGAGTAGGGGGTATTAGTGAAGGGTGGCACTGAGAAGGAGGTAGCACGGATGGCATTTGTGGAGGGTGGCACTGAGAAGTGGGTACTCACATGAAGACGTGGTAAACGAAGGCCCAGCCTCGGGGTCTCTCCAGCACGTTGTAGAGATAGTTCTGTAGCCTCCTGTATCTCTTATGTGAGCTGGAGCTGCGCGGTGGCCCCGGCAGAGGGGTGCCCAGGAGTCCCAGGCGCCGAGGACTGCCACTCTCAGTCTGTACAGCTGTAAGGGCTACGAACTCCATGCCACTGTCCTGTCCAGAGACCGGTGCCAGGGACAGCGAAAGCACCCGGCCATTGTCCGCCTGGGGCTGTGCCCCCACTGCCATGATCCCTCTAGGGGTGTACGGCAAGTGCCTTCAGCTCATCACAGGGGTGCTGGCAGCAGATGGCAGCGCTCTGTGCTGCTCGGAGATGGGGAGACGATCTGCCAGGTGAGGAAGAGATGGGGGCGCCTTCAGGCTGCGCGGATACAGGAAAAGTTTTGCCAGGGCAGAGTGCAGAAGGCTGCGGACGGAGCTGTCGGGAGACTTTGAGGGGAAACTTTTGCTTCCATTCCAGCAGAAACTTTGCGGTCCGCACAGGATCAGCGCCAGTTTGTGTGCGTCGTCTGCAGCTGTGTGCCAAGCCTAGCGCTCACCTAGTAGTCTCTCCTGCCTGCTAGCTGTCCGCTGTGTGCACGCTGTCCCGTCTGGCCTGTCTCTTGTACCAGCCCTCCTCACTACAGAGACATCCCCTCTCTTATCCTGGCTGGGAGAAGGAGCAGGCGATGCTGCGAGTCCAACGCTGAGCTCAGTGCCAGCCTGCCGCCTTCCCACTCACTCTCCTCTAGCCACGTGCCTTTTATATTACCCCAGCCTCCGTCAGTTTACTATCTTCTTATAGATCCTCTCCACCCCCTCTTCCTTCCTCTAGTCTCATTTGTGTTTCGATTTCAGTGGTAAGAAAGTGTCTGATTTTCAAACTGCATTGGGGGCTCTCCCCAAGTCGGAATAGAGAATGTAATTAAAGGGGAATTCTGCTTTTGTACAAATGAGATAGGTAGCAGTTTTCTGCAGCGTTGTTTGTAATTTAGCTTTGTTAAAAACGATCACTACTCACTTTTGCAGACAGCTGTTTGCAAAGCTGACAGTGAGGCTCAGTTCAAACTATGCGCATAGCATAACGCTACAACGCAGCAGTAACGCAACACACGCTGCATGTTTTAATGCTACTTGCACAGTGGTGTGTTGTGGTGCTAAGGAATGGCTGCTTGGTAACGCGAAATATTGTACTGTAATGCAACAACAATGTGGTGTTCACAGTGCATGCAGTGTAGTTTAACTTCATGCAGCATCCTAATGCACTGCATGCAGTGTGATAACGCAAAACACGCAGTAGCGTAGCAATAGAGGATGCAGAAGTTTCAACCTCAACCTCACCGTGGCCCTCCCTCAACTGCAGTATTATCTCTTTATTGGTCTTGTGCTGGTAATAATCACTTCTATAGATGCTTTGAGGGCGCTTTCACACTAAGACGTTGCGTTTCATGCGACGTTAAGGTCGCATAACGTGCCCCTAACGCAACGCATGTTAGTATTGAAGTTGGACGTTATATAGAGCCACGTTATGCGTCTCTTGATGCGTCCGTGATGCATACTTTTTGACGCATACTATCAAACGAAAACGGCGCATGCAGCAAATTAAAAAAAACAGTACTGAGCATGTGAAAACATCCAAACGCAGCCAAATACGAGTATAACGCACAGCACGCTGTACTTTCATTGAACGTGCAGCGTTATACTCCAACGCAACGTGGGCACTGTGAACAGCCCATTGATTTTTCATTGCTGTGAGTTGGGCTGCTTTACAGGCTGCTCTAACGTGCGCCTGTAACGTCCCACTGTGAAAGCAGCCTGAATGGCAGCAATCATTAACAAACTGTTCCCCATCCCCTTCTTGCACCTCTGCCACTGTGGTTGCCCTTGGCAGGTTATGGTGCACCATATCAATTGTTATGTATAGAATGTTTGGGGGCCCAATGTAAAACTTACACTGGAACCCAAAGCTTCTTACCTATGTCACTGCAAACGTGTGTGTACATTTTGTATGCTTTTGTTTGTGGCGCAACGCACAGATAACGTGCTGCTCAACTTTCCCATTCCGTTGCGTTGCGTTCCTGCATTTACAGGGAAGGCAACACCTACTGTGAATCTAGCCATAAAATGAATGTTTTTTGATGTATAAAGATTGCTGTGGTAACATACTTGTTAATGCATATGTTATTATTCCCCGGGCCACATGTGGATTACAATAAATCATAACTTGGATGGTGTTGTTTCTACATCTCTGTGTGCTATTCAGAAATGCTCTGCACATAGTGCGTTTTCTTAACCCAGCCAATTACGACACAGAGAAGTTAACATGCCAATACATTTGGAATGGGCAGCGCAATCACATACAGCAACCGCGCACCACAACATGAATAGTGTGAATGCACCTAATGTTACATACACACCTTAGCTGTTGGAGAGTGGTAATCATCAGTATGCATGTCCCCCAACTTAGGTGGCCTCTCCTGTTTATAGCCACTCTGGAAAATCTATGGTTGACACTAATGTTGGTCTTGTAATGGGGCATCAGCTGTTCATTCTCCCCTCTCCTCTCCATAGAACAGAACATGCTACTCACAGAAAGGCAATCAGTATGTCTGTAAAAATGGCTCCTTAAATTGTCATCTGAATCAAGAGCAATTGTTTTGGGCAACAATTACCATAAGTGTATATTTACACCTTGCACCTCTGTGTAACTACTGTATGCCATCTGTCAGTGGTCCAATCAGTAAACCTCTCATCAATTTCACTTTATCAATCTGAAGGCCCGTACACGCACCAAACTAAAAGTCGTAGAAGACAGACCACCAATATCGTGCAATCGACTCCAATGGTGATGCTGTTGAATCGGCCCAATGTCTGTCGCTCATCTTATGGTTTGGCTACATTTTTGTACACGACTGTCATCCAATACAGCCAAATCTGTTGTTTTATTTGTCTGACGTTTCAAACTATATTAGTTTAGTGTGTGCACGAGGTTATAAGGACAGGGCAAGAAGCAGCAATAGATCAACAGTCACAGTTACTTAACAGTACCGAATTGAGCAGCACAGCTCAAGCGGGAAGGAGCTGTACAGTCACCTCTATACCAGATTTGTTTTAAAATCTGGCTGAAATTGAGTGGGGCAAACTGCAACATCAATTACTAACCAGACAATTTCAGTCAGGGAGTGATCAACTACTTGCCAAATTAGGCTGATAACAACCCAATGTATGGCGAGCTTTTCTAAGCGTCAAATTACTAGGAAGCTGTGCAGACATAAAATGGTTAAAGCTAAATTTCACATTTGCTTAAAAAAATGCAGTGACAGATATTACTTCATCATTTGGGATCACATTTATTTCATTTGGAAAGACAATACAGTATAGTGTGGCCTGGAATTGTTCAACCTTAACTCCCCTACTGGGTGGGAAAGGGATTGCACCTACTAAGACAATTATAATGGTGCTTGAAAGTTTGAGCCCTTTAAAACCCTTTAAAAATGTAAATTCAGGGGTCTAGTCCTGGGAAAAGAAGTGAGTGGACTCACTCTGAGAATTCCAACCAATGGGCGTGGTCAAGCACACCGTGGGTGTGGTCATGGGTGGGGCCAAATACACATGACCTTAGCAGTGATGTAAAAGGTCTGCCGAGGAAGTTTGAGCTCTGCCGTAGTGTATCCCCCAAAAATAGATGTAATTTCACAGCATTTCACCAAAAAGACACATAATCTGGTAGAAGTTCCTCCAAAATACAGATAATATGGAAGTGGTTCCCCCAAAATAGACAATGTGGCAGCAGCAGTTCCACCAACATACACATAATTTGGAAGCAGTTCCCCAAAATACGCGAAACCTGGCAGCGGATCACCCAAAATGCACGTAACACCCAAAATACATATAATCTGGCAGCAGTGGTCCCCCAAACATACACAATCTGGCAGCAGTTCCCCAAAATACACGTAATCTGGCAGCAGCCGTTCCCCTAACATACACATAATTTGGCAGCTGTTCCCCAAAATACATAACAGCGGTTCTACAAAAATGCAGATAATCTGACAGCAGTTCCCCCAAAATAGGTACCCCCAGGTAGCCAGGTCTATAGGTGTCCCCAGTATAAGTAGCCATGAGTATAGTAGTCCCCAGTATATGTAGCCAGAGGTATAGTTGCCTAGTATATGTAGCCAGGGGTATATGTGCCCAGTATATGTAGTCAGTGGGATATGTCCCCAGTATATGTAGTCAGGGGTATATGTGCCCAGTATATATAGCCAGGGGTATATGTGCCCAGTATATGTAGGCAGGGGTATATGTGCCCAGTATATGTCGCCAGGGGTATATATGCCCAGTACATGTAGCCAGGGGTACATATGCCCAGTATATGTTGCCAGGGGTATATATGCCCAGTATATGTACCCAGGGGTATATATGCCCAGTATATGTACCCAGGGGTATATATGCCCAGTATATGTAGCCAGGGGTATATGTGCCCAGTATATGTAGGCAGGGGTATATGTGCCCAGTATATGTAGCCAGGGGTATATATGCCCAGTATATGTAGGCAGGGGTATATGTCCCCAGTATATGTAGGCAGGTGTATATCTCCCCAGTATATGTAGGTAGGGGTATATGTGCCCAGGTTACCCAGGTGTGCCCCCACCCGGAGGGAGCAGAGCAGAGAAGGCGAGCTATGGGGACAGTGGGGATGGGCGAACATCTCCCCCCCCCCCCCCCCCATCCCTCACCTTTGTGCTCCCCTTCCTGCTTCTCCCCTCCAGCGTTGTTAAGTGTCGGGCCCGGCGGAGACTTACCTCGTTCCAGCCGCAAGGGACGCTCCGCTCTGTGTGCGGCTAGTCTGGTCTTCTAGCCGCACACAGAGCAGAGCGTCCCTTGCGGCTGGAAGAAGGCGGAAAGTCTCCGCCCACTTTCGCCGCCGGGCCCGACACTTAACAACGCTGGAGGGGAGAGGCAGGAAGGGGAGCACAAAGGTGAGGGATGGGGGGGGGAGATGTCCGCCCATCCCCACTGTCCCCATAGCTCGCCTTCTCTGCTCTGCTCCCTCCACACAAGCCAGGGTGAACGGCGTTCACTCTGAAAAAAAAGTGGGTGAACGCCGTTCACCCGCGTCCATGCAGGACTCGACCCCTGCGTAAATTCACTACACACAGCAGTACACTTTGCACATCTAGAGTGTGGAGATATATTGAGGTGCTGATGATATTAAGGATAACAGGAACATATTTCCTTCATTTTTTTTGACTATCATATGGGATTGTCTGTTAGCCAGTCTTCCTGGAATTCCGTATAAAGTGAAAATTACCTATCATTGTCTGCTTCTAATTAGGAAACCCTTAATTAGTTGCTGTGAAGCCTATACAGGTGGTCAGACCATGTTGTCTGAATAATGTCTCCGAGGTGTATTGTGTTTGGGAGCAATTGTCACCTATCACACAGGACATCCTGCTGCAATGTGAAAGCCTTAATCAATTGTCACCTGTAACCTGGGGAGATTGGAAGTGAAGGAAGTCTTTTGTTTTGTGTGTGTGCTATAGTACCCTTTTCATGTATGTGGATCTCTGGAAATCCCATTTATGTCTGAGAACGGAGACAGGAAAACGCCTTAATCAAGTTTTCACCTGGAGTTGAAAGCCTAACTTCACAATCTTTGATGTATAGTAGACTTTTACCTGGAAATGGAATATGTCTGAGATTTAATTAAAACCTAGTTCCTCCCCTCCCCAAGTAAGTTGCAGCCTCCAGGCGTAGCTCAGAGTATAAAAAGCAGAGGCAAATGCCTAGTGACCATCTGCTCTGGGAGTTAGCGCATAGCTAGAGTCGATCTCGACTTCCGGTCGAACAAGCGGCATGCTCCTGCCGACAACTTTGAGACCTTCAAGTTGGTAACGTTTTTTTTTATCCCCATTTTTATTTTACGCAAATATCCGTGTGTGTGTTATCTTTGTAACTTTTATCTTGTAACTATTTTTACTTTGTTTTTTGTAATCTTGTTGTATATATTAAGTTCTGCATTGTTCTATGTTTTTCTAGAATATTAAATTATTATTTAATAAGTTTGACTTCTGCCGTACTAAACTAACACTCATAGCCTAGAAGAGACTGAAGTGTAACCGTGTATAAGTTCATGCCTAATTGTACGCTTGAGCAACACTACCGTATGAAATTGTAATTGCATTGTGTGTGGGGGCGTTTGTCATACGTTGGCCTAAGCGCGCAGCTGACCCAACGTACGAACAACGCCAGTGCGAGTAGCGACAGCAGAGTGGCTAACAGTATCGTTCGGAACGACTGTTAGTGGGTCTTTGCTTCACGACAGTGTAAGATTGCAACTGTGTTTGTGTGTGGGTGCGTGGCGTTCCCGTATTTGGCCTAAGCGCAAAGCTGACCCAAATACGAAAACGCGGAGTGCGCGCTGAGGACTCGACAGCAGAGTGGAAGTGTCTAGCAAACCGCTAGTGGTGGCAGTGAGAGGTGGTCTGAGGGGTCCCAGCCTTGTTTTAGCTTGACTAAGGCTGCTTCCCCTCTCAATCTGGTCAAACCCGCAGTCGGGAACCGTATACGCAGGCGTGCCGCGGGCCGGTTCCTGACATAATTGGCTGGCAGTGGTGGCATCGTTTAGTACATTAGTACGCAGTTTAGCTCGCTATTCTGAGTACTAAAGGCTGGAAGCTTGCTAGAAGCAAATAGCCTACAGAAGTCTACTCAGTGCAGAATCTATATACGTTTTTTTTTTTGTTTTTTTTTGGTTCAAAGATACACACTTGGTATTTGCTTTCCCTCCCCCCCTTTTTTCTTTTTCTTTTTTGCAACACGATGGCTCAGAAAGCATCCAGCTATGCAAGGCAAAACAAAGAGATGCTACTCAACCTGTGTGAGCACAAAGGCATCGAGACGGTGAGCGGCCAGACTAAGGAGCAGTTAGTTCGTGCGCTCGAGGAGTATGATGAGGCAGAGCGAGCCCGTGCTTCAACGTCAGCGGATGCAGCTCACGACACGCCAGAGGAGGAATCGCTCCCGCCACAGAATGCGAGTGGAGACGATGTCCTGGACGATCCACCAAGCAGGGAGATGCCATCTCTGGAAGCTGATCTACAGCTACTGAACTCGGCTGATCCTGAACTGCGCCTAAAGCTGATCCTACTGCACCGACAGGCAGAGGAGGGAAGAGCTGAACGGCGACGCCAGGCCGAGAGTGAAAGACGCCAGGCCGAGAGTGAAAGACTCCAGGCCGAGAGGGACAGACTCCGGGCAGAGGAGGGAAGAGCTGAACGGCAACACCAGCTGGTGCTGGCTAAACTTCAGCAGCAGAACCGGTCTGCTGGACCCGCAGAACGCGAAGGTGAGCGAGTCCACAGAATCCCCCTGGATAAGTTCCCCGCTATGGACAAGGACTCTGACATAGACACTTTCCTACAGGGGTTTGAAAGGACTTGTCGGCAGTATGGGGTGCCCCGTGAGCAGTGGGCAAGATACCTCACACCAGGGCTGAGAGGCAAGGCCCTGGAGGCGTTTGTGAGTCTCCCCCAGGAGGAAGAAACAGACTTTGAGGCAATTAAGAAAGCCATCATTGCGCGATACCACCTCACGCCAGAGGTGTATCGAAAACGTTTCAGGACAGTGCAGCGAGGTCCTAATGACAGCTACCTGGATCATGCTTGCAACCTGCGCACTGCCTTCCAGCAGTGGTTAAAAGGACTGTCGGTTGAAACCTTTGATGCCCTGCAGGAACTGATAATAAAAGACCAGTTCCTCCACACTTGTCCTGTTGAGGTCCGGCAGTTTGTACGGGACCGAGAACCGAAGACCGTGGATGAGGCCGCGAAAGTTGCTGATGCCTACACGTCCAATCGAGCATCTGACTTTCGGAGGACTACGGCGCCCAGCTGGAAGGGAGAAAAGCCTGCGAGACCTTCTCCTCTGAGCACCCAGCGAAGCCAAGTCCCGCAGCCGCCGGGAGGTAGAACAGCCACCGTTGACACTCGGAGATGTTTTGCCTGTAACAAACCGGGTCACATCAGTGCTACGTGCCCAGAAAAGAAGAAGGAAGCCCCAAACTCTGGCGGGGCCCGAAATGCGTTGTGTGCCACCAGGAATGCAGGTAGCTATGCAGAGAATCTGCAACCTGTCACGGTTGGGGATACGGTTACCACCGGTCTAAGAGACACTGGAGCAGAGGTGACTCTAGTGCACCCCCAGCTTGTGAACCCTGAGGAGTACATTCCTGGCAAGACTATGGCTGTCAAAGGAGTTGGGGGTGTCACCCCCGCCATACCCACCGCCTTGGTCCACCTGGATTGGGGGGCCGGCAGCGGAATGAAAGAAGTGGGGGTAACGGATGCCATCCCCACGAACGTTTTGTTGGGTACTGACCTGGGACGGTTAGTGGCCCGGTATGAGCCTACTCCACACCCCATGGAGCCTGCATCCCCCGCAGAAGTTCCGGACTCTTGCAAGGTACTGTGTGATAATGCTGTGCAAGCGGGGAGTGCTGGTGAGGCCCCAGGGGCTACGGACTGTGTACTAGGAGCCAGCCCTAGTGAGTCTCCAGTGCCCAGGCCTGGAGGAGGACACGTTGTTCCCATGAATGCAGATAATGTTGATGTAATATGTGATGTGTTGCATGATGACATGTGTACAGTGAACGCTCCGTCAGCTGCAGTGGTGACCCGCAGTGCTCACCGGGCTGCAGCAGACGAATTGTCCACTGAAGGGGCTGATGTCACTGGGTCGGGCTCTTCCACTTCAGAGCCTGGCTCTGGGGACCCAGAGGCGCAGTGGCGGCGCTACACTGGGGCTTGCCCAGGCTTCAGCCCCAGCTGGCAACTTGTTAGCCCCTCTTAAAGCCCCCCCGCTGGCCATGGCCACCGCAAGTCTGTACTTGCGTATTTTCAGAAGAAGAGAAGGAGGATTGGAGGGGGGCTGGCTGCTGGCTGTCAGATGACAAAAAATGATCGAGGCGCCAGCCGCGCTAATAAGGGATGCGGGAGCCTGCTTTATTCCTCCCTCCCTCCTCCCTTCCTATGAAGCAGGAGACTAGTTGCCGGTGAGCATGGATTGCGGTAAGAGGACCTACCGCTCCGCTCTGCTCCGCACACACTGCCTACAGGGGGGACATTCACAGCAGGTGGGGGCATTCAGAGGAAGGGAGGAGGGAGGGAGGAATAAAGCAGGCTCCCGCATCCCTTATTAGCGCGGCTGGCGCCTCGATCATTTTCTTCCTGTCTTCTCTCCCCAGGGCAATCTCCTCACACACAGGGGCACCTTCCTCCCCACCCACGGGCATTCTCCCCCCTCCACTGAAGACCCCCCTATCCACTGGCACCCTCTTCCCCACCCACTGGCATCCTCCTCCTACCCACTGAGACTATCCTCCTACCCACTGGCACCTTTCTCCCCCACCCAGTGTCACCCTCCTTTCCACCCACAGGTACCCTCCTCTCCACCCAGTGTCACCCTCCTCCTTCCCACTGACACCCTCCTCCTACCCACTGGCACCTTTCTCCTCCACCTAGTGTCACCCTCCTTTCCACCCACAGGTACCTTCCTCCCCACCCACTGGCACCCTCCTCCTACCCACTGACACCCTCCTCCTACCCACTGGCACCCTCCTCCCCACCCAGTGGCACCCTCCTTTCCACCCACAGGTACCCTCCTCCCCACCCACTGGCACCCTTCTCCTACCCACTGACACCCTCCTCCTACCCACTGGCACCCTCCTCCCCACCCAGTGGCACCCTCCTTTCCACCCACAGGTACCCTCCTCCCCACCCAGTGTCACCCTCCTCCTTCCCACTGACACCCTCCTCCTACCCACTGGCACCTTTCTCCTCCACCCAGTGTCACCCTCCTCTCCACCCACTGGCACCCTCCTCCTACCCACTGACACCCTCCTCCTACCCACTGGCACCCTCCTCCTACCCACTGGCACCCTCCTCCCCACCCAGTGTCACCCTCCTTTCCACCCACAGGTACCCTCCTCCCCACCCAGTGTCACCCTTCTACCCACTAACACCCTCCTCCTACCCACTGTCACCTTCTCCCCCACCCACTGGCACCCCCCTTTCCACCCAGTGTCACCCTCTCCAACCCACTGTCACCCTCCTCCGCAAACTCATTCCTCCCATTGTCACCCTCCTGCAAAAGCAGAGGTGTGGCTTAAGGCCGCACAGGAGGCGTGGCTTAAGTGTCCCTCTTTCCCATCTTCAAATGTTGGGAGGTATGGTAGAGCGGCCCGCACGGGAACGTTCCTAGCGGTTACATTTGTGTGTCACGTGACGATGAAGACGTCCGTCACGTTACACGCACACAGTGTGCAATGCGCTTGCCTCGCCTCAGTCGCCTGCCTGACCCGCCCGCCCGCCCAGCTTTAGAGAGGCTTGCTGCCGCTTTTCGTATGACGGCCAGCAGTTAAACAGCAGCAGGCAGCACCGGGGGACTTTGCAGCCGCCAGCCACACCAGACCGCGTCACTCACTACTAGTGAGTGACTCACTCACGGACAGCACGCGGCACACTATGTCCGAGGAGGAGGACAGCCAGCCATTGACAGCCGCTCAGCAGCAGCAGGAGGAGGACTCAAGGTGGGTGGGCAGCCAAGCCAGCCAACTTTAATGATGTTTTTTACATGTGATGTTGGCACCAGCCAGGCCTGAGCTGCCATGGGGCCCCCAGCCCACCACCACCAGCCAGGCCTGAGCCCTTCCACCCAGCCCACCACCACTAGCCAGGCCTGAGCTGCCCTGGGGCCCCCAGCCCACCACCACCAGCCAGGCCTGAGCTGCCCTGGGGCCCTCAGCCCACCACCACCAGCCAGGCCTGAGCTGCCCTGGGGCCCCCAGCCCACCACCACTAGCCAGGCCTGAGCTTCCCTGGGACCCCAGCCCACCACCACCAGCCTGACTACATATACTGGGGACAGCTATACGCCTGGCTAAATATACTGGGGACATCTATACACCTGGCTACCTATGCTGGGGACACTGTCTGTCTGTCATTATGTGCATTTACTGGTGAAAAGTTGTCTCTTATGTGCATTTACTGGGGAAATGCTGTCTGTCATTATGTGCATGAACTGGTGAAAAGTTGTCCCTTATGTGCATTTACTGCGGAAACGCAGTCTGTCATTATGTGCATTAACTGGTGAAAAGCTGTCCCTTATGTGCATTTACTGCGGAAACGCAGTTTGTCATTATGTGAATTAACTGGTGAAAAGCTGTCTCTTATGTGCATTTACTGGGGAAATGCTGTCTGTCATTATGTGCATGAACTGGTGAAAAGTTGTCCCTTATGTGCATTTACTGTGGAAACGCAGTCGGTCATTATGTGCATTAACTGGTGAAAAGCTGTCCCTTATGTGCATTTACTGCGGAAACGCAGTCTGTCATTATGTGAATTAACTGGTGAAAAGCTGTCTCTTATGTGCATTTAATGGGGAAACTGTCTGTAATTACATGCATTAACTGGTGAAAAGCAGGCTCTTATGTGCATTTAATGGGGAAACTGTCTGTCATTACATGCATTAACTGGTGAAAAGCAGGCTCTTATGTGCATTTAATGGGGAAACTGTCTGTCATTACGTGCATTAACTGGTGAAAAGCAGGCTCTTATGTGCATTTACTGCGGAAACGCAGTCTGTCATTACGTGCATTAACTGGTAAAAAGCTGTCCCTTTATGTGCATTTACTGCAGAAACGCAGTCTGTCATTATGTGCATTAACTGGTGAAAAGCTGTCTCTTATGTGCATTTAATGAGGAAACGCTGTCTGTCATTACGTGCATTAACTGCTGAAAAGCTGATTCTTATGTGCATTTACTGGTGAAAGGCTACCTGTCATTAAGTGCGTACGGATAAGTTAATTGGCTCCCCCTAAAAATTGGCCCTAGACTACAGTACTTACACTACATAATATAGACAAATGGAAATGGTAGGGATTAGATTGTGAGCTCCTTTGAGGGACAGTTAGTGACAATATATATATACACTGTACAGCGCTGCGTAATATGTCGGCGCTATATAAATACTAAATAATAATAATAATACTTCATTTTTTTTTCATGTAACTACGTTAGCTGGTACAACTACATTACAGTTAGCCCCGCCCACATGACATCATGACCACGCCCAAATGTGCGCCGCAAATTCCCCCCCCCCCAAAAATCTGAAGCTGGAGCCGCCACTGCAGAGGCCTCTCAGTTTGCCACCTCCCTGGTGCCTGTGGCCGACAGCGCTGAGTTCTCCGAGGCTGTGCGACTTGATAGCAGCCTGGAAGAGCTCAGGAGTCTGGCGGACAGGGCACCGGTGGAGGGCAACAAAGTGAGGGTGTACTGGGAACACGGCAGACTGTACAGAGAGGTTATTCCCTCTGAGCCGTCTGAAGTGGAGGAGGCCGACCGGCAGTTGATTGTTCCCCACAGGTACAGGGAGCAGCTATTAAGAATAGCACATGAGGTGCCCCTGGCTGGTCACTTGGGGATCCGCAAGACCAAATCCCGGCTTGCCCACAATTTTTATTGGCCCCACATGGGGACAGATATTGCTGATTTTTGCCGGTCTTGTGTCGCCTGTCAGCGGGTCGGCAAAGCAGGTGACACCGACAAAGCCCCACTAAGGCCCTTACCCATAATAGAGGAGCCCTTCCAAAGGGTTGCTGTTGACATAATTGGGCCTCTAGCGATACCCAGCAGCACAGGGAAACGTTTCATTCTTACGGTGGTAGATTATGCCACTCGCTACCCTGAAGCTGTAGCCCTGAGCTCCATACGGGCAGACCAGGTTGCGGACGCATTGGTGCGCATTTTCTCACGGGTCGGTTTTCCCCGTGAAATGCTCACCGATCACGGCCCGCAATTCATGTCGCGCCTAATGGAATGCCTCTGTAAACAAATGCAGGTAGAACACATCATGGCCAGCCCTTACCACCCCCAGACAAATGGGTTATGTGAGCGGTTCAATGGTACTCTGAAACAGATGCTAAGGGTGTTTGTTGAATCGCAAGGGAGAGACTGGGAGCGATACCTGCCCCACTTACTGTTTGCTTATCGTGAGGTGCCCCAGGCATCCACCGGGTTCTCGCCCTTTGAGCTATTATATGGGAGGAGGGTACGCGGACCCCTCGATCTCATTCGAGAGGTCTGGGAGGGGCAGGACATGGGTCCCGGGGTCTCCATAGTGGAATACGTTCTAAAGTTCCGGGAAAAGATGGACACCCTGGTGGGGTTAGTGCGAGAGAATCTGACTCAAGCCCAGGCCACCCAGAAGCAGTGGTATGACCACGGGGCTAGGGAGAGAGTTTATGAGGTAGGTCGCAAGGTATGGGTCCTAAACCCGATGCGACAGAATAAGCTGCAGGCCGCTTGGGATGGGCCCTATACCATACATAGGAAGATTAGTGATGTGACCTATGTGGTCGCGCTGGATGACCGAGGTAAGCAGCTGAAAACATACCATGTAAATATGAACCGCTTGCGCTCTCCCTGTCTGCAGTTTGCTACCGGACGGTGAAGCAGAGGCCCTGGTTGACATCCTGGCATCCACCCAGGAAACCGACTCTGTTGCCGAGGTGCAGATCAATCCGGAGTTGACAGCAGAGCAGCAGGCTGGGCTATCTGATGTGCTGACCCTTTACCGTGGTACCTTTACAGCCCGCCCTGGTCTGACCAGCCTGGCTGTACACCATGTTGACACCGGAAATAACAAGCCGGTTAGACAGTCAGCCTATAGAGTCTCCCCTGAGGTTCAGGCCCACATCAGCAAGGAGATTGAGGAAATGCTGTCACTAGGGGTGATCCAACGGTCGCACAGCGCATGGGCATCACCTGTAGTGCTAGTACTCAAACGGGACCAGACCACTCGGTTCTGTGTAGATTATCGAAAACTAAATTTGATAACTGCGTCAGATGCTTACCCAATGCCGAGGGTCGACGAATTGTTAGATAAGCTAGCTGGCGCGCAATATCTAACAATCGTGGATTTGAGTCGGGGATACTGGCAGGTCCCTCTAACAGCTGAGGCACGGGAGAGGTCTGCCTTTATCACCCCCTCAGGTCTGTTTGAATTTAATGTAATGCCTTTTGGAATGAAAAACGCCCCGGCCACCTTCCAACGGGTTGTAAATGGTCTCCTGGAAGGTTTGGAACACTGCGCTGTCGCCTACCTGGATGACATCGCCGTGTTTAGCGCCAACTGGAACGACCACTTAGCGCAGCTGTCACAGGTTTTGGGGCGCATCACTGCAGCAGGACTAACAGTCAAGCCTAGCAAGTGTCAGATCGGCATGAAACAGGTACAGTACCTGGGACATGTGGTGGGGGGGGGAGAGCTTCGTCCAGATACGGGGAAGGTAGATGCCATTGTGTCCTGGCCCACCCCCCAGACGAAGAAACAGATTCAGTCCTTCTTAGGGACTGCGGGGTACTATAGAAAGTTTGTCCCCAACTACAGTGCCCTCGCCAAGCCATTGACAGACCTCACAAAAAAGAAGCTGCCCAAGCAGATTCTCTGGACACCAGAATGTGAACAGTCATTCACAGCTCTGAAGAGGGCCCTAGCCAGCCCTCCCGTGTTGCAAGCGCCAGACTTCAGCCGACGGTTTGTAGTCCAGACGGACGCCTCAGCCTTTGGCCTAGGTGCTGTATTAAGCCAGGTAAACCAAACTGGGGAAGAACATCCGATTCTGTACTTAAGTCGGAAGCTGCTACCCCGGGAGGTAGCTTACGCCACCATAGAGAAGGAGTGCTTGGCAATTGTATGGGCCCTACAAAAGCTGCAGCACTATCTCTACGGTCGTGTATTCACCGTCGTAACCGACCACAACCCTCTTAGTTGGTTACATCGGGTTTCCGGGGACAATGGAAAACTGCTGAGATGGAGCTTAGTTCTCCAACAATATAGCTTCACCATTCAACATAGGAAGGGGAGCAATCATGGGAATGCTGATGGGCTGTCCCGTCAAGCAGAACCAACAGTGTAGGTGCAGGCAGGATGATCTGGGAAGATCATCTGCCTTGCACCCAGTTAACGGCGGAGGTGTGGAGATATATTGAGGTGCTGATGATATTAAGGATAACAGGAACATATTTCCTTCATTTTTTTTGACTATCATATGGGATTGTCTGTTAGCCAGTCTTCCTGGAATTCCGTATAAAGTGAAAATTACCTATCATTGTCTGCTTCTAATTAGGAAACCCTTAATTAGTTGCTGTGAAGCCTATACAGGTGGTCAGACCATGTTGTCTGAATAATGTCTCCGAGGTGTATTGTGTTTGGGAGCAATTGTCACCTATCACACAGGACATCCTGCTGCAATGTGAAAGCCTTAATCAATTGTCACCTGTAACCTGGGGAGATTGGAAGTGAAGGAAGTCTTTTGTTTTGTGTGTGTGCTATAGTACCCTTTTCATGTATGTGGATCTCTGGAAATCCCATTTATGTCTGAGAACGGAGACAGGAAAACGCCTTAATCAAGTTTTCACCTGGAGTTGAAAGCCTAACTTCACAATCTTTGATGTATAGTAGACTTTTACCTGGAAATGGAATATGTCTGAGATTTAATTAAAACCTAGTTCCTCCCCTCCCCAAGTAAGTTGCAGCCTCCAGGCGTAGCTCAGAGTATAAAAAGCAGAGGCAAATGCCTAGTGACCATCTGCTCTGGGAGTTAGCGCATAGCTAGAGTCGATCTCGACTTCCGGTCGAACAAGCGGCATGCTCCTGCCGACAACTTTGAGACCTTCAAGTTGGTAACGTTTTTTTTAATCCCCATTTTTATTTTACGCAAATATCCGTGTGTGTGTTATCTTTGTAACTTTTATCTTGTAACTATTTTTACTTTGTTTTTTGTAATCTTGTTGTATATATTAAGTTCTGCATTGTTCTATGTTTTTCTAGAATATTAAATTATTATTTAATAAGTTTGACTTCTGCCGTACTAAACTAACACTCATAGCCTAGAAGAGACTGAAGTGTAACCGTGTATAAGTTCATGCCTAATTGTACGCTTGAGCAACACTACCGTATGAAATTGTAATTGCATTGTGTGTGGGGGCGTTTGTCATACGTTGGCCTAAGCGCGCAGCTGACCCAACGTACGAACAACGCCAGTGCGAGTAGCGACAGCAGAGTGGCTAACAGTATCGTTCGGAACGACTGTTAGTGGGTCTTTGCTTCACGACAGTGTAAGATTGCAACTGTGTTTGTGTGTGGGTGCGTGGCGTTCCCGTATTTGGCCTAAGCGCAAAGCTGACCCAAATACGAAAACGCGGAGTGCGCGCTGAGGACTCGACAGCAGAGTGGAAGTGTCTAGCAAACCGCTAGTGGTGGCAGTGAGAGGTGGTCTGAGGGGTCCCAGCCTTGTTTTAGCTTGACTAAGGCTGCTTCCCCTCTCAATCTGGTCAAACCCGCAGTCAGGAACCGTATACGCAGGCGTGCCGCGGGCCGGTTCCTGACATAGAGTAATCAGCAAATGTTGACAAACCCATCTGGCATTTTTTCAAGTAGAAATGGTGTAGACTGGTCTGCTAATAAAATAGGGTATAATTGTGGAGGTTGCTTGAGCAACAGCTTGAAGGAAATTAGTATAGTATTTATTAAAGGGCACCTGAAGTGAGAAACATATGGTGTCTGCCATATTTATTTCCTTTTAAACAATACCAGTTGCCTGGAAGCCCTGCTGATCTTTCTGGCATTACTAGTGTCCAAGTCACACACCTGAAACAAGCATATAGCTTATGTAGTCTGACTTAAGTCACAGACTCACAGCAACTGATCTGCTATGCCTGCGCAGTGTGGTCAAGCACCATCAACAAGCCCTTGTTGATGAGCTTTGGGAGGTCCCAGCGCTGGCAAATTGAGGTGGAGGGGGGAAGCCTCTACTCAGGTAACTACGTATTTGGAGCCTTTTTTTCTATTTTCAGGTACACTTTAAAGAGACTCTGAAGCCTCCCTAAAATTAGGTTTTTATTTTAAAAACCTCATAAACATTATAGTCTGACCTAAAACGCCACAGAACCGCGGCTGAAAACCCCCTCGATCATCCCAAACTCACGGAGGTACAGGGCAGGCAAAATCCATGACTTTCTTTGTCGTGGATTTTCGTTGCCGCCTCTATGCACGTCAATCAGCGCGTATCTCCGCCTCTCCCCCGCCCCTCTCAGTGAAGGAAGACTGAGAGAGGCGGGGAAGAGGCGGCGATCGGCGCTGATTGACGCGCATAGAGGCAGAGCTGCGCTGCCTCTATGCGGAAGTTGCCTCTGTGTACCCCCGTGAGTTTGGGGTGATCGAAGGGGGTTTTCAGCCGCGGTTCTGCAGCGTTTTAGGTCGGATTATAATGTTAATGAGGTTTTTAAACTAAAAATCTCATTATAGGGAGACTTCAGAGTCACTTTAAACTGGGTTATGCCCTTAAAGTGAATCCAAGCTGAAGCTCGGGTACAAAATCAGATACTTACCTAAAGAGAGGGAAGCCTCGGGATCCTATTGAGGCTTCCCTCTGTGGTCTGCTGTCTCCCGTTGCTGAGCGCAGCCCCCCCCCCCCCCCCCCACACACACACACACACAAAGATTAGAGTTAATGCATAGTCTCTAGTCCTATCTGGGCTGCGCGGCTCGTCTTCCACATTCATGGCCGCGCAATAGCTGATTGAGCCCGCATGCGCAGTAGCATGGGGACCGTGGCTCCGTGCTACTGCACATGCGTGGGCGGGCACAAGCTTCTAATGCGTGGTCATGAATGCAGAAGAGGAACCACGCAGCCTCGACGAGGAGGGTTCAGGGTCTACGCTCAGCATCAGGGGCACTGCAGACCACTGAAGGAAGCCTCAAAAAGGATCCTGAGGATTCCCTCGCTGCAGGGTAATTATTAATTCTGAACCCAAGCTTTAGCTCGGGTTCACTTTAAAGAGGACCTTTAATTTTCAAAATACTTTGTTTTTTTTTCAAATACAGCCATAAGTGCTTATTGGAGCTAATAATCAGCTCATAGTGACCAACACGATATTCAAGAACATTCAAAACATCAAAATATACAACAGAATAAGCATATACGGTATATGAAAACAGTATAGAACTAGGTACCAAGGCACAGTTAAATATATTTGAAGAAGCAAAAGAGAAGCCCTATACGGCTGTAACTACTTTGGTCACTGCTTTTCTATGTGTAGTACAGCTAAGAAATAGAACATTAGCAGCAAAGATATGAGTGTCATATTTTTTCGAGCACAGGAAGGGTTAAGAAACTTCAGTTGTTATCTATGCAAAAGAGATTCTCTGAGCTCTCTCTTTGTGCACAGAACTCTCAGTAAAGGTGGCCACACACCATACAATTTTTTAAAATATCTGTTCAATTTAAGAATTGCAATCAATTTTTCTTACTGATTGTAACATTTCAAAAATATGACCAATGTACCACATTCGTATGTTCAATTTTTCCCCAATTATGATAAAAATGATTGGAAACACTGACAAAATTGCTATGGTGTGTATATTAATAAATTGACTATCTAACACACACCATACAATCTTTAGAAAGATTGAAGAAAAATATCTGGCATTCCGGATCGATAAAAATCGAAGAAAACGGGAAATCCGATCGGATTTTTCAGTCGAATGAAAAAAAAGTTTTCGTTGTTTTCAGGAGATCCGATCATTTTTATCGAATTGCCATAAAATCGGATCATTTTATTGTATCGTGTGTGGCCACCTTAAGGCCCAGTGCACACCAAAAACCTCTAGCAGATCCACAAACCTCTAGAGCAGATTTCAGAGCGATTCTAGGCATGTTTAGAGAGGTTTTCTAAACATGCCTAGCGTTTTTTTTGGTGCGTTTTTGTGTAGCAGATTACAAATATTGCTACAGTAAAGCTGTTACTGAACAGCTTCTGTAACAAAAACGCCTGGAAAAAGGCTCTGATCTAGCGTTTTTCAGAGCGGTTTTCCACTTTCCTATAATTTAACATTGAGGCAGAAACGCCTCAGAAATCTAAAAAAAATGCTCCACCCCTCGAGTTTGCGTTTGTGGAAAAAACGAACCGCTCTGGTGTGCATCATCCCATTCACTTTTATTAGCCAAGCTGTTTCCCCCCTGCAAGCGTTTAAAAAAGCCGCTCCAGAACCGCTCTGGTGTGCTCTGGTGTGCACCAGCTCTGACAAACATTCCGTACAGATAACCTGGCAGAACTAAAGATGTCACAACCAGTAATAAAATTTAAAAATTCATAATGTAAATCAGGGAGAGGAAAGATTTTACAATAGGCAAACACTGACTACAGTAAATCATCTATGAATTAATATTGTAAACAATAAGCAATTGTATTATGTTACTTTCACTGCAGATCCTCTTTAAGATACTGTTTATAATTGTAAAGTGGACCTACAGACAAAAATTACACTTTATATAACTCAATACGGCACCTGCCACTATTAGCAAATATTTTCAGTAAAACTTTTTTCTTTTTTTACCATAAACAGAAACTTTGCAGTTCGTGTAGCAAAGACAACAAAAGCCTAGAAGAGCATAAGAACTTTTGTGTATTTATTTTCATTAGCTCACACAGGGCCTTATTTATTATTGCTGTGGTAAGCAGTAATGACATAAGGTCCAGAAAAACATTCTAAATGTGCATTTATCATAAGTAAAAGGTTACAACCCCTGATGACACTTCAGGGAATCACTAACTGATCTTTAACCATCACTGTGGGCTTTTATGCCCCATCCATGGCTGTGTAGACCAGTAAATAGCTTGTGAGAATGATTTTTAAGTAGGAATTTTGTCAGGGAAAAAAAATTCACCACTGCAGCCTTAGCATATAATATTATATTAGCTATTTTATATGCTCTTTTATTTTAAAAAATCACACACACTTCACATACCCCAAGTCCTTGGAGCATTAACTCCTTAACCCTGGGCGTAACATCCCTCCATGACCAGGATGGTGGTGAGGATACTCCTCTACCCCTCCTTTCACTTTCCTTCCTCCAACACTCCCTCTCAATTTGTAGACTAGCGCAGTGTTACATTTACCTGCTCCAGCATTACGTTGGGTTTCCTCTGCTCTTCAACAAAGCTACGTGCGCTGCTGCATACCTATGTACAGGGTTGCTCGCCAGAGATTGCGAATTCGAACTTACCCGTGACCACAGGTAGATTTTCATGATTGCAGAACTGAAATTCGAAGAGCGATAATCCTCCGGAATTCAAATGTACCCGAATAGTTACTCTCGAATTCGGCTAAGATCACGGGTGTTAAGGCGTGATCACGAATTCTGCTTTGGTATCCAGGGGATGACGTCATTGGGCAAATCAGAAGGCCCCCAGCCGAGGCCCTAGCAACCAATCAGAGGAGGGGAGCCTGGCCCTCCCCTCCTCTATATAAGGCGGCAGCCATCTTAGGGAGCACATCCTTGCTTGTGACTCTGCAGTACTGAGAGCATCTCTAGTGCTGCTTTGTGTCTTAGCAAGTGCTTTTCACCTTGTAAACACAGCGTTTTACCTCCTGAACACATTCTCTACACATATATTATATTGTTTTATAGATAGATAGTGAATTGATTGTTATAGTTCAGTCAGCTAGCGTAGTGTATATACTGTATACTGTGCTAGGCTAGTGTTAGGTCTGTGTGCAGGCTAGGCCTGCTAGCCTAGGTATACACACGTCGGATTTTCTTAAACGACGGGTCGTATGGACGTCCCGTCGTTCAGTCATCCGGACGTCAAATCGGGCATGTGTAAAGTCTGTCGTTCAGCTGATAAGACTGGTTTTGAGCGATCTGCCTGGCGGATCGCTCAAGACCAGTCTTATCAGCTGAACGACGGACTGTACACGCGCCCGATTTGACGTCCGGACGACTGAACGACGATTGTTTAAAAAAAATCCGATGTGTGTATGGGCCTCTAGCCTACTACTAGCTTAGGTAGGTTAGGGATTATAGTTAGTTGTGTACTAGTTTAGTTTAATTTGTACTGTTAGTCTGTGAGTTTATTAGCTTCAGTACTGTGTTAGTTACTATAAAGGCCAGCATCTGTTGTGATCTGTGACTGTCATCTGCCCGACCCTATTGCTTGCGTGCGTGTGTGACAGACTTTTATTGTCACACAAGTTAGTTATTGACTACTACACTACTACTAGGGGTTATAGTTAGTTGCTACCTACATACTAGTTTACTTAATTTGTAATGCTATAGTCTGTGATATTATTTAGTGTCGCAGGCTTCACTACTACTGTGTAATAGTTACTTCACAGGCCATTAGGCCAGGCCAGCATCTATTGTGATCTGTGACAGTCATCTGCCCGACCCTATTGATTGTCCATGTGTGACACAGGGGCAGACTGGCCAGAGGGGGAAGGGGGCAATTTCCCCCCAGGCCACCTTTTATTCAGTGATTTAGGGCTGGTCTGGTGTAATCAGGTTTGTTGTTGTGAGGCAATGTGAAACACTAGGCTAGCTGATAAAAGTGCAATTAGAGGGCAAGCACGCTGGTAAATGTACACAGCATGATGCAGAGCTTGCCTGGAGGGTCAGTGGGCAAACATCTGTCTGGTCTCTCCCCTATGTTATAATGACTGCATGTGTGGATAAGGCATTAAACAAGATGAAAAGTTTTTGACAGTCCCTAGACTCCAGGAGGGCTGCTTTCTGACTTGTGTGAGAGACTGGCTGTGACAGGAGTCATATTATAGGCAAGTAGCCTCTGTGTGATGTGAGACTGCAATACAGCTCTGCTCCATCTCAGGCTATTCTCAGTCTCTCTCCACTCCTCCTCTCTCTGGGTTAGTGCACGCCAAAATCACAATAGCAATTGCTAGCAATTTGCCAGTGTGATTTTGTGAAACGATTTTCAGAGCGATTTTTGAATGACTCGCTTCAAAAATTGCTACATGCAACGTGTTTGCGATTTTGAAAAAAATCACAACGCTGCTGTGAGAACACCGTCATAGGGTAACATTAGCCAAGCACTTTTCAAATTTCTGTCGATTTGAAAACCGCTTAGAAGCACTCTTGGTGTGCACCAGCCCTCTCTCATTCACCTTTGTTTCCCTCTTCCCCTAGTGCTGGCTGGCTGTGTCTTCTTCTTATACAGGAAAGCTAAATGAAAGTGCAATCCTGGTGAGGCAAATTATTGTTATTATTATTTAGTATTTATATAGCGCCGTCATCTTCCGCAGTGCTGTACAGAACATATTGTCTTGTCACTTAACTATCTTCTTCCTTCTCTTTCAGCTTGTCTCTCCTCACTGTTTCCCCCCTTCTCTGCATAAGGGCTCAGTCACACTGTGAGTGCTTTTCTGAGCGATTTTACTGTGATAACGATTTTACCATAATTTTAATGTAAGTCAATGGGAGCCCCTTTTAAAAGCTCTCAGAAAGTTCTGATGGCTAAAAAGTGCTCATAAAAGTGCTTATTGTGTGTCTGAGCCCTTAGTATTTGTACACTGCGGGTAAGTTGGGCGCCTGGAGCGCCGAATGACGGCTCTTCCTGGCAGTGTTAAATACTGTGTTGTACTTTGTTTTCTGGTTGAACTCGATGGACGTATGTCTTTTTTCAACCCATGTAACTATGTAATTCCCCCTCCGAGTCGTTGCAACTCAGAGGGAGGTGTAATTTGGGGTACGCCGATCACCTGAGCCCCGAATTACCCTTACGCTCCCCGCGCAGTTTATTATTGCTGCTATGAGGCTCCTGGTTTGGGTAACCGGTTCAGGGCTGTGGAGTCGGAGTAGGAGTCAGAGTCGAGGAGTCGGAGTCAGAGCAATTTTTTGGTACCCGGAGTCAGAGATTTTATAAACTGAGGAGTCGGAGTCGGGAGTCGGATGATTTTTGTACAAAATCCACAGCCCTGGGAAGTATTAGACTAAGGAGTCAGAGTCAAGGTGTCGGAATCGGAGCCATTTTAGGTACCTGGAGTCGGAGTCAGTGGTTTCATAAAGTGAGGAGTCAGAGTTGGAGTCGGAAGATTTTTGTACCGACTCCACAGTCCTGGCGCCGTGCACCAAAACCACCTACTTTGCCTTCTCTCTCCTCTCTCCAATCTTGTTATCAGAAACCATAATCTAAAGCTGGTCATGCATGCATCAATTGTTACAGACAGATTCTTTCACTATGATTGAATCATAATGGCTTTTCCACCTGTCAGTAATGAGTATGGATATGGCCTATAGGGTTTCATACTATAGTGAAGTGGGTCATGGGCAGGCAGTGATTCACTGCCACTGACCACCAATAAAAAGCAGTTAAAGGGAACCAGAGATGAAGAATAGTGGAAAATGAAAAAAAGATTTTATACATACCTGGGGCTTCCTCCAGCCCCATAAGCCTGGATCGCTCCCACGCCGCCGTCCTCTGCTTCCTCTATCCGCCGGTACCGGTACCGTCACTTCCGGCGGACGCGTCCAATTTTCCGCATGAACAGGGGCTCCCTCCTTATACATACTGCGTAGTATGAAGGCGCATGCGTAAGGATATGGAGAAAGCCCTGTTCATGCGGAAAATTGCCCACATCCGCCGGCACTGACGCACTGCGCTTGCCTCGACCCAGTACCGGCGGATAGAGGAAGCGGAGGACGGCGGCGTGGGAGCGATCCAGGCTTATGGGGCTGGAGAAAGCCCCAGGTATGTATAATTTTTTTTTTTTACCATAGTCTCTGGTTCTCTTTAAGCAAGGCATGGATGTTGGAGGGGGGAGTGAAAACAGTGATGGAAGAAGGGGTATCAAAACTTTGGAAATTAGCATTAACGAGGCAGGGATCATGGTGCCAGCAGGGAGGTCAGTAAGGATATGTCTGGTAATGGGGGAGTGGATATCCACGGTGGAAGAGGGGCATATTTGAGGGATTAGTAGAGATAAGTGTGGCGTAGGGGGAGAGATGAGCTTTGGGGAATTAAAGTGGCCATACATCTGTTGACTTGACAGCCGATTGACCAACAGTTTTGATATTATCGAATCGGATAAAACTTTTCGGTGGAAATTTGTTGAATGTATCAATCTGAGATGTTGGGAAATCTCGGGCCAATGTGGTTGTCAGATGCGATAGTCACGGCATGCGATAACCACGAATGTGCACCTGTTGCCTGTATTTCCGCATTGGCGCTCCACATGACTACTGGCATATACAACGTGGGGTGCGTGTGTGACGTCATTTGGGCTGGGGCTGCCATGATAACAGGCCTCTGGTTTGTGTTTCCCCCCAGGCCAAAAGGTCCCAGTCCTCCCCTGATGTGACAGACTTTTATTTGTCACACGAGTTAGTTATCGACTACTGTAGACTACACTACTTTTAGTAGTACTACTATTAAAAAAAAAAACCTTTAGTTCCTTTTGTCATTTCACACCAGTCACCACCAACCCAGACTCTTTATTAAAGTTTACATCCTTTCCCGCTATATATATATATATATATATATATATATATATATATATATATATTATTTTTTATTTTCGTTTTTGTTTTTCTTATTGTGTTTGTATATTATTGCACAATGACTGGCAGAGGTAGAGTGCGAGGCACCACCAGGAGAGGCAGCGCCATTGCTGCAGCCACTGACAGCACCAGCAGGTCTGTGACTGGTCCGCTGCCAGCCACTGACTGCAGAGTTGTGGAGGAGGAAGAATAGGTGCAGCAGCAGCATGTTGCGCCCATCTTTGAGACGGGTCGTCGCCCCCGGCCCATTGCGGAGAGTTAAGTGCAGGCTGTCGTGGAAATGATGGAGGAGCAGCAAGCCACCGTTTCCAGCCAGACCTCCAGCACCAGCAAGACAAGTGCCACAAGTGCCACCACCAGCACTCCGGTCCGCACCAGGCCTCCACCACCGCTTGAGGTCACGCCGACCCCAGCGACCAGCCTGCCTTCACTGAGCTCGCTCTTCACCCCTCGGACCGCGAGCGTTTTGAGGGATGTTGTGGAACAGTTTGAGGAGGAGATGATGGTGACATGCAAGGAGGATGAGGAGGTGTATGAGGTGGAGGAGTTTGTTGTTGGTGCACAACAACCAAAATTTCATGAGGAGGAGGAGAGGTCTGATGTAGGGGATGTTGGGGCAGAGGAGTTGGTTGAGGGCTTAGAGGAGATGTTTGGGGATGATGATGATGAGGTGGGGGACCGTCCCTATGTGCCACCACCACAGTTGGGTGAAGGCAGCTCGTCATCGGAGGAGGAGGCGTCTCTGGCACAGAGGCGCGGCAGCAGCATGGCGGCCAACACGGTGTGGAAGGTAGGAGCCACAGCCTGCTGCTTCAGCCGCTACCACCACCCGCACCAAAGCTTCTCCAAGCAAAGGGGAAAAAAAGCACAGCCCTCCAAAGGCAAAAAACCACCCCAGCCCTCAAGCTTGAAGGGCAAGTTGAAATCCCCAGTCTGGCGGTACTTCACTGTGTACATTGATGACAAGACCCGTGCCATTTGCCACAGTTGCGGTGCCAGCCTGAGCAGAGGTCGCAATCTGAACAAGTTGGGTACCTCGTGCCTGCAGACCCACTTGGAGACCAAACATTTTCAGAACTACAGTGAGTTTCTGAAGCTGAAGGACAGTGGTGCAGGCAGTGGTCAGAGCCAGACAGCCACTGCACAGACTTCAGCAGCATCAGGAGCAGCATCCCGCCCCCCTGCTCATCCAGCATCAGCAGCAGGAGCACAGAAACTCACTCAGTGGCCTCCTCTGCTCCCTCCACAGTTGCCTCCTCATCCTCCAGTGCAGGCAAACGCCGCCAGACCCTGCTCAGCGAGTCCTTTCCCGGCGTGACCAAGGTTCTGCCTCCCACCAACAGGCGCATCCAGGTGCTGAACGGGTTGCTTGCCCGGGCCATGTGCTCCCAGCTCCTGCCATACTCCTTTGTGCAGGAGGGGGGCGACATGAGAACGCTCCTACAGTATGGAATCCCGGAGTGTCAAATCCCAAGCCGCCACTACTTCTCCCGCATGGCGATCCCAGCACTGCACCGCTTTGCTATGGCGAACGTGGGCCGCTCGCTCGATCACGCCGTGAGTGAGCGAATCCATGTCACCATGGATTTATGGAGCAGCCGTTTTGGGACAGACCGCTACCTGTCCTTCACGGCCCACTGGGTCAGCCTGGTGTAATGCGCCAGCGGGGAAGCAGCAGATCCATCCTCCGGCGCATCAGCGGCACCAGTTGTCCACTATATGGTGCCACCACGCTGGGTCAGGGGAGAAGCAGCAGCTCCCGCCGCCAAGCGACCCCATCTCAACAGCAGCGTGAAGGTCCGCCATTGCCAAGCGCTGCTGGAGATGAGAAGCCTGGGGAAGAACAGTTTGATGGCATCCAACGTGCTCCGCTACCTGAGGGAGCAGGAGAAGACGTGGCTGACCCCCAGAGGCCTTAGAGTCGGATTGGTGGTGTCCGACAATACGGCCAACCTGCTGGCTGCCATCAACAGGGGACACTTGACCCACTTCCCTTGCTTGGCCCATGTCCTGAACCTGGTGGTGCAGAAGTTCCTGCACACCTACCAGGGGATGGACAATCTGTTGGAAGCGACTCGGAAAATTTGCGCAGTTTCCGATGCTTAGCTGCTGCCGCAGCAAACCTGGCCTACATGCAACAGCGCAAGGGCCTGCCATGACACCGCCTTGTCATTGATGTGCCAACTCACTGGAATTCCACCCTGGCGATGTTGGAGCAGCTGGTTGAGCAGAGGAGGGCTGTCAACCACCACATCGTTGAGGGCACTCTCGCTGGCACCACCAAACTCCAGCTCCTCTCCAACGCACAATGGGGCATATGCAGCAGGTCTGCTTTGTGTTGGCTCCCTTCCTGCAGGGAACCAACCTGGTCAGCGAGGAACGGGCATCCCTCTGCCAGTGTGTGCCCATTGTTTGTCTGCTGGACAGGGCCCTGGGTGATCTGCTGGATGTGGGAGAGGAGGCCCTGATCCAGCTGGAACAGCAGCCACCTGCACAGTCCACTTCTGCGCAGGATTTTGAGTTGTTGCAGGAGGAGGAGAAGTTGGAGGTCCTGGAAGTTGCTGTTGAGGGGGAACAGCGGAGCACTGCTGCAGTGATGCGAGGGTGGAGAGAGGAGGAAGAGGCTCAGGGGCCAGAGAAGGAGGACAGCGAACTGGAGGCCACTGACCCTGATGTCTCTGCTGGACGGACCACCCTGTTCCTCATGGCAGCGCACATACTGCGGTGCCTGCGCACAGACCCCAGGGTGAAGCAGATTCAAGGTCGGGAGGACGCCTGCATCAGCATGATCCTGGACACACGGCTGAAGGGGAAGGTGGGTCAGTTCCTGCCTGCTGGAGACACTGAGCAGCGAACAAGGGAGTTGCAGCAGATCCTTGTTCGGCGATTGGAGGAAGACTTCCCCCAGCCTTCCACCCCCTCTGTATCTGTCCAGCCAGCACAGCAGCCAGTGCCTGCAGCCAGCAGCAGCATCAGGCGCCCAGGAGACCTGCTGTCCTTGACAAAGGCACTCTACATGACGGTAGAGCAGCTGAGAGAGAAGGTGCGTGCACCTGATCCGAATGGTGGCTGACTACATGGGGTTCTTCAGTGGGCATGACACCGGCAAGCAGCCTGTGGACTCTTTGGAGTACTTGGTCGAGCGCTTGCAGATCTGGAGTGACCTGGTGCAGTACATCCTGGAAGTCCTGTCTTGCCCCCTTCCAGCGTGCTGTCCGAGAGGTGCTTCAGTGCGGCCGGAGGCGTGGTCACGGAGAAGCGCTCTCGTCTGTCCCCAGAGACCGTGGACAGACTCACATTTTTGAAGATCAACCAGGCCTGGATTGAAGGCAAGTTCCAGGCACCTGTTGTCGGCGAGAGGAGGACATGTGGTGCCTGGGAATTATTTTTTCACAACATCAACCTTCAGTCCCCTGCTAATTTGGTCTGGTTTTTCTGTAGGTGCTGTGGTACCACCGCTAGGTGCCATGGCCCGTTACATTGCCTGCTGCCACACGTCACTCCTCCTCCTCTTGCTGCTGCTGTATTTAACCTCCTCCTGTCTGTGTTCCCACCACCAGAGTCCACAGAATTATGCGCTGCTGCCATGCGCCACTAGCTATTACGGCACTACAATAGTTACATTTTGTTGTAGAAAAAAAAAATTCTGAGGTGTCTGGGTTGAAAACTGTGCTGTCCCAGTTGTGGATTGGACACAATGTGGGCTTCACGACTGCTGTCCGGAACCCTTTCTGTTGGTGTTTATTTACAGCTGTGGTACCAATGCTAGGTGCCATGGCCCGTTATATTGCCTGCTGCCACACATCACTCCTCCTCCTCCTGCTGCTGCTGCTGTATTTAACCTCCTCCTGTCTGTGTTCCCACCGCCAGGGTCCACAGAATTATGCGCTGCTGCCATGCGCCACTAGCTATTATGCCACTACAATAGCTACATTTTGTTGTAAAAAAATATATATTTCTGAGGTGTCTGGGTTGAAAACTGTACTGTCCCAGTTGTGTATTGGACACAATGTGGGCTTCACGACTGCTGTCCGGAACCTCCTGCTGTATGGTGTTTATTATTACAGCCGTAGTACCAACGCTAGGTGCCATGGCCCGTTACATTGCCTTCTGCCACACGTCACTTCTCCTCCTGCTGCTGTATTTAACCTCCTGCTGTCTGTGTTCCCACCTCCAGGGTCCGCAGAATTAGGCACTGCTGCCATGCGCCACAAGCTATTACACTACAAATTTAGCTATGCTGTTGAAGAAAATTTTTTACAACAGTTGAGTTCTGTAAGGAAAAAAACATTAAGTTGGGTACAAGAGGAAGAATATGAACACACACACACAAAAAAAAGATGGTGGTGAAGAAGAAGAACCAGGTGAAGAAAAAGACGAAGAACCAGGTGAAGAAGAAGAAGAACCAGGGGAAGAAGAAGAAGAAGAAACAGGTGAAGAAGAAGAAGAAGTAGAAGAACCAGGTGAAGAAGAAGAAGAACCAGGGGAAGAAGAAGAAGAAGAAGAAAAACTAGGGGAAGAAGAACCAGGGGAAGAAGAAGAACCATAGGAAGAAGAATCAGGGGAAGAAGAACCAGGTGAAGAAGAAGAAGAACCAGGTGAAGAAGAAGAAGAACCAGGTGAAGAAGGAGAAGAAGAACCAGGTGACGAAGAAGAACCAGGTGAAGAAGAAGAAGAACAAGAAGGAGGACCAAGTGAAGAGAAAGAAAAACCAGGTGAAGAAGAAGAAGAACCAGGTGAAAAATAAGAAGAACTAGGTGAAGAAGAAGAACCAGGTGAAGAAGAAGAATGAAAAGAACCAGGTAAAGAAGAACCAGATGATGATGATGAAGAAGAAGAAGAAGAAGAACAACCAGATGATGATGAAGAAGAAGAACCAGATGTTGATGATGAAGAAGAAGAACCAGGTGAAGAAGAAGATGAAAAACCAAGTGAGGATGAACCAGAAGAAGAAGAACCAGGTGAAGAAGAAGAAGAAGAACCAGGTGCCAGTGAAGAAGATGATGATGAAGATGATGGTGATGAAAGAAGATGGTAAAACAGAAAAAGAAGACGGTGAAGAAAAAGATGGAGAGAAGAAAAAGAAGAAGGTAAAGACGATGAAGAAGAATAAACAAGAAATGCAGAAAAAAAGTGTTCCATCAAATTTTTTTTTAATTACACCTATTTAATTGTGATTTCCCTTGAAAAAAAAAAATCACGACTATTACCCGAATTCCATTACCGATCACGACTTAAATTCGAATTGAATTCTATGGTCGTAATCACGGCCGAATCCGAATTTATGCGAATCCGAAGTATGCAGCACAGGGCATGGCTGCAGTGAAGAGATCAAGACACCAGACCAAGTACTGGAAGCAGTTCTCTGTTATGCTACTGTGCAGTATGGGGAGAGGTTGCTGGGGGTTACTTGGACTGGGGGAGGGGGGTTAGAGGGGTTACTGGACACAATATTGGGGATGAAAGAGGGGTACTATACTGGCCGCACTTGCTACAAGGGGGGTCAATTTGGTAATTTTGGGCATTTGGATCCAAAAGAAAACTGGGGTGCCACATAAACCACAATAGTAATTGCAGCTATAGAGGCACCCAGTGGACAATTTGGGCACAGGAAGTGCCGACTGTAGATGGAGAGACAAAAAGTGGTGGAAAATGCATTATAGATAATAGAAGAGAGGTAGGTAACCTGGTTAGTGTTAGGAGTAGGTAGGAATAAGTTAGATAGCATTAGGTTAGCATATTTATGGTTATACAGCAGTAGGTTAGCATTAGGAGTAGGTAAAGGGGTTGCCTAGTCTAGTACACACCATACAATTTTCTGTAAGATTTTCTGTTAGATTTACCTGCCAGATAGATAATTTCCAACATATTGGAAATTATCTATCTAACCATCTATCTGCCTAGCAATTAAGCATTGTTCTACTCAGCAGGAGATAACCAGAAGACAATGCACCAGAGATAATGACCAGTCTCTACCAGTACTTTACAGAAAATAATCTAATTACAGAAAATCTAACAGAAAAATCTAACCTAAATCTATCCTAGAAACTGCATGGTCATATCTAGCTTGCTTTGAAAACACATGTGAGCATAGCATAGATCATATTCCAGCAGCTTATTTCTTCTCAGCATTGTGTCACACTGAACTTCCCTCAGTCAATCAGTAAGGAGCAGGAATGTGGGAGAGGAGATGAAAGATTCCTTCTTGTGGGCAATGTACCAAATAGAGCCGGGCTGACTGAGAAAAGAATTATTACAGCAGAAACATTTAGGATTAGATTGGAATGCTTGCAATGCAGGGTAAGGTTGTAGACTGCATAATAAACACAGAGCAGTGGGTAAATGGAATTTGATTTTATGGCAGACAATCCCTCTTTAAAGAGGAACGTCAGCCTAAACAAACATACTGTCATTAAGTTACATTAGTTATGTTAATTAAAATAGATAGGTAATATAATCTCTTACCTGTCCTGTTTTAAAAGAACAGGCAAATGTTTGATTTCATGAGGGCAGCCATCTTTTTGGTTGAAAGGAGGTGACAGGATGCATGAGACACAGTTCCAACTGTCCTGTGTGCTGATCACGCCTCCCAGTTGCTAGGCAACGTGAATAACAAGATAGGAAATCCCATCATGCTTTGCACAGCATCAAGTTAAAAAAAACCCGGGCAGATTTCTTTGGTGGGGTGGAGCTTAGCTTTTGTGAATCTAAAAATAAGGTTTATGTAAGAAAAACAAAGTTATGAATGATGCCGTGAAACTGTTAAAGAAACACCAAGCCTTTTCAGTGCTGCTGAGTAGATTTTTAGTCTGGAGGTTCACTTTAAAGAAAAAAAAATTTAAATGGAAGCAGGAGATAATAGGAAGCAGTAACATCATCACTGGAAGCAATACTACCTCTAATTTATAAATGACAACAAAGTGGAATTGTTGTGGTGCTGATTTCAAAGAGCAACACTGGCTGGCATTTCAACGCCAGCCAGGTGAATGTTGACTTCCTAAATGAATGCAGGCCTAATGGAGCAATTTATTGCATATGTATTACAATTTCTGTTATTCTTTAGAGTAGAACAGGAAAAGTTATTGATTTACCTGATCCTTCCCTGAGTAAAGCTCTCTTGTTGTTGTTTTTTTTAACACGGTAATGCACATACCACCTGCCTTCTTTTTGTATATAAGGAAGCAGATTAGATGGTTACAGTGAATTAAGACCGTTCTTGTTAAAATGTAATTAGTAACTGTTAGGCCCTGTACGGTGCCAGGAGAGATCGCTTTTAGTTCCAATAAAACATTCAGCTGAAGACAGGGTGCCTCAGTGTAAAAGATGTAGCTGTGCCAGCTGCCCACGCTGACTCCTTTCTTACTGCCAGCCCAATGGGCAGCTATCAGCGCCTGTTGATGGATGGCCAGCTGGACACATGACAGGAGTATATATGATCATAACGAAGAAAACACGAGCATCAGGGAGGTTTGGCTGTGCACAGGACAGTAGATGCGAATGCAGCTTACATTTCTGCTGTGTAGTGTACTTAGTGACTCTATATGCAGTCCTGACAAAATGGCGGGGCAAAGGGAATTTACTGATCCACAACTTGTTCTCCATAAGTGATCAGGCTGGGCATTCCAGAGAAACCTGGAGCCATGTGCTTGGATTTAGTCACGTGAGGCAGTGTGAGGGTGTGGCATCCAGTCACTCAGGATGCAGTCTCCCAAGAGTGTTGCCAGATTGCAAGACTGCATGCATTTTCCAATCACAGACATTTAGCAAACATCTGCATCTTGGTTGACTGGGTGTTCTACTCTGACAAGACAAATTACAAAAGCAGTGCTACTGCTGTGATACACATGCACTAAGAAGCTAATTGTTATCTGACATCTGATGTTATCTGAGGCAAAGAATAGTTTGTGTAGTAGGAGTACCTGCATCCTGCCAATTACAATAGAAATGTATACTTTCTTGCACAGCAATGGTATGGTAACACCCTACACTGTGTCAGCACAAATAAGATAACAATTAATAATTTGTTCTAGACAGGGCAGTATAGAACCACTGCATGGCAGAGGTAATGATACACCATAGATTCTAATGAGTTATCTAGCAGATCTGTACTGCAGTTAATGCATCATTTGGAATTACCAGCTAACATGAGACATTTTTATCACCCATTAATGTGTGGAAAAGCAATACAATCACCCAGTGGCAGCTCCAGCTTCAAATTTTGGGGGGGTCAAAGAGGGGGCACGATGGCTGGCTGGTGGGCCCATTTGGGTGATCAAAATTAATGTTTGCATGGCGAGCTTTAGATATTTTTTGCCTAACTCAGATGATAAAATTAAAGCTAACTAGTTCAGCAATAATAGGAACCAAATGTAAACATCACAAACAGAACTCAGAGGCTTTTGATCAGAGCAGATTGTCCAAATGATGGTGCTATTATTGAAGAAAAGTTACCCACAGATTTACGTTGATAGTTTGCGGGCATGCTTTAATCCTTACTTACTAGCAAGTTGCTCCTGTGAGGACAGATCCAAACATGCTGAAACCAGCGCAGGAGATTTGGGCGCAGCCGGCGCCACCATAGGCCGTAATAGGAATTACGGATATAGCAGGCACAGGGAGTAACTTCAGCGCTGTCAGAAGACGGAGCTGAAGTTGCTTTTAAAACATAATAATTCGGCTTCCAGCAATTGCTTGAAGCCGAATTATTTCATTCCCCCACTATCCATGGCGGCCTGGAGGGGGAATAGTATTTAATACGGCCTGGACTTGTGCGGCAGCAATCCTGCACCCAACTCTCCAGTGCCGTTATCTCTCATACGCGGACAGATCACAGACAAATCATCCCAGCCTGTGTCTCACATCTCTACTCTACAAGGAAGGGGAGGGGAAAGAGGCAAAAGGGAGAGAAACACTGTGTCATTCCTTATCTTAGTAGCTAAGCATTGCTGGAAACTAGAGCTTGTATTTTACAGACAGGAAGTTTTGAATCAGGACTACTATCCTGATTCAAAACTTCTTGTCTGTAAAATACAAGCTCTAGTTTATTAGCTAATTTAAAAGAAAAACAGTAAGCTTTTAGCTTGTAAACCTCCTTCAGACTCTATTCCTGCTCACTTACAATGTTAAAACATAGGAATGTGTTTTCCTACTTTTTATTACTCATACAGTTATCATATTTGCTTTTGTGCATACGTAATATTGTCTGTTTACAAATTACAAGTTTCCAAAGTGTAGTTTACCTTGCCCTGAAACCTGCCTTTGCATTTTATTCGAACTGCTTTTTATTATATATTAACATCTTCTAATTAGCTGTTCTGAGCTGCTTGTGTGCTTGAAGCACAGAGACAGAGAGCTCCTTTTCACTTGTTACATTGTGTTTACACACATGTATCAACATTGGAATGCAAACAAAGATAATAAGCTGAATAGCAGGACAAAGTTTAACCATTTCAGTGATGTTCTGCTAAAAAACAATTCTGGAATAGTAGCTTTCAAGCTGTGAGGGATCTTTTAGAGCAAAGTGGAAATGCTGACTTTCAGACCACTTTAATTACAAGGGATCTTGAAAGGATTGTGAGGTATTTAAGGCAAATAGATAAGACCCTTGGTTTACTTAATGGCTACATAGCTTCAGACTGACATGAAGAATGGTTTACAGACCCTATCCTGTTTATGCTGCTGGAACCTGGAAACAGTCAACTGTATGTTACTGAGCTCGGGGGCCACTCAAGGAGGCACAGTGATTCCTGGGGGGGCGGGGCACAGTGCCCCAGCATGCCTCAGTGTAGCGCCACCCATGAGTCCACCTGAAAGGAGATGATGTTACCTTCAAAGTTGAAGACCCCATATATACATATTCGTGAGGTGGATTTTAATGTGAGTGTTCCTGTTGCTATGAACAAACTGATAGCATTTGCATTTAGTGTGAGGACCAGTAAGAGTCCATAGCTGTTCATTCATCATCACAGCTTGTGTAAAAACCTGTGACCTTCTCAAGCGTACACTTGCTTTATGAGTTGGTGAGCTCCCGAGCACTACACGATGTGGGCAAACATCGACCCCCTCTCCCTCACCTGGGTCCCCCGATCTGCGCTCCCCCTCCAGCACAGCAGCGTAGTATCAGGCAGCTGGTGGGGATGACTCACCTCTTCCGCATTCCAGCATGTATTCCACTCTCGTCACTACCTGCAATGCCACCCACTGTGCTGTAAGTGGACGGCATTGCAGGAAGTGACAAGAGTGTAACACACGCTGGAACACGGAAGAGGTGAGTCACTCCGCCCAATGCCTGATCATACTACGCTGCTGCGCTTAATAGCTGTAGGGGGTGCGTAGATCGGGGGGAACAGGTGAGGGAGGCGGGGTCCGACCCCCCTCCCCGTCACTGTGCCTTGTGCCCCCCTTCCTGCCTGCTACCCCCTCCAGGCTACCTTTTACACTGGGGGGTGGGGGGGGGGGCGGCTTCTCACAAGTTTGCCTCTGGCAGCAGAAAGTCTAGAAACAGCCCTGTACATATGAACCCCATACTCATTTCACCTAGTAAGGAGACAGACATCTAAGAATGCCCTTAATAATGATTCCTCCAGGAGCCACTTGTATGGGAATGAGCCTCTTGTCCTTGACATGGACAAAGGCTTTGAAGGAGGGAGGCAGGCTTTTCTGCCCCTCTGTTTCAGAGCCACCCATATCATGAATGATGCAGACTGGTGTAGCTCAGGTTGCAGAGCCCCATGTGGTCTGAGCTCCAGATGTTGGCTATAGCAGATTGCATGTGGGAGAAAGGTACAATTAGAGAGGGGGCATGTCAGTTAAATCTATATTCTCAGGGATCCTCATATAGTCCTATTGCAGCTGTACTGCAATCCCTGGCAAAAGAATTGCAATGTGTCTGGGGAGCAGATTCATTTATTTTGTTGGGGTTATGTGTAAAGCTGTGATACTGATAAGTAAGCATATTTTAGCTATCATTAAACTGCATTTAAAAAAAATCCTATAATATTGTTTTTTTATAACTCTTTCATTGGCAGGAAAGGAATAACAAGACAGATGTGCAAATTGACACATAGACCGCTTTGATTTGTTCCCACTATTCTCCCTACCATGCCTAGCAAATTTGGTGAAGAAAGCATTTATGGGGATTTGCTATTAACCTCAGAAGTTGGCACCATTGATTTTAATATAAAATGCAAAATGTTGTCTAAAATAAGCTGGCAATTTTGTGAGAAGTTTCACTAAGCAAGATCATCCCAATTCGCTGCGAGATGAAGCTTGAGATTCTGCCTGCTCATCCTTATTCGTGTTTTAAACTATAAAAACTTTAAAAAGCACTTAGATTTGTTAAATAGCTAATATCAGGTCAGAACAGGATCTTTCTACACTCCCTAAGGACTCTTACCCACTTACTAGGGCCGTAACAATAGACCCTGCAAAGGGTGCAGCCGCAGGGGGGCCCAGAAGCCATAGGGGGCCCTGTGGGGCAGAAGTATCTTTTCCCTGTCCCGAGAGACTAAGAGCACGAAGAGAAAAAAATTTCTGATCTCTGCATAATTGTTCTAATGACTGCGTCTGCTCAGCCACTGATAAGGAATCCTACAAAGTTTTGCAGACAAAGATTTGTAGACTGTCCCTATTCAGTGTGCAGCAGGTTCTTGTGTTCAGTGCTTGTTTTCCCGATGTAAGTGCCCTTGAATATTTGAATTGCCCTAATTAAGGTTACATTTTAATAATTCTATAGGGCTTTAGTCCCCATCATGGGATACATTTTGTGCTTGTCCTCCCCCTCCCAGCTCCTGCTGTTATTTCTGCTCTTTAAATGTGTTTAGTAATGCTAACAGGGCATTTACTAACAAGTAGTACAGCAATTCTCCTGAGACCTATGATATGCATTCCCACCCCTCCCTCCATTCTATTTCCATTTTCTTACCTAAACAATTTAACCAAATGCCTTCTGTGGCCATCCTATCTTCTTTCTCGCATCTCTGTTCTTTACCTTCAACTGTAATATAATTTTAATTTCATGGTTTTTAAAGCCATAGCTCAGAGTAATGTTTTTTTTATGCAAATTGCATGGAGTCGTATCATAGTTTGCATAGCACAAACTTTTATGCATTGAATATAAACATTTTTGCCATTTTGTTTTTTTACCTGGGTGGCTAGGCTTCCAAAGCTGTCCTTCAGAGCCAAAGATGAATGCTGCTTGGCTAAGTGTACAATATTCTGTCTGCTGTCTGACTCCTCTCCATATCCCCTCATCTTACATGTGAGGTAATCAACCTCCTTACTCTGTAAGGGTTCAGCCACACTATAAACGCTTTTCTGAGCGCTTGTATTGATTAGTGCTTTTTAAAAATCGCTCCCATTCACTTTCATTAAAATCGGTGTAAAAATCTCCGCAATTTTTTTCGTGAAAGTGATTGCTGCGATTTTTACCATGATTTTAATGAAAGTGAATGTTAGCGATATTTAAAAAGCACTCAGAGAGTACTAATCAATCACAAAGCACTCAGAAAAGTGCTTATAGTGTGGCTGAGCCCTAACTGAGAGTTAACTCTTTGTGGCCAGCACTGCAGCTGTGTCCTAATATTCTTATCGTTCTTCCTGCTCAGTGTGTAATAAAGCTTTTAACCCTTCATATTCCCTCCCCAGTTAAAAAGAGTTCACCTCTTAGCAAAGGGAGGCGGTGGGTAGGATCAGGTGATCTGCTCTGTGTTTGGTAAGCCTGTTTTTTGCAGTGATCCCTAGGTCACATGACTAACTTTTACAAAGGGAATTCTCTAACATGGAAAATGTGTAAGCAATAGCATAATATGCCCTAAATACTGAAATCATCTGTGGCTTCGTGTTTCAGGAATACAGAAGGAATGGTAATACAAACAATACAGTCATACAACAACATTTTCTGTAGAAGAGTACAGAAAAAGGGAATAAACATAGACCAATACTATGCTACTATATGAGTTTACAGTGTAGCTTTAGACTGTATAGTAACATAGTATTATTGGTCTAAAGGTATAAAGTGATGCAACATTGGCTAAAGAGAGCTGGTAAGTTGTACATAACCTGGAAGTGGAACCTGGGCTGGGCAGAGGAGACTGAGACAAAGCGGGGATATTAACTGGTTAACATGTCCTAGCAGTGGCTGGTTAAGGGCTCTGCCTCTGACACAGGAGACCTGGGTTCAAATCTCGGCTCTGCCTGTTCAGTAAGCCAGCACCAATTTACTGCTACTGCCTACTGAGTGCCAGGGGCGTCACTAGCCCTATTTTGGGGGGCACGTGCCCCCAATCTGTCCTGGGGTGCCCCGGATCTCTTTCCCAGGGGTGCCCAGCACTGCCCGCTGCCCCCTCCTGGCCGCCGCTGCCCCCCCCCCCCCCCCCCGGCTGTCCCCGCGGCCTCAGCGTCAGACCTCAATCAGCGGGCGACCAGATAGAGCGGGCGCTAGGACCTAGCGTACACCGCTGATATGAGTGTCACTCACTTCAGCATATACAGCATGGTGCGTCCGGCGCCCGCTCTATCTGGTCTATCTGGTCGGGTCGCCTGCTGATCGAGGTCTGCTGGCTGCGAGGTGAGGGGGGTCCCTGTCACTCACTACCTAACGGGGGGGCACCTGTCACTCACTATCTAATGGGGGTCCCTGTCACTAACGGGGGGGTCCCTGTCACTCACTATCTAACGGGGGTCCCTGTCACTCACTATCTAAAGGGAGTCCCTGTCACTCACTATCTAAAGGGGGTCCCTGTCACTCACTATCTAACGGGGGTCCCTTTCACTCACTATCTAACAGGGGTCCCTTTCACTCACTATCTAACGGGGGTCCCTGTCACTCACTATCTAACAGGGGTTCCTGTCACTCACTATCTAACGGGAGTCCCTGTCACTCACTATCTAACGGGGGTTCCTGTCACTCACTAACGGGGGTCCATGTCACTCACTATCTAACGGGGGTCCCTGTCACTCACTATCTAACGGGAGTCCCTGTCACTCACTATCTAACGGGGGTCCCTCTCACTCACTAACGGGGGTCCCTGTCACTCACTAACGGGGTCCCTGCCACTCACTATCTAACTGGGGTCCCTGTCACTTACTATCTAACTGGGGTCCCTGTCACTCACTATCTAACTGGGGTCCCTGTCACTCACTACCTAACCTGGGGGGCTACCATATTAAGGGGGCATTCTGCCTATTTATTTGAAATGCTATCTATTTATGTGCCTCATGACCGCTGAATTTGTCTTGTTGTGAGCCTTATGATTTGTTGGGGGCCTCGAGATTGCTGAATTTGTCTTGTTGGGGGCTTCATGATTTGTTGGAGGCCTCATGATTGCTGAATTTGTCTTGTTGGGGGCCTCATGATTTGTTGGGGGCCTCACGATTGCTGAATTTGTCATGTCGGGGGCCTCATGATTGCTGAATTTGTCATGTCGGGGGCCTCACAATTGCTGAATTTGTCTTGTTGGGGGCCTCATGATTGCTAAATTTGTCTTGTTGGGGTCACATGATTGCTAACTGTGAGACTATGGGAAAAGCTGAATCATTATCATATGAGACAATAGCATTAAACCTACTTTTTTAGCTTTTTAAAACAGAAAATAAAACTGGGAGGTTCTAAAAAATTGAATACATTTTTCAGGAGTAGGATGGATATAATTGTTTATCTTCACAGTTTATTTTCAACTTGGATTTTCCATAATGTTAATGTATGAGTTAAAACGTTTGTACAGTATTTAGTTTAAATTGCTGTTGCCACTTTGCGATAGATAAGTGACTTTTGGGTTGCAGTTTGGGCACTCGGCCTCCAAAAGGTTCGCGACCACTGTCCTAATCTATTGTCCTACCATTGCTAGGTTCATGTAAATTTGTCTCCACCCATTACCACACCTACATTCTGGTCCATGGCCCATCCATTCTTCGGTGCGGCGCGATAAGCGCGCCGCACAACTTGGTCCTCATATTTTTCGGCACGCTAGCTGCAGTGTGCTGAATTCTGCTGCCTACAGTATGTACAGTATACGCTGTTCTCTAGTGCCTGCACTGTGTGCTGATCTACCTCCAGTGTGTACAGTGTATGGTGTTACTCTGTGCCTTTACTGATTGTAAACCAGCTCAACAATCAGTATTGTATGCTGATCCCTGCTACTTTCAGTATGTACAGTATTAGCTGTAAAGCCTGGTACACACATACAATTTTGATTAGCCAAGTTTAGCTCTGTTCATCAAATTCATTGTCTGTTGGCCTACTTACTGCATGGGGGTGGTAAAATTGGTCAGTGATTGACCAATCAAAATTGTATGTGCGTATACATCTTTGATCTATGCCTATACTGATTGTAAATTATCTAAATAAAGGACAGGGGGCTCCATCCAATATTTCGATGGGCAGGCCCGTTATCTGTAGCTTACACCGCTGCTAAGTTCATGTACATTTGGCCCCACCCATGGCCACGCCCACTCACCTCATGGCCACGAGCGCCGCATATACCTCCCCACCTAGTGCCCACAGGTACCCCTGATCTCCAAAAACCCTAGAAACGCCCCTGCTGAGTGCGCTATAGTGGCTGCCTCGCAAGCGTTTTGAGTGTTACAGGAGAAAGGCGCAATACAAATACTGCAATTAATTATTATTATTAGAACAATGCCGAAACCAGGAAAAAGGCAAGAAATCGCACTGGAAATGTTAGAATTTGGATTTATGCTTATTGCACTGCAAGAAATAAGGTGGCAGAGAACTGGAAGAATAGACAAACCTGAGTTCACCTTGTTTAACAGCGGACCTGCAAAACTGGAAGGTCAGTTTGGGACGGGCTTAATATTTAAAATAAACTTGAGGAAAAGTGTGATGGAATTTGAGCCCATCAATAAAAGAATACGCTTGAAAGGGAGATTTTGATACCTGTCTGTATTATCTGCGCATGGCCCAACTGAACATAAAGAAGAGACGGAGAAAGATGTGTTCTATGAAGAACTGGGACAAGTCTGTAAAATACCAAAATATGATTTCAAAATCATAATGGGCAACTTTAATGCCAAGATTGAGTGGGAGGATGAGGTACACGAAATAGCTGGTAGATACATACATCAGGAACCTAGCGAGAGTGGTGAATTATTGAGCCACTTCGCCAGTAAGAATCATTAAATTATTAAGAGTACATGTTTCCCTCACAAAAGAATACATCTTGGAACCTGGAAAATGCCAGAAACTGGAGTTTTAAGCTAGAAAGATCATGTACTGGTAAATACCGATACTCATCGTCTATTATAGATATTAGGTGCTGCAGAGAACCCAATTGTGCCAAGAACCGAAGGAAAAAAAGAGAAAGAACTGGGATATAGAGCAGATAAAAAAGAAGAAAGAAGAATGGAATGCAGCAAAGTAATACAAACTAAACCCGAAGCTGCAGAAAGGCAAGAAGATATAAAGAAAGAGTGGAAGAGAATAAAAACAACAATTAAGGAATGCGTAGAGAAAATAATAAGGGTAAGATATATGAGAAAGAAAAGAAACAAATGGTTTGATGAGGACTTTAAAACAGCAACGGAAAAAAAGAATAAAGCAAATTAAAGAATGTTTCAGAGAGAAACAAGAGGGACCTATGACAAGTACCAATAACTCAGGAGAATCGGGGAAAAAAAATACAGTATGTAAACGAAAGACGAAACAAATCCTCAAAAGTAAAATGGAAGAAATAGAGAAACTAAACAAAATCAAAATTAAACAAGGAAATTTTACAAGCCTTTAGAGAGAATAACAAAACGATACCAAACAAGATTAAAGGGATATAAAAACAAACTAGGAAGAGTATTAAGAGGAGAACAAGATCTATTAAATAGATGGACTGAACATTTCAAATAATTCCTTGCAGAAAGAAATCAATCAACAAGATGTAAGAGCAAGACCAGGGGAAACAGTAGAAATGCACGAAGAGCTAGTAGATAAAACAGACAAGATATGCCATTATTGTTTACTGTAAAATTGCACTACATAATGTTATTCAGAAAATCAACCAAAACTTAATGATATTTAATAATCCAGTCAAAGTTGTGCTTAAAGGGAACCAGAGACGAAGCACCCTCATGTATTTTACCATATATATCAGTGGGAACATTAGAGAAAACACCTACCCTGCTCTCTGTTTCATTCTTCACTGCTCAGCCTGCCTGTTATCAGCCCTGATAAAATCCCTGACTGAGCATTCAGTCTGGCTTTGCTCAGGAATCATTATAGCGGAGTCTGTCTTCTCTGATGTCTTTTCAAGTCCAAGCCTGTCCCCTTGTGGCTCTGCTATAATGACTCAGCTATAATGATTCCTGAGCAAAGCCAGACTAAATGCTCAGTCAGGGATTTTATCAGGGCTGTTAAGAAGCAGGCTGAGCAGTGAAGAATGAAACAGAGAGCAGGGTAGGTGTTTTCTCTAATGTTCCCACTGATATACAATATATGGTAAAATACATGAGGATGCTTCATCTCTGGTTCACTTTAAGCAGATGATGTAGTGATCCTGACAAGAAATTAAATAGCATTAAAGAAAATATACGGTACAATGTAACAACTAGCACAGGAGTTGGGCTTGATAGTCAATGAGCAAAAAAAACAAGTATACAAGTTTGCCTTATTCTCGATGTAAATAAGGTCCACAAATCTGGTAGTAGGTGAAAGAACATTTAAGCGGATCTTCAAATGTACCTACTTAGGAATACTGCTAAACATAGAAGTGAATCTATTAGAGAGCGCATACAAGCAGGCAATTGAGCTTACTACGTCAACATGAACACATTCAAAAATAAGCTGACAGCAAGAAATATCAAAATTTACAAGACATTAGTGTGACCAGTGGTGTAATTTGGAGCAGAAACCTTTACTCTAACAAAAAGTGATGAGCAAGATTTAATAATATTCGAAAGACAGATACTAAGAAGAATTACTGGACCAAGGCAAGAAAGTGATATCTGGAGCAATACACTATAACCATGAACTAGAAGAAATAATAAAGGGACAAAATATTAGGCATATAAAAGCAGAGCATAGGTGGCTGGGACATGAGGGGAGAATGGAGGAAGGAAGGAAATATGCCTAAAAAATATGAAAGAAAGGCTGTATTCCACAAGAAGAAGAGGAAGACCACGTGCAAGATGGATGGAGGACATAAAAGCAGACCTAGCCAAGATGGGGGTAAGAGAATCACACAAAAAGGAGCGAGAGAGAGAGAGAGAGAGAGAGAGAGAAGGATGGAGGCAAACTGTGGAAGAGGCCAAAACCCACCCAGGGCTGTGGCATCAGAAGAAGAAGGTTAGGTTATAGGTTTTTATGAAGAGTTTTTAAGGTTGAGTTTGAAAATGAATGAGAAGAATGATGAAAGCCAAATTGATAGTGGATGGTGGTGTCAGAGTAGAGACTTCCAAGTAATTCTGAATGTGGATGCAGGATGATGTGGACATAATGAATGGGAGAAGCTGTTGTGGATGTAGATGTGGGATGAGGTGGAAATAATGAATGGGAGAAGCTGTTGGTTTAAATCTAAGGAAGTGGGACATGAAGGAAGAGATGGCATGAGGGTAGCCAGGGGCATGCTAAAGAAGTGAGGGTGGGTGCACAAGAGATAGATTTGTGTCAGGAAACACTCTGAGCCAATAGAGCTATACAAACTATACAGAAACTATACAGGAAACACTCTGAGCCGACAGAGCAGGCTAAAGTTGTGTCCAATGGCTGAACCTTGGGGTTCTTCCACAGCGAGGGTGGCAAGACTCTGGAATCTGGATACTTACAGGGGACAGAATATAAATGAAGAGAAATACACAGTGACAATCACTGCACACTATATAGCAGCACGCCACAGACTGAGAGGAGCATAAATGAACTGTAAACCCCCCCCCAAAAAAATGTGCATGAACTGCTAACTTACTGCACCCCACCCCATGTCTCCCATTCCCCCTGCTTAAGCAATGCCTGTATTGAAGCTTGGTCATGCCAATAAAGCTATCTTTGATTTGATTTAAATTAATTTGGGATGATCTTATCTACAGCATTGATTGTTGAAGACAAATCAAGAAAAAGTAGTATGGATTAGTGGATGAACTACACACAAACGTATACACACATAATTTGTTATTATTAATACATACATTATAGTTACATAATTTTTCTACAAACTACAAAACACAAACACAGAGGTGATAAGATAGGTGTTACAGTCACAACTACGAAGCATGTTTATAAAAACATACAGCAATTAAAGAAACAATCTATACTGTAACCATCTCCATGTGCGCACCTCGCAGACCCCAATGGCCAAGTCAGCTTCCTGTTGGTCATCATATTCATTTTAACAACCTGCATAATTTCCCTATCCTCAAATGAGACTCGTGCTTCTATTTCCATCCCTATATGAAAGGCCTCTGTACATCCCTGAAAAATTTTCCACATACTGTAATCACCTCCTTTAACACTTTTTCTACAAGATTTTCAATTCCTCAGTTTTACTTGTTTTACTAGCATCATACTCTATGAGTTGGAAGGATTGGGGGGCGGGGGGACTTCATGTTAATGCTGCTGTACAAACAGTCACTGGCACTCTGCAGTCATGTGTCTCATGTTCAAAGTGGCCTGCTTGTCAAAAATGCCTGCTTTGCAAATAGCATTCACAACAAATTTATAATTGGATGCATTCAGTAATTTGTAAGATTTATAAAACATTATTTTTCAAAGATCTGGAGAAATTATTGTGCATATATTCAAATTATAATATTGGATTTGGAGTTAACATACTTTATAAACTGTTGAAAAGCTTTCATTGTCTATGCACTGTTCATAGGCGGTAATGAATGTGTTTCCATTCACAGCCTCTAGAGGGAACTTGCCTCTCACATCCAATCCTCATACACTGGAGTTTCTCATCATTATTTTAGCATGTAGCCCTTTATGGTGTTTTCCATGTACTGTATTACTGTGTGCTGACAGCACAAATAAACATGAACAATTGCATAATGTGCAAATAGTGTAACTTGCATTATACATACTGCGTTTTGAAATTGAACAAAAAATAATAGTTCATGTATAACATGAGAAATGTATGGAAAGTATTCATACATAAATGTGGGGCAGCCGCACAATTCTAACATTTACGCACTATGGGGTGTATTTACTATGTTTGCAGTGTTCAGAGAGCATATATTATACAAATCTCTCACAGCAGGTGCGTGTTTACTACTGCAATTGCACAGCAGCTCCTTCACTCACCTTTTAGAAATTTGTAGTCGATAATGGTTGCTAACTATTGCCACCTAATAGCAGAGAGTTATTAAAGGAATGCAGTCCAGGTTCCCTGGATCACAGAGGCTCTCCACACTTAGTAAATAAAGGACAATAGCTTCTGCTATTGAACATGAAAATCTAAATGCACAGAGTTAGGGTACACTAATGTTCATGCAAGCTTGTATTGCAAAGCCTCTCTTATGCTAGGCGTACACGGTACGTTTCGTACCGTGTAATTGAGCCGCTGATGGCTCGATTGATAATTTCTGACTTGTCCGATGACCCGCCGGATTTTCCGTGCTCGATACCGGCGGGCAGGACAAAAGAAATAACGAACTAAAGATAAGGAAGTGCCCGCGGGGACGAGCGGGAATCGATGTGGGCGCCTGCGGGGACATGCCGGAATCGAGCCAGCGGCTCGATTACACAGGTGAAAACGTACCGTGTATGCCCGGCATTAAGGTGCCCGTACACTCGTCAGATTGGCAGCAGATAGTTAAAAAATGCATCTGATGATCTATCTGATGCGTTTTTAGAACATTTTTTACCAGGATAGAATTCCAATAGATTTCAGTTTGAAATCTATTGGAATTCTATCTGATGGCATTTTTTTGCCATCAGATTTCCATTAAGGCCAATGCAAACTTTAAGCAATCTCATCAGATCGACCTAAATTTTCCATCCTGCCAGCTCGATGGAAATCCATCGAAATCGATCGAAATTGGGCATCGAGATCGGGATCCATCGGGATCGATCGGTTGGTCAGAAAATCGGCTGAGTGTATGGGCCCCTTTATGCTTGGAATACACCATGCAATTTTCTGTTAGATTAACCTGCCAGATAGGTAAATTCTAACATGTTGGAAAGTATCTAACCATCTATCTGCCTAGCAATTAGGCATTGTTCTTCTCAGCAGGAGATAACCAGAAGACAATGCACCAGAGATAATAACCAGTCTCTACAGAAAATAATCTAATTATGCATTCAAACAGAAAATCTAATGCTGGGAATACATGGTTCGTTTCTGCCGTGTGTTTTTGCTTTCGATCATTTTTGCTGCTCGATTTCGCTCTCGATTCAGCTCTCGATTCTTATCTTCCTCTCGTTTTTCTTATCTTTTTCCATTCACTTATATCAGAAATCGAGCGGCAACACAATTGAAAGGGAGACCGGAAATTATTTATCGAACCATTTCATCAGCTACAAAACGAACCGTGTATTCCCAGCATAACAGAAGAATCTAACAGAAAATTGTATGGTGTATTCCCAACATAAATGTATCTTTCATTTACAATAATTGTGAGCATTTACAAAAAAATGTACTGTCCAACTCTGTGTGTGTTTTGCCCTTTGTTTATGCATATAAACTGTATGTATATATATATATATATATATATATATATATATATATATATATATATATACATACACACACATACATACATATAGTATGTAGTACACCATTTCTATGGTTCATTTGAGCTAGGTATACACGGTATACACTGTATATCATATACAATACTTCATAGAACAACTATTGCACTACACAAAAGGTACTCCAACACACATCAGAAATTTGTGTGTTCTGCTCTTGTTTACTTTTTTATGCATATTGCATATATTCTTTATTCATTTTTTTCTTAGCTCTGCTTCTAACTTAATATATTTATGTGGCACATTAGGCAAAGCACTTGCATGACTTGTGTAGACTTTCATAAACTATCAAGGTTGTAATGTAAATCTTATCTTGGGAAATTCAGTTTGGCTATCTGTGGTGGAAAATTGGAAAATGCTATCACAACTTTTAACAACAAAAAATAGACCTGTTTACTGGCTTGCCCCCTACCCTATGTGTCCTGCCTCAGCACCACTGCAGATACTAATGTTTGATGCGGACAGCAAATGGGAGTTTTTGTGGCTGAGCAGGATGGGGCCTGGACCTGGTATGGACATCCATCAGATTCATTAGCAGAGTCCCATTTGTTGCAGCTGGGAATGCTGCTGAAGTGGTAAGGTTGCATAGTATGCAGATGTAGCATCAGCTTGATTTACAGCAGTACACTACAAGATCCTTTTATATCAAGTACATCTTAACTAATTTATCAGATTTTTATTTAAAACATTGTTTTGTTTAACCTTTTAAAAGTTCTCAAAACAGCAATAAACACAACTACATAATAAAATAGTGTAATTATTGTGACTTTAATTAACGTACCATTACCATGATAGTAGCATCCATTAATTCATGTTATTTCAAAACACTTTAGCAGCTCTTATGCAGGGAATGCACGGTGCGTTTATGCGCCGGAATCGAGCCACTGGCTCGATACCAACTCGTCCCCGCGGGCATGCAGATCGATTCCCGCTCGTCCCCACGGGCATTTCCTAATCTTCCGTGCGTTTCTTCTTTTGTTCTCCCCGACGATATCAAGCGCGGAATCGATCCGGTGGAGTATCGGACAGATCGGAAATTATCAATCGAGCCATCAGCGGCTCGATTGATAATTTCAAACGAACCATGTATTCCCAGCATAAGATCCATTCTGCCAGGATAAGCCTTTATTACTTTAATTACTGACATACAGTCTACTGTAGTAGAACAATACCAATATATTATAAGTTACAGATTGGCCAGCAAGCTCATGGTGAACCAGAACGCCTAGTAGTGTGTAAGGGGCTAAAAACAATCAAAACATCCTCTTTCTAAAATTCTATGCAAAGTAGAAATTTGCCTTGTTAAAACAAAAGGTATTTTCAAGTATTCAGGTTGGAGTGAGCATATGATGTATCCCACAATTCACCACTGTTCGATTTGCATATTCAGTACTGATGCATTATAGGAGACATCATATGCACACTCTAACCTGAATAATCGCAAATACCTTCTGTTTTAAAAAGGCAAACTTCTCTTTTGCGGTATAAGTAACTATTCCCAGTGGCACCACAGTGAAGTTGTCTTTCACCACAAGGAGCATAAATAGGGTGTGTATGGTATCATGGGTTTTTCCTCACAAGCTCCAGTTTCCCCCACAACCAAAACATGTGGGAAAATTAACTAGGTTTCCCCCACAAAGAGTCTTTTTTTGTGTGCGCACTAATGCGTATATACAAAATTTCACAAAAAGTACCCATTCAGATTTATATAGTCTGAATTGTTCAAGTGGATAACGCACACAATACTATATATATTTATATATAGTGTGGACGGTGGCCAAAAGCACCAAGTGGTCAATTGTGAATTAGAGCATAGGCAACCAATGGATACCCACAATGCACCATAAATGTAAATGAACCACTGATAGGGACTGCAGCACACAAGCTTTCTTTATTAGGAGCAATCTTCACAGCAAACAGCAGACTGCTTCTAATAAAGAGAGCTTGTGTGCTTCAACACTCCTCTGTGAAAATAAAATGCTGTGAGTGCATGTGTATTCATGCCCATTGCTATGAAACCACTAAATAAAACCTGATCCAACCAATTAACTTCAGATGTCCCATAATTAGTTGATGAGGGTCAAGCTGTGTGCATTTAAAGTGTCACATGGTCTGTCACATGATGCCCTTACAAATAGCCCTCGTCTAAAAGCCCCATGACTTGGCAATACCACTAAGCAAGCAATACGAGGACCAAGGAGCACTCCAAGCAAGTCAAAGATGACGTTATAGAAGAACATAAATAAGGGTTACTTTATAAAAAAAAAAATATTTCCAGATTTTGAAGATCCCATCTCATTATAACAAAATGGAAAGAATACGGCACTACTGGAAACCTTACAAAAGGAGGCAGTCCACTAAAACTCAAGAGATGCAGCATAGGCATTAAGGATAACACTAAAAGGGCTGCAAAACTTCATAGTAGAGATGGGAGTTTCTGTCCACAGGAAGACGTAAAGAGGAACTCCAGTGAAAATAATGTAATAAAAAAGTGCTTACTTTTTACAGTAATTATGTAAAAATGATTTAGTCCGTGTTTGTCCATTGTAAAATCTTTCCTCTCCCTGATTTACATTCAGACATTTTTAACATGGGGACATTTCTACTGCTGGTAGGTGATGTCAGTGGAAGGAGATGCTGCTTGCTTTTTTTTTGCAGTTGGAAACAGCTGTTATTTCCCACAATGCAACAAGGCTCCCACAGTGTGATGTCAACACCTCAGAGCTGTGAGGCGCTGACATCACATGTGGGAGGGGTTTCACCACAAAATCAGCCATACAGAGCCCCCTGATCCGTTTGAGAAAAGGAATAGATTTCTCATAGGAGCCGAGAGAGGGTATCAGCTACTGATTGGGATGAAGTGGTTACGGTTTCTCTTTAAGCCATATAGTTCACAGAACGTGGCTGTGCACCGTGTTTCCCCAGCCATATGCAGTCTTCCCTATACTATTTAGGCGCTATCCACATTGCACAAATCAAAAAATGCATCTATCCTGGCACATTTTGACATGGATTTGGAATGCCCCCTTTACATGCACTGAATAGGGACACATACCACTCAATTTTCCCCTTTGGCCAACAGTTGTATTGCTCCGTGCATCACTCATCACAATACATGGGCTGTTATTGTATATAAATGATTTCTGAGTGACCCCTACAGCTTTAAATCTACTTAAAGGCAGTGGGCTCGATTCACAAAGCGGTGCTAACCCAGTTAGAGACTTTAGGCGTGATAACCATTGCACCACGCTGGTGAAAAGCCAGTTTAGGCGTGATAAGTTTAGGCGTGATAAGTTTAGGCATGATAAGTTTAGATAAGTTTAGATTGCGCGCAAAGTCCCGCAGCAAAGCAGTGCCATTAAACTCTATGCGAAGTGCACCAGACTTTGCTAGCGCAAAACTTGATCAGCTGTGCACTGCGGTTTTAACCCAGTTGGTGCGTAAACTTATCACGCCTAAACTTATCACACCTAAAAACTTATCGTGCCTAAACTTATCACACCAAAACTTATCATGCCTAAACTGAGTTTAGGGGTGATAAAGGGCTTTTCACCAGCGTGCTAACTGTTAGCACCGCTTTGTGAATCAAGCCCCGTGACAGTGACAGTAAATTATTCAGGATATCAACTTTTACAGTAATTACCCTGGTTTCAGGTTTCAGCATTCTTATGCTGGGTACACACGTTACGTTTTTCTGCTCGATAGTAGGATCCGATAGATAATTCCCGTCATGTCCGATATTCCCTCCAATCGATTCTGTGCTCGATTTCTCATAGAAGTGAAAGGAAAAAGGTAAGAAAAACGAGCGAAGATAAGAGAATCGAGCGCAGAATCGAGTGCAGTATCGAGCGGAAGAAAAAAATCGTGTGGGAAAATTGAGCGGAAAAACGAAATGTGTGTAACCAGCATTATATCTATACTGTATATTTCTGTATATTGGTATGTACCTTCCCAGTCATGCTTAGCCTAGGCTGTTTAGATATGCCAGATTTTCCTCTCAGAGCATTCTGGGAGATCAGGTTTTATTTGTACTGGCATTGGAACTCGCAGTAAAAGATTCTGCAGAGATCAAAATAATTCCATCCACAGCGATAGAGTGATAATAGTAGTTCCACAAAGCAGCAGAGCTGCATCTTCTGTGTATATTTTTGTATAGGTATCCTCACCAGATGCCGTTGGTATTCCCTGCACTGTGCAAGACTCAGAATTTCATTTCTACAGTGGAGACAGTAGAACAGAGCTCTGTGTCCTCCTTAGTTACAGCATTAGAAAGAAAAGCAGGCAGCTTTTCAATGAAAGTATAACAAGCAGCGGAAGAGCACCCAGGGCGGTGCAATTTACCAGACACCACATAAAGAGGGATCCCCAGGGCTCACTCCCAGCAAGCTGGCCTGTCACTAGCTTTCTTTAATTGTAATTAAAAATGCTTCTGAAATGCATTTATTTGTACATACATAAGGAGGGGTCTTGGCTGGTGAGGCACATGTGGCTTTCCATTATCTAAGATGTCACTTATTAGCATGTGTACATTACTTTGTTGTGGGAATACCTGCTGCTTTATACGTCTCTCATATGCATGGTGAGGCAGTGCTGAATTACATCATTTATAGACATTTGTTAAATGCTTAACTGGCCTTCATAACAAAGACATTTTGAGCTCAGTTATTTCATGCTCAGAGTGGCTCGCTATAGCTGAATGTGGCTTCCAAGGGTAAATAATTGGGTAGCTCTCATTTGTGGCTTAACTGTTGCTCTATGGCATGTGGTATTTATTTATGCTCATTGTAGGATCTGCATTTACAACAAGCCCTCATTATTTCCTCTATGGCTAGGAAAGTCACATGGCAACAAGGGTGAATTAGGGAAATAGAGTAAGCTGCATGAAGGCTCCTTGCAGTTTTTCAGCTATACCATCCTATCTCTGCAAACAGCCCAGCAATTGACCTGCATGCTACAGGGGTCAGTGGCATTTCATTTAGAAAATGGCGGATTTATGGTGGCATGGGGGGCGTCGTTTCAGCAACCAATTAAAACACATATACTCATTTGAGAAGGAAAACGCCATTTATTCTGTAAGACTCGCTGTCCAAACATCCTTGTTTCACAGTCATCTTTTCAGTCTTCCTATTTAGATTGGATAGTGTGCTGGTTAAGGGCTTTGCCTCTGACACAAGCAACCTGGGTTCAAATCTCGGCTCTTCCTGTTCAGTAAGCCAGAACCTATTCAGTAAAGAGTTCTTGGGCAAGACTCCCTAACACTGCTACTGCCTGCTGAGTGTGCTATAGTGGTTGCCTCACTAATGCTTCGAGTACTGGATACTGGAATTATTATTACTACTGTATATATCCAAAGCCTACTGTTTCATTTTCTTGTATGTTGTGTCCTGGACATTTTATTAAATCTAGTTACTGTTAGAATTGTGTCATTCTCTTATATCCTTGTGCTAGTTCCTTTGTGGCTGCAACAATACTGTGCTCACCTTGTCTTTCTTCCAGCTCCCTCCCCCATTCTATTTTAGCTGGTATGTTCTCCCTCAGCATCTAGACCAAAACACATACTGGGTACCGCTTCTCTTCTCAGCTACATTTGTAACAGCAACTCTCTGTGCCTGATATTTTTACCTTTGCACATAAACTGCTGACTCTGGATTCTTTTGCGAAAACACTATTTCACACAGATGGGGGCCACTACATATCCTATTTTTTCATCTCCTGTTATTGCATTTTTACTAAACAACATTTTAATCATGGGGTATGACAGCCTAGTAAATTCCCAGGTATGGAGAAGAGACATTACAGAGCCAGTTTTGCTGGAAGAGAGGGGTTTGGGGAAAAAGGAATTCTTTAGGGGTTTCTTGAATTGATAGCGCTGCAAATAATGTTTGCCATTAAAGGGCAACTATCACACGGAAAATTGTAAAAGTGAACATACATGTGTACACATACTTATAGGATGTACATTTCTCCCAAAATACACTATAAAATACTTTTCTTTGCAAATGTTCTCACTGTAAAGCATCTATAGAAAGATGCTGGCCAGCCTGCCTACTCTCATGCACACTATTTTGACTGAGAAACTGCAATTCAGTGAGCACTTTTGAAAATGAATCAAACCCAGAGAATCCCCTATGAGGAGATAGATTAGTCCAAAACCTGTCAGATTTTTACTGCCTACTGCAAAAGCAAAATAGGAGAAAAGTAGTTTAAATGTTGTTTTTTTTTACTCTTAGAGAAATGTACTTCTTATAAGCATGCGTACACATGTATAGTGGTCCTTTAAAATATAAAAACCCACTTTTTATAAAAAGATAAGTGATTACAAAATCCGGTAAACAAAGAGGTTCCAGCATGCTTGGCTATATACAGAGGAATTGTACAGGCAGCCATTTTGAATCATTTTTCTCTGCATTAACTGAGAGGTATCTAGGGCTCCTCTGTTCTTTTATGTAATGCAATGATAAGAAGGATGACTGCTTTATGGAGACGTGACCAAAGGGAAGCCAGGCCAGAAAATAAAAGGGGATGCCATGCTATCCACTTTAGCGCACATTGCCCACAACTTCAGCTTATAGCCAGCAACCAGTAAAGAACAGGAAACAGATTACATGTCAATCAGCCATGGATTTCCATCTGCTGGAAACCCAGCTTGCCCCACAACTAGAAATGGTGGGTGGAGTTTGTGGATTTCTTTTCCCCCACTAGGCAATCACACTTGTGCCAGCGGTTTGGTGCCACACATATATATTACCTATATATATTATATTCATGCAGGATGTCTAGCTTTTGTTGTCATGCACTTCTTGGGTGTAGCCAGCGCAATCTGTAACCGGTGCAGCAGTGTAAAGGATGTCACTCAAAAAAGAAAAAATATATATGTCCTATAATCTTGCTTGCTTGATCACCATCCTCAACTTTATGTAAAATGCTTGGAAGAACAAAGAGAAATCGAGAGCCCAATATGGTGTAGTATTGTTAAGTTGGATGTGGTTTAAAGCAAAATATTTAGATATACTCACAAACATGGGTTACCCATAGGCAACCACTTCAAGTGCAGGTGGGGAGTATTAGAAACTGACCCCACTCAGGTTTTTAAGATGAAGATGTCGCTCTCTGTAGATAGGAAACGGGGTAGCACCCCTCCACTGAGGGTGAAATCAAGATTTCAGCAAGGCTTGGTGTACAGAGGTGCCAGAGTAGAATAAAAACGTTTAAAAACCGTCTAAAAGAGGGGGATGTTCAGGTAGACTTACCTCCCTCGAAAATATAAAACTCAATTGAGTCGCAATATATCAATACAAAATGTTTTATTTAACTCCACTCAGTGCAACGCGTTTCACAGGTGTGGTCCTGCTTCATCATCACTATAAAACAAACAGAAATATAAAAAACAATACATTTGTATATATTTCTGTTTGTTTTATAGTTATACTCCTGTTTGCCTGATGAAGCAGGACCACACCTGCGAAACGTGTTGCACTGAGTGGAGTTGAATAAAAAATGTTGTATTGATATATTGCGACTCAATTGAGTTTTATATTTTCGAGGGAGGTAAGTCCACCTGAACATCCCCCTCTTTTAGACGGGTTTTAAACGTTTTTATTCTACTCTGGTGCCTCTGTACACCAAGCCTTGCTGAAATCTTTATGTAAAATGTCTGCAGGGCAAGAGTTAGTGGTTTAGGTTGACATTTCTTAGTTAGTCCAAGCCCTAATTCAGACATCAATACTAAAAGTACCCACGTACCAGGTAGTTAGTGCCTTTCTAAAACAGTATGTTTTAAACCCCAAAATATATCACAACCCTGTATTATGAAAAACAAAATAGTCCTCATTTCTTTATATTGAAAGTACTGCCAACTAAGCAATCAGCTTAGCAATCAGACATGATAAAATGGAATTTACCAAATGCATTAAAAGCAATTATCACTGACAAAAGCCTATTGGTTGTAGCAAGCACATGAGCACTCATTTATCTGTTTTTACCAAGTGGCCCAATAGGATTTGGACAAGCTTTGTAAGCCTTCTTATTACTAATCATAGTTGACTTTTGAAAATAGTTTTATTAAAATATGACACTTTTTAAAGCTGACCTGAAGATAAGCAATAGCATAATAACATAAAGAAAAACATTTCTTTGTTACACCTGATACAAATCCTGCAATAAATCTGCAGTGTCTTCTTCCTGTTTTAATGGAACTTGACAGATTAACAGTTCAGCTTTGTTCACATTATATATCGCCAGAATGATTTATTAAGCTTTATATTAAAGCGCTTTTCCCAGCACTTTTCGCATAGAAAAGCACTTTTCTAACCACTTTTTCTCAGCGATCAGTCAGGAAGTGAACAATTTAACCCAGAAATGAATAAATACAATGTTTTTATTCATAAAAAGCGATCTGGAAATCTCTATACAAAGCGCTTTTTTCAAGCTTTGCGATTTCCCTATACCTTCCATTGAGCCCCAAGCGCTCAGAAAATGGTACATGTAGCCGCTCAGAAAATGGTACATGTAGCACCATTTGCGATTTCAAGAAAATTGAAACGCTTACAAGTGAATACTGTTATAGGAAATCATTCTCCCACTCTCTGCTCCGTCTCCCAGCAGTGATCACCGTCTATTTACACCGTACATCTCTGCTATCTACGGCAGTGCTGTACTGGGGACAGCCGAGTCAGTGACACAGCTGTCCCCTCTGCAGGCAAGGAAGCGTTCTGCTGTCATAGGCTAAAACCTATGACACTCGATCAGGCTGATTGGCTGGCGGGGAGAGGGAGGGCAGGGATTGGGGAAAAAAATAGGCATTTTTATTAAAAATAAATAAATATTTATATAAAAATAAATAAACATACCAGCAGGGATCACAGCCCAACAACAGAAAGCTGTTCAAGTGGATTCACTTGTGTGCTGAGTTGTACGGCCTTGCAGCGAGGCCTTAAAGATGCAGTGGCCTTAATTGTCCTCTAATAGTTAAACTGTCTATTTTGAAAAAAAAAAATGAAGGCATAACAAAATACAAAGAAAAGTATCAAAGATACTCAAAAAATACTTGTTGCAAAAATGGGGCTTTCCAACCCTGCCTAACCTAAAAATTCTTAAATTGAAAAAAGGCTCATGGATCCAGCATAGGCAACTGCAGGTTAGATTGCAGTGCATGTAGTTCTACCCATCCACCGTTCTCTATGAGATGTGAGGTTCTTAAGGCTATTGTCTTCCCCTCTTGTTTTTATAGACTAAGGTGTGGATCCCAAGGGAGAATTTAGGATTATCCATAGGAGTGGGGCAGGAAAGATTAGAGGCTAGTTCCAGAGTTTGCAGTGAGTTTTGAGAATGTCATGGACTACTGGGAGATTTACTTCAGGTATCGTATCTCCTTTTCTACTGGTCCAGAGAGTAGCATGCTCCACTTTTACCCATTGCTTAAAAGGTTTGTGCGTATGCCAGTCTACAATCCTGATAAGTGAGGTTGCAACTTGATAAATTAACATAGTTGGAACTGCTGGTCCTCCTTTGCCTTTAGGTCAAATGGAAAGTGCATAGCAGTCTTGGGGGCTTACCCTTCCAAATGAAGAGCTGGAATATCTATATGATTTCTTTGACGTAGGTCATTGATACCATGACCAGAAGGGTTTGAAAAGTGTATTTTTATTACATTAATAAAGGTGAACCAGGAGAATTTAGCGATGTTTACGATGTTTAAGCCATTTACGATTTTACTGTAGCCAAGAGAGGGGTATATTTAATTGGATAGGTATATTGGGGCTTTTGTCCATATGAATGGGAATGTGTTGGATTGCTGGTTCTAGATTAACAGTTAATGTCTTGCATTTGTCATGGTTGATGTTAAAGTTGCCATCTTACTGAACATAGAAAATTCCTTTAAGTGGGTTGGAATACAGGTATGTGGGTTGGTTATGCAAAAAAAAAAAAAAAAAAAAAAACCAGGTTGTCTGCGTAAGCCTCCACCTTCTGCTATGTGGAAGGAAATTTAAGACCCAGAATGTCACAATTGGCTCTGATAGATATAATAAGGGGGGTTTTGGCAATCCATGTAGTAACCTTGTACTCAAGAATACCTAGGTAAATAGAGAGACCATAAGTCCAATGGTGTAGTATCGTTAGTAAGTATATACAGCTATACTCAAAAGAGTGGGTTGCAGGTCTCTGCAACCACCGTATAAGCTAGCGGGAAATTAACCATTCCTGCTCAGTTTTCAAGGTCCTGCTGGAAGCTGGATGGTCACCCTCCTGGGTCCTCCCTTTCCTTTTTAAGGAAAAAACAACTATTACCTCCAAAGGAGGTTTATCTGGATACTCATAGGGATGGAGGCACCCAAGTGTAAAAATATATATAAACTTCTAGCAGTTAAAATAAGAATGACAGGTAATCTCTTACCTCTCCTGATGACAAAAACATCAGTACTTGAATACTGGAAAAGTATTTATTCAAAACACAAAATAGACAATGCGTTTCAGAGGTACTAGCCCCTCAGGCCAATACACAGTGCCTTGCAGCAAGGTGAATAAGATATGGGCGCCTCTGATCAGAGTCTCTTTAGTCTATTGCCTACTTGAATTACGGGGGCTATTCATTATATGACCTCCAGTGAATCTGAGTCGACGCCAAGACCATGGCAAGCAAATATGCCTGCATCCTGTGTATACTGTATATAACTACAATACATTCAATGTTTAGGAACACAATGATAAGGTTATTTACATTAAGCTAAACTCTTTCAACATTTATTTTTATAAATCAACATGAAAGTCCAAGTCTAGGCTCATTTATAAATATTCCAACTTATAACTTGGTACAGAGACCAGCAAGATACTAAAATTAATTTTCACATTCCCGGACAGTTTGCACTAGTATTCTTTTTCATTCGGTGTTTTGCTGATTTTGTGCATGCGCATATATTTGTTGGAGTCTGTGCATGCAGGATCACGAGCCCCCGTTATGTATTGCCTTTAGTCATAAGGCATAGTCATTTCCCCTTTGGAGGAAATATATATTTCTGATTATCTGTATTACCACTGCTCAGTCACAAAGCACCTACAATTTGCTCACAGCATATAAATGATTCTGCTAACAATGTAGCTGAATGTGAGCTGCTGCACAGGAAGCCGAAACTTGTGGTCAACTTTGAAAAACTGCAGCGCTAAACGCTTTCTCACATTTAAGCAAGGCTTCCAGTTTCACTTGAAGCAGCTCAATTTACTTACGCTAAAACATGCTCATGTAACTTAGCCAAGACGGCATTCACTTATCAACAAGAAGCTGTAGCTGGCAAAAACATGATTCCTGTATCATTTAAAGGGACACTACCATAGCATTGAACTGATCAACTCTAGGCCATAGTAAAGATATATAGCATATACAGTAGTTATAGTGATGGTAAAACAAACCTTGACTTAGGGCCCGTTCAGACTGCACGCGTTTCCATTCGCGTTTTGGAAACGCGTGCAGGAGGCAGACACGCACGACGGACAGTGCATAGAGTGCACTGTCTGATGTTCACACTGCATGCGTTCCGGACCTGTGCGGTCCGGGAACGCATGCTGCACGCAGATTTTGTAAAAACGCGTGGCTGTCCCATTCACTTTTCAGTGATGGGATCAGCCATGCAACGCACACAAACGCGGATGGCGTGCGTTCGTACGCGTTGTGTTCCGCACGCATGGCCATCTGCATTTGTGATCTGAATGGGCCCTTAAGATAAATTTCAAATAAATGTAACATTTGAATCTTGCAGTAATAGACAAACTTACTATAATATGTTTTAATGTTACTTCTTACCCATAGCTGATTTGTTTTTGTTTTTTTTCATTTTGCTTGTACAGTGGTGATGTCAGCTCTATGCACAGAACAGGGATAATTTACAGCATATTTAGCATACTTTGACAGAAAGGGCCCCTGTGTTGATCTGTTCTTTGTTTATACATCCTGACAGATTTGGAGTACACAGGAAATGGCCAATGAAAATGTGAATGACTACTGTACAATATTGTAAGTTTGGACTTGTCCATGTTCTACTTCCTGGAGCGATCCTGTCTTTTGCTGCTGTCCTCCTTACCACATGCACAGCTAGGCTAGCTCTTCACTCGCTTTTCTATATCTACCCTGTAATGAGCCGGGGCCCAAAGGTCCAGCAGAGGTGACAGAGAGCAAAGGCTCCACCTCGGCCTTCTTCCTACTCTCCTACACAGCCCAGAGAGCCTTCTTTGTCTCTTTTTATTTTGTATTCAGTCCCAGTTGTTTTAGACATTTATTTAAATAAAAAAAATCTGTGGAATTCACAGAACTGTGGCTTTCTGTCATCTTGTCCAGTACTTACACCGGAGGTGCACAGAATATTCCCCAGTGCTGAAGGTGAAAATTTTGGCCAATCAGTGCTGATTAGCCACAACTATCAATAGTCAGTGGTAATCCCCAATCATGCGACCAAGAGTAAAAGAATATAGGGATATGAAGTATATATGCAGTTTACAGGATTGCCAACACGTCTACTCCTTCACCCTTGCACATGGTAAGCATAGCACATTAACTGACATTAATGGTACCTATTTTTTTCTCTAAAATCCTAGTCATATACAGGGCTATATTTACACGTTTTGTACTTTTATCATAGCTCCCAACTGTCCCTCTTTTGGAGGGACAGTCCTCTTTGGGACCCATGTCCTACTGTCCCTCTTTCTTCCTCATTTGTCCCTCTTTCAGGACTGATGTACAGATCTGTGTAAATATATGTATTTCTCTACAGAAAAATGTGTTAAATTGACTCTAAACTTTATTCCCATCCTTTAAATTGATATATTTCTTATTTCCATTTGTTAATATAAAGGAAAAACAATTAGGATAGAAAGGACCAGTGTGGTCGGAATTATAAAACACATATTTTTCTTATAAAATTTTTATGGTTTGCGTGACTAGGGGTGAGTCGAGCGTGTGATTAGGGGTGTGGCAGGGGTGTGGCTTAAGTGTCCCTTTTTCCTATTTCAAAATGTTGGGAGGTATGCTTTTATACCACCTTCCTTGTGCTGCCCCCTTTCTTTCACGCATAGCAATCCCAATTTCATGCTCTGCAGTTTCCTCATGTGCAGCAGCAGCCTTCTGTTTCATTTGCAGCAGCCCCCTTTGCTGTATGTAACTCTCATGTGCAACAACCCCTTCCTCCATGTACACAGCTCTCTTCTTCCACGTGCAGCCCTCAAATTGCAGTCTTCCTTTTTTTATTACTAGCTGTCTATGTACAGCAGCTGTCTTCTTCCAAATCCAGCCTCCCTCTGCTTTGTGCAGTAGTCCCTCTAGACCACCACATGTATGACCTTTGGAGAAGGCCATAGTCATATGACCTAAAGATTACCCCTCCTAAATTGACCACAAGGTAACCTGAACCAGAGTTTATAGCTGATATTGTAATCTACCAAACTGTATAATTACCACACTCCCTTCACCGCCAACACCCCCTGCTATGTCCTCCTATGTTGGTGTCACTAGGTAGATCATAAGGTGAATGCAAACTCATCTTTAGTTACATACAGTGGTTTGCAAAAGTATTCGGCCCCCTTGAAGTTTTCCACTATTTGTCATATTACTGCCACAAACATGAATCAATTTTATTGGAATTCCACGTGAAAGACCAACACAAAGTGGGAAGTGGAACAAAAATCATACATGATTCTACATTTTTTTTTACAAATAAATAACTGCAAACTGGGGTGTGCGTAATTATTCATCCTTTCATTTGGTCTGAGTGCAGTCAGTTGCCCATAGACATTGCCTGATGAGTGCTAATGACTAAATAGAGTGCACCTGTGTGTAATCTAATGCTAGGCTGGCTTCAGCATGTAGCATTGTAGTGTGTTGTGTTGGTGGTATAATGGTTAGGATAGCAGCCTACCGGGCCCTAGACCTGGATTCGATTCCCGGCCAATGTATGTAAGCTGGCTTTTGAAATCCTACAATTCCCTAAGCAAGCACATTTTTTTCTTGGGTATATCACAATGGTACATGCTAGGCTGGCTTCAGCATGTAGCATTGTAGTGTGTTGTGTTGGTGGTATAATGGTTAGTATAGCAGCCTACAGAGCGGTAGGTCTGGGTTCGATTCCTGGCCAATGTAGGTGAGTTGGCTTTTGAAATCCTACAAGTCCCTAAGCAAGCTAATTTTTCTCTTGTATATGTCATAATGGTACATGCTAGACTGGCTTCAGCATGTATTGTTGGTGGTGATATAGTGGTGAAGAGAGCTGTCTACCAAGCACTAGACCTGGGTTTGATTCCCGGCCAAGGTATGTAAGCTGGCTTTTGAAGTCCTACAATTCCCTGGAAGACAAGACCCTCCTCCCTCCGGAAGGAGGGTCCGGGAGGAGGGAGGAAGGGAGAAAAAGGACTAAGGGAACAGTCAATAGGGTCTATGGGCTACCATTTAGCATAAATAAGGTTACATTTTTGCGATTATTTTAATTTTTCCGCCAGAATCCGGAATTCCGCGGATTTTCGCAAAAAAACGGCGGAATTTTCATAGCAACAGAATTCAGCGCTGGCGGAATCCGCGAATTCCGGCGGAACGGAATTTGCTCTTTCCGATCATCCCTAAATGTCAGTACAAATACCGCTGCTTTGTGTCGGCCTCAGAGGTTGTCTAAGAGAATATTGGGAGCAACAACACCATGAAGTCCAAAGAACACACCAGACAGGTCAGGGATAAAGTTATTGAGAAATTTAAAGCAGGCTTAGACTACAAAAAGATTTCCAAAGCCTTGAACATCCCACGGAGCACTATTCAAGTGATCATTCAGAAATGGAAGGAGTATGGTACATCTGTAAACCTACCAAGACAAGGCCATCCACCTAAACTCACAGGCTGAACAAGGAAAGCGCAGATCAGAAATGCAGTCAAGAGGCCCATGGTGACTCTGGACGAGCTGCAGAGATCTACAGCTCAGGTGGGTGAATCTGTCCATAGGACAACTATTAGTCGTGCACTGCACAAAGTTGGCCTTTATGGAAGAGTGGCAAGGAGAAAGCTATTGTTAACAGAAAAGCATAAGAAGTCCCATTTGCAGTTTGCCACAAGCCATGTGGGGGACACAGCAAACATGTGGAACAAGGTGCTCTGGTCAGATGAGACCAAAATTGAACTTTTTGGCCAAAATGCAAAACGCCATGTGTGGCGGAAAACTAACACTGCACATCACTCTGAACACACCATCCCCACTGTCAAATATGGTGGTGACAGCATCATGCTCTGGGGGTGCTTCTCTTCAGCAGGGACAGGGAAGCTGGTCAGAGTTGATGGGAAGATGGATGGAGCCAAATACAGGGCAATCTTGGAAGAAAACCTCTTGGAGTCTGCAAAAGACTTGAGACTGGGGCGGAGGTTTACGTTCCAGCAGGACAACGACCCTAAACATAAAGCCAGGGCAACAATGGAATAGTTTAAAACAAAACATACAGTGGCTTGCAAAAGTATTCAGCCCCCTTGAATTTTTCCACATTTTGTCACATTACTGCCACAAACATGAATCAATTTTATTGGAATTCCACATGAAAGACCAATACAAAGTGGTATACACGTGAGAAGTGGAACAAAAATCATACATGATTCCAACCATTTTTTACAAATCAATAACTGCAAAGTGGGGTGTGCATAATTATTCAGCCCCCTTTGGTCTGAGTGCAGTCAGTTGCCCATAGACATTGCCTGATGAGTGCTAATGACTAAATAGAGTGCCCCTGGGTGTAATCTAATGTCAGTACAAATACAGCTGCTCTGTGACGACCTCAGAGGTTGTCTAAGAGAATATTGGGAGCAACAACACCATGAAGTCCAAAAACACACCAGACAGGCCAGGGATAAAGTTATTGAGAAATTTAAAGCAGGCTTAGACTACAAAAAGATTTCCAAAGCCTTGAACATCCCTCGGAGCACTGTTCAAACGATCATTCAGAAATGGAAGGAGTATGGCACAACTGAAACCTACCAAGACAAGGCCGTCCACCTAAACTCACAGGCCGAACAAGGAGAGCGCTGATCAGAAATGCAGTCAAAAGGCCCATGGTGACTCTGGACGAACTGCACAGATCTACAGCTCCGGTGGGGGAATCTGTCCATAGGACAACTATTAGTCGTGCACTGCACAAAATTGGCCTTTATGGAAGAGTGGCAAGAAGAAAGCCATTGTTAACAGAAAAGCATAAGAAGTCCCATTTGCAGATTGCCACAAGCCATGTGGGGGACACAGCAAACATGTGGAAGAAGATGCTCTGGTCAGATGAGACCAAAATGGAACTTTTTGGCCAAAATGCAAAACGCTATGTGTGGCGGAAAACTAACACTGCACATCACTCTGAACACACCATCCCCACTGTCAAATATGGTGGTGGCAGTATCATGCTCTGGGGGTGCTTCTCTTCAGCAGGGACAGGGAAGCTGGTCAGAGTTGATGGGAAGATGGATGGAGCCAAATACAGGGCAATCTTGGAAGAAAACCTCTTGGAGTCGGCAAAAGACTTGAGACTGGGGCGGAGGTTCACCTTCCAGCAGGACAACGACGCTAAACATAAAGCCAGGGCAACTATGGAATGGTTTAAAACAAAACATATCAATGTGTTAGAATGGCCCAGTCAAAGTCCAGTTTTAAATTCAATCGAAAATCTGTGGCAAGATCTGAAAACTGCTGTTTAGAAACGCTGTCCATCTAATCTGACTGAGCTGGAGCTGTTTTGCAGAGAAGAATGGGCAAGGATTTTAGTCTCTAGATGTGCAAAGCTGGTAGAGACATACCCTGAAAGACTGGCAGCTGTAATTGCAGCAAAAGGTGGTTCTACAAAGTATTGACTCAGGGGGCTGAATAATTACGCACACCCCACTTTGCAGTTGTTTATTTGTAAAAAATGTTTGGAATCATGTATGATTTTCATTCCACTTCTCACGTGTACACCACTTTGTATTGGCCTTTCACGTGGAATTCCAATAAAATTGATTCATGTTTGTGGCAGTAATATGACAAGATGTGGAAAACTTCAAGGGGGCCGAATACTTTTGCAAACCACTATATGTAATCTGATGAGCATACAAAGCATTCTGCTGCTCTGCGCATTCAGAATCTGTGGAAGCAGTAGTTAGGACCACAGACTATAACCCAAAACTGTAAACAGTCGTCTTCAGATACTGTAATTAAACAGTCACATTTCATTGCAGTCTCATTGTTTTCAGGCTGGCTACATTGAAAGCTGTATAGGCTCTTTTCTGTGACTGGAGGTACACTTTAAGCTGTAGCATAATTCATGGGACGCTATTGTATATCTTAACCACTTGCCGACCAGGGGATTTTTCAGTGATCGGTGCTGCGTGGGCTCTACAGCCCGCAGCACCGATCAGGAGTGCAGCAGGGCGATCAGACTACCCCCCTTTTTTCCCCACTAGGGGGATGTCCTGCTGGGGGGGGTCTGATCGCCGCCGGCTGCATTTGCTTAGCGGGGAGGCTCATCAAAGCCCCCCTCCGCAGCGTTCTCCGCCGTTTTGCCTGCTCCCTCCCTCTCCCTCCCCCTGTGAGCTGCGCAGGACGGATTTTCGTCCTGCGCATTGAAGGATAGGCTTCAGCCTATCATATGCCGGCGATCCCCGGCCAATCAGAGGCCGGGATCGCCGATCTGCCTTCCCCGCCTGTTTACATTTTGCCGGCGAGCCGCGATCTGCAGCTCTCCTGCTGTTCACGGAGACACCCTCCGTGAACTGACATGGAAAGGCCGCTCGAGCGGCCATTTCCATGGTGACCCGCAGACGACCAGTTTACGCCAATCAGCGTTAGCTGGTCGTCAAGAGGTTAATGGAAATTGTTCTTACAACTCCACTAATGGGAAGGACCCACAAAAGGATTGTTTGTGTTTTTTTTCTACCTGGTATACAATAAAAAAATATGTTTTAAAATAAGACAACACACTGAATACACAAATGCCCCTTGTCTCCTCAGTGCAACAACTTTGTTGATAAGAACAGCTTATTAGTTCTTTACACCCAATTCCTGTTTAAACCTTGTACTCCTAGCATCATAAACCTTGCACTAACATCATGAGGTGACACAGAGCACAGGCAATTTATAAAAGAGGTTACTTTGAACCACATAGGCTGATACTGTGCCAGACTAGATTTGGCAACAGCTCCCCTAAAGCATGAGCTCAAATTACATGGCACAGTGGCTGTGGATGAGGGCCTGTAGTGATCAAAGTGTTGGATCTAGGCTGAAACGTTAATCTCCCACAGTAGCAGCCATGTTTTCCTATGTTGGACTATGTCCGACATTGGACCTATACAGTAAAATGCCAGCATCAAACTTCGTCCGACAAAGGATTGGAAAGAGTTAATAGGAGCCTTGGTGGTGCCAGGAAAGAAAACATAGAAAGAGGTTCTAACTCTTCTACATTCTACAAAAAAAGGTGTTATAGGTTGCCGCTTCCCCATGTGAAGATATTTATCCACTTCCTGTCAGAACAGGAAGACATCCCCTTTACTTTCCTTAGCAGATAAGATGAAGGGATTTCCTAGAAATTGTGAACACAGATAACAATGAATAAATAGAGGAGGATCTAACTAAAATATTTGTTTCCCGTGGCTGAACTTTAAGAAAAGCACAGAAAAGTACAGTTTTGTAAAAAAAAAAAAAAAAGTCAACAGCACACTCCAAATTCTTCACACTTCAGTTGTTCTATTCATTTGAGGTAAGTGTCAGTGATAAGCTGTGATAAGCTACAACAGAGTGCTGACTTGTTACAAGAGGCTGTTGGGCTAAGTACTTACTGGCTGGCAGGTAGCTGACCTGTGTGGTCCGGCCACCTGCCGGCCAAATGTTCTCTAATTTGTCATACTTTTGAGCTAGCAAGCTGCAACATATCCCAAGTGGCAGCCACTCTGCTGATACCCAGTGAAGTGAATAGGAAAGCCTTGTTAAGCGATTACAGAGCATTTTCCAATGTAATTCTTCCATCTGCTCCTCATTAAGAGAATAGGACAATTGTCAAGCCATTTTGAAAACTGCTTCAGCAAACACTTATCAGAAGCCTGGCAGTCAGGAGTTATTACATTATCATCTTATATGTTTAAGGATTCCCATGGTTTGCATAGCATCATTGAGCACTAAGCAGTTCTCTGACTCTGAGACCACTAACAGGTCATGTTCCCCAGGTCTGTTCATAGAATCACAGTAGTAATATACCACTAGAACAGGGATGTCAAACCGGTCCTTCGAGGGCTGAGGTCCTCACACATTTTTGACACAGCTCAAATTAATTGATGGGACTGAATCAGGAAAGGTGTGGTCCATCAGGTAGAACACATTCCTCTCTTTCTCAGTCCATCCTTAACACCTGCATGGATCTGGCCCTCCAGACTTGGAGTTCGATACCTGTGCACTAGAATCAGAGAGTCCTTCTCTTACAATGTTATTATAATACATATTTGAAGTTCTTGAAGATCTGGTAAATAGGTTGGGAAAACACTACTGTGTGGTGCTAGGCCAATCATTAATGCCCCTTTCACACTTACCACGTTTTACCATACTCTTCCCCGCTGTAGCTCATCGCAGTGGCCACACTACCCGCAACTCGACATAAGTGCTTCCAACAATGCAGAAGCGACATATAGTGTGTTGTTGAGTGCTACAAGCGGAATCGCTCGACACACAATTGCATTGGAGTCAATGGCGCCACAAAAATCTATTTACATTATTGCATTAGTGATGCAGCAGACATTACCCGATCATTCAAAATTCAGTGATATACTTCCTGTCCAGGACGCATGTCAAGGAGTGGGGGGGAGGGGTTGGGGCTAAGAAAATCGCCCTGTTGGTGCACTCTGCCGCAGGGTGATTTGAACATGAAAAGGTGCAGTGTTTTAATCCTGCAGCGGTCTCCCCTGCCTCAGGACAATCGCACCGCACCCTGGCCCATATGCAATTATCTTTTTCACCTAGGAGATAACGTTCATCTTCTCTTTAAACTAACTGTTCAGCATTTCACAATTAAAAAAGTACCCAAAAGTTGGTGAAAAAGTGCTATCAAATTTATTTTGAGTGTTTTCTTGCTTGCCAAGTTGTGAAAATATTACCTAGGAGAAAACACAAGAGAAAAAGTGAATTGCATATGGGCCCATGTGTGAAACCAGCCTAAAATGGGATTACACTCCCAAAACTAAAATTTCAGTAACTACGCTTAGTTCCGTAAAACAACATTTGAAAGCCTTCCCAAGCATTTCCTGTGTGCCAAATTGTTTATTTTCACTGCAGAGTGCAGTAGAAGCTTGCTGATCTCTTGCTCATCAGCAAATGTAGCCATTGTAAGCTAAAGCTGATCATTGCTGGCTGAAGCTCTCTGCATGTGTCTTCACTCTGTCCCTCTGTCTGCTGAATAGACACATAACCCTGGCAACAGCTGAGTCACTTAAAGAGAACCAGAGATGAAGCACCCTCTTGTATTTTACCTTATAAATCAGTGGGAACATGACAGTAAACACCTAATCTGCTCTTTGTTTCATTGTTCTCTGTTTAATCTGACTGGTATCACCTCTGATAAGAATCCCCGACTGAGCATTCAGTCTGGCTTTGCTACGGAAAGATTATATCTGAGTCTGTCTTCTCTGGTGTCTTTTCAAGCCCAAACCTACCCCTTGTGGCTCTGCTATAATGACTCAGCTATAATTATTCCCTGCAAAGCCAGACTGAATGCTCAGTCCAGGATTCTTATCACAGCTGATAACAGACACTTTTAGCAGTGAGGATGAAACAGAGAGCATGGTAAGTGTTTTCTCTAATGTTCTTACTGATATATATGGTAAAATACACAAGGGTGCTTCGTCTCTGGTTCCCTTTAAGTAGAAAAGGAGGGGGCAGAATGAAGACACAAACATAGGGAGAGTCTTGCCTTTGCCAATGACAAGGGATAAGCAAGCTTCTACAGTAAAAGTTAACAATTTTATACACAGCGCATACTTAATGCTTTACAATTTTATTTTATGCAACTAAGTTTGGGGAGTATAATCCCACTTTAAAATAGCAACTTAAGCCAAAATTCAGCTGGACTGTGTACCCACTGAGAAGATTTTCCATCACTTCCTGTCCAAGGTCACTGGGTACTCTAACAGAGCATGAGGGTAAATCTATGCATTTGGCTACAATATATAATAAAAATGTTTGTATTTTGTATTACAATGAGATCTGGCTCTTGCCAGGTTTTTATTACTGCTTGTGTTGCCATTGAGATGTACTGCCCAGATAATAGAGGTGACCTCCAGGAAATGAAAATTACAGTATAATTTTCAGCAGGATTGCAGACAGCAATGAAATTCCATTCTAAACCATCTTCACTCTCTTTTTTTCTGGAGATCCACTTTAATTTTCAGTCAATGTTTATATATGCCATGCCCCTCTGTTCCTAGCCTTTTGAGAATGACCTGTATTCCTTCTACAGGTGTTTTCCACCTTTTTTGCCTTCCAATTTACCAGGAATACAGGCAGCACTAATGTCTCCTCAGTCTCAGCACTAGCACCGTCCTCTCCTGTCTCCTCTGTCAGGTATGTACTCTCGTCTCCATCTTTGGGAAATGCTGAGCCTCAACCCGATCAGCTATTAGATGAATAAAATATTCTGCTTAGCTAGTGGTTCTTGATCAGGATACAATGAAATAACAGAAGCAATAACAGGAACACAAGGTGAACACAAATCTGGGACAGTCTGGGACTGTTGGGAAGCATGAGCAATGAATAGGATTCAGTCTTCCTTAGTAAATGTCACTTTCATTACTCAAGACATTGAAAATATAGAAATGCAACAATAACCAGATTTGCTTTATGAATACCTATAGTATATCTAAAATATGATTTGGACTTGTTTTTAGGGTTTACAGCAATCAAAAATTAAGGCAGAGGTCACACTTGACACATCTGCGTGCGTTTTCCTGCAATGTGCTACGTAATATGTTGGTGCTTTAAAAATTCAATAAATAAATAAATGTTAATTTGCATTAGAACAGCCATTATAAATTAACGTGATATAATAAGCTTGTTTACCTCTAATTTTGTTTTCACCTCTATTTTTTAGATTAGCTGCTGTTGAAAAATGCAAAGGTTTTTTGCATATAGGTTTGTTTGTTTTTTTTCTTTGGTGATTCTTGTAAGGGCCAAGAATACCTAGGTGAGAAGTAGGGAGAGACCAGGAGCCCAATGATGCAGTATCGTCAGGTATAAGCAGTGTTCCCCAACCCTGTCCTCAAGGCCCACCTAAAGTGCATGTTTTGTAGACATCCACAGAGGTAGTTAATGAGCTCTGCTGAGACACTAATTACCCCACCTGTGCATGTTGGTGGCTTTCTGCAAAACATGTACTCAGGGCCGGGCCGAGGCATAGGCTGGAGAGGCTCCAGCCTCAGGGCGCAGTGTAGGAGGGGGCGCACAATTCATTCAGCTGTCATTCCTAATTGTGTTTGAAACAGAAAGAAATAAGAAAAGGAGATACATGGAAGTGACTACAAGCCAGATAACTAGAGATTAAGGTGTTGGGGGGTTGGGGTACCTCTTAGTCTAATAGCAATCAGTGTGTGACGGCTGGGGTGGCAGGGATGGAGGGGCGCACTTTGGTGTCTCAGCCTTGGGTGCTGGAGGACCTTGTCCCGGCTCTGCATGTACTGTTGGTGGGCCTTGAGGACAGGGTTGGGGAACTATGAGGTATAGGGAGGATAAACTTATATAGCTTAGCTATATACTCACAAAAATGGGTTGCAGTTCCTGCAAGCACTGTATAGGCCTGCAGGGAATTAACCATTCTCCAGGTCCTGCTGGATACTGGATGGTCACTCTCCTGTAGTACAATAGACTTTCCAGAAAAACTGCAAAGCTAATACCTCCAAAGGAGGTCTGACTGGTAATGAGTAGGATGGAGGCGCCCAATGTATGTTCTATTTTATTATTTTAAAACACAAATAAAAAAATATAAAATAAAAAGAGATTGCTTACCTCTCCAGAAGCTATAGACACCAGTTAAACTGGAAAAAAGGTTTTATTGAAAAAGCTATTTTAGAATGCGTTTCACGGGTCATGGCCCGCTTCCTCAGGTCAATACAAAATGCCTTGATAGCATAGGGGATACAGTGTAGGCGCCTACACTCTATCCCCTATGCTATCGAGGCATTTTGCCGATAAAAAAACACTTCAGCTGAGAATCTGGCATGAACCTAGCATGTGCCACCTAATTTTGCCTAAAGATCCAGATCTTTAGCGACCTCCCTAATACCCAAGCAACCCGGGAACACATTATTCTCCCCACTCTGCCAGCAGGAAGCCACTTGTTGTGCACCGCTTGTCATATCTCAACTTCCCATGACAGTTCTCATATATGTGTACATGGCTTTCAATCTTAAAGGGATACTGTAGGGGGTCGGGGGAAAATGAGTTGAACTTACCTGCGGCTTCTAATGGTCCCCCGCAGACATCCTGTGCCCGCGCAGCCACTCACTGATGCTTCGGCCCCGCCTCTGGTTCACTTCTGGAATTTCAGACTTTAAAGTCAGAAAACCACTGCGCCTGCGTTGCCGTGTCCTTGCTCCCCCTGATGTCACCAGGAACGTACGGCACAGGCACTGACCATACTGGGCATGCGCAATACCCTCCTGGTGACATCAGCGGCAGTTAGGACACGGCAACGCAGGCGCAGTGGTTTTCAGACTTTAAAGTCTGAAATTCCAGAAGTGAACCAGAGGCGAAGCCGGAGCATTGGGGAGTGGCTGCGTGGGCACAGGATGTCTGTGGGGGACCATTAGAAGCCCCGGGTAACTTTAACTCATTTTCCCCCGACCCCCTACAGTATCCCTTTAAGGAAATATTTACCAATTATGCAGCATCCACAGCAAGAGTCTCTTTTGTTACTGATAAATCCAAAACTGCCTAGAAATAAAACAAACAAACAAGTAATCATATATATATATATATATATATATATATATATATATATATATATATATATATATATATATATATATATATATATATATATATATATATGCAGTTTTGGATTTATCAGTAACAAAAGAGACTCTTGCTGTGGATGTTGCATATTTGGTAAATCAGGAGCCAAGAGCCTATCTTTTTTTTTTTTTTTTTTTTTTTAATACATCTAGGACAAAATATTGTTGGAGACCATGTGCTTCCTTGCAGGTTAATAGTGTTCCCTGATAGTAGTGTAACTGAGAGGCACAGACTATATGATCAGCATTTTTACTAGACTATATATTTAGAATGGCAGGGGCGCAAAACAAGGCTTTAAAGGAGTGGACCACTACAGCAAAAAAAAATGTAGCAGTTCATTTTTGACAGTCTTGGACTAGTCCATCACCATGGGGTATTCTTAAGGGTTTCTTTGTTTTTAAACACATTCCCTGAATGGCAGTAGCTCAGTCTAATTGCAAAATAGTGTGCAAGTGAAAAAGTAGCATATACATCACAGGGATGTAGCTTATACAGTAAAACCCTTGGTTTTGATAGTAAATTCTACATTACCCGGTGATGTATCTGTTTTTATTCTGTGTATAGCATTGCCCCTTTTTCACAATATTGATTTTTGATGAAGTTACCATACATTTCATTCTACTTATGCCTATTTAAACCCTCATTTTTAGGCGTTGCCATTCTAAATATGTGTCTTTGAGGAAGGGCCAACTGTTTGTGACTTTCTGTTCAATATATTATTTTTACTAGAATGGACCTTCCTTTAATTCGTAAGAAATACATTTCCTTAACTTGATAGGCACGATTTTATTACAGAATTAGGCTTTAACAGTAAGCTAAAACAAGGTATTATTCTGTCAAATTTGGTTTTTATCATTTCTTGCTGAGTTGCTGGAAATGTGTAGACTTGTGGTGTCAGCATCCTGTGCAGACCGACAGGGTCCTGATAAAGCCATTAGTGTGTAGAACTTACTACTTGATACACTAACATTTACATCTACCCGTGTTTCTCAACATCCATTATATGGTTTAGTGTCAAGAGAGCCTGTACAACTGTGCTAAATTTTGGATGCATACATTTTGTGATGATTATTTTCAAATCAACAATAAACTTAAACTGTGTCCATTCATCAAAGCAGAGGTTGAAAAATATCAAACTGCAGCCCTGTCTGAAAGCCAACTTAGCTTCATTGAATAAATAATAGGAGTTTGTACTGAACATTTGGGATGTCCTTCCTTATGGTCTGTTGTCCTGGCCTTTTACTACAAGGCAGTCTCGTTAGGAGGATTTCTATTTTTTAAAGCAAACCTGAACTAATAATAAACGTATACAATAATCAATTGTATGTGTAAGTTGTCATGGTAAATAGAACTTTCCTGGAGTTACACAATCTCATTTTTTGTTTTAAGGGCACAAATTGTAACTCTGAAGTGTAAACAGCAGCCATGTCAGTGTGACGTAAAATCTGGCTCATTTAGCTCTCACACAAAATAATGACGTTTCAAACTTTTCAGCACTATCTTAAAGAGACTCTGTAACTTCAAAAAGATCCCCTGGGGGGTACTCACCTCAGGTGGGGGAAGCCTCCGGATCCTAATGAGGCTTCCCACGCCGTCCTCTGTCCCACGGGGGTCTCGCTGCAGCCCTCTGAACAGCCAGTGACAGGCCCGACTGTAATTTCAATATTTACCTTTGCTGGCTCCAGCGGGGCCGCTGTGGCTGCTTTCGCTCGTAAATAGACGGAAATACCCGATCTCCGTCGGGTCCGCTCTACTGCGCAGGTGCCGGAGACTTGCGCCTGCGCAGTAGAGCGGACCCGACGGCGATCGGGTATTTCCGCCTACTTCGGAGCCGACAGCCGTCAGAGCGCCTGCGCAGGAGCCAGGAAGGTAAATATTACGTCATGGCTGTACGGAGGGCTGCAGCGAGACCCCCGAGGGACGGAGGACGGCGTGGGAAGCCTCATTAGGAGCCTGAGGCTTCCCCCACCTGAGGTGAGTACCCCCCAGGGGACGTTTTGCCATTACAGTTCCTCTTTAACAGGAGTCTTTGTTCAGCCAGATAGAAGTGCTTTGGCTTCTAATTACTTTTCAGGAGAGCTGCCAGTAGCAGCTGTGCTTTTCTGACTGCACAGGTACAGCACTGGCTTATTAATTCTTGCAATGAAAAAAGGAACACAAACAAGCTCCTAGTAGGGTTGGTACTATGTTTATCTCATCATGTCACATGTCACTTCAAGTACATTTTAAATTGCTGGCTCCCCTGATTGAAGATTGGTTGCCTGGTAAGAAATTTTATTTGAAATGCTTATTTTAATTTCTTTGGTATTTATTTGTTGTTTTTCTTTTTTTATGCACCTGGTGTAAGGTTTCCTTAACAAGAAGAGCATTCTGGGTTTGTTTTCTCCCATCACTGTAGTATATTGCAGTACTGTATGTGTAAACATTAGGAACTGGAATCCGCACTGTAGCCTTTTCTACTTATTTCAGTCAGCACACTCATGGATCAGTGATTAGGTACACAATGTTTATTGCACACTTGGGACTGATACCTTATTGCTTTTTAATTATGAGTACTATGTCAACAAAACTGTACTGCACCCATCAGCCCTGTGTGATATTTAGGCAAGGTTTGTTATGGGGCTTATGAGATTTGCACTGGGGTACGTTTGCTCCTCTACTCATTGCGGTGAGGGATGGAAATTCCTTGGCACATTTAAGAGTGTTCACAGCACAACAGAAAAGCATCAGCTAAGAACATGCTTCTCCCTATGCTGTTCTCAGAGATGTGCCTAATGACAACAGTAATGCTATGATTAAGGTCTAGGTTTCACCCTTCTGTACATCACCTAGTGCCAAAAATGCATGAGCCTAATTATTTAGCCTAAAACAACACATTCATAAAAAAATCGACAATCCTGCTACATGTCTGTTCCGCACAGACCGGAACTAAGAAGCAGAGTATCCATAAAGGCAAAGTAGGAAAACATGTTTTTATTGAATATTATGTCAGAGTTTGATCCCACTTTAAGCAATCTATTCGTAGTATTCAAAATGTGTTGGCTCTCCCTAAGCTACAACATGCAATCAAGAAGGGCAATGTGCTAGTGTTCAAAAAACTGCTGTAAAAATAGGAGCCTTAGTGGCAAGTGCACCTTTTGATTATGAGTAAAGTGAATTGGTTAAGCATGTGAGAGAGAATGGGATAATTATTGTGTTCGGTTTTAGAGTGTTGAAAAAAACAATCTACTCCAGATCAGCTCTATAGATAGCAAGAATTTGGCAAGTATTATTTCAGTTTTTTATGACCATGTACAAACAGTAATTCCAAAGGGTTACTAGCTGGGAATACTAGATGGGTTTGTCAGCCAACTGCAATCCTTTAATATGTCCATCCATGCTAAATGGAAAACAAGGCTTCCTATCTCGTACAAACTACTCATGCCAGAAAATGGAAGTTTGTGGGCTTTCTGTACACCAGTTTTAGAAAGCTACAGCTGGTTTCAGACTACATTTTAAAATTATGTTTAGGAATAGATTGTGCAGCCAATAAATGTATAAGGAAAGCAGAGTTTTACTTTATAAAGAGAGTTCTTTCCTTAGCACACAGTCAGATCTTTGAAGTACAGTGCCATGTGTTTGGATCAGTTCAGCTTTCATTCCATCTCCTTTGTGTAAACAGAGGACTTTACTTTCTAATGGTATTGGGAAAGCAAAATCATTGTTAACCTGTTAGGTACCCTAAAGCCGAGTTCTGGTTTGTTTCATCCAGCCGTGGAAACGGTTCTTTGGAAAACTGTTAAGCTAAGTTTCCACTTGTACGATTTATGTCCATTTCCCCACAAGCAAATTTGGATACGATTTTAAAGCCTACTGAAGTCAATAGACTGCATCCACAATCACGTGTGGGAAGAAAACGGCATGCAGCATAAAATCTGATCATGCCTGACACGGCTAGGGGGATGTGGATGTGATCTCTCATCATAGCAAGTGCCGGCATGAAAGCAGGGCATGGTTTCTTGCACAATGTGAAGAAGCAGTTATCAGGACCCAGCAATAATAAGGGAGTGCTGCTAAATGATTGGGATATGAAGGCCACAGAAGGCTGGCAATGAGGGGATCAATGTAGGTGCCACTAATGATCCAGTCTTTTTTGTCCAATCTTTCCATATCTATGCAATATAAAGGACTGCCTAAAATATCCTTTCAATATAGTCATTCAATGTAAGGTGGCCACTAACAATACAATTTGCAGAAAAATCATTTACTAACAATTGTTCATATGAATGATCGGAAATAATGGTTTGAGACCAATTTGTTTAAATTGACAGAATCATTGGAAAATCCTTATTGTTCCCACCAATCTGATCGGAATGGTTAGGAGGTTTTTGTCTGTTAGTGGTCCCAAACAATCATTTTTCATTGTTTATATGAAAATAATCATTTGTACACAATCATTCTGCAAATTGTATCATTTGTGGCCATCTTTACTCTTTTACTACATAGATTTGGTAAGCGTGGACAAAAAAAGATTGGATTATTAGTGGCCACCATTAGTCATTACGTCAGTGTAGAGTTACTGGGTTAGTTTAGAGTTAGTGATAGACCAGGACATTAGTTAAGATGAAGAGACATTTCATGGGTGTACTATAGGGTTAGGCTAGGGTGAAAGGGTTGGTCAGAGAATGATGACTGGAACACACAGATCCTGAATTACAAAGGTTAGAGAGCAGCAGACAGCCCAAGTGATGCGAAAGCCGGGACTCAATTCTTTACGTCTTCTAAAAGTTGCCCTTGTGTGGGATTCATATCAGAAGACAAAGAGGATTGATAGGTAAGTGAAACAACAGTGCATTTGTTATTGCAATGAGAGGGTTTTGTTTTTTTTAAATCCAAAACTACATAAAAATGTTATATACATTGAAAACAAATATCACTACAGGTGCTGCACATGATTACAGCTGTAGTCTGCTTGATTTGATGTGAGGTGAGGTTAACTAATAGCAGATCTGGGTAGACACCCATCACACGATTTCCCAATGATTTTTCTGACAACTACCAATTTTTTGAGCGTTGAGCAATCGTTTCCGCGATCTTGCGACATGGGTACAGGCACGTATTTACGCTCAACTGCGTTAAGTGACATGTGGCAATAACGGATTCTGTCTTTAAGATCCTTGACTATTTAACTTTAGTAAGTCTAGGCCACAGTGTCAGTGCTCTCAAAAGAGCTATTAGTCCCAGCCCCTTAGCTGTCACACCCGGCACTGAGCGCCTCAGCCTGAGCTCATATGTCTAGAGTAAATGTAGGCACTGTAGTTGCTAAAGAAAAACTACAGTCAAATGTTCTCATCTGTTCCAGTAGATTAGCCACACTGTTATGCTTTGTAAGAAAAACATTTTCTTTGAAAGTGCCTAAAAGGGTTAATAGGTTTATTTTAACTTTCTCCTGGGAAAAAGTAGCTGCACACACAGGAAAATAGCAGTGTTTTTTTCACAGATGAACTGGATATTACATGGCTGCTGCCATTACACAGTATGCAGGGAGAAAAGTGTTTTGTTTTTTTAAAGAAATGAAACTACTTTGGGTCAAAGACTTGTAGTCAATACGGAGTTGGGAGAGGTTTAAAATGCATGTTACACCAGACCGTTATTCCACTGGAGGATAAGAATACAAACGTACCATTTCTCATTTCTTGGGGAAGTGCTTTCAGTAATATGCTATATCGCCATCATTAATTTCATTTGGTTGCTATGGACTATTCTTACTGATTTGTTCCTAGCACCTTTCAATAAACAACCACATCAATGACTGAGGCTTCTTTTTCCCCTCACAGCCCTTGGCTTAGATACTTGAGATATATTAAGCATAATTCAATGCTATCCAAAAGGAAATGGAATCGTTCTATGTAAAAGTTTCACTGAAGCATTTAGGTACAAAAAGGAACTTACCATAGCCAACTTGACTATAAAAGCATTCGGATCTCTTTCATTATGCCTATAGGAATGTTAAGTGAGCATTTCCCAAAAGTAACATTACACTGCAGTCACCAGGAACTGTGCAGCTTTATGGACAGAAGCACTATCATATTGTACAGTTCCATTATAAATCTGTAATATATTGGACTAAAAGCAAAGCCTTGTCAGTTTGGCTAGGTGAATGATGTACGAATGACAACACTTTATATGCACATTCAGCTAAATGCTGCAAAGCTGATAGCACGGTGGTTTTATGTACAGATGAAAAATAACGCGAAACACACTGAAAAGGCAAGTTACCCAACCTAAACCCTATCTGAGCATGCTCATCACTGAAGACAAAACTAAAGACATACAGATGCAACAAACAAGCTTCAGCTAAAGACCTGGCAAAGCTTCACCAGAGAGAACACCTAGCGTTTAGGTGCCCTTTTACGATGAAAATTGTGATTCCAATCGCAAACTCACAGCTCTAATTTATATATACTATTCTATATGTTCTATTTTACACCATGCTTTTTTGCCACAATTTTTATGCAATTGTTGCATTGTAAAGCTCACATGCTCTAGCTGCAGTGACTCCCGGTCTCATTCGCTGCCAGGCAAGTGTGTGTGTGACACCACACACGTGCCACGTGCGGCCTCCATGTGGTGCCTGATGGTGAAGCAGTCACAGTAGCTAGAGCAGGTGAGATTTGAATGCACAGGCACTGGAGGGAGCACATTACCATTTGTGGGGACATCGGTGAGGCGGCTTCACAAGGCCAATTCCCAAGGGATTATGCTGAAATTGATCAGTAATTGGCCTGCAGTGTACCGGCAGCCAACAGATCTCTCTCTGATCAGATTTCATTAGAGAGCTGTCTCTTGAAGGACTCGCTAGATGTATGGGCACCTTCAGTGTTGTCCATGGGTTCAGGACTTTAGGCATTGTTTGCAAAGGACTTTCAACAAAGTACTGAATATTGTTATAATATTTATGATCATGTTAGTTTGTCCAGTTACTTTGGAATCCCTAGAACAAAAGCTGAAGGGAGAATGTGCAGGACAAAAATGCCTCAATGCTAAATCCTTTGAATCAGAACTGAAAGCCTATACTTCAATCACATCTTAACTGCTTCATTTCAAACCCACAAAATTATGGAAATTGTGTAAACGTCCAAATATTTATGTACCCAACTGTAGTAATACTGAGATTATTTTTTTACAGTTTGTCACGTTGAAATGTTGGTGAATGCAGTGTGGTCAGAATGAGCTATACAACGAAAACATACTGGTTTGGCATTCAGACCTCTTCTGTGATAAGGAAGAATACTGTCTATATATGACAGCACAGTGAGGTTTGAAATGCTGGTCTGTGGCCATCTGGCTATCAGGAAATGCATTGTCCAAATCTTCTATAAAGAGAATCAGTCATAAACTATCTGGGTGGGAGGCATCAGATTCCCATTCTGTGGATTTCCGTGCTGTATACTAATCCTGAGACAATGAAAACAAATGTGGCATTCACCACACTGGAAATAAATGTGCCCAGGAGCAAAAAATAACAACACCTACCTGGGGTGATTCACATAGGTGCTTTGATTTGTGAAAAAGTACATTACTGGTACGGCAGCCAAAGTAGGAGTCTGTAAAAGGACATGCACATGCACTGGGCAGAGCCCCACTTTAACTTAACTAAAAAGAAAAAGAAACAGCCTCAATTCACTAGGCTTAACTCCTGTCTTTAATAACTCTTCTGAGCTGTTTTACAGTTATCACAATTATATCACCATGGTGATAACTGTAAAACAGCTCAGAAGAGTTATTAAAGACAGGAGTTAAGCTTAGTGAATTGAGGCCATTGTCACTCAGATGAATTAAAGTTTCTCCTAACCCAACATATGTAGGTAGAAAAAAAACAAAGTCTTGTAAAAGTAATACCTTTTAAAGGTATTTTACAAGACTTTTGTCTACCTAAATAATTTGGCTAACATTAGAGCCTAAACCTATCCTTAGGCCTGAGGTCAACTACAACACATTGGCCCATATGCAATTAACTTTTTATCCTGATTTATTTCCTAGGATACAATTTTCATATTCCCCTCAAAACAATTTTTCAGCATTTTATAATAGACAAAAGTACCCAAAAGTTGAAGGTGAGGTGGAGGTGAAAAGGTACTATCAAAATCTTTTGAGTATATTTTTGCTTGCCGGTGGTTCATAAGGCATTTTATGACAGAGTGTGAAAACATCACCTAGGAGAAAAGTCAGAACAAATGTCAATAGGATATGGCCCATTGTATATGTTATGGCCAAGACCCGAAGTGTGGCTACTTCGCGTTCTGGCCAGCCACTTCGTGTTCTGGCCGGCCAATGTGCGAAGTGGCCGCAGCTCCTCTCCCCGCCTCCCATACAATAAGTAGCAGCCGGCGGGGACACGCGTGTCCCCGAGAGTCGTTCGTCGCGACAGGGGAATCCTGCCGTTCCTGCAGAGCGGGTGCTGGCAGAAGCAATGTCTGCAGCCTCCCTGCTCTGCTGCCCCTGCCGCGACGAACGACTCACCGGCTGCATGTCCCCGCCGGCTGCTACTTATTGTATGGGAGGCGGGGAGAGGAGACAGGGGGGAGGAGAGAGGCAGTGCGAAAGCCGGCGGCTTCATCTATTACATTGCCGCCGGCTATATTTAATTAAATTAAGCAAGGTTGTCATAAATTTGGCTGCAGCGAGACGGCGTAAACATAACATTTCTAACATTGGCCGCTGCGCTGCGGCCACTTCGCACATTGGCCAGCCAGAACCCGAAGTGGCTGGCCAGAACACGAAGTGGCCACACTACGGGTTCTGGCCGTAACATATACAAAGATGGGATGGTAAACGGATTTATGAAAATACATTCAAGTAATTATCTAAAACAACAAAGATGCACAAATCTACATATAAAACAGTGTTGAACACAGATATTATTTTGTTCTCCTGATGAAACTTTGTGGAGAAAAGGAAACTCGATATGTTCCGGTAACCAAATGTTTGTCCCTACCCCAGTGAGCAGAGACCTGGATATCTAAGATCCCATATCAGTGGGAAATTTTACTAATTCTAAAGTTATGTAGCCACTGCAAGACCCTTACAAATCTATCAGCTAATCAAACTGATCACATGCTTCTCCATGAGTTCTAAGCATTGCCATCCACAGTGAGAGGTTTATGGGCATGTGCTCCCCACTTCCCTTAACCCACTTGCCGTTATGATTCTTTCCAGATTTTAGGGTCTAAAAGAGGTGCAATTTTTTTCCACTCTTTCAGATCCTAAAACCTGAAAAATATCATTCTGGCAGGGAGATCTGCAGCAGAATAAATGGCTGGATAGTGTAATGGTTAAGGGCTCTGCCTCTGACACAGGAGACCAAGGTTCGATTCTTGGCTCTGCCTGTTCAGTAAGCCAGCACCTATTCAGTAGGGGACCTTGGGCAAGTCTCCCTAACACTGCTACTGCCTATAGAGCGTGCCCTAGTGGCTGCAGCTCTGGCGCTTTGAGTCCGCCAGGAGAAAAGCGCGATATAAATGTTATTTGTCTTGTCTTGTCAATAAAAAAAAAATTACCTTCCTGGGCTCCAGTTTTCAATTTGTCCACTAGATGGCGCTAATATACATATAAACGAACTTCTCTACATATAGAGATATAGAGAAGTTTGTTTTAAATATTGGCCTCGCCCCCGATGACATCATGCAGCCACCACCGCTCCGATTGGCCGCCGGGTCCCCGGAAGAGTAGCGGGGACATTGGGATCCCGGCGGCCAGGGAAAGACCCCACACTGGCGGGGAGAGAGGCTGGAGTCCCGCTGCGCAGTGCGATCGCGCGCGGGACTCCAAAACTACAGGTACAGCGCTGCACTGCCTACCCCGACCTAAGCTCGGGATCACCGATAGCAGCTGCTTTTTTCAGCCCCGAGCTCAGATCGGGAATACCGCCAGGGAGGTTAATATGGGACAGTAGTGTACCTATGTAAATAACCAGCACCAGGGCCCATATGCAATTCAAAATTTCACTCGAGTTTTCTCCTAGGTGATATTTTGAAACTTGTCAATAAAATGACGTTTAAACCATCAGCAAGCCAAACAATGCTCAAAATAATTTTGATAGTACTTTTTACCTACGTTTTGATACTTTTTCCATTGCAAAGTGCTAAAATGTTATTTTAACCACTTAAGGACCGCCCCCAGCCGATGGGCGGCGGCAAAGACCGGGCCCAAACGACCGCAATACGCCCATCGGTGGGGGCGGCTGCGGGCGTGGTTATGCGGCGATCGCGTCATTCGCGCTGTAACCCGCCGGCCGTTTGGAAGTGCCGGCGGGTTACTAGCACCCGGATCGCCACATGTACATTGTATAATAGGCTTTGTAATGTATACAAAGCCTATTATACAGTCTGCCTCCTGCCCTGGTGGTCCCAGTGTCCGAGGGACCACCAGGGCAGGCTGCAGCCACCCTAGTCTGCACCCAAGCACACTAATCTCCCCCCCCTGCCCCCTGATCGCCCACAGCACCCCTCAGACCCCCCCTGCCCACCCCCCAGACCACTGTTTGCACCCAGTCACCCCCCTAATCACCCATCAATCACTCCCTGTCACTATCTGTCAACGCTATTTTTTTTTAACCCTAAACTGCCCCCTGCTCCCTCCTGATCACCCCCCACCCCTCAGATTCTCCCCAGTCCCCCCCCCCCCTGTGTACTGTATGCCTATCCCCCCTGTAATAACCCACTGATCACCTGTCAATCACCCATCAATCATCCCCTGTCACTGCCACCCATCAATCAGCCCCTAACCTGCCCCTTGCGGGCAATCTGATCACCCACTCACACCAATAGATCGCCCGCAGATCCGACATCAGATCACCTCCCAAGTGCAGTGTTTACATCTGTTCTCTACCCTAAACACCCACTAATTACCCATCAATCACCCCCTATCACTGTTACTCATCAGATTAGACCCTAATCACCCACCCACATGCTCAGATTGCCCTCAGACCCCCCCCCCCCCTTATCAATTTGCCAGTGCATTATTTACATCTGTTATTCCCTGTAATAACCCACTGATCACCTGTCAATCACCTGTCAATCACCCATCAATCACCCCCTGTCACTGCCACCCATCAATCACCCCCTGTCACTGCCACCCATCAATCAGCCCCTAACCTGCCCCTTGCGGGCAATCTGATCACCCACCCACACCAATAGATCGCCCGCAGATCCGATGTCAGATCACCTCCCAAGTGCAGTGTTTACATCTGTTCTCTACCCTAAACACCCACTAATTACCCATCAATCACCCATCAATCACCCTCTATGACCACCTGTCACTGTTACCCATCAGATTAGACCCTAATCTGCCCCACGGGCACCCAATCACCCGTCCACACCCTCAGAACGCCCTCAGACCCCAGCCCTGATCACTTTGCCAGTGCATTGCAGCATCTATTTCCCCCCTCTAATCACACCTTGAGACACCCATCAATCACCTCCTGTCACCACCTGTCACCCCCTAGCACACCTACCCATCAGATCAGGCCCTAATTTGCCCCGTGTGGGCTCCTGATCACTCGGCCAAACCCTCAGATCCCCCTCAGACCCCCTTCCGATCACCTCCCCAGTGCATTGATTGCATCTATTTTCCCCTCTAACCACCCCCTGAGACACCCATCAATCACCTCCTGTCACACCCCTAGCACTCCTATCTATCAGATCAGGCCCAATACAACCTGTCATCTAAGAGGCCACCCTGCTTATGACCGGTTCCACAAAATTTGCCCCCTCATAGACCACCTGTCATCAAAATTTGCAGATGCTTATACCCCTGAACAGTCATTTTGAGAAATTTGGTTTCCAGACTACTCACGGTTTTGGGCCCGTAAAATGCCAGGGCAGTATAGGAACCCCACAAGTGACCCCATTTTAGAAAGAAGACACCCCAAGGTATTCTGTTAGGTGTATGATGAGTTCATAGAAGATTTTATTTTTCGTCACAAGTTAGCGGAAATTGATTTGTATTATTTTTTTTGCAACATTTGGTTTCAAGACTACTCCTCACGGTTTAGGGCCCCTAAAATGCCAAGGCAGTATAGGAACCCCACAAATGACCCCATTTTAGAAAGAAGATACCCAAAGGTACTCCGTTAGGAGTATGGCGAGTTCATAGAAGATTTTTTTTTTTGTCACAAGTTAGTGAAAAATGACACTTTGTGAAAAAAACAATTAAAATCAATTTACGCTAACTTGTGACAAAAAAAAAAATCTTCTATGAACTCATCATACTCCTAACGGAATACCTTGGGGTGTCTTCTTTCTAAAATGGGGTCATTTGTGGGGTTCCTATACTTCCCTGGCATCTTAAGGGCCCTAAACCGTGAGGAGTAGTCTTTAAACCAAATGTCGCAAAATGACCTGTGAAATCCTAAAGGTACTTATTGGACTTTGGGCCCCTTAGCGCAGTTAGGGTGCAAAAAAGTGCCACACATGTGGTATCGCCGTACTCAGGAGAAGTAGTATAATGTGTTTTGGGGTGTATTTTTACACATACCCATGCTGAGCGGGAGAAATATCTCTGTAAATAGACAATTGTGTGTAAAAAAAATCAAAAAATTGTCATTTACGGAGATATTTCTCCCACTCAGCATCGGTATGTGTAATAATACACCCCAAAACACATTATACTACTTTTCCTGAGTACGGCAATACCACATGTGTGGCACTTTTTTGCAGCCTAACTGCACTAAGGGGCCCAAAGTCCATTGAGCATCTTTAGGCTTTACAGGGGTGCTTACAATTAGGCACCCCCCAAAATGCCAGGACAGTGAACACACCCCACAAATGACCCCGTTTTGGAAAGTAGACACTTCAAGGTATTCAGAGAGGAGCATAGTGAGTCCGTGGCAGATTACATTTTTTTTTGTCGCAAGTTAGAAGAAATGGAACTTTTTTTTTTTTTTTGGTCTCAAAGTGTCATTTTCCGCTAACTTGTGACAAAAAAATAAAATCTTATATGAACTCACCATGCCTCTCAGTGAATACTTTGGGATGTCTTCTTTCCAAAATGGGGTCATTTGGGGGGCATTTATACTATCCTGGAATTTTAGCACATCATGAAACATGACAGGTGGGCAGAAAAGTCGGAAATGCTTCAAAATGGGAAAATTCACTTTTGGCACCATAGTTTCTAAACGCTATAACTTTTACCCAATCCAATAAATATACACTGAATGGTTTTTTTTTTGTATCAAAGACATGTAGCACAATAACTTTCGTGCTCAAATGTATAGGAAATTTTACTTTATTTGAAAAATGTCAGCATAGAAAGTTAAAAAAGTCATTTTTTTGACAAAATTCATGTCCTTTTTTAAGGAATATAATAAAAACTAAAACTCGCAGCAGCAATCAAATAGCACCAAAAGAAAGCTGTATTAGTGACAAGAAAAGGAGGTAAAATTCATTTAGGTGGTAGGTTGTATGACCGAGCAATAAACCGTGAAAGCTGCAGTGGTCTGAATGGAAAAAAAGGCTCTGGTCCTTAAGGGGCGAAAAGACTGTGGTCCTCAAGTGGTTAAAGAAGATGAAAATGTTTCTCACAGGTGAAAAAGTGAATTGCATATGGCCCCAGGTGTCAAATGCTCTAGGTACACCCCTGATATGGACACCCCTATACAGGAGCTGAATGACAGCATCATTGTTTAATCCATAATTCTGAGAATGTACTCTGCATACTGTCTTATTCATTCCTTATATATGATTTTCACTTTGACATGTGATCATTTATACTTTCATGTACAATCATTATTTAAAGCTGCACCTCTCTATAATGCTCAATTCCTGGCCTTTTTTTCCAACTTTTAATAGCTTAACTTTTGAATTCCTGAATGTATTTCCGTCTTCATAATTTTACAAAGAAGTCTTAGAAATGTGCAAAATGGGCAACTTGTAAGCGTAATACCTCAGGGCTAACAATTCCATTTCCCATCCAATATTAATTGAACCTATAAACTGATTTGTGTGATGAGTGATCATAGTAAAGGCCCATCTGACCCTGCCTGACCTTTTGGTATATTGTTTTGTTGGACTCTGCATTTCTGTTAAATGTCAAAATAACAGTGCATTTTGCTTATTGTGGGATACATTGTAACAGATGCCTAGGGCCATGATAATGATTTGACCTAGTCCATCAGGAACATCTCCACACTCCGCCATGGTAGGTCTTGAAAAGAACAAGCAATACAACACAGTAGTCAACGTTTCCAATTTGAGCTGCATTGCATCAGGATGGCCAAGTACATCCCAGTCCTGGCCATTCTCAGAGAAATAAATGCTTGAGTGATAACTGTCTGCCTGTGCTCAATGCGAGGCTATCTAGTATCTGGATGATAAAAGTAATTGTTTCTGATATATCATCTTAATGGCACTGCACACATAAATAGAGTACAATACAAACAGCTTACCAGACAAACAAGGGTATATGACATACATATAGCTCACCAAAGTTTGAACAGAGACATCCATGCTATATGCTTTCCATCCAATCCGAGTAGCACACCTCGCAAGTGTTGTTGTATGACACCCATATGTAGTATATGGGGCAACAAAGTAGATAACAGTGATATCTTAATAAAATAGGAGTGAGATCTTTGCACAGTAATTAGTAATTCCGGTGCGGGTGATCAAATTACTTCTCCCTCTGAGTTGCTACGACTTGGAGGAGGAATAGCAATTAATGCTGCTTGGAATTTGTGCAACAGCAGGGTGAGCCGTCATTCGGCTCATCCTGCGACAGGCAGCAAATATCCATTTACGCAATCTGAGTCAAAATACCTGATCTGCTGCATTCTTTTCCAGGGTCTATGGCTAAAAAGTATTAGAGACACAGGATTAGGAAGTCTGCCAGGCAACTGGTATTGCTTAAAAAAGAGATAAATATGGCAGCCTCCATATACGCCTCACCTTGGGTTCCCTATAAAGGATCATAAATGAAACCTTGAAGTAGGAGAGAGCAGCCAAGTTGTAACAGGGAAAGGTGAAACCTGAAGTGGAGAGATGAATGAATGAGAACGCAGTTCCCATTCATTAATCTAAGTCCCCGTGTCGATAATCCACACATTACTTCCTGTTAGTGTACTTATAGAATGCTAATAGGAAATAATGCTTGAGAACATCTTGTGGCCAAATAGAAAAATTATACCTACATAGACTTAGTTTAATAAAAAGACCCATATACCGTGTTTCCCTGAAAACAGGACCTCCCCAAAAATAAGCCCTTGCTTATATTTCAAGCATGCTCCCCCAAAAATAAGCAATAGCTGGCTGCTCAATGTCCCCACCCCCTCCTCCCTCCCTCTACAGAGTGGCGAGCGGAGCATTCATTACCAGTACAGCAGAGGAAACTCACCGGCTTCCGACGTGCCAGTGTTAACGTCTCTCCACAGCAGCATCCAGCTTCCTCTCCTTGACAACAGTGGCTCTTGTCATGTGACACAGCCACGTACTGCCATGTCACATAAGAGCCGGGTGCTGCCGAGGAGAGACAATATCGCTGCCATGTCGAAAGCTGGTGAGTTTTTTCTGATGTAATGCTCCACTCGCCACTCTGCAGAGGGAGGGAGGGAAGGGCTACATTGGGCTGGGGGCTGCCACTGGGGACCTGGGCGTACATCTCACTACAGGGGAGCACATCTGACTACTGGGAGCACATAACATCACCCCTCAAAATTGTAAACTCTCCCCGAAAATAAGCCCTAGCACATTATTTGGGGGTAAAATTAATATGACTGTCTTATTTTTGGGGAAACACGGGTATACATTTAAAATAAACCCCTTACTTCCATCCCCCTCTCCCATAGTTACCTCAATAAATGATATGCCTATTAAAAAAATTACAAATAAAAAAAATTGCATAAATACCTTAGGGACTGAACTTTAATATGTATGTCAAAAGGTGATATTAATGTAATTATTGAAATTATAAGCTTGTAATTACCATAGTGATGGTCGCAAAATTGAAAAAAATGCACCTTTATTTCCAAATAAAATATTGACGCCATACATTGTAATAGGGAAATATTTGGGCAAATAAAACGTGTGGGTTTTAATTAGAGTAGCATATCATGTATTATTTTAAAAATATGATGGCTGAAAACTGAGAGATAATGAATCTTTTCCACTGTTTTTCTTATTTTTCCCATTAAAATGCATTTAGAATAAAATAATTCTTAGCAAAATATACCACCCAAAGAAAGCCTAATTGGTGGCGGAAAAAAAATTCATTTTGATAAGTAGTAATAAAGTTATAGGCGAATGAATTAAAGGACCGCTGAAAGATGAAAACCCCCTCACTAGTGAAGCGGTTAACTGATTAAGGACTGCTCTACGCCAATTAGCGTGATAGGCGCAGCAGCCCCAGGACCCGATTGTCGTGAATGGCTGCGGGCGAAGATCGTGTATGCTGATGCGCATGCATCTCTGCATGAATGATGGAACTCGACTGTTAGACGCGAAACCGTCTATTAACACTGTACAGCACTGCGATCTAAGGCACCGCTGTACTGGGGACAGCCATGTGACACGGCTGTCCCCTTGGGGGACACAGGGGCAATCTGCTGTGATAGACTGAAGCCCATCACAGCCGATCGACTGGGGGAGGGAGGGTTATTAAATTAATGTAAAAAAAAATAGGCCAATTTAATTAAAAAAAAAAGTATAATAAATAAATAAACAATCCTGGGGGCGATCTGACCCCCACCAACAGAAAGCTCTGTTGGTGGGGAGAAAAGGGGGGGGGGGATCACATGTGTGCCGAGTTGTACAGCCCTGCAGCGAGGCCTTAAAGCTGCAGTGGACCAATTAGGAAAAAATGGCCTGGTCACTAGGGGAGGTCTGATGGTCCTCAAGAGGTTAAGCAAACACCACAAATGAAAAAAAGAATAGGATACTGCCCTTACACACTTATATCTGAACATGAGGATGATGTTAATGTGTGGCAGGGGCATAAGAAGATATGCCATACTGATCGATGATGGTGCTGATCGTTGAACGATTACTCCATCGATTGTTCGTTAAACCAAATGTCCGAATTATTCTTTTGGTCTGATCGGATTATTACATTATTTTTCTGTTGGTGAACCCGAACTACCATAACAATGGAAATTGTACCATTAGTGGGCACCTTTATATGGTATTTATGCCTGTCTGACAGATGATTGGAAAAGTGAGAGCTATCTTTATATGATAAAGGGATAAAAACTGACAGGAGTGCAAAAAAAAAATAATCTCTGAATAATTGCTTCTTTACACATGTGCATCTTGTATCTAATAATAATCAGTACTAATAATTAGAATAATTCTCAAACCTGGTCAACTTAAATCACTATTTGTGAAATAAACATTTTTAGTTTGGCATGTCATCAATTACATGCATAGAAACACGTTGCCCTCTAGTGGTCAACCCTGGAAACAGCAAGGACATTTATAATCTGGGTTTGAGAATTGTTTGTGGTAACCTCTACAAAGCCATAACAGCCATGCAAACATGCATACATTAAATCCCCAGTTATCCAGAACTCCGTTAACCAGAAGTCTCAAGCAACCAGAAAAAAATCCCAGCCTTGCAGGATTCATAAATCTACTTTTAAATTTCTTTATACAGTAATAGACCTCAGTTACGTTAAAGAGAGTCTGAAGCGAGAATAAAACTCGCTTTTTTCCTTATATTCAGCAGGGGCATGTTTGCCCCTGCTAAAACGCCGCTATCCCGCGGCAGAACGGGGGTCCTTTACCCCCCAAATCCCCTCCGTGCTGTGCGGGGATCGCTTCCTGCTTGAGGCAGGGCTAACGGCCGCAGCCCTGCCTCTCAGCGCATCTATCAGCGCTGATCGCGGCCTCTACCCCGCCCCTCTCAGTCTTCCTTCACTGAGAGGGGCGGGGGAGAGGGGGAGATCCGCCGCTGATAGACGCGCATGGGGCAGAGCTACAGCTCATAGCTCTGCCTCCATGAGCAGCAAAATCTACGACCAAGTTGGTCGTTGATTTTGCAGGGGGGATTTGGGGGGTAAAGGACCCCCGTTCTGCCGCAGGATAGCGGCGTTTTAGCAGGGGCAAACATGCACCTGCTGAATATAAGGAAAAAAGCGAGTTTTATTTACGCTTCAGACTCTCTTTAAGTCTCCTGTCCATTTGTTTTTAATTACTGTATTTCAACATTAATAGGACTCGATGGACTTATGTCTTTTTTCAACCAAAATAACTATGTAACTATGTAACTATACAACATTTTTAACATTGACTCTCAAGCAACCAGAAGCTACCGTACACTAATCCAGCATCAGCCAATGCGGGTTGGTGCTGGATAATGGAGGTTTTACTGTATTAACCACCTGAGCGGTATGGACAAGCTCAGTTGGCTCCGCCTATTTTTCTAACCCTAAAACACAATGACTCAATAACCTAATTTGTGTGCTTTGCATTGTTTGGCATCAATAATTTGCATTGAAATGAAACAAATCTGATTGGCTGTAGCTCCACCCTCTTTTCTGAATTTGAACCCCAGTCACCCAATGACCAACTGTACCAGGTTTTAAGCTTGTGTCCTTAACAGTGCAAGAATGGCAGCAATTGAATATTCCCCTTGAAAAGCAATAAATGAATTTGGATTGGTTTTTGTAGGCTCCACCCTCCTTTATGAATATTAATCCCAGTCACCCAGTGACCAACTGTGCAAAGTTTGAGAACCCTACCGTTAGTGTAAGAATGGCTGCAGTTTACATTTTCCCAGTGAAATTTGTATTTGTCTCTGCCCACTGATGACCCAGCATTGCCTGGGTATGTATTTGGTTGGGGTTGGCTATGCCCACTTTTTGTAACAGTAAGGCCCAGTGCACACCGGGCGGATCCGCAGGCCGAATCCGCCTGAAAATCCGCATGGCTAATGTATCTCTATGGGCTGGTGCACACCGGCGGTTTGAGGTTTTTAGCAAGCCGCAAACGTGCCTCTTGCTGCACGTTTGCGGTTTGCTAAAAACATCAAACCATCGGTGTGCACCAGCCCATAGAGATACATTAGCCATGAGGATGCTGATGCGGATGCGGCCGGTGAACACCCGGCGAATCGCATCAAGATCCGCCTGGTGTGCACTGGGACTAAACTCTGTCATCCGCACTCAAAACCGCTAGCGTTTTGTGGATCTGCTAGCGGTTTTGGTGTGCACTAGGCCTAACAGACAATTACTTAATTACTCAGGGACCAAATTTGTGAGCTTTGCAGTCTTTGGCATCAATAATTTGCATTGAAATAAAACAAATCTGATGGGCTGTTTGTGTCTCCACCCCTTTTCTGAATTTGAACCCCAGTCACCCAATAGATAACTGTACCCAGTTTGGGGCTTGTGCCCATGACAGTGCAAGAATGGCAGTAATGAAATACTTCCCTTGAAAATCAATAGATGAATTTTGATTGGCTTTTGTAGGCTCCATCCACTTTTATGAATAATAGCTGATGAATCGGCGTTGCCCGGGTATGTATTTGGCTGGTGTTCGCTCCGGCCACTTTTTCTAACCCTAACACACAAATACTCAATGACCAAGTTTGTGAGCTTTGGGGTCTCTGTCATCAATAATTTGTATATTCCCATAGAAATTAAACAAATCAGATTGGCTGTTTGTGGCTCTGCCCCTCTCTGGCATTTGAACCTCAGTCACCCAATGACCAACTGTAGAAGGTTTGAGGCATCTGCTATTAACAGAGCAAAAATGGAAGCAATTTAAATATTCCCCTTGAAAATCAACAGGTGAATTTTGATTGGCTATTATAGGCTCCACCCACTTCCCATAATATTAATCTCAGTCACCCAGTGACCATCTGGGCAAAGTTTGAGAACACTTGCCATTACCAGTGTAAGAATGGCTGCAGTTTATATTTTCCTTGTGAAATTTGTTTTTGGCTCCGTCCACTTTTTGTAACCTTGACACACAGTCACTCAATGACCAAGTTTGTGAGCTCTGGAGTCTTTGGCATCAATAATTTGTAATTTACCAGTGATATGAAACAAATCTGATTGGCTGTTTGTAGCTCCACCCCTTTTATGAATTTGAACCCCAGTGACCCAATGACCAACAGTACCAGGTTTGAGGCTTGTGCCATTAACAGTGCAAGAATGGCAGCAATTTAAATATTCCCCTTGAAAATCAACAGGTGAATTTTGATTTTCTTTTTAGGTTCCACCCACTTTTTTGAATATTAATCCCAGAAAATCCCAGTGACCAAGTTCTAAGCTTTTGGGTTTCCGCCATCAAAAATGTGTGAATGGAAGCAGTTTATCCAATAAAGTAATCTGATTGGCTGTTTGTGGCTTCACCCCTTTAGTGGATTTGAACCCCAGCCACTTCATGACCGACTGTAGCTGGCTTCTGCCATTATTAGTGTAAGAGAGGCAGCAGTTTCAATATTTCCCTTAAAAATCAATAGGTGAATTTTGATTGGCTGTTGTAGGTTCCACCCACTTTCCTGAATATTAATCCCATTCATCTATTGACCAACTGTGTCACGTTTGAGAACCCTGCCAATAACAGAATGGCTGAAATCAATCTAACAAATCTGATTAGCTGGTTGTGGCTCCGCCCCCTATAGTGAATTTGGACCCCAGTCACTCAGCTAAGAGGCCTCTGCCATTAACAGTGTAAGAATGGTAGCAATGTAAACATTCCCCTTGAAAATCAATAGGTGAAATTTGATTGGCTGTTGTTGGCTCCACCCACATCTCTGAATATTAATCCCAGTCACCCACTGTATCAAGTTTGGGAACCCTGCCATTAACAGTGTGAGAATGGCTGCAGTTTATATTTTCCCCTGGAAAAAAAATGTAGTTGTTGGCTTCGCCCACGTTTTCTAACCTTTGGGCTTTTGGTATCAATTATTTGTATATTCCCATTTAAATTAAACAAATCTGATTGGCTGTTTGTGGCTCCACCCCCTTTCCAAATTTGAACCCTAGTCACCCAGTGACCTCCAGGTCGCTCTGACGTCATCACCGGGGACCGGGTCAGAGCTCCGGCAAACGGCTGAAGGCAGAGCTGCGGCGAGGGAGGTCCTGGGAGCTTGAGGCTGGAGGAAGCCGCCGGTAAGTACCACTCAGTTTACTTTATATGCCCTGATAACTCCTTTAAGGCACACTTGAAGTGAGAGGAATGTGGAGGCTGACATTTCTTTTTAAACAATGCAATGCCTGGCTGTCCTGTTGATCCACTGCCTCTAATATTTTAGCCATAGACCCTTAACCCTGTTTCTGACAAAAGTTTGACTGGATTAACTGCATGCTCATTTTAGGTGTGTAATTCAGACACTACTGCAGCACAAAGTGATCAGTAAGACTGCCGGGCAACTGGCATTGTTTAAAGGGAAATAAATAGGTCAGCCTCCATATCCTCCTCACTTCAGCTGTCGTTTAAAGTTCTTCATGATGCCTGGCTCTATCACCTCTCCTCCTCTTTCCTTATACCCTGTCCAAATTATACACACACACACACACATACAGTGGAGGAAATAATTATTTGACCCTGCACTGATTTTGTAAGTTTGTCCAATGACAAAGAAATGAAAAGTCTCAGAACAGTATCATTTCAATGCTAGGTTTATTTTAACAGTGGCAGATAGCACATCAAAAGGAAAATCGAAAAAATAACCTTAAATAAAAGATAGCAACTGATTTGCATTTCGTTGAGTGAAATAAGTTTTTGAACCCCTACCAACCATTAAGAGTTCTGGCTCCCACAGAGTGGTTAGACACTTCTACTCAATTAGTCACCCTCATTAAGGACACCTGTCTTAACTAGTCACCTGTATAAAAGACACCTGTCCACAGAATCAATCAATCAAGCAGACTCCAAACTCTCCAACATGGGAAAGACCAAAGAGCTGTCCAAGGATGTCAGAGACAAAATTGTAGACCTGCACAAGGCTGGAATGGGCTACAAAACCATTAGCAAGAAGCTGGGAGAGAAGGTGACAACTGTTGGTGCGATTGTTCGAAAATGGAAGGAGCACAAAATGACCATCAATCGACCTCGCTCTTGGGCTCCACGCAAGATCTCACCTCGTGGGGTGTCAATGGTTCTGAGAAAGGTGAAAAAGCATCCTAGAACTACACGGGAGGAGTTAGTGAATGACCTCAAATTAGCAGGGACCACAGTCACCAAGAAAACCATTGGAAACACATTACACCGCAATGGATTAAAATCCTGCAGGGCTCGCAAGGTCCCCCTGCTCAAGAAGGCACATGTGCAGGCCCGTGTGAAGTTTGCCAATGAACACCTGAATGATTCTGTGAGTGACTGGGAGAAGGTGCTGTGGTCTGATGAGACCAAAATACAGCTCTTTGGCATTAACTCAACTCGCTGTGTTTGGAGGAAGAAAAATGCTGCCTATGACCCCCAAAACACCGTCCCCACCGTCAAGCATGGGGGTGGAAACATTTTGCTTTGGGGGTGTTTTTCTGCTAAGGGCACAGGACAACTTAATCGCATTAACGGGAAAATGGACGGAGCCATGTATCGTGAAATCCTGAACGACAACCTCCTTCCCTCTGCCAGGAAACTGAAAATGGGTCGTGGATGGGTGTTCCAGCACGACAATGACCCAAAACATACAGCAAAGGCAACAAAGGAGTGGCTCAAGAAGAAGCACATTAAGGTCATGGAGTGGCCTAGTCAGTCTCCGGACCTTAATCCAATAGAAAACCTATGGAGGGAGCTCAAGCTCAGAGTTGCACAGAGACTGCCTCGAAACCTAAGGGATTTAGAGATGATCTGCAAAGAGGAGTGGACCAACATTCCTCCTAAAATGTGTGCAAACTTGGTCATCAATTACAAGAAACGTTTGACCTCTGTGCTTGCATACAAGGGTTTTTCCACTAAGTATTAAGTCTTTTATTGTTAGAGGGTTCAAAAACTTATTTCACTCAATGAAATGCAAATCAGTTGCTATCTTTTATTTAAGGTTATTTTTTCGATTTTCCTTTTGATGTGCTATCTGCCACTGTTAAAATAAACCTACCATTGAAATGATACTGTTCTGAGATTCTTCATTTCTTTGTCATTGGACAAAGTTACAAAATCATTGAGGGGGTCAAATAATTATTTCCTCCACTGTGTATATATATATAAATATATATATATATATATATATATATATATATATATATATATATATATATATATATATATATATGTATATATACATACAAATACACAGTCCCTGAATGGAACTCACCATAACCTCCTGGCCTAATACAGCCCCTTCCACATGCTTTAGTCTATACTACGTCACTACAACATGTGTCTAGCCGTATCCTTCTAGCTCTAATCATTACACACACCTTCCACCAACTTTCCTAAAATAGTGCCTAGTCTGAACTGATACTCACCTTCCTAAATAAGCAGACACTTTATTCACCGGCTTGAGACCTACATGTTTATGTTAGTAGGTTCATGCCAATTCCTTTGCCCAAAAAAAAGTTTTCAATCACTACAAATTAGTATATGTAGCCTATGCAGCCCTTGATCTATAATATACTAGTAGCTTCCCACAAAACTCTGTGAGTAAAGCCTTGTACACACTATCAATTAGAATTGGCCAATGATTGGCCAATTTTAGCACCTCCATGTAGTACAAGGGCCAACAGATTTTGAATACTATGACCAGACTGTGCAGGTAAGCTCTCATACTACATAGAGGTGGTAAAATTGGTCAATTCTAATTGTACAAGGCTTAAGGGCCCATTCACACCTAAAATTGCTAAACGCTAACGCAAAACGCTGAGCGTTTTTCTGGCATTTTTTCACTGCATAGAGAGCGTTTTTCCAGAGATTAGCGTTTTGCGATTTCTAGTTCAATGCAAATACTTTTATTGAATCGCTAATCGTTCCAGAATCGCTCAGAAATCGCTGCATGCAAAGCATTTGCATTTCAGCAAATTGCGAAACGCTTAGATGAAAACACTTCTATATACTTTCATTGTCCACGTTTTTCAAATCGCTAGCGATTTTCAGCATTCGCTCTGAAAACGCACAAGTGTGCCCCTAAGGCTTTGTTCATAATAACAGTTTGAACTTCCAAAAAGACCCTCACAGTTCATTCCTTATTTTGATACTGCTGGTCAAATGCTGCAAAAATTCCAAGAAAACTGCTTTAACCACTGCAGTCATAAAACCCCTTAAGGACCAGAGCCTTTATTTCCATTCAGACCACTGCAGCTTTAACGGTTTATTGCTCGGTCATACAACCTACTACCTAAATGAATTTTACCTCCTTTTCTTGTCACTAATACAGCTTTCTTTTGGTGCTATTTGATTGCTGCTGTGATTTGTAGTTTTTATTATATTCATCAAAAAAGACATGAATTTTGTCAAAAAAATGATTTTTTAACTTTCTGTGATAAAATTTGTCAAAGTAAAATTTCTGTATACATTTTTGTCCAAATTTATTGTGCTACATGTCTTTGATTAAAAAAAAAAACATTCAGTGTATATTTATTGGTTTGGGTAAAAGTTATAGCGTTTACAAACTATGGTGCAAAAAGTGAATTTTCCCATTTAGAAGCATCTCCGACTTTTCTGACCACCTGTCATGTTTCATGAGGGGCTAGAATTCCAGGATAGTATAAATACCCCCCAAATGACCCCATTTTGGAAAGAAGACATCCCAAAGTATTCACTGAGAGGCATGGTGAGTTCATAGAAGATTTTATTTTTTGGCACAAGTTAGCGGAAAATGACACTTTGAGACAAAAAAAAAAAAGTTTACGTTTCTGATAACTTGTGACAAAAAAAAAAAAATGAAATCTACCACGGACTCACCATGCCCCTCTCTGAATAACTTGAAGTGTTTACTTTCCAAAATAGGGTCATTTGTGGGGTGTGTTTACTGTCCTGGCATTTTGGGGGGTGCTAAATTGTAAGCACCTCTGTAAAGCCTAAAGGTGCTCATTGCACTTTGGGCCCCTTAGCGCAGTTAGGCTGCAAAAACGTGTCACACATGTGGTATTGCCATACTCAGGAGAAGTAGTATAATGTGTTTTGGGGTGTATTTTTACACATACCCATGCTGGGTGGGAGAAATATCTCTGTAAGTGACAATGTTTTGATTTTTTTTTACACACAATTGTCTACTTACAGAGATTTCTCCCACCCAGCATGGGTATGTGTAAAAATACACCCCAAAACACATTATACTACTTCTCCTGAGTACAGCGATACCACATGTGTGGCACTTTTTTGCACCCTAACTGCGCTAAGGGGCCCAAAGTCCAATGAGTACCTTTAGGATTTCACAGGTCGTTTTGAGACATTTGGTTTCAGGACTATGCCTCACGGTTTAGGGCCCCTAAAATGCCAGGGCAGTTTAGGAACCCTTCAAGTGACCCCATTTTAGAAAGACAACACCACAAGGTATTCTGTTAGGAGTATGGCGAGTTCATAGAAGATTTTTCTTGTCATAAGTTAGCGGAAATTGACACTTTGTGAAAAAAAAACAATAAAAATCAATTTCCGCTAACTTGTGACAAAAAATAAAATCTTCTATGAACTCACCATACCCCTAACGGAATACCTTGGGGTGTCTTCTTTCTAAAATGGGGTCACTTGTGGGGTTCCTACACTGCCCTGGCATTTTAGGGGCCCTAAACGTGAGGAGTAGTCTGGAAAGCAAATGCCTCAAAATGACCTGTGAATAGGACTTACGGCCCCTTAGCGCACCTAGACTGCAAAAAAGTGTCACACATGTGGTATCGCCGTACTCAGGAGAAGTAGTATAATGTGTTTTGGGGTGTATTTTTACACATACCCATGCTAGGTGGAAGAAATATCTCTGTAAATGGACAATTGAGTGTAAAAAAATCAAATTGTCATTTACAGAGATATTTCTCCCACCCAGCATGGGTATGTGTAAAAATACACCCCAAGACACATTATACTACGGGGTCACTTGTGGGGTTCCTATACTGCCCTGGCATTTTAGGGGCCCAAAACCGTGAGGAGTAGTCTGGAAACCCAATGCCTCAAAATGACTGTTCAGGGGTATAAGCATCTGCACATTTTGATGACGTGGTCTATGAGGGGGCGAATTTTGTGGAACCGGTCATAAGCAGGGTGGCCTCTTAGATGACAGGTTGTATTGGGCCTGATCTGATGGATAGGAGTGCTAGGGGGGGTGACAGGAGGTGATTGATGGATGTCTCAGGGGGTGATTAGAGGGGAAAATAGATGCAATCAATGCACTGGGGAGGTGGTCGGAAGGGGGTCTGAGGGGGATCTGAGGGTTTGGCCGAGTGATCATGAGCCCACACGGGGCAAATTAGGGCCTGATCTGATGAGTAGGTGTGCTAGGGGGTGACAGGAGATGATTGATGGGTGTCTCAAGGTGTGATTAGAGGGGGGAATAGATGCAAGCAATGCACTGGCAATGGCAATGCACTGGCAAGGTGATCAGGGCTGGGGTCTGAGGGCGTTCTGAGAGTTTGGGCGGGTGATTGGGTGCCCTAGGGGCAGATAGGGGTCTGATCTGATAGGTAGCAGTGACAGGTGGTGACAGGGAGTGATGGATGGTTGATTGATGGGTAATTAGTGGGTGTTTAGGGGAGAGAACAGATGTAAACAATGCACTTGGGAGGTGATCTGACAGCGGGTTTGCGGGCGATCTGATGGTGTGGGTGGGTGATCAGATTGCCTGCAAGGGGCAGGTTAGGGGCTGATTGATGGGTGGCAGTGACAGGGGGTGACGGGGGGTGATTGACAGGTGATCAGTGGGTTATCACAGGGAAGAACAGATGTAAATAATGCACTGGCGAATTGATAAATGGGGGTCTGAGGGCAATCTGAGCGTATGGGCGGTTGATTGGGTGCCCGCAAGCGGCAGATTAGGGTCTATTCTGATGGGTAACAGTGGCAGGTGGTGATAGGGGGTGATTGATGGGTGATTGATAGGTAATTAGTGGGTGTTTAGAGGAGAGAACAGATGTAAACAATGCACTTGGGAGGTGATCTGACGGCAGGTTTGCGGGCGATCTGATGGTGTGGGTGGGTGATCAGATTGCCTGCATTGTTAGGGGCTGGTTAGGGGCTGATTGATGGGTGGCAGTGACAGGGGGTGACAGGGGGTGATTAATGGGTGATTGACAGGTGATCAGTGGGTTATTACAGGGAAGAACAGATGTAAATAATGCACTGGCGATTTGATAAGGGGGGGTCTGAGGGCAATCTGAGCGTGTGGGCGGTTGATTGGGTGCCCGCAAGGGGCAGATTAGGGTCTAATCTGATGGGTAACAGTGACAGGTGGTGATAGGGGGTGATTGATGGGTAATTAGTGGGTGTTTAGAGGAGAGAACAGATGTAAATGCACTTGGGAGGTGATCTGACGGCGGGTTTGCGGGTGATCTGATGGTGTGGGTGGGTGATCAGATTGCCCGCAAGGGGCAGGTTAGGGGCTGATTGATGGGTGGTAGTGACGGGGTGATTGATGGGTGATTGACAGGTGATCAGTGGGTTATTACAGGGGGGGATAGATGCATACAGTACACAGGGGGGTCTGGGGTTGGGGGGGTCTGGGGAGAATCTGAGGGGTGGAGGGTGATCAGGAGTCCCCAGGGGGCAGTTTAGGGAATAAATAAAAAAATAGCGTTGACAGATAGTGACAGGGAGTGATTGATGGGTGATTAGGAAATTACGGGTGATTGATGGGTGATTACGCCAACCAGTATGAGAGTCCTGCACATGCGCGGTTCTCAGACTGAACCGCGCATGCGCAGGTCTCTCATGCCGGCTGGCATGATGAGGCGTAGCGTGTGCGGCTGGGACGCACACAGGCAAATTCAGGCCGAAGTCGCCGAATAACGGAGCCACCAGCAGGACTGGGAGAGGAGACAGGAGGATGTCGGGGGACATCACAGGCTACGGTGGGCTGGAGGAAGCCCCAGGTAAGTCCATATTGCGATTTTATGGAGAGTTCAGGGTCCCTTTAATCGAAGCAGGTTCTCTCTGCGCGCGGCGCTGATCGCCGAGATTGTGAGCACCCCATAGCAGCAATGTAATGCTGCACATAGCGGTAATTCGGGCCTCCGGCAGTTGTCATACTCTGTATTACATCTCTCTCCAAGTTGCAACAACTCGGAGGGAGAATATTGAACACCGCGGTGGAGTTTTGCGGCAGTGGGGAGAGAAGTCATTCAGTTCGTCCCGCTCCAAACTGTCTGGCGGCGTAACAATATGCACTCCCCTTTAATTGCATATGGGCCCTGGTATTTTGCACATGATGCAATACTGGAATCACATGGAGAGGAGTGTGCAGAAGTAGTACAGAAAAGAAGCAATAGCAGCAAAAAGGCCAAGCGCCCACCAACTCAAAGTCACCGTGCTTCTGGTCAGTTCTCTTATGTCCAGAGAATTCAATGCAGCAGCAGAAGAAGAAAAGACCCAGCAACGTATTTTCATCAATCTTGTGGATTTATTCAAAGCATGCAGTTCATACAATCAAACACATAGGGTAAACATACAGGCAACGCTTCAAAAAGGTACACTGACCAGTCTTTCTGTTCATTTTTTGGCACAACAGTGCTGTATCTGATTGGCTGCTGTTGGACCATAAAATTCAGTGAGATGCATCGATTGTATTAACTGCATGCTTAGAATAAATCAACAACAAGGTTGATGAAAAGATGGTGATGGGTCTTCCATTCTTCTAGTACAGAAAAAAAGTAAAGATGGCTTCAAGGAGCTAAATTAACCACTTGAGGACTGCAGTGTTAAACCCCCCTAAAGACCAGGCTCATTATTGCTAAATTGGCCACTGCACCTTTAAGGCCAAGCTGCAGGGCCGCACAACACAGAACACGAGTGATCCCCCCCCTTTTCCCGCACCAACAGAGCTCTCTGTTGGTGGGGTCTGATCGCCCCCCCTTTGTTTATTTTTTTTTAATCAATATTTATGTTAGTGTTTATTTTTAAAATAAAAACGACTTTTTTTATTATTTATTCCCTGCTCCCTCCCCCCTCCACCAGCCAATCAGTGTTATCAGCTGTCATAGGCTTCAGTCTATGACAGCCGATCACTCCCCAGTGTATGGATGGGACAGCCGTGTCACACGACTGTCCCCAGTACAGCGCTGCTGCCGATCGCAGCGCTGTACATGTAAATAGATGGCGATCACGCCGTCTAACAGTCTCCAGAGCAGCGATAGTGAAGAGGGGGCGGTGCTCCGCCACACCCCCCCCCCCCCCGCGCGCAGCCTGCGCACAATCTCACGCAAATCAGAGCCCCAGGACTTGACACCAATTCGCATTAGGCGGTCCTGGGGCTGCCGCCGCGTCCGCGCCCATTGGCGTGGGGCGGTCTTTAGGTAGTTAAAGAGAACCTGAACTGAAAATAAACAGTCAAAATAACCATACACAAGTCATACATACCTCCTCTGTAGTTTATTATTCAATCTCTGTTTCTTGTGATCAATGGATTTTTCCGTCCTCTGTTTTGAAAATGGTCATTACTCCATAACAGCGTCCTGGTCAGCACACTGTTAAACTGTAATATTACTTACTTGAGCCATAGGGAAACATGGACATTGCCTTGCATGTTCAGTTGTAGCTGACATCAGCTGGTATATATTTCAGTTCTGACAAAATATTGTCAGAACTGGAAGGGTTCATTGTAAGAAAATTGTGAGCCTGAGAGAGGAACGGATGGTGAGGTTACTACACAGAGAATTGAATGTGTGCATTAAACACCAAGTGAACACCTGACAAAACTGGCAAAGCAAATTTGGCCTAATTGGCTATTCATGAGGCAATGCTCATGCAAATACGCATTCACTTTCGCATGTCAACTTATGCAGGGTCAACAACCAATGCCGCAAAGAGGTTGCCCTGCGGGAATTAGTTCATGCTACAATAGCACTATCCAGGAGCGCCACGAGGAGGCTTCCCAATGCCCCCATACAACCGGGGGAACTGCGGGGTCCCAGGCGCTCTCACTGCCTGGGGACAGGCGCAGACAGCCCACACCAGGACTCACACCACCTGGAATGAGCCATCCACCACCCGCCTCCAAAGGGGCATAGACATAAATCACTACACAGAGAATTAAATGTGTGCATTAACCACCAAGTGAACACCTGACAAAACTGGCTAAGCAAATTTGGCCTAATTGGCTATTCATGAGGCAATGCTCATGCAAATATGCATTCGCTTTCGCATGCCAACTTATGCAGGGTCAAAAACCAATGCCGCAAAGCGGTTGCCCTGTGGGAATTAGTTCATGCTACAATAGCACTATCCAGGAGCTATAAGTCGGCATGCGAAAGTGAATGCATATTTGCATGAGCATTGCCTCATGAATAGCCAATTAGGCCAAATTTGCTTAGCCAGTTATGTCAGGTGTTCACTTGGTGTTTAATGCACACATTTAATTCTCTGTGTAGTGATTTATGAATGTCTCTCCTTTGGAGGCGGGTGGTGGATGGCTCATTCCAGGTGGTGTGAGCCCTGGAGTGGGCTGTCTGCGCCTGTCCTCTCACCCCCCCCTTGGAGTGCAGTGTGTGAGCCAGCCCTGACCTCCAAAGCTCGGTGCGACCCATGCTTCATTCCTTTCCTTTTCAAATGTGTTGCACCCAAGCTATGCTCAGTAGCAGAACGCAATGGACGTTAAGGTAAGTGCCCGTTTTTTAATATTGGGAGGTCGGTGCGGACGGCTCTCCCCGGCGCTGGCCACGCTGGGGGAGGGGGGGGGGTCGCTTGCGCCACCCAGCCTCCCCCTCCGGGGTGCCGCTGTGGTTGCCAGGCAGTGAGAGTGCCTGGGACCCCACGGTCCTCCGGTTGTATGGGGGCATTGGGAAGTCTCTCCGTGGCGCTCCTGGATAGTGCTATTGTAGCATGAACTAATTCCCGCAGGGCGACCGCTTTGCGGCATTGGTTCTTGACACTGCATAAGTCGGCATGCGGAAGCGAATGCATATTTGCATGAGCATTGCCTCATGAATAGCCAATTATGCCAAATTTGTCAGGTGTTCACTTGGTGTTGAATGCACACATTTAATTCTTTGTGTAGTGATTTATGGATGGTGAGGTTAGTATGTAATATTCATTTGAAGCTACGTCATGTGTTTATTTTAGATTTACCTTGCTTCAGGTTCCCTTTAAGGCCTGAACCACCTACTCACACAGTTCAATTTCGTGCAATTAAATGGCAGCGTTTGTAACACCTCGCGTGTATTGACACGCAGTGATGTTATTAGGCTGCAAAAACCACCTCACTGTTGCGCTCAGCTGTAACTCCATAGAAGAGCCTCCTGTTCACCACCCATGCTGAGCCCTAGCAAGCACCCAGCCAGTGAATGGGATCAGCTGACAGGCAGCGAATTCACTGCCTCTAGCCCTCTCCCCCCCCCCCCCCCCCAATGGAAAAGAGGCCTAAGCAGTAATCTTACACAACTAGGGAGTTGTCAGGTAGGTTTATGCCTAGATAATTCAGGTGCTTACCATGGGCATCCGCGCATTGGGCAAAATGGGGCATGCACCCCCCCCCCAGCCACCCGAACCTGCAGGAGGAAGCAACATAAAAGGAGGGGGCAGCAGGGACAGCGGCTGGGAGGGGGACCAAATCCCCACCTCCCTCACCTGGGTCTCCTTCTGGCGCATACCCCCTCCAAATTAGCAGTGGCAAACAGAAGCGGGCATCAGCGGGCGGAGAGGAATTAATCACCTTTTTCCTGCGTTCCAGGCGATGGTACGCAGCGCCATCGTCATATGACACTGGACACTGCCTTCTCCACCGCTCTGTGCTTGCTGATTAGTGGAAGCACAGTGGGCGGTGAAGAAGTCGGAGACCAGTGTCACGTGACGATGATGCTGCGCGCCATCGCCTGGAATGCAGGAAGGAGGGCAGTTCCTCTCCGCCCACTGATGCTTGATTGTTTGCCGCTGCTAATTTGGAGGGGGGAAGCACCAGAAGGAGGGGACCCAGGTGAGGGGGGGGGGGGGGAGTCTGGCCCCCCTCCCTGCCACTGTCCCTCCTTCCAAGCTTCCCCCATACTGGGGGCAACTATGCTATACTGGGGGTGGCTATACTAGCTATACTGGGGGCGACTATACTAATACGGGGCAACTATGCTAGCTATACTGGGGATGACTATACTATCTACACTGGGGGCAACTATACGCTCTCTGCCTTTCTGCTGTCCCTCTCTCTCTGCCTGTTGTCTCTTTCTTTCTGCTGTCTCTCTCTCTCTCTGCCTCTCAACTCTCTCTCTGCCTTTCTGCTGTCTCTCTTTCTGTGCCCTCTCTCTGCTTCTATGCTGTCTCTCTCTCTCTGTGCCTTTCTGCTGTCTCTCTTTCTCTCTGCTCTATCTGCCTTTCTGCTCGCTCTCTCTCTCTGCTGTTTGTCTCTCTCTACCTTTCTGCTGTCTCTTTCTTTCTGCCAGCTTTCTTTCTTTCTGAGGTCTCTCTCTCTCTCTCTGCCTCCCTGCTGTCCCTCTCCCTCTCAGCTGTGTCTCTCTGCAGTCTCTCTTTCTACACACAGGCACCCCCCTCCTGCCCATTGTCACCCTCTCCCACCCACTGGCACCCTCCTGCAAAATCTGGGGTATGGCTTAATGCCACGCAGGGGGCATGGCTTAAGTTTCCCTGTCACTACCTAAACTGGGGGGCATCTGTGTTTGAGGCACTCGCAATCTAAACCCTATTATAGCCCTAGTCTAATGTCCCATCATTGGTAAATTTGGCTCCACCTGTGACCACACCCACATCATGTTTCATGACCACACCCATTTTTCGGCATGACTCCGACCCCCCCCCCCCATTTTTGAACAGGTTCCCTATAATGGGTGTAACTTTCCGATGTCTTGGTCGGATTTGCCAGTCATTGCAGCAAGCAGAACTGACTGTCCTGGTTTTTTTAAACTAAAAATGTTTTTTCTCCTCTGCCTAACTTTGGTGCAGGATGTCTTTTGATGTGTTAATTAGCCAGACCTGTGTCCAGGAGGCTGTTTATTCTCAATTACCTCCATTTGGTTAGCCTTTCATAACAGGGAGAGCAAGGAAGCTAATCCCAGCAGGGGGCTATTCAAAACCTGCTTTCACTCCAGACTATCCGGCACAGATCACGGGCCATCTGAATGCATATGAGGTATGGTTTCTTGTCGATTCTATGGCAACCATACATCGCACAGCTATGAAATTCATATAGTCTTATTCGGTAAAATCTGGCCATCATGCTGATATGAAATTCATTGTGATAGTCCGTCCGGTTATTGAGGTATGACCCTTCTCAAGAACTGGGTCCGCTGCACTAGCCATGTCTGATGTCATATTAATCTGTATTTTCCGACAAGTATGAATCTGTTATCCCCCTAAATATAACGTGTATTGTTTGTGAGTTACCGCAGTTTGTAAGTTTAAAACCTAAAAATCTCTCAGAAGAAATGAACTGTCATTGGTGGGTAATTCAGAGAGGGCTGGCATTGCCACACCCCCAAACCAGCTTCATCAAAAGTATCTGCGAGGGGCCCTCACCTCAGTCCTCCACATTCCATCTGTATGAGAACGATCTGCTGCCAGCCAGGAGACCATGTGGTTGGCGGCCATCTTGTCTGAACTGAAACAAAGGACATTTTCCATTTTGCTTGGATTTTAAATTAAGCTGAAACAAAGGACTTTACCAAGGACTTTATGATTCTTCCCACAAAAAGGACATCTCCAGGAACTAAGTATTTTTCTCCCTTTCTGTTATTTTTCATACTGGCTATTACAGTTTTAATAATTGTTGATTTTAATAATTGTCTGTATATATTAATTATTTATATTGCCCGTGAATAAAAGACTTTATCAAAGTCATTCACTGTTCCGCTACCCTATTATTCAGCATAGACAGAAACTGAACTCAGGTCTCCGAAGAGACGCTACTATTGTTGATATCTAAACAGAATAGAGTGTGTTTAACCGGTTTTATTCGCAAGACCAATCAGTCAGTCGGGTCCACTGGCCCATACCAGTGGTGGTGGCAGTTAAACCCTGAATTAGTGTGTATTTTGTAATTACTGTATCTCACAGGCTCCCTTCTGGTAGGGCTGCTGCCCAAGTTTCGTCGATTTCCGTGCACCAAGTACGACCACAGCTTGCATAATTGGTGTGCTGAAACTGACTGGAAGGCAATTTGCAGTCTGACCACTAGGGCCCCTGTGACAAGTTTCCAGTAGTTCCCGTGGTCAGAGAAGATTGAATAAACTGCTCAGTTTATATTGCTCAGGTTTACTCCATCCCTTATGTTTAAAGTAGACTGATCTAAAGTCCACAGCAAACGACTTCTAGGTTCTATTATGAGATTTGAAAACTGGAAGCAGGAAAAAAAAAAAAGTTAAAGACACTCCCGCTGCTTTGCATGGTGGGAGGAGGTGGCAGGGATGGTTTTTGTGAGCGATCGTGGAGATTTTTTTTCCTGTTAATTGGTTGCATTTACGAATGGGAAGAGGGGGGCCCCAAAAGCCTGTGGGCACCCCTGCAACAGCTGTGGTCACAGGGGTGATTGTTACACCCATTAAAGGGAACCTGTAGTGAGAGGGATATAGAGGCTACCATATTATCGAAGCAGGTTATCTTCAGCACCGTGCGCGGAGGCTGGGCACTGTCATAGCAGCAATGCTATGATGCACACCCCGCGTAGCGGTAATTCAGGGCTCTGGCAGCTGCCAGACCCTGAATTACATCTTCTTTTGAGTTGCGACAACTCGGAGGGGGAATAGTATTTAATGCTGCCTCGGAGTTTAGTGGCAGCAGAGAGAGCAGTCATTTTGGCTCTCCCCGTGCTAAACTGACCAGCGTCGCCACAATATGTACTCCCATAATATTCCCTTTGAGAGCATGCCAATGGCCTGGCAGTCATGCTGATGCAGCTAATATGGCCAGACTATAATCACAGCACCTAATACTTGTTCTAGTTCAGTGGCAGATAGTATTAAGGCAGCTTTACACTGGTTGATTGCCACCAGATCGACCAACAGATCAGATCCCTCTCTCTGATCAAATCTGATCAGAGGGATCTATTGGCTGCCCATAGATTTTGAATCGATTTCAGCTTGAAATCGATTCACAACCTGTGCAGCTGCCACCTGCTCGCCACTCCCGTGCTCCCCCGGCCAGCAGCGATACATTACCTGCCCGCCGGCGCGAGTCCCCGGTCCAGCTGACACTTTCTCCAGCTGGTATGTCTCTTCTACACTTCCTGTCCCGTCCTGTGACAAGCGGAAGTACAAACAGTAGAGGGCGTTCTACTGTCTAAACTTTGGCTTGTCACAGGAGGAGATAAGTTTATTCAATATTCTTTGACCACTGGAACTACTGAAAACTTGCCTATGTAGGAGGCCAGCCGGAGAAAGCGTCAGTACGGACTGGGGACTCACGCCAGCGGCATCACTGCCGCTATGCTGCGTCGGTCAATCACCGCTAATGACGAGCTTCTGACCCACCCCCGATCAAGCTAAATTTTCAGCTGGGACAGATCGACTGAATCAATCGATTTCTGATAAAAATCTATCGGACAACATTTGCATTATCGATTTCACAGCATATTCATATCACAGTGATTGAATCTGCTGTATATCGGCAGGAAATCGCAGTGTAGCTTTAGGGTCCTTTGTCACTGGTTGCATTGCAATCCATTTTTCCAATGTTTTTCAAATTGCAAGGACAGTGCAAATATAATGTGAATTGCGGTGACCCTTTTCTACGGCTACATTTGGATTGTGCACGGTTTTAAAAGCATGACATGCAGCATTATAGTGCGTTTTGCATTCCAATAAATGTCAATGTAATCACATTGTACAATGCAACACCAATAATGAAATTGCATTTTTTTATGCAATTCATAGGGTTATTATCAAGATACCATTGGGTTTCTGGTGTGATATCACTTCCAGGGTCCGATGCAGTGTAATACTATGGGCCATGGATCTATCACCACTCTTGGTATGATGAACCTTCCTTTCTCTCCCATCGATACTTTCAATCGATTTTTGCAAATAAAAGGAATCTATTTCCATCCGAATCAGTGTATGTATAAGCATCTTTAAACTGTGATCTGCAGTGGTTATATTTTAGATTTACTGTGAAGGGTATATTATTTCAGCAAAAAAAGACAGGAGGCACCACCATGGGAAATGCAGACAAAAACGCAAAATAATTACAGAAACACGAATCAAGCATAAAATCCCAGAAGACAAGAAAGCAAAATGCGAACCACAGAGTATGCAACTTTTAAATGAAGTATGTTGCCAAAAAAAATTGGCTATTTTCTTCTAAAATTCAAATACGTTCAAATTTACCTCTGCTGTCCAATTTAACCAAAGTGAACATAAGTATCCAATTTTAGTGTTCCAATTCTGAAGATACGCTACATTCTAAAAATGATTTTAAAAAGAAAATACATATTTTAAAATATTTGTCACACCAAAATGGTATTCATTTGAATGTGTGGAATTTAACCTATTTTAGTTCCTGGACATAGAAACTACGTCCAGGAACCATGCGCGCTCCCGGCCGCGGTTCGTTAGCCAGGCAATCAGTGAATTGGGCTATGGTGCCCGATCACTGATTCCTCTCCCCCGCTGAAAAAGCGACAGCTCCTCTCAGAAGTTGCGCTTTTTCTGGCTGTAGCGTCCCCCATGCGTCTCTCTAAGCGTATGTTACGCTTAGAGTGACGTCATGTAACGTGGCCGCCATCTTGTGGCCAAAAAGTCAAACTACAACTAAAAGTAAAGAAAAATAAAACAAAAAAATAAAACTCAAACACACATTATAAATCTATTGTTTACATCTCACCCTCCCAAAACTACCCAAATAAAATGTTTAATATAAAAAAACAAACAAACATTACAATAAAAAAAAACCAAACATGTAAATATTTACCTAAGTGTCTAAACTTTTTAAATATCAATGTAAAGATGAAATATTTCTATATTTTTTTTATTTTAAACTTGTAAATAATGATAGATGCAAAACAGAAAAAATGCACCTTTATTTCCAAATAAAATATTGTCGCTATACATTGTGATAGGGACATAATTTTAACGGTGTAATAACCGGGACATATGGGCAAATAAAATATGTGAGTTTTAATTATGGAGGCATGTATTATTTTAAAACTATAATGGCTGAAAACTGAGAAATAATTCATTTTTTCCGTTTTTTTCTTATTCTTCCTGTTAAAATGCGTTTACAGTAAAGTGGCTCTTAGCAAAATGTACCCCCCAAAGAAAGCCTAATTGGTGGCGGAAAAAACAAGATATAGATCAGTTCATTGTGATAAGTAGTGATAAAGTTATAGGCTAATGAATGGGAGGTGAACATTTCTCAAGTGAAAACGACGGAACGCGAATGGGTTATTATTTATCATGAAAACATAACACCATCCACGCTCTTAAAAACTGATTAAATTGACCATGTCGTGTAAGCTAAAAAAATATGAAATGAAATTGGCAGACCAAAACAAAAACAAAACCTAAAAGGCTAGTAATTTGTGAGTTCACGCACAAAGTATGCCCAGTGAATTGGTGTTGCTCATGAACTCATGCATGCACAGAACATGCATATACATATTCATGCATGCACATGCATAATCAGCCACTGGCACGTCCTCCGCAATCAATTTAACATATTGTCCGTCAAATTAATAAAATTAGCCAAAAAGAATAGGATGATATCACTGACTAAAATTGATGGTAATCTGTACACTTCAGGCACCCTTTAAAAAATGTCATCGATGATACCATTGACAAGGTTTTGCAAGAGAAATATTAGAATACCAGTAGACCTAAGCCCGTTTAAAAACGGGCTCTAAGTGCCCGCCGCGCGCCACCCGTGCCCGCTCACCCGCCACCACCCGCTCGGCTCCCTGGCCCCGTCGTCCTGGCCTCCTGTCTCTGGGTCTGTGCTGCGCACATGCGCAGTGGCCAAAAGCACGGACAACGCTACACAGAGAAAGGAGGCACACGGACACAGGGGTTTTATTATAGAGGATAGCTTGGGTTTGGTTTTTTATGAATTTTTGCTAGATGCTTCTTGAATGATAATACATTAGAACAGATTTTAATAATGTGAGTTTTCAGACCGAGATTTTCCATCATTCCCGATAGATCCTGTCATGATTTCGGCCAGAAATTGTTCAAAAGATCGATAGGGTGGCCATGTTGCAGTAGCGATTCTCCTTCCATCCGATAAAATGATGGGATCAAAAGGTCGATCGGCCTGCAAAATCGAATAATAGAAGGGCACACTTAAAGTGGTCCTCCACTGTGAAGAAAATCCAGAATGACTCTTACTGTGACTGTTCCCCCTTGTTTTTCTACCCAATGCAGCAACAGTTGACTACTTCATTAACCTTCCTGGCGGTAACCCCGAACGTAGTTCGGGGTAAGCCGCGCAGGTGGTTTTCTCAGGCCCTGCTGGGCCGATTTGAATAATTTTTTTTTTGCTGAACGCAGCTAGCACTTTGCTAGCTGCGTCAGCACTTCGATCGCCGCCGCCCCGCGCTCGATCGCCGCTATCCGCGTCGCAAGACGGCCCCCCCCTAGACCCCTGCGCTGCCTGGCCTATCAGCGCCAGGCATCGGCAAGGGGTGGATCGGGACTCCCTTAGACGTCACGACGTCCATGACGTCGGAGACGTCATCCCGCCCCGTCGCCATGGCGACGGGGGAAGCCCTCCAGGAAATCCCGTTCTTTGAACGGGATTTCCTGATCGCCTATCGCCGGAGGCGATCGGCGGGGCTGGGGGGATGCCGCTGAGCAGCGGCTATCATGTAGCGAGCCCTAGGCTCGCTACATGATTTAAAAAAAAAAAAAATCAAAAAAACGGCTGCGCTGCCCCCTGGCGGTTTTTAATAGACCGCCAGGAGGGTTAAGCAGCAGGAAGAACTCTGGCAGCTCTGGAATGCAACATACTATGGCTGCCACTGCACTTCTCTCTTCACCTCTCCTCTCAGAGACACTGGCTCAGTGGCACAGGCAGAAGCAGAGTACTGCTCAGGTCACACCAAGAGGCACCTTCCACCCACAGTGGACAATATCTTACAAGTCTTCTAAAAAACCTAATATTTGTGCTGTGCACAGTTTAAACCTTGTATAACAAAATCGCAAGAAACTGGGATAAATTGTATTGGTTAGCCACCTTAAAACACATTACAAATACTACCCGTTTCCCACTATTGCACCAAACCCAACCCTCTAAACCCCCTATGTGGAACACCACCTGGCCAGTCCAACCTTCCTATAGCCTGTTATCTTGGTTATTGGGCCCAACAACACTGTTGTATCAATGCTTAGTAATTTCCATTAACCAGATATCTGGATAGTGTTCTTTCCAACATGGATAATTGCTTTGCAAAACATGTGCTGTATTATTCGATTTGGCTCAATTACTCACGCTTCCTGGAACCTGGTCTGGCTTATGTGGCGTCCAAAGGCCTATCTTATGGCCATATGTGTAAGCATGTTACCGACCCGACCACTGCCAGTGATGTCATCTCTCAGCTGTCCGCTGATGCGCGGCCTTAGTATGCGCCCGGGTACTTATCGCCTGTAGCAGTCCTTTGCCTTACGCCTCCTTGTACTGTTTGGTCCGGTGCGGGCGTCCCCGCTCCTCCTGAGGCTTTCGGGCAGTCCTGCTTCCCCCTGCGCGTTTGAATTCGGCCGCCGCTGTGGTATCAATGGCGGCTGATGCCGCTGGTATCACTCCGCCTCTTCACTGGTACGGTGGCTGGGTAGGGCTAAAATGGGTCTACGCGTTTCATCAGCCTTCTGACTTTCTCAAGACCAATCTAAAATTCTCAATACTCCCCCTTGTGGTTCCTTTTATAACAACTGTCCCAATTTCCATCACTTTGGAGAAATATATTAGTATGGTGTCCACCTACTCCATTTTGTGGTTTTAATAGGTATTATTCACCCAAAATTCAATTAATTCCAAACCTGTGAATACTAATGGAACTCATTTGTTTATACATTTTTGAACCTAATAGGGATTACTCATATTGCCTTTTATACTACACTTCACACTGTTTTTGCGAGAGAGGAGGGACCCCACTGAAAAGAAAGCCCGGCACCCATCCCCCCACCCAAAAGGACATCCTAGATCTAAATTATATTCACACTTTTTTCCTTTTTGTAGACCTGGGAACATGCATTTATAGGAACACCCCTAAATTACAATCTACATTAAGTCCCCTCGGGGATGTTTTGCATTTATATATCCACATACATTCTTTTTGCAGGAGTATCTTATCAAAATCCCCCCTCCTGGGGCTTATCTTTAATTGATAGATCCCCCTAAATGTCAATCCCTTTGGGTCACTATTGTGGTATTCTTTGAAATGCTGAGCTACTGTGCTCTCTTCTTTCTTTTTTTTGATATTATTGATATGTTTCCCTATGCGGGTTCCCAGGTCTCTTCCTGTTTTCCCTATGTAGATCTTATTGCAAGGACAAACCAATTGATACACCACTCTCGTAGTGGCACAAGTAATATAGTCACGTATTTTGTACTGTGTTGTATTTTCACCGTCAGTGAAGGTGTCCCCTTCCACTACATGTCCACACAACCTGCAATTCTGGCATTTATACATGCCCTTTTTCCTTATTACACCTGCATGTTCCCAGGTCTACAAAAAGGAAAAAAGTGTGAATATAATTTAGATATAGGATGTCCTTTTGGGTAGGGGATGGGTGCCGGGCTTTCTTTTCAGTGGGGTCCCTCCTCTCTCCGCAAAAAAAGTGTGAAGTGTAGTATAAAAGGCAATATGAGTAATCCCTATTAGGTTCAAAAATTTATAAACAAATGAGTTCCATTAGTATTCACAGGTTTGGAATTAATTGAATTTTGGGTGAATAATACCTATTAAAACCACAAAATGGAGTAGGTGGACACCATACTAATATATTTCACCAAAGTGATGGAAATTGGGACAGTTGTTATAAAAGGAACCACAAGGGGGAGTATTGAGAATTTTAGATTGGTCTTGAGAAAGTCAGAAGGCTGATGAAACGCTTAGACCCATTTTAGCCCTACCCAGCCACCGTACCAGTGAAGAGGCGGAGTGATACCAGCGGCATCAGCCGCCATTGATACCACAGCGGCGGCCGAATTCAAACACGCACAGGGGGAAATGGGACTGCCCGAAAGCCTCAGGAGGAGCGGGGACGCCCGCACCGGACCAAACAGTACAAGGAGGCGTAAGGCAAAGGACTGCTACAGGCGATAAGTGCCCGGGCGCATACTAAGGCCGCGCATCAGCGGACAGCTGAGAGATGACATCACTGGCGGTGGTCGGGTCGGTAACATGTTTACACATATGGCCATAAGATAGGCCCTTGGACGCCACATAAGCCAGACCAGGTTCCAGGAAGCGTGAGTAATTGAGTCAAATCGAATAATACAGCACGTGTTTTGCAAAGCAATTATCCATGTTGGAAAGAGCACTATCCATATATCTGGTTAAAGGAAATTACTAAGCATTGATACAACAGTGTTGTTGGGCCCAATAACCAAGATAACAGGCTATAGGAAGGTTGGACTGGCCAGGTGGTGTTCCACATAGGGGGTTTAGAGGGTTGGGTTTGGTGCAATAGTGGGAAACGGGTAGTATTTGTAATGTGTTTTAAGGTGGCTAACCAATACAATTGCATATACAATTTATCCCAGTTTCTTGTGATTTTGTTATACAATATCTTACAAGTATTTGCAAAGACAGAAAACTGCCATGGCACTTTTTCAGAAAGAGGCCGTGGCTAACCAACAAAACTTGGATTTTATAACACAAGTGACCAGTCTGTAGACATTTTTTCCTGCTACTCTGTTATAACTTCTGCTGCCTGTGCTGATATTTTGGGTTTTATTTTTATACTGGAGGTTCGCTTTAAGGTTACTGTGTTCAGATTTACCTAAATGTGATCATTTTATCAAACCAATCTGTCCACAAGTGGCCAACATGATGATTCTTCCTCAACTAGCTTAATGTGTATCATTTGGAAACTGAAGTAACAGGATCACCTGGCAATTTGCATTCATTTAGAATACAGCACTGATCGCATAGATTCACTTTATGTCTGGCCAATATCTGTCCATCTACACATACGTATGCATTATCCAGCTTCCAAAGCAAGCTGAGATATACATTGCGTATAGACGTCCTTACTAAATCAAGACACAGATTAAAATGCATATATATTTTACAAAGCGGTCGGCCTTTGCACCGTGCAGGGAGCCCGGGACGATGGCGGAGAGCAGAGCAGTCAGCGTGGGACAGTTGGCTGCAAGGGGCTGGAGAACGCCCCAGGTGAGTAAAGCTGATTTTTTTTCGCTGACGATTCCTTTAAATCAGGTGTTTGCATTACCTATGATTTATACCACTCGTCAGAGCTGATCAGCCTTACACAGCATGACCTCCAACTGCCCTCACATTTTATCCTTTTAATGAGTTTCTGTGGCTACAGCTCCACATAATCTCATAATCGTCTGAAATTTTACATATTGATTTAAGAATATTAAAAAAAATAAATAAAGAAAAAACTGTTGAAACCTATGTAATTTATGCCAACCTCGTCTGAAAAATAAAGACTGAGTCTAGCTGAATAAAAGGAACACATTAAATGCTTTAAGTCAAAACTATTTTTTACCTTAAACTGATGTACAGTAACATAGCAGTGAAGAAAAGGCCCTGCAAACCTAGTAAAGTATACAGTATTGCCACCTTCGGAAAAAATAAATAAATTTGCATGTGATCACACAGAATCTATCACTTCCCGATACTGGGTGATGCCATACAAATCATTATCCATGTCTTGCACTGATGAATGCCAAAATCCTAATAAGAAAAACAATGTTCAATCAAATTATATCTGTAAACTTTAAAGAGGAGCTGTCTCAGAAAAACCCCACATATGCTATGTAAGTAGATCAAGTATTTATCTACTTATACTGTATATGTATTGCACTGCCCACGTTAATTGAGATAGTAAAAAAAAAAAAAAAAAAATCCGTCTAATGCTCAACACACACCATACAATATTGGTTGTACAGATTTACCAAATCTAAGTAGTATAAGGGCCAACAGATTGAAAAGACCTTGAATGATTGATAGGAGAAGCTCTTATACTACATGAAAGTGGTAAGATTGAACAACCAAGATTGTATGGTGTGTGTTGAGCCTTAGGATTCTCTATTTTAACTGTGTCTATCTTGAAGCCAATCCTGATATAATTTCCTCCCTTACTCTCCTCTGCCTGATTGTGTATGCATTGCCCGCCCTCCTCCCAGTCTTCAGGCACTCCCACCAAGCTCTGCAATAGAAAGTACATCGTCTCAGCATGAGAAATATTGGCCAATCAGAAAGGAACAGAGATGTGTGAGGGAAAAGCAGGTGGGAGAGAGGCTTCAGGGAAAGTAGAGAAGCAAAAAAGAACTACCTAGCATGCCCTGCAACTTCCTTTGTGTGATAATGTACCAAATAAGAGTCAGGTAAGCTGGGGAATGATCATTTATCAACAAGAAAAGTAATAGTGATTTTAAACTTCTGGATTGCCTTGTTAGCATCCATATTACTTGTTTACCAGATAAAAATAAATAATTAATTTTTGATTTTATGCCCGACAGTTACACTTTAAAGAGGCACAAATGGTAGAATGCATTAGATTATTCAGGATACCCACTTTTATGATATTTTTTTTTCCTCACAGTAATTTAAAGACAATTATGTCACTTGCCACAATACCTTTACAGCTGAAAGGTCACCTTCAGTTGACATGTTCTGTAATAACTACTAGATTCTGCTTGATCTAAGTTGCAAAAAAATAAATAAAATGGCTGGGACTTATTTCACATTTACATTTGGGCGTTGGGTGAAGCTGATATTCTAAGGCTTCTACTGCCTCCTAACACTAATCCTCCCCCTCTAGCTACTCTTAAAGAGAATCTGTATTGTTAAAATCGCACAAAAGTAAACATACCAGTGCGTTAGGGGACATCTCCTATTACCCTCTGTCACAATTTTGCCGCTCCTCGCCGCATTAAAAGTGGTTAAAAACAGTTTTAAAAAGTTTGTTTATAAACAAACAAAATGGCCACCAAAACAGGAAGTAGGTTGATGTACAGTATGTCCACACATAGAAAATACATCCATACACAAGCAGGCTGTATACACCCTTCCTTTTGAATCTCAAGAGATCATTTGTGTGTTTCTTTCCCCCTGCAGCTATCTTCCACTGAAGTGTCAGGCTGTTTCTTCCTGCAGAGTGCAGACAGCTCTGCCTGTATGTAATTCCTCAGTATGTGAAAGCCCAGCCAGTTCAGAGGAGGATTTATCCAGCTTGTAAAAGATAAGAGAGAAGAGAGAAGCTGCCCTAATCTAAATAATACACAGGCAGTGTGCAGAGAGGGGCCTGGAGGGGGGAGATGCATCACAGAACCACAACACTGAAGAACTTGGCAGCCTTCCAGACACAGGCTGACAAGTCTGACAAGAGAGAGATAAGCTGATTTATTACAGAGATGGTGATAGCAGAAAGTGCTGCAGTAAGTCAGAGCACATTAGAATAGCTTTTGGAACTTGTAGGATGATAAAAAACAGGATGCAATTTTTGTTACGGAGTCTCTTTAAAACTAGCACTACTGTTAACGCTTCGCCTAACACTATCCGTCCTTTCTTTAATGTGATTTGGGCTTCAGCAATGTCAGGCACCCAAATTATACACTGGGTGCAGCTGTAGCTGCAATTAACATTGTGGTCTATGGCGGCGACAAAATTACCAGCCTCAACAGATGATCTTATAAAACAGAACTTGTGTGGTCATTTAATCAAATGCATCTGTGTTTTGGAGGAAAAAGATGATGACTTAAAAATGTGTGTAATGTAACCATCAATGTATCTGTTCCCACATACCTACATAAGTAAATAAGCTTTATAGAAGATTGATGGAAGTTTACCGTATCATTCAAAAAAGGAAGCAGTACAGTGATTATCAGAAGAAAACAAAGTGGTTTTATTTCTAAAAAGAAACTTTATTGCTGTCTGTGCAGAGATTTCACATGCATTCAATGCAAACTAGCACAATACAAAAAAAATGAAATTATTCTCCCAGTTTATGATTATTAATTATGAATATTTCAATAGTGGAAGAGGACCTTGTTATTTTTGGCACCCTAAAAGGAAAAATTAAATTCTTCCTTCCACCACAGAAGGGAGGCAGGATTTGTGGATTAAACAACAAAAAAAAGACAAAAATGAAAAAAAAAAAAAAAAAGTAAATTTAGGTGCAAGCACAAAGCAGGGCGGGGCCTGCCTCTGATCAAGGAAAGGAGACAAATGGGTACGTGAACACTTTAGCCCTTGCAGAAGGGATGCATGGTTAGCTTCACTCAGTCACTGTACAAGTTGAATGACTTAAAAGCCATTCTGGTTACAAATATTCCGGAGAAATCCAAGTAATGGGCACGTCAGTCTATGCTTCTTCTGCATAAGTCACAGGCAGTACAATGGAGATCATTAAACTGAAGAACCTACTTATAAATCACTCATCTGTGGGCACACATGCATAGAACTTCCACAAAAACCTCTTGCACCATATATGCAGTTTCCACATCATACAAATTGTTTCACATGACCTCTAGCCCCATTAATGCACTGCGAGCCACTGGAGAGAGAAATATACCACCAGTGTACATGTGTTGGCACATGTAAGTGTATGTTATGTATGGGCGATTGTGTGTGCCTTTACTCTGTATACTATTGCCCATTTCCTTCCACGGCATGTCTTCAGTCTCCAGTGACCTGTGTGGCTTGCCCATCAGTCGCTTGACCAGTGGACTGAATAAACAACGGCTGTGTGAGGTCTTGTCCTGCCGGCATAGTCACTTGCTGGATCTGGTATAATTGCTGAGGGGGGAAAAAAAAAGAGGAGTTTTTAAAGAAAAGGGAAAGCAAGGAAATTTGAGCTTAGTTCACACTAGGACTGTTTATCCAGGGCGGACAGCAGCAGACTGAGATGCACAAAGGATCCATGCTTTTCTACCTGCCTGTTTATACACTTATTTTCACAGAGTCCTGCTTGTCTGCTGCATCTCTGCAAAGACCCAGACAAGACACAGAACATTTATATTGCGCTCTTCTCCTGGCAAAGCACCAGAGCTGCAGCCACTAGGGAGCGCTCTATAGGCAGTAAAAGTGTTAGGGAGTCTAGCCCAAGGTCTCCTACTAAATGGGTGCTGGCTTACTGGACAGGAAGACCCAAGATTCGAACCCAGAACAAAGCTAACAGTAATGATCATTTTTCCTTCAAAAGAAATGTATTTATCTGCTTCCAAGCGGCAGGGAACTTTCCTGGGAATGGGACAGCAAATATAGATAATACAGATATGGGACTACTCCGGCAAATGCAAACCAAGCCATAAGATGAAGTTATATAATTACCTGGCCATCAGTGAACTGACTGAATTGCTGCTGGCCTTGCTGGACGTCTGCTTGTGTAATCTAAAGACAGAAAAATAAAGAAATGCCAGTCAGGAACAGATGATGTGTGGAATGACAGAAGGAACTTACATTTCTCAGCAAACAAACTGCAGATATCACTCAGTGTGAAAAAGTACATACATATACTGTAAGTGCAGTATACAATATGTCTGCTGTGAAGTAGATGAAGCTAAAGTTACGCACAGATCTTTTTGGGTGAATGTCTACTGTTTGGACAGGCAACTTGATTCTTCTACAGCCATCGACTTACACAGAAATAAAAATGGGGGGAATCAAACTTTAAACCTGGTATATTTTTTTTGTATCTATGTAATTTTTAAGCTCTGATGGTTTGGGATGTGCTCAATATGACACTTTAGAATCAGCTGGTTCTTTCTGATAGACTACTTTTTGGTTGGACATGTGTTTGTGTTTCAAAAACACACTAATTATCGTAGGATATCGACCCAAACCACTTAATCAAATCTCTATCTCACCTATTAAAAAAAGAGGTTAACAATCATAAATTATAGGGAGCTGAGATATATAGAAAATTACAAAATGTATTCATAAATTAGTACATAGCAAAAAAACAATCAATTACCACATGATTAAAATCAATTAAAACTCATGATTCTATAGCTCTAACCATATACCAGACCATTAATTACAGGCAGCATAACTTGCAGGTGCACCTATTATAAACCGGTATATGCATGCATTAATCTTTAGGCCTCTTTAAATCCAGATATGATAGGCTATAGAGCGTCATCCATTAACAAAGCAATATCTTCAATTCACCCTATGTTCACATTATATTGCCACTTATCCACATAAAGCATTCACTGGATACACCCCCATTACGTGTAGCATCCAGCTACACAACCTTGTTAGCCTTAGACTGCAACCGGATAACGATTTAGGCATATAAAGCATCCAGCAGATAGCAAAAGATCAGCAAGCAGGCACTTTCGTTATTAGCATAACTTTTTATAGGACCAATTCGGTCAGTGTAGCCATTACTCACGTGCCCTGTCAGTTTAACCAGGGACTTAGCCAGCAGCGCGGCAAAGTTAGTATTTGAACAGTCTTTTTGCGGCGATCCTATTCAGCCACCGCACCAGCAAGATGCCCAGGAGTCCGGCCAAACTAAGGAAGAGGGGCGGAGGCTAGGGTGAATCGCTGCAGCCACGGAAGTGGCAGGATGACATCACAGAACACGTGACGCGTTTCGCCAATAGGCTTCCTCAGACGTGCATGGGCAGAAGCAAAGTGCACATCATACTTATAGTCATCTTATAGATGCCGCCCATTACTTTGCGCATAGCGTGGATATCAATTATGCTGACTATGAAACCAGCAGACTCCATCTAGTGGCTATTTTTGAAAGTGACAGGCAGAGCAGTTGAAGTAAGAGAAGCAAAACTCCAAGAACATTTTTAAAGAAGTACTTTCAGATTCATGTCACAGTTCATGCCTTTTGGCTGCATAGAGCCACATTTATAAATCCAAAAGGATTCTTTTTTCAATAACTGACGGTCAAAATCGCCTCTTCTTGGGCTTATGTTCAATTTATAAATTCCTTTTGCTTTCAAGAATCTAGGATCTGAATTATGAAACGTTTTGAAGTGCATAGCTACAGGGCTTTTTGATGAATTGATGAATAAATTTTGTAATTTTCTATATATCTCAGCTTCCTATAATTTATGATTGTTAATCTCTTTTTTTAATAGGTGTGACAGAGATTTGATTAAGTGGTTTGGGTCGATATCCTACGATAATTGGTGTGTTTTTGAATTAATTGTGTAATTATGGTTGATATCCCTATATTTTGATCTTAAGTAAGACTTAAATGGCATATGTACCAGTTTTTGAGTTAGACTCTGACGAGCAGCAGGTCTATGATGAAATGCAGGTGGAAGTAGCTAATGAGGCCAAATTAACTTTAGTACGCCTCTTTCGACAACATCAAAAGATATCTATAAAATTTGTCAAAAAAAGTGGGAAATCCTAGGGATGGACAGCTATATTGATAAACAGATTATCCCCCGGGGAATCAGAGAGAGGGTAGCCCCAGCTGAACATCTACAGACCCTTCGAATGCTCCCAGAATGGGAGATTGAATGTAAATTACACGGTATCCGTGTAATGAAAATTTTTGCTAAAGAAGAAAAAATACAATTTAAAGATGTAGAAAAAGAGCTCGAGATTAGTACTCTGAAGCTCAATGAATTTAAAAATTATCCTAATTTTGACGATTTAAACACAAAACTTAAAAATATTGTAGAAAAAGAGAACAAACGAATTAAAAATAATAAAGAAAATACATTTTTGAGAGACGTTGAAGATTACAAACGTGGGGATATTTTCAATTTAAGTGGCCAAAAATATGGTTTAAGGAGAGGGAAAGGTAGAAGAGTCGACTGGGGCAATACCTCTGAAGAGTCAGCAGGGGACTCCTCAGGACAGGAAAGTGGGGGGTCCGGAAAATCTGGGATCTTGAAAAAGTCAGGAAAGAACAGTTACAAGAATAGGAATACAGATAGGAGGAAAAATAGGAAGAGTAATCCAAGAAACAAAAATAGAAATAATGATAATGATGAATTTAGTGAAAATGATGATTTTTTTTAGACGGAAATTTAGAAGAAGAGGAAAGCGTGGTAAGAAGAGAAGGCATGCAAACACAGGGGAATCAGGCGAGAGCCAGCAATTCCTCCCGGTAACAAATTTAAATTTTGATGTTATTAATTTGACTGATGTACCTTTAAGTGAACCACAAATTAAAGTTTTGCAACAAGGTTTATCCTTCTGCCCTAAACAAGCTAGTTGTGAATTTGAGACGTATAAGGATATTTAATTATCAATTTGAGCCGTATAAGGATATTCAATTATTTCTAAGACGGGTTCTTCTTAAGACAATGTACACCACTACTCCCCCAGACGCCCAAATTGATAGTCAAGAAATGGATGTTGATACACTTACTTGACTTGAGCGACCTTCTCTATGAGGTGGAACATGGAGAACCTCCCCCTGTCTTACATACTACGCCCAAAATCTAACTATATGCCTGCACTAAGCAGTAACAAATATACGGCCATGTTTATGGACCTAGTTGCAGAGGACCTAATAATGATTAATTGGAAAAGAAGAGGGGTGGATGACCTAAATAGTGTAGAGAGAAAAGCTTTGGAGGAATTGCAAAATAATAAAGAAATAGAAATTAAGAGAAGTGATAAAGGAGGGAACGTAGTGATAATGAGCAAAGATATGTACGAAAAAGAGATTAGACGATTACTGAATGATAAACTTACCTATGAAAGGATATACAAAAATCCATTTAAAGAATAGATAAAATTAATGATAAAATAATATGGGGCTATTTAGATTGAGTTCTGTTGGAGAGAGAAATGAAATTTTTGAAAGTTGATATACACCGTATTTTTCGGACCATAAGACGCTCCGGACCATAAGACGCACCTAGGTTTAGAGGGCAAAAACCAGGGGAAAAAAAATGTCTAAACCTGGTGTGTCTATGGTGCAGGGGCATCTTGTGGAGCTTCCCCCAAGCTGTATCTATCTCCCAAGTACATTAACCCATCCTGTCACCAATAATAAAACTAGTCCCCCACTAACTGCACTAACCACTGCTGCCCCCCCCCCAAGTACACTAACCCACCCTGTCACCAATAATAAAACTAGTCCCCCACTAACTGCAGTAACCACTGCTGCCCCCCAAGTACACTAACCCACCCTGTCACCAATACTAAAACGAGTCCCCCACTAACTGCACTGACCACTGCTGCCCCCCCAAGTACACTAACCCACCCTGCCACCAATAATAAAACTAATCCCCACTAACTACACTAACCACTGTTGCCCCCCCCCCCCCCCCCCCCCCCAAGTACAGTAACCCACCCTGTCACCACCAATTAGACTAATCCCTGAGACAAACCCTCACCTGATACAGCTCTGTGCAGGGATACAAGTCTCCTCCATCATAATGATGCCATAATGTCATCTGCTGTGTCTGGAACACCGCAGCCTCCTCCCTCCCATGCAGCGCACACAAACTTCCTGCATGCCCAGACGTCATCACACAGACGTCAGAAGCGCTGGAGATGACGATCAGCAACATGTGAATTGGAGCTCGGCCACCCCTCCACCCGCTCTCGTTTCAGCTGGTTCCTACCTCCTAGCGGAGAGGCTGTGAGTTTGTCCGTGAGAAGAAGATCCAGGAGCTTTTAATTGTCTGTTTGCTGCCATGCCGAGTGAAGGGCCGAGGGGCTGTGAGCTTTGTCTGCCTGTGTACGGGAAGAAGATCTAGCTGCTTTTAATTCCCTGAAAGCTGCGTATGTAAAGCTTACATGCCGGGTGACAGAGAGACACAGTGAGCTGATCGGCAAATCATATGTAGCAACTTGCAAGCAGCTCAATGCTATGCACACACTGCTACATTCATCAGCTCACTATTTCCCTTCACCCGGCAAGGAAGCTTTACATACGCAGTTTTCAGGGAATTAAAAGCAGCTGGACCTTCTCCCCGTACACAGGCAGTCAAGCTCACAGTCCTCAGTGCACACACACTGCTATATTAGCGACTCGTCTCTCTTTGTTCACCCGGCATGTCAGATTTATTGCAGGCAGCGGCAGACAATTAAAACATGTAAACAGATCTTTTCCTCCCCCGCAAGCAGAGTTCACAGACTCTCGGAAAGGCACACATTATTCACATTCTACACGCTGCCCAGCTCAATCTCTACCTTCACCCTGCATTCCGGATTCAGGCAGAGGGCAGATCATTAAAAGCTAAATCTTCTCCCCGCAGACGTAACTTACATCCTCTTCATCTCCGTCTCCTAAATACTCAGCCGATAGACGCTGTAAACACTCCAAATTTTTAGCATTTGGACTAGAAGAAGCACTCACTTTCTCCCCCTAGTTTGGGGGGAAAAAGTGCGTCTTATAGTCCGAAAAATACGGTACACTACTCCTACGTTTTATATATTACCAAAACCCCACAAAAATATAAAAAATCCTCCTGGGCGCCCTATATTGTCAGGTAATAATGGCCCCCTGGAGAAGGTCGCTCAATTTGACGAGTCCAAAATCAAAGATATAGTACAAAGATTACCATCCTTTGTGATGGATACAAAGGCAGTTCTGGCCGAGATTGCTGGCGTGCATTTGGAAGAAGATTGGCTTTTGGTGGGTTTGGACGTGGGGTCTCTCTTCACGTCCATCCCGCACCAAAAGGGCCTAGAAGCATTAAATTACTATTTGGAAAGGAAATACAAAGATCAGCAAGAGCATTCTGAATATGTTATGGATATGATGAAGTTAATACTAAATTATAACTACTTTGAATTTAAAGGGGAATTGTACAGACAGAAAAAAGGCGTGGCTATGGGGGCAGCGTGCTCTCCGTCCTACGCGTGCCTACACCTCGGTTTCTGGGAGGAGGTCGTGGTTGGGGGTATGCGTGGGTACCGGGAGCACGTCGCCCTCTGGCTTAGGTATGTGGACGACATACTTGTTGTCTGGATAGGCACTGAAAGCCAATTATGTGATTTTGTTGGCGAACTGAACAACGATACAAATATATTTTTGACTTACACTTTCAGCGACTTAGAGATCTCCTTCTTGGATTTAAAGATTAAAAAAGTTGGGAACTCGTTGGTCACGAGCACATTCCACAAAGAGACTGCAGGTAACACTTTGTTGCACATTTGTTGCACATTTGCCAGCGCAAAAATGGGCTGTACCTACTGGACAGTTCATGCGGTTGCGACGCAACTGTAGTGAAACTGAAGATTTTAAAATTGAAGCAGAGGACCTTAAAACTAGACTGTTAGCTAGAGGGTACCCTAGACATATTATTAATAGAGCCTATTATAAGGCTCTTTCAAAGAGGCATTCTGAACTGCTATCCAAAAAGTCAAATATTAGGGAGGCAAAAAATGATCCAGATGTGGTCAGAGTTGTGACCACCTATGGATCTCACTATAACGAAATTAAAAATATACTTACCAAACATTGGCATCTGTTAGGCAGAGATCCAATCATTAAAGACATGGTAGGAGATTATCCTCATATTGCAGCAAGGCGTGGCAGGAACCTTTCGGATGTGCTTGTGAGTAGTAAGTTTAAACCAAAAAAATCGACCAGGTTTGGTGAGAAAAAACAAAAAGGGAATGTTTCGTTGCTGTAATTGCTCTATGTGCCCATATATGGAAAAGGGAGATGTTTTTCCCAACTATAATAGTTCAGAAACCTTGACGATAGAATATATAGATTGTGGTACAGACAAAGTGGTTTATCAGCTGAGGTGCAGTTGTAATAAAATGTATATTGGTAAAACATATAGACCTATGAGAGAATAGGATACAGGAACATGTCAATAATATTACCGTATATACTCGCAAGCAAGCCGAATTTTTGACCCCCCAAAAGTGGGCCAAAAGTTGGGGGGTCGGCTTGCTTGCGAGTCATGGGTGGGTGGATAGGTGCTGTCCCTCCCCGCTCCCCCCGCGGCCACCGCTGCTATTACCTTAGGCGGCGCCGCTGCCTCTATCCCCGTCCTCCTCTGGTAACTCATTCACAGCAGCGCGCCCCCCGCTGCTGTGATGACGCAGGAAACCATAGAGAGTGGTTCCCATAGTAACGGCATCGCGCTACAGGAAGCCGCTCTCTATGGTTTCCTCGTCATCACAGCAGCGAGAGGCGCGCTGCTGTGAATGAGTTACCGAACTTACCGGAGGAGGACGGGGATAGAGGAAGCGGCGCCGCCTAAGGTAATAGCAGCGGCGGCCGCGGGGGGAGCGGGGAGGGACAGCACCTACCCACCCACCCATACTGGGGCACTATGCTAGCTATATGGGGCACTATGCTAGCTATATGGGGCACTATACTAGCTATAATGGGGCACTATACTAGCTATACTGGGGGCACTATACTAGCTATACTGGGGGCACTATACTAGCTATACTGGGGGCACTATACTAGCTATACTGGGGGCACTATACTAGCTATACTGGGGGCACTATACTAGCTATAATGGGGCACTATACTGAGCACTATACTAGCTATACTGGGGGCACTATACTAGCTATAATGGGGCACTATACTAGCTATACTGGGGGCACTATACTAGCTATACTGGGGGCACTATACTAGCTATACTGGGGGCACTATACTAGCTATACTGGGGGCACTATACTAGCTATAATGGGGCACTATACTGAGCACTATACTAGCTAAACTGGGGCACTTCACTAGCTATACTGAGCACTATACTAGCTATACTGAGCACTATACTGAGCACTATACTAGCTATACTGAGCACTATACTAGCTATACTGGGGCATTTTACTAGCTATACTGAGCAGTACCTACCTATACTGAGCACTATACTAGCTAAACTGGGGCACTTCACTAGCTATAATGAGCACTATACTAGCTATACTGAGCACTATACTAGCTATACTGAGCACTATACTAGCTATACTGAGCACTATACTAGCTATAATGAGCACTATACTAGCTATACTGAGCACTATACTAGCTATACTGAGCACTATACTAGCTATACTGAGCACTATACTAGCTATACTGAGCACTATACTAGCTATACTGGGGCATTTTACTTGCTATACTGAGCACTACCTACCTATACTGGGCACTATACTAGCTATACTGGGACATACTGGGGGGATCACGCGGCCAGCGTTTCCTACCCCCGGCTTACATGAGGGTCAATCATTTTTTCCTGTTTTTTGGGGTAAAAGTGGGGGGGTCGGCTTACATGCGGGTCGGCTTGCTTGCGAGTATATACGGTAAATCCGGCTGTGAAAAAAGCCCTGTAGCTATGCACTTCAAAACGTTTCATAATTCAGATTCGAGATTCTTGAAAGCAAAAGGAATTTATAAATTAAACATAAGCCCAAGAAGAGGCGATTTTGACCGTCAGTTATTGAAAAAAGAATAATTTTGGATTTATAAATGTGGCTCTATGCAGCCAAAAGGCATGAACTGTGACATAAATCTGAAAGTATTTCTTTAAAAATGTTCTTGGAGTTTTGCTTCTCTTACTTGAACTGCTCTGCCTGTCACTTTCAAAAATAGCGACTAGATGGAGTCTGCTGGTTTCATAGTCAGCATAATTGATATCCACGCTATGCGCAAAGTAATGGGCGGCATCTATAAGATGACTATAAGTATGATGTGTACTCTGCTTCCGCCCATGCACGTCTGAGGAAGCCTATTGGCGAAACGCGTCACGTGTTCTGTGAGGTCATCCTGCCACTACCGTGGCTGCAGCGATTCACCCTAGCCTCCGCCCCTCTTCCTTAGTTTGGCCGGACTCCCGGGCATCTTGCTGGTGCGGCGGCTGAATAGGATCGCCGCAAAAAGACTGTTCAAATACGAACTTTGCTGCGCTGCCAGCTAAGTCCCTGGTTAACCTGACAGGGCACGTGAGTAATGGCCACACTGACCGACTTGGTCCTATAAAAAGTTATACTAATAACGAAAGTGCCTGCTTGCTGATCTTTTGCTATCTGCTGGATGCTTTATATGCCTAAATCGTTATCCGGTTGCAGTCTAGAGGCTCATACACACATCAGACCATAGTCTTTTGAAAATGAAAGATCACAGATCTGTTTTACCCCCTTCCATGTAGTATGAGAGCCATACTCTACACAGTCTATTCTATGGAGCTGAACTCCCCATCAGAAAAAAAACTTTGCAAGACGCTGCACACACAGATGCTGTACAGACACAAAAGATCTGTAGCTGCAGAAGATCTGTTCCTGCCAAAAATCCAACCCTGCAAATTGCAATGACAGTCTATGAGAACTGCAGATCATCGTACACACATGATTTAACTGACATTCATCTGCAGATCAGATCCACCAGGTTGGATTTTCAGATCTGCAGATCTGTCAGTTAAATCATGTGTGTATGATGATCTGCAGATCTCATAGACTATCATTGCAATTTGCAGGGTTGGATTTTTGGCAGGAACAGATCTTTTACAGCTACTGATCTTTTGTGTCTGTACAGCATCTGTGTGTGCAGCATCTTGAAAAGTTTTTTTTTCTGATGGGGAGTTCAGCTCCATAGAATAGACTGTGTAGGTATGGCTCTCATACTACATGGAAGGGGGTAAAACTGGTCTGTGATCTTTCATTTTCCAAAGACCATGGTCTGATGTGTGTATGAGCCTTAAGGCTAACAAGGTTGTGTAGCTGGATGCTACACGTAATGGGGGTGTATCCAGTGAATGCTTTATGTGGATAAGTGGCAATATAATGTGAACATAGGGTGAATTGAAGATATTGCTTTGTTAATGGATGACGCTCTATAGCCTATCATATATCGATTTAAAGAGGCCTGAAGATTATTAATGCATGCTTATACCTGTTTATAATAGGTGCACCTGCAAGTTATGCTGCCTGTAATTAATGGTCTGGTATATGGTTAGAGCTATAGAATCAGGAGTTTTAATTGATTTTAATCATGTGGTAATTGTTCATGTGTTTTTTGCTATGTACTAATTGATGAATACATTTTGTAATTTTCTATATATCTCAGCTCCCTATAATTTATGATATGTTTGTGTTTGTTTCTTTCTATTATAGAAGTACTGTCATACTATAAGTTTTCAATTTATGATCTTAACTGTACATGGATTAGTGAGCCTACTAGATCTACAGGGCAGACTATGTAATTTGTATATCTCTTTACTACTGTTAGTAATGTGTTCTAGTCAGAATACATGACCCCTGTATAACTTGCATTCTTTGTAAAGATATGCATATTCATCCTATTCACTATTCCAATGGAGTCTACGTTTTATAAATGGTGTTCCGACTTAAGAACGGATTCAGGTTAAGAACGAGCCTACAGTCCCTATCTCGTTCATTAACCGGGGACTACCTGTATGCTTCTTTTTGTTTTCAAAAAAATATGATTGATGAAAATATGTAAGACACCTGCATTTTCCAAGCTAGAATTACTTACATCTCACTGACCAACCCCAAATACAAGCTATTACTGCCATCGCACAGACTACCTCTTCCATTTCTTACGTGAAATGCTTTAGTGATAAACACTTAAAGACCTAGGTTAGAAGTGTTAACACAAAACTGTGCAAAATTTTACTTCATAGTTATTCCCTTTCAAGCAATACTAGTTGTCTGGCTAGCCTGCAGAACCTCTGCCTCTAATAAATTCAGCCATAGACCCTGAACAAGCATGCAGCAGATCAGGGGTTTCTGACATTATTGTCAGACCTGACAATATTATCCACATGATTGTTTCTGGTGTGATTCAGACTCTACTGCAGCCACATAGATCAACAGGGCTGCCAGGCAACTGGCATTGTTTAAAAGGAAATAAATCTGGTAGCCTCAATATTCTTCTCACTTAAGTTGTCCTTTAAGCTTTCTCAGCTTAAACTGACTAACACTGTTCATGTACATCTGGAACCACTGAGAAAATTGCATTTGAGCTGTAGTCAACCTACACTAAAACTAATGTTAAAATGCTACTGAACTGCAAAGAAAAAAAAAAAAAAAAGAAAAGGAGAAACATCTATACAACCCCTAAAGCCCAACTCCACATCAGGAAAAGCAATGAATATAGTGAAAAATGAACAGATTACCTGTTGAGCATTGGCTGTTAAAGTCTGGATCTGTCCCTGCACCACCTGTGTTCCAGATACAGGTTGAGCAAGACGTATATACTGCAGTTGCCCCGTGTTAAGCTGGACCTGAAAACAACAAGAACTTAGTATAGGGGAGATGGAAAAATACAGTTATAAGTATATTACACAATAGCATTTAAAACACTTCAGCACGAGACCAATTTTCACATATTAGGACTGTTCCCGTTCATTCGCCAATAACTTTATGACTACTTATCACACCTAAATTATCTATCTATCTATCTATCTATCTATCTATCTATCTATCTATCTATCTATCTATCTCTATATATAATATTTTTTTTTTCCAGGACAAATTAGGCTTTTAGTGTGTGAAAATGTTGTATTAGTAATTACCTTATATTCTATGCATAAAGGGAAACACACCATTTCTCCATTTACATCCATTATAGCTTTACAAAAAAAACCAGTTCTAATTATAAGTTAAACCCACAAATTGTATTTGCTTATCCACTCTGGTTATTACAAGATTTAGATTATGTTCCTAGCACTATGTATGGTGACAATATTGTATTTGGAAATAAATGTGTCTTTTATTTTTGCCTTCTCGTTGTACACCATCGATGAATATGGTCTTGGCGGCTCAAAATCTTATAACAAGTGATTTGAAAAGTACTGAACCTTTACCTATGCATTCGTTTCCAGCAATCTTACCCTAGAACAAAGTTTGAGAAATACGTTTTTGCACAAGGAGGCTTGTACACAATATCTTCCACCTAATTGTAAACAGTGTTTTGAGCAATTTTTAGTGTAGATGACTATTATAGTTGTAGAATATTTTGTTTGATTATGTTCTTAATGATATCCATGTTTTACGGTTGATGAAGTGAATTTTCTTTGCTATTGCAATAGTGCTTACAAAGCTCAATATAAGAAATATATCCAATACTACTCAAACTTATCTTGTACCATATTACTAGTTAACAACTCCATGTTTTCAATCCAGCTCAGTGATCTATAGATCACTGCTCTGAGCTGTATCATGCCATACATGGGGTGGTTACTCCTCTCAGCTTATTCGCCAAGTAAGGGCTGGTGCACACCGCATTTAAAAATGCTTTCACTTTAAAAAGCACTTGGCAAATGTATTAGAATGGAATGGATCACACCAGAGCGATGTGATTTTTTCCCAAATGCAAGCGCGGGTCCTGCAGCATTTTTGCCGATTTCTGAGGCGATTTAGCATCAATGTTAAGTATAGCGCGCCTGTGGCTGGGAGCGCACATGTATGACATCATGCACATGATGCAGTGATGTCATACGCATGCGCAGAGTGCTCCCGGCTCTAGGGTGTGCTCACCCCAGCCCAAGTAGTCAGGCCCGACAGAGCCAGCCTGAAGACAATCCTGGGGGCTTTTAGGTGAGCTACGGAGAGGACAGGAGGAGCGGTGGGCATAATGACAAGTAGTAGTATATGCCTGTTCTCCCCGTTTCTCCAAAGTTTTTGGGCTCTGGTATTCTTTTAGAACTCTGGTAATTTACTAGACAGAAATAAGTCTAGCTGCACTTAGCTTGTATATAGGTAGCAGCCCATGGGAGTACATACCGGAATCTGCTGGATCTCTCCTGTGTTTGTTATTATTTGCTGCATAACCTGCATGGTTTGTCCTGTTGCACTCTGCCCTTGCTGTGTCTGTCCTTGAGGCTGAGCCTGGAGAATCTGGACTTGCTGACCTTCTCCAACTTGCATGGTCACTGGCGCACTCTGCATGAAAAATAGAAAAATGGAGGCAAGTGGTTACATGTGGCAAGTAAAACCGTTCACAATTTAACATGACATAGCTGTGTATTGCACTTGTGCAGCTCCTGCACAGCCATAGTGACTGTGCATTCCAAAATAGAATAGGTCTTTGTATCCTTCAATACACATTTAGGATTGTGCATTTACAGTTAAGCTGTTAAAACGCAAACCTTGTGACTAATTCTGTACTTAGTGCCGATATTACTTGAAGCACAATTCCACCACCATGTTCAGTGTTGGTGTCAGGTTATGTTCTAGGCACCCACACCCCAAATAGCACTCTAACAACCCATGTGTGAAGTGTAAGGTGAATCAGAAATTCATAACCATTCTCCACACCAGACTTCAGGCTGGTGCTCTGTGAGGGCTGGTGCACACCGAGCGGCTTTTTGGGCGTTTTCAGATCCGCTTGCGGCTGCGGATCTGCTTGGTCAATGTATCTCAATGGGGTGGTGCACACCAGAGCGGCAGGCGTTTTGCAGAAACGAAAAATGCCTGGGTGAGGCATTTTTTGGATTGCGGATGCGTTTCTGCCTCAATGTTAAGTATAGGAAAAACGCAAACCGCTCTGAAAAACGGCACTTCAGAGCGGTTTTGCAGGCGTTTTTGTTACAGAAGCTGTTCAGTAACAGCTTTACTGTAACAATATATGAAATCTACTATACTGAAAACCGCAGCAGCAATCCGCAAAACGCCTCATAAAAATAAAAAAAAGCGTTTTGCGGATCTGCTAGCATTTTGCGGATCTGCTAGCGGGTTTTGGTGTGCACCAGCCCTCAGAGTTAGCTGAAAAGAAAGGAAGACTGGGTCTCGCCTTTTTGTTATCAAGTGTTAGATTTATGTTCAACTTACTAACACTTGATAAAGGCCAATGTCGTGTGTTTTGTGACTATGGTATAATAAATTGTAGCATTGCTGGTCGAGACCCAGTTTTCCTTTCTTTTCTTGATGAGTATATGGCACCCTGTATGGATCCAGGTGTGGACTGGTTGACTCCCTGGTGCAAGATAATTTAGCAGCCCGAGGTGGGGGTCAGCTTTTTCTTTTGATCTGTGAGGGTCTAAAGGAGGATGACATGTCAAGTGCTTATAAAGTTTTTTTTAATTTTAACAATAATCATAGAGCAGCAGGTTGTTTCTAGATATAGATTGTGCAATTTTAATTGTACAAACCAGCACTTCCCAAAGTCCTGAGAGAGGAGGTTTACTAAATAACTTAAGTAGCATGTTCACAGGATTGGTTTTCGATTGGGAAATCAGATCTGTCGGAAATAATCGATTCGACCATCTATCTGACGGAAAATTGCATGGTGTGTACCATGTATAAGATTCTAAAAAGATTTAGGGACTTCAATGGAACAAATTCTACATCCAAGGTTTTGAGTGCTATTGTATTTTAAGCAAATACTACACCAGATAAGGTAATTGAAACTTGCATTAAGTCTCAGCTAAAAGCTCATACACACGTCCAACAAAGTGCACAACCAACTCCACGACAAACCATTTGCACGACTTGTATTTTCCATGCACCAACCAACTAAATGACGAACCATACTGTGCTCACAAGCAAAACCATGAACTACACAACATGGCCACATTCAAAACAAGCCCAGTTCACTCAAACAACATATACACGCGTGGGCAACTGCGTTATATCAGTCCAACAGTCGTGTGAGCTGATCCGCTGGATGGATCGGGCAAATCGCCTGTTATGTCTACAATAAGACGTTTGTAACAAAGTGTGTAAAGGAATCAGGAGTTGCACAAGAATCAACAAACAAGTGTTTTTTCTGACCTGTCCTTGCTGAGGCTGGGCAATTATAATCTGCCCAGGCTGGAGGGTAGTGGTAGAAGTTGCGTTCTGCTGAGTGGCTTGCTGTCCCTGTACTTGCACAGCTGCTGGCTGCTGGGCTAGAGTAAAGTAGTACTGGACGGGTTCTGCTGCTGTGACTGCTTGACGAACTTCTTCCTATAGAAAAAGCCAAAACCACAAAGTATTAGTATTTATAGGATAATTATTTAGTTTCATTCACATCTAATAATAAAATAAAAAAAATTAACTTCCAGGCATCTTTAGATCATCATCATCAGTCTGCAAGTGTACTTCCTTCAACCTGTGTTATCTTACAATAGCACTAGCTAGGGAGACTTTCTGTTAAGCTCCATACACACATGTGAACAAACAAGGAGCGATGGGACAGTTTCCTGGCAGCCCTGCTGATCTATTTGGCTGCAGTGGTGGCTGAATCACACCAGAAACAAGCATGCAGCTAATCTTGTCAGATACACCTGATCTGCATATTTTTTTCATGGTCTATGACTAAACGTATTAGAGGCAGAAGATCAGCAGGATGCCAGGAAACTGGTACTGTTTAAAAGGAAATAAATATGGCAGCCTCCATAGCCCTCTCACTTCAGTTGCCCTTTAAAGCAACCGCACATATGGGCAAAATACAGGCATCATATGATATTAAAACCGCCAGATCTGTGTACTGTACATTAAAACACTCAGTTTCAGACCCAAGCTTCGTAAAGCCGCAATATTTTTCCCTCCTAAAATGACAGCTCATCTAATGCTCATTTAGGGCATCAGTTGGCCAATAATCCGTGTACAGACATGATGCTCAGCTGTCCTATGGACAGATCAGTAAGATAATATGGTGCATCCACCTGCAGCTGAACTATAATATTAGTGTGCAGATTATTATCCAACTGAGCACATCACTGAAGTGCAAGCTGCTGACATTGAATATTTGTACTAGATTACCACAATTGCTTCCAGAGTGTATGTAGACTAAGGATGCTGAAGAAGCACCTGGAGATCAAGGTAGCCGAGCTCCAGAGCTTTCCTTCTGGGCCCAGATTCAATTAACTTTTCTCCTAAGCTTTCTCATGGGAATGTTCTCACAGCCTATCAGTAAAATATGTTTGCAGCACCCAGCAAGGAAAAAAAAGTACTTAAACTTCCAAATTAACTAAAGTTTGATATTAATTTTCCTACTTACTTTTCTATTTGCAAAATGCTGAAAAGGTATTTTGTAGGTTAATGAAAAAAAAAAATATCTCCTGGGAGAAAGCCCTGGAGAACAACTAATTGAATTGGGCTCTGGATAGTTCTACCATCTGTTACACTAAGAACCAACAAAAGAAAAGGGGCCAACATTTTTTTTTTTTTTAAAAGAGGACCTTTCATTTTTAGATTACTTCATCAGCAAATATCTCTTGAACTTATTATGGACTCAACAGATTTTTTTCTAACTCCTGTAACTTTTGATTATGTATTTTTAGATTAGGTGTGTGTGACTAACGAATGCGGCATTTAGGGACACCTCTGTTCAACCCAGAAGCCTATTGGTCACATTTATGATATGTATACTTTAGAGGAGCATTCCAAGCAAAAATATTTACCTTGCAAAAGGTAAGTGTCCTTCTGAAAACAAATATTACCACTGTTATAACTGGATTTGTAAAACCAAGTGCAGAATGTAATGCTTGAGTAGCTTGTCAGCAGGATTTCTGTCTGAACAGGAACAGTTTTTGAACAGTCATTATTACAATTATTAAATACCATATTGTGCTTAGTATATGTTTTGAGTCTCTCAGACTGATGATGCTACCGTATCACCCCTTAAGATCTGCAGCAATGTGGGACATTCACTTTTAGGCTAGGTCCACACTAGGTCAGTGCTACTGTATGTGTTTAACAGATGTGGGCCCATTGCAGTTTCACCTGCTGTTCTGGAGTGGAGGCATGCAAATCAAATGAATGGCAATGCAACCCTCTGTCCAGAAAAATGTGTGCAGCAGGACGTTTTTATAGTGGAACACGATAGAACTGATAAGTGTGAACTGGCCCAAAGAAAATCATTGCATTCTTCAACCTGTCCCATTTTCAATCCTCTGTCTGGTCTGTCAAAATGCAGGGCAGTGCACACAGTGAGAATGAGACCTTTCAGAGATTTAAAAAGAATAAAAAAAGAACAAAAATAAAAAAATGGATGTATAGGATAGCAATTTAGGATAGGATAGCAATTTAACCTGTGAACATGGATTTCAATCTTAATAAGTGTTCATCAAAAGCAGACATCAAATGCTAGAATATGTAAGGAATGTATCTATGTTTACTTTCAAACAATATTGTACATTATTTCATGTACTGGGTATTTGTGCATAAATAGTAGAAGACTTAGGGCTCTTTTCCACTACGGCATTTGCGATGGCTGAATCGCAAAAACCGCAAACCGCTAGTGATTTACAAAACGCTATGGTTTGCTTTTTAACATAGGAATCGCGGTAGGTCAATTCCACTACCGTGATTCTTTTTTACCTAATCGCGAATGCGCAGCGGAACGATTATTGCCGCGATTTTTCTTTGCAGTGCATAGCATAGCAAAATCGCGATCGCAAACGTCTGGAAATCGCCGCAAAATTTTGTTCTTTTGCTGAATCGCAATCGCTAGTGGAAAAGAGCCCTTAGGGTTAGGAAAGAACAAACCTAAAAAACCACCTCATCAGAGTCTTGAATGGTTCTTGTTCATACAGACATGGCACACAGCATCTTTTAGACCTGCATTTTCCCCATAGACACTGATAAGTAATTTACCATGTGCATACTTATTAAAGAACGTGTGTGCTCCAAATTTTCTAATAGTGCCATCACAAAGATGAAATTCATCTGGAGACATTAAATAAAGCTGGCCATAATTGCATACATTTTCTGGTGGTTTTCTGGTAGATTCGATCACTGATCAAATCTGCCAGTTATCTACTGCTCCCACATATTGATTTTTTGCAGTTTATTAATTGAAAGTCTGATTGGTGATGGATGGGTGGGTGATTGGTCTTTCTGTGATGGGGCAGATCAGGAGAGGTGTGGGAAAGGATGACCCATAATGTTGCACTGCATGGAGCAGTAAAACACTTGCAGTGCGATTAATGCTTAATAGATTTCTGCTGAAATCTGACAAAATTAAGCTTGCTGTGTGTGATAGGATTCAATCGCTATCTGATCTAATTCCAATCGGATAGGTATCACTCTGCTTTGCATATTGGACTATAATCGACCCGTGCATAGCAAGGTTTAAAATGATAGGTTGTTGCTTGTTTAAGTTGCCACTAAAATATTTTTATTTGTCCAAGCTGGCAATTTCCAAATAAAAATGCAGTTTGTGCCCAGTCATCACCTCCTTGCTGCTCAGTGGCTATTCCATGACAGTGGGAGCAAACACCCTTCTCCCAGCCACATCATGTTCACAGCTGAGAGTGTAGGATGTTTACAAACACCGTCACAGACTCTTGAAGAACAGTTCTACCCAATCCTAAGAAAACACGATAGCAGCGCACACAAATTTTTCTAATATTGTTTACTTACAAGGCTTGTGTGCCAGTGGCAGACACTAGAGACTTTTTGACTGTGAGCAGTGTTTTTCACGTTAGTCTTGCAAAGACAATTTTGTAGTACACAGACACAACCATTGCTGCCTGCAGGATTGTGACAGTTTGGGGTGAGGGCTGTAGCAATGCATTGCTAGGATATAGCCTTGCAAGACATTTTGATGTTGTGGAAGGGAGATGAGGGATATGGGTTTGGAGCAGGATGGTGGATGAAGTAAGGAGAGGAACAATGTGCTCAGCATGCTGCATCTTTAAGTGATGCATTGGGGTGGCTGTGCATACGCCCTGTGTTATTAGGGAAATGCCAGGACTGCATACTACTGTAACACGTTTTAGACCTTCAGATGTTCCTGGTTTTAAGCAGCAGGTTTTCTCCCCAAACTGCAGTTCTCATGTTTCCCTCACAAAGACCCTCTCAGTGAAGACAGTGCAGCAGTCGACAGCTGTAAACATCCGACTGAAAGCTCCTTCCACATTTTTACAGCTTCCAGTCAAGGATGTTTACAGCCGTTGACTCTGCCCAAAATTTACTTCGACCACAATAGGTCAAACTTCACGCTGAAACCTATAGGCCTAAGCAGACCATTCACTTGCCCTGTACTGAATTACCTCATTGTTTTACAATATATTCCAAACTTTCTTTAGTCTTGTAAAACTGGTCTGAGAAGATGAACCACGCGATACATATCGGAGTCCTCAGGAAAACTATTAAAAAAGACACCTCAAGTGAATGGAATATGAAGGCTGACACATTTCCTTATATGGTCTTGAGAAAGCTCAGAAGGCGCAACGATCGTCGACCTTCCTGCACACCTCTCACCTATCATGTGTCTGATAAATAATTGTGCTGTTCTTTTACTCATTGCTGATTGCATCGTGTTTTTATACTCTGAAGAAAAAGACTAAATAAAAAAGTGTTGGAGTTAATGGCAAGTGCTCCAGAAACCATTTTTCTCCTGTTGCATCATTTGACAATATATTACAAACTTAAAACTGATCTGAGGAGGCTTCCCAAGAAACACAGCGGAGTCCTAAGGGCTCTTTCACACCAGAGCTCTTTTTCAGCGTTTTAACGTAAAGTCTATACTTTGCTAATAACCAAGGTAAAAGGAAAATCCATAGACTTTCATTTTACCTTTTATACCCGACGCTGCGTTTCGATACATTGCGGTACGATGCACCCGGGCGCATTTTATCGTTGGGAATTGGCGTTTCCCCTTCGGGTTAATTAACTACTACCGCTGCTACTCAGCGTCGCACCGCAGATTCCCGACGACACGCCGCAACGCGTGCAGGAGCCGTTCTCCTGCACGCTTTTAATGTGTAACCGGCCTCAGGAAAACTATTAAAAGACACCTGAAGTGAGGAATAGAGAGGCTGCCACATTTGCTTTTAAACAATACAAGTTACCTGGCGCCCTGTAATAACCAAAATATACAGTACATTTTGAAAGAGGAAAACTTTGCATTAAATATTGTAACGTCAGTCACTAGTAGGGGTATATCTTTACAGCATACTGAAGACTTAAAATACAGACTAAACAAGAGGGATGCATAAGCCTTTTACTTGTGAGCAGTTTTGGGAATACTTTGTGCCAGACAAGACAGTACAGCAACAGACTAGAAAAGGCGGGAAAGAAAAAAAAAATATGTCTCCCTCATCCCCCCCCTTTAACCTTCCTGAGCGTTGTTTCCAGCGCTTCCTATGCAATTATGAAATGGGAGTAGGCCCGGAGACAGCAGGATTCTCTGATATTAATGCAGGGTAGGCATGTTCCTACTAGAATGGACAAAAAAAAAGCCTTCTTAATGTCTGGCTGACAATAGCATATTACTTTACATTAACACTCCGCGCAGATGTTGAAAGAGAAAATCCTCCGCAAACTGAAAACGACGGCATTAGAAAATATACATATACTGATCTTGAACTTATCTTAACCACCTAAATCACCCAAGTATGATTTTTGAGGGATGCGTTCATACAAGGGAAATTTAGTTTGTTCTTATAAACTATTGATCATTTTAAAAGCAGTTTTCACTGCAGGTAATCAGGTAATCTTAGCGACATGTTTGCTTTAAACCTGTAAGCTACGAAGGATAAATGAAATATATTACAGAACCCCCCCCCCCCCCCCTCAAACTCTTGCTGCTGTTATATTAGTTATTGCAATTGATCTACCAATGTCGTTTTACCTGGCATATAATAGAAAGAATGTGGACCACAGCATTTCAAACACTAAAAATATTATTTCTTGGTGTGAATCTAAATTGGCATTTAAGTACGTTTTTCCAACTCCCTTTGATGTGTAGTTTATTCCATGCAGAGGCCAACCCTTGTATGGTCTCTACTGATAACTTAAGAATCATTTAAATGAGATAAGTTTTAATGCAAATACATTTGGTTCTCTGATTTCCTCCTGTTTCATTCAAGCAAGAAACCTGTAAACGTCGCCTCCAGAGGCTTCGTGCTCCATTCACTAGCTCATCATTGCTGTGCAGGGTCCATTTAAACATATCAGACACAAGCTTGTTGGATATGTTCTTATGGCCCTGCTCCCCTCTGTGTACAAGCACAGCCATACTGCACAAGTACAGTTGGGCCTACACAGTAAGCTAAAACCACTAGTAAGTCTCTGGACAGGCCTACTTTAAACTGAAAAGGTTATCAGAAAATGCAAGACGATCCTCATAACATACAACACTGAAGAGAAATTCTATAAGGAGAACATCACTCTTATGACTTATAAGATGCCCACCTGACGTTTCGGAGGCTTTAACTCATCTCGAGGAACGATGTCTATGAGGAAATCAAACTGATCAAACTTTGTAATCGCCATAGCAATATCGTTTCTCTGCAACATAAAATGAAAATTAGTGTGCATATTTTATTATTACTACAATCAATATACACTGGGGGAAAAACCTTCCTGATTAGACGAAGAAAAAAAATCCAAGGTCAGAATTCACTGGTGAATCTAGACAATTCAAAACTCTGTACACTAAATGCAACTTCAAAAGCAGCACAGATGTCAGCATTTTCCCACTCTTCATTAATTGAAAATGAATCTGTGTTCAACGGATTATGGTGTGAAACTCAAACGTTGTCTGCCCCTTCCTCCCTCACTTATCTTTTCCCACTGGCCAAATCTCAATAGACTGGTGGTTCCCACCAATCCTGTCACAAATATCACAGGGCTGGAGATGCTGGGGCTTTTAGGTTCATTTTAGTCACCCACAAATTCCCAATGATTCTGGTTTACCATGAATGAATTGGGGTATTGTAAAATGGCTAGACATGGCAGTTGGCCGGCAGGAGCAGCTTAGTGAAGGGAGCAGTAAAATCTATGACTCCTGCCCAAGTCTCATTCCATCAACAGTTGGACACAGGTTCACATTTAAGTTCCCAATCTACTATTAAGGATATTACTTATAATTTTATTGTTGCATGTATCGTCCATCATTACACATATCAATACAAAGCGCATTATAAAATACTCCCAGTTCCACTGTTCCCCTCTCTGATGTTTTTAATGGTGTATGTAAGTCAAGACCCTCAGTATACATATTTTAATAAAAAGGTACAATAGGAGGCCCAATTCACTTGTACTAAATGGGACTACCCAGCTCTACACTCTGCCTCAGGCACCAACGGTGCTGATCCATGGGCACCACTGCCAGCGTGACTGGGCCCATAGGTTATTATGCAATTTGAATGGTCACAAATCTCTTTAAGAGAGATGAGCTGCAATGTCTGAAATCACTCTGATGTGGCGCTGACTAGTATTTTAAGATTTAGGCTGCTTACACACCAAGACGTTAAAGGCGCACGTTAGTGCGCCTGTAACGCTCCCCCAACGCACAGCAATGTAACACAAGTGGGCTGTTCACACAGCCCACGTTGCGTTACATGTAACGCTGCACGTTCTGTGCAAAGTGCAGCATGCTACAGCGTTGGAGCGGCTATAGCCGCGTTAGACTGTTTGCACATGCGCAGTGGGGGGCGGAGAGGAGGCGGGGAGAGCCAGCTACAGTAGCCGAGCACATGGTTACTTAATATTCACTGCACTGGCGGGCGCTGATTGGCCCCAGGAACCACGTGATGCAGAGTGTCTCGCTCCGCATCACGTGGCCCCGCTGGCCAATCAGCGCCACTCTGGGAGACATTATAGGACTCGGCGGCTCACTCTACCGTCGGCTCTTGCAGCACCATACGTTGTGTTAGGTGCACGTTATGCGACCTTAACGTGGCAGCTAATGCAACGTTTCGGTGTGCAAGAAGCCTTAAGGTATATGTTAATTAAAGCTTATACCTGTGCATCTTTTATATATTCTTTCACATAAGAAGTTGCTTTTAGTTTTTAGGAAGAGGAACAATGCAACCTCCAGGATTTTCCAAAGGGTGCTAAATTATAGGATATATGTAAAGTAAATAAATAAAATAAAAATTATCCTTTAAAATCTGATTATTTCTTTTTAATTGATAAAGGGCATAATTAGACATGATGTCCATACTTAAAAAAAAACAAACACTAAAATAGGAATATACTGAAGCATGAAGCAGATTGCACGCTGGAACTTGTTTACTTTGCATGGGTCCCTCTGGGATGAAGATCACTGGAAAGCACGTGCAATCAAAATTTTACGGATGTTCAGTAACCTTAGATATGGTCTGACATGAAGTGAAGGACACAATATTTTACCCCCTGATTATATACAGTTTGGGCTTGAGTTTATAGGCTTGTATTTCTTTTGTATGTTTGTGTGAATTTTTCTCTCACATCCAAAAAGTATACTGAGACATTAAATGGTTGCCCCCAAAACTGGCCTAAAACTATCAAAGGGAAGTTAAAACCATGATAAGGATTAGCTTGTGAATTAGTGACATGACTATGTGCTCTGTAAACTGCTGAGGAAGAAGGCACCGCTATGGTGCTGGATCATTCCTCTCCAGTCAGCCCCAGAAAACCTTAGTAGCCTTAGCAAATCTGGCCTACTATGTCTTTACAGAGTTCTTCAATGACGTGTATGACCCCGAGAATAGTTAAGGTGGGTTTTAAATGTGGTTTATATACACATCACAGAGTTCTGCATCAGCAGTTCTATACAGATTAAAGGACAACTGAAGTCAGAGTTATACGGAGGCTGACATATTTTTTTTCCATTTTAAGCAATACCAGCTGTCTGGCTATCCTGCTGATCCTCTGCCTCTAATACTTTTAGCCATACACCCTGGACAAGCATGCAGCAGATCACGTGTTTCTGACATTATTGTCAGATCTGACTGGATTAGCGGCATGCTTGTTTCTGGAGTTATTCAGACACTACTGCAGCCAAATAGACCAGCAGGGCCACCAGGCAACTGGTATTTTTAAAATGTAATAAATATGGCAGCCTTCATATTCTTCTAACTTCAGTTGTCATGTAAACATATTTTCGTAATAATACAACAATTTGAATATTTTACATTTTTCACATAAAGGGATATTTTCTTATTATCCTTTTTGTGATCCTTCATGGACAGACTTTCCAGCTGGCAATACCTGCAACGTCCTCCTCTTGTTGTCCTCTGTGTGAATCCAAGCACGGAGTGTCAGCTCTGTTATAAAGATCTGAGCAGCTTTGGCAAAAAGAACTGGAGCTTCTGCACTGATCATCTATCAAGGAAAATAAGCACATTTCCAAGTAAGGAATAAATGCATACATTGATAAATGCACAGGGCAACGAGAAACGAGCAATGATTCTGGGCACGGATATAGGACCCTACTACTTTTCCTATAAGACAGGCTGAAATCAGATTCCCCTGACAGATGACCGAGCGATCGATCACACGATCCCCGTTGCCCGCTGTGATAATTTTATCGCAATTAAACGATTGTTCACGCCTTTGTTACCACGGTAGTGAAGATGGATCGGTTAACGATCGCTGTTCGCCGCTGATCCCAATCCATCTTCACATCGGTAGTTAGCTTATATTTGAATCGCAAAAATCGCACGTTCGTTTTCCAGGCCGCAATTTGCACAAGTGAAAAAAAAACTGATTACCTGCCGCATGAAATCGTAACATGCATACTATTCCCATAGACTGGTAGTCGGTGCCGGCAGTCTATGGTGGATGACGCATGCGCAACAGCACAAAAATTACGCAAAAAATTGACTGTGGGAAACGCCAGTGTTTTCCGCGGACACAAGCGTTGCCTCTCTCTGTCTCTCTCTCACAGCAGTTTTCTGTTATCTCACATCTGTGTTCTGAGGTGGCAGGAGCAGCTGTGAGGGGTCACCTAAATTTGGATGCAGTGCGCGCAGATAAATTTGGGTGCCACCATAGGCACTATGTAAAATGCCACTAATATCGGCTAGAACAGTAAATTTGGGTGCCAAAATCGCACAATAAAAGTGACCGGTGGGACCGCCCACTATAGAAAAAGCTGGTATAAATTTAGCCACTATAAACATAAAAAGAGCCGGCGCCACAACAGCAGCTATTTATAGCTGCAGTTCCTATAGTGGGTGGTCTCAGTATCCATTATTTTATCGTGCGGCACCCAAATTTACTCTTATAGCTGCAATAGCGACATATTACATTGGTGCCTATGGCTGCACCCATTAGTGTTAGGTATAGATTGGGGAGGATTAGTGTTAGGAGTCTGTGTGGGGTGGCTGGGGTTAGGCATAGATCGGGAAAAGTTAGTGTTAAGCATTAACCGGGGATGTATCTATAATCGCACCATGAGGAAAAAAATTGGTGCAAAAATGACTGTAATGGGCATGAAATAACAGTAATGGAATATCAGTGATCTTACCGATATTCTATTATCCACTGTAGTAGAATATGAGTAATTTAACCAATATTCTGCTATTCTACTATCGCCCCTGTACCCTAACTCTCACCTGAACCCTCCCACTAACTATGCCTAACCCTAACCACCCCCCTCACTTATTCGTAACCCTAACCACCCACCATCTACTCCTAACACTAACCAGTCCCTATCTAACAGAGCTGCAAAAAAAAAAAAAAAAAAAAAAAAAAAAAGCCATAGGCGCACCTTGAGAATAATGGATTGCTCTGCGTCTAGTTTATCAAATGACCTATATGCAACCTCATTATAATCATAATCAGTTGTAGAATACATCTTGATGTGTTTTATAGCTTGGGCCAATGTCACATAAAAAATAGGTAGGGACAAACTGAATCCGCAATTCATAAAAAATATCGCTTTCAAAATTATGATCAAACTTGGGAAAGTTTCAGCAAAACTACACGAGTCGGTAGCTTACAAAATACCCAGTTTTAAATATCCCTTACTGTTAGCTTTCCATAAAGGTGACATTTGTGGCCTTTTTCTGATGTCCTGACTCTTCTGGAGCTATGCAAACAAAGAATGGCGCTGTAACAATTAGTTAAAAAGTTAGCAAACAATTAGCAAAAAAGTCCTAGGTGCACCTTGAGAATAATGGATTGCTGTGCATCCAGTGTGTTAACAAATGATGTATATGTGACCTCATTTTAACCGTAATAAGTTGAAGAATACATTTTGATGCATCTTATAGCTTGAACTCCTGTCACTTAAAAAGTAGGTAGTGACAAACGCAATCCATTTTGAGAAAAAATTTCATTTTTAAAGTTATGATCAAACTTGGGAAAGTTTCAGCAACATTACATGAGTCGGTAGCTTACAAAACACCCACTTTTGAATAGCCCTGGTTATTAGCTTTCCATAATGGTGACATTGTGGCCTTTTTCTGCTGCCCAGACTCTTCTGGGGCTATGCAAACATAGTATGGCGCTAACATACTTTGTGGGAAAAATTGGCCTGTCAAAAGCCACACGACACATTGTCGTTAATGGCATGCTAGATGCCCAGATAGTTATCAGATGACATATGTGGGGTATCTTTTTAACTGGGACAAGTTGTAGAATAGATTTTAGGCCTCGTTCACATCAGGGCCGTTTCTGTGCGCTTTCCACAGCGCACTGCCCTGTGCGATCAGCAAGGTATTCATTTCCCCATGTAACTAAATGTAGCTGGTTCACATCTATGCGCTGCGCTATGCTATGCGCTGCGCTGAGCAGCGTTACAGAAACGTAGTGTTGCATGCATTTCTGTGCGCTGAGCTGGAAAGCGCACAGCAATGCAAGTGAATGGGTCCGCTTTTTTAGCGCATAGAAGCGCGTACAAGCGCATAGAAGCGCATGCGTTTTTTACCCCTAATTGGAGAAAAAAATACATTTACATACAAAAACAAAGTTTTATTGACAACTGCTGCTGCTACAGTAAGCAAAACGTGCTTTAAAGAAGCGCAACGCATAGAAACGCGGACATGCGTTTTTTACCCTGCGCTTTAACACGTTTTTCAGCGCAGCAGATGTGAACGAGGCCTTAGGGGTTTTTTTGGGGTTGAGGCGTGCGTATTATGAATTACTTTTAGTAACAAACAAAAGCAATATTTTTTTATTTTCATATATTCAGTACCAAAATAAAAAGCTTGTAATAATAAAACAAGGTGACAGAATTTAAAACCGGATACATAAAATGTTACCATAAGGACTCAGCTTTAATATGTATGCCATGAGGGTATATTACTGTTATTTTTGCACATGAGTACTTGTAATTATTGCTAGGGTACAATGTGAAAACAAGAAACACAACACAGAAAAAATACACCATTACTTCCAAATGATATATTATCCCCATACATTGCACTTGGGGCATAATATAAATGTTTGGATTACCAGGAAAAATGGGCAAATAAAATGTGTGAGTTTTATGTACAATAGCATGGTTTCTTTTTTAAACCATAGTGGATGGAAATGGGGAAATCGTGTATTTTTCAATTTTTTACCTTGCTTTTCCCTTTAAAATGCATAGAAAATAAAATAAATTACTGAAAACAGATACCATCTCCCAAAAGCCTAATTGGTGGTGAAAAAAGCAAGATATAGATAATTTAGATGTGATAAGTTGTGATAAAGTTATTGCCAAATAAATGGGAGGAGTGCTGAAATGTGAAAATTGCTCGGATGTATAAGATAAAAAAAAAAACACTGAAGGCTGAAGTGAACATCACTGAAATGGTTAAACAAAGCAAGTTGTCCTGCTACTCAGCTTCAAATCTGCATCCAAACTTGAGACAACAGTATCTTTTTACACACATTGTAACAACATTGTAATGTAAACAAACAGTGTAACAAGTGATAAGGAGCTCTCTGTGAATCTCTCTGTGCTTCAGACACACAGAGTTCAGAATAGCTCAGAAGATGTTAATATATAATAAAAAGTAGTTTGAATAAAATGCAATGACAGCATTTTATTCAAACTACACTTGAGAAACTTGTAATTTGTAAACAGACAATATTACTTATGCACAAAAGCAAATATGATAACTGTACGAGTAATAAAATGTAAGAAAACACATTTTTAAACCACTTAACAAGGTAATTACCTTCACATCTTCATCAAGTTTCATGATCTTCTTTATGCGAGCCAGTGGGAGTTCTTGAACCCGGAAATCTTTCTGTGAGGAATTTATGAAAATAAAAATTAGACACTTTGACAGAAGAGACTGAACGTGCAAACCTATATTATTTTTTTTGTGATTTAGTGAAAAATGTATTTGGTTGAGCAACATCCACCCTAACCCACCACACCCCCAAAAAAGGAACCTGTAGTGAGAAGTATATAGATGCTGCCACATTTATTTTCTTTTAAACAAATCTTTGTATAGATCCTTTACAGGGATTGTTTTTGTTTCCTCCCACATCCCCAAAAACATACAGAAAAGTTAATTGGCTTAGACTACAATGGACATATTACCACGGTAGGTATTAGACTGTGATATACAGTATATACTACGTAAAGGTATGTGGAAAATGATGGCGCTATATAAATACTAAATAATAATTATGCATTTTAATCTGGGAGAAACCTGCTTCTTGCAAGTATGTTTACACATACATTCTAAATGTTACAGTTTTTTGTTTGTTTGCTTGCAATAGTGGTTCTTTAATTACATTAAATTGTTCAACAAGCAATGGTTTGCCATGTAGAAGAAAATGTTTTAGAACATTTATAAAGTTACCTTACATATTCATAGATGGGCTGCCATACCAAAATAGATGGTACTATACTTGAAACAGAACAACAGTAAACTATAAAGAAAGCATCTCAGCATATAGAAAAGTTACAGAATACTGGCCAAGTTGCCTAGTGCAGTCATTGAGCTCTGTTGATGCACCTCTTTTTGTGTGTGCTCATCTAAAAGTCTGGTCTGATACTAAAAGGCACTCTATATGCAGACTTTTGTTCTTGTTCTATATAGTCCAGTGGATTGATTGTCCTTGTTATGGCTGGATATATGGTGTCCACCAACACCTAGGGCCATATACAATTAGAGAAGTTCTAAAATTAATTGATTAGAACACCCCTTCCCCGGATGTAAAACAACTCGCTTGGGCGATATTCTCATCACCCAGCGAGTTCTTTACTCCCTTTTCTATTATTCATTTCATGCAGCTTCCTGTCAGACATGAGCGCTAGTCGTTGCCACTGCATCTGGTGATCTTTAAGAAAGAGACCCCCAGAGCTCCCAGTCCAGCCGCCGCGCATCGTCGTAGCCTCCCACGCAGCTGCACCATCACCCATCAATATACATACTACCGTCTCTAGCCAGCATGTAATTACAGTGTATGTGTCACTGTAATTACTGCGTATCGGAGCCTCGGCAAAGCATCTTTAAATCTCCAGCCTGCGCTCCCCATTGGTCCACTGTCTGGACCAATGAAGATTGTCGAGACTGGAGCCCCAGCGGGAGATTCAAAGATGCTTTGCCAGGGCTCGTACACTGTAATTACAGCGCCGCTGCGGCAAGAGGCAGAGGATGTTTAGTGGATATATATATATATATATATATATATATATATATATATATATATATATATATATAGATAGATAGATAGATAGATAGATAGATAGATAGATAGATAGATAGATAGATAGATATACACACATATATACATATATACACATACATATATACATATACAGTGGAGGAAATAATTATTTGACCCCGCACTGATTTTTAAGTTTGTCCAATGACAAAGAAATTAAGTCTCAGAACAGTATCATTTCAATGGTAGGTTTATTTTAACAGTGGCAGATAGCACATCAAAAGGAAAATCCAAAAAATAACCTTAAATAAAAGATAGCAACTGATTTGCATTTCATTGAGTGAAATAAGTTTTTGAACCCCTACCAACCATTAAGAGTTCAGGCTCCCACAGAGTGGTTAGACACTTCTACTCAATTAGTCACCCTCATTTAGGACACCTGTCTTAACTAGTCACCTGTATAAAAGACACCTGTCCACAGAATCAATCAATCAAGCAGACTCCAAACTCTCCAACATGGGAAAGACCAAAGAGCTGTCCAAGGATGTCAGAGACAAAAGTGTAGACCTGCACAAGGCTGGAATGGGCTACAAAACCATTAGCAAGAAGCTGGGAGAGAAGGTGACAACTGTTGGTGCGATTTTTTCGAAAATGGAAGGAGCACAAAATGACCATCAATCGACCTCGCTCTGGGGCTCCACGCAAGATCTCACCTCGTGGGGTGTCAATGGTTCTGAAAAAGGTGAAAAAGCATCCTAGAACTACACGGGAGGAGTTAGTGAATGACCTCAAATTAGCAGGGACCACAGTCACCAAGAAAACCATTGGAAACACATTACACCGCAATGGATTAAAATCCTGCAGGGCTCGCAAGGTCCCCCTGCTCAAGAAGGCACATGTGCAGGCCCATCTGAAGTTTGCCAATGAACACCTGAATGATTCTGTGAGTGACTGGGAGAAGGTGCTGTGGTCTGATGAGACCAAAATAGAGCTCTTTGGCATTAACTCAACTCGCTGTGTTTGGAGGAAGAAAAATGCTGCCTATGACCCCCAAAACACCATCCCCACCGTCAAGCATGGGGGTGGAAACATTTTGCTTTGGGGGTGTTTTTCTGCTAAGGGCACAGGACAACTTAATCGCATTAACGGGAAAATGGACGGAGCCATGTATCGTGAAATCCTGAACGACAACCTCCTTCCCTCTGCCAGGAAACTGAAAATGGGTCGTGGATGGGTGTTCCAGCACGACAATGACCCAAAACATACAGCAAAGGCAACAAAGGAGTGGCTCAAGAAGAATCACATTAAGGTCATGGAGTGGCCTAGTCAGTCTCCGGACCTTAATCCAATAGAAAACCTATGGAGGGAGCTCAAGCTCAGAGTTGCACAGAGACAGCCCCGAAACCTTAGGGATTTAGAGATGATCTGCAAAGAGGAGTGGACCAACATTCCTCCTAAAATGTGTGCAAACTTGGTCATCAATTACAAGAAACGTTTGACCTCTGTGCTTGCAAACAAAGGTTTTTCCACTATGTATTAAGTCTTTTATTGTTAGAGGGTTCAAAAACGTATTTCACTCAATGAAATGCAAATCAGTTGCTATCTTTTATTTAAGGTTATTGTTTGATTTTCCTTTTGATGTGCTATCTGCCACTGTTAAAATAAACCTACCATTGAAATGATACTGTTCTGAGACTTCATTTCTTTGTCATTGGACAAACTTACAAAATCAATGAGGGGTCAAATAATTATTTCCTCCACTGTATACACACACATACACACACACACACACACACAGGTTGCAAAAGTATTCGGCCCCATTGAAGTTTTCCACATTTTGTCACATTACTGCCACAAACATGAATCAATTTTATTGGAATTCCACATGAAAGACCAATACAAAGTGGTGTACACGTGAGAAGTGGATCGAAAATCATACAGGATTCCAAACATTTTTTTTACAAATAAATAACTGCAAAGTGGGGTGTGCGTAATTATTCGGCCCCCTGAGTCAATACTTTGTAGAACCACCTTTTGTTGCAATTACAGCTGCCAGTCTTTTAAGGTATGTCTCTACCAGCTTTGCACATCTAGAGACTGACAGACTCAGCCCATTCTTTGCAAAACAGCTCCAGCTCAGTCAGATTAGATGGACAGCGTTTGTGAACAGCAGTTTTCAGATCTTGCCACAGATTCTCAATTGGATTTAGATCTGGACTTTGACTGGGCCATTCTAATACATAGATATGTTTTGTCTTAAACCATTCCATTGTTGCCCTGGCTTTATGTTTAGGGTTATTGTCCTGCTGGAAGGTGAACCTCCGCCCCAGTCTCAAGTCTTTTGCAGACTCCAAGAGGTTTTCTTCCAAGATTGCCCTGTATTTGGCTCCATCCATCTTCCCATCAACTCTGACCAGCTTCCATGTCCCTGCTGAAGAGAAGCACCCCCAGCGCATGATGCTGCCACCACCATATTTGACAGTGGGGATGGTGTGTTCAGAGTGATGTGCAGTGTTAGTTTTCCACCACACATAGCGTTTTGCATTTTGGCCAAAAAGTTCCATTTTGGTCTCATCTGACCAGAGCACCTTCTTCCACATGGTTGCTGTGTCCCCCATATGGCTTGTGGCAAACTGCAAATGGGACTTCTTATGCTTTCTGTTAACAATGCCTTTCTTCTTGCCACTCTTCCATAAAGGCCAACTTTGTACAGTGCATGACTAATCGTTGTCCTATGGACAGAGTCTCCCACCTAAGCTGTAGATTTCTGCACCTCGTCCAGAGTCACCATGGGCCTCTTGACTGCATTTCTGATCAGCGCTCTCCTTGTTTGGCCTGTGAGTTTACCTGGACGGCCTTGTCTTGGTAGGTTTACAGTTGTGCCATACTCCTTCCATTTCTGAATGATCGCTTGAACAGTGCTCCGTGGGATGTTCATGGCTTTGGAAATCTTTTTGTAGCCTAAGCCTGCTTTAAATTTCTCAATAACTTTATCCCTGAACTGTCTTGTGTGTTCTTTGGACTTCACGGTGTTGTTGCTCCCAATATTCTCTTAGACAACCTCTGAGGCCCTCACAGAGCAGCTGTATTTGTACTGACATTAGGTTACACACAGGCGCACTCTATTTAGTCATTAGCACTCATCAGGCAATGTCTATGGGCAACTGACTGCACTCAGATCAAAGGGGGCTGAATAATTATGCACACACCACTTTGCAGTTATTTGTAATAAATGTTTGGAATCATGTATGATTTTCGTTCCACTTCTCATGTGTACACCACTTTGTGTTGGTCTTTCATGTGGAATTCCAATAAAATTGATTCAGGTTTGTGGTAGTAATGTGACAAAATGTGGAAAACTTGAAGGGGGCCGAATACCTTTGCTATATATATATATATATATATATATATATATATAGCCACTAAACATCCTCTGCCTCTTGCCGCAACGGCGCTGTAATAACAGTGCACTCCCACTGTTACACATGCGAGCACACCCGCTGAACATACACATACATACATATATACACACACACACACACACACACATACAGGGGTGCTTCGGCGATGTGTGGCGGCCTGACAGGGTGCTTTTATTAAAGGAGACCCCAGATGCAGCGGCCGAAGATGATGGCGATGTTCGGCGGGTGTGCTCGCATGTGTGGGGAGCGAGGCTGTGGTTTTGAAAGACAGCACCACCGAGTAAAAAGTCACTTCCCATTTCCCGGAGAAAGGGAGCACCGCTCAGACTTTCGCCTGAGTAATGGTGCCTAACGATCGGCCATCACGCGAAGGATACCGGCAATATGATTTTCTGGTAATCCTCGCACGATGTCAGGGTGATAAGTAGATCACATCTGCAAGCTACTTATCACCTGGAATAGACTATGCCCCCCCCCCAATATTTTAAGCTTTGCATATATGCACATTTTTGTTGTTCTATAGCTCAGTGGATAATTTGTCCTTGTTTTGGCTGGATATATGGTGTTCATATCTACACCCAGTCTTTTGGGCCCCACGTATTTTAAACAAGCAGCATTTGGGACCCACATTTTTTAAACAAGTAGCAATCAGCTGTGTTGAGTTTTTTGAAGAGAAAGTGCTTTGCTTTGACTTGCAGCAGAAAGCCGCCTGTTCTCCCCTCTCCACAAGTACAGGACAAACAGCTTGGCCAAGCTCCGCATGCTCAAGGCTCTTTCACACCAACAGGGTTCCGATGAAATGTTTTCCAAACACTTGCATTTTACCAATTGTAAGCACCATTATAATGGGAATCGTGGGGAAGTATTCACATTGAATGTGTTTTGCTGACAGAGCTGCATTTTTTATGCATTTGTAATTGAGGCCAATGAAAAGAGAATCACAAAAAATAAATACAATTTCCACGCCAAGTGTATCTGCTAAATGTGTTACAGTTCTACCATTTCAGAGAATGACAGACTGTTGCAGCAACAGTCCTATCTGCCTGTTCACAGCAGTCTAGGTTTACACACACACACACACACACACACACACACACACACACACACACACACACACACACACACACACACACACACACACACACACACACACACACACACACACACACACACACACACACACACACACACACACACACACACACACACACACACCTCTGCCCGAGACGAGAAGAAGCTGAAGAAATTTGGATCTCTAGCAAGTGAATAGCTGCACAAGAGATGGGAAGACAGCCTCTAACAGAGGAGAGATAATTATAGATGCAGCGCACACTTACTATGCAGGCACTGCATACATTCAACAACCTGACCTGAATATAAGCTGACACCGCACACTTTTGGGACCGTTTTTGGTCCTGAAAAAATGTTATATTTTAGTATATACAGTAGTTGCATTACTGTAGCACATTGTAAAGCATCTAAATGGTAGCCACTGGGAGAGAGGGGGGAAAGGCCCTCATTGCAACAGTCTGACATATTTAACCAAGCACCTCGGGGTGACCCAAGCCACTAGGAAAGTATAGGAGACTAAAAGAGACCGAAAAGTCCTCCTACTTAAAAGCAATACTTGGTGTAATTTTGCAGTGCATTACATGCAGTTTTATACAGTAAAGTACTATTTATAAGAGAAGACCTGCTGTGGCAGTTTGCGGGGGCAAACCCTGCCAGCAATTTTGTTTTCAGGGTTTAGTTGTTTTGTTTTTTTTAAGTTGGCAAATATGTGCAATTTACCACGAACAGAAGAAATGGAAGTACATGAGCTAATTATCTTCTGCTCTAACTGGTCTTAAAGAGACTCTGAAGTCTCTTTTTTTCCCCATTTTTCTCATATAATCCTGTTCAGCATGAATGCCCCAGTGAAATCACCGCATCCCCCCCCGGTAGATGGGTAATTTATTGCTGTGTTACAGACCAGCAAAGTTCTACGACTTTGCTGGTCGCAGATTGTGCTGCCCTGACACGCAGGGCTTCTCTTCCTGGAGAGGCTGAGCTTTGAGCTGTAGCTCAGCCTCTCCGCAATCAATCTCTGCAGATCTCTGCCTCCTCCCCGCCCCTCTCAGTGAAAGAAGACAGAGGGGCTGAGAGAAGGCGGAGATCCGCAGACATTGCAGAGGAGGCAGAGCTACAGCTGAAAGCTCTGCCTCATTGAGTAAGTGAAACCCTGAGAGCCACAGAGCTCTGCAGGGCTAATCCTGTGCAATAAATTACCCATCTTCACAGGGGGATTCATCCTGAACAGGATTATATGACAAAAGCATGGGGGGGGGGGGGGGGGGGGGGGGGAAGAGACTTCAGAGTCTCTTTAAATAACAAGACGTCGGGCCCTTTCTCATTAGCCGCGATGCGATGATAGCATGTGGCTGACACCAATGCAAGTCAATGGAGCAGTTTCCAAGCAATGACCCGGGAAAATAATTGGGTGCATTCTTTCAGCGCACATTTGATTCCCCTCACCGCTAAGAGGAAGCCGCATCTGGACTTACAGAAGTGCCCCTGGCTGGCTGCGATACAATCAGCACATCATCCTGCTAGTGGTAATGGGCCCTAAGATTATCACTATAATTGGGGACACTTTGGCACAGTTGGTGAGCTTAAGCGCGTTAAAGCGTAACCAAGAGCCCCTGTCACTGTTTTCCGTGTGTGTGTGTGTGTGTGTGTGTGTGTGTGTGTGTGTGTGTGTGTTAGATATACCGTGTGTGTGTGTGTGTGTGTGTGTGTGTGTGTGTGTGTGTGTGTGTTATATATATATATATATATACACACACACACACACACACACACACACACACACACACACACACACACACACACACACACACACACACACACATCCTTCTCAAAAAATTAGCATATTGTGATAAAGTTCATTATTTTCTGCAATGTACTGATAAACATTAGACTTTCATATATTTTAGATTCAAATACACAAAACTGAAGTAGTTCAAGCCTTTTATTGTTTTAATATTGATGATTTTGGCATACAGCTCATGAAAACCCAAAATTCCTAGCTCAAAAAATTAGCATATCATGAAAAGGTTCTCTAAACGAGCTATTAACCTAATCTTCTGAATCAACTAATTAACGCTAAACACCTGCAAAAGATTCCTGAGGCTTTTAAAAACTCCAAGCCTGGTTCATTACTCAAAACCGCAATCATGGGTAAGGCCTAGTGCACACCGAGCGGTTTTTGGAGCGATCCGCCGGCCGCATCCGCCTAAAAAAAAAAAATTGCTTGGCTAATGTATTGCAATGGGATAGTGCACACCGGCGGTTTGAGGATTTTGCCAAGCCGCAAACACGCCTCCTGCTGCACGTTTGCGGTTTTCAGAAGCGTTTCGTCCTCAATGTAAAGTATAGGAAAAACGCAAACCGCTCTGAAAAACGCTACTTCAGAGCGGTTTGCCAGGCGTTTTTGTTACAGAAGCTGTTCAGTAACAGGTTTTACTGTAACAATATGTGTAATCTGCTACCCAAAAACGCACCCAAAACCGCTAGATGTGTTTAGAAAACGTCTCTAAACATACCTAGAATCGCTCTGAAATCAGCTTTAAAAACCGCTAGCGTTCTGTGGATCTGCTATCGGTTTTGGTGTGCACTGGGCCTAAGACTGCCGACCTGACTGCTGTCCAGAAGGCCATCATTGACACCCTCAAGCAAGAGGGTAAGACACAGAAAGAAATTTCTGAACAAATAGGCTGTTCCCAGAGGGCTGTATCAAGGCACCTCAGTGGGAAGTCTGTGGGAAGGAAAAAGTGTGGCAGAAACCGCTGCACAACGAGAAGAGGTGATCGGACCCTGAGAAAGATTGCGGAGAAAGACCGATTCCAGACCTTGGGGGACCTGCGGAAGCAGTGGACTGAGTCTGGAGTAGAAACGTCCAGAGCCATCGTGTACAGGTGTGTGCAGGAAATGGGCTATAGGTGTCGTATTCCCCAGGTCAAGCCACTTTTGAACCAGAAAGCGGCAGAAGCGCCTGACCTGGGCTACAAAGAAGCAGCACTGGACTGTTGCTCAGTGGTCCGAAGTACTTTTTTCGGATGAAAGCCACTTTTGCATGTCATTCGGAAATCAAGGTGCCAGAGTCTGGAGGAAGACTGGGGAGAGGGAAATGCCTGAAGTCCAGTGTCAAGTACCCACAGTCAGTGATGGTCTGGGTTGCCATGTCAGCTGCTGGTGTTGGTCCACTGTGTTTTATCAAGGGCAGGGTCAATGCAGCTAGCTATCAGGAGATTTTGGAGCACTTCAAGCTTCCATCTGCTGAAAGATTTCATTTTTCAGCACAACTTGACACCTGCTCACAGTGCCAAAACCACTGGAAAATGGTTTACTGACCATGGTATTACTGTGCTCGATTGGCCTGCCAACTCTCCTGACCTGAACCCCATGGAGAATCTGTGGGATATTGTGAAGAGAAAGTTGAGAGACGCAAGACCCAACACTCTGGATGAGCTTAAGGCCGCTATCGAAGCATCCTGGGCCTCCATAGCACCTGAGCAGTGCCACAGGCTGATTGCCACCATGCCACGCCGCATTGAAGCAGTCATTTCTGCAAAAGGATTCCCGACCAAGTATTGAATGCATAACTGAACGTAATTATTTGAAGGTTGACTTTTTTTTGTTTTAAAAACACTTTTCTTTTATTGGTTGGATGAAATATGCAAATTTTTTGAGATAGGAATTTTGGGTTTTCATGAGCTGTATGCCAAAATCATCAATATTAAAATAAAAGGCTTGAACTACTTCAGTTGTGTGTAATGAATCTAAAATATATGAAAGTCTAATGTTTATCAGTACATTACAGAAAAGAATGAACTTTATCACAATATGCTAATTTTTTGAGAAGGACCTGTATATATTTTCAAATTCACTTTAGGCTTGCAAAAAGTACTCTGTAAATATTAGCGAATGCAACTTTTTTTTTATTAAGATCCCTTACAAAGCATTATCTGCTATTAAATCAAAATGTAACTATTTAAATGATTAGAATTTTTTTAGAGGGTTTGGCAGCCACGAGGATATGTGGTGGGAATGCTCAGTAATACAGGGACAATGGAACAATTTGTATTTTACTCATCACCATTTTTAACAATTTCACCCTGATCCAGTCAATTCAATATTCTCCTGAATACAAACCACAGAAAGAACGGTTTATTGCTAGGACTTCTCCCAGCCCAGAGAATTCATATACACATCCAAATGGATAAGACAAGAGTAGAGCTTGACTTCAGTAATTGCCACTTGAGGGCCAACAGATTTTGAATACTACTATCGTGTAGGTAAGCTTGTATACTACAGTACTTGGAAAGTTAAAACTGGAATTGGAATCCTTCCATACACTGCACACAGATTTTCAATAGGTCTATTAACCCGCAGCAATGCACAGTTTGATACTGTTTGATACAGTGCAATGCTATGGGCTGTGGATATACCGCCACACCCAACTAACATTCTCCGGCTGATTGTATTTTCAATCAATATTTGCTGAAAATTGATCAAAATTATGATAGATGTAGCATGATGGGCAATAGGGTTTTTGGTAGATTCGATCAGAGCGGTCAAACCGGTTAAGGAAAGTGTGTGTGTGTGTGTGTTTCAGGCCTTATAACACATGGAGGAACGTCCAAATGCTCTGACACCCAAAGATATTACTCACTGGTGGTGGATCCAGTCAAAGCCACAGTTCAGATAAGGCAGGAGATCTGCAAACTTGGTAAAGTACTAAATTTCTTTTCCTTCATCAGCAACCACTGTCCTCATTTATATAGGTTTTTAGTCTCTTTGGAGACTTCTCTCTTTAGAGTCTCGTTGTTTTTATGTTTATCATTAGCTTGCATGATATATTTATATGCAGTACTGTCTCATTAAATCAAGTGTTTCTTTCCTTACCTATATAGTCTCCACCTTTACTCAGGACTCTTACGACTGACTAAGGGCAGACTGTAAGCCCGACACGCTTTAGTTGCTCCTGTGGAAACATTGTTTGGTGTCTGACCTTTTCAATAAAATACCAGCTTTAAGCACTTCAAGTTCTTTAGTACTTTTCCTTCCTTGTCTTAAATATAACACCTTGTACTCATAATATCTGGTTATCAAGAATTACTTGGCATTATAATAGCGACTTTAACTTCTCTACAGCTCAATACTTAAAGAGACTCCGTAACAAAAATTGCATCCTGTTTTTTATCATCCTACAAGTTCCAAAAGCTATTCTAATGTGTTCTGGCTTACTGCAGCACTTTCTGCTATCACTATCTCTGTAATAAATCAATGTATCTTTCCCCTGTCAGACTTGTCGGCCTGTGTCTGGAAGGCTGCCAAGTTCTTCAGTGTTGTGGTTCTGCTATGAACTCCCCCTTCCAGGCCCCTCTATGCACACTGCCTGTGTGTTATTTAGATTAGAGCAGCTTCTCTCTTCTCTTTTACAAGCTGGATAAATCGTCCTCTGAGCTGGCTGGGCTTTCACATACTGAGGAATTACAGACAAAGGCAAAGCTGTTTGCAGGAGAAAAACAAGCAGCCTGAAACTTCAGTGCATGAGAACTGCAGAGGGAAAGAAACACACAATGATCTCTTGAGATTCAAAAGGAAGGGTGTATACAGCCTGCTTGTGTATGGATGTATTTTCTATGTGTGGACATACTGTACATCAACCTACTTCCTGTTTTGGTGGCCATTTTGTTTGTTTATAAACAAACTTTTTAAAACTGTTTTTAACCACATTTAATGCGGCGAGGACCGGCAAAATTGTGACAGAGGGTAATAGGAGATGTCCCCTAACGCACTGGTATGTTTACTTTTGTGCGATTTTAACAATACAGATTCTCTTTAAGTGCAATACCCCACATAGAGTAGGACCAGTTGTTGATCCGCAGGGGTTTAACTGTGTTTATTAGTCCTTTGGTATGATGGATGTTTGAAGCTTGAGTTGCAATGTTTTTTCCATTACTATGCTATAATGATGGATCTCTATAAATAATGTCAAATTACGGTCTCAATTAAAAAAAAAAAATAAAAAATGGTCAACTCGCTTTTTGCGCTCTACTTACCACTGTCAGGTTGCGGATATCTTCCATGACCCTTGGCCAAAATGATTGCAAGCTCTGTTGAGCATCAGTGTTTCCTCCTGCAAACCCCCCATCTGTAGACATGTCTGGACCTGAAAGAGAAACACAGGCACAGATCAGTTGCACTGGCAAAAAAAAAAAATACAGTCTCGGCATTTGAAAACAACCCCAATAAATGTATGGCCGTGTTCAAATGAAGGACATTAATAATTAAACTGCCAATAAGGTGCAGAATTTCCACTGGGATTGCCTGATTAAACAGCATCAAGTGAATAGTCTGCTCAGGCAGAGTTCTGCAGCCTTGTGCTTATCTGCAATGCACTATAGAAATCCGAACAAAGGATTAATTGAGAGCACAGCTCTCTGTGTGCAAGTGAGAGAAATCTAGCACCAAAAGCTCATATGAACATGTGCACAAGGGCTTTACTCAGACTCAAAGAGACAAGTGACACAAGCAGTCCCTGTGTTTTCTCAAAAATGTTAGCTCAAAGTAAAACAATGAAAAATAACTGAAGAGCACCATGTGCGTGAGTATTGACAGGTAGGCCTTTATCTGTGCAATGATTTTAGGATCATGGTTGGCTATAAGACTGGATGCTCCAGGAACAGCCAGTGATATAGGCAATAAATGTCTGAGCACACTTTCACCCCTCCATGCCAATTTCTGCAACAAATTAGTGTTATAGCCCGATTGCATTGCTGAAAGCTGCCCAAAAGTGTGCAAGTGTGCTCAGGTCCTGAGAGATGATCGGTGCCAGCACATTATGGTACCAGCTTTGATGTATCCATTTTATTGTATTACATGTAAGTTTAAGATGCGCCCAATATGGAAACTACCGTATAAGCTGAACATACAGCAATGCACGTATAATCTGAGGTGATCATCGGTGAACTCTGCATGGAGGGGAGGGGAAAAACAAAACAAAACAAAAAAAACTTGCAGAGCCATACCCCAGAAAAGTACTATTGTTGCCATTTGGGTCTGGAAGAAGTCTCTCCCTATGAGCTTCCCTACTGGTCCTTTAACATGATGGATGGTTTTATGGATAAACATGAAAGTACGGCACTTCCATTCTGATGCAATTTTTTTGCAGGGTAGTGGAGTCGGAGTTGAGGAGTCAGGGCAATTTTTGGGTACCTGGAGTTGGAGTCGGGAGAAAATGCACCGACTCAGACTCCTAATCAATCTAAACTGTGATTACAATAGAAAATATGATAAAATGTTCCATTTCTCAGATAATAGGAATCATAATTTATATATACAGTATTCTCGACGCTCCACCAGGTCCTCCATATCGACGCTCCCCGCCTGCGTCCCTTCCCTCCCTGCTGATTGGAGGGAAGGGACGCAGGCAGGGAAGCGGCGAGAGTGACAGTGGAGATGTAAACAGACGGCTAGCGACACGCTGCGTGTCGCTAGCACAGCGGTTTGATTTATGTGGGCAAACAGAGCGCAGGGGTAGGTCAGGAGGAGAACAATATAGCTAGAGGCTGGGCATTATATGCAGACCCAGCCTCTGTGTGCTATTAGGATTTTTAAAACCCACCTCAGGTTCTCTTTAAATGAGTTATCAGGGCAAATATAGTAAAATAAGTGGTACTGACCGGGGGCTTCCTCCAGCCCCAAGCTCCCAGGACCTCCCTCGCCGCAGCCGTTCGCCGTAGCTCCGACCCGGTCCCCGGCGATGACGTCAGAGCGACCAGCGTGATCGGCGCTGTCAATCACCGCCACGTGGGCCAGAGCAGACTGCGCAGGCGCAGAACTACTGCAGAATGCCTGCGGGCAGAGCTGCGGCGAGGGAGGTCCTGGGAGCTTGGGGCAGGAGGAAGCCCCCGGTAAGTACCACTCATTTTACTATATTTGTCCTGATGACTCCTTTAAGCACACCACTCAAGCAACTGAGCTGAAGCAACGGAGGCTGGCATGTTTATTTCCTTTTAAACAATGCAGATTGCCTGGCTTGCTGTCCTCCTGGGCCCCTGTCTCCAATAACCTTAGCCAAAGATCCTAAAACAAGCATTAAGATCAGGTCTGACTGCATTACCCACATGCAGTAGGATTCAGACACCACTGCAGACAAAAAGATCAGTAGGATGGCCAGGTAACTGGTATTGTATGAAAATAAATAATTATGGCAGCCACCATATCCCTTTCAGTTAAGGTGTACTTTAAATGTGAAGAGGCATGCAGTTTTCCAAATACTACTTAGTTTATTCATGTGATCTGTAGAAGCCCAGCTGAAATACATAACAGTAGGCTCAGCGGACAAGAGTGCGGTTTGTCTGTGTCATTATCAAAAACTCGAGTGTACACAATTAAAGCCGGCTGAAGCAGCCAATAATTAGGTGTGTGTACAGAAGCACCCCGACAAGCAACCCCCCAATCCGCAAACTATCCGCCCAGCCCATTAACTCACATGCTACAACGAAGCATTCTTTTGTGCACGCCGCTCCCCTGCTTAACATCACGCGTGTGCCGCTCCATCCTCCCTCTGTCCCCACCACATAGCAACACAGTGCAATGTCAGCTACACGCACCTGTGCAACCTGGCTCAGTAATGTCACCCAAGGAGATCGGGTCCCACTCCTGACTGGAGACATCCATCAAAGGTGTGTATGCACCTTAAAGAGGAACTGTAACGACAAAAACGGCCCCTGGGGGGTACTCACCTCGGGTGGGGGAAGCCTCAGGATCCTAATGAGGCTTCCCACGCCGTCCTGCGTCCCTCGGGGGTCTCGCTGTAGCCCTCCGCACAGCGGTGACGCAATATTTACCTTCCTGGCTCCTGCGCAGGCGCTCTGATGGCTGTCGGCGCCGAAGTAGGCGGAAATACCCGATCGCCGTCGGGTCTGCTCTACTGCGCAGGCTTAAGTTTCCGGCACCTGCGCAGTAGAGCGGACCCGACGGAGATCGGGTATTTCCGTCTATTTCCATGCCGAAAGTCGCCACAGTTCCCCCGCTGGAGCCAGCAAAGGTAAATATTGAACTGACAGTCGGCACAGTCGCCGGCTGTTCGGAGGGCTGCGGCGAGACCCCCGTGGGACAGAGGACGGCGTGGGAAGCCTCATTAGGATCCCGAGGCTTCCCCCACCCGAGGTGAGTACCCCCCAGGGGATGTTTTTCATGTTACAGAGTCTCTTTAAGGGGGAGGACACAGACTGTGCCATCTGGTAAGATCACAGCCTGATGCTCTGGAAATGTGTGCTATTCACCCCTAGCATCACTTGCTCACTCGCAAGGCTCCAGGACTTGCCCAGAACAGTCCCTACTCTACTGAACTTCCCCCTTCATTCAAACGGGCCTTCAAGATCAATCTGTTTACCATTGCCTACCCACCATCTTCATAACTCCAACCCCTTACATGGACATGCACCCTATCCCCCTTTAGAAAGTAAGTCAGTTCGGCAGGGCCCTCCTACCATGTGCTGTTCTCCACCCCATATGGACTCAGTGACTTGTCAGCTATATTTATCCCTGCACACCTTTGTTTACTGTTACATCACAATTTTATGTACCATCGTTTATCGCTATAATGTCCCTGTATAACATTGTTTAATGTTGTAAAGTCTCCCCTATCTATTTTACAGCACTTTGTAATATGTTAGCACTTTATACATAAAGTTTATCATTAACCCTGCCCAGTAGCGTTTCTGCAAAGTGTAGTGGCGGGCTACAATGAGGAGGTCATCAGTATAGTGAAACTACTTCCACTGCACATGTAAGCTTACATTTTACAAAGTTGAGGGTCAAGGATGTTTCTGGGGGATATTCTACAGCCACTGATTCCCCTTATTACAACTCTGTGGCACGGTCCCTAAAGGTCCATACCCACAGGCACAATATTTCAAATGTTTTTTCATGACAATCATTTATGCAATATCACGAAATATTTAAAGAAAATGTGTTAAGGAATGTTTACAGACTGTCAACTACCTGCAACCATCAGTTTTGAGCGACTGTCATATTCGATCCCAGTGTGACAGATTGTAGTGGAAGAATTAGAATGTCCATTTAAACAATCGTTTGAGGCGGTTGTTCATTTTCACAATTAGGACAGATGGTTCGGGGAATCATCGATCATCGGCGGAGATCCCTGACCAATCTATCTGTGGGTACTTCGCTATATAAAATATACAAAACTGAAGCTGGCATCTGCTCGGCTGACATCGCCCGCATCACAACTTTTGACTAACTTAGAATATATTTTATGCGATCAGTCTTACTACTGTACAGTATTTCCTAGACTGTGTCAGAGTCTGTGGCTGTTAAACACCTTCCATCACCCTGTGTTATTTGCAGTCACAAAAAGTGGTCAGAGTCTAAAAATATCATGTGTGTTCTCTTTCAAGTATTAACAAAACCTTTAAACAGCTCCTGACATATGCCAAGTGTACTTGCTGCTATGAATCATAGATGGCGTGCAGCTAAATTTGGCTCCATGCTGCGAGTTTTGGATTCTGCAATTGTAAAACTGCAAGATGTAAATCAGATCCCTAAACATTCAGCACGCTTACTCAGACGGCTGTTACTGGAGAGAAACAAAACAGAACGGTCTGCTCTGTACTTTGTGATGAGACTCAATGGATATGCTAAAAAACAAAAAGGCAGGCTTGAAAATGAAAAACAAAAAACTTGATGAAAAATACAAACAGTGCATCCACCTTTTGGTGGGCAACACAAAGAGCACCACAACTTCTCCAATGTAAGATATATAACTCCTTACAGATTACATCTACCACCAGTTTAAGTTTTAATGTACGGTAACTCCTTTTCATAGAGCACCAGAAGACGGCAAACAAACAGGGCTCCAGGATGTATTAAGAAGAAAAAGACCTGGCAGGTTGTCGATGAAATGTGTAATTTACACTGAGGATCAACTTTAAAGAAAGTTAATTGAGGTTATCCCACAGTATCGACCACGATCTCCCTAAATTGCAATCGCTGTGCCTGAAACAACTTTGGAGCCTTTGCGTACCAATACAAAGTATGGTGAAAGAGTGGAAATGATGCACTCTGTAAGGCGCTCTAGACAAGGTTTCTGGATAAACCTGTATAAACCCGTATTCAGTAGAAGTACAGCTTGGCACTCCAAAGAATGCATAAATGGCTTTACATCAATCCCACATTTCGGGGACCATGTACCACTTTTATCAAGGTAAGCGTGCAAAAAATGTGCACAACAGGGGAATACATCCACAGTGTACAATCAGGCAGCATCAGTTAGAGGGCTATACATACATGTAAATGCACTTCAAATCACTTTTTTCCTGTGATGCTGTCACTTACATTAGGAATTGAAAATATGACAGATCGGTCAGATATTGGACTAGTCCATCTTCGCAAGGAGCATTCTGTTACTTCAATATTATCAAACTAAAAAAAAAAAAAACCTTACTTAACTTCAATTGCTTAGTCCAAATGTCAAACTAGTGTGCATAGGAGTATGCTAGCTGTCATCTTTGTAAAGATTCATTCCATGGAGTGCTTTTGTAAAGAATAAAGGTAATACTGAGAATCTTTCATGAGGAGATAGACTACTCCAAATTCTGTCAAATTTTTACTACCTGCAGTTAAAGACAGCAACATAGGAAAAAAGTGTAAATTATAGTGCATTTCACTCTGAGAGAAATGGACATTTTGTATGTATAGTACAAATATGTCTATTTCAAATGGACAATTTTTCACGATAGTGGATCCTTGAACCGGAATTTGTGTAAACCAGTGTTCTCTGCAACATGTATTCCTTTAATTCCTAATGTCGTTTTACAGCAGCGATTTTGTAGCAGATGTGAAATATTTCTCAATTTATGTATTTCTTGCTAGGGAAAAAATGCAGTCCAACTGGTTATTCTTGCTAATATGGTAACATTCACAGCTATAAGTATGTAGAAAATGAATACAATTTCCGTATTTCTTATACAGCAGAAGATTCTGTAATGACAGATTTTATTATTTTTTTTAAAATAACCTAGTAAAGTGGTGCCGTTCTTCAGAATAGCTCCACCACACATTTGTGCGGTTTTTCACATTACCCACCGTTGTGCATTCGCTCCATTTGCATCCCCAGCAAACGCATCTGTTTTAAAAACACAAGTGGAAGCAGACCCATTTTTTTTTTTTAATTGTGCCGTTTGATGCACTGCAAAAAAAAAATTCTATGTAAGCGGGAACCAAGCCTTAAGGTGGCCACACACCATAAAATGTTATTTTAATTCAATTTGAGCATTCCGATCAGAATCGTTGAGGTACCACACACGGCAATTTCGGGTTAAAAGACCAAAAACTCAAAGAATCTTTAAAAAAAAAAAAAAAGACCAAAAACTCAAAAAAAAAGTTGGTTAGGAAAAAAAAAAAATCGGGGAAAAAAATGTACTGTATAGTTATACCATTTTTTTCTGGTTGACTACAGTTTCACAATCCATCACACACATCATACAATTCTTGATAAAATTGGTCTGAATTTTTCATGTCCAATGTAAAAAAAACAAAAACAAAAAGAAAGAGAAATTCGATTGGATTTCCCAGTCAAAAACAAAAAATGTTCTATTTTTCAGGACAACCGATTGTCGGGCTCGGGACGGAAAGCTGCAGCTCAGAGTGAGAATCCCGAATTGGATCCATTGGAGGCGTGGAATGTGCAGGGTTGCTGCAGATCAATCTAGCAGTATGATTTTTTTAGGGTCTAAAAGCTTGAGGGAAAATTGCACCGCTTTTGGACAATAAATTTGGAAATAATCATACCGCCAGGGAGATTAATCTGTGGCATCTGAGAGTCTCCCTGGAGAATATGGATGCCAGCATAAAGAGTGGGGTCTAGGGAGCAGGCACCCGAAGGTCAGTAATGCCTGCCGCACCCTCGTCCTTAATGCACACTCCATTTACAAAACTCCCTTTTGCTAGACTCAAAAACCGAAAATTAATAGCACCCCAGATTACAGTCCAGAGTTTACTTCACAAAGTTCAAGTAGCAGACACCTCTCAGCATCAACTGTTTAAAAGACTGCATTAACAGTATCAATAATAGAGAGCAGCAGGCCAGGCGCATCCAATTAAAACATTGCCATTTATTGAAAAAACTTCTTAAAAGCAGGTACTATACCATACAGCATTCAAGGCATGAGAGAGGTAGCAAAATGCATGCAGAGGTCGACAGCCGCTTCGCAAACCTAAGTAGAGCGCTTCATCGGGACCACTGAGCCCCCCGCTTAGCTCCCCTTAAATAATCTACTTACTCTAATCCATGATGAGGTAGGCAGGACACCCACTCCGCACGCTCCCCTTCTGTCAATCCACTTCCTGGTCGCATCCACGCTGCAAAGACCGGAAATCGGAAGTGGTCATAGTCACATGCTGCCATTAGGCCGCCATCAGCTACGAGCAACGCCTCTCCATATCCCAGGACGCTCTGATGCCGTCTAAGAACAACCGCCCACTAAGAAGACGTCACTGGTCTAAAAAAAACCTCCACATGGGCCAGCAAATAAGATGCTAAGGCGGCGTTAGCTGCAACCCCTTGCCTAGCAACTACTATACACAAGCCCTTAATAGAAACAGGCCAGGAACAGGAGGGGGAATAGAGTGACCATTGGAGACACGGGCAAATGCACCCACCCATCACAGGGACGCAACAAGCAACGTGACCCCTGCAAAACAACAAATACAGGAATAGTGCAATCCTGTTGCCCGAGTAACTAGTACACATACCAGGCGGGCGGGGCACGGGGTGGTCAAAGAAATGCACACAAGGAGCAAAATTAAATAAACAATTCAATTAATTTATTCCCCTAAGAATTTTGACTCACCCAATTCTATAGAGACTTCAGGGGGCGCGTTGCAGTGAGCAGTTCTGTCTGTCAATACCAAAACATTTTTTTTAACAATAATTATTCATCAAGTACAAAGGTAGAGATAGCAACAATAATAGAGAAGCATAAAGGAGTAGAATATATTTTAAAACCACAAAATAGAACAGAAACAAGCAACCTCATTATCAGACAGGAGCCGACAGGCCGGGGGGGGGGGGGGGATTGATTCTTCGCATTCCTGGCCGCAATAGCAGTAGAGGGCGCTATTGAGGCCAGGAACGAGTCATCGGAGCGAGTCTACGTGGGCAGCGGACAGCTGCAGGGGCCTGGTGGAAGCCCCAGGTGAGTAAAACTCATTTTTTTAGGTTGGTTTAAGTGTTCCATTAAGTTGATCAGACTGTTCCAGAAAATGCTCCCAGGTAGTCGCATTCCTTCTAAGTGGAAGGAATTGACTAAATGGGAGTGACCGAACAGTCGATGGGGGGGGGTGATAGCTAGTAGCATGCATAATAGAATTTACCGCAGTAGGTTTCCTAAACGTTTTTGTAACCAGGGAACCCCTACTGGCATCTATAATCAAGTCTAGAAACTCAATAGACTGGTCCCCCCAAGAATAAGTGAAAGACATATTCACATCATTGTGATTGATCTGTGTCAAAAATTCCTCAAAAGTACTTTGATCCCCCTCCCAAATCAACAAGATGTCATCTAACGGATCCAGAGTCATCTATCTAATGGTGAATACACGGTTCGTTCCCGCATCGAATGCGCCGCTCGATTCCCGACGAATCGATTATTCCCGAACATTTCCGAGCGCATTTCGATGATTTTTAGGTCGATTGCCATGTAAAGTATGGCAAATCGACCTAACGATCCATCGAAACGCGAATCGGACATGTCGGAAATAAACGAATTGACGGGAATCGAGCGGCGCATCGACAGGAATCGAGTGCGGGAACGAACCGTGTGTATCCAGCATAATGGATCCACCCCCTGGAATGTGTTCCCCACCGTAAAGATGTGGTTGGCCTCCCAGTTGCCCATGAAGAGGCCGGCATAGTTGGCCGGCAACTGTTTAAAAGACATTAAACATTAAACAGACCTTCATGGTCATACTGCTGCAAACAAGCAACTATTGGGTAAGAGCAAGAAGAGAATAGCTTAGGTCAGGAACCAAAAGGAACGGACATCAGACCATGTATGTCTTATAGGTCCAAACTGGAGGTTTCATCTGTGAGGGCTTTGTCAGACATTGAAAACATATACCTATACACACACACCAATTATGTCCACATCCTGTCCCCCCTCTTGTTCCCGTCCCTCCAGTGTCTGCCTCCGTGTCCCCTTGCTTTTCTTCCTGTGTGATTTAGTGGCAGTAGCCAGGGAGGAAGAAGTGAGCAAGAGATGAGCCACTGTTTCGCAGCGGGCACCCTTGGGTTAGGAGAGTGATACAAGCGGCTACTGCCGCTAATTACAACACACACAGGGAGCAGAGCAAGGGGACACTGAGGCGGACACGCAGGCAGACACAAGGGGGGACACAGAGGCGGACACAAAAGACACACGGGAAGTGCAGGGAGTCCCCGACATGCGGCGGTTTGTATTGGCGCAGGTCTGAAAAATACAGTAATTCCTTCATAGTTGTAAGGTCTCCAACATTAATTTATGATATAAAAATAAAGAAACTTTAAATGGAAAGGAGTGTCCAAACTTGACTGGTTTTTACATTTACACGTATATATTCCCTTCCCAATCCATGGGCAATAGGAGACTTCCTCAATCTTGAGTCCTTAGTCAAGCCCAGGCATTTTTCCATCTCCTACCTCATGTTGCTTTGCCCAACAATTGCCACAAAACCACTACTGCCCTCAGTCCTTAAATACTATTACTACTATGTGTTGTTGACTGGCCAGTACCTAGCTGTCTATATGGATTTGGAAGTCCCACCGCCCTGTTATTCCCTTTGTGCAATCTCCTAGTTGCACTTTAGAGGGTTCAGCCCCATACACTGTGTAGATGTGTCAGTATACAATGACCTCTGCGTCTCTAGGATTCTCACATATGACAATCTTTTTTTAACAGAATGATATAAAATACAGTGAGCAGTAGGTCTGTATACAGAAATGCCTTGATTAAGAAGTTAAGAGGAGAATGATTCAAGATTATGGAAAGTCAGTCATGTGACTCCATTACTGTAATGAGCAAAAAGTACATTCGAATGTAAAATCAGTTTTGGGTTGTTTTTCAGCCAAACACAAATGTGACAAGACATTGAGCACAGGCTCCCGAACACTAGACACATGAAAACCGGTAAAATGTAGCCTGGCCTTATAAATCTCGATTTTTGCTGAGACACACAAACAACAGGGTTAGGATGTGGAGTTACTGACATGAATGCATGAACACAACCTGACTTGTCTTTGTAGTCCAGACTAGAGGTGGAAGAATGGAAGAGTTACAGCTTGTATGTGCAATTGACAAAATGTGCAGTAACTGAAGTGAAATCATGTTTACATGGGTCAGAGTCTCAATGGAATGTTTCTAAACATCTTGTTGAATACATGCCATGAATTGCTGAAAGGGCGTCCCACCCAGTATAAGTATAAGGTTGCTAAGAAGGTGCTCAGTGCATGTACTATACAGTATATATATACACGACTAGAAGTCTAGAAATGTAGGTCTGACTCATATATATATATATATATATATATATATATATATATATATATATATATATATATATATATATATATATATATATATATATATATATATATATATATATATATATATACACACATACATACATACATACATACATACATACATACATATATATATATATATATATATACACATACATATATAAAGTATAGGGGTCGACATACACAAATCAAGAGCAGCGCTGAGCACACTGAGTAATGTGTGTACTATTAGTGACATCCCCATTAGCAGCAATTTACCCAGTGGTTTCTTGATAGAGGAAATGCCAAGAAAACACATGTCTGAAAGTCTTGGCCACATTAATTAACACGAAAAGGGGCAGGGGAAAATAATACTTGGCAGCAGGAGGGGGGTATGGTTTATTAATTGCTGCACTTGGAGGCCTGGAGGAGTAATTGGCTGCACTTAAGGGGCAGGAGGGGTTAATGGCTGCAATGCCCTCCTAGTCCCCAAGTGCAGCTGTTATTTCTTCCTGGCCCCCCAAGTGCAGCCATTAACTTTGCTGGATAGACTTGTACTTGAGTTAATAAAAAGCTTAAAGAAAACCTGTACTGAAAATTAAAAGTGAAATAAACATACACAGGTCATACTTACCTCCCGTGTAGTCTACTCCTCAATCTCTTTCTCCTTTCCCACGTCCTGCTTGTCCACTGGGATCAAGGGAATTCTCTGTCCTCCATTTTGAAAATGGTCATTACCCTATAACAGCTTTCTGGTCAGCACACTGTTAAACTGTCATATCGTCCACTTGAGCCATAGGAAAACATAGACATTACTGGGCACAGCAGTTGTCCTATTAGCTATAACTGACAGCAACTGATAAATAACTGACAGCAACTGATATATTTCAATTCTGACAAAATGTTGTCAGAACTCGACGCGATCACTGACAGAAGAAAATGGTGCGCGTCTGAGAGGAACTAATAGCAAGGTAACTATGTAATGTTCATTTGAAGTTACCTCATGTGTTTATTTTAAATAATTTTACTCAGTACAGGTTCTCTTTAAGAGGGTCAGATATTGGAGAATATATGGGTATATCTGTGCTATACAAGTAATATTGTAATTTAACACTATTAAAAATTCCTTTTACATTTTAGTTTACCATCTGCTATGAATGTTTAAATTTAGACAGATAAAGGTATATTTACGGACAATCCTAAAATCCGCAGGTCTAAGTTTTTCTGTCTGAAGTATGCGCTGCCCTGTAAGACCCATCTTTCAGCATGAGTACTTAGCTGCACAGAACAAGAAGCATTGCAAATGTTCCTAAACACATATAGCAAATAATGAGCAAAAAACTTCCCATATGGAATTTTGCTGTTATGAATCCCAAAAGATTTAAATGGTCGTTTCCATCCATGCAAATGAAAAAGCTATAAACCCTAAATATTTTCCAGTCTCCTACAAGTCTGAACAGAATGCTTATTCAAAGATGGAAGCGATTGCTCCCAACAGCTACACATGTATTTCCACATCACCAGGATCTAAGAGATTCCTCCACCCCGCAGACTAAATGGGTCTTGCTTAAAAGACAACTGTAGTGAGATGACTATGGAGGCTGCCATATGTATTTCCTTTTAAACAATACCAGTTGCCTGGCAGCCCTGCTGCTCTACGTGGCTGCAGGAGTGTCTGACTCACACCAGAAACAAACATGCAGCTAATTTTGTCAGAAACACTTGATCTGCTGCATGCTTGTTCAGGGTCTATGGCTAAAGGTATTAGAGAGAGCATCAGCAGGATAGCCAGGCAACTGGTATTGCTTAAAATAAATATGGCAGCCTTCGTATCCCTCTTGCTTCAATTGTCCTTTAATGGGTACAAAGGGATGTGCACAATATGTTTTACTCCCTGCTTTCTACAGGCTTATAAACCAATCATACAGCCAAGACAGATGAGAATTCTGGATACTCTTTTATACTGAGAATGCCAACAATCAATCGCAGCCTATGTGTCTGTTCTCACTAGGCTGCTTATCACATATACTCACATAATCCCATCCATGCATTTCTCTGCATGCAAGAAACGCCGGTATACCAATCCCAGAGCACCAACAGAAGCATCTCACGCTCTCATTGGTTGCAATAAACCAAAGGCACGGTAATTGTCCATTCTCAGGGAGGATTCTCATTGGTTCACCGAGCAGTGTATCAATGATAATCCTCCCTGGGGAGGAAGGATTCCCATGGGTCTATTGCCTGTGAGGCTTCTGTGGGGGCTCAGTATACCAGCGCTTCATGCGTGCAGGGACTCAAATGGACACTGGTGACTGAGGACACAAATGCACTGTGACACCAGTGGCAGGGAATTATGGCGAGCGGGTAGCGAAAAAACGGATAACCGGATTTAAAACTGATGCACAATGTTAGAAACTGATCAGTTTAAAAATGGATCAGTTTTTAAAGGAACAGTTCAACGTGTCAGACAATTGTCGAGGGGAAACGCTTGTGGGGTGTGGGGAAATGGTGCAAGTAGTACTTTTTTTCCCCCCCAGCATGCATAAGTCACATTTAAATGTGATTGAGCCCATTGAATAACATGGCTGTAACATCTAATGCAATGCTGCATGCGGGGAAATCAAGTGCATTCCCCTCGAGCTCCTCCAACCTTAAAAATTGCCCAAATTATCCTCAAAGACAACAAACAATGTTAGTCTGGTAAGTCAATCCTCATGGTATATAGAAAAGAACCACCTAATCCCATAGATATTGCCTTCCTGCATATGTTCACTGTTTGCAAGGCCTAATGCACACGTAACACAATTGATATAACGCATACTGTGTGCGTGGAAAACAGGCACCTCATTTCGATGAATGGTAAATTGCTAGGGGACATGTGCATTTTTGAAACAGACTGTAGAAGCACAATCCTTTAATATGATCCGCTAAAATGCAGACATTTGAACATGCTCTTACAATTGAAAGACCAGTGTGATCACAGGCAATCATGCGCTGCGATATTGTGCAACAAAACAGGCATAGTGTAAAAGCATCCTTACTTTTCTATCCCATTTCTACCTACTTTAGTTACTTGTTGCCTAAACCAGTATTTTCTCTTCCTTTCTACCCAGAAACAGACTAGGCAAAGTGAATACAGTAGAATCCCTTTATAGTGAACTCCAAGGGACCAGGAAAAGTAGTTTACTACAGTGCTCTCCCCAGGTTCTTTTAGCCGGTTGATCCACCCGGCTAGTTTTGATGAGCACCCGGCTGTCATCATCTCACCTCCTCCTATGCTGTAAGCAGAGTTACGCACAGAAGCACTCGCTCTGCATTACCTCATATAGCCCCACCCGGCTACTTTTTCATGCCACTCGGCTGGAAAAATTTTCTGGGGAGAACACTGCACTATATCAGAATTGGCCTTACATTGTATATTTATACAAACGCATTTGCTGGGACCGAGTTTACTATATCAGAGTTTACTATAACGAGATTCTTGATCTGTTGAAACATAATGCTCGATTACTGACTATATTCTAATAAGAACAACTTTTAAATTCTAAAATGGCCTTAATTTCCTCAGTCAAGATGTAAATAGTACTGGCGTTTAAAAATATCCTGCCAGTCTGTAGCCCCCAACACAGTAGCAGCACTAACCTTACCAGAAGACAGCAATCCACATGTTTTTGCAACAGCGATCACATGACCACTGCCGTTTGTATCACAGTATCATAGACCACCTTTCATCAGATTGCTGTCTAAAGTCTCATATACATGTACGAGGCATGATGACCAGCAGGGATCGGTACCCAATCTCTTGGACAACATTGCAGGGCCGAGGCTGTACAGACGCGTTGCTAGCCTATGAGCTAGCGACATGTTCTGTTTCTATGCGAGGGGAGGTGCAGAGAGGGAGTGGCGTCACTCGGCTGTTGCCAGTCAAAGCGATCAGTCAGGTGGATCACTGGCTGGGCGGACGAGAGAGGTCGGGGACTGCTGTATACATGCTGGATTCTTGGCAGAGGTGATCCTTATTGGCCACCTCAGCAGAATTTCATTCAATGTGTGTATGGAGTTTAATGATTAATGGGAGGGAGAAGGAGATTCCAGTTTAATAAAAAAAATGCTTGAGGAGTGACAAGCTGACAGGCACAATTTAGGGCCAGTTTACACTGTGAAATTTCCAATGAGCAATGCTTAACTGATGTAAATTACAGGTGAAAGAAGTTTTTGATGAACACCTGTACCTGGGGGGGGGGGGGGGGGGGGGGGGGCTGGTAGAGTCAGCTGCACAGATTTCCAATAGGTTTCATGTTGAAATCTATTGGTAATCTGTGTGCAGTTCTCTGGCAGTAACAGATCCCTCTCTGATCGGGAAGCATCTACGGCCTAGTGCACACCAAAAACTGCTAGCAGATCCGCAAAACGATAGCGGTTTTTGAAGCGTTTTGCGTTTTTGTGTAGCAGATTACAGATATTGTTACAGTAAAGCTGCTACTGAACAGCTACTGTAACAAAAACGTCTGGAAAACCGCTCTGATCTGGCGTTTTATCAAGCGTTTTGCGTTTTTCCTATACTTAACATTGGAGGCAGAAACGCCTCCGAAATCCAAAAATGCTGCAGCCCGGGAGTTTGCGTTTCAGCTAAAACCAACCCGCTCTGATGTGCACCTGCCCATTGAAATACATTACCCAAGCGTTTCCTCAGCCGCAAGTGTTCCTAAAAACGCAACCGAACCGCTATGGTGTGCACTAGGCCTACCTGATGGTCAAATCTGCTCAACATCTGCTAGTGTAATGCCTGGTACACACTATGCAATTTCTTGCCAGATAGATAGTCCAATAGATAATTTCCAGCAGGTCCGATCTGATTTCAGATTGTTTTTCTGATCAATTTTTTCCAATCACTTCTACAAAAAAGAAGAATCAGAAATACGATCGGAAATCAGATCAGACCTGACAGAAATGTTCTATTGGACCATCTATCTGGCAAGAAATTGCATGGTGTGTACCAAGCATAAAGCCCAATCTACAAGATACGATTCTTTGTACGATTAGATTACGATTCTATTTACGATCCGATTAAATCCGACATGTCCGATCGGGATTCTAATTCAATCCGATTTGCCATTGTTTTGCAATGGCAAATCGAATTGAATCAAATCCCGGACGTGTTTGATTTAATCAGATCGTAAATAGAATCATATCGCGTAGATTGGGCTTAAGAGCACCTTACCTTGTGAACCTTTGTAGAGTTTGAAATTCTAGATAAAGAAAACTATTTGGTTATCTTAATAGATATTGGATTCAATAAAAGCATCACTGAACAATCAATTCAAATCCACTAAAATCTAGAACATGGATAAGGAATGCTTGTTTATGGTTAGTGTGTTATCAACAAACTTCTACTATAATCTTGATGAATTTCTAGTGCTGCACGGTGGTAGTCAGGTAAACCATCAGTATCATGGATACACTGACTGTTTACTCATTCTACCAAGAAACTATTAGTGTGCCACTCATATTGACAGTTGCATACATCCAAATCTCATTAAATATATGAAGAACAACATGGCATGACACTGTGGATTTCTGACTCTCACTGGATCTTCTATAAGAGTAAAACACAAATGCATGGCAGATTATATAGACTGCATGTTAATACATCTCTCCACATTCTTGAATTCCCAATATATCTCATGGTCACCTTTTATATGTTCTAGAAGGTATTTCATCACTCTTCTTGGACAAATTCTTCAGTTCTAATGAGGTAAAGGAAATACCCTGAAAAATATATATACAGGTAATCCACTTACTTTAAGCAACAAAATGTCTAATGACACTCAATAAGTACATGTTAAACATGTAAACTTCTCTTGCTGCAGTCGTTTAATACATTTAGGTCCAGTTTCCACAGAGTCAACATTTTGGAAATGAATGCTGCATTAGATCTGACAGCCCAATGAAAGTCATTTGACCGTTTTCACCTAATGCAGGTTTTCATGCACAGTAGTGCCCAGGAAAACCTATTTGCTGTCTGCAGTGATTTTCCAGGAGGTGTGTGTGGTCGTGGTCCTCCATAGAGAAAAAAAACCATAGTGCTGCCCCCACCACACGTGTATCACCCCTGGTTAAAACAAGCATTTAACAACTTCCTGCAAGATGGACATTTATAAATGTCCTGTTTGTGCACCTACAAATAGGAAATCTATATAAATGAAGAGCATGTGCATTTATAACCTTCAGTCCATGGCCTGAAGGGGTTAAAACCTCTAAATAGGGGCGATAAATAAATCAGCAATATGTGTTGATTCAAGGTGCCAAAAGCCCTCCCTTTTAAGGATGGTTCTTCATTTGGTATAACTGGTTCACAAGAAAAGTGAAAGAGACCGTCATCTATCCAAAATATGCACCTAACAATGCTCAGACAAATGTCTCTACATCCCACACTCATAAATTTTAACAGACAGCTAAAACTTGACCAGCAGTTAGCTGAAAGCCATGTGCTGGCAGGCATATATTTGTTTTCTTTTAAACAATACCAGTTGCCTGGCAGTCCTGTTGATCTCTTTGGCAGCAGTAGTGTCTGAATCGCATGTCTGAAAGTAACATGTGGCTAATCTGGTCAGACTTGGGTCAGAGTACCTGATATGCATGATTGTTCAGGGTCTATGCCTAAAAAAGTATTGGAGGCAAAGGATCGGGACCGCCAGACAATTTGCATTGTTTAAAATTAAACATGTCGGTTTACATATCCCTCTAACTTCAGGTGTGCTTTAAGATGTTGGGATACTTTTGAGGTAGGTAATGATTACTTTTGAACACAGAAGAAAAGCAGAGTTAGTACCTGCTAACGATGTTTTGAACAATCCTTCAGGGCAAGGTGAGACGTCGCCCCTCCCAGACGCAGGAACAGACAGCACTTCCCCTATAAAACATTGTAACAGTTAGTCCACCCTCAGTGCGTTTAGACAAGTACCGACAGGTGAACAACCAACTAACCCACACAAAGTGCCATTATCCGACAAAGACAAAACACCCGGGTGGGATCGTTGCCCTGAAGGATTGTTCAAAACATCGTTAGCAGGTACTAACTCTGCTTTTTTCCCACAATCCTTCAGGGCAAGGTGAGACGATTAACAAGTAATACAACCTCAGGGTGGGACCACTGCTTGGAGAATCTTCCTTCCAAACGCTTGGTCGTGAGCCGATAATGCATCCACTCGATAATGGCGAATGAATGTAGAAAAGGTCGACCACGTCGCCGCCTTACAGATTTGCTCAGGAGAAGCTCCTGCCCTATTTGCCCATGAAGCTGCCATGGCCCTTGTAGAATGAGCCTTAAAAGAAGCTGGAGGATCTACTTTCATTACTCTATAAGACTCAATAATAGCTGACCTGATCCAATTTGCAATTGTAGATTTAGATGCAGCCTGCCCTGCATTCTTGCCTGCAAATAATAAAAATAATGAATCTGATTTCCTAAACCTAGCCGTTCTGGCTAAATATTCCAATACTGACCTTCTAACATCCAATGTGTGAAATACTCTTTCCTTCTCACAACTTGGATCTACACAAAATGTAGGTAAGACTATATCTTGTGATCTATGAAATTTAGACATCACCTTTGGACAGAATTTCGGGTCAGTCTGTAGCACCAACCTATCCTGAAAGTCCTGAAAATATGGATTTTTAACTGATAAAGCCTGCAATTCGCTTACCCTTCTTGCTGAAGTTATTGCAATTAAGAACACTACTTTAAGCGTGAGATTCTTAAGGGAACATTCTGTCAATGGCTCAAACGGCCCTCTAGACAATCCCTGCAACACTATGGATAAATCCCATGGAGATACATACGGTCTAAAAACCGGAGATTTCCTTGATACAGCCTTCATGAATCTTAAAATTAGAGGAGATGAAGAAATCGGAAGACCCGACAGAGCCGAAAGGGCTGCCATCTGAACTTTTAATGTACTGACCGATAACTTCTTATCCCAACCATCCTGGAGAAAATCCAAGACTGCTGGGATAGATAGATTATCAAACTTTGACTTTCGCAACCAAAGGTGGAAAGTCTTCCAGTATTTTAAATAGATCTTTCTTGTAACATCTTTACGACTTCCGATCAATGTCAGAGCTGCTTTATTGGACACTCCTAATCCCCTTAACCAGTCTAATTCAGGATCCAAGCTGCCAGATTCAGGCGCTCTGGATGCGGATGCCACAGGTTCCCCTGAACTAGCAGATCCGGTATGAGAGGTAGCATCCAAGGCTCCTCGATTGTAAATGACTTCATCATTGCAAACCAGCTCCTCCTGGGCCAGCGAGGCGCAATCAGAATCATGCGTCCTCTCAGATCCCTCCATTTCATGAGGACAGCCGGGATCATATTTAGAGGTGGAAACACATACATCAAATGAAAATTCCATTGGTGATTGAACGCATTTACTCCAATCGCATCGTCTCTCGGGTTCAAAGAATAATACCTTTGTACCTGAGCATTCTCTTGTGTTGCCAACAGATCCACTGATGGTGTTCCCCATTTCTCCGCAATCTGTAAAAATATTTTCTTGTTTAAGGACCATTCTGAAGCCCGAATTGCATTTCTGCTTAATTTGTCTGCGTCTATGTTCAATGTGCCCTTGAGATGGACTGCTCTCAAGGACAACACATTCCTTTCTGCCCAAAATAAAATCTCTTCCGCTTCTTCCTGCAATAACAGGGATCTCGTGCCTCCCTGTTTGTTTAAGAACGCCACCGTTGTTATATTGTCTGACTGAATCAGGACGTGTGATTGACCCAGAATGGTCTTCGCTTGAATCAAGGCCAATTTCACAGCTCTCAATTCTCTCCAATTCGAGGACATTTGGGACTCTGTTTTTGACCATTTGCCCTGGAAGGCCAAATGCCCCACATGAGCCCCCCAACCCCACGAACTTGCATCCGTGGTTAAAATCTGATCTACCGGCTCTTTCCACAGTCTTCCCTTCAACAAATTGACCTCCTCCAACCACCATCGAAGGGACAGGGAGACTGATGCTGGAATTCTTACACGAATCTCCAGGCTTTGAGGCTGACCATCCCAATTCTCCAGGAATACACGCTGGAGTCTCCTTATATGAGACAATGCCCATGGCACTGCCACCATTGTTGAGGACATCAACCCCAACACTCGGGAGACCAATCTTAGCGTAGGTCGTAACTCCTCCTGCAATTTTTGAACTGCCAATTTTACCTTTTCCACTTTTTCCTGTGGAAGAAACAACTTTTGACTTAAAGAATCTATCAGAATACCCAGAAATACCATATTTTGGCTTGGATCTAGGCATGATTTTTCTCGATTTATAATCCAGCCCAAGGATTGTAAATGAGTTGATACTCTCTGCAGATGATGCTTTACTTGTGCCTCCGAATTTCCCAATATCAGTAGGTCGTCCAGATAAGGCACTACAAGGACCGACTCTTCTCTTAATGGCATTAGAGCTTCGCCTAGGATTTTTGTAAATATCCTTGGTGCAGAAGTGATCCCAAACGGGAGGCATAGGAACTGAAAGTGCCTTACCTGCCCGTCTATTTGGAGGGCAAATCTTAAGAATTTCTGTGACCTCTTGTGAATTGGGACGTGCCAATAGGCATCTCTGAGGTCTAGAGATGCCATAAAAACCCCGGGAAATAACAGATCTCTTACTGTAAAAATCGTTTCCATACGAAACTTTCTTTCTCATGAACGGATTTAGTCTCTTTAAGTTTAGAATCAATCGGAATTTTCCCGATTGTTTCTTTACTAGAAATATTGTTGAATAGAAACCCTCTTTTTGTTCCTTCTTTGGAACATTGCAAACCACATTTTGATCCAACATATTTTTTAATATTTGCAGGATCTCGGGAAAAAGAGCCGGATCCTTTGGATGTCTTGACACAATGAATCTTGACGGAGGGGGTAAAGCAAACTCTATCTGATAACCGAATTTGACTGTCTGCCGAATGAATGGACTTTTTGCCATCATCGACCATTTGTGGGCAAAGTATTTTAGTCTTCCCCCCACCGCCACAAACGAGTCATTGTGGCTTCGTTTGAGATTCAGAGGGCTTAGACCTAAAACCCCCTCTTCTGGATTTGTCAGAGAACCATCTTTTGACTCCTTTCTGCTCTCTAACCGGTTCTTTTTGATCAGCTTTTGGTTTACGAAAAAAACGTTTATTTGCCGTTTTTTGCTTCTTAGGAAAGGTCTTTCTTTTATTCGAAGTCCTTTCTAGAGCCAAGTCCAAATCTGGACCAAACAGCAAATCTCCAGAAAAAGGAACTCCACACAGTCTGTTTTTGGATGCTAAATTACCATCCCAAGTTTTTAACCACAGAGCCCTGCGTGCCACATTCACCAGAGCCGTTGACCTAGCGGTAAACCTAACCGCTTCCGCCGAGGCATCTGCCAAATAGTTAGCCGCCTTATTTATAACCGTGATGGATTCCAATAACTGTTCAACTGAAGCACCCGCCAGAATGCTAGCTTTCAGTTGATTGACCCATAATTCTAGTGTTCTGGCTACACATGTAGAAGCTACCGCAGGCCTAAAGGAAGCTGCCGTTGCCTCCCAAGATCTCTTGAGATAAGCATCAATTCTCTTATCTACCGGATCTTTAAGATCCCCTAAATCCTCAAATGCCAAATCACCTGGTTTGGAAACTTGGGAAAAAGGAGCGTCCAATTTTGGACATTTGTCCCAAAGAGCCGAATCCTCAACAGTGAAAGGAAATCTGCGTTTTACTGTTTTGGAAATAAGTAGCCTCTTCTCAGGATCTTTCCATTCTCTAAGAATCGACTGCTTAATAGCATTGTGGACAGGAAAGTAAGACCTTCTTTCTCCTCCATCCCCTTATATAATTGATCATGTATGGACAGACCAGACACTGTATCCTTATTCAATTCCAGCGTATCATTAATAGCTGCAATCAAGGCTTCAGTATCCTCCACACGAAATTTGAATCTAGAAGATGTATCAATTTCAATCTCTCTAGAGTCAGACTCAGCCGAACTAACCCCTGTCTCCCCCTGATCCTGATTCTCACTTTCTGAGATAGGATTCAAAACAGGAACAGACACAGTAGCAACCTGAGAAGTAGAAGCACATGCTACTGTTAAAGAGGATTTAAATGAAGCCAATGAAGAGTTAATCTCTTCCCTAAAAGCCTGCAAGGTCTCCTGTACAGAGGGACCTGACTGCTCTCCTAAAACTTTCTCCATACACTGTTGACACAAAGTTTTGGAGTATGGCAATGGCATCTTAACGCTACACATAGGGCATCGCTTATAGGTAGGAGGAGGCCTCGCCTTATCTCCAGCATCATTCTGTTTAGTCTGAAAAATATATAGAGAAAAAACAGCAGATATAAGCACCATTCAAATGCACCTTAGCGTATGGCTCAGAAAGAGATCCCATACTCTCACCTTCTGAGCAGCTGGGTTACTCTCTGCCTTATCCGGCGCCGACATCCTGGAGACATCCAGCAGCCAAGACAGCAGTCTCTCCTCTGCAGAGTAACTAATGCCCGCCAGCCACGCACAGCGTTCTCTTATGCTTCCGCCTAGAATTCACAGAGGCGGAACCGGAAGTGACGGAGAGAAGGCCCGACAAGCTAAAACGTGTCTTCCGACATACCCGCCGGAAGATACACGCCACAGGGGAACCATCTGGACCAGCGTCCATCATGCGCCATGCACCTCCCCACGCTCAGCCCGCAACAGCACGCCAGCGGCTTACCTGCGCTCCGGAACCAACCTCATTCAGAGCGGGAAAAGAACGCCATGCCTTCCACACTTGCCCTCCTACAGTTAGGAGCAGAAAGGTAGGCAAACTTCACTCGGGTGTCCAGCGTGAAGCGAAGGCTAGATGGCCTCAGTACCACCATCTCAGCCGCCCATAGAATTAAAACCTGCAGCCCAGCACACAGGCTCAATCCTTAGGGGAGATGCCGACCTGCCTGGACGCAGGAACAAACAGCACTGAGGGTGGACTAACTGTTACAATGTTTTATAGGGGAAGTGCTGTCTGTTCCTGCGTCTGGGAGGGGCGACGTCTCACCTTGCCCTGAAGGATTGTGGGAAAAAATCATTTTACAGGATGCATGTTCTCTACCCCTAAGAGGAATTTAGCTCAAGCTAACATTTTCTCTTTGAATTTACACACGACATGGTAATTTTAAAAAATGTAGAGTACCCCTGACCCGGTTTCCCCCTCCCCCTTAAAACTTTACTAGTGTTTTACTATTGGTGCCGTGACTAAGGCACAGCACAATCCTCCCTCCTCCAGTGCCCCCTGTTCTGCTCAGTCATAATTTTCCACTGAGCAGAAAGTCAAATATTAGCGGGGAGGAAGTGGCAGTTCTTTCGCTTTATGATTCACTGCACCCAGTTCGCAAGGAAGCTGCGCTGTGTGTGGCCTTGTGGTAATGGAGGTCGGATATCCTTCCGCCCGCACACAGAGCAGCTCCCCTGCACGCTGTGTGTAGTGAAACATACAGACCTAAAGCTGCGAGTGGAGGGGCGGAGTTAAGGACACACAGGGGGGAGGAAGAAAGGTCACTTCCTCCCGCTCATAATTGCCGCCAGAGCGGAGCCACAGGGGGCGCTGGAGTGGGAGGATGGTGCTGTGTGTGTGTGTAATAAAAAAAAGGTAAAAGTATTTGGGACCAGGTCAGGGGTACTTTAAATGATAAAAAAAGCTCCTTATCAGGAACAAAAGGCAAAAATTCAAAAAGCGGATCAATCCCAACACTATTCAAAAAGGTAAATAAATATAATTGTGTAGGTGAGAGAGATGGTTAAGGCTCAATTCACGCTACAATACAGAATAGACATGTTTGTACGTTTTGCCATATTGGAGCGACACAAAACCGGTGAGGTCAATGGATCCTATGTTAAACATAGCATTTTTCACACCAGTGGATCCATTCCGGTAATTGAAACGCAAAGTTCTGACCTACACAATCTTTCACTGTGGATGAGACTTCCACAGACCATATTCTATGGAATTATATTCTGACAGGTCCCCCTAATGCCCAGTTCTTAGGCCACTGACTCACCTACAGCCCTGTGCCTTTCTAAGGCTGCATTTTCCTCCAGAAACTCTCGTATTTAACCTGCAACAGATGAAAATACTATGGCCAGAGGCAGGGATTCCAGTGTCAATCTATCACAGAATGTAATGCACAAAATGTCTATCAGTGGCTTCAGAACCAGGCAAGGCATCTGGTCACTTGTCAGCATTGCAAGCATGGCGGGGAGGTGAGAGTACACATTTCTCTCCTTGATGCTTTTTCATTTCTGACAAATCAGTTTTCTGTTAAACAGAATTTTATAATGATTTATGCTTAAAGAAAACCTGAACTGAAAATTAAGTCAAAATAAGCATACACAAGTCATACTTACCTTCCATGTAGTCTACTCCTCAGTGTCTTTCTCCTGTCCCGCATCCTGTTTGTTCACTGTGATCAAGGGAATTTTCCGTCCTCCATTTTGAAAATGGCCATTAACCATAACAGCTTTCTGGTCAGCACACAGTTCAACTGTAACATCGCCCACTTGAGCCATAGGGAAACATGGACATTACCCGGTACATCAGTTTTCCTCTCCGCTATAACTGACAGCAACTGATATTTTACTGACAGCAACTGATGTATTTCAGATCTGACAAAATATTGTCAGAACTGGAAGGGATTATTGTCAGAAGAAAATGGTGAGCTTCTGAGAGGAACTGATGGCAAGGTAACTATGCAATGTTCATTTGAAATCACCTCATGTGTTTATTTTAAATATTTTTACTCAGTACAGGTTCTCTTTAAACATTCCCAGTCAGAAATAAAACAGTTGTTGCTTTTCAAGTGGCCAGGCAAAGAAATGAGATTTCTATTGTTAGTAGAAATTATTTTACTTGTACCCTGAAATTGCTATTTGAGTCGCCTCTCTCCTGTTAAAGCGAACCTGAGCTCTTGTAAAGAAACAAATACTTACCCAAGGAGGGGAAAGACTCTGGATCCTAATGAGGCTTCCATCAGCATCCTCCCTGGCTTGTCGGGACCCACTTGCTTATCGGAGCCACGCTCCTATGCTGGTACGAACACAGCTGTGCATGTGCTTGAAGAAGAGGACAGTCCCAGATAACCGGCAATCCCTTGTCAGTAACCTTTGGAGCAGGGCTGTGAAGTCAGAGTCGGAGGATTTTTGGGTACCCGGAGTCAGAGGTTTCATAAACTGAGGAGTCGGAGTTGGTATCGGAAGATTTTTGTACCGACTCCACAGCCCTGCTTTGGAGAGTTCGCACTACGCGACAGGGGACCAGAGGACACAGAGGGAAGACTAAACAGAATCCAGAGGCGTCCCTCTTCTTAAAAGGAACCTGCGGTGAGAGGTGCATGAAGGCTGCCCTATGTATTTCAGTTTAAACAATACCACTTTCCTGGCAGTCCTGCTGATCTTTCTGGTCAGTAGTGTCTGAATCACATACCTGAAACAAGCATGCAGCTAAACATCTGATCTGCATGCTTGTTCACAAGTGTCTGAAAGTAATAGAAGCTGTGGATCAGCCGGATAGCCAGGCAATGTACATTGTTTAAAAGGAAATAAATACTGTATGCCAGCCTTATATGCCTCTCACCTAGGGTTCCCTTTAAATGTTTGATTTTGTGCCAGAGCTTTGGCTCGGGTACACTAGTGTACCTGAAGGGGAGAAAGTGCTTCCTACCTCGGGAGAGAAGCATCTGGATCCTATAGAGACTACCCCAGTTCTGTTCAGTAGAGGGGATCCAGCGCTGGGATCCACAAAGGTCCACTTGTCTTAGGTGTGCACAGGTGCAGTAGCAGCTTTCTCCTCAGGCTGAAATAGCCAAGCCCGCCTTGCACCTGCGCAGTAGGAGCGGACGTGGGTGAGTGGAAAGCTGCTATTGCACGCAACAGTGTAGCTTTCTGTTTACTTTTTTGTTGTTGGGGGCGGGGGGGGGGAATTGCCAGTGCTGGAACGGGGGGGGGGGGGGGGGGGGGGGGGGGGGGAGGTTGCCAGTGCTGGAACGAAGCGACAGAAAGGGTTGGTAGGAGCCCCATTAGGATCCAGAGGCTTCCCCCTCCTAAAGTATCTGATTTTTATATAAATTGTCACAGGTTTACTTTAAAAATTTCATACAGATGCTAAATTGCCATTGCCTGATCACTTACAACTGGGTTGGATGAAAAGCCAGCATTACTAGAGGCCTCCCACACTTATGACGTCCTGAGTGATCAGTCACTATGAATCGCTTATGTCCTTGTAGCAGGTGCCTCCCGCTCACTCCGCCACCCACCTTTATTTTTCCATAAAATACAACAGGCAGTGTCTGCTCAGCAACTGTTACTTAGACACACACACTTTTCTGAAAATACTTGGAAGCTTCTGGATGGCCTAGAAGCTTTCCAAGTCCTCCTGCAGCCCACCAATCCAGTGAAGGGTCCCGCTATACTTTTTAGACTCCATTTTTCTCTGTGCACAAGTGCTTTATTCTATTGGGCATGCGCTGACCTTACTCACACATGCACATGCTCACACATGCTCAGTACCGATGCACTTTTCCACAGCCAGGAGTGTGGCCAAAAGAAACCTATGCAACGCGGAGTTGAATACCGTATTCCGCGCCGTATAAGACGCTCCGGAATACAAGACGCACCCAGGTTTAGAGGGCAAAAACCAGGGGAAAAAAAAAATATACATACTAAACCTGGTGCGTCCATGTTCCAGGAGCATCTTGTACATGTTCTAGCCCAAATGGTGTCCTCGTGTATCCCCATGTGTCCTGATGTGTGCTCCTGTGTAACTCGTGTCTGCCCCATGTGTGCCCAGCGTGTGTGCCCAGCGTGTCTGCCCCATGTGTGCCCAGCGTGTCTGCCCCATGTGTGCCCAGCGTGTCTGCCCCATGTGTGCCCAGCGTGTCTGCCCCATGTGTGCCCAGCGTGTCTGCCCCATGTGTGTCCAATATGCCCCACTCCAATATGCCCCCCCATGTGTCTCCTGGTCCCCCGTGCTGCAGTGCATAGCCGCAACTTGCCTAATCAATGCTCCCGCGGCGATGTCAGACCTCCGCGCTACCCCCACTAGCCTCCTCTCCCTCCCCGTTCGTCTTTCCTGCCCCCCCCCCCCCCCCCCCCCTGTGCAGTAATGTATAGCGGTAGCTTACCTTCCAAGCGCCCGCGGTGGATGCAGACATCGGTCTCCACGCTACTTCTCACTCTTGTGTCCGGCTTGTACTGTCAGTTATACATTACTGCACAGGGGGGGGGGGGCAGGAAAGACTAGGGGAGGGAGAGGCGGCTAGCGGGGGGGTAGCGCGGAGGTCTCCCGCTATACATTACTGCACGGGGGGACCAGGAGACGCAAGGGGGAAGCGGACAAAAAGGCAGGGAATTCCCAACATGACGGCAGGTCGGCGCTTCGTATCGGCGGGCGTTCGGAAGTTGGGAATTCCCTGCCTTTGCCGTATAAAACGCAGGGACTTTTTCTCCCCATTTTTGGGGGAGAAAAAGTGCGTCTTATACGACGACAAATACGGTAGATAAAGGGAAACCCTGTTGAATTTGGCGTGTATGGTAGAAATTGGTCACCAACCAATCAGAGAAGGATTGATTGGCTTGATACATCAGGTCATAATTGCCCCATTGTATGGTGGGCTTAAAACAAAAACAAAAAAACACACAAAAAATCCTGACAGTTGTCCCACAAGGACAGTCTATGAATTCTGTTGAGATCATAAAATTGTGATTTTGGATTCACAATGGAAGTGAAATCATGCACATAAACTTAGTGAGCGAGTGCTGTTTGTAATAAACCCAGAACAGGTTGCATTGTTACAAAAACTTAGACTGTCCGGAGTGCTACTTTTCAACACAGCAGGTAAGAGTGTGCCAAACAGTCCCATATATTAGGTAAATCTAAAACCCAAAAAGAAAAAAAAAAAAATTCATCACTGTACAGAGAGAATCCTCCCTGATGCTCCACAACCCCTCCACTGCCAGCCACCGCGACTTTCTTCACCGCCACACTTCCTTCAGCATATGAGCGCAGCCACACTTTGCAGACACCAGTTGGGCTCACAACTGCGAGGTAGCACAGAGTCTTTTGTACACAGAGGAAAAAGCCTTGCACATGCGGCTCCATGCTAATGCACAGGCCATACTTTGCACCTGCGAAGTGTGGCCGTGCTTGTACATGGAGGGGAGTGCAGCCGCTAGCATTATTCAACAAAATTCAACATTAACGCCAAATATTGTACAAAGGGTCCCACAGACGATAGTGAAAAGGCATAGGAAGACTGGGGATGAAGCCTGTGGACTATCCAGAAGCATTTTCTCTACTGAGGTAAGTATCTAAAGGGTAACTGAAGCCAGACAAAAAAAAAAAGTTAAACGGATCTGTTCAGTACACCGCACAATGCAATGCTGCATGCATTTTTACAGACAGCAGGCACTCATTTCAGAAGGGAAAAAGCGTGCAGTGTATTAAAATGCAAGGTAATGCACAAACAGTATGTGAAAGAAAACTAAGGCCAATTTTTTTGCGAGCCGATTAGCAGTAATTTTTGAGGGTATGGGAGGAAACCAGAGTGCCTGAAGGAAAAAAACAGACAGACACAAAGTTGAATGCTGGAAAAATATACCATGTCTCTTGTTCCCTTTACTACCTACCGTCAGGGCTGTGGAGTTAGAACAAAAAACATCTGACTCCAACTCCGACACCTCAGTTTATAAAACCAGACTCAGACTCTAGGTACCCTTAATGCCTTCGACTGACTCCTCGACTCCGACCCCTTAGTCAAATACTTACCGGGGTTGTGGATTTGGTACAAAAATCACCCGACTCCTCATTTTATGAAACCACTGACTGACTAACTCCAGGTACCCAAAATTGCTCCAACTCCACAGCCTTGCCTACTGTGATTCATTCAACCCTGGCATAGTACATAACAAGCAACGCAACACCACTTTTCTATCATCCCCTTGCTCTCCTCTTCTGTAAGATCACAGGGGTTAAAACTAAACTGACATCAAGACTAGACAAGAGTCTAGACTCTGTACCAAGACAGAGATCCCCTTCAAAGTGTCCCCAGTGTATCAGATAGCAGATTTTTAAAGCACATGCCACTAAAGCCATACTACATTTAAATGAAAAAGATGGAGAATGTGGTGATTACTATATTTGCTAGTGGCATGAGAGGGCTTACGTTATAGTTTTGACTTATGGCACATTCACAGTAGCTGAAAAAAAGGCTAGTGGTAACAGTTGGTTTTGCATTAGTTGCTTTGTGATGAACAGCTCTTTTAACAGACACTGACTGGCCATCACTGGTGTGCTTTTAACTCCTATGGAGGTCAAATCATTAGCACTAACCAAGATGTCTGCAGCAGGCCTTTTTCCGCAAAGTCCACCAACACCAATACTTGTAGTATTATTTGGCCCCACTGGAAAAAAAAATGGGATTCACAATGTCACTGTATGCCAGGAATTATTTGCTTTGTGTAACCTAGCCTGTATGCTATCCATAAACACGTAGACGACAATCCAATCCAGAGCCAACCAATCACATCAATGGGAAATTAAAAAAAAGTTTATAGCGACCAATGTCAAACATTGTTCTCTCCATCTCTATTAGATTTCATCAGAAATCTAAATGGAAAATCAACTAAACGGGCACCATTGCACTGCTCAGTGCGACAACAACATGCAGTCCTCAATCCCCTGCAGGTACTCACCCCCACCCTGCCAAAACACACACATGCAACCACCACAAGCTTTAGGCCACATACAGACATCAGACCATAGTCTTTGGAAAATGAAAGATCACAGACCAATCTTACCACCCTTCCTGTAGTATAAGAGCCATACTCTACACAGTCTTTTCTATGGAGCTGAACTCCACATCAGGAAAAAATCTTTGCAAGATGCTGCACACAAAGATGCTGTACAGACACAAAAGATCTGTATCTGCAAAAGATCGGTTCCTGCCAAAAAATCCATTCCTGCAAATTGCAATGATAGTCTATGAGATCTGCAGATCGTCATACACACATTATTTAACTGACATTCATCTGCAGATCTGAAAATCCATCCTGGTGGATCTGATCTGCAGATGAATGTCAGTTAAATCATGTGTGTATGATGATCTGCAGATCTCATAGACTATCATTGCAATTTGCAGGAATGGATTTTTGGCAGGAACAGATCTTTTGCAGATACTGATCTTTTGTGTCTGTACAGCATCTGTGTGTGCAGCATCTTGCAAAGATTTTTTCCTGATGTGGAGTTCAGCTCCATAGAAAAGACTGTGTAGAGTATGGCTCTTATACTACAGAAAGGGTGGTAAGATTGGTCTGTGATCTTTCATTTTCCAAAGACTATGGTCTGATGTGTGTATGTGGCCTTAGAATATCATCCAGATTCAATAAAAGTGATCAAATTCCCCAATCTACCCATGCTTAGCCAGCCTCCACGTTTCACAGAACATTCATTTTTGTCCTCACACAGGCAGGCTTTAGGCAACTAAAACTAGCCATCTATACAAACTGTACTCTGACAGGCAAATAAAAGTATTTTCCTTCCCCAGCTCCCGTTTCTGAATCTATGACTGAGTCAGAGGAAGTAAATGCTTGGAACACACGGTTCTTTTTACTCAGAGCATGAAAGAGATCCCCCCCCCCCCCCCCCCCGAAAATTAAACAGAATATGAAAGCAATCCGTACACAGCCTACTACCTGAAATCATTACGCACAGGTAGGACTCACAAAAATGAAAAAGATTTAGGCACAATGGCTTTTTATCATTTCCATTTGACAATGATCAGAAGTATGAATGGATAAACAGTTCTCAACAGTCCAGACTGCATACAAGTTGTGGGTAAGGATACTTTTACTACAGTGACAAGTATGCAAAGGTCATGTTGTAAACAGAATTATTTATTACTGTACACAGGACGTGAGTACTGTCATATTAAAAGCCAAACTTGGGTGTCTATAAATACCTATATACTGTAGCAGTACAAGCAACTGATTTTAAAAGCTAGTGCAATTTCCCAACTTTAGTCTGTGTGGCCAAGGACTGACAAGCTATGTCTGGTGAGAACTTTAGATATTATAGACTGAAAAAACTTAGTGGAGCTTAAATATCAGATTATTCTGCACCCCAAAATAAAAGGATGGCGTTGGAGGTAAACTTGTAGCGCTTTACTAAAATCTTCACAAAGGAAACCCACTTTTTAAAAAAAAGAAAAGAAAGAAAACCTTTGTGGAATTTGAGCTGATTTACAATCTGCAAGAAGGCTCATATGCAACTTTGCGTAGCCTTTGCAGAGCTGGAAAAAGTTTGTCCTTCAATCTTCAAACTCCTAGGCAGCAGCATTTCAAGGTCATGCAAGCTGAAGAAGGCCTATCTTCAATAACATAATGAAAAGTAACAAAAAAGAACTGCAACCACAACAAAAAAGCACAAATCATAAAGGCCATCAGTAAAGAAAACTCGCCCTAGTGACTGGAAAAAGTGTTCTTGCTTGCAGAGCTCCCAGTGTCTGGGTCACAAGGAGTTGCTGCACATCAAACATTCCAATGACCTTCATGCCTTTATTGCTGAAAATAGAACTAGTAGAAAGTGCAATACTCTTAAAAACAATCAAAATATACTAAAGCAATAGCTGTCTGACTTTACCATAAACCACATGCAAAAACATACGTTATCTAAACACACTTACGGTATGTGCCAAAGTAATACAGACAACAGGCTTACCTGCAGCACACAAGGGCAATAAGAGAAAAAAAAAGGCTCTCCAAATTAATCAGTAACTTAATGTTCCACATACAGTTTAACACTACTAGTTAAACTGTAAAAGACAAATATGGAATACAGTTGAAAATTAAAGGGTTGTGTGTCTTGCATGCTAAGCTAAAGTAACAGCTGTTCTGAATACAAGCATTCAGTCATGGCAAACTGTCTGAAAATGCCTAATCAAGGCCTGCCATGCCATTAAATAAATGATATTACTTTGTTTCATGTGAAAGTGAAAATTCTTGCCACAGTTTTTCACATTTTATGCAAGCACTCTAAATAATTACAAACATCCCCAAAAGCTTTAGTAAGCAGCACTCTGTGCACCGATTATGTATGCATGTGTCTGTGTACTAATACATAGGTGCACACAGACGTGCATAAACCATTACACTGTACATTAGCTGGTAACTGATCATACCCTGCTAAAGTACAAAAATATATAACCTTACATGGTGCTACTACTTGCAAATTATAACGTACACTTTGTGCTGGCTCTTATCTCTGCCTATCAACAAAAGTGGTAAAGGAAAAAAAAAAAAAAAAGAAACCCACACGAGTGTGCAAGAGGTGCAGCAGAAGGTATGCTAGGAATGCAAGGGGCCATTTTCTTAGACAGTACAAACTTGGATTTCACAGAGTAAAGGGAGAAAAAAAAAAAAAGCATGCATATTTACTTTTAAAGCACAGGAATACAAAACGGAACTCACCAGTGCCACAGCCCAATTTCAGGAAATTCTCATTTCACAAAACCTCGGCATAGCTCAAGCACTTTTATTTTTTTCCTCTTCAGCTTTACTCTCACTAGCCCTCCCCCCTCTCGGGAAAGAGGAAAAGAAAAAGGACAAAGGCGTGAGGACATGCAAGAAAGATACTGTGCAACATCAGTTTCTGTAAGCAGACAGACAGAATCTGCTTCCCTTGCAAACTCCTCGCCATTTTTCTTTGTCTTTCAGCTGACCCCTGTCTATGTGAAAAACTCCCAAGTCTCCAATGAAAAATCCTGCAGCCTCCTTCCACTTTAACAGTCAAAGGCATTCAATCTAGCTTGCTACATGACACCAACACCCGCCTTTCCTCACATCCTACTGGCTGCTGCTTGTTGTTTCAGGACAGGGCTCAGCTACCATTGGTACGTTAGATAATCAATCCCCTCCACTGTAACACTTCCTGTTTAAAGTTACCTTGAGACAAACAGGGGTCAGACCAAGTGACTTTAAAGAATGGAGTGCATTTATTAAAATGTATTTACGGTTCAAAGCAAAAAATGATCTGTGTTGCACAAAGCAAAATTCATCCCTGACTGTTCTAATGACAATTCTTTTATAAGTCAATTATTCTGCACAATTTAGAGAAGAAGATTCTCTTTATGCACAGTAAGGCTAGATTACACCAAATTGTATATGAAACGCAGGCTGCAGTTATAAAAAAAATAGGGTACATTCTACTTAGAGCAATTTAATCTGCTGACTTAAGTCATAAATGAAGTCCTTCACAATATGTACCCAGAATACACATGCATGTATTTCATTCATAAATCTGGTATAAATACAACTTTGTTTTCCTGTGCTAGAAGTATGGAGAAGAGCCACTAAAAATGTATTAGAGAAATTCCAGGCAAATATTAAAATAAACAGAGAGCGAGAAAGAGATTATAAATAGAATATATTAAGTTATATATTAAAAATAGAATAACGGGCACTAGGTCGCAGTGGCACTCCCACTAGCTTACACAGCCCCCGCACTTGTGCCCACAACCCTGCGCTGTACAGCTTTTGGCACACATTATAAACATTTCTATTTTTCATCTTGGAATCATTAAGCACTTGCTATCTGTTATTTTCAAAACGATTAAGGGCCTGTTTCCACCAGACACATTGCTATGCTTAAAGAGACACTTAAGCCAGAAAAAAAAATGAGTTTTATTCACCTGGGGCTTCTACCAGCCCCCTGCAGCAGCCCTGTGCCCTCGCAGCCACTCACTAATCCTCTGGTCCCCCACTGCAAGCTGGTTTCGTTTTTGCCGACAGGCCCGTCAGGACTGGCCACGCGTAGCTTTTTCTGCATTCCCGACTGTAATTAGCGCTATTGCAGACCGCAACACGTACAAAAATACGAGTTGCCGCATTACGAAAGCGTAGATATGCGGCAACGCGTATTTCTGTACTCGTTGCGGCACGCAATAGCGCTATTTACAGTCGGGAATGCGGAAAAAGCTACGCGTGGCCAGTCCGGACGGGCCTGTCGGCAAAAACGAAACTAGCTGGCAGCGGGGGACCAGAGGATTAGTGAGTGGCTGCGAGGGCACAGTACTGCTGCAGGGGGCTGGTAGAAGCCCCGGGTGAGTAAAACTCATTTTTTTTTCTGGCTTAAAGAAAACCTGAACTGAAAATTAAAAGTCAATTAAGTCACACACAAGTCATACTTACCTCCTGTGTAGTCTACTCCTCAATCTATTTTTCCTCTCCTGCATCCCATTTGTCCACTGTGATCAATGGAATTCTCCGTCCTCCATTTTGAAAAAGGGCAGTACCCCATAACAGCTTCCTGGTCAGGACACTGGTAAACTGTAATATCATCCACTTGAGCCATAGGGAAACATGGACACATCAGTTCTCCTCTCAGCTGTAACTGACAGCAACTGATATATAACTGACAGCAACTGATATATTTCAGTTCTGACAAAATGTTGTCAGAACTGGAAGGGATCACTGTAAGAAGAAAATGTTGAGCTGCTGTAATGTTCATTTGAAGTTACCTCATGTGTTTATTTTAAATAATTTTACTCAGTACAGGTTCTCTTTAAGGTTCACTTTAAACCACTCCGCATTGCAAGGAAACTGCAACCAATTCATGTCAATGGAATAGTTTCCATTGAAGCGAATTTATGTAAGCGATCCGACGCGAGTAAATTATGGATCGCATGCTGTAGTTTTCTGCAGCACACATTAGAGTCCCCATAGGGCACCACCGGTTGTACGGGAGACAACCGGAAGTACTCACAGAGTCATGCGAGGCGATCGCCTCACATCCTAAACGTCAATGAAAACGGGCCCTTACACAGCAATTTAAAGTGAACCTGAGATCAAATAAAATATGTATACATACCTGGGGCTTCCTCCACCCCGCCTCACTCTGATCGGTCTCTCGCCATCTTCCACCACCGCCTGGATCTTTTGCTAGAGGTCCTGGTAATTCCTGCAGTCGGGGCATACTGCTCGGCTGAGCTCCCCATCGCACTCCTGTTGGCGGGAGCGTTCTGTATCTGTGCAGTGTTACTGCGCCGATCGTTCCCAGCCTCAGGAGCGCACGCAGCCGGACTGCGCTGTGCCGACTGGACGGATTACCAAGACCCCTAGCAAAAGATCCAAGGGGCGTAGGAGGATGGCAAGGGACCGATCAGTGTGATGGAGGCTGGAGGAGGCCCACTATGTATAAGTTCTTTTATTTGATCTCAGGTACATTTTGAGTGAATGCAGGGGTAAAAATCCCATTCTTTTAATTGCAATCGCCCTGAAAATGCTGCAGGCAGCGAGTTTGCGGTTTCATACAAATCACATTCTCTGTAGTGGAATCACTCTCATAGGATTCCACCATCCTAGCGCCTAACCAACCGCCTGTGATCAGCAAGCGCATGGAAAGCACTGCTAGTGGGTCCCTACCTTACAGTGATGTGTAATAACAGATTTTCCGGGTGTCACCCTGGACTCCGCACTCTCCCTCACACCCCACATTCAAAACCTCACATAGGGCTGGTGCACACCAGGGCAGTTCTGAAGCGTTTATTAAAAACACTTGCGGCGGAAAACCGCTTGGCTAATGAAAGTGAATGGGATGGTGCACACCAGAGCGAGTCGTTTTTCCCAAAAACACTGGGGCTGAGGCATTTTTAAGATTTCTGAGGCGTTCCTGCCTCAATGTTAAAGTATAGGAAAGTGGAAAACCACTCTGAGAAATGCTGGATCAGAGCGGTTTACCAGGCGTTTTTGTTACAGAAGCTGTTCAGTAACAGCTTTACTGTAACAATATTTGTAATCTGCTACACAAAAAACGCTAGGCATGTTTAGAAAACGTCTCTAAACATGCCTAGAATCGCTCCGAAAATCTGCTTCAAAAATCTCTAGCGTTTTGCAGATTTGCTAGAGGTTTTTGGTGTGAACTGGGCCAAAATTCTGCAACTTCCACCTCTGCAACATGTGCAAGGTCCGTCCTTTCCTGACCTCTGTCACCACCTTGACTACTGCAATGCCCTTCTGTCTGGTCTCCCTATGACCCAAATTTCCCCGCTGCAGTCCGTCATGAATGCGGCAGCCAGAATTATTCACTCCTCCCATCGCAATACCACGGCGGCTCCCCTCTGTGAATCCTTCCACTGCCTTCCTACATAGTCCAGAATCAGATTCAAGATACTATGTCTGGCCTACAAATCTGTCCACAAAACCTGCCCAACCTACAATTCTTACTCAACCTTACGATCTTACACAGAGGTACACACCTAGCTGCTCAATTTGCTCCTTCAATGAACTTCGCAAGACTGCCCCCCCCCCCCCCCCCACATCACCCAGTCCCATGCACGATTTCAAGACTTCTGAAGAGCTGCTCCAACACTATGGAACTCCCTACCTCGTCCCCATTAGGGCTGCACCCTCCAACCTCTTTCAAGAAGGCCCTCAAAACGCACCTTTTCAATCTGACACACACAAACACACTGGTGCTCTAAACCTGCAGCTAAACTCTGGTCCCCTACCTCTCCCTCTAGGTTGTAAGCCTTCGGCAGGGTCGTTGTCCTCCTCGTATCTCCTACCTGTTCACCCATCTCCATAACCGTACACCCATCGTATGGATCTGAGTGAGCTAAACTTGCCTAATATAATTACCTTGTACTCATTGTGCTGCGTGACCTGGTTTGCATGTATTCCTGTATTGTCTTATTGCAGTATGTCACCCCTAAATATAGTCTGTAACCTTAACCAATGTCCAGCGCTGCATAATATGGTGGCGCTTTATATTATAATATATATATATATATACATATATATATACATACAATAAATAATAGTAGTCAAATAGCATAGACAAACATCTCTGCAAGAGACTCCATGTGGACAGTTACTGCACACGCAGTGATGCTCGCGGCAACGTTCATGTACTCAGGCTTTGGGGCCTCTGCGGCTGTTGTGATGTTGCACGGTGGGGGCTAATGTACTAACTGTACATAATACAGTTAGTAAACAACATAGTTGCATTGAAAACATTTTATTAACATGTACAGCAACTTATAAGACATTAAAGCAAACCTGAAGTGATTTTTAAATAAAAAAAAAACAAAAAAACTGATACTTACCTAAAAAAGGGGAAGGCTCTGGTTCCTATTGAGTCTTCCTGTTCCTCTCATGGTCCCCTCGTTCCAGCGTTGTCTCCCTCTGTTCAAATCTTCCCCCATGGGGAGCTTCGGAAGTCTTAGGGAGCACTCGGGCTGCCCCGTACTGCAATATGCACAAGTGTGTGAGAGAACCTGGTTGCACATGCGCAGCTGCCTGTCTTCAGGGGCACTCAGGCTTCCTAAGCCTCCCATGGCGGAAAAGAGAAGTCTTTGACCCATTGGTTGAAGACTGGTCACGGGGGCTAAAGCGCTGGAATGAGGAGACCAGGAGAGGAACAGGAAGGCTCTATTGGGCCCAGATCCTACCCCTCCTTAGTTAAGTATCTTTTGTTACTTAAAAGACAAGCGAGAGGAGGAAATAAAACGGCCTTTACTTACCTGGGGCTTCTTCCAGCCCCTACAAGTCATGTGTCCCTTGCCACAGCTTCGGTCTTCTCCCATTGGCAGTCTCTGAAGATCACCGACTCCGATGGGTTGTCGCCTTCTGTGCAGGCGCAGTGTGCTTTCAGTGACGCGGGCAAGACACCAACCCATCGGAGGTCGGAGATCTTCAGAGGCTGCCAGCGGGTGACAGGAGAAGACGGGAGCTGCGGTGATGGACACACATGACTTGTAGTGGCTGGAAGAAGCTCCAGGTAAGTAAGGGCAGTTTTATCTCCTCACCTTGCTTGAAATTTAAAACTCACTTCAGACTCGTTTTAAAACTGAGAACATCCTGCCCTTGCAACTTGAAATTTTGGGCTGGTTCACATGTGCATCCTGCGATGTTAAATGACGTCTGCAGCACTAGTCCCCTAAGCGCTGTGTGTTCATAATAAATTGGAAGCACTGAGTTGTTTACGCAAAACACTGCTTTTTGATCCTGATTTTTTTCCTATTGTCTGCCCGGCGCTTAGGCGATTCTGGAGGCTACATGTAGCTTTTAGGATTGTTAAACACCACACCTTTTTGTCCCCCTGTGGGCGTGAAAAACGACAAACCAGGATGCACCACTGAAAGCTACCAAATGCTTTTCTGCTTGCTGGCAGAAAAGCATTTGAGTGGGACGCCGATCGGAAACGGCACTTGGTGAACCTGAACCGAGTAAAATTATTTAAAATAAAACATGATGTACTTACAAATGATTATTACATACTTACCTCGCGATCCGTTCCTCTCAGAAGCTCCCCATTTACTTCTAGGTGGGCAATACAAAAACAAAAGGTTTGTATCAAGGGGTGTTGTGTTTTTAGATTATATTCAGTAAGGAGCACAGTTTGTTCAGAGGGTGAATGAAAATGGCCTAGCGCTAACCACTACAGTGGTGTAGTAGTTAGCGCTGTCGCCTTGCAATGCTGGGTATCCAGTTCGAATTCCAGCCAGGTCAACATCTGCAAGGAGTTTGTATGTTCTCCCAATGTGTGAATGGGTTTCCTCCAGGCAGTCCGGTTTCCTCCCCCTCCCCAAAAAAAAACATACTGATAAATTAATTGGCTTCTCCTAAAATTGGCCCTATACTACGATATACACGATACATACATAGACATAAGACTACGGTAGGGATTAGATTGTGAGCCCCTCTGAGATACAGTTAAGTGACAAGACAATATACTCTGTACAGCGCTGCGTAACATGTCGGCGCTATATAAATACTAAATAAAAAAATAATAGATTAACCAGTTCACCCCCAAGGGTTTTTACCCTAATGGACCAGAGCAATTTTCACCCGTCAGTGCTACTCCCTTTTATTCCCTAATAACTTTATTACTACTCCTCACAAGAAAATGATCTATACCTCTTTTTTTTACCACCAATTAGGCTTTCTGTGGGTAGTACATTTTGCTAAGAATTTTTTTATTCTAAATGCGTTTTAATGGGAAAAATACAAAAATAATGGAAAAAATTCATTAATTAGTTTTCAGCCATTATAGTTTTAAAATTAAACATTCTCCTGTGGATTAAAACCAACACATTTTATTTGCCCAGTTGTCCCGATTAGTAAACCGTTTAAATGATGTCCCTATCACAATGTATGGCGACAATATATTATTTCGAAATATAGGTGTTATTTTTCTGTTTTTTTTTTGTTCTGCCCATAACTACAAGCCCTTATGTAGTAAAATTAAATTTAATTTTCCCTCATAAAATATAGATTAAAAAAAGCCCCATCCCTAAGGCAACTATTTATTTTAAGCTGATTTTTATTGACAAGTTTTTTCTTTCTTTGGGACGGGGGATGGGGGAAGAGATGGGAGGGTTGCGATTGGGTAGAGGACCGATCTTCCCCAATCACTTAACACGAGATCCCGACGGGAACGGCGGTGGTAGCGTCACGTGTGATGCATTAACACGTCATGTTGCCGTTAACAGGCTAAAGCATGATGTTTTAATACATGCGATTGTCATTAAATGGTTAATATGCACATGTGAAAAGGTGCTTGAAGATTACAAGGTTTGGATAGTGACAGATGTGTTTTGGAAAAATGAGAGGCTCATAAGAAATTTTGTATGTGTGAATGGAGGATGGTAATTCTAGGGCAGGAAAGAGTGAGGTCACACACAACGTGGAGGTTGCTATTGGGAATATATTTGGAGACTGGTGAAAAGATGTATGGAAGAGTGCAGTCTTAAAAACCTGTCAGAAGATTTAAGGTGGCCATACATCAGGTGACTTGACGGCTGATCAACCATCCGACTCGATTATTATAATTGGATGAAAATTGTTGCCACCAAGTACATGCCTGATTGACCATGCAACCATTTTCGGGCCAAAATTATTTGCATTAATTGGTCGGACATGCTGCATGCTGTTCCCACAATGTGGGTGTGTATGTATGTAATGTGTAAATGTGCGTTTATACATTACCTGTCCTGTGTTGTGGTGCCGTCCGTTTTCTGCTGCTCTTCTATTAGGCACATGCATGTTACGGGCGCGTAGCACACCGACGCGTGACGTCACATGTGAACCACAATGGCAACAAGCATGCAGCTAATTAAAGAGAGGCGGAAGACGGATGGGCACTGCGACACAGGACAGGTAAGGTAATGTATAAGCGCACATTTCAGAACATTTATACATTACAACACATATACACGCGGTGAAGCAGGGATTGCGGCGGCCTCGGACGATTACAGAGAGATTTCATGCTGAAATCAAAATCAGGAATCTGCCTGCGGAGTATGGGCAGCTGACAGATCTCTCTAATCAGATTTGATTATAGAGATTTGTCTCTTGGTCAAAACTGCCAGTCGTCGCTAGATGTATGGCTACCTTAAACCTTTCCACACTTATTAGACAAGCCCCCCAAAAATAAAATTTGAACAGAAACAAAAGGTTAACCTACTGAAGAGATAAAAGGCAATAAAAACACATTTGTCAGGGTTATATTCCCATTGTACTTGTCCTGAAGAATTTTTTTCTCACTTTTCATTGTGGCACTTGTCACTGGGTCACAGTGAGTATAAGAATTCAAAAACTTTACAGCTGTTTCAGAACAGGATAAGGCATCTGCTCCTGGAACAGCTGTGGAAGGTGGGGTTTCCCCTACTTTTTATGAGGATTTAATTAAAGGGTCTGTCATGTATCATAGTGGAAAAGAGCATATCAACTGAACACATTCAAGCAAAAAAATGACTGAAGTTGTAAACACCCTCGCTACTTTAACCAACTGCTATGATAGCACTTCCTGATTTCTGTTGTTTGTAATAATCCTGCTTGACTTAGGGCTACACTGCAGGGTCAGGCTCTATATGGACAAATCACTCAGCTGCAGCTTAAAGATAACCCTGTGAGACACAGAGCCATGTTCTCTGCCTAATGACATGGCTGTGTCCCACAACTGCAGCTCTCTGCCCCCCCCCCCCCCCACACACACACACACACACTCGGAGGTAAACAAACGGGAGAGGAATTCCCTGTTTAAAAACGTCAGCCAGGGGCGTTCCTACAGGGAATGGCAGCTCTCTCCCTCTGGCCACGCCTCCTGCCGCTCCCTTGCCTCCCTGCAAGCTATGAGAGACAACACAGTCTCTCAGTGCAGCGTCGTGACCCAGGGGTCACACAAGTGAAAATGGGCCATTGTGGCCCACGGGAGTGTCGGTTTTTGTGGCTACCTGATCCGCTCAGTCCTGTGCATCAGGTAGCCTATTTTTTTTTTTTTTTGAGCCCACCTTCGGGCTCTCTTTAATAGCGTATACTTTTCAACAGAGCGAGAAGGGACAACAGGGTGATGCACAATGGAGAGGCTTACAGCTGGCAGGGTAAGCAACACAGCAATGCACTCATTTATTACCATCATTCAAAGTCTGAACACACTTTAGACTAGACTCATCAAGTTGCCATCTGATCAACTCACCCGAATGCAGCCCAGTGATATTATGCTCTTCTTTGCTCCTGCAGGCTACCAACTTGTCTGTACAGCCTCAGTCACGAACTGTCACCTGAGAGATCGTGTCCTAATCCATGCTGGTAGACAGTATTTAGTGTAGGATAGCGATGCATTCTGCTGCTATGCGGGGAAGGGTTAGGTTAAAGTAGGCAGAAAGAATGGTGCAAGAGGAGCATACGAGAGAAGGCAGGGGGAGTGGAGAGAACAATGGCCTCAGCCAAGTTGCTCTGCCAGGCGAATCACTCACCGAGGCGTATGATGTGCCACTATACTATTCAATGAATATAGCATGCGTACACGTCTATCTTTTACAATAATACTCCGTTCTAATGACGGTTGCTGCAGTATACTGGTATGACGATATACTGCGGTTTGATTATGCATGGTAATTATACTATGCACAATCTCAGGTTTACTGGTTTTCAGGGGGCAGGGCGACGTAGCAGCAGGCGCACAAACGGTGGCGGGGATAAATACTTGCTGGCAGGTTCTGCACGCTGTACTGGCTTCATTCTACTTCCTGTTCTTGAGTCCCATTTCCCTGAAACAGCGCCCCCCTGGACACGTCTGGAATCGCTTAAAAACTCATAATTAACTTAATAAGATCATTAGCAAATGGACTGCGTACACAAAAGGGCCATATGCAATTCACTTATTCTCCCAAGTTTTCGTCTAGGTTATATTATCAAACCTTGTTATAAAATGCCTTTTAAACTACCAGCCAGCTAGAAAATAATTTTAATATTACCTTTTCATCAACTTTTAGATATTTTTTAAATTGTTAAATACTTAAAAAAAAGTAATTGTAAAGGTTAGAGGTAAAAAATAAAAATAAAAAAAAAATAGCACATTTACTTACCTGGGGCTTCTTCCAGCCCCTACAGGTCCACACACTTGCAGAAGCGCCAACTTGACCAAGCTGGCGGTCGCTACATAGGGGACACCAGGAGACTGAGAGCAGAGATTCGGCGAGGGACACAGGTTTCTAGGGGCTGAAGGAAGCTTGCATGGATGTAAAGTGTTAATGGATATCATAGAGAGGAGCTGCCGGCCATACTTTCTCAGAAAAAAAACATACTGTATAAGTAGATAAATACTCTCTACTTATATATTGCATTGTCCCATTGTCCACATTTTTATTTTAGTGATTTTTCTATACTGTAGGAAAAAAAAAAATCTTTCTTAGGATTTTCCATTTTCTTACAGCCAATCCTGACATAATTTCCTCCCTCGTCCTAGTCTTCAGGCACTCCCAACCAGCTCTGCATGAGAAATATTGGCCAATCAGAGAGAAACAGAGGTGTGGGAGGGGAAAATGGGAGGGAAAGAGGCTTCAGCCAATCAGGCTGCATTAATTATGTTTGAGAGGAAAGTAAAGAAAAAAAAAAAAGAAAGAAAATCTAGCAAGCCCTGCTACTTCCTTTGTGCGGCAATGTACCAAATAAGAGCCAGGGAAACTGGGGAATGATGTTTTATGGAGCAGAAAGGTACGATTTTTAATTCTTGGATTGCCTGGTTTGCATCCTAACAATTGAATTGATTTTATGCCTGCATCAGCTGGCATTTATAGACTGCTTGAGAGCAGAGAGCTTGATTCTCACACTACTCATTTCTTGGGGGGAAGCTGCCTTTTTCTGCTGTGCCCTTGGAACTGGAAGAAATGAGAAAAGCCCGCAACTTCCATCCAGTTCAGCAAATTAAACAGTAACTCTTAAGATAGCCATACACTCGATTTCTGCCATCGATATACAACCGATTCAACTGCTCTGATCAAAATCGGCTAGAATTCGATGCAGCAGGCAGCACGATCAATTGACCGATCAATCGATATCTGGTTGAATTCAATTGATTTACTCGATCGGTCCGGACAGAAAATCTAGGTCGATCGGCTGCTGGCGGCAGATCAATGGCCCATAGTGCTGCATTGGATCAAATGGTGCAATGCTGCACTCTATTGCTGCAATCTATTTTCAATAGATTTCATACTGGAAATCTGTTCCTAGTGTGTGGCACACATAAGATAGATTCCTGTCAGATTCGACTTGATGGTCGAATCTGATGGAAATCTATAAGTCTATGGGTACCTTTAGGGTCATTTTTACAATTAAAATGAACCTGAACTGAGTAAAATTATTTAAAATAATCACATGATGTACCTGCAAATGAATATTACATACTAACCTCGCTGTCAGTTCCTCCCAGAAGCTCACCAATGATTCCTTCCAGGTCTGACAAGGTTTTGTCAGAACTGAAATATATCAGTTGCAGTCAGTTACAACTGAAAGAACAACTGATGTGCAAGGTAATATCCATGTTTCCCTATGAATCATATGGGCTATATTACAGTTTAACAGTCTGCTGACCCAGAAGCTGTTACAGGGTCGTCACCATTTTTAAAGTGAACCTTAAGTGTAAAAAATAAATTGAGTTTTACTCACCTGGGGCTTACCTCAGCCCCCTGCAGCTGATCGGTGCCCACGACGAGTCGCTCTGATGCTCCGGGTCCCGCTGGTGGCCACTTCTGGTTTCGCCGTCAGAACCAGTCAGGCTGGGAAGGCGGCCGTTTCTACGCGTTCCCAGCCAAAATCGCACCCCTATGCGGCCATATGGCCGCATAGGGGTGCTATTTTGGCTGGGAACGCGTAGTATCAGTTGCGTTCCCCAGCCTGACGGGTCCTGACGGCGAAACCGGAAGTGGCCGCCAGCGGGACCCGAGCATCAGAGCGACTCGTCGTGGGCACCGATCAGCTGCAGGGGGCTGAGGTAAGCCCCAGGTGAGTAAAACTCAATTTATTTTTTACACTTAAGGTTCACTTTAAAATGGAGGACAGAGAATTCCATCGATCACAGTTAACAAATCAGGACGCAGGGGAGAAAGAGATTGATAAGTAAACTACACTGGAGGCAAGTATAACATGTATATGTTTATTTTGTATTATAACTGAAAAGACAACTGATTTTCAAAGTAATGTCCATTTTTTCCTGACTCAGTTCACACTATATGCGTTATATCTAAAAGATTTTTCCAATGCACTGCTATGGAAAGTTAGAAACTGTTTGGCTGTAGTTTAACAGAAGGTCTGTACACACATCAATCCAGACATTAACAATTGAGCATCCATCCATGTTTCAGACAAACCAAATAAACAGATATTTATCATAAATGTTTTCAGGTTTCTACTTAATGAATATACGTCCTGTGAAATTCCATTGCAGGAGAAAAAAAAAAAAAAAGATACACCCATGTGTGTAGGCAGCAAATTACAAGTAGCACTTGCCAGATCTAATATCATAGGCTGTTCCCATCTTAGGATAGGAGTAGGCATGAAGACAGGGATTGCAAACTATGAAGAACATCTGAAGTATGAATTCTTTAGGACAGTTGCAAGTGCATTATGCTTTGAAAATTGGACACACATGAAAGGGTTTGATGAAAAACAACTCCGCTTTTAGTGTCAGGATTAAAAAAAGGCGTTCGGATCAAGCTGTTGCTAGTACTGCAGTATTGAAACATTTCAAATGTGGCCAGCCTTATTTAAATATGTTTAAGCTCCATGTGTATGAAAGTCTTGTTAAAGATAAAATTCCAAACAAACTCAAAACTAATTCACTCGTTTTTATATTCACAGTGCAATGCTGCAGTTTGATAGATTTTCAATAGATTTCTTAGTGAAATCTTTTGAAAATGTGTGTGCAGCGTATGGGTGATTGAATCTCTCTCAGACCAGAAAGATATTGATCTGTTTGTCACACTGGGTGGCAATCTAAAATGTATATGGCCACATTTACCCAGCAAAGTTATATGTAAAAGACTCAAATACCTTACAAGTATTACTACAGGGCTGGGGAATTGAAGAGTCAGATTAATCTTGGGTACCTGGAGTCGGAGTTGGTGGTTTTATAAACTGAGGAGTCAGATGATTTTTGTGCAGACTAGACAGCCCTATTTTACACAACATACAATGGCAAAAGTCAGTGCATCTTATGGTCTAAATAATACATATTCGGACCGGCGCCGGGTTTCCCTGGTGCTCCCGCCACAATACCTTTACTTTGCAGGATCTGCTGCTACCAGTCCCGGTCACTGCCCGATCAACAGGAAGTAGAAGCACATAGCCTTCAGCAGGCTTCAGGAAATGATCCAATCAAGCGAGGTTGTTGTCCCAGACCCACCAATCAGGGCTGCCCACTGCTCCCTTTCTTAACTGGAGCAGATGGTCTCATAGGCGGGACCTTGGCTCTATCATTGGGCCATTCACTGCACTCTTTCAGTAGCAGCAACCTATCATACCTGTCACTGTCACTGAGGTAATGCAGTAATTGGGCCCAATGAGGGAGCTGTGGTTGCACCGGCAAGACCATTGGCTCTAATTAAGACAGGGTGCAGTGGGCGACCATGACTGGTGGGTCTGAGACAGCACCCAGATTGGTAAATGGCTTCCGAAGCCTTCTGAAGGCTATGTGTGGCTACTTTTTGTTGATCGAAGCAGCATGCACCGTACTGGCTGCATGTACGTATACAGGGTGACAGAGGACACAGGGAGACAAACAAGAACACAAGGAGACAGAGGAGGACAAAGAAGACATACTGAGACATAGGAGGCTGCAAGGTTCCATAAAATGCCCTTGCTCCATGGACGCAACAGGTTTAGTATTTTTTCCCCTGGCTTTTGTCCTGTAAACCTAGGTGCATCTTATAGTCCGGAAAATTATCTAAATTAGAGAAAGGCAGACAAAAGAATGGCACAAGGGCAATTTTGCCAAAGGTCTAGTGCCAATAACAGCATCATAACCACCACAGCTAACTTCTCCCATTTGGTGCTGAGGTTTATCCTGCATTCATAACAGTAATGCAGCTGGATGAAGTGCTTATTCAGAATGCAACACAAAAAACACTGAATGCTGGCATTAATGACTAGGACCCCATTCACTTCCCATAAGATGCTGCTTGCAATGGTAAGCAACCATAACGTGAAACCACCAACACCTTCTCATTCAAAGAATTTTCTTCATTTTCATGACTACGAACATTGTAGATTCACACTGAAGGCATCCAAACTATGAATTAACACGTGTGGAAGTATAGTACATAACCAAAAAGTGTGAAACAACTGAAAATGTCATATTCTAGGTTCTTCAAAGTAGCCACCTTTTGCTTTGATTACTGCTTTGCACACTTTTGGCATTCTCTTGATGAGCTTCAAGAGGTAGTCACCTGAAATGGTTTTCACTTCTCAGGTGTGCCCTGTCAGGTTTAATAAGTGGGATTTCTTGCCTTATAAATGGGGTTGGGACCATCAGTTGCGTTGTGGAGAAGTCAGGTGGGTACACAGCTGATAGTCCTATTGAATAGACTGTTAGAATTTGTATTATGGCAAGAAAAAAAAGCAGCTAATTAAAGAAAAACGAGTGGCCATCATTACTTTAAGAAATGAAGATCAGTCAGTCTGAAAAATTGGGAAAACTTTGAAAGTGTCCCCAAGTGCAGTCTCAAAAACCTTCAAACGCTACAAAGAAACTGGCTCACATGCGGACCGCCCCAGGAAAGGAAGACCAAGAGTCACCAGCCTCAGAAATCACAGGTTAACCACAGCTCAGATTAGAGACCAGGTCAATGTCACACAGAGTTCTAGCAACAGACACATCTCTAGATCAACTGTTAAGAGGAGACTGTGTGAATCAGGCCTTCATGGTAGAATATCTGCTAGGAAACCACTGCTAAGAACAGGCAACAAGCAGAAGAGACTTGTTTGGGCTAAAGAACACAAGGAATGGACAATAGACCAGTGGAAATCTGTGCTTTGGTCTGATGAGTCCAAATTTGAGATGTTTGGTTCCAACCACCATGTCTTTGTGCGACGCAGAAAAGGTGAACGGATGGACTATACATGCCTGGTTCCCACCGTGAAGCATGGAGGAGGTGTGATGGTGTGGGGGTGCTTTGCTGGTGACACTGTTGGGGATTTATTCAAAATTGAAGGCATACTGAACCAGCATGGTTACCACAGCATCTTGCAGCGGCATGCTATTCCATCCGGTTTGCGTTTAGTTGGACCATCATTTATTTTTCAACAGGACAATGACCCCAAACACACATCCAGGCTGTGTAAGGGTTATTGCCCAGGAAGGAGAGTGATGGGGTGCTGTGCCAGATGACCTGGCCTCTACAGTCACCAGATCTGAACCTAATCAAGGTGGTTTGGGGTGAGCTGGACCGCAGAGTGAAGGCAAAAGGGCCAACAAGTGCTAAGCATCTCTGGGAACTCCTTCAAGACTGTTGGAAGACCATTTCGGGTGACTATCTCTTGAAGCTCATCAAGAGAATGCCAAGAGTGTGCAAAGCAGTAATCAAAGCAAAAAGGTGGCTACTTTGAAGAACCTAGAATATGACATTTTCAGTTGTTTCACACTTTTTGGTTATGTACTATACTTCCACACGTGTTAATTCATAGTTTGGATGTCTTCCGTGTGAATCTACAATGTTCATAGTCATGAAAATAAAGAAAACTCTGAATGAGAAGGTGTTGGTGGTTTCACGTTATGGTTGCTTACCATTGCAAGCAGCATCTTACGGGAAGTAGGGTGTGTGTGCGCGCGTGCGTGGTCGGCCTGTTATTGTCCCTCTCGATTAAGCATTACTTACAAATCATAATCGACCAGGGACACAGGGCTCCTTACAGTCTAGAGTAAAGAGAAAACCAAGGAGACTAAACATGGACTTAAAATGTAACATGATAAATGCATATCTACAGCACCAATCCCACTTCAGGCTTTCATGTTTTTCCTTTTGCTTCTATATAAGGGATAATAATCAGGGTTATAAAATTACAATCTCTTTGTAGTCCCAGGATTGGGTCTGCAGAGCAACCAACCCTCCTTAATAATGAATAGGACATAAAACTTTTGGCTGAGACAAACATTCCAACTTACCATTGGTGCACAGGAGTAGAGGTCAATGAGACAGATTAATCTTCAAACCTAGATTGTTTTTCTCCCTCTCTCAAATAATAGGGTGGATCCTGTCTCTAAAAAGCCCCCCCCCCCCCCCCGCCCCGATTTATACATTCAAGATGTCCCAAACATGTCACACCTGGGTGAACCCTGATGTGATTGACGAAGGAGGGGAGAAAAATTGATTGAGAGCGAACCAAAGAAGGCAGAGAGGCTTTTGGAATGTCCAGTCATATGATCGTCAATATGACCCTGATTTGAAGACCCTTGGAATTAAGTGGAAGGGGCACAGGACAGGCAATGTGCAGGAAGGTGGTGGAGGAGATGGGTAAACAAGAAGAAAATTCCCACAATTGAGATTTAACACAAAAATAAGACTACGGGATCCCAGGAAAGTCAAATTTAGGATAACATCTGCAGAGACAATTGTTTATACAAATGTTTATTTTCACTTCAAGTTCACTTTAAACAATGCTCTTTAGCCCACTGACAAAGAATTGGTGCAGTGGTGCATGGTGCTTTTAGCAACAACTGGGAGTTACAGATGATGGCCCAATACTTGTGAACAAATAAGAGCAGGGATGCTTAAGGCTTGCAAAAAAATAAGACACTAATTTACTGTGACAGCAAGCAAGGACTGCCCTGCAGCTCCCTACATGAGCCAGAAGCCAACATATTCCCTGTTGTGATCACTTCCTTCACAAATTAAATCTGCTTTTTGGGATTTGTTGATTTAACCAGCTCCATGCTGAACAAAGAAGCTAATTGCCATTAAAAGGAAAATTACAATCCTGGCCGTAAGACATAAGGAACAATCAGCATAAAAACATTAATGCAGACACTACATAGCAGTCAAATGTGTACACATCTATCCCCACAAGAAAATATTTTTACAAACATTATTTACAAGATGTTTAAACAGTAGCCTCTGATCATGGACACATTTTATTCCCTGACCCACGTTTGACTCAACAGTAGGATTAGTTTGGTGCTGTATGGTTTGAAATATTTGCATGTTGAAAATGAACCCTTATCCTTTCTAAAGCCTCATGCACGCTGTCAGTAGACAAACAACAAGCACGTTGTATTCTTGTCTGCCAATTCATTGCCCATCACCCCTCCTACCATCTCCATAAGTTGCTCAGGTATAGCCAGAGTGTCTGTACAGCACTCGTTCATAGAAGAACTGTGGCTCCATCAATCAATGATCATTATGGGTGAACACAGTTAGCCACTTCAGGACGAGAGCAATTTTGACATATCAATGCTTTAATAACTTTATTACTACTTATCACACCTAAATGATCTATTGTTTTTCAGGACAAATTAGACTTTAAGAAAGTGATATTTTTGTTTAGTAATTACCTTATTTTCTATGCATATTAAAGGGAAAATAAGGGGGGGGGGGGGGGGGAGGGACACACACACACAAAATTTCTCCATTTACATCCATTATAGCTTTACAATAAACAGTGTTACCTGTAAGTTAAACCCACACAATTTTATTTGCCTATCCATCCTGGTTATTACAACATTTAAACTCGTAGGTAAAGAGAGGCGCCAGCAGGATAAAAGCAATCACTAAAAGTTTTAAAATATGCTGGGAGGCAGTGGTGGACTTACCGCCAAAAGCAGACTAGACAACTGTCATAACACATAAATAAAGAAGTACTTTATTGGTACCCCAATACATTAGCATCTATTGGGGTACCAAAAAAGTATTTATTTATTTACAGTGATGTGAAAAACTATTTGCCCCCTTCCTGATTTCTTATTCTTTTGCATGTTTGTCACATTTTGTTTCTGCTCATCAAAAACCGTTAACTATTAGTCAAAGATAACATAATTGAACACAAAATGCAGTTTTAAATGATGGTTTTTATTATTTAGTGAGAAAAAAAAACTCAAAACCTACATGGCCCTGTGTGAAAAAGTGATTGCCCCCCTTGTTAAAAAATAACTTAACTGTGGTTTATCACACCTGAGTTCAATTTCTGTAGTCACCCCCAGGCCTGATTAAGATGCATACACACATCAGACTATAGTCTTTGGAAAATGAAAGATCACAGACCAATCTTAACACCCTTTATGCATGTAGTATGAGAGCCATACCTTCAGTCTTTTCTATGGAGCTGAACTCCCCATCAGAAAAAAATCTTCGGAAGATGCTGCACACAAAGATGCTGTACAGACACAAAAGATCAGTATCTGCAAAAGATCTGTTCCTGCAAATTGCATTCATAGTCTATGAGATCTGCAGATCATCATACACACCTTGTTTAACTGACAACATCTAAAGAACTGCAGGCCTCACTTGCCTCAATTAAGGTCAGGGTTTACGACTCCACCATAAGAAAGAGACTGGGCAAAAACAGCCTGCATGGCAGATATCCAAGGCGCAAACCACTTTTAAGCAAAAATAACATTAACCCTCCTGGCGGTATAAAAAAATTCGCCAGGAGGCAGCGCGGCAGTTTTTGTTTTATTTATTTTTTTCTATATCATGTAGCGAGCCCAGGGCTCGCTACATGATAGCCGCTGCTCAGCGGCATCCCCCCGCCCTCTTCGATCGCCTTCGGCGATCTCCGATCAGGAAATCCCGTTCAAAGAACGGGATTTCCTGGAGGGCTTCCCCCGTCGCCATGGCGACGGGCGGGATGACGTCACCGACGTCATGGCGACGGGCGGGATGACGTCACCGACGTCGGGACGTCATTGGGAGTCCCGGGCCACCCCTCGGCGCTGCCTGGCACTGATTGGCCAGGCAGCGCACGGGGTCTGGGGGGGGGGGGGGGGGGGGGGGGGGGGGGGGGGGGGGGGCCGCGCGCCGCACCGGATAGCGGCGATCGGGGCGCGCCGGCGGCGGCGATCGGGGTGCTGGCGCAGCTAGCAAAGTGCTAGCTGCGTCCAGCAAAAAAAAAAATTAAACAAATCGGCCCAGCAGGGCCTGAGCGGCACCCTCCGGCGGCACCCTCCGGTTACCGCCAAGAAGGTTAAGGCTCATCTCAATTTTGCTAAAAAACATCTCAATGATTGCCAAGACTTTTGGGAAAATACCTTGTGGACCGACGAGAAAAAAGTTGAACTTTTTGGAAGGTGCGTGTCCCGTTACATCTGGCGTAGTAGTAACACAGCATTTCAGAAAAAGAACATCATACCAACAGTAAAATATGGTAGTGGTAGTGTGATGGTCTGGGGTTGCTTTGCTGCTTCAGAACCTGGAAGGCTTGCTGTGATAGATGGAACCATTAATTCTACTGTCTACCAAAAAATCCTGAAGGAGAATGTCCGGCCATCTGTTCGTCAACTCAAGCAGAAGCGATCTTGGGTGCTGCAGCAGGACAATGACCCAAAACACACCAGCAAATCCACCTCTGAATGGCTGAAGAAAAACAAAATGAAGACTTTGGAGTGGCCTAGTCAAAGTCCTGACCTGAATCCTATTGAGATGTTGTGGCATGACCTTAAAGGATACCACAACTGACATGTGGCATAATGAGATAGACATGGGTATGTACAGTGCCTAGCACACAAATAACTATGCTGTGTTCCTTTTTTTATTTCTCTGTCTGAAAGAGGTAAATATCAGGTATGTAAGTGGCTGACTCAGTCCTGACTCAGACAGGAAGTGACTACAGTGTGACCTTCACTGATAAGAAATTCCAACTATAAAACACTTTCCTAGAAGAAAATGGCTTCTGAGAGCAAGAAAGAGGTAAAAAAGGGGGACATTCTTATCAGTGAGGGTCACACTGTAGTCACTTCCTGTCTGAGTCAGGACTGAGTCAGCCACTTACATACCTGATATTTACCTCTTTCAGGCAGAGAAAGAAAAAAAGGAACACAGCATAGTTATTTGTGTGCTAGGCACTGTACATACCCATGTCTATCTCATTATGCCACATGTCAGTTGTGGTATCCTTTAAAAAGGCGGTTCATGCTAGAAAACCCTCAAATAAAGCTGAATTACAACAATTCTACAAAGATGAGTGGGCCAAAATTCCTCAAGAGCACTGTAAAAGACTTGTTGCAAGTTACCGCAAACGCTTGATTGCAGTTATTGCTGCTAAAGGTGGCCCAACCAGTTATTAGGTTCAGGGGGCAATTTCTTTTTCACATAGGGCCATGTAGGTTTTAAGTTTTTTTTCTCACTAAGTAATAAAAAACATTTAAAACTGCATTTTGTGTTCAATTATGTTATCTTTGACTAATAGTTAACGGTTTTTGATGAGCAGAAACATTTAAGTGTGACAAACATGCAAAAGAATAAGAAATCATGAAGGGGGCAAATAGCTTTTGGAGGCAAGTCCACCACTGCCTCCCAGCATATTTTAAAACTTTTAGTGATTGCTTTTATCCTGCTGGCGCCTCTGTTTACCTACGAGTTTATAGTGTCCACCCTTGGTGGAAGGGGGACCCACCCCTATCTTTCTTCATTTCTACAGAGCGACATCTTAACCCTGAGTGAGGACAGGTCTAATCTCCTCACCTGCATTTACAGTGGTTGCCTTAGCGGTAACCCTTGTTTGTGAGTATAATATTCTCACATTACAACTTACCCTCCGCATACTACACTATATTGGGCTCTCTGTATCTCATTCTTATTACAACATTTAGATTATGTTCATAGCACAATGTATGGTGACAATATTATGGTGACAATATTGTACTTGGAACTAAATGTTTCTTTTTTGCATTCTCATTGTACACTATTGATGATTACAATACCTTATTTGCAAAAATAACAGTAATATACACTTATGGCATACATATTTAAAAAGCCAAGTTCCTAAGATAACAATATACCGGTAGCTATTTTCTTTTATATTCTGTCACTTTGTTTTCATTTTACAAGTCTTGGTTTTGGTACAGGATAAACAAAAATTGTATTGCTTTTGATTGAGTTTGTTACTAAAAAGAATACACAAGACATAGACAGGGGTGACCGCGTGGGACAGTCAACTGCAAGGGGCTGGAGAAAGCCCCAGGTGAGTAAAGCAGATTTTTGCAAAAATGCCTGATGATTCCTTTAAGGAAATAATTAGTTAATAACAGTTAAAGGGGAACTGAAGAGAGAGATATGGAGGCTGCCATGTTTATTTCCTTTTAAGCAATACCAGTTGCCTGGCAGCCCTGCTGATCCTCTGCCTCTAATACTATTAGCCATAGCCCCTGAACAAGCATGCAGCAGATCAGGTGTTTCAGACTTTAAAGTCAGAACTGACAAGACTAGCTGCATGCTTGTTTCTGGTGGTGTTCAGATACTACTGCAGAGAAATAGACCAGCAGGGCTGCCAGACAACTGGTATTGATTAAAAGGAAATAAATATGGCAGCCTCCGTATACCTCTTCCGTTCCCCTTTAAGAATAAGGAGGGCATTTACATAGGATACCAGAGCTGAAGAATATACTGAAAATGGAGAGGTGGGGTGCGTTCCGCTCGCATTAGCGTTGGGCTTTTTTTTTTTAAGCAGTTTTTTGTATTCCCGTCGCTTGGGTGGGAGCAGTTTTTTTTCTTTTACTCCCTGACGCAAATCAGGAAGTGAACTCTTTGACCAAGAAAAAAAAAATATATACAATGTATTTATTCTTAAAAGGGACACCGTAGAGGGTTCAGGGGAAAATGAGCTGAAGTTACAAGGGGCTTCTAATGGTCCCCCGCAGACATCCTGTGCCCGCACAGCCACTCCCCAATGCTCCGGCCCCGCCTCTGGCTCATTTCTGGAATGTCAGACTTTAAAGTCTGAAAACCACTGCCCCTGCGTTGCTGTGTCCTCACTCCCGCTGATGGCACCAGGAGCGTACTGCGCAGGCCCAGTATGGTCTGTGCCTGCGCCGTGTGCTCCTGGTGACATCAGGGGAAGCGAGGACACGGCACCACAGGCGCAGTTTGGAGGCGGGGCCGGAGCATCGGTGAGTGGCTGCGTGGGCACAGAACGTCAGCGGGGACCATAAGAAGCCCTGGGTAACTTCAACTCATTTTCCCCCGACCCCCCCTACAGTATCCCTTTAAGAATGCAAACACAATCGTTGCACAAAGCGATTTTGTGAGCGTTTGCCTTTTTCCTATACCTTCCATTGAGGCAATATCACCCCAAAAATGGTACAGGCACTGCTTTGTTGCACGCACAGTGCACGAACCGCGCTGATAGGAACCTTCTCATACAGATTCATTGCACAAGCATTTTGTGGCCGATTTTAAGAATCGCCTGCGCTTGAAAAACGGCCGAAAATGTCCTTAGTGTGAACAAGCCCTAAAAGCATCTCATTTACCTAGGGCTTATTTTCGGAGGAGATCTTAAAGGGGAAACAAGGTAGTAGAGCAGTAACTTCAGAAAATTTCTTAATAGAGCGGGGACTTCAGACAATTTTGTTGGCGTTGCGCTCCCTTTGACAGCCAGAATGCAGCGGAAAAGTAAAGTGGTGCAGCACGTTATTCGCATTGTATACCGTGAAGCATAGTCAATAAAAAAGTGTGGTTTACTGTAACTTAACAGATGCGTTACGCAGTGCATTGGGATGCCAAACTCTGTTAAATCGCAATGCACAGGGCACATTGTATTAGTTTTGGATTGTGGCGCATCACACCACAACCCACCACTGTGAATGTGGCTGTCTGTGCAGAAAGTCATGAGTGTTCTGCGATGTGTTTCGGCGTATGCACTTTTGGTTCTCCACAGGTTTGTGTTTCCTATCTGCCTTATCAGCAAATGAAAAATACAGCAACACATCTATTTTTTACAAAAATGCCAGTCACGCATGCGTTTTTTGCAGCCCCATAAGAAGGCACTGAGATTCACATGCAATTAGCACACAAGAAGCATCATGCTGCACAATGTTAAAGCTGTGATTTACCCTGTAGCCCATAGACTTCCATTTATTGCAATTTTGTGCGCAATTCAACCAAATGTGCTCCTAGCCTAAGTGACCTTGGCGTACCCATGCTATATTAAAGCCTGGGACTTTATTTGTTTACGTGCAACTTTTCCACCCCACTATCATCCAAACTTGGTCTGTTGGACGATAATTATGCATGTGTATACATGACAAACAACTAGATGAGTGACTGATAACAGGCGCTTTGCCCGAACCAACCGGCAGATCAACTCTCACGACTGTTGGGCCGATATCGTGCAGTTGGCTATAAGTCGCTTGCACTTGTTTTGAATGCAATCATATCATGCAGTTCATCATTCTGCTTGCATGCACAGGTGAGTTGGTCGTTCAGTTGGTTGGTGTGCGGAAAATACAAGTCTTGCCATCTGTCATCTTGGTCGTATGCTTTTTGTTGGTCATGTGTTTGAAACTTAAGTGGATGCAGCTCTAATCATTGGTGAATCAAGCTGTCAGGTAATTAATCAATTCCAAATATGACAAGCCCAGTGCAGTAACCTTATCTGCACACAGCATCATCACCCACCCTGTGAAACAGAAGTGAGTGGAGTGCTTCCTTATTTTCTACAGCCCAGTGTCTTCTGTGTCACATACGGACACTTTTGGATCTGCCAGTACACAGGACTCGCTGCTACTTGCCAAGTACAACACAATAATAACAAAAGATAGCGCACGAGGTTAGCTTTCATGAGCAGTGTGTGTGTAGCAGTCAGACAGGTCAGTCACGCTGCCTATGTAAAAGCAAGAAGTTTTAAATCAGGATGAGTATGTAAAGCACTAGCGGTGAGCTGGGGCCGCTGAAGTGTCGGAAATATAACCCAGGGCATAAAACCACAACACAGCCGCTGCCACCGGCGCTGCAACTCAACCTCCCTCTAAATCTGGTTTCCGGACTACCCGACCAATCACACCGGCCAGGCCGCGGCCTCCACCAATGAGCGGAACCCGAGGCGGGGAGAAAGCGGCCTATGGCCAGAGCCCGGCTCACACACACACCACTCCAGCCTCATCAATGCCTGCACTTACCGAGCGCTGTATGACCGAGCACACGGGCACCCTCCACGCAGCTATACACCAGGTCACACGGCAAACCACCCTCTCCGTCACCTTGTCACTAGCACAACGGGAGACAAGGGGGAGGGGCTGGCGGGAACCGAAACAAGATGGCGGAGATCACAGGAGGGAATGCCCGTCCGATTAATTGCGCATGCGCTGGCTGCTGTAATGTACGCCCACGAGTGGGAGAACTCGTCGCCAATACGAATGCGCAAACAGTGACTGATAGCCCGGGGTCATGTCGCTATAGCAACGTGGCCTAGAGTTTCTAGGATAAGGTCCCAACTCGGCCGAGTCTGCTCTGCTTCATGGCTGGATCCTTGCTGTGGACTGATCTTGTTGTAAACTGTAAAAACAAAGTGAATCTTGTCTTCAAGCTCGCCTCAAACGTTAGCCCAACGTGGGTGTGTAGGCGGCGAACCCAGCAAAAAGTAGTAACACTTTTACATCGCTGCATTATAGTACTAGTTTTAATATTAGGAAGTATTTTATTTTAGACTTGCGCTATATCCTCTGATTATTTCTCCACTCCACTTAAATTAGCTTAACTGAGGTGGGGAAAAGTTTTGTTGTACTGACCTGGTTTTCTTTCGGAAACAGTAAAAAAGGGCGCAGGAGGCTAGTGGACAAATCGGGCGCCGCCATTCACTCCCATAATAAATATCGTTTACTGGGCGCCGAACAGGAAAAAAGGGCGCCCGAGAATAATAACGTTTTCCAACGGCGTCCGAAGATTTTTAATGTTTTATAACTGCTTGTAATGATTTACGTTTCCTATTTCAATAAAACATTATTTTAAATGTTATCCCTTACTGTTTGTAAAACATTATTATTCACAAAATAAAGCGATCAGTACGTAACGTAAATTGTAATATATTTTATCCCTTACTGTTTCTAAAACATTATTCTACACACAATACAGTGATCACTAAGGAGGGTCTTATGTTTAGGCACCACCAGGGGGGGTCTTAGGTTTAGGCACCACCAGGGAGGTCTTAGGTTTAGGCACCATCAGGGGAGTCTTAGGTTCAGGCACCACCAGGGGGGTCTTAGGTTTAGGCACCAATACGGGGGTCTAGGGGTTAGGGGTAGGTACAGGGAGGGTTACTTACTAAATTTTTTTTAAACGTTATTATACATTTCACTTTTTAAAATGAAGATTAACGTTTTCACAATTGCCGATTTCATGCACATTATTTAATGATTTATAACTTTATAAAACATTATTTTTAAACGAAATATAGTACATTATATTTTTAAACGTTATCCATGTTTATCGTTTAAAACCCCGCGCCCTTTTTCCCAGCGCCCCTTTTTAACGTACGCTTTTCTTTAAGCCCTTGCAGTCTTTCAGGTCCATTGGGCTCCCTCCCTTGTGTTGCTGTCCCCCTCAGAAAGATTGCTGACTTGAGTAGTTGCTAGCTACAGCACAGGTGCTGTTCAGGCCATGCACAATGACTCGTATTCTATTATCACAATTATATAGTACGCAATGATGGTACAGTAGAGCAGGGCCGCCTTCAGGTCATCATAGGGGGGACTGCTGTGTGGGGCCTGAGTGAATTTAGGGCCCAGCAAACAGTGCCACTTCCGTGATGAGAGGTCCTGGAAGGCTCATCCAGGAGTTACCTTAGTCAGTTAGTGATGAAAGTAAACCTGAGATAAATGGGAGAAAATATTTTTTACTTACCTGGGGCTCCTTCTAGCCCCCTGTAGTCCATCAGCTCCCTCAATACCCTTCCGGTGCAAGACGTTGTGCTCCTGTGAAGTCTGCACAATCCAGCGGTGTTGCAGGGCACTGTGCAGGCACTGCCTTGGGCCTCGTGCCTCCTTAATCGTGCTTCCATAGCTGGGAGCATTCTGTACAAGCAGGGTTACAGTGTGAACTGTATGAATTAATGAACTTAGCACACAAGGAATGCTCCCAGCCATGGCAGTGCATGAAAAGTGGACACACCGAAGTTCGTGTGTTTAGACCTCCAAAGATTGTTATATGCCATGTGGGGGCAGAGGGGAGTGAGGGGACCCACTAGGTTTACCCGTTATGGGGCCCAAAAAATTCTGATGGCGGCCCTGCAGTAGAGGCCCGAATATCCAGAACTCAACTATTTGGATCACACACCTGAAACAAGCATGTTGCTAATCCAATCAGATTTCAGTCAGAAACATCTGATCTGAATACTTGTTCAGAGTCTATAGCTAAAAACATTAGAGGCAGAAGATCAGCAAAACAACCAGACAACTGGCATTGTTTAAAAGAAAATGTCAGCCTCTGTATCACTCTTAGTTAAAGGACAATCAATGTGACATGATGAGATAGACATGTGTATGTACAGTGCCTAACACACAAATAACTATGCTGTGTTCCTTTTTTTCTTTCTCTGTCTGAAAGAGTTAAACATCAGGTATGCAAGAACCAGTTTCTGTCTGGGTCAGACTATAGCATAACCCTCACTGATAAGTAATTACAGCCATAAAACACTTTCCTGATAGTAAATAGCCTCTGAGAGCAGGAAAGAGATAAAAAGTGTAAATAGTTAATAGATTTAAGCTCTAGCATACTTCTATAAAATTATATACACTCACGTAAATGATTATTAGGAATGCCTGATCAATTTCTCATTAATGCAATTCTCTAATCAACCAATCACATGGCAGTTGCTTCAATGCATTTAGGGGTGTGGTCCTAGTCAAGACAATCTCCTGAACTCCAAACTGAATGTCAGAATGGGAAAGAAAGGTGATTTAAGCAATTTTGAGCGTGGCATGGTTGTTGGTGCCAGGCGAGCCGGTCTGAGTATTTCACAATCTGCTCAGTTACTGGGATTTTCAAGCACAACCCTTTCTAAGGTTTACAAAGAATAGTGTGAAAAAGGAAAAACATGCAGTATGTGGCAGTCCTGTGGGCGAAAATGCCTTGTTGATGCTAGAGGTCAGAGGAGAATGGGCAGACTCATTCAAGCTGATAGAAGAGCAACATTGACTGAAATAGCCACTCGTTACAACTGAGGTATGCAGCAAAGCATTTGTGAAGCCACAACACGCACAACCTTGAGGCGGATGCACTACAACAGCAGAAGACCCCACCGGGTACCACTCATCACTACAAATAGGAAAAAGAGGCTACAATTTGCACGAGCTCACCAAAATTGGACAGTTGAAGACTGGAAAATGTTGCCTGGTCTGATGAGTCTCGATAGAGTCAGAATTTGGCGTAAACAGAAACATGGATCCATCATGCCTTTTCACCACTGTGCAGGCTGGTGGTGGTGGTTGTGTAATGGTGTGGGGTGTGTTTTCTTGGCACACTTTAGGCCCGTTATTGCCAATTGGGCATCGTTTAAATGCCACGGGCTACCTGAGCATTGTTTCTGACCTGTCCATTCCTTCATGACCACCATGTACCCATCCTCTGATGGCTACTTCCAGCAGGATAATGCACCATGTCATAAAGCTTGAATCATTTCAAATTGGTTTCTTGAACATGACAATGAGCTCACTGTACTAAAATTGCCCCTACAGTCACCAGATCTCAACCCAATAGAGCAGGGGTCCCCAAACATTTTGGGTCGAGGGCCGGGTCAACATACTTCAGACTGCTGGGGGGCCGGAGTATATATAAAATGATGTCTTTGCGGGCCAGAAAGTGAAGCATAACCAGGTGACAACCTGCAGCCCAATTGGACAGCAGTGTCACCTGATGTGGAATTTGATTGGAAACCAGTGAATTACTGCTTTCTGGCTTCCATGTGGATGGGTGGTGCCAGTGGACCACCAATATTTAAAAATGTAGCTGACCGCATCTATAAGTAATACAATTTGTGTATGGGGACCGGTAAAAAAACCTCAGGGGGCCGCATTCGGCCCGCTGGCCTTAGTTTGAGGACCACTGCAATAGAGCATCTTTGGGATGTGATGGAACAGGAACCTCGTGCCCTGGATGTGCATCCCACAAATTTCCATCCACTGCAAGATGCTATCCTATCAATATGGGCCAGCATTCCTAAAAAATGCTTTCAGCACCTTGTTGAATTAATGCCACGTAGAATTAAGGCAGTTCTGAAGGTGAAAGGGGGTCAAACACCGTATTAGTATGGTGTTCCTAATAATCCTTTAGGTGAGTGTGTAAGTATAACACGCGCTAAAGATGTTATGTATACCAATTTATTCAAATGTTTACAACATATAAAAAAAGATCTTTGTCATCACACATCCACTCTCATCATACTTGCATACCATAGAAGGGTCCTTCTACCCACTACTTATCTATGTGTGTGTGCACATAGATAATATTTAATCATATTCAAAGCAAGAATGAAGGACATCCATTGTCCAAACATTATAAAGAAAATCATGAGGAGAGTTTAAGAGGTACTATCTTTTATGCAGTATAGTTGTCAGCAGCGATTCCTTCACCAAAAACACCCAAAGGAGTGCGACTCACCTCCTAGTAGCATATGCACCTTTGGGGCATTACATAGGCTCCCCTCACCTTCTCCCGCAATTCTCTGCACTCCAACACCCAGGTAGACGGCCAGTCATATGTGTTCCAGGGGCAGTTATCACATAAAGTTCCACAGAGCAATACCTCAAATATGAAGCATAGAGCCTCTCATTGCTCAATATAGTTAAAACACTTAAAAGCTTTAATGTAAAATTCACACTCACGTGGCATTGCAGGCATAAAGGCTTTTGGAAGGTTTACAGCAGGTTCCACCTCGCGTGGTCTCCCGGGCTGACCACCCGTTGCGTCCTGTGTGCTACAATCTTTCACCCGCCCCCTGCTTACGTGTTCCTCTGCCGCCTCATACAGCGTCCCGGTGTTCCTTCACTCTCTCTACTGCATGTAATTAAAAGCTAGGAATCAGCCACAAAAGGGCTTTCACTCCTCAAGCTTTAACTACTGTAGGACCGCGTCACGCCGATGGGCGTAGCCGCGGTGGCAGCCCCAGGGCCGCTTAACACTAATCGGCGTAAAGTCTTGGGGCTGGTTGTTGCAGGAGATTGCACGCTGCGCGCGCATCTCCTGCTTGGTAGGCGGAGCAAAGCGATCGCCGCTAGGAGACTGTTAGACGGCGAAACCGCCGTCTATTTAGTACGTACAGCACTGCGATCTAAGGCAGCGCTGTACAGGGGACAGCCGTGTCACTTGGCTGTCCTCTCCAGAGAGACAAAAGTGATCCGCTGTGATAGCTGAAGCCTATCACAGCCGATCGCGCTGATAGGCTGGTGGAGAGAGGGGGGGGAGAGGGGAAAAAAAGGTAAAAAATATTACAAAAATAAAGAAATAAATATTTGTAAAAAAAAAAAACAACAACAAACATTGGGGGAGCAATCAGACCCCACCAACAGAGAGCTCTGTTGCTGGGGAGAAAAAGGGGGGGGGGGGGAATCACTTGTGTGCTGAGTTGTGCGGCCCTGCAGCGAGCCCTCAAAGCTGCAGTGGCCATTTTTTTGAAAAATAGCCTTTAGGGGGGTGTAAAGCCTGCGGTCATGAAGAGGTTAAATTTCCCCACACATCTGTCCTGGTCACAGTTGCCTGCACCAGACTATTCAGCGGCAGCAGGTCACAGGCACAGCTCCACCAGCACTAGTCCAATCATCCACCAACAGCAAGTGCTGGTGGCTGATTGTTGCTGGTGAATGATTGGACCGGTGCTGGTTGCCAGAGGTGGAGCCAGGGCCGGGCCGAGGCATAGGCTGGAGAGGCTCCAGCCTCAGGGCGCAGTGTAGGAGGGGGCGCACAATTCATTCAGCTGTCATTCCTAAATGTGTATGAAGTAGAAAGAAATAAGAAAAGGGGATACATAGCAGTGACTGCAAGCCAGATAGCTAGATATTAAGGTGTTGGGGAGGTTGTGGGCCCTGTGGCCCTCTTAGTCTAATAGCAATCAGTGTGTGACGGCTGGGGTGGGAGGGATGGAGGGGCGCACTTTGGTGTCTCAGCCTTGGGTGCTGGAGGACCTTGTCCCTGCTCTGGGTGGAGCTGTGCCTGTGACCTGCTGCCGCTGAATAGTCTGGTGCAGGCAACTGTCTGTCTGCAGCTCCGGTACCGGTTCCTGTCACTGGTTGCTGGAGGAGTATACTGACAGTGACAGGAGTGATGCACAGGGGAACCCCTGACAAGCGCTATTGCTGATCTCTGATCTGTGAGGTGGTCAGCCAAGGTATCTGGTGAGCGCAGAATGTTTCACTAAAGATTGATGCAATTCAGGATATATATTTATTGTGAATAAAAAACCAGTTTCCAGCTACTTTGAGGAGTCGCTTCAAATATTGGACCAGTGTTTATAGACTATTTGGTGTATGGTGTATAGACGGGGATACAATCATTTGTATTTTTGCATTTTATTCAGATACTTTGTTGAGCGCAAACCATATTTGTCCAGATCTGTATGGAATGTAACTAAGAGTTCTATGCACAGAGGGAGATACTGCTTGCTTTGCAGTTGAAAAAAGCCATTATTTCCCACAATACAAAGAGTTTCACAGACAGCAAACTGTCAGGACCTAGATCCTGACATCACACTATGAGAGGAGTTTCACCCCAATAGCAGCCCCACGGACTCCCTGATGACGTGATTCCCGCTAATTGCCGAAACATGAGCGCTTTTTTAAGCACTAGCGCAATTGTAACTGAATGTCAGTGATCTCAATGCCGCCGATCGCCGTTGTTCCGCAATTAACGGCAATCGTGAAACGTGTTGCTTGCAGCATTTTTCTGCGATTCTCAAGCGATCGGGGTACAGTGCTTAAACAAGCGCTGATCGTGATCGTCTGGAATGGTGGAGGTGTACAATTATTTTAGCGTGCTGATTGCGGTAAAATCACCCGCGCAAAACAATTTTGAGCTTTTTACGTGTGAAGGGGCCTCAGGGCTCTTACATACTGAATGCATTAAGTAACGTTACATCATATTGAAACAGACGCACTTATAAATGTGACTTTTTCTCTGTTTGCAGCACACACCTACCGTGTTGCCATGCATTGCAACCCAACGCACAGTTGCCGTGCTTTATGTGTCATGTTGGAAATTGTCTATCTGGCAGGTAAATCTAACAGAAAATCTTATGTTGGGCATACACGGCTCGATTTTGCTACTCGATTCTCCTGCTCGATCGATTCCCCGTTCGACTCTGCAGGCGATTCTCTTAACTTCCGCTTGTTTTGCTTATCGTTTTGCATTGTCCTCAATGCAACATGTTGAAAATTATCTATCTAACCATCTATCTGCCTAGCAATTAAGCATTGTTCTACTCAGCAGGAGATAACCAGAAGACAATGCACCAGAGATAATGACCAGTCTCTACAGGTGCATACACAAGCACGACAGCAGTCAACGGTGCACTGATAAGGCTGTTCCAGAACGATCAGCTTGGCGGATCGTTCAGGAACAGCCTTATCAGTCCGCCGACAGTACGTACACACGCACTACAGTCTGCTGAAAACCCGCCCAGCGGGAGGTGCCGACGGACCCGTCGTTGGCTGCTGTCGTGCGTGTGTACGCACCTTACCAGTACTTTACAGAAAATAATCTAATTATAGAAAATCTAACAGAAAAATATAACAGAAAATTGTATGGTGTGTACTAGGGATATTGCTGGGTACATACTATGAGATTTTATGATCGATTTACTGTCAGATCGATTATGTCCAACACATTTCCGAGCATTTTCCGATCGATTTCTGTTAACTACAATAGGAAATCGATCGGAAAGCAAATCGGACATGTTGGAAATAATCAATCTGACAGTAAATCGACCATAAAATCTCATAGTGTATACCCAGCATAAGGCCTTCATTCAGATTGTATGCAGCTTAGACTGAGGCCAATCCAGTGACAGTAAATGCATTTGACTAGTCCAAATCAAAGCTGCATGCAGTAAGCATTCAATGTGCATCGAAGAAAATTATTAGCATCTTAGGGATTGGAGTTTTGGGCACATGCATGCCATCTTTTGTCAGGTTATGGAACTGCAGTCTGTCCTTTGCTTACCTGTCGACATTCATTCTGCTGACCATTCTGAATTCAGACCCAGTCATGTACAGCCTGGGGCTTGTCCCTAACTATTCTCTGTCCGGCCACACTGGTACATTGTCTTGGTTCTGTCTATCATTAGTTGTTTCCTGACCATGTCTACATGTAACACAAAAGCTTTACCTGTTTGCCTTACACATGCCAGTTACCTGAGACCACGTATTCTGTTGATATGACACTACTGATAGATACTTGCCTGCCTTGAGAATGTGCTGTGGATCAACAACAGACCTGGCATAAACAGGTTACCTTGTTTTTGCATATGTGTGCAGACAAATTCAGTCATCTCTTGAATGTTGTCCCTGTTGAATTCCTTTTTGCTTCAGAACCAGGGTCTGTCACAGTTTGTGTGTCTCCACCATCTAATGCAGAGCCAACTTTGCAGCCCATGTTTAAGATCCTGACTCCATCAGATTATACTGATGATCTAAAAATGTGCAGATGTCCTGAAACTCATTTATTTTGATCTTCAGCCATGGAACCTATCCACTTAGGACACCAAAGTGGAGTTATTTGTTTTATGGCACACAAGAGAAGCCTTAAAGAGGAACTCCAGTAAAAACAATGTAAAAAAAAGTGCCTTGTTTTACAATAATTATGCATAAATGATTTAGTCATTGTTTGCCCATTGTAAAATCTTTCCTCTCCCTGATTTACATTTATCACACAGTGACATTTTTACTGCTGACAGGTGATGTCAGTGGAAGGAGATGCTGCTTGCTTTTTTGGCAGTTGGAAACAGCTGTTATTTCCCACAATGCAACAAGGCTCCCACAGTGTGATTTCAGGACCTCAGAGCTGTGAGGCGCCGACATCACACTGTGGGAGGGGTTTCACCACAATATCAGCCATACAGAGCCCCCTGATGATCCGTTTGTGAAAAGAAAAGATTTCTAAAGGGAAAGGGGATATTAGCTACTGATTGGGATGAAGTTAAATTCTTGGTTACGGTTTCTCTTTAACTTTAACCTGTTTTGGAGAATAAAATTACCTGCTACTTCCACTGAGTTAAGTTTAATTCTTAAGGGCCCGTTCACACTGCACGCGTTTCCAGCCGCGTTTTGGAAACGCGTGCAGGTGGCCGATACGCCCGACATCAGACATTGCATAGAGTGCAATGTCTGATGTTCACACTGCATGCGTTCCGGACCTGTGCGCATGCTGCACGCAGATTTTGCTAAAACGCGTGGCTGTCCCATTCACTTTTCAGTGATGGGATCAGCCACGCAACGCACACAAACGCGGCTGGCCATGCCTTCGTACGCGTTGCGGTCCGCACGCGTTCCGCACACATGGCCATCCGCATTTGTGATCTGAACGGGCCCTTAAGCCTTAAAATGAAACAAAATAAATATATATAAATGGCTAAATGATGTAACTTGATTATTCTGTATGGTAATGTTGTAATGACCACCAGGAGAGAACTCTCACCTTTCGGCATTCAGGTCCCAGGTTCCAATCTGGGCCAGGATACTATTTGCATAGAGTTTATACTGTATGTTCTCCCCATGTTTGTGTTTCTTCTCACATGAAAAAAACACACCATTAAAGGGAGTCCAAAGCTTTTTTTTAAATAATAAACAGATACTCGCCTAAGGAGAGGGAAGGCTGTGGGTCCTATAGAACCATCCCATTCTCCTCCCGGTGTCTGCGTTCCCCCGCAGGCTACCCCGAGACTTCGGAAGTCTTCAGATGCCCTTGGGCTTCCAAAGATGGACAGCTCCGTACTGTGCACGTGTGACCGCCCACTCTTGAGCGCGAGCGCTTCCAAAGACTGCCGAAGTCTCCCACAGTGGGAGATTCAAATGGAGGAGCCTGCAGGGAAATGAGGACACCATGAGAAAAACTGGAAGATTCTGTAGGACCCAGAGCCTTCCCACTCCTTACGTGAGTATCTGTTTTTTATTTTTAAAACTGCTTCAGATCACTTTGAGTTAATTGGCCTTAGGGACACTGGACTTAGACTATGGTAGGATTTAGATTGTGAGCTCCTCTAAGGGACAATTAGTGACACAATTATGGACGTTGTAAAACGCTGAAGTCGATGTCAACACAATATACAATATGTCACACAAGTGATTACAATGCTCGCATTTTTATAAATATTTGAATATATCTTTTCATGGGACAACAATTAAGATATGACACTTTAATACGATGTAAAGTAGTCAGTGTACAGCTTGTATAACAGTTAAATTTGCTGCCCCATCAAAATATCTCAACAAACAGCTATTAATGTCTAAGCTGCTGGCAAAAAAAATGAGTACACCCCTAAGTGAGGAATGTCAAAACTGTATCCAATGCGTCAATATTTTGTGTGCACACTACAGTATAATCTCGCTATAATAAACTTGGGTATAGTAAACATTTGGGTATAGTAAACTACTTCTCCAGGTCCCGGCCAATCTCCCTGGGAACAATGCCTGGTATAGCAAACCAGGATATAATAAAATGTCTGTTATGGAAAACATGTTTTTTGGCACCTTCTTTTTTTCTGACTCTGGATATAGTAAAAAGTGGGCAGTGCATGCGTCATATGTCACTGTGAAACCAATGGTCGGCTGCTCTCTTCCGAATGGTGCGGCAAGGCACGTGCTGCAAGTCCTGCCCTTTGAGATGTTGGAGCCACTCACAGGAAGCGAGTGGCTAACTCCAGTGGCGTAGCTAAGGAGCTGTGGGCCCCAATGCAAGTTTTACAATGGGGCCCCCCAAGCACTGTATACATAACAATTGATACGACACACCAAAACCTGCCAATGGCAACCCCAGTGTCAGAGGTGCAAGAAGGGGATGGGGAACAGTTTGATAATGATTACCACTATTCAAAGTATCTATAGAAGTGATTATTATGAGCACAGGACCAATAGAGAGCTAATACTGCAGTTGAGGGAGGGCCCTTCGGGGCCCCTCTGGCCCAAGGGCCCCGATGCGCTCGCTACCTCTGCAACCCCTATTGCTACGCCCCTGTCTAACTCTATTCAGTGACAACTGAAATTTTTAAGGCGCCCTGAACACTATACCAACAATTTGTTCATCCTGGCTATGCACCCCTAAGGTATACAGTCCTGGCCAAAAGTTTTGAGACTGTCAAAAATATTAGTTTTCACAAAGTTTGCTGCTAAACTGCTTTTAGATCTTTGTTTCAGTTGTTTATGTGATGTACTGAAATATAATTATAAGCACTTCATACGTTTCATAAGCTTTTATTGACAATTACATGAGATTTATGCAGAGTCAGTATTTGCAGTGTTGGCCCTTCTTTTTCAGGACCTGAGTTGCAATTCAACTGGGCATGCTCTCAATCAACTTCTGGGCCAAATCCTGACTGATAGCAACCCATTCTTTCATAATCACTTCTTTGAGTTTCTCAGAATTAGTTGGTTTTGGTCTGTTCACCCGCCTCTTGAGGAATGACCACAAGTTCTCAATGGGAAAGTTTCTTCAGAACTACATATACTTGCTTTCGGATTAGGTCTAGAGCAAACCTATTGTTGATTCATTACCTGTTTAATTCGAAGCCTCATATGTGCTTTTCTAATGTTAGAATTACTCTTCTGTTGTAACGATTGTGGAATCGTCTCCGTTGGCAGCGCACCAGACGTGCGCTGACACGGCGGATTTCCTCCACAAGCGTATAAATTTGCAGGAACCCAGCAGTAGGTGCAATGCACCTGCAGAGGGAAATTCCTGTTGGCAGGTGGAGCTGTGGAGTGCAGAGGAACAGCTCCTCTGCCCTACCACACACGCCAGACAGGAATTGTACGAAGGGAAGAAACGTAATCGCAAGAGAAGCGATTGAGAGTGAGCACAGAGACAGATTGTGTGTGTGTGCATAAAACTAGTCGCCAACCCGCGACTGTGCACACACCACAGCAGATATGAAGTAGGAACGCGATCGCGAGAGGTGCGATCGCCAGACGTGACACAAGGCTACAGCAAGGCAGAGCACGAGAGTAGCAAAGGCACAGCAAATCATACAATGAGGAGATACGGAAAATAACAAACGCTAGCTAACCGCGAACACCGCACTCATTCGCAACAGTGCACTCGGTTATGCGCGGTCTCCACGTGATAAGCACAATAGAGACAAGCACGCCTAACTAACCATCGACAGACAAACATGAAACAGAGGACACGAACGCTTGCTTAACGGTTACCTCACCGAGCCTCCAGCAAGCATCCGTAGCAGACAAGACAGACACACGAAAACAGGGACAAGGGAGAGATAGGATCCACAGCACTAGCGAAAGTGGCTAGCGCGATCCAGGAAGACAGAACAGAAGGATCCACAGCACTAGCGCGAAGCGAGTGCGATCCAGGTACAGAGTAGCAGAACAGAAAGATCCACAGCACTAGCGAAAAGTGGTTAGCGTGATCCCAGGAGACAGAACAGAAGGATCCACAGCGCTAGCGAAAAGTGGCTAGCGCGATCCCAGGAGACAGAACAGAAGGATCCACAGCGCTAGCGAAAAGTGGATAGCGCGATCCCAGGAGACAGAACAGAAGAGATAGCTGGTAGCAACCGCTGCACCAGCTATACTCCAAGAACAGAGATCAGAACCATTTCCTGTCGACCACCGCCGGGACAGGACAACAGCAACAGAACAAACAAACAGATAAACAATCCTAACTGCACTAGGGAATCTGCCTAGCACAGTTTCCAGGAATTACTCTAAGATGATCTTCAAACAAAGAGCATGGCTGACACTCTCCAGAGTGTTTCACAGGAAGACTCCTTATGAACAGCCAAGCATTGTGGGAAAGACATAGTACTTATAGTACACGCCTCCAATGAATGTGGCCAGGCAATTTGCATGACAACGTATGCAAATTCCTCTGCAAGCACAAGCTGCAAAACTGACAGAAGCTCTTCTTTCCAGAGTCCTGCAGCATGCAAACTTACACAATGGTCAAAAAGCTGCCTGCCTGCACAGGCAGCTGAGCAAATCATCACAGTACCCCCCCTCCAGGGTCGAATTCCAGACGACCCTCAAAAGTGCTATTAACAACAGACTCAAACTGAAGACTCATCATTCAGGTCATCCGCGCTCTTTGCGATATAAAAATCGCAAAAGGCTTTCCAATCGAATTCAAACTCTTCCAACAAGGCCCAAATTTCCCATGAGGCAAATGGCGGTTCAAACAACCCAGTATCTAGGTAATCTCCATATGGGTTGGGGTCAGGAACGAGGACAGACTTTTTAACTGCTTTAATGTAGTGTGCGATCCTACCTATAATAGGATCCACATATGCCTTTGCCTCAGGCAATGACATCTGAAACAAATCGAAGGTTCCCTCTGCCCTGGGAATTTTGGTTGGGCTGGTCATACTGTAACGATTGTGGAATCGTCTCCGTGGTCAGATCCTATCTCTCGCTTGTCCCTGTTTTCGTGTGTCTGTCTTGTCTGCTACGGACGCTTGCTGGAGGCTCGGTGAGGTAACCGTTGAGCAAGCGTTCGCGTCCTCTGTTTCATGTTTGTCTGTCGATGGTTAGTCAGGCGTGCTTGTCTCTCTTGTGCTTATCACGTGGAGACCGGGCATAACCGCGTGCACTGTTGCGAATGAGTGCGGTGTTCGCGGTTAGCTAGCGTTTGTTATGAAGGTCGGGACAGCCCGACAAGATCCAAGTCCAGAGTCAGTCCACCCGAAACCGACCTCATCGGAAGCAGAAGCCACCGAAACATGCCCATCAATACTACAAGCCTCAGTGTAACACCCATCAGGACTGTAAATGCCAGAGAAGAAGCCATCGACACCCTCCAGACAATACCCACCACCTTCCAAGGAGCGCCCGAAGACACCATACCTGCCACAATACCTGTTCGAAGTGTCTCTTTCAAAACAAAAGCCACTGTTGATCCTATCCAGGGTACCAAGCAAAATCTCTCCCGGAATCTCCCAAAACCCTTTGGAGCTCTGCAGAGATCCCAAGAGGCCAGAACGCTCACCAGGCTCACATGGAGAACTGCCAAGAACCCCTATGGAACCAATGATTATTCTGGTTTCGGAATTACCCAGACACCCATCAAGATCAGGACTTTCCGGGACCACTTCTGGGCATGCGACCAGGCAGGCCATATCAGAGCATGTCTCCACTGAGGAAGCATCTGAGTATGCTGGTAACCGAGGCACACTTGGGCTTTCTGAGTCACAGAGCACATTGGGGTACACCAGCACAGGAGAAACCTCAGGACATGTTGGGGAATTGCCAACCTCAGAGTCCGAGACGAGAAAACCAAAACCAGGACCGGGCATAGAATCATCACGAGTAGTGGTCACAAGCACTGGACTTTCAAACGAAGACTCGGTCTCAGGCTTAGAAATCTCAATGACTGTAATGATATCTGACAGAAATTCATCATTGACTACACATGACTGAAGCTCCACCAGAGCTGAAAAGGTAGCCAGCAAGGCAGCAATGCCTACTGAAGTGGGCAACACCTCAGAAGGACTTGGGGGGCAGGAGACGTCTCCTACAAGTTCTGCATCCTTTGGGAGGAACTCGGAGATCTCCAGGAGGTCAGACAGGACCTCAGGAACATCCTTTTTCAAGTTTCCTAAGAAGGATTCTGAACTATCCATGTTACAGGGCAAAGCTTGAACTTTATTTTGTGAACCGGGCAGATGTCCCAGGGAAGGTTCCACCATAAACTGAGACTGAATTTCATCATCAGGACAGGGATACACAGAAATATCTAGTGAAACTAACTCTGGCCTTCTGAGTTTCGTTTCACAGCAGGGAAATTCCTCCATAGCAGTCAAACCAGACTGCAATTCCAAAATAGCAGAGAAACAGGTAACAATGGTTGCAATACCTAGACGAGCCTCTAGGGACACTGCAGGAGATTTTAAACAAGGTAATATTGACTCATCCAGATTACTGGATGGAGAGTCAGTACTTCAGAATCAGACTAGCAAATGTCAATGCGAGTGGACATAATGGCCCATATGCAATTCACTTTTCCACCTGAGTTTTCTCCTAGGTGATAATTCCTTGTCGATAAAATGCTTTTTAAGCCCCCACAAAGAAAAAAAATACTAACAATAATTTTGATAGTACTTTTTCACCTACTTTTTGGTACTTTTTTAGTTGAAAAGTGCTGGAAGGTTATTTTAAATCGAAGATGAAAAATGATCTCCTAGGAGAAAACTCAGGTGAGAAGGTGAATTGCATATGGCCCTATGTCTTTATTCATGATACAGGGCAGGCTCAGAGACATCTTCTCTGGACAGAGCAAAGGTGCTACAGTATCAGGTTCACAAAACCAAAGTGCTGTCTCACTCTTAGACTCGGCTAACGATGTCGAATCCGAGGAGACAGAACGCAAAATTTGCGAATCCACAATCGCTTTAGGTTGCGAAACCGAACACTCCAAAGACAGGGATTCTGAGGTCTCCAGGCTGGATTGCTGGATCTCAGAAACGCCAGCTGACAATGTACCTTTACAAACGTCACCTGAATGACGTACACGTAGTTCATTCAAAATCATTTTCCACATACAAATCAGCGGACTCACAAAGTCAAATTCACACCCCTTTTTTTCTCTTAAGGCAGAAGCAGAACTTATACATGCTCTCAAGACAGATTCACTTCTGGCAATGTAGTACTCACAAAACGACTCTGAATCGTTCTCCAATTCGTACACCAACGATTCGAGCTGTTTTTTCTGAAACGGGGGCTCCCATTCACACCTGACTAGGTCTGAGCATTCATACTGAACAATGTTAGGGGAAGTTGTGACCACAACATGAGGAATCATATTAATATTACTCTTGAAACTGCATAGTTTGGGAATTTTCCCCATAGCAAGATCATAGATGGAGGATCTTAAAGTAGTACTGAGAGAAGAAGATCTGTTTTTACATGACAAGGGATCCCACAAATCATTGACAAAACTGACACACTCACGCCGATCACAATCGGCAGGAACATCTGAGAAACAGGCATCAGATCGCACAGATTTAACCTCTAAACAAACGGGAGAAACTCCATCAGAATTCACGCAGGTGTCCACAGTCGAGGCACACCCATTCATTTCAGGTCGCACAGTGTCCAAAATCACTTGCTTTACCCCAGAAAGACAGGAATAATCATGTGACAATGGTGTCTCTTTATTGGAAATAATTGGTTGGTGTGTGTGCAATTCGTCCAAAATAGTCTGCCACACATAAATCACCAGATCCACATCACACTCATCACATTCATCAGAATCAATCAAAAGGTACATAGAGTCGAGACAATCATTCAGGTCATCCGCGCTCTTTGCGATATAAAAATCGCAAAAGGCTTTCCAATCGAAATCAAACTCTTCCAACAAGGCCCCAATTTCCCATGAGGCAAATGGCGGTTCAAACAACCCAGTATCTAGGTAATCTCCATATGGGTTGGGGTCAGGAACGAGGACAGACTTTTTAACTGCTTTAATGTAGTGTGCGATCCTATTTATAATAGGATCCACATATGCCTTTTCCTCAGGCAATGACGTCTGAAACAAATCGAAGGTTCCCTCTGCCCTGGGAATTTTGGTTGGGCTGGTCATACTGTAACGATTGTGGAATCGTCTCCGTGGTCAGCGCACCAGACGTGCGCTGACACGGCGGATTTCCTCCACAAGCGTATACATTTGCAGGAACCCAGCAGTAGGTGCAATGCACCTGCAGAGGGAAATTCCTGTCGGCAGGTGGAACTGTGGAGTGCAGAGGAACAGCTCCTCTGCCCTACCACACACGCCAGACAGGAATTGTACGAAGGGAAGAAACGTAATCGCAAGAGAAGCGATTGAGAGTGAGCACAGAGACAGATTGTGTGTGTGTGCATAAAACTAGTCGCCAACCCGCGACTGTGCACACACCACAGCAGATATGAAGTAGGAACGCAATCGCGAGAGGTGCGATCGCCAGACGTGACACAAGGCTACAGCAAGGCGGATCACGTGAGTAGCAAAGGCACAGCAAATCATACAATAAGGAGATACGGAAAATAACAAACGCTAGCTAACCGCGAACACCGCACTCATTCGCATTAGTGCACGCGGTTATGCGCGGTCTCCACGTGATAAGCACAATAGAGACAAGCATGCCTAACTAACCATCGACAGACAAACAGGAAACAGAGGACGCGAACGCTTGCTTGACGGTTACCTCACCGAGCCTCCAGCAAGCGTCCGTAGCAGACAAGACAGACACACGAAAACAGGGACAAGCGAGAGATAGGATCCACAGCACTCGCGAAAGTGGCTAGCGCGATCCAGGAAGACAGAACAGAAGGATCCACAGCACTAGCGCGAAGCGAGTGCGATCCAGGTACAGAGTAGCAGAACAGAAGGATCCACAGCACTAGCGAAAAGTGGCTTGCACGATCCCAGGAGACAGAACAGAAAAGATAGCTGGTAGCAACCGCTGCACCAGCTATACTCCAAGAACAGAGATCAGAACCATTTCCTGTCGACCACCGCTGGGACAGGACAACAGCAACAGAACAAACAAACAGATAAACAATCCTAACTGCACTAGGGAATCTGCCTAGCACAGTTTCCAGGAATTACTCTAAGATGATCTTCAAACAAAGAGCATGGCTGACACTCTCCAGAGTGTTTCACAGGAAGACTCCTTATGAACAGCCAAGCATTGTGGGAAAGACATAGTACTTATAGTACACGCCTCCAATGAATGTGGCCAGGCAATTTGCATGACAACGTATGCAAATTCCTCTGCAAGCACAAGCTGCAAAACTGACAGAAGCTCTTCTTTCCAGAGTCCTGCAGCATGCAAACCTACACAATGGTCAAAAAGCTGCCTGCCTGCACAGGCAGTTGAGCAAATCATCACATCTGTACAGTAAGCTTTAAATTTGAAACAAAAATGTGTTCTGTAATCCTCATTGACACTACTTATATAAGAAGTTCTATGTATAATATTAACCTGTATGCTATGCTTCTTTCAATAAACTTGAATTGTGAAAAAAAAAAGTTTTCAATGGGATTAAGTTCTGGGGAGTTTCCAGGCCATGGACCCAAAATTTCAACGTGTTGGTCCCCGAGCCACTTAGTTATTGCTTTTGCCTTATGACACGGTGCTCCATCATGCTAGAAAATGCATTGTTCTTCACCAAACTGTTGTTGGATTGTTGGAAGAAGTTGCTGTTGGAGGGTGTTTTGTTACCATTCTTTATTCATGGCTGTGTTTTTTGGCAAAATTGTAAGTGAGCCCACTCCCTTGGATGAGAAGCAACCACACACATGAATGATCTCAGGATGCTTAACTGTTGGCATGACACAGGACTGATGGTAGCGTTCACCTTTTCTTCTCCTGACAAGCCTTTTTCCAGATGCCCCAAACAATCGGAAAGGGGCTTCATCTGAGAATATGACTTTGCCCCAGTCCTCAGCGGTCAATTCACCATACTTTCTGCAGAAGATCAATCTGTCCCTGGTGTTTTTTTGGGAGAGAAGTGGCATCTTTGCTGCCCTTCTTGACACCAGGCCATCTTCCAAAAGTCTTCGCCTTACTGTGTGTGCAGATGCACTCACACCTGCCTACTGCCATTCCTGAGCAACCGCTGCACTGGTTGCACTCTGATCCCGCAGCTGAATCCTCCAAAATTATATAGTTGGTCTTTACATTCATTAATTTTTTCTTTTTCTTTTTTCAACATTGTGTTTGGATGCTGCCTTCCTGTTTCACTTGACCCCCATGACGTGCTTTGTGTTTAGTTTTTGTAATTTACTCACCGTTCTCCTCCTTTCATTTGTCCTCTTTTTTAAACTGTGGCGCGTCATGGTTGGAGCGGGTGTAACACGCGGTCACCAGTCTGATTGGCTGGTGTGCGTGTATTTAGTGTAGTGTAGTTCCGTTCGGCTCTCAGTCACGCCTCCCTCGTAAAAGCTGGAAGTTGCCGGCGAAACATGTCGGGTCCTCCCAGCATGCTTGAGCCCTGACCCTGTTCACCGCGGCTCCACCACCTCTCCGCTGGGCGCCTGTGCCCATCATCTAGGACCGATCTTCTGGGTCTACCCAGCACAGTGACCCATGCGCTGGCAGCGCTGATCCTCCACACCAGCCCACACTACAGGGAGCACGCAGTAGCGAGCAGGACCGCTCTGCTGGCCACCTGCACAGCTCCACGAGTGCCTCCACAGACTACCTGGACCGCAGCAGGACATTGAAGCATCAGACGGGTAATATGTTTTATCACATGCTCCTGATCTCCGGGAAGCAGTTTGCTTGAGATGCTCCTTGGTTTGTCCGCTTTGCAGCCAGACTAATCTTGCACCACTGAGTTGGTTTGTGTGAACTGCTGCATGAACTCTTGCTTGCCTTTGCCTGCTACTGCCATTCATGCCTTGATGGTCCTGGAGGGCACGAACTGAGGAACTGTTCATTTTGATGGCAAGGTCCTAGGTGTCTCCCTCAGCCTGCTATTGCTATTTTTCATGCTGCATGCCATGTTTTGCTTTGTGCCAAGCCACTGTGGTCTTTGATGGACAATTGTTTACTCATTACAGTATACACTCCAGCCATTTTTGTTTAATGTGGAGAGACTCACCATTAGACATTGCTCTCATGGGCCCTGGATCACATTAGGTGATCAGCAATAGGTGTGTGCTGTGTGGGTGGTAATCAGCGTTAGTGTGGTGGACGGCCGTTTTTACATGGGGTTTTGTTTTGGTTTTATTAACTGACTAGATATTTTGCAGATTAATATAATACATTTTGATACTTTTATAAAATTAATGTTGTTAAACAATTTATTGCTGCACACACCTCGCCGTATTTCTTCTCCTAACTCTTATGTAGTTTCTATTGTGGCAAGGTGGTGCATTCAATTGCAAAGTTATTGAAGTTCACCGCGTGACTCCCATTAGGGAAATATACCTTCTTTGAATAGGTCAAGTGGGAGCCTTAGCTCCCGGGAGTGCACGTGGTGACTTCACTGTGGTTTGAGTTATGTTGCAGTGGGACAGCCTTGTCACACAGGTTGAGCAGGATTGTCTGCAGACGCAGAGCGCTAGGGATTCACACCAGCTAATCAATGGTGCATTTCGTAGACTGACTTTGGTGGAACATTAAATACAATAAAACCTATATGGAGGATAAATTTGCTTTGCGATGTGGTTGAGGTTTCAAGTTTTTCCCCAGAGGACTTTAAGAAAAAATGGGAAGCCAATTTTGAGGGATGCGCACAGGTGTGCCTCTCCCTTATGAATGAATTGAATGAGATAGATTTGACGAATACAGAGACGGATATTCAGAAGACGGCACTTTCAATACATCCATACGTTACAGATCCATACGTTACAATCATACGTTACAGATCCCCTATATAAAAAGTGTAACCAGGAACTTGAAGGTTACATCAAAAAATTTAATAGAGATCTGGTGGTCCAAAGGGACCAGAAGATCTTACGGGACCGGGTGTTCTACAGAACAGGCACCGCATATAAGTGGGGATCACAATATTCTAGACCCAAGGGTAACAAACCCCCGGCAGGTAAAGATCCGGCCCACCCAGAGAGGACAGAGGAGTCAGACTCCTCAGTTGGAAGTGTTAGCTCTGCTGTGTCAGCTGAATTAGCCGCCTCTGTTAACAATCCAAAGAAATATAATATTAGACCTCGCCCCAATATAGATAAAGAAAAAAAGAAACCAGTAAAGGGAAATACAAATTTGCAGACAACCGACGAATCTGTAGGAGCATGTGGGGGATCCGTGGATCCAGCCTTGGTGGGGGAGTTGGACGAGGGTGCATCCCCGTCGTGCTCCTCCTCTACTACCTCCTCTTCGGGTTTAGGCAAAGGGGACTGATTGGTGGTGGCGATTCTGCCGCGACCGTGACAGCTGCTCAGGGTGCCTCTTTACAGGTTATCAACCTGACGGAGTATGAGATCCCTCCATCGATATTATCATTACTCGCCAAAGGACTTGGGTTCTGTCCAACACATGATTTTGAGGCTTTTGAGCTAATCACTGACCTACATATTTTTGGTCGTAAAATTTTGATGCAGCTGCTCAACCAGAATGCTCCTGGTGGAGTTACGGGATCGGTATCGCAACTCATGTTGTCAGACCAGGACAGACAGGCCTTGGCGGATTTATGTGATCTCCAGGATGGTGGGCCACCGGACAACTCGGAGGGGACCAACATTTCTGAGTTGCCTCTGGCTGTCCCGGTGGGGTACCAGCCGTCCCAGGAGGACCTGGAGTTGCGAAATCGGTTGCAGCGTTTTCCACCACTTTCGGTCAGTCCCAGCCTTAAGACCTTTATAACAGTTGTAGAAAGAGATATCCTCCACTTATCTAACAGGGGAGGATCTCAGAGCAATCTATCAGATTCTGAATTAAATGCGCTAGAGGAATTGAAGTCTCAGACAAAGTGGGTTATTAAACCCTCTGATAAAGGGGGCAATGTAGTCTTGACAGGGGTTCTGGCTTACAGGGAAATGTGTCTCGACATTATTAACAACAGGGATTGTTACATGCGCGACTCCCCGTCCAAAGCCATTAGGTGCCATAAACAACTTTTTACCATTATTGATGATGCAGTGTCTAGACATGTAATCGGTGAGAATGTTAGTCGCTTCTTGAAGGTACTACATCCGGTGACCCCGACGTTTTATGCATTACCTAAGATTCATAAACAACGGAGGCCACCTTCGGGTCGCCCCATTGTTTCCAGTAGATGTTCACTTACGAAGAAAGTCAGTATTTACATTGATAGGCACTTGCAGCCTCATGTGCAGGCCTGCCCTCTTATACCAAAGATACTGTGCACCTACTTAGAATCTTGGAGGGGGTGTTTGTCCCTCCGGGTTCTCTGCTTGTGGCTCTGGATGTGGAGGCTCTGTACTCGAGTATCCCACATGACCTAGGTATACAGTCAGTGGCGACCTTCCTAGGGGAATTGGACCTACACCAGGCGGCCCATAATATCTTTTTAACGGACTTATTGCGATTTTTGTTGTTGAACAACATTTTTGTTTTTGAAGACACCCACTACCTCCAGGTGCAGGGGGCGACAATGGGCACAACGTGTGCTCCGTTGTACGCTAACCTGTACCTGGGGGAGTGGGAACGCGCTGTCTTTTTGGATGATGGACTCTCTGTGTACCTGTTCTTGTTTATTTGCACTATCTGAAGAAGGGGACCCGCCGTGGCCCCGAAACAATTGTCAGTTTTTCACGTGCTTATGAAGCAATAAATTGAGAAAATCCATTTTGAAAAGGTGTGCTGACCTGGACTTTTTTACCTTGCTGTTGAATTCTTGGATGCCGGGGCTCAGCATCTGCAGGCCACAGCACCCGCATCTTGGGTAAGGTGTGCCACCTCCGCACTTGAACTTTATGTGCCACGTTTTGATGTGGCACAAGTACATAGATAACATCTTTATCGTCTGGACAGACACTGACGTCAATTTGAAACGTTTTGTCGAGTTGCTGAATTCGAATGAGAGAAATCTACAGTTTACTTTGCAGTTTGACATGGCCAGCATCCCGTTTTTGGACATTCGCATTTCCATCGGAGAACAAGGGCAACTGGTGACAGGTATATATATAGGAAGGAGACGGCCACGAATGCCCTACTCAGGGCTGATAGTTTTCACCCCCGGCACACCATACGGGGCGTCGCTGTGGGGGTTTCACTCGTCTTTGTGTCCGCTATTCAGCCTAGCATGGGGAGATCATGAACATCATTAACTCTCCTGGCGGTCTATTAAAAACCGCCAGGGGGCAGCACAGAAGTTTGTTTTTGTTTTTGTGTTTTTTTTAAATCATGTAGCGAGCCTATGAGGTGCCATGTTGAACTTCCATTGACCAGTATAACACCAAACTTAGCACACCTACTCCCCATTCACACAGAGAGCTTACAACGCTAGTAACATGATGCTGGGGAGGGAATATGTCTATATGGGCAGAATTTAGACATTCTTCACTTAGGGGTTTACTCAGATACTGTAAATACACAAGAAGAAGAAGAATAATCAACTTCTAAATAGGTATTTATTGTTATACTTTGTCTTTAACTCTTATGGTAGCTATACATCTAGGGTTGATGGGCATATTCGACCAAGAGACAAATCTCTCTATAATCGAATCTGATTTGAGAGACATGTGTCGGCTGCCCATACACCGTGGAGCAATTCCTGATCCATTTGAGCTCCTGATCCATTTACTCTAATGTATAAATGTGTGCATTTATACATTATCTGTCCCGTGTCCTGGTGCCCGTCCATCTTCTGAATTCTCCTCTCTTCTGTGGCCGCATACACGATACTTTGAAGTAAAATCAAATTGGATGGTCGATTGGCTGCCAAGTTGCCTGATGTATGGCCACATTAACTGCTGTTTTCTGGTAATGCCTGTAATTCCATTTTGAATTAGCCTAACAATTGCATGCCAATGCAATAGGAGAGGAGGCGCCTGGAGTTGGCAGCCTCGGCAGCTTGCTCTGTCTTTTTATGTTTGTTTTATGTATTTTTTGTTTTTCAACATTGCCTTGTGCAACCCAACCCGGATAACCTTCACCAGTGAACAACTACTGAGCATTTCGAACTTTGATAAATATAATCTACCCCTGGATATTTCATCTACTCTTGATCTTTTGGGGATCCTAACCAGTGGAGCTACTGTGCTGAACCAGGCAGTGAGGCTTAGAAGAAGAGGCAAGCGCTCTGGGATCCAGACTCGCTTTCGACGCAGAGGACTGCGCACTCCGCTACCTGGAATCATACTCTCAAATGTCAGGTCCATATGTAACAAACTGGATGAGCTTCAACTACTGATCAGAACAAAGAAGGACTTTCATCTCTCTGCTGCCCTTTGCTTCACAGAGACTTGGCTATCTGAGCTTATTCCAGACAGTGCTCTGCAGATTAATTGGTTTACACTCTACAGATCTGACCGGGACCCACTTACTTCTGGCAAAACCAAAGGTGGAGGACTCTGTTTCTATATTAATGATAGGTGTGTGCACGGATGTTACAGTTATTAAGAGGACATGCTCGGCTGGGCTAGAAACACTCTTCATAAACTGCAGACCCTACTATTCACCCCGTGAGATCTCTTCATTTATTTTGGTTGCTGTGTACATCCCTCCACAAACATGTATGCAGCCTGCGCTCCAGGAACTCGCAGATCAAATCACTGAGGTGGAAAGGGAGTACCCTGATTCTTTTTTTATCATACTAGGGGATTTCAACAGTGCTAACCTTTCCAAAGAACTCCCCAAATACAGGCAACACGTCACAAGCGCAACTAGAGAAGGCAAGACACTTGATCACTGTTACACTACGACTAAGGACTCATATCACTCTGTCAGCAGGGCAGCTCTTAAATTATGTCCCTATCATAATGTATGGCAGCAATATTTTATTAGGAAATAAAGATGTATTTTTTTCAGTTTTGCATCCGTTACTTATTACACACCCTTATATGCAAAAATAACAGAAGAATACTCTCATGCCATACATATTAAAAAAGTTCAGTCCCTCAGGTAATTATTTATGTAATTTTTTTGAATGTCAGTTCTATTTTTTATAAAAATGTTTTATTTTGGTAACTATGGGAGGGGAGGTAAGGGGTTAATTTATGGGGTATTTTATGTATTTTTATTTATTGTGATGTATGTATGTGCAATGTTACTACTTGACCACTAGATCGATTGATTCAAAAATCGCTCTGAAAAAATTGCTTCACAAAACTACAATCGCAAATTGCTAGCAATTACTATTGTGATTTTGGCATGCACTAGCCCAGAGAGAAGAGGAGTGGAGAGAGACCAAGAACAGTCTGAGATGGAGCAGAGAGGTTATGTGTATTGCAGTCCCACATCACACAGAGGCTACTTGTCTGTAATTTGACTCCTGTCCCTGCCAGGCTCTTTCAAGTCACAAAGCAGCCCTCCTGGAGTCTAGGGACTGTCAAAAACTTTTCAAATTGTTTAACACCTTATCCACAAATGCAGTCATCATAACATAGGGGAGAGATCAGACGGATTTTTGCCCACGGACCCTCCAGGCAAGCTCTGCATCATGCTGTGTAAATTTACCAGCTTGCTTGCCCTCTAATTGCAATTTAACAGCTAACATAGTGTTTCACTTTGTCTTACAACAACAAACCTGAAAACACCAGAACGGCCCTAAATCACTGAATGAAAGGCGGCCTGGGCCAGTCCGCGCCTGCCTGACCCCTCCCCCAACACACACACAGCGCATTGGCAAGCAATCAGGATTGACTCAGCTGGACCCTGGGCTGAGGGCATTGTTCTTCCCACTCTGTGCTGTTCCATCATAAGCCACTCGATCAGCCCTCTTTCCCCCTGTTTAGCAGCAGAGTGGGGCTAAACTGTTGCCTGGAGGATCCAGTCCCGATCCCTCCCAGGAGACAGACTTTGTACCTGTGTACAAATAGCTCTTTCTTCAACCTAATGTAACCTGAAACAAATTCTTGGCATTTTACTTACACAGAACATTCCTCTGCTTTGCTGAATGCTAACATTGATGCCTACTAGCCTAGTCTCCCTTTCATCCATCAACACCCCAAACCTGAACATTGGGCATATAACTATTTTCCTGAAAACATGAAAAAAAATCCTAACTTTAACCTATAACTTAACCATAACATTTAAGTGTAAAATGACTCCTGGAACCCCTTTGTTACCCCAACTAATACTAATGTCAAGATGTGTCTAATTCTGCCATTTCCTACACTCACATAACCTGATCATAGCATTGACCAAACCTTTGACTTTAAAGAGAACCTGAACTTAAAATAAAAAGTCAAAATAACCATACCCAGGTCATACTTACCTCTCATGTAGTCTATTACTCAATCTCTTTCTCATGTTTGTCCATTGTGATCAATGGATTTCTCCGTCCTCCATCTTGAAAATGGCCATTACTCCTGGTCAGAACACCGTTAAACTGTAATATCACGCACTTAGGGTTTCCCTAGGGAAACATGGACATTACCTTGCACATTCAGTTGTAACTGACAGCTGCTGATATATAACTGACAGAAACTGGTATATTTCAGTTCTGTCAAAATATTGTCAGAATTGGAAGGGATCACTGTAAGAAGAAAATGGTGAGCCTCTGAGAGGAACTGACGGCGAGGTAAGTAAGTAATATTCATTTGCAGCTACGTCATGTGTTTATTTTAAATAATTTTACTCACTTCAGGTTCCCTTTAAGGCACCGTTTACACAGTTGCTCTCGGTTATAACAGGAAGGACAACTGATTTTTAAAGTAATGCCCATGTTTTCCTATGGCTCAGTTCACACTTAACGCGTTTTAACTGAAATCTTTTTCACAATGCACTGCTATGGAGAAGAAAAAAAAAACTGGTACCAACTGATTAAGCGTAAACGGGGCCTAACTTGGCTTGACTGTCCTAACTGTTGATACTAGCAATACCTATCAGTATGAGATGTTTTGGTAATAAAGTCTTCTGGAGCTGAGAAATCTGCCTAATACAAACATAACACTACTGTCACAAAACCATCTGTATTTATAGGTGTCCCTTATCACAGCACAGCAGTCCGTTCGTTGAAATAGCAAAATATATCTGATTAATGCAGATGATTGCAGTTTGATTCAGATGCACTCCCTCTTTGAGAACAAAATCCCCTTTCCTCTTTCTACTTAATTTGTCCCTCATTCAGGACTGATGTACAGAACTGCATACATATTTGTAATTTTCTCCTGAAATATGTTTTAAATATACTCTAAACTTTATTCTCCTCCTTTAAAGGGACACTTAAACCAGGAATAAAAAATCGGTTTTACTCACCTGGGGCTTCTGCCAGCCCCCTGCAGCCATCCCGTGCCCTCGCAGTCACTCACAGAGCCTCCGGTCACCCGCCGACAGCTACTTTAGTTTTTGCTGACAGGCCCTGACAGGGAGTCAGTGGGCATTCTGCGCCTGCGCAAGCCTGGCCACGCGTATCCTTCTTCATTTTGCCATCCTCAATAGTGTCTTGCGCAGGACGCTATTGCAGACGGGAACGCAAAGAAAAATACATGTGGCCAGGCCTGTTGAGTCTATCAGCGAAAACAAAACTAGCTGGCGGTGGGGGACTGGAGGCTCCATGAGTGACTGCAAGGGCAATGACCGGCTGCAGGGGCTGGTAGAAGCCGCAGGAAAGTAAAACTGATTTTTTATTCCTGGCCTAAGTGTGCCTTTAACATTAATATATTTTTTACTTTTAAATGTTATTATGAAATAAAACTAATGATGATAGATAGGACCAGCGTGGTGTAAATGATAAAATTACATCTTTTGCTTATAAATTCTTTGTGATATGTGTGACAAGAGGTGCGGCGGGGCATGTTTAGAGTTGTGGCAGGGGCGTGTTTAGAGGTCAGGGGCTTGTTTTAAAGTGTCCCTCTTTCTCTAAGCGAAACTGAATATTGCTGAGAAAACAAACAGTTTCACTTACCTGTCCCGTCCAGTCGTCCTGTCCCGTGCCGGTTCTGTCAATCCTCCGTTCTTCCGCAGCCAGCAGGTGCTATAGCAGGCTAGAACGCGTAGCCCGGGCACACAGGTGCAGTTGCCTTCGACTTACAAGTCGACGGTATCAAAACTTTCTGGCAGCGGGAGAACGGAGGATCGTGCAGGACCGGCGCGGGACAGGACGGCTGCTGGGGGCTTGGGAAAGCCCCAGGTAAGTGAAACTGTTTGTTTTTTAGCAATATTCAGTTCCGTTTTAACTCAAAAAGTTAGGAGGTATGCCCCCCCATCCCCATAGTACAGTACATACCACTCTCACGAACTAAGCCTGCATGTCTGTACAGTATAGGCATTGCAGTCCAGGCATTAGGATAAACCATTGTGTTTTAAACCCAGGGCCAGCCCGCTCATGAGGCAGGGTGAACCATTTGCCTCAGGCGGCACATCTGGGGGGCGGCACCCGCCTGTCCATTGGTGGGGGGCCGCCCGCCGAGCCGAAGGCGTAGCAGGCAGAAAGGGGGTATTGGGCCCAGGTCCCCCAATCTGCGCTCCCCTCCAGCTGTAAAAAGTTAAGTACCAGTGGCAGCGTATAGATTAAGAGGCAACAGGCGGGGATCACTCACCTTTTCCGTGTTCCAGCGAGCGCTCCACTGACGTCACTTCCTGCAATGCCGCCCACTTACTGGGCAGCGTTGCAGGAAGTGACGTCAGTGGAGCGCTCGCTGGAACGCAGAAAAGGTGAGTGATCCCCGCCCGTTGCTTCTTAATCTATACGCTGCCGCTGGTACTTAACATTTTACAGCTGGAGGGGAGCGCAGATCGGGGGACCCAGGCGAGGGAGGGGGGGTCCGACCCCCCTCCCCACCGCTAGGCCCAATACCCCCTTCCTGCCCGCTACCCCTCCAGCTCAGTGACTTTTTAAAATATTGCCTCAGGCGGCAAAAAGTCTAGCACCGGCCCTGTTTAAACCGTTATGTAAGATCTGCACATCAATTAATATGCACTATAGCAGAACTACATGGACAATTTTTAATATCAAATACTGATAAGCACCCTTCTTAGTGCTACCACAACAGATTTGTAATGATTGTAGGGAGACATGTCTTATGAGATTAATCTCCTAAAATGGGAATCGTTTTCCTGAACGAGTAATTGATGAGATTAATATAATTCTTCTTTATTTGTCTATAGAGGAGAAGAGATCAAAGCCAACACTGTTTCTTTCTAAATAGAATTGCAGCTTTGTGCATTTGTGGGTGATCAGATGTTCAGTGTCAGTAGTACTGCAAGTGTCTTCTGCACTAAGCTCTCACTAAAATTAATGCATTGAAAACAAAGAACTTGATTGCCGGAGATTTTTGTCATGCAATTTGTGGATTAAAGGTCATCTATGTAAGTCCTAGTCTCTGGCAAAGGAGATGTAGCAGAGCCAAGCTGCTTTTGAGCAGTTTTGGGCTGGATACATAATTTCAGGAACAGCTCCGGAACCAGCTGGAGCTGAGGATTTGTTTATACATTGGAGCAACCAAGAGTTGGCACACACTGAGCTCTGCCAACCATAATGTTTTTGCTATGTGTTGTATTGTCATGGAAATCTACTGCCTTTGTCTGCTAATTCCAGCGATCACAGAGAGAGCAGTCTACTTTGAAGTAAAATCATAAATGTTGAAAAAAATGATGAGCACACACTTGAATGTAATTTTTTAAATCACAAAGAAAACCCTGTCAAAGTAAAAGGGTTAAATATGTAAATAAGCATGCATGCAAGTGTTATGTGCCTGTGTCATTGCGTTGATGTTGTGCACTGTTGCAAATGTTGCTTTGTAAACAACTCATCTGTAGTTGTCATCAATCAGCATTATAGACATGTCAGCTGACTCAGGGCCGGATTACCAACCAGGCAACAAAAGCAGTCGCTTGGGGCCCCCATTCAGAGAACAAAAGGGCCCCATCAGCACATAAACCAACCCTCGCCATCCTGTCAGCAGTGGCTGGATGGTATAATGGTTAAAGGGACTCTGAGCAGTGCAGTAACTATGGAAAGATGATCATTTTAAAGCTCTCTTTATCCTCTTTCCAATGATATATAGGAGGTATGCCTTTTAGTTTTTGCTATTTTCGCAATCGAAATTGCGGCCATGGCAATTTCGATCACAAAAATAGCGAAAACTAAAAGGCGTAGGGTGGCAGTTTATCTATCATTGGAAATAGGAGAAAGAGCTTCAAAATGATATGCATCTTTCCATAGTTACATTGTATTACACAGGACGACTTTTCTCCAAAGTTGGCAGCTCGATTCAGCACAATGCAATGAAATATAAGGAACCCAGGGGGATATAATTACAAACATCATGCTGTTAGGTGTGAGGATGTAATTAATTAGTTGTGGGTATGCTTAAAGGCATACCCACAGGCACTGCTCGGAGTCCCTTTAAGGGCTCTACCTCTGACACAGGAGATCAGGGTTCGAATCTTGGCTCTGCCTGTTCAGTAAGCCAGCACCTATTCAGTAGGAGACCTTAGGCTAGTCTCTCTAACACTGCTACTGCCTATAGGGCGCGTCCTTGTGGCTGCAGCTCTGGCGCTTTGAGTCCGCCAGGAGAAAAGCGCAATATAAATGTTATGTGTCTTGTCTTGTCAAATGATGCCGTGCACTTCTGATTGTCTTCAGAGCCAGGCTCTTCTCCTAGGTCCCCCTCCTGCTACTGTGTGCTCTGCCACTGCCCACTTCTCCCTCCCTTCCCACAGAGAACCACAGCTGCATCAAGAATGATAGCAGCAGATGGCAAACGCTCACTCACCTATCCATGATCCAAGCGATAGAGATCCCGTCATCTGAAACCCATCTGTCTCTTCTACAGTGCAGCCGCTCGCTCTGAACTTCCTTATTCTCAGATCAGACAGGAAGTCGGAAGTAGTAATAGAAGAAGTAGCAGAGCGACAGCACTTTAGAGGAGACAGATGGGCTCCGGATGACGGGCCCTCTATTGCTTGGATCGCAATAGGTGAATGTGAGTCATCTGGTGCTGTCATTCTCCCCCACTGCAGCTGCCTTCTCTGCTGGACTATCGTATTCACTGGGATGGAGGCTGCATGGTGGCTGTCTAGTTTGGGAGGAAATCGGTTGTTCGGTGGTGGGGATCGTTATGTAATTCTGTCTGGGGAACGGCTTCCGGTTTGACGGTGTCCAGAGCTTTCTGCTATTGCCAGACTGGAGATGCAGGGGGAAAGTGCTGCTGCTGTGATATCTGGCGCCCTCTTCACAGGGGTGCCCCAGCCCCTGAGTGCAAATGTCCCAGCCATTCATCTCTCACTCTGCAGTTTGCCGCTGCTATTCCCTGCATTGTGCACCCACAGAGGAAAGCGGGCTATTGCCCATAGCAACCAGTAGCTCGGCTGCCCCGGTGTGAGCGGCATGTTGCTGTGCAGCTGCATCTTCTGATTCTATTACGACATGATGGTGGGGCCCAAATCAGTTACTTTGCTTAGGGCCCCATTTAGCCTTAATCCGGCTCTGAGCTGACTGGTATGTTAACAGCACTGTCTCTAATGCTAGGTACACACCATACAATTTTGTGTTTAACAGATAGTTCAATAGATCATTTCCATCATGTCCAAAATAGTTTTTGATTGTTTTTCTGGTCAATTTGTCATAGACGTGAATGGAAATTGATAAGAAAAGATAAGAGAATCGAGCAGGAAATCAAGCGTGAAACGCGTAGGTGGGCGGGCCTTTGACGCGGCGGTCAGCCGAGACTGCTATAGCTACGTGGATCTGTGTGCATCTCTGCAGTGTCAGTATCCGAGTGGAGGAGACACAGAGGACTAGTGAACACTGAGCTGAGACGCCAGCCAGCGGTGAAGTGGAACCTCATCAAATACGTGAGGAGGATTGTGTCACTGCAATAGACATAGCATATAATGGCCCACGCATCCAGCACTACAGCCGCATACAGTACAAACAAGAGGTGGTGAGTCGCCTGGTTTGCAGGACTGTATATGCACAAGTATTAATCACACATCGATTTGAGCAGCTTGAGCTGGGATAAGCCTACTACTTGATCCAGCTTGTTTTGCATCTAGATTTAACAAACTTATAAGCTGGCTATTAACATCTAACTTCATTCTGCGTATGAATATATTACATGCTTTGCTGATATTCAGCTGGGTTTAATGTTATATGGACTTGTGCAAGATATCCAGTTATATATAGCAAGTTATAATGCGAGTATGGACTCTTTTTGGATTTTATGGGCCCCAACGACTCATTACTATTGCTGCAATCCAATAGATGTATGTGAAGAGTGCTTGGAGTGTGAATGTGGGTTTAATGGTTTCCAGCTTTGCTGGCCAGCAATGTGCAATAGTGAGAGCCCCGCCACTTGCTCTTGTTTTTAAACTTTGTGTATTGTCATGTTTTTGTATTATTACATGTATATATTTAGTATAACACGTAATACCATTAGTTGTTTAGTTACTGTATACAGGGGGTCTTTGCCTCCTTACACTAGAGTGAGGAGGCGACACTGCAAGAGGGGGAGGGGTTTGGGCTAGCACCAGTTCTGTAGCTCCACGGTACAATTTGGTAATTACATAGTGTAGCGTGATGCTGACCGACACTTTGATCAAAGTAGGGTGATGCCGTGCCCATAACTGCTGTACAGACACCTGGGCTATAGCTGAACAACCTGCTTAGTTCTATGGAAGGGGGCAGGAGGGGTGACGGGCATATAATGAGCAGACAGTGTTCTGGGACATGAGAGAGAGAAGGATGCAATGGTTTCAATTAACAAAGACCGGTTCGGTAAAAAATAATTGAATATTGCATTTGGTATTTTAGACTTTTTTATTTCTAACTTCACTAAGATTTTCACACATGTGAAAATAGTTTGGTAATTTACTGAAAAACTTGGCTTCAATTCACTTAGACCTGTTCAAGTAGCAGTCTAATCAGCTGTGGAGTAGGTCTCTGTAGCAAGCTGCGTTCTGCAAGGTGGCGTTTTCCCACTTCTAGCCAGAGTTGTGCTGATTCTTCTGGTACAAATGGTCTGCCATGAGCTGTTGCAAGTTGCTGCTTCTGATTGTCACAATAGTATAAGGCATCCCCATCATCCCTTTAGATTGCATGACTCCTCTAGTCACTGGGGGAGATTTATCAACGCATTTTTTCTTCTTAATCTGTTCTAACCAGCAGTGAGAACAGTTCTGCATGATAATAAAAACCTTCTTAAATCCTAGGTAATAGGGGCAATTTAACATGAATTTCTAGAGCTGCACTACAGTTAAGAAAAGTGAAAATCCATCCCTAAACTGGCGCGCTTGATAGCAGTTCTACAGATGTAGAACTGCAGGCTAGACATGATTGCAGAGTGCAGGCTAGACATGATTTGTGATGTGCTCCTCCCCCCTGCTGAATTCCTTTTCAGAGCTGAATTCCTTTCCATAATCAATACAGCAGGTGTGTTGGTTACCTCAGCAACAGCAATTCCCCTCACACACTGCACTGTCTGTGAGACCTTCCTAACTCCTCCTATTTTTTAACAGTTTTAGAAGAAATCTGCACTATTTAGTGATTTATTAAGATGCCTGAGACAGCTCTGCATGGATTTCTAAAAACCTACATATATTTTGTCTCAGACATTCTTGATGAATCTGGCCCACTGTATCAGTCTATAAATACAGTATTCACATCTAAAAGGATACAGAAAAGCATCTGTGAATGTGCCTTGCTCCTGCATCGTGTTTTTTTTACTTTCTAATGTCCCGCCCTGCAGTATATCAGCACCAATGTTTTGGGTTGTAGGACAGGGTGGCTCCTTTGCCTGTTCAGTTTACCAAGTACTGATCGTTAGTTACTGACAGCTTCAGGCTGGTCATAAAATACAGAACATCTCACTTGTTCTACCAAATGCTCTAACCTTAGGGAATTGACACTAATTGAGGTATTTACCACCAAGCCTGTAATTTATTACACTACTCCATGATTTTATTTTTCTATGCAGTAACAGCCTTAGTGAAATTACATTTGACTACATGTTTTGTAAAATCAGCAATTTTCTGCATTGCTGAATGCTAAGGCTTGGTGAATTGGATCCATTGTGCTTTTATACTGTTTGTACCTAGCCAACCAAATGTTTAGTTGGCTAGAAACCTATTATTTCAAAGCACAAGTTTGTTCAGCTGTTTTATGTATTGGTAGAATCTGATGACATTAAAGTAAATATCACGTTAAATCAATATTATGGTGTTATAGCCTTAAATGATTTAATAATAAGATTTATGATGTTATAGTATACGATACATGATGTTATAGAAAGTTATAATGTGACATCACAAAATGAATTATTGATTTAATATTGTAATGCCACTGTGAAAACTGTGTGCACTAACAGATCAAAAGAGGTATTGTTATGTATGTTGTTTTTAACAACAGCTACGCATCACTTCCACTCCCATTCGAGTCACTTCCGCATCCCCTGAATGGAGGAGATGGGGGTGGATGCGGGCAGAATGCGGGCATGCAAGAATCTCTGATCGTTCCGCACCGCTCCGTGAAAATAAGCAAGCAATGGAAACTGTTCCATAGACGTGCATTGGTTACAGTAAGCCACGGTGCAATGCAGCTATGTAGCCGCATCGCAGTGTGTGTAATGGAAACGGGCCCTGAAAGTGTAGCCGAGGTGGCGCAGGAGGGGAAGATGGGACACAGAGCCATGTTCCCTGCTGCTTGATATGCCTCTGTGCCCCCCCCCCCCACAACACCCCCCCCCCCCCCCCCGTGCTATGCGATCAGCCCACAAAATTGGTGACATGTGCTTGTTGCCAATCTCGAGGGGAAGGGCGGAGAGTTATTCCCTGCTTAAACGCCCACTGGAGACTTTCTCCAGGTGCCATTGGGCAGCTCTGCCTCTCCCTGGCCGCTCCCCCTGCTGCTCCCCGCCTCCCTGTACTCCACTTTGTGTGAGACACACAGAGCGAGCTTCCAGCGTTGTGACCCCAGGGGTCACGAAAACAAACGTAAGCCAGTGCATGCCACAGGATGGGCGCAGAGTGGCAAGGATTACTGCTGCCTGATCCATCCAGCCTACCGGATCAAGTAGCATTTTTTTTTTTACTTATATTGCCCACCTCGGGGTCACTTTAACAAGTTTACCTCCATGGGTTCTGTTACCACTAGATACAAGGGGTAACGATGGAAACCACTTGTTATATGCCAACCTGTAACAGTGGGAGGAGGGGTAGAATCATAGGTCCTACGTATACCTCAAGTATCTGTGCTAAATCCTAGCATAGCCCAGATCAGTTGACATGTTTCAATCTAGATTGGAAGAGCTGATGAGTCCAATGAGTCCGTAAATTAATCATAATGATATGACTCTAATGTTCATGTCCTCTATTTATTCTTGTTGCCTAAACTTTTTCAATCTGTCTATACTTTGCTTAATTAGCACTTCATTATACCAAAATGCTACTGCAGGCAATTCATTTTCCCACGCATTAAATTCCCACTTCCTGAGGTTAATTCAGAATCTTCCCCTTGTCAATATGTATGCCTGAAGTGCAATTGCAGAAGCCTTGAGGATTTTATGATATAAGCCACATATCTTTAGATGCAGTTTCACAACCAAGGTTATAGCAATAAATGTCTTAAACAAGTTTATAAACATGCTGTTTCCAGTTCCTGACAAGAATGAATTTATAGACATTATAGTCCCATGCTCCATGGCCATTCAGAAAATCACATTTTAAGCAAAGAACCAAGATTGACAGATTTTTATCTACCTCCACTTTGATTACATATCATCATCCACAATCCTTATGCTATTGTTTATCACAACCATAGTTCTCAAAGGACAGACAGGGACCCGTAAAAAGTAAGAGGCCCCTTCTATTGATTGCAATGCAAATTTGTACCCAAGATCAACACATTTTCATCTACCTCCACTTTGATTACAAATAATTACAAATTGATTACAAATAAATACAATTCTGAAATCTACTGGAAATCTGTTTCTAGTGTGTGGCACACATCAGATAGATTCCTTCCTGTCAGATTGGACTTGACAGGAATCTGACAGAAATCTATCTGATGGTCTGCTGCAAATCTATAAGTATATAGCCACCTTAACACTAGAAACAGCTAAGAAACATAAAAGACAGGAGTGCTCCCCCTCCCAAAAAACAAACAAACCCTGTAGCTCAGCTGGGCGCCCTCGGGGACCCGGCGCCCCGGGGCACCTGTCCTACTCCGACCCCCCCTAGCTCCGCGCCTGGAGATAAGCTTAGTGAATTGAGGCCATTGACAGGCTGCTAATTAACTGCATGTGAAAATAACTACAGAGGAGGTAATTTAAAGGGCCCATACACTGGTCGATTTCAGCCATCGATCGATTCTATAGAATTGTTCAATCAGAAATCGATTCTTTAAAATATATCGTTCAATCGATTTGTGGCCGATTTCGATGGATTTAATCTATCTGAGAGGATGGAAGATCTAGGTCGATCTGCTGCTGGTAGCAGATCCATGGCCCATAGAGTTGCATTGGACCTAATGGTCCAATAATGCATTTAGATAGATTTTCTAGTGTATAGCACACGTCTGATAGATTTCTGTCAAATTCAACTTGACAGGCATCTGACAGAAATCTGTCTGATGGTTGAATCTGCTGCAGATCTATAAGTGTATGGCCACCTTGAGGACAGAAATGATAAGATAACTCTCTCACTGTGAAAACTTATCTCTACACCTTAATAAGGCTAGGTTCTTTAAGGTGGCCATACACTCGTTAGATTAGCAGCAGATAGATCATCAGATAGATTTCTGATCTATCTGATGTGTTTAGGAACATTTTTTACTAGGAACCGATTTCCAATAGATTTCAGTAATAGTAGAAATCTATTGAAAATCCATCTGATGGCATTTTTTTTTGCCATCAGAATTCCATTAGGTCCAATGCAAAATGATAAGCAATCTCAACAGATCGACCTAGATTTTCCAGCATGTCAGATTGATCGAAATCGATCGAAATTAGTGAATTAACACTGAAAATACCATCGATGTGTGGTGGTAAGTTTTTTCTTGCCTTAATATCTCCAGCATGATCTTAGTGAATTGAGGCCAGTTGTGATTTCTTAGAAAATTGCTAGTGCTGTTGTTTGGATTTGGATCACAGGCCACATTGGCCCAAATATATGTGATGTTCATTTCATCCAGACCTGAGGCAGGGAACACACTTGTCTTTCAGTTTTCTGCGCGCGTTTTTTCTGCATACTTTATCTGCACAACAAGTGTGTTTCCATGCAGGAAAACGCGCACGTATTTCACAGCAGCTGATGTCATTGATAGAGAAAACTGACAAAATGTGCAGAGTCATCATGCAGAATGTCGGCTTTTTGTTCTGCGCGCGAACAACATTTTAAGTATGAACTAGCACATTGACTAACATGAGTTCTCAGTTTTTCTGTGCAGGAAACGCGCACGAAAACAGTCAAGTGTGTTCCCTGCCTCAATATTGCTAGAATAGGCTAGACCATAATATTGTACCCCTGTGTTATTATCACATCACTGTACAGATTTTTCACATTTATTTTTAAAGGAAAAAGAGTCTAACTTACCTGGGGCTTCAACCACCCCTGCAAACGTCCTGTGCCTACGCCATCTTGGAATGATCCACCAGTCCCCTGCCGTGGTTTACTTTCATTTTTGGCGACTGTGCCTATCGCAGGCCACTGCGCCTGCATGACCCTGGCCGTGCGCCTCCTCATTTGTGCTCCCATCGCCGGGAGGGCCGTACAGGCACAGTGGCAGTCCACTTGCAAGTTGGCGATAATGAACGTGAGTTGCAGCGGGGAACCAGAGGATCGTTCCAGGACAGCGCGGGCACAGGATGGCTGCAGGGGGCCAGTAGAAGCCCCAGAAGGCCAGTAAGTTAAGCTGTTTTTTTTTCAAGACCTTACAGGTTTCCTTTAAATAGTACACGTGCGGTGTGCCCATGCCCATTTAGTGCATTTGCCTGCTGTGCTTTGCTCCACAGAGGCCAGAATAAACTCCATGAATTCCCCCCAAGACACTCCCCATATCCCAAATTTTGGAGCTCATTTAGCCAAATTTTTCTTGATTTAAATTGTGATTTCACAATTGCTATCATTAATATGACTCTGCTATAGCTGCTGAGATACACAAGTTGCTGTTGCAGTGTCATAAAAGGCAGTATGACGTCGCTGTTGTCATGTGATAAATATTGTTACAGCTATATTTTTGTGTAATTACTGTCAATGTGATATCACAGTAAGTGCTTTGTTGTCATAATGAGGATTATGTCTTCATTACAATTATTATGATGTTATAGTAAGTTGCGTAATAGGTACAGCACTTCGTTACTATGTTTTATGGTTGTTTTTTAATGCCCGGGTAAATGTTGTGGTTTAATGACTGGCACTGTATTGGCGTTGTCTAAAATATTATTTTGTCATAGTAAGTTGTGTGATGTGTTGGCAAATATTGTAAGACCATAATAGTTATTCCATATAAACAAACCAACAGTTCTTGGTCAGCTGTTTATTTGTGTAACTACACATGCTACAATTAGCAGGGGATTAGAATGAACATTGGAAGTGGAGGCGTGGCTTCATTTATAAATATATATATATATATATATATATATATATATATATATATATATATATATATATATATATATATATATGTCATGTTCTTGACTGTGAACTTTTCCTATTGATTAAGGACCATTGTGAGTCTGAAATGGCCTGATTTGATCTAATTCAATAAAGGCTATATTTTACTTTGGGCATTGGGCTCTATTTACAAGACTTCTCATAAATGACTTATTCATCACCGAAGTGATAAAAATAACATTTCAGCACATTTACAAGCAAAATAATCACTCACAGTAAGTTGTTCCTGATTAACTTTAAGTAAGTTGTTAACTGATTAACTTTATTTCAATATTACTTTTTTCTACCTTAATTATATATTTTTTCTTTTGCAATGAAAAAAAGTAACATAGATAAGTTTAACAGATGAAAACAGGTGAAAAAGCTTTGTGAATCATGCCCAATCTGTGGAGCCCAACTTTCTTCATTTTAACTGCTTCTGAACTGGACTAATTGAAATTGATGCCCTGTTTGGGACCTGTTATCCATATCAAGCCTCTGATTTCAATTACCGTGCCGCACGCTCCCACCACTAATGTAGATTTAATTGACTCCTGCCCCTGTGATCACTGTGAGCCAATGATCTGTCTTTTTTACGAAAGTTTAATATATTTCTTATATTGTTAAAGTGAGCCTGAAGTGTCCATAAAAAAACAGATACAGTGGGATGCGAAAGTTTGGGCAACGTTGTTAATCGTCATGATTTTCCTGTATAAATCGTTGGTTGTTACGTAAAAAAATGTCAATTAAATATATCATATAGGAGTCAGTGAAATTAAGTTTATTGGATTTACAGAAAGTGTGCAATAATTGTTTAAATACAATTAGGCAGGTGCATGAATTTGGGCACTGTTGTCACTTTATTGATTCCAAAACCCTTAGAACTAATTATTGGAACTCAAATTGGCATAGTAAGCTCAGTGACCCCTGACCTACATACACAGGTGAATCCAATTATGAGAAAGAGTATGAGTTTCCCTCAGTTTTTTAAATTTCTCTGAAGAGCAGCAACATGGGGGTCTCAAAACAACTCTCAAAAGACCTGAAGACAAATATTGGTCACCATCATGGTTAGGGGAAGGATACAGAAAGCTGTCTCAGAGATTTCAGCTGCCTATTTCCACAGTTAGGAACATATTGAGGAAATGGAAATGGAGGCTCAGTTCAAGTTAAGGCTTGAAATGGCAGACCAAGAAAAATCTTGGATAAACAGAAGCAACGAACGGTGAGAACAGTCAGAGTCAACCCACAGACCAGCACCAAAGACCTACAACATTATCTTGCTGCAGATGGAGTCACTGTGCATCGTTCAACCATGCTGCACACTGTACACAAGGAGATGCTCTATGCAAAGGAAGCCTTTTCTCCACCCACAGCACAAACAGAGCTGGTTAAGGTATGCTAAAGCACATTTGGACAAGCCAGCCTAATTTTGGAATAAGGTGCTGTGGACTGCTGAAACTAAAATTTAGTTATTTGGGCAAAACAAGGGGCGTTATGCATGGATGAAAAACAACACAGCATTCCAAGAAAAACACCTGCTATCTACAGTAAAGTATAGTGGTGGTTCCATCATGCTGTGCGGCCAGTGCAGGGCCTGGGAATCTTGTCAAAGTTGAGGGACGCATGGATTCCACTCAGTGTCAGCAGATTCTGGAGACCAATGTCCAGGAATCAGTGACAAAGCTGAAGCTGTGCCGGGGCTGGATCTTTCAACAAGACAACAACCCTAAACACTGCTCAAAATCCACTAAGGCATTCATGCAGAGGAACAAGTACAACGTTCTGGAATGGCCATCTCAGTCCCCAGACCTAAATATAATTGAGTTAAAGAGAGCTGTCCATGCTTGGAAGCCATCAAACCTGAATGAACTAGAGATGTTTTGTAAAGAGGAACGGTCCAAAATACCTTCAACAAGAATTCTGACTCTCATTGGAACCTACAGGAAGCGTTTAGAAGCAGTAGTTTCTGCAAAACGAGGATCTACTAAACATTGATTTCATTTATTTTTTGTGGTGCCCAAATTTATGCACCTGCCTAATTTTGTTTAAACAATTATTGTACACTTTCTGTAAATGCAATAACCTTCATTTCACTTCTCAAATATCACTATGTGTGTCTCCTATATGATATATTTAACTGAAATTTTTTATTGTAACAACCAACGATTTATACAGGAAAATCATGACGATTAACAAACGTTGCCCAAACTTTCGCATCCCACTGTACTCACCTAAGGAGAGTGAAGGCTCTGGGTCCTATAGAGCCTTCCTATTCCTCCTACGGTAACCGCGTTCCAGCGCTGGATCCCCCGTTAGCAGTCTCAGACTGATGGGTCAGAGACTGCTCACTTCTGCTGCTGCAGGAGGCTTCGGCAAACTTCGGGAGCCCGAGTGCTCCTGAAGACGGACGTTCTGTACTGAGCATGTGCAAGTGCGTGAGAATGTGTGCCCGGGCATGCTCAGTACGGATTGGCTGTCTTCACGAGCACTCAGGCTCCCGAAGATTGCTGAAGCCTCCTTCAGTGGCAGAAGTGAAGAGGCTCTATAGGACCCAGAGCCTTCCCTCTCCTTAGGTGAGTATCTGTTTTTTTTTTTTTTTTGACACTTCAGACTCCCTTTAATGGATTTTTTAAAGGGTATCTGAAGCAGCATGTGGCATGATGAGATTAACATGTGTCTATGCAGTATCTACTGTACTTAAAACTTGCCTGTGTACATTTTGTTTTCATTACAAGTACTTTATCTGTCAGTCCAAGAAGTTGAACTGCAGCTTTTACTTCTCCTTAAAACTAACAGAAGCCATAAAACCTTGTATGTCGCTTTGTACACACAAATGACAGCATGACAAGTTCAAAAGGTCATCATTCTCTGTAAGGGTTCAGAATGAACAACTTACCTTTACTGCAGGTTTTCATTAAAGTGTATGTATTTACCCCTATTGGTATTACCTAGCAATCAAAAACACTATTATAGCCAGTTATTGCCATCTCTCCCAATAATCTAGCGTGTGTACAGCTACCCCTGTAGGTCTCCAAAGGATTCAGAGTGCCAAATCTTCTTGAGCTAGTGCATTGTTCCCTCCCTTATACAAACTTCTGGAAACTGCTTAGTCATGCACTGTCCCCCCCCCCCCCCCCCAATAGCTGCAATACAACCCACTCTGCTGTAGACAATGTGTCTGTACAGCACTCGGCCCTGAACAGTCGCTCAAAAGATTTAATCCCTGATATCTGTGGGTGGCAGTCATTGTGCGTATGTATGTACCTTCAGGCCATGTAGTCAGATACATAAGATATATAAAGATCAGACATTTAAAGGACACCTAGGGTAAGAGGAATATGCCACCATATTTATTTCCTTTTAAACAATGCAAATTGTCTGGCTGCTCCAATACAATCGGAAGGTTCTTACTTAGTTATGCTGAGCAGTCCATTTGAAGAATGAAGAAAAAGAGTCCAGTTTAAAAGTAGGCATTCAGGTTAAGAGTCCTTGAACACAGCAGGCGTCTGCTCTCCTTAAATGCCTGCATGGATGTTCCTGGTCGATGGAATTTGGAGAACTGGGCGGGTTTGATCCCGCCCCACTTTTATAGGACCTGAGTTTTGGGCTGTCACTACCTGGAAAGTAGGTGTGTTTAAGGCAGGGTTATCTCCTGGCAGCAAGGTTGCCACCCCCAGACTCAGAGCAGGGAAATGTACCAATTATTAATAATCTGTGTGACTCCGCCCCAGATTGGCGCATCGCAAATCCGAGACTATATTCATAAGCGGCCGGCGACCCTGTATTAAACGAGGCTATACATGCCTATTCTATCGCATTCGCTCTACGCAGGCCGGATAAAGCCGTTTCTCTACTGATTCCTGATAGCTAGAAAATTGTAATTTAGGTGAATGATAGAACTGATTTCGAGGTATCAGAAAATGTAATTTTTGTCTTTCTGTGCCAAACCTATTTTGAATTATTAATAAATTAAAGTTTCCTTTGTTTGAGTCTATGAGTTTGGAGGGAATCTCTTAACTTACTGGTTCGAGCTGGCTTTCTTTTGGGAGAGGCTGAAGCAGGAAATGGTCCTCGGCTGGAGGTCAGCCACGTGTGAAATTCCTTTCCATGTTATCAGGACATGGGGGGAAGGTACTATACTCTGCTTTTTAAGAGCAGAGAGGGAAAAAGACATCTATTGTACATTTACACAGGACTGACAGTAATTGTGCAGGACCATACGAAAATCGTTGGCGATTGCGCACGACTTTCCGTAATGTTCGCCACAGATATCTATGCAAAAGAGCTTCTGTGAGCTCTGCGACTTTATAGAGTCATGGACAGCACTGTCTTCTGAAGCACTTATCTTAACTGTCTCTAATTGTTTCTTCTTTGTTTATGGTTTTTCTGTAGAGAAAAGTTCAAATGGTCAGTAGTACCGGTAATTTAGAATGCTGAGTGTATTGTGGAAACTGCAATAAGTAGAGGAAGATGCAATGTTACAAAAAAAGCTATATACCTGAAAATATATGACAGTATTATCTTTGCTACTAATATTCAATTAATTAGTTGTACTACACAATCAATTCATTATATCATGAGTTTTTTTTTCCCGCTTCAGTGTCACTTTAAAAGGAAATAAATATGGCAGCCTCCATATCCCTCACTCTTCAGGTGTCCTGGAAACACAAGATTCAGAAGCCAAAGCTCTCTCTACTCGTGGCAGTATCAGTGTGAAAGAATCACTTTATATGTTAAACTTTCATTATTTGCAGAACGGCCATGTGCAGTATAGAAAACTGTGTGTGCATTTTTCAAAAGTAGCCAGGGGACAAAGAACAGGAAAGCCATTTGTAAATATTTGTGGGTGAAGTGTGGCACACTACAAGGAAAAAACACAGATACAACGGGATCCCAGATGGTGCAGTATGCCACAGTAGATGGTGTATAACAGATGAACTGATGAAATATACTCACAAAGGTTGGTTGCAGAAGGGCAGCCGACCACTTTAGACAGGTGGAGATGCACAACCCCGACTCCACTCGGTTACCAGGGGACCTGGTGCTGGTCGCTCTCTTATAAAAATACACCTACACTCTAATATAAGGAATCAGATGTGAGGAAACTCCCTTCAAAAAGAGGTGGGTAAGGCACAGATAAGGGAGAAGAGGCACCCAAGGTGATAAACTATAATAAAAACAAGTATAAAAAGAAAAAAATGAGGTGGCTTACCTCAATGACGACAAATTCATACAATATGAATTATTTATTGATATAAAGCACAGGCAACGCATTTCGTGGGAACTCGCCCACTTCCTCAGGCCAAATAAAGTGCCACTAAATGCCGGTAGCCAGGCTTGAGGCACCCCAAACCCAGCTACTGGCATTTAGTGGTACTTTATTTGGCCTGAGAAAGTGGGCGAGTTCCCATAAAATGCGTTGCCTGTGCTTTATATCAATAAATAATTCATATTGTATGAATTTGCCGTCATTGAGGTAAGCCACCTCATTTTTTTTCTTTTTATACTTGTTTTTAATATATTTTATAACCTTGGGCACCTCTTCTCCCTTATCCATTTGTAAATATGTACATTTAAGCAGTGGAGTAGCTAAGGCGCTATGGGCCCCGGTGCAAGTTTTACATTGCCCCCCCCCCCATCACTCTATACATAACAATTATATGGCGCACCAAAAACTGCCAAGGACAACCACGGTGTCAGCGGTGCAAGAAGGGGATGGAGAGCAGTTTGTTAATGATTACTGCTATTTAAAGCATCTATAGAAGTGATTATTACCAACACAGGACCAGTAAAGAGCTATTACTGAGATTGAGGAAGGGTCCCTAGGGGCCCCTCTGACTCAAGGGCCCCAATGCGATTGCAACCTCTGCAACCCCTATTTCTATGCCACTGCATTTAAGTGATATACAGAATACGAGGTATACTCCTATGTTAAGCCATTACTCATCATGTAGAATTTAAAATGACCTCAAGATGGTGCTGCTCTTCACAGCTGTCTGCAGCTAATGTTTCTCAGTCATGTCCTGATCACCTTACATTGTGTTATACACTGTACATCTGGCATGTTTATTTGCTATTGCAGGCCTATATAACTATATTGTTATCTTTGGATAGTTTATACTATTATAAATATATTACATAGCATTACCAAGGCTATTATTATTGATTTGATCATTGGAAGGAACAGCTCTTGATGAGGCTCATGTTTTGGGGTTCACACCATTCTGGACTGTATAGTAACCACCTTGTTTTATGCACTCTTATTGCTCTGACAGAGATGGAAGCAGAATCACTGCCAATCTGGAACAGAGATACAGTATGTGTCATTCATGAAATGAACAGCAATGCAATCCACTGTTCAGAAAAATGTTTGCAGTCTGTTTTTTCCATATCAGTTTCAGACTCAGTGAATATGAACAGGTCCATAGTAAATCATTGCAATCCTCAATCCCTCTGTTTTGAGTCTACTGTCCAGTCCATCTGAATGAAGGGCAGGGGCATACATGTAATTTCGGCGGCGGGGCTTTTTGGCCCAGGGTTGCTGCTGCACAAATTCAAAAAGAACTTTGCAAATGAAAGTGTATGGAGTGGAGCCTGCTAGAGCAACTGCAGTTAGGGCAAATAGCAGTTGTGGTTCCTGCAGCATTTTGGAAGCGTTTGTGCTTAAATACAAAAACATATGAGCAGGGCCGGCCTATGACCAGAGCGACTGGAGCGATCGCTCAGGGCGCCGGCTTCCAGGGTGGCGCTCCTGCTGCCTGGCTGCATGTGGCTGCTGCTGCTGTGGGCCCCAACTGGGTCCGTCTCGCTCCGCCCCTGGTGCCGCTGCTGGGGGTGATGGGGGGGCAAACATGCCCGTGCAGCCGCCGTGATGGAGGGGGGAGCTGCAGTCGTGGGGAGGGCAGCCCGACCTCTCCCTCCCTTCCTCTCCGGGCCACCCTCTGTGCTCCCCTCTCCGATGCAGACTGCAGCAATGCAGAGAGAACAACTCACCTCCCTGGTTCCAATCGCCGGCGCCACTCACTTGCTGCTGGTCGCCTCTTCTACATAGTCGCTGATCCTGATACACACTAAACTTCCTGTTAAGCAGGAAGTTTAGTTTAGTGTGTATCAGCGACTATGTAGAAGAGGCGACCAGCGGCAAGTAAGTGGCGCCGGCGATCGGAACCAGGGAGGTGAGTTGTTCTCTCTGCATTGCTGCACTCTGCATCGGAGGGGGAAGCGCAGAGGGTGGCCCGGAGAGGAAGGGAGGGAGAGGTCGGGCTGCCCTCCCCGCGGCTCCCCCTCCACTATGAGGGGAGGTTCCTACCTATCTAATCTATACTGGGGGCACCTACCTATCTAGCCAATACTGGGGGCACCTACCTATCTAACCAATACTGGGGGGCAACTACTTATCTAACCTATACTGGGGGGCAGCTACCTATCTAATCTATACTGGGGGGCAGCTACCTATCTAATCTATACTGGGGGCAGCTACCCCTTGCTTGGCCTGTGAGTTTAGGTGGACGGCCTTGTCTTGGTAGGTTTACAGTTGTGTCATACTCCTTCCATTTCTGAATGATCACTTGAACAGTGCTCCATGGGATGTTCAAGGCTTTGGAAATCTTTTTGTAGCCTAAGCCTGCTTTACATTTCTCAATAACTTTATCCCTGAACTGTCTGGTGTGTTCTTTGGACTTCATGGTGTTGTTGCTCCCAATATTCTCTTAGACAACCTCTGAGGCCGTCACTGAGCAGCTGTATTTGTACTGACATTAGATTACACAGGCACACTCTATTTAGTCATTAGCACTCATCAGGCAACTGACTGCACTCAGACCAAAGAGGGCTGAATAATTACGCACACCCCACTTTACAGTTATTTATTTGTAAAAAATGTTTGGAATCATGTATGATTTTTGTTCCACTTCTCACGTGTACACCACTTTATATTGGTCTTCCACTTGGAATTCCAATAAAATCGATTCATGTTTGTGGCAGTATTATAACAAAATGTGGAAAACTTCAAGGGGGCCGAATACTTTTGCAAGCCACTCTAACCTATACTGGGGGCAGCTACCTATCTAGCCAATACTGGGGGCAGCTACCTATCTAATCTATACTGGGGGCAGCTACCTATCTAATCTATACTGGGGGCAGCTACCTATCTAATCTATACTGGTGGCACCAACCTATCTAACCTATACTGGGGGCACCTACCTATCTAACCTATACTCGGGGCACCTACCTATCTAACCTATACTGGGGGCAGCTACCTTTCTAACCTATACTGGGGGGCAGCTACCTATCTAATCTATACTGGGGGCAGCTACCTATCTAATCTATACTAGGGGAACCTACCTATCTAACCTATACTGGAGCCAGCTACCTATCTAATCTATACTGGGGGCAGTTACATATCTAATCTATACTGAGGGCAGCTACCTATCTAACCTATATTGCGGGTACCTACCTATCTAACCTATACTGGGGCAGCTACCTATCTAATCTATACTGGGGGCAGCTACCTATCTAACCTATAGCTGGGACAAATGCCTATCTAACCTATACTGGGGCAAGTATACTGGTTACATATACTGGGGGCACCTACCTGGCTAACCTATACTGGGGGGATCTATAGCTGGCTACCTTTATTGGGTCACCCATGCCTGGCTACCTATACTGGGGGGACTCATAGCTATTTGTCAGGAATCAGGATGGACGGAGGCGCGCTGAGCCTCAGGCTGCTGCAGAGAAGCGTGCAGCACATGTGCCACTCAGCCCTGTGACAATGTCCTGAGTGACGACTAGTCCTTCTCTCCTGCTCCCAGAATCCTGGCACCTACACTGGCACTAAGTCTGCAGACTGCTCTGCAGACAGTAAGAAGAGAAGACTGACCAGCAAGAAGTAAGGCTCCCCAACCTCCCTGCACTAAAAGGGGAATATGCTTATGCTGCTAGATCCACTAATGGGGGGGGGGGGGGGGGGGGATCTGCTGCCTAAATAAACTAAAAGGGGATCTGCGACTGCAAGACTAGTAGCTATATACACTAAAGGGGGGACCTGGCAGATTCCCCCCCCCCCTTAGTGTATATAGGCTGCTAGTCTTGTATATAATAATAATAATTGCAGTGTTTGTATAGCGCCTTTCTCCTGTCGGACCCAAAGCGCTTGTGAGGCAGCCACTAGAGCGCACTCAGTAGGCAGTAGCAGTGTTAGGGAGACTAGCCCAAGAAACTCCTTACTGAATAGGTGCTGGCTTACTGAACAGGCAGAGCCGAGATTTGAACCCAGGTTTCCCATGTCAGAGGCAGAGCCCTTAACCATTACATTATCCAGTCGCAGATCCCCTTTTAGTGTATTTAGGCAGCAGATCCCCCCCCCCATTAGTGTATCTAGCAGCATAAGCATATTCCCCCTTAAGCGCAGGGAGGTTAGGGAGCCTTACTTCTTGCTGGTCAGTGTTCTCTTCTGTCTGCAGAGCAGTCTGCAGACTTAGTGCCAGTGTAGGTGCCAGGATTCTGGGAGCAGGAGATATGTAGGCAGATCCCCCTTTAGTGTATATAGGCTTAGGCTACTAGTCTTGCAGTTGCAGATCCCCTTTTTAGTGTATTTAGGCAGCAGATCCCCCCAACCCCCCCCCCATTAGTGTATGTATGTATGTATGTGTGTGTGGTGCGCTCACACGCATAGAGGATGAATGTGGGGGGGGGGGGGGCACCAAAATCTGGTTACGCTCAGGGCGCTGTGAAACCTAAGGCCGGCCCTGCATATGAGCGATGCAAAATCGTTTTTGAATGGCTTTTCAAAAGCTATTATCCAGAGATTTGGGGGTGGATTATCTTTTTTTTAAATACATTTTTATATACTCACCATGTGTTCCAATGTCCAGCTCTTGCCCCTAGCCCTGCCCCCTAGCTAGAGAAGCACCTACCACCTGTCCTGCAAGGGCTGGGGGTACGGGGTGGAAGTCGGTCTTTGGGACACCCGGTAAGTATATTAAACTTTTTTTCCCACAGCAAACTGCAAATCAGAAGCACTGCACTGTTTATGGTACAGCGCTTCCAATGCACAGGAAGTGTGGTGGCAATCGCTCTAGGCAGGCCTGGATTTACATCATATGAGCCTATAAGCACAGATGATCTGACACCCTACACTTATAGGCAACCTTCACTTTGCCCGCCACAATCCTACAAACCACCGTCGAACCGCACCACAAATGTGTTGACTGGTCCCGCTGTCACTTCTCCCTTACTCCCCCTGCCCGGGGTAGGTAGCCACTGGTGTCACTTAATACTGAGTGTACCTCTGACTACCTAATACTAAGTAGCTAGGGATGCCCCCAGGTATTAGGTAGCTAGTTGTGCCCCTGACTGAAAGGAGATCCTGTTATTAGAATGCCAAGACCTGGGTGAGTAACCTCTCATTTATATTCCACGTGGGATGGGAAGGAGGGAGGATGGCACTCGAGGAGGGAGTGGGCTGCCTTTTCATCATCTGGTGCCTATAGGCACGTGCCTACAGTGCCTTATGGTAAATCCAGCCCTGGCTCTAGGGATTGCTGAACGAAGCGCTTGTGCAATTTCAAACTGCAGCGGCGATCGTCAGTGGGTCCCAGGCCTTATACCTAATGTGCAGAATATATCATGATTTGCAGTATGTAAAATAATGTTATGCATTGCTCCTTTTTATTACCTGGCTTGCCAGGTTTCCAAAGCTTCCAAAAATGTCAGATGCAGCTTGGGTAAACTGTATAGCAGTATGTGAACTATATCCTATTCTTTACCCATCCCATGATCACCCAGGTGAGATAGGAAGGAGCTGGATGTAAGCAGCAACCACTATTTTACTCTGAACACAATAACTGACCCTACCCACTTCCTCTGAGATTCTGAGACTCTATGTGGCCCGCAGAGCAGGAAAAGCCCTGCAAAGTCTCATCATCAGCAGAGAGGAACTTCAGACTTGATGTTCAACAGTGTGATCTGCATGTGCTGGAGCAGGAACTCCCAGTCTGCTAGCAATATTAGCTGCCCGATGCTGGACACCAAAGATATATAGCTGCCGGCCTCCCACACTTTTCCTAGGTTTACTGCAGTGACATACTGCATGTAATAAAGAAGAAGTCACAACAGTGAAAAAAAAGTGGATTCCCCTTTTTTTAAAATTATTATTATTTTCAGTAACCACTTCTTGTATAGTTTTTAAATGTATTACTTGGTTAGTTTAATGAGAAAAACAGATATGGCTTTGTGACACAGCTTGTTAAAATCTCTGTAAACTGATCTTAAAGAGAAACTCCGACCACAAATTTAACTTTATCCCAATCAGTAGCTGATACCCCCTTTTACATGAGAAATCTATTCCTTTTCACAAACAGACTATCAGGGGGCGCTGTATGACTGATATTGTGGTGAAACTCCTCCCACAAGTAACCCCTCCCACAAGAAAAGTTCGAACTTTTGTGGGAAATAGGTGTTTACAGCTGTTTTCAACTGCCAAAAACCATGCAGCAGCTACATCACCTGCCAACAGTAAAATGTTCACTGGAGTTCCTCTTTAAAGGGGAACTGAAGAGAGAGGTATATGGAGGCTGACATGTTTATTTCCTTTTAAGCAATACCAGTTGCCTGGCAGCCCTGCTGATCCTCTGCCTCTAATACTATTAGCCATAGCCCCTGGACAAGCATGCAGCAGGTGTTTCAGGTGTTTCAGACTTTAAAGTCAGATCTGACAAGATTGGCTGCATGCTTGTTTCTGGTGTTATTCAGATACTACTGCAGAGAAATAGACCAGCAGGGTTGCCAGGCAACTGGTATTGATTAAAAGGAAATATATATATGGCAGCCTCCGTATACCTCTTACTTCAGTTCCTCTTTAATGACAGCTGTTCTTTTGTTGGCAAAAGGGTTGTTAAGGGTTATGGTGATACATGATTCAATATTTGAGGGGGTTATTTCGACCAGGGAAGTCTGACCAATTTTTCTGCTTGGTTGAATAATTAGAATAAGCAATATACAGTACGTTTTTTCTGAAGGTAAAATTGATCATTTTCATCTTGTTCAAAAAATGTTTTTACTTTTTATTATACAATCGATCAGCTTTATAAAGAAAAAGTGAAACTAGATTTATTTGATTTTATCACATATGGCCACCTTTACACTCTTATCATGCCCTACGAACAGATGTAAGAAAACAGAGCAGAGTAAGTTAATAAAACCATACAGTTTGTAGTATTATTTTATTCTGTAGTCTCTGGGTTTCTTCTTGGGGACTCCTGTCTACATCAGCAGCCATGAAATTAAAAAACAGATATTTACCTCAGGAAGCAGAAGCCTCTCGGTCCTAACAAGGCTTACTCCGTCCTACTCAGCTCAGTCAGCTAGTCTGATCAAGTGCTGGCACCCCCGAACAAACCAAAACAATAATAATAACAGTCGCCTGTCTGCACTGGGTGCAGTAGCAGCTTTCTGCTTGAGCTCCAGCAGAGATAGCCGAGCCTCATCGGATCCACTGTACTGCGCAGGTGCAGATGGCTCACAATACAGCAGACCCTGCTATTTCGGCCAGAGCCCAAGCGGAAAGCTGCTGGAGCGTCTATGTGCAGCGGTGACAAGTGGACTTTTGGAGGTACCACTGCTGGATCGCCTCTGCTGAGGATCCAAAGGCTTCCCCCTCTGAGGTATGCACCCACCAGTAGCACTTGTTCCCTTCAGGCTCTTTTGCTAGTAGGTTAGCGGTAGTAATTATTTAAAGAATTGGTCTTGCAATACACAACATTTTTAATAGATTAGTCATTTTTCATTTTTGATCAAGAATAAAAAAGATCTATCAAAAGTGAAGGCTCTCTTGTTTGATGATTTATCAAGTACTTGGTCAAACGTTGACTAGGAAAGAGCATTCTTTATTTTTGGAGGGGCCATAGTCAGAAACTTTGCACAACTGATAGCTGCTATAGGTTTGTACTGGAGGATTCTTCCCCAGCTGGTATCCAGTACACAAATCATACACTGTAGGTCCTGATTGAGTTAAGTTTTCTTTTAATCTTTTTTACATACAATATTTGGTGTTGTTGATCAAATAACTTGTGCTGTTATACAATATTTAATCCTCGTGCTTCACAGCTGGCCATGGAATCAATGACAACCCATCCAGTAAGGGTGAGAGAAGACAAGCATGGGTAGAAGAGAAATACCTAGAGAGAGTTTTAGAGATTCTGTGTTTTTATTTTATACAGATGTACTGTTTACATGTTTGTCTGAGAAACGTCTAGATTTACCTAACTATATGCTTTTTAACCTGAACGACCAGCCAACGCCTATCGGCGGCGGCTGGTCGCACCTGTTTTTCCATCGAGCGGCCGGTTCCTGTCAGTTCACGGAGGGGGGCTCCGTGAACAGCCTGCGAGCCTCTGATCGCGGCTCGCAGGCTAAATGTAAACACCTGGGGACGTAATCCCTGGTTTTTACATTTTATGGCGCGTAAAGTAGATCGGCGATCCCCGGCCTCTGATTGGCCGGGAATCGCCGCCATCTGATAGGCTGAAGCCTATCTGAGGCGGTACAGGATAGATCGCTGTCCTGTACCCCCAATATTGAGCAGGGGAGGGAGGGGGGAATATCGCTGCGGAGGGGGGCTTTGAGGCGCCCCCCTCCCGCTAGGCACAAATAGGCGGCGGCAATCAGACCCCCCCAACAGGACATCCCCCTAGTGGGAAAAAAAGGGGGGAAGTCTGATCGCCCTGCCTGCCACCTGATCTGTGCTGGGGGCTGAAGAGCCCATCAAGCACAGATCATAGAAAACTGCCCTGGTCCTTAAGTGGTTAACATCCAGGTTGATAACAAACCCTAAGAGATCCTGAAAATATTGTTGTGAAAGTTTAGAATACTGCAGATTTTCATCGTTGCTTCTGTGAAGCACATGCATTGGATATCACTACCTCCTAGTCCCCTAGTCTACACCCCACCTGCCCACAAATCTCACTGCTGCCTATGTATGTCTTGCAGTAACTACTAACTACACATTCGAAAAGTCAAAGCAGACCCACTAATAAGGCTCATGCTCAAAGCCAGCAAGTGCCCCCCATCCCCCCGCCCCTGGCTCCATGTACCCACAATCCTACTCCCAGGTTTTCTCAAAAGTATTAGCCTGCATGCAGGGGCGTAGCAATCGCCATAGCAACCAAAGCTATTGCTATGGGACCCGCCCGAGCCCTACGTCACAGGGAGCCTGCAGCAGGATGCCCCGCTAGGACCTGGATGGGTCGCAGCATGAGAGGAGAGCTTGGTGGCACGTCGGTGGGGAGGGGGGACCGCCCCCCCTCCCTCACCTCTGGCTCTCCCCTCTGCGCTCCCCTCCAGCATTAAATAGTGTGGGTATGCAGGCGGCAGGCAGTGGAAGATACATACCTTCCGTGCACTCCAACGGATGGTTCTCCCTCTAGTGTCTGACATGACTTCCTGTTTATACAGGAAGTCGCATCAGAAGCTAGAGAGGAACATCCGTGGAGTGCACAGAAGGTAATGTATCTGCCGCTGCCCCACCTCCTGCATACCCACACTATTTAATGCTGGAGGGGAGCGGCGACCCCTCCAGCCCCCAAAAACGACTCTGAGCGGGCCCGGGGGAGGGGTGGCCTAACCTAACCTGGGGGGTGTCGCCAGTCACTCACTACCTAACTGGGGGTCCCTGTCACTCACTGCCTAACTGGGGGTCCCTGTCACTCACAACCTAACCTGGGGGTTCCTGTCACTCACTACCTAACTGGGGGTCCCTGTCACTCACAACCTAACCTGGGGTCCCTGTCATTCACTACCTAACTGGGGGTCCCTGTCACTCACAACCTAACCTGGGGGACGCCTGTCACTCACTACCTAACCTGGGGGTCCCTTTCACTCACTACCTAAGCTGGGGGTCCCTGTACCTCACTACCTAACCTGGGGGTCCCTGTCACTCACTACCTAACCTGGGGGTCCCTGTCACTACCTAACTGGGGGTCCCTGTCACTCACTACCTAACCTGGGGGTCCCTGTCACTCACTACCTAAACTGGGGGCTCCTGTCACTACATACACTGGGGGGTCCCTGTCACTACCTCAACTGGGGGGCACCTGTCACTACTTACACTGGCGGGCGCCTGTCACTGCCTGAATTGGGGGGCTCCTGTCACTGCCTGAACTGGGAGGCTCCTGTCACTGCCTGAACTGGGGGGCTCTTGTCACTACCTGAACTGGGGGGCTCCTGTCACTACCTTAACAGTTTATTTTCAACTTGGATTTTCCATAATTTTCATGTATGAGTTAAAACGTTTGTACAGTATTTAGTTTAAATTGTTGTTGCCACAAGGGGGCCCAGTGATTTCTAGTTACGCCCCTGACTACTACCTAATCTAGGGACACCTATAGACCTGGCTACATATACTGTACTTAGAGGGGTGTGGGAATGTTGGGGTGGAGGGTCCTGGAGGAATGTTTGGGTGGGAGGTCCAAGGTCTGTGGGGTTGGAAGGTCGTGGGGGGGGGCATAACATTTTTTTGCTATGGGGCTCAGTCATTTCTAGCTACGCCCCTGCCTGCATGTGTTCTCCAGCCTGCTGGAAGTGTGTGCTTGTGTATGTCCCCTCAAAAGTACAAAGTCGCCAGACTGCTAGGGGTGTGCTACCACTGCAGGGAGAGGATTTGAAATGGTGGATGCAGGTATGAATACAAAATGATGCGGTCAGTACACAGAAACTGCCATTGATCAACTAAGGCTGAGCTGTCCTCATGATGTGCTATGTTTGGTCGCCTCTGGGTCCTATACAACCTTCCAGTTCTCCTCACCGTCTTCTCGTTACCCTGCAGGCTCCTCTGTTTGAATCTCCCACCGCGGGAGACTTCGGCAGTCTGCGGAAGCACTCAGGCTTTCGAAGACCGGCTGTTCAGTACTGCACACGTGTGCAAGTGCACGAGAGAGGGCCCTCTTGCGTGCGCAGTATGGGGCAACCCGTCTTCGGAAGCCAGAGTTCTTCCGAACACTCCTGAAACCAGCCCAAACCCGAAGAGAGCAGTCTACGATCCATGGGTCATAGACTGCTAATGGGAAGGCTCTATAGGACCCAGAGCCTTCCTTCTCCTTAGTTGAGCATCTGTTTTTTTTTTTTTTAAATCGCTTCAGACTCCCTTTAAGCATTCTCAAATTACACTCCTTTTTATTATTAATTTCAATGCATTTTAGTCCCCTGGGTGCCTCTATACTGTTTGAATTTTCCACTGTTTAACAATTTTATCGAGTTTTGCGGTGCAAATGGTTGCAATTCTGGCCAGCAGGACATGCATGAGAAAAATGGAATTTATGGAATTGAAATCTTTTTAAATTTTCCATCTATTTCACCTTTTAGGTCAGTGTTTCTCAACATTTTATTGGTATGTACCCCTTATAAAAGCTTGTACTCGCCAAGTACCCCCTAGCATAGTAAACCTTATCACAAGTACCCCTTGACAAATAAATATTTAATCGTAGTACATAATAATTGGTTCTAAACAATTTCCAAGCATTTACTATCGCTTTTAATTAGCTAAAATACTAATTTGGTGTTGTGTATGTAGGTTTTATCATTTTCTAAAACTCTAAGTTTGGTATACTTGGTTAAGTATATCAAGCATGAGTACCCTCTGGAACCATCAGAAGTACCCCCTGGGGTACGCGTACCGCATGTTGAGAACCTAGGTTTTAGGTTGTAGGAAAGTATACAACATGCACTATACTATGCTATACATTTGTTTGAAGGTCACAGTAATAAAAAAAACAAAAAAACAAAAACAAGCAAACACTGTGGTGTTCTTGTTCAGAAACAAATGAGCAGATTCTGGCTACTTTATACACTCAGTTTAACACTGACACGCCATTCTGCATATGAGTAAGCTTAGCTTACATAAGGACACATCTGCTGAAACAATGTTTCTGCCTCTTCCTTGCGAAAGCACTGTAGGTTCCTGAATGTAATTTGCTTGGACCAGGTCAGTTAATAGTTATTATTTGATGGATTTCAGACAGCTTAGTCAGTAAGGAGAGCTGCGCTCTCTCTGGAAATCCTCTTATATCCACTGAGGAGGACAATCTGATTATCAAAGGCAACTTCCTTTCTGGCAGAGAAAGATGGGGACACCTGCAACAGAGGCAAGCAATAACACATGTTTCTAACAACAGTGACCAAGAAAATGCTTATATTACCATTTCCTCCAGTCAAAAAATCTATCTTTTACTTAGGGTGGTACTGAGCTATTTTTAAAGAGAAATATAAGCAAAAGGAATTACCTAATTTTCATGGCCAGTTGTGATAACAGTATACATCTCTTCCTTATCACAGGAATTAATATGGTGAGAAATAGCAGTGGCTGGATAGCAGTGGCGGCTCTAGGGCCTCTCCCCAATCCATGCTACAGGAGACAGCCTGTAGTGTGGATCGGAGGGGAGCCCTAGAGCTGCGCGTCTATGCGGACTGCGCAGCTGCGGCCAGCTCCGGCAGCCATTTTAGTAGAGGCAGGAGAGCCCGACCCGGGCTTTGGGGTCGGGAGTGGCCTGGGGGGACTATTGAACTGCGGGGACCCGGCGGAACGGCACGGAGGGCGCGGATGGCGTCCTCCGTGCATTCAAATTTAATTCAGGTACTTAACTTTTTTTTTTAATTTGAACTCGTAAGTCCTTTAAGAGCTCTGCCTCTGACACAGGAGACCTGGGTTCGATTCTCGGCTCTGCCTGTTCAGTAAGCCAGCACCTATTTAGTAGGTGACGTTGGGCAAGTCTCCCTAACACAGCTACTGCCTATAGAGTGCGTCCTTGTGGCTGCAGCTCTGGCACTTTGAGTGTGCCAGGAGAAAAACACGATATAAATGTTCTGTGTTTGTTTGTTTGTTTGAGAAATTGAATCAAAAATGTTATACCGTGATCTGCTATGATGGCCAATGCATCCTGTTATTCAGACTACACTCTCCTCTGAGACCAAAGTGCTGGGAGAGTTTATTGTCTCCAGAATTCACTGTAACGGATAGCAGGGTGTTGGAGTGGATAGTTCTCTCACCTAGTCCTAGGTTTAGATATCAGCCAAGACACTATCTGCATGTAGTTTATATGTTCTCCATGTGTTTCCACCCAAAAACATACTGATAGGCTGAGTTATAAAGGTACATTAAAGATATGGACTTTAATTGATTATCTTTAATGCAAAAATGTGATGTGATAAACACATTAAGGCTCCCTGCACACTGCAAATCCGTTTTCCGATTCCGATTCCGTTTCCGATTCCGATTCCGTTTCCGATTTTCCTTGAATACATTCAACAGAAAAACGGATCAAAAAACGCAGCATGCAGTTAAGATTAAAAATCTGAATCGGAATCGGATGTAAAAACAGATTAAAAATCTGAATCTGAATCTGATTTGCTTGCAGTGTGCAAGAGGCCTTAAAAGCGGAATCGGAATCTGAAATGCATGCAGTGTGCAAGAGGCCTACTAGTGCTTCACTCTATATTTACCACAGCTTAGGGCTCTTTTCCACTATGAAATGCGATCGCGATCGCGATTCCGATCGCGATCGCAATCGCGTTTCAATTTCCACCATGCGATTGCGATTGCGATTGAGCTACTATACTCATTATAGTCCAGCTCAATCGCGTACAAAACGCGGCAGGACGACGATTGCGCTTTGACCAAAATCGCATCGCAATCGGATCGCATTAATGGAAATTGCTGCTGCAGTTTCCATTAGTTTAATGTACCTTGCAATTTGCGATCAGAAGCAAATCACAAATCGCAGGCTAGTGGAAAAAGGCCCTTATTCACATACCGTTCATGTTTTTTTTTTTTGTCCAACAAAGAGGTGGGATATTTTTCTGCTCTCTCATTAGTCAGCCAAGTCACATTATACATGCAACCCTAATAAGGCTATCAGAGTCCAGCAAGATGAGGGAAAACATCATAGTTGTGTTTTAATTTACCAAGATATAAATTCTGATAATTAACAGAATGTAGTTATATATTTGCATTACTGCTTAACTTATGTTGTGTATCTTTTCCTCAGCCAGAGTTTATCTTATCTGAAACAAAACCAGTGCAAGGGAAAGTGGAGCAAAACTGGTGCAAAATTAGCACAGATTCACAGATCAAGGATGTTATTTGGTTTCTCTGAACAGCTACTCCACATTTGCACCAGTTGTGCTACAGGTTTAATTGAACCAGTTTTGATAAATGTCCCTTGTGTTTCTCCTGCAGTTACCAGTTGTATGAAACAAATAAAATTCCTTTCTTGAGTCGCATCATACCATTAAAAGAACACTATCAAACCAAGTGTTCTAAAATGACAATGTACAAATAATGTCTAAGTAGCTGTGTAAACATTTTCCTGCTTTTCATGTTAAATATCAGAGGCAAACGCTCTAATTCATTGTGTGTAGATTTTCATTTGGTTGGAATGTCTCATTTGCAAAGGTTAATTTCTGCAGTCTGGCATGCTAAGAACATTGTAATATTGAAGCAGAGTTATATGAAATGCCTCTGGTGTCAGGTTTCACACACTATTACAAATGTTTATGTTGCACATAAGATACATTTCCTCTGCTTTCTGCAGAGAGCTCTCAGAGACAGGCAGCTGCAGTGAGAACTTTCTCTCACACACAGGATTAATGGATGTAGTGTGAGGGAATCCCCCCTCCCTTCATGATTTAGTCCATCAGATTTTGGCGTCAGGGAAGTGTGAAAGGAATTTTATTATAACAGTAAACAAAGAGATAAGCATTGAAATGTATACACCGTACTTAACAGCACTTCCCAAACTATTCCTCTCTCAATTGAAAAAAAACCTGTTAATCGATAGTGTTTCTTTAAGACTTAAAGGGGAACTTCAGCCTAAACAAACATACTGTCATTAAGTTACATTAGTTATGTTAATTAGAATAGATGGATAATATAATCTCTTACCCACCCCGTTTTAAAAGAACAGGCAAATGTTTGTGATTCATCGGGGCTGCCATCTTTGTCATGGGGGCAGCCATCTTTTTGGTTGAAAGGAGGTGACAGGGAGCAGGAGACACAGTTCCAACTGTCCTGTGTCCTGATAACCCCTCCCAGCTGCACACGCTAGGCTTCAAATGTCAAATTCAAAATGTAAAAAAAGAAAAACATTTCACCAAAACAGCAGAACGAGAACAACATCATCAGAAATCCCATCATGCTTTGCATAGCATTAGGGGGAAAATGCCCGGGCAGATTTTTTTCTGTGCAGCTAAAAATGAGGCTTGTATAAGAGAAAAAAAGTTCTGATGCTGTGAAACAGTTAAAGAAACACCAGGCCTTTCCAGTGCTGCTGAGTCAATTTTTAGTCTGGAGGTTCACTTTAAGTCACTCTAGACTCTTTATTCAACAACAGTGGAAAATGTAAATTGTTATTCAAAATAACGTTAAGGTAATACAATCCTGCACTACTGAATCATGTAAAGTTAGATAGATAGATAGATAGATAGATAGATAGATAGATAGATAGATAGATAGATGCATAAAGGTACCCATACACTACGTCAATTTCCTGTCAATATACAGCAGATTAGATCACTGTGTCACGAATCTGCTGTGAAATCTTTGACACAAATGTTGACTGATAAACTGATTTCCATCCAAAATTGATCGATTCAGTCGATCTGTCCAGGTGGAAAATTTCACTCAATTACTGGTGGGTCGGGAGCTTGTCTTGATTCGGTGAAGATTAACACAGCAATAATATCACCTGTCCGCCGCCACAAGTCCCCGGGTCCGTGCTGTCCCTTTCTTTGGCTGGACTTCTTCTTCATCTCCTCTTCACTTTCTGTCCCATCCTGTGAGAAGGTGAAGTTCAAACAGTACAGCGCCCTCTACTGTTTGAACTTTCGCTTGTCACAGAATGGGACAGGAAGTGAAGAGGAGACAGAGGAGAAGGCCAGCTGGAGAAAGGAACAGCATGAACCTGGGGACAGGTAATATCATTGCTGCTGGCCGGGGAGCACCAAAGGAGGAAGGCTTGGGGACAGCGAGTCAGGTGGCAGCGGCAGCTCCACAGGCTGTGAATCAATTTCATGCTGAAATCGATTCAAAAACTGTGTGCAGTGTATGGACAGCAGTACAGTTTGTTGACCCTTTTGAATTATCAGCATTTCTGCATAAATATGGCTTTAGAGTTCAGAGGCCACCAGGGCCACTTGGTAATCACCTTAATATCCCCATATTTGCCCCTTAGCAAAGGTGTCCCATTTAACCCCCCCCCCCCCCCCACACACACACACACACACACACACCCAGCAAGTATACCCAGTGTAAACCCTTGCAACCAACAACAACAAGTGTGCCTAGTGCGGTACCCCCACAGCAAGCATGGCCAGACCCCCCCCCAAGTAAAGTTTGACCGGTATAACAATCCTTAACTCTTCCCTCCTCCCATAGCAAGTGTGTCCAGTGTGGTACTGCTATATCATCCCCATAGCAAGTTAGCGAGCATGACCAGAACCCCACCCCCTTTCCCATAGTTTGCTATAGTTTGCAGTATAACAACCCTTACCTCCTCTCTCTCCCCCTATAGAAAATGGGTCCATTATAGCCCCTTCCCAAACTCATTTTCAACAAATGTCAGTAACATGCAACGTTACTACAAAAAGAAGTATTATTGGTTTTGTTTAGCCTTGTGAGGTTGGAGCTTCATGGGGTAAGAGAGTGGTGACACCATGAGTTTCAATGGTGACACCATGAGTTACGGGTGAAACCAATCCTAGTGAAGCCTGTGGTGAGTTGACATGCAGAGTTACTCTGCAACCCAACTGAGCGCTGAACCTAGCCCAAGAGTCACACCATTTGTGTTCATGCCAGTTTCATTTTCGTTATTGTTTCAGATATTCTGTTCAATCACGACTCCGAAGCAAAATCAGATATTTGTTAAATACCAAATAAGTTGTGATTTAGTAGTCTTACTATTTGTCAAGGATTTTTTTCCCTTTTGGGGCTAATTGCACCATGCCTTGTAAGGGTTTTTCGCCTTCCTCTGGATCAACAGGGATATGTGAGGGAGCAGGCTGGTTGACCTCGATGGACCTACCGGTATGTCTTTTTTCAATCCAAATAACTATGTAGCTATGTAACTATGTCAACAAACAACCTCTTACTCTTGACATTTTGAATTACAGGGCATGCCTTCTGCAGCCACATTTTGTCAAAAGGCATTTTCCCCATGCAGTTACATCTCTTGAAGCCTCGACCAACTGTGATTGATGCCATGTGCAACTGAGGCAGGTTGAAACTCACATAAAGACAGGTTCAAACCTGCATAAATGTGACATTAATCACACTAACCAGATAGTGCTGGATATTTTAAACAGTAACATGTTAATGCGATTCATTCTTTAAAATATTAATTATTAATCAAATGAACAAGAGGTTCTGGTAATCTTGCATATTAACCAGATTTAACGAAGTAACAGTACCGTGTACAAGAGTGAAAAACTGTTTTAGGTTCAGTTCACACTTGCTTTGAAATCTGACAACTTTTGTTTGGCAGAAACTGACACATCAGCGGATTCAATGTTAAACAATCGTGAAAAAAGTGGGCAGAACTCGTGTTAATCAATTGGCTAGGTCACATTTGAATGCCGATTTCACGCACAGAACAAAACTGACATCTTGCGCAATTTTTCTCTATAAATTACATTAGCTGCTGTAAGGCAGGGGTCACACTTATCTTTCAGTTTTCTGAAAAGTGTAGAAAACTGAAGGACAAGTGTGATCCCCTCCTTAGACTTTGCAACTGCTGTTCAGGAAATGCTGGTTCTGTCAGATTTGAACTGCCTACTTTTTTTCACGATATTGGTCCTTTAAGTATAGAATCACTTCATTCTTGCACATTGTCAATGAATCCACTCAGTGGACCAATGGGAATCCTCCCTGGGAAGGGAGGATTCCCACCGGTTTGTTTCAGTCAAATGGGGAGTTCCAGCGTTTTATTATTCTTTTGCACAGGGCTCCCATAGGTATTGCGTCGCTTGTCCCCAGTCGCAGCAGCATTACCGGCAATCCAGGCAAAGCCAGAACTGAGCATGGTGATGGATGCACTAGAATGCTAATGTGACCGAGGCACGGACACAGCGAGAAGCACAGTGTATCTGAACAGGACATGCTGCAAACTCACTGTTGTGCATCCATCATAGTGTGGTCCTCAGCCGTAAAGGGAACCTAAACTGAGAGGAATACAAAGGATGCCATCTTCCTTCCGTTATAAACAATGTTAGTTTCCTGACTTCTGTCCTGATGCTATGCCTCTAATACTTTAAAGGGAACCTAAACTGAGAAGGATATGGATTTTTCCTTTTAAAATAATACCAGTTGCCTGACTCTCCTGCTGATCCTTTGTCTCTAATACTTTTAAGCCACAGCCCTCAACAAGCATGCAAATCAGGTGCTCTGACTGAAGTCAGACTGGATTACTTGCATGCTTGTTTCAGGTGTGTGATTCAGCCACTTCTGCAGCCACAGAGATCAGCAGGACTGCCAAGCAACTGGTATTGTTTAAAATGAAACATCCATATCCCTCTCAGTTAAGGTTCCTTTTAAAGAGAACCCGAGGCGGGGTTCTGGGAATGAAATCCCCATACAGAGGCTGGGTCTGTCTATAGAGCCCAGCCTCTGTTGCTATATAGATTGCTCCTAAGCCCCCCCTGCGCTCTGTAATCCCCCCATAAAACACAGCTGTGCTATGCGGCTGTGTTTACCTCTCCTGTCAGTCTCGGCTGCTCCCCCGCCTCCTGCATCGCTCTGGTCCCGCCCTCGTCCCTTCCCTCCAATCAGCGGCAGGGGAAGGCACGTGGGCGGGGACCGGAGCGATGCAGGAGGTGGGGAGTGGCGAGACTGACAGAGGAGAGGTAAACACAGCGCGCTCTGACAAGCTGCGTGTCAGCAGCGTGACTGTGTTTTATGGGGGGATTACAGAGCGCAGGGGAGGGGGGGGGCTTAGGGGCGATCTATATAGCAACAGAGGCTGGGCTCTATAGACAGACTCAGCCTCTGTATGGGGATTTTATTCTCAGAACCCTGCCTCGGGTTCTCTTTAAGTCACTGGCCTACAATAAGCATGCAGATCAGATGCTTTGGCTCCGGTCTGACTCTGCTGACTGGATGCTTGTTGCAGGTGTGTGACTCAAAAGCAGCAAAAGTCTAAAGCTCTGCATGACAGCCAGGTAGCTGGCATTGTTTATAAGGGAATGAAGAGGACATCCTCCATATTTCTCTCACTTTAGGTTCCCTTTAGCTGGTATTCCCCTGTAATATTTGCTGACCAGGAGTAGAGCAGGGTGATAAAGCTCACATTCTCAATGTAGTGTCACCCACGGTATAAACTTTTTCTCTAGTCTACTGTCACTGAGCCGAATTCCCTGAATGTGCCGGTATGCCTGGGAATGAAGATACCGTACTGTAAACTAATCCTCGCTGTATGCTTTTTGTGTACAGAATTCAGAGAGCAGATGTATAACGCCAAGCAATTGTGGAGCAGTGCTGCAGAATACCCTAGGGGCAAGGTGGCAGCTTTCTGCCAAAACATCGAAGCCTAAGTCACAGGGGGAAAAGCCATGTTATTACAGGGATTTCACTGCTGCTGTAATAAAAGCAGAGGGTCACACACACACAGAGACGCATACACTGAAAAGACGGAAAGAGCCAATGAGAAGAAGGAATACAGGCAGCAACAGCAACAAGGTAAAATTAGAGAAATGTAAAGATATAGGTTAGATGTTTGGTCTAAGCTTCACCAGAAGCATTCTCCTCCCTTTACTCTGCGTTTAGTGGCAGAGATTACTAAAACACACAGTTTGTAACTGGTGAGGATGAACTGCAGGCAGCATCACATCAGCAGCAATTACAATAAAGTAGATGAGCTTCAAAAAGAAGATGCGCATTAGGAGCAATTTCTGCACTGCAAACCTCATGTACTGACAGAGAATCAGGGCTTATCAGCTCTAGTCTGATGTATGGCGATGCTCAATGACACCTGGCCACACATTTAGAAGGGATACATGAACAAACACCAATAAACAATGCTGTAGGCTTCTCAGTATTATTCCAGTTTGAAATTGAATAAGGATTAAAAAATCACACAATATACTGTATATTTTGTAACCAGTATTTAAAGGTTGCTTGTTAGGAAGATATTTATTTTCTGTGTTCACTGTAAATCAAGGAAGGATATTTAACCTTAGATGACAGTGACATTTGCCCTGCTGTCTTGCACTAGAGATGTGAATAAATAGGAATACCTCTTTCCACCGTGAGGACAGTCACGGTAAGAACATTAATCAATAATGCATGTTACATCAGTATGGGAAGAAGTTACTGAAGTCTGTAATCCAGAGCTGGATCATCCACAAGGCAAACCTAGGCAGCTGCCTAGGGCTTGGATAGAGTCTAGGGGCCTGGTGAATGCTATTCTCCTTCAAGTCCAACCAAAAAAGCCAGGTGACAATCAGCGGTGGGGAAAAAATGCTATCTCACCATTTACTCTTAATCCTTTTGTGCTGTAACTACAGAACCTGGCCTAGATCTAGGACCATGTTAGACAGGATGCTTTACTACTTAGTTATATATAGTATAATGATGTGTACAGTCTAATTATTACAATGATGGAGATTATTTTAGCAACTATTTAGTATATGTAAGCTGTCCAAGAAATGGTGGTCTAATTGTTTGCTCTAAAATTATCATATCCTTGGGACATATGCCATTCAGTCTATGTTCATCAACCTTTATTTATGCCCTACAAGACCATTACATCTCAACTCTGGGCTGTAAGATAATAAAACTGTAGCTTACTGCTTACCCCCAGTCAGTGTGAAGCCTCATGATAGGCTATAATGGCCCATACTCACGGGCTACAATTGTCCACGCAACCACGTGGCACGCGCGTGTTGCGGCGACAGGTCGCCCGTGAGTTTGAGGCACAGCACGGCGCAACACGGGCGCGCACCCCGAACCGTCGCTCATCGCTGCTGTCGCCAGGCGATTGGCGCTGTCAATCGCCTGGCGACAGTTTCCGCGCAACTTCGCCGCAACTGTCGCTAGTCCGCGTGTGTATGCAAACTAGTGACAGCAACCAGCAGTCAATACCCTGAGCTTCCGGCGGGGGGGAGGAACGTCGGCGACAGCTTCCGCCGCATCAGTTGCCAGGTCCCTCCGCCATGTGTATGCGGAGGGACCTGGCGACGAGCTGTCGCCTATTTATCGCGCACACGCTCCCCTGTGCTAGCGATAGCAACAATTGTAGCCCGTGAGTATGGGCCATAAGTCTTGGAGGCAAGGCTCCAGCTGACAAGTCACTCTCACCTTTCGTGTTTATGTGACTATTATTAGGGCTCTTCACCAGCTGCATCTTGATTCAATTATCAGAACACTCAGGTTTAGTCGATTGTGAAGGCACCTTGATTAATATGCTAGTCCCCCTTTTCTTCTGGAGTGCTTTGGTTTTTTTGGGGGCCAATCACAAACACTCTGCTTGCTGCATTTTTTTTACTTGTTTGTGATGCAATGCTAGGCGTGGAACTCCGCTCAAAACGCTTGTTTAAATGGTGAGAATCGAGAATGTATGAAGTCGTGCAACATTTATTTACCTTTTTATCTTGAAAAAAATGTTGCCATACATTTTTAAACCCAATTCATTTAAAGAAATGCATTAAAAAAGTTTGTCTGAACTTAAAGCTTTAAATTACTCGTGGAAGGTGAAAGAAATCCTGAAAACATGTTCCAGGGTCTGATGGGGTACTTGAGGCCCGGAGTCGAGCAACCCGCAGCTTGCAAATGAACTGAATACATTTTATTGCAGGTTTGACACTAGCAACAAAAGCCAAACACACCAAGTCAATTTGCATAATTTGCATCTCTGCAACAGGCAAACTGAACACTCCTCCAGCCAGCCAACGTCTCCACCCCTGCGGTGCCTCAGCATCTACACAACACAGGAGGCCAGCCAGAATCTGCTGACCTGTTCCCAGATGTGCATGCTCTACCAATATGCCAATCAGATGTAAACAGACTCTTCAAAAGACAAAACACTAGGAAAGCAATGGGGCCAGACACTGTCTCTGCAAAATGCTTGAAACTTTGTGCCAATCAATTAGCGCCTGTATTTACAGACATATTCAAAGCATCTCTCGAACTCTCAATTGTTCCGGCCTGTTTTAAAAGCTCAACCATTGTACAAATTCCTAAAAAAATCAAAATCTACATGTTTAAATGATTATAGGCCTGTTGCCCTGACATCGTTGGTCATGAAAGCATTCCAAAAACTGATAATGGCTTATCTGAAATCTATCACAGATCCCCTGCTGGACTCTCTGCAATTTGCCTACAGGCCTAATAGATCCGCAGACGATGCCGTGAACATGTGTATGCATTGAGTGAATCCTCAGGTGGTGTAAGGAAAACAAACTCATATTACATACGGAAAAAACTGTGGAACTAATTGTAGACTTTAGAAGAAACGCTCCGTCTCCCAGTCCGGTCTCCATTGATGGTACTGAGGTCTCAAGAGTACACAGCGCTCGGTTCCTTGGTACTACCATCACGGACAACCTGAAGTGGGATGCGAACTCCTCCGTAATTCAAAGGAAAGCCCAGCAGAGGCTGTTCTTTCTCAGGCAGCTGAAGAAGTTCGGGATGTCGCAAAAGCTAATGATCAGCTTCTACTCTGCCACCATCGAGTCTGTCCTTTGCTCCTCCATCATTGTCTGGTACTCCGGGGCTAATGCAAGGGACAAACACAAACTCCAAAGGGTAATCAGTGCTGCTGAGAAGATCATCGGGTCACCCCTGCCACCCCTGGACATCCTTCAATCATCTAGAATGAGGTTCAGGGCAAACAAGATCATTCAAGACGCCTCCCACCCGGGCAGTTGCTTCTTCGTCCCCCTTCCTCTAGGTCGCCGTTATAGGTCCATCCTCACCAAATCCACGAGGCATAAAAACACCTTCTTTCCCCAAGCGGTTGCCTTACTTAATTCATGCACTCTCCCAACCGACATCCCCAAATCTTCCTCGGCCACCCCCGAGCGGAATACGTGCACGGAAGGAACTGTCTTCAGCTGGCCACGCTGTACCACATGTCACCGTACAAATGTCTGTTTTGCATAAGATAGTCCTGCCCATTTGAACTATGAGCTGCTGCTGTCTGTTAAATTGACGTCAGGGTGTCTCTGTAGCTAAGATCTGTACCATGTGCTGTTTGCCAACTGCTGTTATTGACTGTCAAACTGCTGTTGTATCTATGTAGCTATTATCTGTACCATGTTGATGTTGCTATGCCAATTGCCATTGTGTCCACAAAAAATTCCGGGTGCGGCTCCTGCCGTACTTGGCGAATAAAGTTGATTCTGATTCTGATGTACTACAGCATCTAGACACCCCAGGAACCTTCACCAGGATTTTATTTATAGGTTACAGCTCTGCATTTAATACCATAATACCATCCCTGCTACACAGCAAGCTCTCCCAGCTACACATACCTGAATCTATCTGCAAATGGATAACCGATTTCTTAACTGACAGGAGACAGCAGGTCAGACTTGGAAAGCACACATCAAGCTCTCTGACAGCCAGTACTGGTGCACCCCAGGGCTGTGTGCTTTCCCCACTGCTCTACTCACCAATGACTGCATCTCCACAGATCCACAACAGTAGTTGGTCACATACAAAACAGGGACGAGTCTGCATACAGGCATGCGGTGGGACAGCTTTCCTCCTGGTGCAGCAGCAACAACTTGGAACTAAATGCTCTCAAAACCATGGAGATGATAATAGACTTTTTGAGATCTCCCCCCCAGCACCTCCCCTTAACCATAAATGGATCCACAATAACCCAGGTAGAGTCATTCAAGTTTCTTGGGTCCACAATCTCACACAACTTAAAATGGGACAACAACACTGCCACTATTGTCAAGAAAGCGCAACAGAGGATGTACCATCTACGGCAGCTGAAAAAGTTTGGCCTACCTCAAAATTTAATGGTGCAGTTCTACACTGCAATCATCGAATCCACCATAACATCATCTATGACTGTATGGTTCGGCTCCTGCTCAACATTAGAAAAGGGGAGGCTGCAGCGTATCATCCGAACAGCGGTAAGGATAATTGGCTGTAGCTTAGAACAAAATTGCCTCTGACCCCTCTCACCCAGCTCACTCCATCTTCCAGCGCATGCCTTCAGGAGTAAGATTCCGGTCAATCGCTACCAAAACCTCTAGACACAGGAACAGCTTTTTTCCTCAAGTGGTAGCCATACTAAATGCAGAACTGAGATGAACTAGCACAAGAAAAGGATTGACTCTTGGGTGCATGTGAAGAAATAGAAAAATGTTTAATATATCAAACTATTATAAATACACCAACACACAAGTATTAAATCAATACACAATAGCACTAATGATCTCATATATTAGCATCTTTGGTAACTTTATCTCACTGGCTATAGAGAGAAACAACGAGGGGCTGCAGTCCCCTGTGTCCAGTATAGTGATATCCTCCTGGCTCGTCAATCACAGGTTACTATGATAAGTGCTCCCCTGAGTGGTAGGAGGAGCTACAAGAGAAGGGGTCTTGTCATCAGGACCATGTATCGCCAATTATTTTGACTAAATGCAGAACCCCGCTAGAGCTGCTAGGACTTGAAAGTAATCAGCACAGAACTGTAAATGAACAATTCGCACATTGCTTACTGCCACTATAGTTGCATAATGGGACAACAACATTACACTATATTATTATAATAATAATTATTATAACATTATATTACAGACTTGTAATATACAGACTGTCTGTCCTTGTATTGTTTTTGTTTGTGTTTGTTAAGCAACTGCCAAGACAAATTCCTTGTAGGTGCAAACTTACTTGGCAAAATAAAATTGATTCTGATTCTGATTCTGATTCACAAAGTTTTCCTCTTGAATTATCTTACCTTACTTATTTATCACCTCAACCATAAGGAGAGCTTACTTATGAGATAAACAGATAAAGACTCCAAAAAACAGCTCACAGCCGATCATAAATCGTGGTCCTCATTCTCCATTAGCGTGTTTCGATTTTTCCTGAATTGCAATTATCTACCTGCATGATTGTTGGTGTGACCGTGCTTCATTCCCATTGGTTCATGACAACATTACAGCAACTGGAAAATGTAGGTTGCACAATCGCATCACAGCAAAGTTTTGCATGCTTCCTAGTGTAAAAGCAGCCTAAAAAGAGATCAGTAGTATATAGTAGTATAGGTTAATATACATAAATCGTGAGTCGATGATTAAGGTTTGATAATTTACTGTATGAAATAGAACTTTTCAATCAACCCCCCTTGCTCACAGTGCTTCAGTGTAGAAGTGACTTATTTCTGATGTCTTTCTTTTGTGTATCAGTGGAGAACAGTACACGTATCAGCAGATGGGGGGGGGGGGGGGGGGGGGGCAATGTCTTAGGGGCAGAAGGGGCAGAGGGCTCAAGATGAGGGGCATAAAAAAAAGAGAGGGGGGGGGAATGTAGGTGGGAGAGGCACAGTGACTAAGGAATGAAGATGACTAGTAGGAAACAATGATGACTTGTAGTTGGATTCGATTCTGAGCTCTTCTGTCAGAGGGATAATTTATTAGTGACATAACTTATAACTACATACTCTCAAGGGCATATGAATAGGCACCGTGATCCCCACCATAGTAGGGGACCTGGGGGCTAAGGGGGCCTGGTTCTGTGGCAGAGTGTTGAGCAGCGAAGTGGCACACTTTACCTTCTTCCAGTGGAGTGACATGTCCTTACTCCCCATTTGCTGTAGCGCTGGACAGCCTTATGACTCCTGATGCAAGGCAAGATAAAAATAATAATCTACTAGTACATGCAGAGCCAGTTCTAGTCTTTTTGCTGCCTGAGGAGGCAAACTTGTGAGGATGTCTTAGTGGTGTTCAGATGTTTTGCTTGTAATAACTTTTAAAGGCTAAAAAAAATTATAAATGTTATTCCATTTTTATTCCCAGGCCAGTGACACTTCTTCTTTAACACGGTGTAACGCTCGGTGAAGCACAGAGAGGATCTGATTACCGGTGATCTGCAGTATCACGGGAAATACAGACGTATACCAGATTATATGTGATCTGCAGTATCACCGATAATCCAATATACTAACTAACCTCTGGTCACCTGAGTAGAGTGTAGTGATTGGTGCAACAGTAATACAGAGGACAAGCCTCAGTGCAGCGGGGAGAACTGCACCGATCCCTTCCGCAGGTCTGAGTTCTCCAAGACGGGAGGAGTCAGACAGACAGTGGGAAGGGAGGTCCGAAAGTGACACTCAGGCGGAAGTGTCACTAACGGGACGGGGAACCGCCTCAAATCGTGAGGTCGGTTCTCGAGGTCGGACAAGGTAGGTTGTAACCAGACGGGCAGATAAGTACAATATCAGTAGGCAAAGGCGGAGTCAAAGTACAGGCAGGGTTCAGCAGCGGGGTATCAGAAATATCGGGGTACAAAATCAGGAGGCAGAGGCGGAGTCAAAGTACAGGCAGGGTTCGGCAGCGGGGTGTCAGAAATATCGGGGTACAAAATCAGGAGGCGGAGTCAAAGTACAGACAGGGTTCAGCAACGGGGTATCAGATATAACGAGGTACAAGGTCAGAGTTCAGGAGGATAGTCGAGGCAGGCAAAAGGTCATAACAGATAATCACAATCAAACTAGTACTTTAAGCTATCAACAGAATCTAGCTTAGTGTAGGATTACAGCTCCAGCTGGTCCCGGCACACTAACGGATCTGACTACGGATCTGGGTGCTCCCACATGTGTGAACGCAACGCCAGACAAGGAACAAGTGAACAGCCAGCTGTATATATACACGGAGGCCTCTCCAGCACCTCCCTAAGTGCTGGACCAATCAGGATGGGAGCCAGAGTCAGCTGACCAACCTGGTCAGCTGACTCATCTCTGGCTGACATAAATTCTTCCTGAGTGCGCGCGCGCGCGCGTCACTCTAAACCCTGAGGGACTACGAGTCCCAGCCACAACTGCCCCGCTCTGCGGTGTCTCCGCAGCGGGGGCATGCGGACCAACCGCCGCGTCTGATGCGGCGGTTTCCCCGCTCTTCATGCGTCCCTGCATGGAGACAGCCGCCTCATGCTGAGGAGAGGCGGCTGCCTCTCCGTGTGTGTGGCGCGTGTGTGCGCGGAAAGAGCCGCCTGCCGCTGGATCATGGCGGCGGCTCTTCCGCGTTCTCACACACGGTAAGATATCTGTTCTGAAATAGGATTTTTCCATCTATCTGCGAATGTACTAATAACATCCACATTACATCTGTAGTGCAATCTTGAGGTGTTATCTTTGCTGAAAACAATGCTTTGTGATGCAGGTAATTTATACAAGAGAATGAATTTGTAAGGAAGCCAGGCATAGAGAGTCTGCCTCTGGGTGGGATCAGCCATGACTACCCCTCTGCCTGTTCCTTCCTCAAGCAGATTACTGCAACAGACAATGCTGAAAGAAGACAGTAAATGTCAGCTTGTAATTCTTCTGGTGTGGTCTTACAGATGTTGGACATTTTAAGCACCGGCATAATTAACACCGGCAGTGACATAATGAGCCAGTATGCCTGTGAAACAACATAAGGATTGCGTAGAAATATATTTAAATTTATTCACACTGTTAAATGGAACAGCTGAGGAATACCAAGTAACATCATGATTTAGCATGCAGATATGAGTGAAAATATTCTTCCTGAAATCAGCAGTTATGTCGCTAAAACAGGATTCGTGTCGTTGAATAGCTTAGAGCTTTTGCAAAAATTCCCATTTTGTTTGTGATTCTGATCTGTGTGAGGTATAGGCAGAGGCATAGCTAAGAAGCCGTGGGCTCCAGTGCAAGTTTAGCAGTAGGGCCCCCCAAGCATGCTATAGATAGCAATTGATATGACACACCAAAACCAATCAAGGACAACCAGTGTCAGAGGTGCAAGAAGGGGATGGGAAACTGTGTCTTAATGATCACTACTATTCAAAGCATCTATAGAAGTGAATATTATCAGCACAGGACCAATAAAGAGCTAACACTGTATTTGAGGGGTGGGCCCCTCTACCCAAGGGCCCCGATGCGGTTTCTACCTCTGCACCCCCTATTGCTACGCCACTGGGTATAGGAGTTGATCCCAGACTTTTATAGGTGGTAGCGCAGCATTGTATGAAATTTAAAGGGAACCTGCTGTGAGAGGGATGTAAAGGCTGCCATTTTTATTTCCTTGTAAAAAATGCCAGTTGCCTGGCAATCCTGTTGATCTTCCGGAATACGTAGTGTCTGAGTCAAAACCCTGGAACAAGCATATGGCTAATCCAGTAAAGCCCGAGTTAACTGAGTCAAAGTACCTGATATACAGTACATATGCTTGTTCAGGGTCTATGGCTAAAAATATTAGAGACACAGGATCAGGAGGACTGCCAAGCAACTGGTATTGTTTAAAAGGAAATAAAAATGGCAGCCTCCATATCCCCTCGCTTCAGGTTCATGTTAAAGGATCTGAAGGTTCAGCCCCTGACTTGAAAATGTTCTGGACACCCAATCGATTGTTTTGATCAATCTCGGTCCGAAATCAGTCTAAAGGATCAGTCTGGAATGCTGGAAAATCTTGGTCACAAGGGCTCGATCAGGTGAGCAGTGGTAACTTATTTAGGAAAGGGTTCTTTACAGTAAAAGTGATTAAGATGTGGAATGCATTGCCACAGGAAGTCGTTATGGCAAACTCTATACCTGCATTTAAAGGGGGCTTAGATGCTTTCCTTGCGTTGAAAGACATCCATGGCTACAATTACTAGGTAATGCCTAATGATGTTGATCCAGGGATTTTATCTGATTGCCATCTGGAGTCGGGAAGGAATTTTTCCCTTTAGGGGCTAATTGGACCATGCCTTGTAAGGGTTTTTTCGCCTTCCTCTGGATCAACAGGGATATGTGAGGGAGCAGGCTGGTGTTGTACTTTGTACTGGTTGAACTCGATGGACGTATGTCTTTTTTCAACCAAAATAACTATGTAACTATGTAACGGTGTTTGGTCACCCAACAACCGGCAGACCCGATGGACCCCAGCAGTGGCGTAACTAGAACTCATTGGGCCCCCCTGCGAAACTTTGGATGGGGGCCACCCTTGACATTGCTGAACACTGAATAGGGACTGTCTACAAATCGGTGTCTGCAAAACTTTATATGATTCCTTATCAGTGGCTGAGCAGATGCAGTCATTAGAACAATTGTGCAGAGAGCAGAATTTTTTTTTCTCCATACCCTTAGTTGTCAGTCTCTAAGGACAAGGAAAAGAAACTCCTCCCCCATGGGGCCCCCTTGCAGCTTCTGGGCCCCCCTGCAGCTGCAACCCTAGCAGGGTCTATTGTTACACCCCTGGACCCCAGCTTGTGTGCCCTAAAGTGTATGTGTCTCCCCCCAGAGCCTGTGGTGTGTGTTGCATGCCCACCTGCCACACCGGCCCGATTCTGTTCTTTGTGTTTTTTTGGAATATTTCTCCCCATTTAGGGGTGCACGCATTATAATTATAATCTACTTATTAGTTGGAAAATGTGTTTTTAAATACACACGAATATGAAGGATCACATATCAGTGAATGAGATAAGCTGAATGCAGCATAAGAAAATGCTTAGGCTGCGTGATGAACTTAATTTCTTGCTTTCACATTTCTGGTGTGGTCTATATCTTCTTGAAGAATCCCCCTCTGAGAACCAGCAACACTACCACAGTTTTTTTTTTATAAACTGTACAGGTTGGAGTTCCACTATAAGATCTCTTTCACATGGGAGACTGAAGGTGGTAAATACACCAGCCGGGTGAATGCTAGTGCTCAGCACATTCAGTGGAGAGGGGGCCAGAATACTGAGCCACATTTGAGTGACATGATGTGACATAAAGTCACATTCAGATGCAACACGCATGGGGTTACGATTACGAACCCCAGAGTAGGATCATCCACAAGGTAACCTAGGCAGTAGCCTAGGATTATCCACAAGACAACCTAGACAGTTGTTTAGGGCCTGTACAGAGACTATGGGCCTGGTTGATGCTAGCCCCCACTAAAAAACCCCTAAAACACCAGGTGACCATAGGCAAAAACTGCTATTTCACCATTTCACCATAATCCTTCTCTGATGAGTGCTTCCATTTGGTTGCATTAATCTGCATGTGGAAGGTGATTGTTGGCCTGCAGAAAGGAGGCCGATTTGCTTGACATGCGCAAACTGCACAGTAGAGCTTCCCATGTGAAAGAGGCAGGGACATAACTACAAATCATGCCCCCTGCAGCATAACTTTGATAGGGCCCCTTAATGTTCACAAACCTTCCTTTTCCTCTTCTTGGTGACCCTCACAGTCTGGGGGCCCATCATGCAAGGCTCATAAAACAAGTGTGGCCATCAGGATCTTCACACCCATAACATGTGTTGCCACAAAAACACCTAATTTACCATCAGGTACTGTAGGCAGGTGCCTACAGGCACCTGATGATTGAAAAGCGGTTCACTCCCCTCCCCAGTTGCCTCCCTCTCTATTTAGAGTCCTGATGAGAGTGTAAATGAGAGGTTACTCACCCTGCTCTCAGCATTCCACTGACGAGATCTCCCTTCAAGTCAGGGGCACCTCTTAATACTGAGGTTCCACTAGCTACCTAATACTTGGGAGCACCTCTAGCTACTAAATATTGAGAGTACTTCTGTCTACTTACAGTAATACTAAGGGTCACCTGTAGCTACCTATGACAGACCAGGGAAGTAAGGGAGAAGTGACAGCTGGGACCGCCAACACAGTTGCGGTGCAGTTTGGTGGGGGTTTGTACGTTCATGGAGGGAAAAGTGTAAGGTGCCATGACATTTGTGACCAGTGTCGGACTGGGAGGTGGAAAAACTGAGGAAATCCACCTGCTGGCCAAGCAGCAGTAACCCTGTGTTATCACTCCCAATAGAAACCTGCAGCAAGTCCTCACTGTGACTAGCAACACATGATTACTGCTGCTTGGCCAACAAATGGATTTCCTCAGCTTTCCCACCTCCCAGTCTGACACTGTTTGTGACTATAGGCTCCTGTGAGGTAAAGTCAGGCCTGGGAGTATTAGAGAAAGGGAAGGTTAGTAGATTGCCCCATCTCCCCCCTCGGGCCCCCTGCTGTCGCAGGGGCTGCAACCCACCAGTTACACGCTTGGAAAGAGGCCTAAAAGAAAACAAAATGGAATTAAAGGAACTGTTGCAAAAGCCAATGCTAATCATATACTATAAAACCCGTGTTCCTGCGTACTCTCTTGTCCGTGTCCGTGCTTTTCGCTACTGCGCATATGTAGTAGGGGCGGCCATTGGGACAGGGGGAGGATGGGGCCAGGGGGGCGGGTGTGTGCTTGCTGGGGTGGAGCGGGGGTACGTGCAAGCAGGGGCGTGCGCATGCGCGATGACACGGGGGAGGGAGGTTGTGAGGGTGGCCTAAAGCCTGTTTTTAAACGGGTCTGCTAGTGTTCTATACAAAGCCACATGAGGCTGTGACATTGAAATCAAACACAACATACATTTACCTCAGCTCCCGTAATGCACTTAGTGAAATGTATAGTAATGGTCTGATTAGAAGGCAATGTGTATGTAAAGCTGTATGCGCTGCTGAATGGTGCACAACTATCCCTCCTCCTCTTCTGTAAAGTACAGGTCTGCCTGGCACAATGCAGCAATAAAATGCGGAATACCACTGAGACCCTCCAGCTTGATGTAGAAGGCTTGGCCACAACACCAAACTGTACAGCTCTGAATCAATAGCTAAGTGAATTATTTAACAGCCTGGATCCTATTAAAGCTAGAAGGGAGGTGTGAGGTAGCAACTCATTTTCAAGTTACAGATTAATTTTGTGAGGTCTTAAAAACAGAAAACAGTTGTGTATTGCCTACTTCACAGTTATTGCACCTGACACAGACCCTGTTTGATCTTTTGTATTGCCAGGCTGTCATAACCGCCTTTACTGTATTGTGCTGTTACTGAGGTCAAGATGCATTAGATCACAGCAGTATCTTTACTTGATGTCTGCTCTTTTTATGTGGCTTGCTGTAGATTTTCAGGCCTCCTGTGGATTGATTCTGTGTTCCCCGATGTCTGCAGTGCAGATCCCTGGATCTCTGCCCGGACACATTGATGTCTGGTGAATGTCGGATACAGGATCCCATCAGTCCATCTGTTTCTTATTGCAAGCTGTTTGTTTAGGCTTCAGCATATGCTGCTAGTCCTCCTTCAGCACCATATTCTCCTCTCATCAGGAGCTCCGATAATTACAAATCTTATTATTCCAGGAAACAGCCTTCCTCTATTAGAGACACAGACCCTTTTATTACAGGGTGCGTCTTCTACTTGTTGTTTTATTGTATGTTTGTATGTTATTAGTGCTTGATGATAGAATAATATACCACCTACCGTTAATTATTAAGGAAAATGGGATTCACTGATGAGTGTCGTGACCATGAAAATGCAAACGGTCACTACATTTATAAATGTCACACAACTCCAAGGTGAATCATAATAGACTTAATCATGTATTGCAGCAGCTATAATGTTTCTTAAAGGACATCAATGCTAACACTTAAATTGACAATTATAGGCAGGGGAGGGCTAAAGCTGTGTGTAGGCAGGAGATGACAGTGTCCTCAATGGATGACATCTGTAGATTTCAACAGATGCTCAGTGACCAGTGGTGTAGCAATTGGGGATGCAGAGGTTGTGACTGCACCAGAGTCCCTTGACCTGAGCGAGATACATGGCAGGGGTGTAACTATAAGGGAGCAGCCCCAGCAACTGCACCGTGGGGGCAGATCTGTAAAGGGGTCACCAACTACTGCTTCACCCCCTCAATTCAGGTGTTTTTTTGGCTACACATGTTATGGGTGTGAAGATTACAATGTCCACACTTGTATTATGACCCTTGTAAGATGGACCCCAGGCTGTGAGGGTCACCAGGGTAGGCAAGGGAAAGGGTGTGAACATTGGGGGGCCCCACACTTGTATTATGGCCCTTGCAAGATGGACCCCAGGCTGTGAGGGTCACCAGGGGTAGGCGAGGTAAAGGGTGTGAACATTGGGGGGGCCCACACTTGTATTATGTCCCTTGCAAGATGAACCCAGGCTGTGAGGGTCACCAGCGGGAGGCAAGGGAAAGGGTGTGAACATTGGGGGGGCCCACACTTGTATTATGGCCTTTGTAATGGACCCCAGGCTGTGAGGGTCACCAGGGGGAGGCAAGGGAAAGGGTGTGAACATTGGGGGGCCCCACAATTGTATTATGGCCTTTGTAAGATGGACCCCAGGCTGTGAGGGTCACCAGGGGGAGGCGAAGGAAAGGGTGTGAACATTGGGGGGCCCACACTTGTATTATGGCCTTTGTAAGATGGACCCCAAGGCTGTGAGGGTCACCAGGGTATGCAAGGGAAAGGGTGTGAACATTGGGGGGGCCCACACTTGTATTATGACCCTTGCAAGATGTACCCCAGGCTGTGAGGGTCACCAGGGGTAGGCAAGGGAAAGGGTGTGAACATTGGGGGGCCCCATGATTTGTAGTTACGCCACTGCTACATGGGGCCTTTTTCCTGTCCCTGCATTTGTTTTTATTGGTTCTGTAGTGGTAAAAATAATCACCTCTGTATGTGCTTTGAATAGTGATAATCATTGCCAAAGCATTTATTTTCTTCTCCGTACGCCTCTCACACAGTTGCTGTTTTTGGAAAGCTGGCTTTGGTGGTCTGCATCATGTGATTATTATTACTATTATTGCCTCCAGGTATAAACATTGCATAGTACCCCACCTCATCTTTATACTGAAATCTATTAACCACTTCAGGACCACAGGCTTTACCCCCCTAAAGACCAGGCCATTTTTTGTAAAATAGGCCACTGCAGCTTTAAGGCCAAGCTGCAGGGCCACACAACACAGCACACAAGTGATTCCCCCCCCCCCCTTTCTTTTCTCCCCACCAACAGAGCTCTCTGTTGGTGGGGTCTAATCGCGCCCCAGATGTTTATTTATTTTTTTTACAAATATTTAGGTTAGATTTTTTTTTTTTACTCCCCCCCTCCCTCTGTCCCAGAGCTAGCCAATCATATCGATCGGCTGTCATAGGCTTTAGCCTATAACAGCAGTTAGCTGTCTTGTCACCCAGAGGGACAGCCATGTCACACGGCTGTCCCTAGTACAGCGCTGCTGTAGATCGCAGCTCTGTACTATGTTTACAGACTGCAGTTTTGCCGACTTACCAAGCAGGAGATGCGTGCACGTGATTTCCTTCAAAACAAAGCCCCAGGACTTTACGCTGATCGGCATTAGGCGGTCCTGACTCCTGGGGCTACCGCCATGGCCACGCCCATCAGTGTGATGCGGTGGTCAAGCAGTTAAAAATCTATACCTAGTGTGTGGCAGTAATAGATCCCTTTCATATCAGATTAGATCTGACAGGGATCTATCTGATGGTTGAATCTGATGGCCATCTATAAGTTTATGAGCACCTTTAGAGATGTCAGATTGCATTGTACTATATCCGAATTCCCCATCAGATCTACATGTTCCCTAGCACTTCTGAGAAAACTGCAAGCAGAACATGGGAGGGGGTTTTCCGTGAGGTCAATGTAGTGTGTGATGCCACTAGCTACGCCTTCTTGCAGAAAAGATCATTCATGTTTTGGTGTTTAGCCTGTATAAACAACATGTTCTGATAGCAGAATGTTCTGATAGCAGAATGTGCTCTTTATTATTCCCAAGAAATGCCACAGGCACAATATAAGATTGGGGAGGGAAGGTGCTGTATGTGAATAATGCAAGCTTTGATCCATGACTATGGCATAGATCTCAACTGCTACAGTTACGGTGAAACAGTTTATTGCTTGGGAACAGTTCAGATGCATAATCTATGTAGGATTACCGTATATACTCGTGTATAAACCGACCAGAGTATAAGCCGACCCCAACTTTTACCTTAAAAACCTGGGAAAAATTATTGACTCGTGTATAAGCCGGGGGTAGAAAATTCGGTGGCCTTATGGTGCAGAACAAAGCATAGTTTGAAGAAGTCAGTTGATTGGAGAGAGTAGAAGGGGCATATACAGGGCATATAAACTGACAGTTTTTCAGAACAAATGCAAACAAACATTGTGAAATGCAAATGTAAATATCCATGGCAAATGCAGAGCCCGCCCCTCATGCATAAGTATACACTCAGCATAAACAGTAGAGCAAATCATCATTATATAAAGCATACTGTGCCAGGTCACTGTATATGTAAACTAGCATTGGTATGTACCATATGCAGCTACTGCAACACATCACATGCATACCTTATAATTGCTGGCAGATGGGAGGGATCCTTCACAGGGGGCCGAGTGTGGATTTAAACAGATCGATGGATGCAATATGCACCCTTCTGACATTTATTGTGTTGGGACCACTGGTGTTTCTCTCTCTCACCCTCCTCAACCCTGTCCCCCTGCGAGTTGCAATTTCTGCTGCCTGCTGCAGCAGCCATACTTTCAATGGTGCCTCTCTGTCCCCCATCCTGCACGCAATGTGCTTAAACATAGTGCGGTCGCGTAAGCACCGCCCTGCTCCCGCCGCAATCGCCATGTGCAGGGTTTAGCCGGTAACTGTAATCCCCAGTGTGTGCTGCCTGTTGTGGCAGCCATACCTTTAATGTTGCCTGCTGTCCCGTCTCCCCGTCGGGATATGCAGGGCAGGAGTGCATGCGGTTTACTCGCCGGTATGCTCATCTCCCAGCCAGTCGCAGGCTCCTTGTTATGACGCCCTGTAGTGGCGCCTATGCATCACTGGAGAGTGTCATCACAAGGAGCCTGCGACTGGCTGGGAGATGAGCATACCGGCGAGTGAAACGCACACACTCCTGCCCTGCATATCCCGACGGGGAGACAGGGGACAGCAGGCAACATTAAAGGTATGGCTGCCACAACAGGCAGCACACACTGGGGATTACAGTTACCGGCTAAACCCTGCACATGGCAATTGCGGCGGGGGTCGGGGCTTACGCGACCGCACTATGTTAAAAGCACGCTTCGGTACAGAATGCTGGTGGGAAGCCGCGGGAGGTGGCGGGTGGGCGCACAGCAACTACTGACTCGCGTATAGGCCGAGACCCCCACTTTTGGGCCATGTTTTGGGCCTAAAAAATTCGGCGTATACACGGGTATATACGGTAGGCCTGGATTTACATTGGCATAAAAATCTGTCCATTTGGCGGATCTTACCACAATGGAACCTAACCGATACAAACGGATCCAATGTTAATCAATGGATCTGTTCACATTGCTCTGTTCGATCGGATCCGTTTGGCACATTCCCCTAAGCGGACTGCATGTCTGGGGAACCAGCATTTTTCTGGATGGCTGAGTCCAACAGAACTGAAACGAAGGCTGAAGCAGTGCATGGGAGCCAATGTTAAAACAAATGTATACAACACACTGTTATAAAAACAGATCTCTCTAGCCACTTCCTGTCAACTCTCTATGATCCAGCACCGTCTTGGATTGCACATGTGCACTGCACCGGTTGAGGTTTGGGATTCATCCCAGTTTCTGCAAAAAAATGTTTTAACAACATGGCAGAAATCAGGCCATACAGCATTGAGGACTTGATTGTGCAAGTTCAGGCCTACCCTGCACTTTATGATAAGGGGCACCCTGAACACAATAACATTCTACAGACCAATATCATCAACAGCCACCTCTCACTCCGTGTTTGCAGTGGATATCCCCAAAACAAGTCAGAGATAGATCATTGCACATCACACCGAAAATCGATTGGTCAGACATTTAGAGGAAATCAATAACTTGCAGGGAATTGAACAGGAAAATCAAAGTGTATGGTGTAAGCACATTAATAGACAGTGCTGTGTGATGTGTACAGAGACAGCTGATAATGCAGTAAACTGTCTGACCTGTGCATAGATGTAAAGTGAGGCCGGTTGTTACCAAAATAAGATGTCATTCCATTTCATACCAAGGTGGAAATGAAATAATTTAGCCTAGAGCTACATTTTGGGCTATAAATGGTCAGCTCTGAGATCCAGTAAGTGTATTTCTCTTGAGATTGCTGCATGGCAAGGGGTACTTTTATAAGCAAATCTCTTGTTGAGCATCGTGTAATTTTTACTTTTGTTTTTGTAAATATTATTTTGTATATACTATTTCTGCACGGTTCCAGCTTTTTGAAATATTAAATCTTTATTTAATAAGTTAGTCTTCTGTGTACTAAGCAGAGAATGTACATTTCCTGGAGAGACTGCACATTATTGTGTCACATACCAGGGCCTGTATTGTATGCTCAGTTGTTTCATTGCTACTCATGTGAGAATGCATTGTGTGTGGGTCTAAAACCCATGGCTGACCTAAGATATGTGAACACCAGCCTGAGTGCATGCAGCTTGGCAACAGTGTATAGAATTATTGTAATTGCCATAGACAGGGACAGATCTCTTTTCAACCCAGGAATTTGTGTATGTATGGTGTCCAGCAGATTTGTTCGCAGTCAACTGCTGGTGGTGGATGAGTCTTGCAAGGCGTGGTTGAGGGCGACAGCCTTGTTTTACCCTTAGATAACGCTGCTCCTTCTCTCAGTTTAATCGAAAACCGTCAGTTCCTGTCTCTGCAGGCTTGCCATGGGGACGGGTTCCTGACAAAAGTGTACTATTTCGACTTCCTGTGTTAGGATAAGAGACTAGGATACATACTCCCAGTCACAAAGAAGTTGATATACAGTATATTTCCTTGCAGTATCGTACATGCAACAGGGTTTATGTTGGCATTCCATGACATTCATGACTGTACAGAGCAGAGGCGGCCTTGGAGTACGTGGAGCCTAGGGTGAGTGTCATGTGCGGGGACTAGAGTCATAAGTGTAGGACATATACGTTACCGTACCACCACGCCCACGGGCTTGTCCGCCTCTAATGCAGTTCACTTTTTTATTGTTTAAAAACAATTAAGGCCACTAAGACAACCAATAAATGAACAATTACAATACGTAATGTAATCAAACAGCCAATGGTACTACCATTCACCGTTTGATTACATTACGTATTGTAATTATTCTTATATTGGCTTAGTGGCTTTTAACTGCCTGCCAGCTTAGTATCCATCCCCAGCCAGCCTAGTACCCAACCCCAGCTCTTCAGCCAGCCTAGTACCCACCCCAGCTCCCCTGCCCTGCCTAGCATCCCTCTCCAGCTCCCCAGCCAGCTTAGCATTCATCCCAGGCCAGCCTAGAACCCATCCCCAGCTCCCCAGCTAGCCTAGCATCCCTCTCCAGCTCCCCAGCCAGTCTAGCATCCATTCCCAGCCAGCCTAGTACCAATCCTTAGCATCCAAGCCAGCCTAGTACCCATCCTCGACTCCGCAGCCAGCCTAGTACCCATCCTCAGCTTCTCAGCCAGCCTAGTACCCATCTCCAGCTCCCCAGTCAGCCTAACATCCATCCCCAGCCAGCCTAGCACCCATACCCAGCTCTTCAAGGCAGCCTAGCACCCATCTCCAGCTCCCCAGCCGGCCTAGCACCCATCCCCAGCTCCTCAGCCAGCCTAGTACCCATCCCCATCTCTCCAAGGCAGCCTAGCACCCATCTCCAGCTCCCCAGCAGGCCTAGCACCCATCTCCAACTCCTCAGCCAGCCTAGTACCCATCCCCATCTCTCCAAGGCAGCCTAGCACCCATCTCCAGCTCCCCAGCCGGCCTAGCACCCATCCCCAGCTCCTCAGCCAGCCTAGTACCCATCCCCATCTCTCCAAGGCAGCCTAGCACCCATCTCCAGCTCCCCAGCAGGCCTAGCACCCATCTCCAACTCCTCAGCCAGCCTAGTACCCATCCCCATCTCTCCAAGGCAGCCTAGCACCCATCTCCAGTTCCCCAGTTGGCCTAGCTCCCATCCTTAGCCAGTCTGGTACACACCCTTAGCTCACCAGCCAGCCTAGTACCCATCCCCAACCAGTCTGGAGGCTCCAGCCTGAGCCCGCTTCCGGCTCCAAGCCATGCTCCACTGATTGACCTGAAAGCCCCTGGGCCCATCGGGCTGAGGCTCTTGCTCGTAACTTAATCTGACATTTGGCAAACTTCATGTCAGTGTACAAATTCATTACAAAAATGCAAATGGCAAATGGCATAGTACAGTACAGTGCTGAAGACAAAAACCTAAGCAATAAAAAGGAGGTCGGTGCAAAATATAAGCTGCATAAAACAAAATAGGAAGATCTGTGAATTTGTAAATGACTTAGTACTGTTCAGATCACAAACAGATAGACTTCTGTAGCCCTTTCCTGCACCACCATGGCCTGGGGCAATTGCCTCACTTGCCCCCCCCCCCCCCCCCCCCAAAAGGCCAACTCTGGTACAGAGTTATGCATGTTTTTCTAAACTGTAACTTGTAAAATGTAAACTCTGTTATACCCCTGGTTTTGAACTAATAAGTTTAGTGCTTGTGTGGTTGCTTGTTAGCGATATGCCTGTTGGAGCAGTCGGTCTCCCATAATGCAAGTGGGATGCGAAAGTTTGGGCAACCTTGTTAATCGTCAGGATTTTTCTGTATAAATCGTTGGTTGTTACGATAAAAAATGTCAGTTAAATATATCATAAAGGAGACACACACAGTGATATTTGAGAAGTGAAATAAAGTTTATTGGATTTACAGAAAGTGCGCAATAATTGTTTAAATAAAATATGTCATTTTATTGATTCCAAAACCTTTAGAACTAATTATTTGAACTCAAATTGGCTTGGTAAGCTCAGTGACCCCTGACCTACATACACAGGTGAATCCAATTATGAGAAAGAGTATTTAAAGGGGTCCATTGTAAGTTTCCCTCCTCTTTTAATTTTCTCTGAAGAGTAGCAACATGGGGGTCTCAAAAGAACTCTCAAATGACCAGAAGACAAAGATTGTTCACCATCTTGGTTTAGGGGAAGGATACAGAAAGCTGTCTCAGAGATTTCAGCTGTCTGTTTCCACAGTCAGGAACATATTGATGAAATGGAAGACCACAGGCTCAGTTCAAGTTAATCAAATCACCAGAGGTGGCGCTCACAGCAATGTCACAATGCTGTGAGCACCACCTCTGGTGATTTGATTTACATATTTTAAAACAGAGTGGGCGAACCGTCATTTCTCCAACGCCTGTGTCAGCATTCTCCTATCAGCGCGTAGTGTGTACTTGCAATCAGTTCAAGTTAAGGCTCGAAGTGGCAGACCAAGTAAAATCTCGGATAGACAGAAGCGACGAATGGTGAGAACAGTCAGAGTCAACCCACAAACCAGCACCAAAGACCTACAACATCATCTTGCTGCAGATGGAGTCACTGTGCATCGTTTAACCATTCAGCACACTTTACACATGGAGATGCTGTATGCGAGAGTGATGCAGAGGAAGCCTTTTCTCCACCCACAGCACAGAGACATTTAAGGTATGCTAAAGCACATTTGGACGAGCCAGCTTCATTCTGGAATAAAGTGCTGTGGAGTGATGAAACTAAAATTGAGTTATTTGGGCATAACAAGGGGCGTTATGCATGGAGGAAAAAGAACACAGCATTCCAAGAAAAACACCTGCTACCTATAGTAAAATATGGTGGTGGTACCATCATGCTGTGTGGCTGTGTGGCCAGTGCAGGGACTGGGAATCTTGTCAATGTTGAGGGGTGCATGGATTCCACTCAGTATTAGCAGATTCTGGAGACTAATGTCCAGGAATCAGTGGCAAAGCTGAAGTTGCGCCGGGACTGGATCTTTTAACAAGACAACGACCCTGAACACTGCTCAAAATCCAGGCATTCATGCAGAGGAACAAGTACAAAGTTCTGGAATGGCCATCTCAGTCCCCAGACCTGAATATAACTGAACATCTGTGGTGTGAATTAAAGAGAGCTGCCCATGCTCGGAAGCCATCAAATTTGAATGAACTAGAGATGTTTTGCAAAGAGAAATGGTCCAAAATACCTTTAACCAGAATCCAGACTCTCATTGGAATCTACAGGAAGCGTTTAGAGGCTTCTGCAAAAGGAGGACCTACTAAATATTGATTTCATTTCTTTTTTGTGGTGCCCAAATTTATGCACCTGCCTAATTTTGTTTAAACAATTATTGCACACTTTCTGTAAATCCAATAACCTTCATTTCACTTCTCAAATGTTACTGTGTGTGTCTTCTATATGGTATATTTAACTGACATTTTTTATCGTAACAACCAACAATTTATACAATAAAATCAGGACGATTAATAAGGATTCCCAAACTTTCGCATCCCACTGTATACCTTTGAAGTTGATCTTTACAGCACGTTTTTCATGTACTTCATATTTCCTTTGCACATATTGTATATCTATGTTCCTCTGTCTCTGCACAGTTATGGTTCTTCTCTTCCTGGCAGAATCTGCAGGAGCATTAGGCTCATTTGGAAATCTGACCTCACTGGCCTGTTTTCCTGAACATGGCTCGTTTGTTCTGACCCTTCTGAATGCCTGTGTTCATCCTGCATCTACCATAGTTCACCTCTTTTGCCTTGTGTGTCTAGTTTTCACATACTGTTTGTTCACTTCCTTTGATTACTGTTGCTATTAGTGTATTCTCTTTGCTTCATTACTTCATATCTTTCAGATTCTGGTATAGAGCTATATAAATACTAAATAATAATAACAACAACCAGTCTCTTTAACAGAGCCAAATTTTCTTCTATACACAGCATCCCTAGCATTGCCTTCAGAACTCTGAGCATTTTCCATCCTGCATTTGAGGCCTCTATAGCTGATTCTGGCAATCAATATGGTCCACTGCTCAGTGTAGTCTTCTCTGGTATCAGGGATGAATCTATAGGGGGCAGCCCAGAGTTTGGGGGGGGGGGGGGTGTCAACCACATACTCTCCCTACATCCAATCAATGCAGGGGTCCATCTTCCCCATCAGTTATTATTTTGCCACATCTATCATGACTGGGAGTATTGTGGTGGTCATAATTTTGAAAGCAAATCTAAAGCTAAAAATACATTTTATACATGGTTGCACAGTGCATGTTCAGTATGCACTGTGTATGTGCAGTATGCACTGTGCATGTGCAGTACAGATGAGCTCATCTTCGGGAGTACTTGGGACGCAAGTACTTCTGAAGACTGCACAAGCAGTGCTGAAATGCTATTCAACATAGCAGGCTTCTGGGAATGGCCCAGAAACGATGGGACGGCGAGGGAACCAGGAGGGCTCTATGGTTTCCAAAGCCTTCCCTCTTGCTTTAAATGATCCTTGATAGATGGGACTCCAAGCTGTAGGGGGTCACCAAGGGATATCTAGGAAATGGATGTGAAAATGTTGTGTGTGTGTATGTGGGGGGGGGGGGGGACTTGCTGATATGCACCCCCCTGTAGTAGCATACTACCTATGGGTAGGAGGAATTGGAGGGTGCGTGGGCTTCATGTTAACTACTGCCATGGGCCAATGGGTTCAAATGTGCTCCAGCAGCGAGCATGCACAAGCTCTTTAGCAGAATAGGAGAACTTTTATAAACATGCACAAATGAGACATTTCTAAATGACCATTTTGCCGAATGTGGTCAATGTTGCTGAACAAACAGTTACAGGTGGGGCAGGGAGAAAAGAAAATAACCAGACAGATGCAAGTTAAATTACACTTGTCTGTCTGCATCACAAAAATCTGACCTACAGTCCTACACAATAATTCCGAACAGGGAATGTGGTTCCCACAGAAGCCTGTGGTGGAAGCACATCTTCTCCAGACTCTAAACAAACAACAGTGCACCATCAGAGCAGACAATGGTCAAATCAAAGATAGCTTTATTGGCATCACCAAGATTCATATAGGCATTGCCATAGCAAGGGGAAAAGGGAGACATGGAAGGGGGTGGGATAGGGGGACAATAGCTAAGCAGTCTGTGGGCATTTTTAGGTTTACAGTTCCGTTATGCTCCTCTCAGTCTGTGGCATGCTGTGACATAGACACAATGTATTATGCACTCCGGTTGGCTATTGGCAATCCAGCTCAATGTGAATCAAGCCTTACACTGTATACAGGTTGGAATTATTTGCATTTCCTTGATCATCTCTAATGGTCACATTTGCAGTACAGCCATTAACCACAAACAAAACAGCAAAACACTCTAAGCGTAAAACAGTGCATGCATTCCCCCAAACTGAACATCCAATAGTACATCATTTGCATTTTAACATACAGAAAAACAATGTGCATAATAAAGACTGCTAGAAGCACAACAAACATGATGGAAAGATAATCTAAAGAAAAGGTAGAAGCTGCTTTACTTTGAACAGTCGGTACAGTAAATAAAGAGAGAACAGTTGTGGTATGGCCCATGGCCTCCTGGGTCTCTTCTTAGTTACACCTTCTGTGCTCTCTACCCTATAATTTTCTGTTACAAAGTATTGTGCATGTCTTACAATATAACTCCTCCATTATATAACTGCCATGTGTTGTTACATCAGAAATATGAAGTTAACGGAGAAGCAACCAACCATTCTAGGAAATCTATTGTGATCGGATACTAAGATAATTTAAAGGTCTGTCTCTGAGACATGTAATGTCAACAAGAGAGCAAAACTTGTGAGAAACAATGGGAAATACAGCTGCGGCTTTACAAGATACAAGAAAAGAGGGTAATAGAAATGGTATTTTTTAAATGTAAATACAGCCATACTACCTAATACCTGTGGAAGCTGAACAGTTCATTCCTCTCACTGCTGCTACTGGATTAAGATGTAATGGAGCCCCAGGCAAGGTAGTAGATTTGGGGGCCCCTTGTGTGATTTTTGGTAAGCTGAAGTGAAGAGAAGTCAGAGAAGGTGGCTGGGGGGCCCTTTGACACACACTAGTCCCCAAGCACCTGCCTAGGTTGCCTGGTGGATGATCCTGCTTATAAACTCTAGTCAGCACACCCATGTTGCTTCTGGTGTCCTCTGTGTTGCTCTCCACTGGTGAACTCTCTGTCAGTGCTGGTGCATTTCGAGTGGGATTCCTTCTGGTCATTGTAATCTGGAATGCTCATTTATACCTGCACCTAATTTCTAGATCCTGTTCTATGCTTGTTGTCATTTATTGCAAGTAGGACTGGCCTGGGGGATGCAAATGTTGTGACATTGCTGGAGAATGCTTTCCACATCAGGAGTTCCAATGCAGACTATGTAGTATATATTGTACTTCTGCTGGGCCAACTGTTATTGATGACAATTACGCATTTCACTTATTATTCTGTAATTCATTTAAAGTACATCTACAATGAGAGGGATATGGTGGCTGCCATATTTATTTCCTTATAAACAATACCAGTTACCTGGCGGTCCTGCTGATCTCTCTTTGGCTGCAGTAGTGTCTAAAACAAGCATATGCTAATCTGCATGCTTGTTTGGGGTCTATAGCTAAGTGCATTAGTATACAGAGGCTCAGCAGGATAGCCAGTCAATCTGCATTGTTTAAAGGACAACTGCAGTGAACGGTATATGGAGGCTGCCATATTTATTTCCTTTTAACCAGTTCGGCCTATCTGGATGAGCTTACTCGTCCAGATAGGCACTGCTGCTGCCGCCGCATGGTGCACGCGATCGGGCGCTCCCGCCGCCCGCCGCTAGCACCCCGATCAGTGAATGGGAATATAAACCCCATTCACTGATCTAACTTCCCCGCAGAAAAACCGACACTTTCTATTCAGAGAGCGCGGTCAGTGGTGCTCAGCAGAGCTCGAATATTCGAGTAGCTCGAATATTCGAGCTCTTTTTCAGCTATTCGAGCTCGGTATTCGAGCTCCGAATAGCTGCAGCTATTCGAATGGGCTATTCGAGTAAACGCGAATAGCCCATTCACTATTCGAGCTATTCGAGCAAACGGCGCTATTCGAGCTCGGGTACCGAGCTCGAATAGCATCATAGCCCAGATTGATGTCCTTAGAGCCAATCAGAGGGCTCCCAGGCCCTCTGACGGCAGCCAATCACAGAGGGGGACCCTGGCCAGCCCCTACCCTATAAATAGCGGCCGCCATGTTAGGTTTCTCCGTCCTTGCCTGAGACTTGCATAGAGAGAGAGTTGCTCCTTTGTGCTTTGGCTTAGCAAGAGCTCTATTGTGGTCATTTACCTAGCGTTTTTGCTCACATACACCTCCTATACACACCTATATTGTTGTTAGTTAGATAGACATTGTATTTTAGTTAGTAGCTTTTGTGTTACATAGACAGAGACAGCTGCTGCAGGCAAGCTTACAGCTTTAGGCCTCAGGGCCTCCCTGTGTGGGCAGCTGTTCTCTCCTGTCCTCTGTTAGTATATTTCTCTCATCTATACCAGTATTTCTGCTGTCCTTTACTACTGATTGATTCTGTATTTAGTATTGTAGTTATACTGTACTAGGACACTCACTGTCACTGTTCATAGGCTAAGGCTAAGGCTACTAGCTCCTGCGTGTGTGCACTCACTGTCTTGTACACACACACTCTATTTCCTTCTGATTACTGATTGATTATTGTAATTAGTTGTACTTACTGTTACTACTTACTCTTACTGTACTAGGAGTCTAGGACACTCAGTCACTGTTCATAGGCTACTAGCTCCTGCGTGTGTGCACTCACTCACTGTCTGTGTACTGTAGTGTACACACACACTCTATTTCCTTCTGATTACTGATTGATTATTGTAATTAGTTGTACTTACTGTTACTACTTACTCTTACTGTACTAGGAGTCTAGGACACTCAGTCACTGTTCATAGGCTACTAGCTCCTGCGTGTGTGCACTCACTCACTGTCTGTGTACTGTAGTGTACACACACACTCTATTTCCTTCTGATTACTGATTGATTATTGTAATTAGTTGTACTTACTGTTACTACTTACTCTTACTGTACTATAGGAGTCTAGGACACTCAGTCACTGTTCATAGGCTAGCTCCTGCGTGTGTGTGTGTGCACTCACTGTCTGTGTAGTGTGTACACACTACACACACTCTATTTCCTTCTGATTACTGATTGATTATTGTAATTTCTAGTTGTACTTCCTGACTCTTACTACTTACTTACTGTAGTAGGGACACTCACTCAGTCACTGTTCATAGGCTAGCTCCTGCGCGTGTTTGCGCGTGCGTGCACTCACTGTCTGTAGTGTACACACACTAAATTTACTTGTGATTACTACTGATTATTGTAACTGCTAGTTGTACTTCCTGACTGTTACTACTTACTTACTGTATTAGGGACACTCACTCAGTCACTGTTCATAGGCTAGCTCCTGCGCGTGTTTGCGCGTGCGTGCACTCACTGTCTGTAGTGTACACACACTCTATTTCCTTCTGATTACTGATTGATTATTGTAATTTCTAGTTGTACTTCCTGACTGTTACTACTTACTTACTGTACTAGGGACACTCACTCAGTCACTGTTCATAGGCTAGCTCCTGCGCGTGTTTGCGCGTGCGTGCACTCACTGTCTGTAGTGTACACACACTAAATTTACTTGTGATTACTACTGATTATTGTAACTTCTAGTTGTACTTCCTGACTGTTACTACTTACTTACTGTACTAGGGACACTCACTCAGTCACTGTTCATAGGCTAGCTCCTGCGCGTGTTTGCGCGTGCGTGCACTCACTGTCTGTAGTGTACACACACTAAATTTACTTGTGATTACTACTGATTATTGTAACTTCTAGTTGTACTTCCTGACTGTTACTACTTACTTACTGTACTAGGGACACTCACTCAGTCACCTCACCCACCAACCCACTCCATTAAAGTACCCCACTTTTAACCCGCCCTTTTCAAAAACTTTTGTCTTTACGCCCAAAACATCGAAGATGTCTGGAAGTGGCAGCCAGCGCGGTTTGGGCAAGGGGAAGGGCAGCAAGGGAATCAGGAGGAGAGGGAGCAGCATTGTGGCAGGCCGCGGCCGCGCCACCATGCACAGTTCCGCAGCAGCAGCGTCAGTGGCTAACATTCCTCCCATAGCCACTGGCCGTGGACGCCTTGGGCGCCGCCCAGCAGGAGCATCTGCAACTCACGCTGCAGAGACACAGCAGCAGCAGCGTGTAGCACCTGCTCCGATTTTCCTCCAGCCGGGTCGGAAACGTCCCATTGAGGAAAAGCATGCAGACACTGTGGTGCAACTCATGACGGAGGATGAGCAGCCCGCCATCAGCTCTGCATCCGAGGCCTCCACCCTCACCACCACCACCACCACCCCTGTTCGCAGCAGCCGCCCAGCAGGGTCTGGGGAGGAGGCCAGTTCACCGTCACAAGTTGGCGACCTGTCACTCAGCAGTATTTTTACCCCAGGCACCATCAGGGTATTGTCTGCTGTTGTTGGCGATTTGGAGGAGGAGATGCTGATGGGCACTTTGGGGGATGAGGGATTGGACAGCAAGACTGTGGCGACAGTCAAGCAGCCCATCCATGCATCAGGAGAGGAGTTTGGGGGGTCATCATCCCAGCAGGACATGTTTCAGGAGGGGGAGGATGATGATGACCCGGTGACAGACAGAGACTGGGTGCCACCACCTCCAGGGGATGTCGTCCTCAGCAGCTCTGAGGAGGAGGAGGAGGATGCGCTTGTGGGCCTTGCAAGGAGGCGCATCATTGCAAGCATTGGCAGCAGTAGGCAGGTCCCACAGCCTGCTGGTGTCTCAGGCTCAGCAGCAGCAGCAGCATCTGCCAGTACCACCACCAGCCGCACCCAAGCCCCCCCCCCCCCCAACCACCACAGGGAGACAGGCGGCAGCAGCGCTTCCATGCCGTAGGGGGATGTTTCTGTCACCAATCTGGCGATTTTTCACCATGCCCACTGTGTACAGCAAGTACGCCACTTGCAACCACTGTCAGCGGAAGTTGAGCAGAAATGCAGACCCCTTAAAGTTCAGCACCAGCTCGCTCATCAACCACCTTGCTGCGAAACATTTCCACCAGCATGAGGAGTTCCAGAGGCTGAAGGCATCTGGTGCTGGCAGTGGCACCACACCCATCACTGCACAGCCTTCAGCTGCAGCAGCAGCAGCAACAGCAGCCACCCGCCCTCCTGCTCCTCCAGCAGCACCAGCAGGAGTGCGGAAACGCACTGCTCCTCCCCCCTCTGCAACTCCTGCCGCCGACACTGAGGCCTGTTCTGGCAGCCAGTCCTCAGTGGCCTCCTCCGCTGTGTCTGCTGATTCCCGTGCCAGCAAAAGGCCACGCCAGAGCCTTTTGAGCGAGTCCTTCCAGGGGGTGGTTAGGGCTCTGCCTCCCAGCAGCCGTCGCGTGCGGCAGCTGAACGACTTGCTGGCACGGGCCATGTGCTCCCAACTCCTGCCGTACACGCTCGTGCAGGAGGGGAGCGACATTCGTGCGCTGCTTGCTTGCGCAGCCCCAGACTGGCAGCTCCCCAGCAGACACTTCTTTGCCCGCAAGGCCATTCCTGCACTGCACCGCTTTGTGATGGCCAATGTGGAGCGAGGGCTGGAGCACGCGGTTGGTGAAAGGGTCCACGTCACCATGGACTCCTGGAGCAGCCGCTTCGGGACAGGCCGCTACCTGTCCTTCACTGTCCACTGGGTCAGCTTGGTGGAAGGGGGTGAGGATGGGAGAGCAGCAGCGGGCACAGCAGCAGCAGCAACACAGTGGGTGGTGCCACCCCGCAGGGTCAGGGGAACTGCAGCAGGTTCCTCCGATCCTCTGCCATCCTCCGGCACACCTGGCCAAACCCCCCGCCTCAGCAGCAGCGTGAAGGCCCGCCACTGCCAAGCGCTGCTGCACTTGGTCAGCCTTGGGAAGACCAAGCTGACGGCAACCCATGTGTTGGCCAAACTCCAGGAGCAGGAGAGGATTTGGCTGACCCCCAGAGGCCTCAGAGTCGGAGAGGTGGTGGCCGACAATGGGGCCAATCTGGTTGCCGCAATAGACAGGGGAAACCTGACCCACATCCCCTGTCTTGCCCACGTGCTGAACCTGGTGGTCCAGAAGTTCTTGCGCACCTACCAGGGGATGGGCGAACTGCTGGAAACGGCAAGGAACGTTGTGCGTCACTTCCGGCGCTCGGCTGCAGCCTGTGCGAGCCTGGAAGATGTGCAAAAGGAGCTGGATCTGCCACGCCATCGGCTGATCCTTGACGTTCCGACTCGCTGGAACTCCACCCTGGCGATGTTGGAGCGTCTGGTTGAACAGAAGCAGGCTGTCAAACAGTACCTTGCCCTGGCCACTGTTTCCGCCGCTCAGAGAAGGGACAAGACCAGCAACATCCCGTCCATCGTCCCCGATGATGACTGGAGGCACATGCAGCAGGTGTGCTTAGTGCTGGCTCCCTTTCTGCAGGCCACTAACATGGTGAGCAGGGACCATGCTATAGTCTGCGAGTGGGTGCCCCTGGTTTGTCTGCTGAACAGGGCCCTCGATGCTTTGCTGGAACAGGGAGCGGCAGCCTTGGACCAGCAGGAGCGGCAAGCAGCTGCACAGTCCACCTATGAGGGGGAGGAGGAGGAGGACTTGGTGGAGGTCCCTGACCTTGCTGCTGATGAGGGGGAGCAGCACAGTGCAGCTGAGTTGGTGCGGGGGTGGAGAGAGGATGAGGCTGACGAGGCAGAGGAGGAGGATGAGGACAGCAGCACTGCCGTCGATGTGCCAGCAGACGTGGCCCGCCTCTTCCCAATGGCAGCGCACATGCTGACGTGCCTGCGCAGGGACCCCAGGGTGATCCAGATGAAGCAGAGGGAGGACATCTGGATCAGCATGATGTTGGACCCACGCCTCAAGGGAAAGTTGAGCCAGTTCCTGCCGCCTGCAGGAGGAGACCCAGCGCAACAAATAAGGAGCTTGCAGCTAGTGTTGGGCGAACATCTAGATGTTCGGGTTCGGGCCGAACAGGCCGAACATGGCCGCGATGTTCGGGTGTTCGACCCGAACTCCGAACATAATGGAAGTCAATGGGGACCCGAACTTTTGTGGTTTGTAAAGCCTCCTTACATGCTACATACCCCAAATTTACAGGGTATGTGCACCTTGGGAGTGGGTACAAGAGGAAAAAAAAATTAGCAAAAAGAGCTTATAGTTTTTGAGAAAATCGATTTTAAAGTTTCAAAGGGAAAACTGTCTTTTAAATGCGGGAAATGTCTGTTTTCTTTGCACAGGTAACATGTTTTTTGTCGGCATGCAGTCATAAATGTAATACATATAAGAGGTTCCAGGAAAAGGGACCGGTAACGCTAACCCAGCAGCAGCACACGTGATGGAACAGGAGGAGGGTGGCGCAGGAGGAGAAGAAGGCCACGCTTTGTGAGACACAACAACCCCGGCCTTGCATGAGGGCAAGAAGCGTGCGGATAGCATGCTTTGTACCGCCATGCAGTCATAAATGTAATAAAGATAAGTGGTTCAATAAACAGGGACCACGCGGCAACGCTAACCCAGCAGCAGCAGACGTGATGGAACAGGAGCAGGCGCAGGAGGAGAAGGCCACGCTTTGTGAGACACAACAACCCAGGCCTTGCATGAGGGCAAGAAGCGTGCGGATAGCATGCTTTGTACCGCCATGCAGTCATAAATGTAATAAAGATAAGTGGTTCAATAAACAGGGACCACGCGGCAACGCTAACCCAGCAGCAGCAGACGTGATGGAACAGGAGCAGGCGCAGGAGGAGAAGGCCACGCTTTGTGAGACACAACAACCCAGGCCTTGCATGTGGACAAAAAGCGTGCGGATATAGCAGCAATGCTTTTTGCCGCCATGCAGTCATAAATGTAATACAGATGAGAGGTTCAATAAACAGGGCCCGGAAACGCAACACCATCCCAGATGTTCATTGGTCATGTTACTTGGTTGGGGTCCTGGAGTGTTGCGTAGTCATTTCCAATCCAGGATTGATTCATTTTAATTTGAGTCAGACGGTCTGCATTTTCTGTAGAGAGGCGGATACGCCGATCTGTGACGATGCCTCCGGCAGCACTGAAACAGCGTTCCGACATAACGCTGGCTGCCGGGCAAGCCAGCACCTCTATTGCGTACATTGCCAGTTCGTGCCAGGTGTCTAGCTTCGATACCCAATAGTTGAAGGGTGCAGATGGATGGTTCGACACAGCTACGCCATCTGACATGTAGTCCTTGACCATCTTCTCCAGGCGATCGGTGTTGGAGGTGGATCTGCACGCTTGCTGTTCAGTGGGCTGCGGCTGCATGGGTGTCAGAAAATTTTCCCACTCCAAGGACACTGCCGATACCATTCCCTTTTGGGTACTAGCTGCGGCTTGCGTTGTTTGCTGCCCTCCTGGTCGTCCTGGGTTTGCGGAAGTCAGTCTGTCTGCGTACAACTGGCTAGAGGAGGGGGAGGATGTCAATCTCCTCTCTAAAGTCTCCACAAGGGCCTGCTGGTATTCTTCCATTTTGACCTGTCTGACTCTTTCTTCAAGCAGTTTTGGAACATTGTGTTTGTACCGTGGATCCAGAAGGGTATAAACCCAGTAATTGGTGTTGTCCAGAATGCGCACAATGCGTGGGTCACGTTCAATGCAGTCTAGCATGAATTGAGCCATGTGTGCCAGAGTCCTACCAGAATCCTCATCATCCTCTTGTGAGCGTTGTGATAGTTGTTGTGATGCATCATAGTCGTCACCTTCCTCCTGGTCTGCTTCTGCTGACCATTCGCGTTGAATTGTGGAAGTCCAACGTGCACCGCTCTGGCCCTCGTCAGTGGTGGCATGAAATTCCTGCTCCAACTCCAGCTGTTCCTCCTCCTCTTCTTCGTCATAGCTGCTGGGGCCAGCGTTCCCTGAGGCGGATGGCCTGATGTTGGTACCATCACGCTGATCGTTTTCTCCTTCAGATTCCCCCAGTTGCATCATGACAGCTGTTTCCTTGATTTTTAACATCGACCTCTTCAGTAAACACAGCAGTGGTATGGTAATGCTGACTGAAGAGTTGTCACTGCTCACAAGCAACGTGGATTGCTCAAAATTTTGGAGGACTTGGCAGAGGTCCAACATGTTGGCCCAATCGGATCCACAGAAGCTTGGCAGCTGGCCGGATGCGCCTCGGTACTGCGCCGTCATGTACTGGACCACTGCACTCTTCTGCTCGCAAAAGCGGGCTAGCATGTGCAGCGTAGAATTCCAGCGCGTAGGGACATCACACAGCAAGCGATGGTGGGGGAGATTGAAGCGCTCCTGCATCTTGGCGAGTGCCCCCGAAGCAGTACTGGAATTTCTACAATGTTTGGACACTCGACGCACCTTCAACAGCAGATCGGGCACGCCTGGGTATGTCCTCAGGAACCGCTGAACTACTAGGTTCATCACGTGCGCCAGGCAAGGGATGTGTGTCAGCTTAGCCAACCTTAAAGCGCGAATGAGATTACTCCCATTATCACACACAACCATGCCCGGTTTCAGGTCCAGCGGTGCCAGCCACAAATCCGTCTGTTCCTTTATTCCCCTCCAAATTTCCTCCCCTGTGTGCTGCTTATCCCCAAGGCAGATTAGCTTCAGCAACGCTTGCTGACGCATGCCAACAGCTGTGCTGCACTGCTTCCACGATCCTACTGCTGCTGGGTTAGCGTTTCCGGATGAGGTACAGCTTTGAGATGCGTTGGAGGAGAAGGAGTCAGAGAGGTAGGTGCTGCTGTTATCCAGTGGGAGGGACGGCGGTGCAGCTGTTTGTGGCGTGGGCAACACCCGTGCCGTAGCAGGTGAGGAATCGCTGCCAGGCTCCACAAGGTTCACCCAGTGCGCGGTAAGGGAGATGTATCGACCCTGGCCGAACGCACTCGTCCAGGTGTCAGTGGTGAGGTGAACCTTGCAGGCAACGGCATTCTTCAAGCTTCGGGTTATTTTGCTGACCACGTGCTCATGCAACTCAGGCACTGCAGAGCGTGCAAAGTGGTAGCGGCTGGGAACCACGTAACGTGGGATGGCCACTGACATCATGCCCTTGAAGCTGTTTGTCTCCACCAATCGATATGGCAGCATTTCGCAGGCCAGAAGCTTGGCTATGCTGGTTGTTACTGCCACGGCCCGGGGGTCATTTGCTGGCAATTTCCTCTTGCGCTCAAACATCTCCGACACAGACAACTGAACCGTAGCGCTGCACACGGAAGGGCTGTTGGTTGTTGTGTTTGATGAACACTGGGAGACCTCAAGAGCACTACTCCGGAAAGTGACAGTGTCAGCGTCGTCTGATGTTTGTGAATGTTGTGAACCACGCAATGGCTGGGCTACTGCTGCTGCTGAGGCGGGTCTGGTGAACCCAAGGGAGGCAGTGTTGTTTCTGGTACCCTGTCCTGACGCGTTTGCCCAAAGAGTGGGATGTTTGGATAGCATGTGACGGTTCATGCTGGTGGTGGAGAGGTTGTTAATATTTTTCCCCCTGCTCAGGCGGGTCTTGCACACCTTGCAAATCGCCATGGTAACATCCTCAGTGCAGTCTTCAAAGAAAGCCCAGACTTTGGAGCACCTGCCTCCTTGCTGGCGATTTCTGTTTGCTCCTCTTTTGCCTCTCACTTGAACTTCCGCGCTTGTGGTGCCTGAAATTGCGCGCCGCCTACCTTGTGGCACAAGGCGAACTCGTGCAGCAGTGTGTTCTTCAACAGACTCATCTGTGCTGCTGCTACGACGGCGATGTTCTCGTTCACAAACAAAATCTGGGTCTCTGTCCACATTGTCCATACCCTCCTCTTCCATCTCCTCAAACTCGTCATATGTCATTGTGGGCCACCGCCGTGGAGTAGAGCTCCCCACAACAACCTCTGCGCAGCACACTCCAACGTCGTCTTCCAGATCTTGTCGGCCGACCTCCTGCAATTGCAACCCCTCCTGCCCAAATTGCTCTGGGATTTGGGTTTCCGAGTCCTCTTCGGACTCGCCTTGTATTTCAGTGCGCGGTGCATTTCCCACAGTTAACGGTTGTGAATCCAGGCACAACATTTCTGGCTGTTCCTCCATTGACCTTTGAAAGGTGGAAGTTTGTTGGGCTGGGAATAGCTCCTGCGAATACCCCATTGTGTCCTGAGGTAATTCATCGGACTGGTTATCTGGCAGTTGTGTGCGTGGTGTCGCTGCCGGTTGTGTCAGCTTTGTGCCCACTGGCTCCTTGTAACTGGCTGAGGACTCGGACCTCGTGCGTGATGTGCTGGTGCTGCTTAACCCACTGCTGGACGCTTGAGAGGTCATCCAAGTAATTATCTGGTCCTGTTCTTTTGGATTTGTGAGGGTTGTTGTCCTGGACAACATGGGCGGTATTGAGTGGGTTTTCTTGGGTGCTCCCCTGTGGCCTGTACGTGAACCGTCAGGGGAAACACCTCTTCCCTTGCCCCTCCCTCTTTCACCGGATTTCTTCCTCATTTCACTTATCCTTACAGTACACGCTGACTGGCAGCAGTACAGTGGCAGTACAGAAATGCTATACAGTACCACTATTCCCAGCAGCGACACAGAGCACAATGCTATACAGTGACGGGTGAGCGGTGTACCACTATTCCCAGCAGCGACACAGAGCACAATGCTATACAGTGACGGGTGAGCGGTGTACCACTATTCCCAGCAGCGACACAGAGCACAATGCTATACAGTGACGGGTGAGCGGTGTACCACTATTCCCAGCAGCGACACAGAGCACAATGCTATACAGTGGCGAACGAGCGGTGTACCACTATTCCCAGCAGACACAGAACAGTACACAGAATGCTATATAGTGTGGCTGAACGAGCGGTGTACCACTATTCCCAGCAGACACAGAACAGTACACAGAATGCTATATAGTGTGGCTGAACGAGCGGTGTACCACTATTCTCAGCAGACACAGAACAGTACACAGAATGCTATATAGTGTGGCTGAACGAGCGGTGTACCACTATTCCCAGCAGACACAGAACAGTACACAGAATGCTATATAGTGTGGCTGAACGAGCGGTGTACTACTGTTCCCAGCAGACACAGAACAGTACACAGAATGCTATATAGTGTGGCTGAACGAGCGGTGTACTACTGTTCCCAGCAGACACAGAACAGTACACAGAATGCTATATAGTGTGGCTGAACGAGCGGTGTACTACTGTTCCCAGCAGACACAGAACAGTACACAGAATGCTATATAGTGTGGCTGAACGAGCGGTGTACTACTGTTCCCAGCAGACACAGAACAGTACACAGAATGCTATATAGTGTGGCTGAACGAGCGGTGTACTACTGTTCCCAGCAGACACAGAACAGTACACAGAATGCTATATAGTGTGGCTGAACGAGCGGTGTACTACTGTTCCCAGCAGACACAGAACAGTACACAGAATGCTATATAGTGTGGCTGAACGAGCGGTGTACCACTGTTCCCAGCAGACACAGAACAGTACACAGAATGCTATATAGTGTGGCTGAACGAGCGGTGTACTACTGTTCCCAGCAGACACAGAACAGTACACAGAATGCTATATAGTGTGGCTGAACGAGCGGTGTACTACTGTTCCCAGCAGACACAGAACAGTACACAGAATGCTATATAGTGTGGCTGAACGAGCGGTGTACTACTGTTCCCAGCAGACACAGAACAGTACACAGAATGCTATATAGTGTGGCTGAACGAGCGGTGTACCACTGTTCCCAGCAGACACAGAACAGTACACAGAATGCTATATAGTGTGGCTGAACGAGCGGTGTACTACTGTTCCCAGCAGTGACACACAATGACTGGGGGGGACCCTGGCTAGCGTGGCTGGAGCGCGAACTACCCTGCCTGCCTACCCAAGGCTAAACCCACAGACAAATGGCGGAGATATGACGTGGTTCGGGTATTTATTTACCCGAACCACGTGACAGTTCGGCCAATCAGAGCGCGTTCGGGTCCGAACCACGTGACCCGTTCGGCCAATCACAGCGCTAGCCGAACGTTCGGGGAACGTTCGGCCATGCGCTCTTAGTTCGGCCATATGGCCGAACGGTTTGGCCGAGCACCGTCAGGTGTTCGGCCGAACTCGAACATCACCCGAACAGGGTGATGTTCTGCAGAACCCGAACAGTGGCGAACACTGTTCGCCCAACACTACTTGCAGCAGGCCCTTGTTGAGCGCTTGGAGGAAGCCTTCCCCCAGCCTTCCACCCCCACTGTCCAGCAGCCAGCACAGAGGCAGCAGCAGGTGCCTGCATCCAGCAGCAAGCGCCCCACAGACCTGCTGTCTCTCAGCCCCGAGCTCTACAGGACTGTAGAGGCTCCGGCAGCAGTGACTAGAGAGGAGGTGCATGCAGCAGCATCCTCCACCGGTCACAGCCAGCGCCTGACCCGCATGGTGGCTGACTACATGGGGTCCTACAGCGGGCTTGACAGCGATGCCCCTGTTGATCCCATGGAGTATTGGGTCAAGCGCCTGGAGATCTGGAGCGAGCTGGCGCAGTACGCCCTGGAAGTGCTGTCCTGCCCCCCTTCCAGCGTGCTGTCCGAGCGCTGCTTCAGTGCAGCTGGTGGTGTGGTCACCGAGAAACGCTCACGTCTGTCTCACAAGTCTGTGGACAGACTGACGTTTCTCAAGATGAACCAGGCGTGGGTGGAAGGCGAGTTCCTGGCCCCTGTTGTCGGCGAGAGGGGGACATGAACTGGCTAAGAACCATCGTTAATGTGCCTTACCACCCTTTACCACCTCCTGGCTCCTGCTCACTAAGCCAGCCTGGTTCACTATGACTATTACGTCGCCTGCAGCCACACATTTTACACCTACAGTGGGCTGCTGTGTACTGCCCTTCTGCTGTCTGTCTGTGTTTCCCACTGCCAGGGTACACAGATTTACCTTCTGCTGCCACTCTGCCACCAGCTATTACGTCAAACAATAGCTATATATCTGTGTAATTTGTTTTACAAACAAAACCAAAAAACCATTAAAAAAAAAAAAAGGTTTAACTTTTCTGAGGTGCCCGGGTTGAAAACTGTGTTGTCCCAGTTGTGTATTGGACACGATGTGGGCTGCACGACCGCTGTCTGGGACTTCCTGTTGTGTTCATTTACGGCCTGGTATCACCGCTAGGTACCAGGGCTATTATGTCACGCTGCCTGCCTGCTGCCACACTCACACTACTCCTCCATTCCTCCTGCTGCTGCTGTCTGTCTGTGTTTCCCACTGCCAGGGTACACAGAATTACCTTCTGCTGCCACACTGCCACCAGCTATTACGTCAAACAATAGCTGCTCACATTACTCCTCCATTCCTCCTGCTGCTGCTGCTGTCGGTCTGTGTTTCCCACTGCCAGGGTACACAGAATTACATTCTGCTGCCACTCTGCCACCAGCTATTACGTCAAACAATAGCTATATATCTGTGTAATTTGTTTTACAAACAAAACCAAAAAACCATAAAAAAAAAGGTTTAATTTTTCTGAGGTGCCCGGGTTGAAAACTGTGTTGTCCCAGTTGTGTATTGGACACAATGTGGGCTGCACGACCGCTGTCTGGGACCTCCTGTTGTGTTCATTTACGGCCTGGTATCACCGCTAGGTACCAGGGCTATTATGTCACGCTGCCTGCCTGCTGCCACACTCACACTACTCCTCCATTCCTCCTGCTGCTGCTGTCTGTCTGTGTTTCCCACTGCCAGGGTACACAGAATTACCTTCTGCTGCCAGTCTGCCACCAGCTATTACGTCAAACAATAGCTGCACACATAATTACTCCTCCATTCCTCCTGCTGCTGCTGCTGTCTGTCTGTGTTTCCCAACGCCAGGGTACACAGATTTACCTTCTGCTGCCACTCTGCCACCAGCTATTACGTCAAAAAATAGCTATATCTGTGTAATTGGTTGTAAAACCAAAACTACAAAACCATTACAAAAAAAAAGGTTTAATTTTTCTGAGGTGCCCGGGTTGAAAACTGTGTTGTCCCAGTTGTGTATTGGACACGATGTGGGCTGCACGACCGCTGTCTGGGACCTCCTGTTGTGTTTATTTACGGCCTGGTATCACCGCTAGGTACCAGGGCTATTATGTCACGCTGCCTACCTGCTGCCACACTCACACTACTCCTCCATTCCTCCTGCTGATGCTGCTGTCTGTCTGTGTTTCCCACTGCCAGGGTACACAGAATTAGCTTCTGCTGCCACTCTGCCACCAGCTATTACGTCAAACAATAGCTGCTCACATAATTACTCCTCCATTCCTCCTGCTGCTGCTGTCTGTCTGTGTTTCCCAACACCAGGGTACACAGATTTACCTTCTGCTGCCACGCTGCCACCAGCTATTACGTCAAAAAATAGCTATATCTGTGTAATTGGTTGTAAAACCAAAACTACAAAACCATTACAAAAAAAAAGGTTTAATTTTTCTGAGGTGCCCGGGTTGAAAACTGTGTTGTCCCAGTTGTGTATTGGACACGATGTGGGCTGCACGACCGCTGTCTGGGACCTCCTGCCTGCTGTGTTTATTTACAGCCCTGGTATCACCGCTAGGTACCAGGGCTATTATGTCACGCTGCCTGCCTCATTGACTGCCTGCTGCCACACACTCATCCTCCTCCTCCTGCTGCTGAATTTACCTCCTGCTGTCTGTGTGTTTCCACTGCCAGGGAGCACATACAATGGCGCTTCCAACATGCGTGCGCCACCAGCTATTTGTTACGCTCAAAAATAGCTGCATTTCTTTAAAAAAAAAAATTGAAAAGAGAAATAAGTGAAGAAGAAGACGATATAGAAGAAGATGAAGAAGATGAAGAAAAAGAAGATGAAGAAGAAGAAGAAGGAGAAGAAGAAGAAGATGAAGAAGAAGAAGATGAAGAAGATGAAGAAGAAGATGAAGAAGATGAAGAAGATGAAGAAGAAGATGAAGAAGATGAAGAAGAAGATGAAGAAGATGAAGAAGAAGAAGATGAAGATGAAGAAGGAGAAGAAGAAGAAGATGAAGAAGAAGAAGATGAAGAAGATGAAGAAGATGAAGAAGAAGATGAAGAAGATGAAGAAGAAGATGAAGAAGATGAAGAAGAAGAAGATGAAGAAGAAGAAGATGAAGAAGATGAAGAAAAAGAAGATGAAGAAGAAGAAGATGATGATGAAGAAGATGAAGAAGATGAAGAAGAAGAAGAAGACGATATAAAAGAAGAAGAAGAAGATATAGAAGAAGATATAGAAGAAGAAGATATAGAAGAAGAAGATATAGAAGAAGAAGATATAGAAGATAAAGAAGAAGAAGAAGAAGAAGAAGAAGTATATACAGTACTGAACAAAATTCTGGACACAACTTCTCTTTTCACCTTTTTTTTTTAAAGGAACATCCCCACATAATCACTTGCTGTTGTTACTTGGAAAAAAAAGATGTTTCTTGCATCATTCACCCTCAAAACAAGTGTAGGAAGCTATTTAAGGCCAATTCGAATAGTCAGCTCGAATAATGAGCTCGAATACCGACTCGAATAGTGAGCTCGAAGTCCGAGGTCGAATCGAATAGTAAAATTTATTCGACTCGAATATTCGACTGACCTCGAATAATTTACTATTCGAATTCGACCAAACTCGAATTTTGAAAAGGGGTATTTGAGCACCACTAAGCGCGGTATTTCTGCCCCCAGGAAACTTCTCTTCTTCTTTTTAGTTCCTGGATGCGACATCGTTCGCATCCAGGACTTTTTTTTACTGCACCCACATACATTTTTGAATTAAAAAAAAAACAAAAAACAACATAAATAGTTACACAAGGGTCTGAACTTTTTAAATATGCATGTCAAGAAAGTATGTTATTATATTATTTAAAATTATAAGCTTATAAATAGTGATGGACGCGAATTGAAAAAATGCACCTTTATTTCTAAATAAAATATCGGCACCATAAATTGTGATGGGGACATCATTTAAACGGTGTAATAACCGGGACAGATGGGCAAATAAAATACACGAGTTTTAATTACAGTAGCGTATATTGATTTCAAACTATAATGGCCAAAAACTGAGAAATAATGCATTTTTTTCATTTCTTTCTTAAGCTTCCTGTTAAAATGGATTTAGAAAAAAAGAATTCTTAGCAAAATGTACTACCCAAAGAAAGCCTAATTAGTCGCGGAAAAAACAAGATATAGATCAATTAATTGTGATAAGTAGCAATAAAGTTATTGGCGAATGAATGGGAGGTGAACGTTGCTCGGATGCATGAGGTTTTCGACACTGCGGTGCTGAACCGGATAAACAATACCAGTTGCCTGGCAGCCCTACTGATCTATTTGACCACAGTGGGGTCTGAATCACACCAGAAACAACCATGCAGCTAATCTTGGCAGATATGACAATAATGTCAGAGATACTTGATCTGCTGCTTGCTTGTTCAGGGTCTATGGCTAAAAGTATTAGAGGCAGAGGATCAGCAGGACAGACAAGCAACTGGTCTTGTTTAAAAATAAATAAATATGGCAGCCTCAATATACCTCTCACTACAGTTGTCCTTCATGTATAAATAAATATGTCAGCCTCCATATCCCTCTCAGTTGAGATGTACTTTAAGGGAATTAAGAGAAATTGAGTCCGGCACTGCAGTGCATGTCTACTTATTCACTTTGCTATGTTATTGATTTGATACAAAGAGGAGCTGTACAATTAAGCTTGGTCTTTCCATTCAAAAAAGTGATGGTAGTGGGTGATGGGCATTATGGTATCCAGGGTGGAGGGCAATATGTAGTTTATCTGTTCTGTGTCTCCTTTATCTCGTTACCACCAAATACATGTATCAAGCATGTAGTGATGAGCTTGAATTTCGCATAACTTTGCATCTGAAATTTTGATGTAAAATCATAATGTGACATTTCCATGAAATTCATAACTAATTTAGCGCATAATCGTATAAAGGATCCGTAAATTCAGAATTACGCATAATTTGGTGATTTACTTGTAGTCAGTACCGCTGACTTTAGAGGTTTATATCAAAATTGCTAGGTATGTTAAGAGGAATAGAGGGGATTTTTGCAAAAAAAAATCTTCAAAAGGAAGTTTTTAAGAAAATCCATTTTCAATGTTTTTTTTTTAAACTCAGTAAAATGACATTTTGATGCAGTACACTTTAACCTTTTTTGGACCATAAGGCTTAACTCCAGGTAATCTGGCCAGCTGCGCTCTTCTGCGCATGCACGGCTCTAGTGCGTGCGCAACCCCCTCTTGCTTTCACAGCTGAGAGTGTTCTGCCTCTGACAACTACTACGCAGGCGCAGAACGTTTCCGGCTGCGGGAACATGCATTGGCACGCGCATGCACAGGAGTGCACGACTGGCCAGATTATCGGGGGTGATTAGTGTAAGAAACTGTAAGAAACTATATGTTTCTATCGGCAACACACCTTTCTTCCGGCACCAGCAACTCATTAGTAAGAGCTGCAAACACGACTCATCACAGCAAGCAGGAGATAGAACTTCTTTAGTAGTCTTCCAAGTTTTAAGATGTTTATTCAGTAAACAGATATACAGATACAGTTCTTTACATCTTAGCAAAGCATAATTCTTCTTTAGTACGTCCGTTGCGTTACAAGCTCTTGATCACCTTCCTGTTGAAGATAATCAGGTCATCTTCTGTCTATACTACGTTACATCTAACTACCTATATACAGCATACATTACATCAGATTACATAAATAAAGGAAAGTAATTAGGGTTCCGGTCAGTAGATAGAGAGCATGAAAGTAAGAGTGCGCGCCTTTGGCCCATCATGAACCTTAATACTGACCAGGAAAGAGTTAATTGTGACCTCATCTGAGCCATCCCCAAAACCTACTATTGGCTCAGACCCCTCATGGTGTCATAATACCCACCTACTTGATTGATATTCTATGAGCCCCTTTTCTCACATACAGGAATGTTATGTTTATTAAATATTGGCCTCTGTTTTCCCCTTTGCAGTCTGAAAGTCTGTACATTTGAACAGAAAGTGTCCCTGTCCTTCGAACGAGGACAATCTGCTTCTGGTAAAGGTCTTCATAATTTCTCTCCAAGAAATTATGCTTAATGAGACCCTGTGCAAATCAAGCCTTTCAACTAACTCAGTTCAAATAACTGAGGCCTACATATAATACTTAAATTATAACAATTAGAAGACAGCGTAGCAACCGGAGAGGACGGCGAGGGACAGACATGTCAGTAATTAATTGGATAGCCATTATTTTAGTCACTAGCTTGAACCTTAGTTTAGAGGACATCTGAAGTGAGAGCCATATGGAGGCTGCCATGTCTATTTCCTTTTAAATAATACCAGTTGCCTGGTAGCCCTATGTGACGTATGCGCAGTCACCCTCCAATTCCTGTTCCCTTTGCTGCAGTTTACCATAAAGCCTCAGACCCTGAGGGAATCCTGAAGGCAGTCAGCACTGCAGGCAAAGTAAACTTTTGGATTGGTTGGTGAGTCCACACACAGTCCAATTTCGATTGTATGTACAATCGATACAATCTGGGCTCTCATATAGAGGCCAGATCACTGCCACCAATCCGCAATAAAACGTGCGAATGCGCTAAGTCTAACTCTAGCTAAATCCTGTAGGAAAAAGGGTTAATTTGACAACCTTTATAGAGATAGCAAAACTAACTATATTAATATCAAAACAGTTATGGTAACATCTCTACGGAGAAATTAATCCTTTTACAGAGATTTTCAGAACAGCACTTAGAGGAACGAATTTTAATAGTTTATTTAAAGAAATAATGCAGAACAAAAATATAGCAAATGAAACAAATTAAGGCCTCTTGCACACTGCAAGCAAATCAGATTCAGATTCAGATTTTTAATCTGTTTTTACATCCGATTCCGATTCAGATTTTTAATCTTAACTGCATGCTGCGTTTTTTGATCCGTTTTTCTGTTGAATGTATTCAAGGAAAATCGGAAACGGAATCGGAATCGGAATCGGAAACGGAATCGGAATCGGAATCGGAAAACGGATTTGCAGTGTGCAGGGAGCCTGATACAGTAATAGTAAGGATTAAATTTAAAAATAGCTATTGATAATCTGAGCAGTTTGTCAAGTTACCGTATGTCCTTTTGCGGTAATAAGTCCAACAGAAGATATGAAGTCCAATTCTGGAAAGTTCTGTGGAATGGATATAAGTCCTTTGATAGAATGAAATGCCAATCCTTTGATGGTATGGATGGCTGGACAAAAGACTCTCTCCTGTGTCCAGCAGTGTTGTTTTAACTCTTCCTCTGCCAGAGGGCGGAGTTGTAAAAAGAGTTGGTAAGGTGTGCCTTCTCCCGCCCTTTGTCATGACAAGCAGAAAGAACATGCAATAACTGGAATGGTCATAATTCGGCGCCAGCCGACCATAACCCGCAGCTAGTGACACGAGCACGCCTCTGGCGTTCTCTGTGTCACACAGATACCAAACATGGGTGTCTTGGGGTATTCCAAGGCGGAGCACACTGTTGCTTGCTTTCAGAAGGTGGTAGGGCCATGCTGAGTGGTCCCATCACACACAAATGATTTTTAATAATTGTCTGCTAATTTTGAAATGGCTAGCATCGACAGAGAACTCATTAATTTAGTAAAATGTCTGAATGACTTCATTCCTTCATATCAAGGTGAATTAAAAGTCATTTTCTCTAACTCTCATCAGGCTAGAGCAGGAATGTGAATGTCACAAAAACAAATTGAGCACAAAAATAATACAGAACAATTCCATGTTCATGGACCAAACCAAAACTAAAGCAATATACAGAAGTCCATATTAAACCGATATATAGAAAATACACTCAGCCCCATATAGAATACATGATGACTTTATTTAAGGAATGCATATAAAAACAATTAAAAGGAACAGAACCCAACACAATGCCAATTGCAGCCACAATAATAAATATAACAAAATAGTGTAAGTCTCTGACGAAGGACGGAAGTCCGATACGCGTCAGACAGTCTCTGAACCCAGCCTTGCTCAGTATATACCAGCTACCCCGGGGTAAGTGGACTTGTTGCAGCCGGTGCTGCATGGTGCATCTCCTTACATTATTTGATTACTGTGTGTACATGTACTGTCCATATTTGTGCATTTGGATCTGCACTTATTTCATATCCGTCTTACCCTGGTACTTTGCGGCCATATTCATTACACTATTTTGTTATATTTATTATTGTGGCTGCAATTGGCATTCTGTTGGGTTCTGTTCCTTTTAATTGTTTTTATATGCATTCCTTAAATAAAGTCATCATGTATTCTATATGGGGCTGAGTGTATTTTCTATATATCGGTTCAATATGGACTTCTGTATATTGCTTCAGGAATGTGAATGTGTCTTAATGACTTTATGAGGGGTTCTGGTTGTCCAGGCATCCCCTTATCTTTACTAGAATGGAGAATCTTCCTGGCGCAGCTTTATTGCCCCCCTGATAAATAACCTTTGGAGTAGGAACCAATGACTCTGCCATCATAGTTTAAGGACCCCTTCGATAGGGCAGAATATACACCACATCATTTCCTCTAATGTGTGGCTGGCTTGGACATGCAGAATGTTTTCTTGTCCATATATCTTTTTATCAATACCTTTGTAGTAGATTGGTTTTAGGGTAAATGGCTTCTCTCAGCAGGGGCGGATCAAGACCAAGTTGCGCCTGGGGCAAGGTCAGGTTTTCGCGCCTAAAAGTCAGGTTTTGGCGCCTAAACCGCCATTCATTTTGCCGCCTTTTTAAGAATCCAACAAACTGCGCCTGGGCCAGGATACCCTCTCCCCCCCCCCCCTAGATCCGTCCCTGTCTCTCAGTAAGTACAAACAAACACTCACATCCCCCCACTGCAGTGGTTGTGAGATGGAAGAACACTCATTTTCTAAAAGCAGGCTAATGCATTTAAAGGGGTACTCCAGATCATATTTTGTGCACATTTCTGTATGATTGCGCGGAATGCGCAATCCGCCGGTCAATCCGTACGTGACACCCTACAGATCTATTTGGCTGCATTTGTGTCTGAATCACAACAGGAACAAGCATGCAGCTAATCTTGTCAGACTTAACAAAATTGTTGGAAACATCTGATCTGCTGCATACTTGTTCAGGATCTATGGCTAAAAGTATTAGAGGTAGAGGATCAGCAAGATAGCCAGGCAACTGGTATTGTTTAAAGTGGTCTGAAAGTCAGCATTTCTACTTTGCCCTAAAAGATTCCTCACAGCTTGAAAGCTACTATCCCAGAATTTTATTTTTAACAGAACATCACTGAAATGGTTAAATAAAGCATTTTGTCCTGCTATTCAGCTTCAAATCCGCATCCAAACTGGAGATAACAGTATCTTTGTTTGCATTCCAATGTTGATACATGTGTGTCAAGCACACAAACAGCTCAAAACAGCCAATTAGAAGATGTTAATACAGGTAGTCCCCGGTTAGCGAATGAGATAGGGACTGTAGGTTCATTCTTAACCTGAATCTGTTCTTAGTCGGAACAATGTGCTATCTCTTGTACCTCCTCTGCCCCCCCTGTGCCTCCAGTGTCCCCCTATGTGTCACCTCTGCCTTTGTGCCTGCTTATACAAGTTAAATTGTAAAATTGATTTTCTCAAAAACTACAAGTCCAATTTGGGCTTGTTCCCATGGAAACACTGAATCCACGCCGTTCGTATCGGCGGTTCATTCGTAAGTCGGGCGTTCCTAAGTCGGGGACTACCTGTATATAATAAAGAACAGTTTGAATAAAATGCAATGACAGATTTCAGGGCAAGATAAACTACACTTTGGAAACTTGTAATTTGTAAACAGACAACATTACTTACCGTATATACTCGCATACAAGTCGACCTTGTGTATAAGTCGACTCCAATATTCAACCCTCTTTAGCTGGAATTTTTTATTGACTCAGTATAAGTCTACCCAGCAAAGTTAATGGCTGCATTTGGGGCTCAGGAGGGGTTAATGAATGCACTGAATACAGTATTGCACCCATTAACCCCTCCTGTCCCTTAAGTGTAGCCAATAACTCCTCCAGGCCTCCAAGTGCTGCAATAATTCACTCCCTTTTATGCAGCCTCGATTCCTCCACTGTCCCTTTACTTGTTAATTGTTGCGACCAGGACTGTCAGACGTGTGGTTTCTTGGCATTTCCTTTCCTCAAAGTATCGCTTACCACGGGGTAATTTACTGCAAATGGGAATGTCACTATTAGTATACACATTACTCAGTGTGCTCAGTGTTGCCCATGACTCGGGTATAAGTCGACCCCTATATTTTTACGAAGTGAATCAGACCTAAATTTCTAGACTTATACTCGAGTATGCACAAAAGTAAATATGATAACTGTATGAGTAGTAAAAAGCAGGAAAACACATTTTTATTGAATGTTATGTCGGAGTTTCAGCCCACTTTAAAAGGAAATAAATATGGCAACCTCCATATACCTCTCACTTTAGGTGTCCTTTAAAGCACTGTATGGACATAATTTTGTGCAGGAATTCAACTCTCAGTGAACCCTTGTTTATATCTTGGTTGTTCCTTTGATATTTCCACACTGAGTTTCTGCCACAAATTCTTTGTTCAGTTCAAAGAAAGCGACTGGACATGCCAGTCAAGACAGCAAACACATCTGGCCCCATGCCAAACCTAGGGCCCTTATCATCCTGGTACTTTGAAGTTGTGATTTTGGAGGTCAGCAGCACTAATAAGCATTTTATTAGTATACTTTTATGCATTTATTGTTCCATCAGCCTTCCAATGTTAAATGCACCCATACCAGACTATTACAGAGCGTGGTTACCTCAATGTACTCTTGGTGTATTATATTTTTACCAGAATGAAAATGCAGTCTTTGCTTTCAGTGTGCTGCTGATCACCCTGACTGAGTAGTGAGCAATCCGCAAGCAAGGCGTGATTGGGGGGCATCCCATCTAATCTCACCCTGAGCAAGTGGGTGGGATACAATACAGTATCAATTAGCTTTTAATAGTAATTCATTAAGAATCATAGCATGATGTGCTTACTAATGTAATCAACTAGTTTGTAATCATGTGGAAACCAAAATAAACATAGGAAGTGTGTAAAGATATAGTGTGAAACAAAAGTTTGCTTTCTTAAAACAGAAAGAATTTGCGATAATTCAGGTTGGCGTGAGCTCCGATCTGTCTCCCAGTGCATCACTGCTGAATGTATGCAATTCAACCATTGTTGTCCTAGGAAGCTAAACACACCTCCAGAACTGCTGGAAGGCAATGATGTGTCCGCTTGTAATTAGTACAGAACCATAATAATCCAACATGCATACAGACTGTTTCGGATTGGTTGATCCTCATCAGTGCATGCCATGGATTCATTTGGCTCTATGGAGTAGGACTTGAAAAACCCTGAGGCACAGACTAACCAGCAAGCTCATAGTGAACAAGAACTCATTGGAGTGTGTAAGGGGCTACAATGGTCCAAAAAGCCCCCGTGCATTTTAGTAAGGGGGCTTTTTGGACCATTGTAGCCCCTCACACACTCCTAGGAGTTTTGGTTCACCATGAGCCTGTTGGTTAGTCTGTACGATATAGAGTGAGTAATGCTGTGTGGAAACCAGGCCTTCACAGGGATTCAAAGACTCAGGATCAGTGGACAGCGCACAACATGTGCTGCCCTATATGGATATAAATATATGCTGACTAGAATCAAATGTGAAGATATTTTTGTATGAACTATGTAATATAAACATATGCAACGCATGGACTTGCAAACCTGTGATGGACACTTCTCAGCTCCCTGGCATTTCTAGGTTCGTGCCTAGATCGCCTAGTGCTAAATCTGGCCCTGGGCAGGAAGGGATGGAAATATTTTCACCAGGGAGCTAGAGAGCAGTACAAACTTCACAGATGTTTTAATGCCATTAAACACATTTCACCTAACTTGTTCTAATTGACTCAATCACCGGGGCTTGAAGTAAGGAAACATTTCCCCAACTGTAATCCAGACAGCAATAAAAACCTGACAGAAGGTGTTGGTTAGGTTGACATTGGTTTGCCTGCCTCGTGTTATTCTGACGGATTGTGCCACACCACACTGCCAACGCCCCGATGTGAACAAACCATTACAATATAATCACATTGCACCTGCTGTGCGATTATACTGTCCGATGCAACACAAGGGTCCATATGCAAGTCACTTTTTCACCTGTGTTTTCTCCTAGGAGATAATTTTTCATTTTCTGTTTAACCTTCTGCTGCCCGCGTCACGCCAATGGTCGTGGCCGCGGCGGCAGCCCCAGGACCGCCTAACGCCGATTGGCGTAAACTCCTGGGGCTGTAATTTGCATGAGATCGCGCGCACGCTGCGCGCGCATCTCATTCTCAGAGGGCGGAGCTAGGCCCCGCCTTCAGCTCGGGAGTCTGTTAGACCTGTTAGACGGCGTGATCGCCGTCTATTTACACTGTGCAGTGCTGCGATCAGCAGCAGCGCTGCACTGGGGACAGCTGTGTGACACGGCTGTCCCCCTTGGGGACAATAGAGCGATCGGCTCTAGCAAGCAAGAAAATATACAAAATAATTTTGATAGTACTTTTTTTTAATTGTGAAATGCTGAAAAGGTATTTCAAAGAGAAGATAAAAAATTATCACCTAGGCCCAACTTAGGAGAAATAGTGAATTGCATATGGGCCCCTGGCCCTTATTCAATTCTCTTTTTCTCCTAACTTTTTTCCAAAGTGATATTTTCACACCTTTTTAATAAAATAATTTTTAAGCCACCAACAAACAAGAAAATACTCAAAATACTCTTGACAAGACATTTCAATTGCTTTTTGGTACTTTTTTCATTCCGGAATGCTCAGTTATTTTAACCGGTTCAGCGCCGCAGTGCCGAAAATCTCATGCATCCGAGCAATGTACACCTCCCATTTATTCGCCTATAACTTTATTGCTACTTATCACAATGAATTGATCTATATCTTGTTTTTTCCGCCACTAATTAGGCTTTCTTTGGGTAGTACATTATTTTTTTCTAAATCTATTTTAACAGAAAGATTAAGAAAGAAATGAAAAAAATTCATTATTTCTCAGTTTTTGGCCATTATAGTTTTAAATTAATATATGCTACCGTAATTAAAACTCATGTATTTTATTTGCCCATCTGTCCCAGTTATTACATCATTTAAACGATGTCCCTATCACAATTTATGGCGCCTATATTTTATTTAGAGATAAAGGTGCATTTTTTCAATTTGCATCCATCACTATTTATAAGCTTATAATTTTAATTAATATAACAACATATTCTCTTGACATGCATATTTAAAAAGTTCAAGTTAGTGTATAAAGTGGATCAGCACCAATGGATAAATGACGTGCAGTGATCGCCCCTGGAGTGCACAGGGATATCCAAGCAAATAAGTTCTCAGGATCCGCACCGTCTAAAATCTTCTTTTATTTCAGCTTTTTAAAATTCCATAGCAGGCATAAATATGTGTATCACACAGCCATGACGCACAGCGTTTCAGAATAGCTCTTTCTTCAGATGGCGTCAGAGTGTGTGTCTGACGCCATCTGAAGAAAGAGCTATTCTGAAACGCTGTGCGTCATGGCTGTGTGATACACATATTTATGCCTGCTATGGAATTTTAAAAAGCTGAAATAAAAGAAGATTTTAGACGGTGCGGATCCTGAGAACTTATTTATTTAAAAAGTTCAGACCCTTGGGTAACTATTTATGTTGTTTTTGTTTTTTTTTATTGTATTTTTTTTTTATTAAAAAATGTATGTGGGTAATTTTTGGTGTGGGAGGGAAATTGCTAATTTTAAATGTAAAATAATATTTTTTTTTATTAAAAATGTATGTGGGTGCAGTTTACTATTTGGCCACAAGATGGCCAAAGTGAAAAAAGTCCTGGATGCGAACAATCTCGCATCCAGGAACTAAAATGCTGGGGAGAAGTTTCCTGGGGGCAGAAATACCGCACTCTCTGGATAGAAAGCGTCGGTATTTCTGCGGGGAAGTTAGATCGGTGAATGGGAATTATATTCCCATTCACTGATCGGGGGGCTAGCAGCGGGCGGCGGGAGCGCGTGCGGGGGCGCGCCCGATCGCGTGCACCAGCCGGCGGCAGCAGCAGTGCCTATCTGGACGAGGAAGCTCGTCCAGATAGGCCGAACTGGTTAAACAGAAGATGAAAAATTATCTCCTAGGAGAAAACTTAGGAGAAAAAAGTGAGTTAAAGGAATACTATCAATGCCCAAGTAAAATTACAATGTACAAATAATGTCTAAGTAGCTGTGTAAACATTTTCATACTTTTCATGTTAAATATCAGAGGCAAAAGCTTTAATTTATTGAGTGTAGGATTTAGCTAAATTGGGACAAATCAATTGCAGAAGGGGTGTCTGCTTCAATGCACAGCCAGTGTTGCATTTCAGACTACAGAATATTTTTCTCAGATAGAAAAAACAGTATGAAAAGCTGTGACAAAAGCTGTCAGCTTTCTCTCTCACAGAGTTACAAACAGGGTTAACTGATCAAGTGTGAGGGGAATTTCCCCTCTCCTCATGGCTCATTCTGCTGTCAGTTTTGGCATCAGTAAAGTTTGAAAGTATTTTGATAACAGTAAACAAAGAGGTTGCCAGTGTAATGTATACATCAGTACTTAGCAGCACTTCCCAAACAATTCCTATCTCAATTGAAAAAAATATGTAGATCTATAGTGTTCCTTTAAATAATGGCCTCACACTTCTCAGTTGTTGGCAGCTGTTGAGGAATGATGTGGATCCGACAAACAGAAAAGTGATTTTGTGTGGCAGCATTGGTTATTTGACATGTCATGCTATGAGATGTTTGGTTTCAATCAGTGTATTGGATGATGTATATTATTTTAGAGCGCCAGGGATTGGCAGCTCCTGTTCTAGTCATCCTGGAACTGGAGGAACCTTTTGATGCTTATTTTTTTATATTAAAAAATCAGTTTAGCATTGAATTTTGAGGAGTCAAGTGTCAGTTTAAACTGTTATAGGTATTCTAATAAATGCAGTTACCAAAATTCTAAAAGCAATTCAGATACTTTTGATATAGGAGCATCAGCAAGGGTTACTACAGACAGCATTCATTCTTGTCAGCTGTGTGTACCAGGTTGCTCTGCAATGCATTTTATATAAAGATTTTATTGTATGTGTGTGCTTCTCCGGGAAGGTGTGACAGCCTGTGCTGTATAGCGCATTAGTGTGAAGCTAGCCACTTTAATCCTTAGGAAATATGGGCAATTGAAACAAGTGCCAAGGGATCGCATTACTAATTGGGGACAGTCCCCGGATTAACCTCTGTGCTGCCAGCCACCGTGCAGTGCAGATTGGGATGCGCTGCAGGCTGATCTAGCAGTGAAGCTGTTAATGAGGCATCTCTAGCCAAGCTTTTGGCTACCGCAGAAGTGGGTCAGTGCGGTTGCCATGGAGACGCTTTAGCAACCAATCTTGCCACTGCTCCCTCAGTATCTCTCCAGAAGCTCTTGAAGAATAAGAGCGTCTTCTGCTTCTGTCTCTTCCTCACCCATCTCCTTCCCTTCCCTCTCTCCGTCACTTGCTGCATCTGCCTTGCTGTGAGCATCGGTGACCGGCCCTGCTCCATGCTGCACCCCTCCTTCCATGCCCACAGCAGCCTTACATCCGCTCACTGGGGGAAGGGAGGAAAGCAGGCAAAGTTGGGTGATCTCTTTGCCTTTTTCTTCAGTCAGTTCTTTTCCACGCCTCCTTGGCACCAGGACTCTGCTTACTAGCTGGTAAGAAGTGTGGCTGTGGCATGCCATGGCTGTCTGCTTTGCTAAGATTGCAGGTTCCTCTATCTATCTATCTATCTATCTATCTATCTATCTCCATCCATCCATCCATCCATCCAACTCATTGTCTGCCTGTCTGTTCCTCCAATCTCCTATTGATCTATCTATCTATCTATCTATCTATCTATCTATCTATCTATCTATCTATCTATCTATCTATCTATCTATCTTTATTGGCTCCCTGTCAGTTCATCTTTCACTATCTTGATATATAATCTATATATCTATCGATTGTCTATCTAGCTATCTGTTTATCTATCCATCATGTTAGTATATCCCACGAATAAAAGGTGTCTGCAGCGCTGCCTCTTCTGCTGTATCGTGTATATTTGTGTATTTGCAGCTATTTACTGTTGTTGTTGTGTTAATCATTATCCTCGAGGAATGATTCCATTGTTTGTTTACCTGGCAGCAGGTTATGCTGTATATTCTACTTAGAAGAAGTTAATATCAGAAATGAACTTAAATGTAACTTTATTCTGAGAGTATCCTAACACAGATTCCTTATTTAATATTTGATATTGAGTGATATTCCAATACCTGCTTGAAAGCAATTCTTCTTTTGCTACTGTCAATAGTTGCCAGCTTCAAGCGTACGTTATTAGGTATCTCGGAGTTTGGCCTGAAATTGTTGTATATGCAGTGTGCAAGTTTTCAATATGGGATTTATATTTATCCTGATTTTATTCAACTCCATCAGGCAGTTTGCTGCGAGGCTCAGTCCGGTTACAAGGGTTCTGCCTTGGTCTGCACTAACTACCTGAGGCCACTATGAAGCCAGATCAAATTGCTAATAATGAATGGCCCCTACCCTTCATCCTCCCTCTAATCCCCTATAGCCTGTAAGCTGCCTCTTAATTGGTCTCTCTGTAGCTTCCCTATCAATAGAACATTGAGTTGCTCAGTTGTATTGATCCTTTGCACAATGCTTGAGAAATTAATCATACCTCTTCTCTTACATTATCCTTAAAGCATTGTTTCTGTGAAACAATTGCTTTTCTTAAACAGCGCAGTTTAAGTCGATAGATAACTTACGAGGTGTGCTGTGATTGGCTGTGTTTTCCCACCAGATAGATTACAATTTCTCATCTATTGCTTGCGGTTCACTTCTCAGCTTAGAGGTTTTTGACAGGTATTGTGGAAATATTGCCAATGTTGTATGGCTGGTATCTTTCGTAGTGGTCAGTGTTAATGCTGAGAAGATACAGAATGAGGCGTGTAATATGTACAATGATGACAGTCCCTGGCCACCACTTATAAAACAACCTGTTCAGCGTCAGGTTCACCCCTCCATCTATAGGCAGGTGGGCTCAGAAAGCATATAAGTGGTGCATACTGAATACTGATATGTAAACTGCAGCATTGCCTGTATCACATAACAATGCTATATTGAGAAGGGAAATGGAGGTGTCAGACAGTCACATCGTGCATCAGCCCTACCTACACCCCCCCTTCTCCTCCTGTGTCAAAGCAATCAGCCAGAGACTACAGACTTATAGAGAAATCCGTCTTTATTGTAATGTCAAATATTAGTGTTTATTGATCACACTGTGTCTGTGGTAGGCCTGCTTCTCTGCGTGTGACACTATGACAGATTGTAGAACACCACTGTTACCATTCCAGCTAGTGTAGATAATATGACTGTCAGAATAATAAGCACATCTGTGTGCAAGCCTGGCACTTATGCAGTATTCATATAAATATTTGAATAGCGCTGACAAAATGATAGACTATTGATGCTCTAATTTTTGACCTGTGAGAGCTCTTCGTATGTAAAGTGTGACACGGGCAGGCCCCATCACACAGGGTAAAAACACGAGCATGTAAAATAGCTCCTGTGATCATTAGTAAAACTAATGATAAAAAAGAACGTCAGTGCTTATCATACAGACTAATCAAAATCCTCCTTGCGCTTTTTTAGGATTGTCCACGCAATGTACGATAAAGGTGTCTGTTTTAGTGTGGTGCTAGACACGGCTTATGTGTCAGCATAGCTCTGCAGGGGCCCCCAGGGACCACAGTTAAGTTAGGAGGTGATCTGGAAGGGTAGGGAGGGTCAGCAGCTGACTCAAAGGTCCTGGGACCTGGGGAGGAATTTGGCTGCAACAAAAATCCCCTAATGCCGCTTTTTGGTCAGAAGGGGTGTTTGTTGGGGGGCCCCGGGTTGATTTTGCCTAGGGGCCCCACTGTTACTAGAACCAGCCCTGGTAACATGCCTGAAGAAGAAATTACATTTTTGAAAAGCTTGAAAAGGAATCTTGTATAGTTAGTCATTTAAGGTATCACCTAAACAACCCTAGTTGTTATGGCTTCCGATTCTCTCCATGACTAACTTTTTTTTTCCTATGTTACTGTCACCTACAGTTAAAAGCCAACTGGCCTTTAACTGTATGTGACAGTAACAGGAACAATACATTTATAGTGCATTGTACTCTGGGAGAAATCTACATTCATTCATACATTCATGTACATTTTTATATAGCTTGGAATTTGACAGGAAGTTAATTTGGTTCAATTCCAAGCTGCATACAATTTGCATCTAATTTGCATGCAAGCCATTCTCAGATAGTTGGAATGTTGGACAGCTTAGTTTCCCAGTCTATCTGCCTCTAGATTGCGGTAGGGATGTGATAGCTGTAGGGTCTTGGTTGCCTTTTTACTGTAGGACGTGGAAATACAAGTATTTCAGGGGAGAGGAGTTTTTCTATTTTTTCCCAGAAATCAGCTAGGCAGTCTGGTGAATAAGGTCACCTAGAAGAAAACCTTACCCTAAGGCTAAGTTTACAGTGGTGAGTTGCAGTGCAATGCTATGGAGGCTCTTTAACGTAGAAAGTCGCACTGTGATAGTAAGTGTTTGCAAAATTCAGAATGCATCCGGTGCGATCCACCCCTCTGCATAGCAACAGAACATGTGACTAGCCTGCACTTCCCACACAGCGTTGGCCCTGCAATGTCCTCTGAGGCTACGAATTGTCTATGAAGCTTTAGGCATCAGGAAGGACTTAACATTGGGATTTGGTTAGGGTTAGATGTTAGAAGGGAGAAAAGGATCACATTAGCTAATTGAGAGGAAGAAGCTCTGGAGAAAACAAAAAAAACCCAAAAGCATCTTTATGCTGGGAATTCATGATGAGTTTGTTCAGCAGATAGATGGCTCGATAGATATTTCCAACAGGTCTGTCTTTCTGATCGATATGTATAGTGATCAGTGATTAGAAAAACGATCAAAATCATGTCAGACCTGTTGGAAATTAGCCATTTATCTGCCAAAAAACTCATGGTCCATTCCCAGCATTAGTCAAAGAAAAATAATAGTTGTAGCTGGGCACCCTTTTTATGTCTTGGAAGATGTTTCTTCAGTTCAAATGAGGTGAAGGAATACCCAGAGATATGGTATTATACAGATGATATTATTATTATGTTTTATTTATCTACCACCAACATCTTCTGTAGCACAGTACATAGTGCAAAACAAACATTGGGGAACATATATACCGTACATCAGAAGTTCAAGACACTGTACAGTCTTGATATCCAGTGATAAAAGTATATGCATACATAGTTCATGTGTGGATTGAGATATCCCTAAAATTGGTACATGTTCATATGGTAAATTATAGCAAAATAAGAAACAATAGGAGGAGGTCCCTGCCCTTGTGAGCTTTCAATCTAGAGATATATCTACAGTAGAGTATTGCTTTTACGTAAGATGGAGGTGTAGGCAGACTGCAGACTTGTGACTCCCAGAGTTAGCTCTCTAATCATGCTCCATGCACTTACTCAGAGGTTATTTAGTCTTCCAAATACACATATCTTTGCTCTCCTCATTACACTGCTCTGCATACACCAGCTTACTTTGCTTGTGATTGAGCATTAGAACTTTAGTATCTGTTTCTGTATCTGCTGTGGCTGAGTCTGAAGGCAATAGGATGTAATGTCTGTAAACATTTGGCTTGAGTTTCTCCAACACTCCAGCAACATACAGGGAAGTAGCTAGAAATCATACGTTCCCATAGCAAAGCTTGGCTATTCCTCCCTCCCCACCACCACCTACACCAATTTTAGGTAGCCAGAGGAGCCCCAAGTATTAAATAGCACGAGGCGGGCCCCAGTATACGTAGCCAGAGCCCCTCAAGTATGGTTAGCCTAGTGCCTCCCCCAGCCAACTGTATAGGAAACCAGAGATGTCCCACAGTATAGTTAGAAAGAAGAAGCCCTCCCTCAGTATAGGTAGGCCCCTCAGTACAGGTAGCCACAGGCTATAGGTAGCCAGAAATAATCCCCCAAGTATAGGTATGCAAAGGGTTCCCTTGAAAGACGAGAGAGAGCGCTCTAGTCATGGAGATTGTAGATTGCTGGTGGAGCCTGGAAAGGTGAGTCACTTTTACGTTCCAATGCCGCTACTCTGCATCTTGGTGGTCTCCACTAGGCCTGCTGCATACCACTGTATTTACACAGGCCACACACACCAGCCCAACTTCCCCCATGGCTATGGGCCACTATGGCTACTCTATAGTAATCTTTATGCCACTGGCAACATGTGAGATGACTATATTGCTGCATACTTTCTAACAGCCCTTGGTTCTTTTGCCATTGTTGTTTTTACAAAGGCCCAGTCTGGGTAGCTACAAACTTTTAAAGATTGACTGTTGTGTTTCTACTCCTTATTCTTCTCCTTTGTGTTAGTAGTTACCATTTCAGCCCAGTGGTGTAGAATTTTAGATAATACTCAGTTTGTAGTCCAGTTGGTAGTGGGAGCAATAAAGGTAAAAAATGGTCTGTGTGGCTAGTTTTCCTGTAATGTGTAGTTTTCTCGTGTCTTTTGAGCAGGGCCAGATTGTGGAGAGGCCACAAAGGCCTGGACCTTGGGCAGTTGCAGCCCAGGGGGGCACCGGGACATGAAAGAGGGGTTGCTACTAATGAAAAAAAAAAGGCAGCATATGAAAAAGGGAACTTATGCTCAAGGGAGCTGTTCATGAAAGAGAGGGACTGCATACATGGATGATACACAAGGAAGAGAGGGCTGCACATGGAATGGGAGGAGCTGCTGCACATGGAAGGGGAACAACACCATACTTGGCCTAGGGGCACACAAAATATAATTTGGCCTTGCTTTTGAGTTCAGCACACAGACCAGTCAGACCAGCTTTTGCTTTGTGTGTCTTCTTGAGTAAACTTGATGTTTTTATCCTCTGAATTTATGTGTTCAGTAAAAAGGATCAGTAAAAGATTTATTTCTCATGTTTTCATTTTAGACGATCTGTCATCCATGTAATTGAACCAGTGACTAGGTGTTGCTCCTCTAAACATGTTTAAAAGCTTTTCTCTCCACCTCCTCCATATCCAGGTGTGCTGCAATGAGAGACACTTGCAATTTTATAATGCAGCCATGTTTCTGTCTGCAGAGATTAGCCTTATTCTTGAAGAGGCTTTCAACACTAGTTATTAAGAACAATTCTGTTTAATCATTTTACCAAGACATAAAGACTCACACCTTCTATCTAGGTAACTTATATTAACATTTGCATAATACGTGTCAATTAGGGTAAACGCTTGCCTGCTGGCCTGGAGTAAGTGAATGATCTGTACATATATGTCTGTGTAATCGTTAACCTTATATAAAGTGTACCTGAGCCGACATGTGACATGACAAGATAGACATGTGTATGTACAGTGCCAAGCCTACAAATAACTAGGCTGTGTCCCATCTCTTCTTTTTCTACCTGAAAGAGTTAACCATTCAGGTATGCAAATGCCAGTTTCTCTCCAGTTGGGATCTAATTGTATATAACAATCCTCACTGATAAGAAAATATAGCCATAAAACTCTTGACTGGAAGAGAACAGCTTCTAAGTGCAGGGGATAGATACACAAAGTATCAACAGTTCATATATTTTAGCTTTGGGGCACTGAGACTGTGTGAAAGACTATATCATTCACATGATGCAATAAAACCTACTTTTTTTAGCATTGGAAAATATAATTAAACCAAGTCATTTTTAGGAGTAGGAGGATATACATAATTGTTTATCCCATTATTTTGTTAATCTTGGGTTTCCTTTTAGGTGAAGAAGAGACTTAGGCTAGTGGCAAAACATATTTCACAACACAAAAAGGCTACCTTATTTATTTAGCTATACGGTTACTTTCACGGGTTTATGTTATATGAAGTAAACTTAATTAAAAAATGAATATGCTGAAGTGCAGGGTGCAGGTACCACCCAACTTTCTGCATGAAACCTGAACTACTGGAGCTGTTTCAACTCTTTCTTACAGAAGTGCTCCAAATCTGTCAGATTGCATCTCTTGTGCACAGCCCTCTTAGGCCTAGATTCTGGCTGGACCATTCCAAAAATGTTATTCTGGTGAAGCCATTCTTTTGTTGATTTGGATGCATGCTTGGGGTCATATTGAAAGGAAAAATTCATCTTCATCTGTCTAACAGAAGCCTGAAGGCCTTAGGCCAAAAGTGACAGGTATTTGGAACTATTTAAAAGTCCCTCCACCATAACACTGCCACCACCATGCATCACTATAGGTATGATATTCTTTTGATGATGCAAAGAATTGTTTTGCACCATAAAAAAAACATAATACATTTTGCAACATGCTTTTGGGAGAGTTGAATTGTTTAGTTTTTACAAATTTTAGCTGCGCCTGGATGTTTTTCATGAAGGAAGAGGGGTGTTGAAATACAACAGCTGCAGCTTACATACCGGTATGGAGGGACTTTACTAAATGAATAGTAGATGACCATTATTATTGTACTGATTCTTGTGATTTTGTCCTTAGTTAATCATGCTGTTGCATGGTTGTATTGTACTTGTCCCTGTTCCTCTCTGTTGGTTGTATTTTGTATCCAGCATGTTGAATATGAGGCAGCTAATTTCAGCACAGTGCTGCACCGATTGTTTGGCTCCAGCTCTGAATGCCCGATTTGGCTGTCTGGAGATTCATACGGGCCACACACAAATTGGTAAATAAAACAAATAATTCAGCCGCCCGCAAATAGCCAGTGCCCGAATTAAGTGTTCCCCCGAGTTGCTTCAACTTGGAGGGGGAATAGTAATCTGCACAAGCCCTCAGTTTTTGCAGGAGCAGGGTGAGCCGTTTTTTGGCTTCACCCTGCTCCGAAATGGTCCACAATGACCGGGACCAGGCCAAGGCAGAGGCGAGAGAGGCTCCAGCCTCAGGGCGCAGTGTAGGAGGGGGGTGCACAACTCACTTAGCTATCATTCCCCTATTGTGTTTGAAGCAGAGAGAAATAATAAAAGGGGACACATGGCAGGGACTGCAAGCCAGATAACTAGAGATTAAGGTGTTGGGGCCCTGGGGCACCTCTTAGTCTAATAGTAATCTGTGTGTGATGGCTGGGGTGGGAGGGATGGGGGGAGCACTTTGGTGTCTTAGCCTTGGTTGTTGGAGGACCTTGTACCGGCTCTGACACTGACAATGAATGGACTATGTTAAATAGCATTAGCTTGCATTCTTTCTTCAGGTAAAGTTCTTGTGCAGATGCCAGTGTCTGTAATATCAATTGCGCTTTAACACTATTTTCTGGGCTTAGCTTACACTAAATCATCGTGCACAACAACACATAAAACACCACATGGTCTGCCCTTCACCATAAGTTAAGGGTACCACAAATCACTGGGTCACCTTCTCTCATAATTAAAAAACACCACACTCCACTGCAAAGAGTGAATAGCATCAATAGGCCACAAGCTTAAATGCCTGCTGTTTCCCTTTCATTCCATAACCACATGCCTGATTTTCCTAAATGAGGCAGGTAACACACTTGTCTTTCAGTTCTCTGCACACGTTTTTCTGCATAAGTTTTCTGCACACCAAGTGTGTTGCTAATGTAATTGATACAGAAAACTGACAAAATGTGCAGAATCATGATGCAGAGTGTCAGTTTTTTTTTCTGTGCGCAAAAAACACATTAAGGCCCGGTTCACATTGGCATTCTCAGCCAAAAGGATCCGGTGAGCGGATCCGGTCTCCGCTTCACCGGATCCGGATGGCTCAGTCCGTGGCCCGGTTTACATAGTGAAAACGGATCTGATCAATGATTGATCGAATCCGTTTTCACTCAGCAAATACATACCTTATTTTCAGTAGTAGCCGGTGGTAGAGGCTTCCTCTTCTTCTGCTGTGACTACTACACAGCGCGTCATGTGACAAGTCACATGACGCGTCATGTAGTCACATGACACTGAAGAAGATGGAAGCCTCTACCGCCGGCTACTACTGAAAATAAGGTATGTATAAACCCTCCCTCACCCACCCGCCCAGCTGCTGCACCCTCCCCACACCCTCCCGTCGTTAGACGTCGGCCCATGCCCCCATCCCCTGTGGAACGGTCCGTTTCTTCACTAGTGTGAAGAAACTTTCCGTTTCCCATTGCCCCAATGCTGCAGTATTTTTTTGTCCGGATCCGTTCTGCTAGGCAGAACGGTCCAGAAAATTAAGACCTGCAGCATTTTTTAGATCCGTATACCGGAACGTACGGAACATATCCGTACCAACGGACGCATGTGAATGGATCCATAGGTTAACATTGGATCCATTCACATCCGTTCCGTTTGTACAGTATACTGTATGTTCCGGATCCGTTCCGGAAAAACGCCAATGTGAACCAGGCCTAAGTGTGAACTAGCCCATTGATTAACATCAGTTGTAAGTTTTTCTGTGCAGAAAACGCGTACAAAAACAATCAAGTGTGTTCCCTGCCTTACATGAAGTGGCAGTGATCCGTAATATGGCCAAAATGCCTATTTGCAGACTCACTAAGAATATCAGGCCGTGTGTGACCTATGCTGATAGCTGGCAACACTGCTTTGTGAACATGGATTTTGTCATGGAAAATTATTCTAAAACACCCTTTTACGCATTGATGATTACTATATTAGCATATACATATTTATTTGTATTTTCCGCAATGCAGGTTGGGTGGCCTGGAAGATGGAGACAGGAATCCATAACCAATGCAAGCCCATATGGTTTTTAACACTGGTGGGAACTGGAAGAACCCAACCCCCACCCCTTCATCCTTGTCCAAAAAGGAGGTGGGGAAAGAAATGGGGGGGGGGGGGAGGGGGGATCTAAGGTGGTTACATAAAATGGCAATTTTCCCCCCGAACTGTATACTATAAAATAGTAAAAGTAAAATGACTCACTAAGGGACCTTTCCCACTTTTCCACTAGCTGTGATTCACTACCACTTCCCATTTCTTGGATTCTGACACTGTGGTTGTCCTTGGCAGGTTTTGGTGGGCTGTATAATTGTTATGTATACAGTGCTGGGGGGGGGGAGGCTTAATGTAAAATGTGTGCAGGGGCCCACAGCTCCTTAGCTACAGCACTGTTCCAGATGGTTCACGCAGGCCTAGTAGGAGAAAGGCACTTAACACTCTGCAACATGATATAATACTCCGTATGTGATTTCCTATTTACAATTGCATATATCCCATATATAAATGCTTTAGTTTTGCGCACAAACAAGTGTGCTCCCTGCCTTAGATTTGCGTTTACTGTGAATGTTGGTGTTGATTTTTGGACAAAGCAGTAGAGGAAGTCAGTGAGGATGCTAAGAGATCAACATAAAGAAAGGGAGATGTTATAGTTACTCTGACTGTCTCTGGTATATTCCAGAGTAGCTCATTTTATTTCTGTGTTCAACTCTTTATGCTTTTCAATCTTCACGGTTCTATGAACAGTAGATACTTAAATATGCACCAGTTGCCTGCAATGTATTTGCAAACACTGTACATAATTAGTCTGTCGTGAAAGAATGTGTTTTGCAGTTTGTTCTGAATATGCCAGACCTGGCAAGAGCTGTCTTGTATTGGATGTGATGATCATGCATAGGGATATTTTTGCAGATCTCTACTCACTCTGGGCAAGAGCTCTACTTCCTAATCCTATAAGGAATTCAAGGAAAAAGCTGCAAGCTTGCTTGAGGACTAGATCGTTATGAGTTGAGAAGATGCTAGTGTGGAGAAGGATATTAAAAGACAGTGAGAAAGATACAGAAACCTCTCACATTCACTCCTGTTAGTGACATATAAAACACACACACAAGGTGAATAGAGGGATGAAACGGGATGAAACTTGAAATAGGGTAGTGGGAATGACTTAAGCTGAATATTATTAACAGATTGTGATTCATGTAACACCAGCCATTTGTCAGGAGGGGGATAACTTGCTATGTATGTGTTTAAAGGCCACAAAAATGCTCTTGTTAATTATGTACCCATGGTCAAGCATGAGGGCTGGAGTTGGGATCTGGAATCCCCCTTTAATCGATTATTACAAAAAAGAATATAATGTATCAATGTTATAGTAGACAGGCCTGCCAAATGGACATGCTGATTTTAAGACTGATTTAATACAGTTTTTTAGCTACGCTATTACATGTGTAGTCAGTGAAGCTAAGTGGACATATTACCTTTAATGCTTTTTAATTAGCACTGTGAAAAGCAGAAACATACAGTATAAGTAAATGAAAGTATATTTTTTGTTCCATATACCTTTTCTGATAAATTAAGAAATATTAGCTGTAAAATGTAAGCATGCTGTGGTGTATGCTGGGAAATGTGGCCGTCAGAGTAATTATCACTATACAAAGTAGGTCCGAAGTGTGTCATAGGAATATAGACTCAAACAGAACGTGTCCCCTAATGGCCCTATAGACACTAATAAAACGTAACATTTATTATATATTATAAAATGAGGACATGAGGCACACACACGTAAGTACTGTATCATTTTTAATTGTGCAAAAGATACTGGTTACGGATTCCACACAGAGACTAGAGACGGCTCGAACCTCCGATTTTCGATTCACGATCCTCGAACGCGAACCTCCATAAAAAGTTTGGTTCGCACGAACTTTTGCCACAAAAGTGATGGAAAAGATGTTCCAAGGGGTCTAACATCTGAGTTTTTGCACGGATGAGTGGGATACAGTCCCGGGGAAAAAAATCTGGATTTGACGCAAAGCAGCGATTTAAGGGCAGAAATCACATTGCATGCTAAATTGGAGGCCTAAAGTGCTTTAAAACATCTTGCATTTGTATACATCAATCAAGGAGTGTAATTAGAGTACTGCTTCACACTGACACACCAAACTCACTGTGTAACGCACCGCACACAGCTGTTTGTGTAGTGACGGCCGTGCTGGACTGTCAGCCCATATGGTCGCCGGGCTGAGGTAGCTCAATGACAGAACAGTGACTGTCCAGCTGATCGAATTTGGTCTGTCCACAGTGAAGCAATGACCTTGTTATCTTGGGTGTGCCCCCCCCCCCCCGCCCCCCACTCATATAGCCGGTGGTCATTGCTTCATTGTGATACGCACGCCCCATCACCGCGGCAAGGTAATGATCACGAAGGGGAATTGACACATGTACATGCCTTTTGTTTTGTTGTTGCAGCTGCAGTGCAGCCAGAAAAATTAGGCAGGCATGTACACGCACCAGAAAAATTAATATAGCGGCAAAATTCAGGAATCCGCCTGGAGTTCTGGACCCTGTTGATGGTGGCAGAGAAGGCAGACAAGCTGCCTGTAGGCAGAGATGCTGTGTGGGGACCGACTTAGACTTGGGGCTGCCAGTCACACGGTCGTGCAGGCAGAGATGCTGTGTGGGGAGCGACTTAGTCTTGGGGCAGGCAGTCACACGGCGTGCAGGCAGAGATGCTGTGTGGGAAGCGACTTAGTCTTGGGGCAGGCAGTCACACGGCGTGCAGGCAGAGATGCTGTGTGGGGAGCAACTTAGTCTTGGGGCAGGTAGTCACACGGCATGCAGGCAGAGACACTGTGTGTGGGGACCATGTCGTCAGATGGACCCTTGACCCAACGCTGTGTGCCAGAGATGACACCACTTGCCTTTCAACATCATGGTAGAGTTTGGGTATCACCTTTTTTGAGAAATAATTGCGGCCTGGTATCTTCCACTGCGGTGTGTGGCTTTGCTTTTGTGTACTGCTTTTCCTCAGGTGGTCATCCCATTGCAGTTTGTGCTTTGTCATCATGTGCCTTCGTAAGGAAATTGTACCTACGCTAGTCTTGGTCTTTCCACAGCTCAATTTTTTGTGCCAGAGAGTACTGATGGCATTGATCTCATCGGAGGCAGACACACAAAAAATGAGCCCTGGGGTGATGGCACTTTGGTAGTGGCGGCCGAATGAGTGTTAAGTGGGGTGCCAGAATCAGAGCAGGAGGAGAAAGATGAGGTGTTCTGTGTTAAATAGTCAGCTATGTCCTGATAATCTTGGGGGTTGATGGCACGCGCCTTCTGAACACTGTACTTTGATCCAGAGCCGCACAAAATCACAACAGCACGACCTCGAGCAGACCTGCCGGGTGGCCTGCATCTGCCTCTGCCTGTTTTTCCCATATTGGGGGGATTAAGTGGAAGGTATGTGCACTGACTTCACTAATACAATGTGCAGTCACACAGGTGCAGTGAACAGGTATGCAGTGACTGGTATCAATACAATGTGCAGCTGTCACACACACAGGTCCCGTGAACAGGTGCAGCGACTGACTGGTATATAACAGTGTGTGCGCTCATGTAGGTAGGTAGGTGCACTGAACAGCTGGGTATGCAGTGATTCGTATTACAAATGTGCAGCTGTCACACACACAGGTACCGTGAACAGGTGCAGTGACTGGTATATAACACTGCTTGCAGTCACGTAGGTAGGTGCACTGAACAGGTGGATATGCAGTGATTGGTATTACAAATGTGCAGCTGTCACACACACAGGTACCGTGAACAGGTGCAGTAACACTGCGTGCGCTCACGTAGGTAGGTAGGTAAGTGCACTGAACAGGTGGGTATGCAGTGATTGGTATTTCAAATGTGCAGCTGTCGCACACACAGGTAGTCACTGAATGTGCTGGGCCTGGCAGTGGCACAGTAGGAATTACCAAGGGGCCAAGGTCCCACCAGCACCTGCGACTGACTGACAGGCTGTATATGCAACACAAGTGTCTGTGGGACACACACACACACACAAAAAATAGATCACAAGAACAACATTAGCTCTCAAAGGAGCTGGCTGTTGAGGATAAGGAGTGCTTTTTAGCAAGAAGATCAGCAAGAAGGAGCAAGCAAACAAGCCTAACACAAGAGCCTAATTAAGCTTTCCCTATGTCAGCAGGTTCTCTCTCTTCTCTAATTACTGCAGCCACACGAGTGAGTGAAATGGCTGATGCTGCCTGCATTTTATAAGGGGGGGGGGGGGCTCCAGGAGGGAGTGTAGCCTGATTGGCTACCCTGTGTCTGCTGACTGTGATGTAAAGGGTCAAAGTTGACCCTAATGATGTAGTATCAAAGTTTGCACGAATAAGTTCGTGAGCGAACCGTTCGGGCCATCTCTACTAGGGACAAAGTGTGGATGGGGAGTGAAAAATTCATGGTAGACTGCCGTCCGACTATGGTGAAGATTCCAGAAGGAATCTGTGAATCCCCAAGATAGGTGGTACCCACTTTCCTATAGACCAAGAAAGTGAGTCCCTACAACCAGATCAGAAGTAGCTAGGCACTGGGGGTAACATTACCTAACCAGTATCTTTTGTACCATTAAAGATTACACTTATATGTGTGTGTGCCCCATGTCCGCATTTTATTATATCTAATAAATGTTGTTTTATTAGTGCCTATAGAGCATAATCCCCATTCAGGGATAAGGTCTGTATCGGCAGAGTGGTTAACCAGCTTCCTTTACAGCACCAGGGTTACTGAGTGCAGTTCCCAGAAGGCTCACTGTGTTTTTCACCTCGGGTCCAGAGGGTACACATTATATGGGCAGTGGGATGGCTGATGGGGCTAAGATGATTTTCAGTGGTTTTCATGGTGAAATCCATTTGAAATCTGTGTGCAGTGTGTGGGCATATTCAATCAGAGAGAGAGATCTATCTGTTGGTTGATCTGGTGGCAGATCGAGAGATGTATGGCCACTTTAAAGATTTATTTATTTAAGAGCCTCCTTTATATTTAGTTTAAAAACAATTAAGTGAAGGCAAAGTAAGACTTTAAGGTCACGTTCACAGTGTTGTGATGCAGTGTAATGGCCGCTTTGTAATGCAGATTACTGCACGTGTAAAAGTGAAGCATACTTGTCATTGACTGTACGCTTCACTGTACCCGACACAACATGAGTATAGTGTGACCCCCTTTCCGGATATGTTGTCACTGGGAGCGCAACGGCCACTGTGAACGTGACCCCAAGAAACCTGTCCAAGTAGAAATGTGGCTGCTGACTGTGTTGATATTTTTAGACACTCTGAGACCTCTGTCCTTCTTGTGAGTCATTACTTAGCCTATAGCCAGTAATAAATACTTCATGGTGCATGCATGGCTCAGGCCAATGACACATTAAGTAGTGAAGCAAAGAATATGATGATGACAGCAGCAGAAGTGGCTTTGATATTGCTGTCCTGACAGGTTCTCTTTAATAATCAATGCAGAGGAAGTAAGTTGTAATACATTATACATTTTGGTGCAGTCTTGGTAAATGTGGACAGTAGGTAGACCATTCAGCTGGAAACTTTTATGTGATTCTGTATTTCTCTCTAGTGATTGAAAATGAAAAGCTAACGCTGCACATTACTGGATATATAGAGCTTATCCAGCATGTGCTGAATAGAGAATGAGAACAGGATCTGTCGCTGCTCTCGGAAATGAACTGATGTGAATCAGAAATAAATCTATTTCCCTTTTGCATAGCGAGATTTAGGAAAGTACTCAGTGCGTATATCTAGTGAAGCAGGTTATTACAGCAGGAGAAAACGCAGTGTGCATGGTGCAGTAGCCCGAACAAAAGAAGCAGCTAGGAATCATTCATTTTACTTATTTCTCAATAGAATACTGAATTCTGATGTGTTACTATGGGTTACTGTATTATACACATCCTTCTACCGCATCACTGCACAAAACTGAATAAGGTGACTAATAACTCTGCCAGTTTGACTTCTAATACCCTGTTGAAAAAAAGAGGGAGCTTCTAGGAGCTGATCTAGAGTATTATGTTAGGCATTGGCAGAATTGGTGGGTGAAGGAGTATTGAGCACAGTGGAGGACACCAGTGCTGGATTTCTGACCAGGCAACCAAATTAATTGCTTGGGGCTGCAGGAGGTCAAGGAGGCCCATAAAGATTTATTTCCTATGTTGTTCATGTAGTACTCTTTCAGTCTGAAAAAAACAAGATCTCTGCAGCAATGGTCTACTACAGAGATAAGAAATTATACACACAGGCACACACAGCGTTACTCCTCCTCCCCCTAGCTCAGAGCTGTCAGACACAGGCTGGGGACTGGAATGTGTCTGATCTCTCCACACAAAAGCATATTTCTAGCAAGGGGAGATTGAGGTGTACCAGCCAGGGGCATAACAAAAGACCCTGTAAGGGATGCAGCCGTAGGGAGGCCCAGAAGCCGCAGGGGGCCTTGTGGGGGAGAAGTTTCTTTTCCCTGTCATGAGAGGCTGACAACTAAGGGCATGGAAAGAAAAAAAACTATCTGCTCTCTGCACAATCATTCTAATGACTGCATCTGCTCAGCCACTGATAAGGAATCATACAAAGTTTTGCAGACAAAGATTTGTAGACAGTCCCTATTCAGTGTTCAGTAGGGTCTTGTGTACAGAACTTTACTACCCCCAGCCTCTCTACCCCTCCCCAAGGGCTGTATACTGTAGTGATGCTTGAGGAGCCTAGCCACGGAGAGAAAAAGCTTTCTGCTCTCTGCTTTCTGCTCTCTTTCAGTTCTAATGACTGCACCTGCTCAGCCACTGATAAGGAATCATGAAAGTTTTGTACACAAAGATTTGTAGACAGTCGTCCCTACTCAGTGTGCAGCATGGTCTTGTGTACAGCACCCAGCCCCCAACCTCTCCACCCCCTTACCAAGTGCTTTGTACTGTAGTGATGCTGGAGAAGTCTGCAGAGCCAGTTCTGCTCCATCAGAGGAGGACAGAGTGAGTGTAAGAAGCTGGGACCAGGAGCACACTTGTCTGTCTATTTTCTGCATGCGTTTTGTGCACACTACGTATGTCTGTATGTGTGAATTCATGCACATTTTATCACAGAAGCTAATGTAATTTATAGAGAAAATGCGTGCTGTCTGTTTTTATCTGCATGGGGAAAACACATTCAAGTGTGCACTAGGAAACTGATTACCCTCCTTAGTGGTATGCCCGACACTGTGTCGGGCATACCGATTCCTGGCCCCAGGAGTCCCCCATGCAGAATAAATGAGATCCCATGCCTGACAACCATTTAGCTAGCACTAGGCTAGCTAGTACAAGTGACCGGCACCCCCCGATCCCTGCCGATCCCCCCGTTAATACATTACTCAGCCTGGATCCAGCGATCGCGCAGCCTTCTTGCACAGCTTCGGTCTCTCTGTGGTCTCTCATGACGTCATGTGCGATCCTCCCCATAGTGAAGACCTGAGCTGTCCGGGGAAGCTGTGATGATCGCTGGATCCAGGCTGGGTAATGTATAAACAGGGCAGCGGCAGGGAGCGGGGGGTACCGGGCATTTGTACTAGCTAGCCTAGTGCTAGCTAAAGGGTTTTCAGGCATGGGATCTCATTTATTATTTATTATACTGGGGGGCACAAACTGGCAAAACCTCCACAGCGGCGTAACGCTCAGGAGGTTAACATTGGCTCTCAGTTTACTTTGCAGAAAACAAGGGGGGCATCCAAAGTTCCGCGGAGGGGGGGGGCTCAGTGATTTCTAGTTACGCCCCTGGTACCAGCCAAACACATCTGTAGTTAACTTTTCTTCCATAATAGGGCTGTCATTTGGACAATCTGCTCTGCTCAAAATCCTATGAGTTCTGCTTGTGGAGTACATATTATCTGGGCGCCGGGCAGTTCGGTGCAAAGTGAGCAGAATGACGTCCCTCCCTGTGCCTCTAAACTAACCAGTGGTGTAAAATACCATTTCCTCTCTAAGTTGTCACAACTTGGAGGGAGATGTAATTTGGGGTCTGGCAACCGTTGGAGCCCCGAATTACCATTATGAAGGGCGCGCTGCATAGCATTGCTGTTATGACGGCGCCCAGCTTTGGTGCTCAGTGCCATGTGCCAAAATAACCTGATTCGCTAGAACTCTGCTGAAACCTATTAAAATGAAGCTTGCAGTCATAGGAGTTAATCACTATCCAATCAAACGCTAAGGCGCAACACACACCATACAATCTTGATTGTTCAATCTTACCACTTTCATGTAGTATAAGAGCTTATCCAATCAATCATTCAAGGTATTTTCAATCTGTTGGCCCTTATACTACATAGATTTGGTAAATCTGTACAACCAAGATTGTATGGTGTGTGTTGAGCTTAATGGAATAATGATTGATTGGCTATGCATATGGGGCCATAATTAACTAGTGGGGATTAGCAAGCAAAATTTATCATTTTAGTGCAGTGAATCAGCCCCAATCTTGCTTTGTGAGGTTCTCACAATTCAACCAGTCAAGTTCACTATGGCGTCAATTTATCAAGGCTGTTCGATATACAAAAAACAATTTGGGAAAATATCACATTCGGTATTTTAGACATTTGTGTGCTAATTCATCAATATTTTCACAGGTGCGTTAGAAGTTCGGTAATTTACAGAAGCCCAGCTGTCGGTAACAGTAGACGAGTGTGAGTTGTCTTTGTTGTTACATCTGTTCTCGGTGCAGAGACAGCATTGCAATAGTAAGAGGCATTCAGACATCCCTTTAGATGTACATGTTTTGTTATACTGCCTTTGCTTGCTCTGAATCTGTCTATTACTCTCCATTAGTCTTTCTTAACATTTTATTTCTTTCCAAGAAACTTTAAACATGCCCTGCTTAGGAGGTTTCCCTACTAGCTACTCTGCATCTTCAAACAGGAAGAGGTTAAACTGCCGAAGGGAGGCAGGGGAAGCCTCTTTAGTTCCATGATGTCTTTGCTCGCTGCCTGGGGGGTAGGAAAGCAGGACACGCCTGAGAAGGCTTCGGGCCCAATCAAAATCACTTGCAGGAGACAGGGGCTGTTCCTATTGGCTTCTGCTCCTGTCATTCATAGATAATCATCTTTTTTCAGCATTACCGAATGTGGTAATGCTTGGTGAATTGACACCCATGTGGTAGGCTTAGGCAACAAAAAAGTACAAGGGGAAATCATTTTTTTTTTTACTGTGTAAACAATCGTAACATTGTTGATCTTAATCTGCCTCACTGACCTCACGTTTGTTGGCTGTGGTTTAGACATAATTGGCTGTGTGTTGATCCTGTGTGATGGGACAGCAAATTTACACTGTTTACCAGTTGTACACTGACTACTTTACATTGTATTAAAGTGTCATATCTTCAGTGTTGTCCCATGAAAAGATATAACAAAATATTTACAAAAAATGTGAAAGGTATACTCACTTTTGTGAGATACTGCATACTGGGGAGACATCCTTTCAACAGTGTGGCAGGGCTTGGGCCTGTATGGTCTTAAAGGATACCCGAAGTGACATGTGACATGATGAGATAAACATGTGTATGTACGGTGCCTAGCACACAAATGACTATGCTGTGTTCCTTTTTTATTTTTCTGCCTGAAAGAGTTAAACATCTGGTATGCAAGTGGCAGTTCCTGTCTGAGTCAGGACTTGGTCAGACTACAGTGTGACCCTCACTGATATCAAATTACAACTATAAAACACTTTCCTAGCAGAAAATGGCTTCTGAGAGCAGGAAAGTGTAACGATTGTGGAATTCTCTCCGTGATCAGCGCACAAGACGTCCGCTGACACTGCGGAAATCCCCCACAAGCGTATAATTTGAGGGAACCTAGCAAAAGGTGCAATGCACCTGTAGAGGGAGATTCCTGTCGGCCTGTGGAGCTGAGGAGTGCAGAGGAACAGCTCCTCTGCCCTGCCACAGACGCAAGACAGGAATTGCATGAAGGGAAGAAACGCAGGGCAAGATAGCCCTGAAAGAGAGAGAGCAAAGCGACAGAGGGTATGTGTGTGCACCAATCTAGTCGCCAACCCGCGACAGTGCATACACAACAGCAGATATGAAGTAGGAACGCAATTGCGAGAGAGGCGATTGCCAGAGGTGACACAAGGCTACAGCAAGGCAGAGCACGAGAGTAGCAAAGGCACAGCAAATCATACAATGAGAAGATAAGGAAAATAACAAACACTAACTAAACGCGAACACCGCACTCATTCGCAACAGTGCACGCGTTTATGCGCGGTCTCCGCGTGTTAAGCACAACCGAGACAAGCACGCCTAACTAACCACCGACAGACAAACATGAAACAGAGGACGCAAGCGCTTGCTTAACAGTTACCTCACCGAGCTTCCAGCAAGCGTTCGTAGCAGACAAGACAGATACACGAAAACAGGAATAAGTGAGAGATAGGATTCACAGCACTAGTGCAAGAGGCTAGTGCGATCCAGAAAGACAGAACAGAAGGATCCACAGCACTAGCGCAAGGCGAGTGCGATCCAGGCAAGACAGATCAGAAGGATCCACAGCACTAGCGCAAGGCTAGTGCGATCCAAGCTAGACAGGCAGATGAGATAGCTGGTAGCAACCGCTGCTCCAGCTATACTCCAAGAACAAAGATCAGAACGATCTCCTGTCGACCACCGCAGGGACAGGACAATCGCAACAGACAAACAAAACAGATATGCAATCCTACCTGCACTAGGGAACCTGCCTAGTGCAGTCCCAGGAATTACTCTAAGCTAATCTTTAAACAAAGAGCAAGGCTGACACTTCAGGAGTGTTTCACAGGACTAACCCTTATGACCAGCCCAGGTCTGTGATATCACATGGTATATATAGAGCAAGCCTACCAAGGATGTGGCTAGGAAATCTGCATGACAAACGTATGCAAATTCCTCAGCAGCAAGCTGCAAAACTGACAAAAGGTCTCTCTTCCAGAGACCTGCAGAATGCAGACCTGAACAGTGGTCAAAAAGCTGCCTGCCTGCGCAGGCAGCCGAGCGGATCCTCACAGAAAGAGATAAAAGGGGTAAATAGTTCATATATTTTAGCTCTGGCATACTTCAATGAATGTGTCATTGAGCAAAAACAATGAAACAGTAAATTAGTAGATTTAAATATAAAATAAAACTGTGGAATATCTTAAAAAGTCATTTTAGGAGAAGAATGATAAATACAATTGTTTATTTCATTACTTTATTTTCACCTTGGGTATCCTTTAATTCGGCTCTAATGCAGTGCAGTATATAGCCAAGTCATAATCTAGTCCCTACCATGTTTATTTATTTTTTTATCAACTCAGCTGCTGGGTATGGCTGTACCTGGTCAAATGATTTAGCTTCATCATCTCCCTCCTAATACCAATGCCCTTCCTAAGGCCCGGTTCACACTTGCGGTGGCCCTCCGGAATCGCCGTGCCGGAGCCGCACCGCCTGCAGAACGGACGGAACGGACGCACGGCATAGCAATTAAAGCCTATGCGTCCGTTCACATGGGTCCGTTCTGCAGAACCGGAGCCGGACCGGATCCGGGCCGGATCCGGACTCCGGCCTCCGTTCCAACATGCGCTATTTTTTCATCCGGCCCCTCCGGCAGCCGTATCCGGGGCGGAGCCGGACTGCACCATCCGGCCAATACAAACAGATGGGAACCGGAGGCCGCACAACACACTGGCTGAGAAATCCGGATGTTCTACCCCACTTCCTATGCGGATTTTTGCGGCGATATTGGCTGGGGACACATGGGCAAGCATTTTGGAGTGGAGCAGCACAGCTGGATCCGGATCCGGAGATGTTGGCAGCATGTCGGAGGTGGAGGTGAGTGCTAAACAGCAGAGGGCCTGATTCCACAGGTCCCCCTTCTGCTGACCTCCCAGACCCCAACATTTTTTTTGTTTTTAACGTAACTTTTGCCAAACGGATCCGGATCGCATCCTGATTACCACCTGATGCAACCTGACCGGATCCGGATCGGATCCGGATCAGAACCGTACGGTTCCGATCCGGATCCGGTCCGGATCCGGTCAGGTCATCCGGTCCGTTTGGCAAACAACCGCTAATGTGAACCGGGCCTAATGCGGCATCTGCCAACCAAAAGAGATGGTCAGTGAGGTGCAAATTTTTCCAGCCAGCATGCAATTTGAATGCAATTTGTATCCAGCTTGGAATAGAGCCAGTCAAACACACTTCTTGGATTGGCCGGATTCCAAAAAGGATAACATTTGCATTAACTTTACATGCAAGTCAGAAAAAAATAGCATTTAATTGACCAGCTTAACAAATAATCAAGACAGAAAATGCTGAAAAAAATCCTATTCGCACTTAATATTTTGTTTAATCATATCCTATCCTTAATATATCAGTATATGAACTCCTCGCGCCATTGCATGTAATGTCTGATGTTCCGCTTTAATGCACGATAAATGCGCATGGAGGAATGATCAGCAACAAGAGTGAACAGCGGGTAACCAGTGAAAAAACTGATGTGTGCACAACACCAAGAGCTTATGCATGACACCGTATTATTATAAGCTAATTGACTTCCTTGTCACTTACCTGCAGAGCACCAGAGATACAGAAAAAGCATTGCAAGGAGGACAATGGATTGTTACAGCTCCATATCTCACAATTATTTCATTTTTGCTAACAAAATCTGTATTTTTAACATTACACCATTTAATTGTATCGGTAAGTTATTTTTAACAGTCCATGAAAACTGGGATTGCGCTCCATTCCATTACCATGGTAATAATTGTCCCATGTATGTAACTTTCCTAGTTGCTATAAGTAGAATGCCTTCTGCTACATAAAACTGGGTTTCAAAATCTAATATATCAGTGATCAGAAGGCTGTTCTCAGTGGTATAATGTATAAAAGAGCTCATATTCATGTTAAATAATTTCCAACATTTTACTCGTAAATACAGTATCTCCCAAAAGTGAGTATACTTCTCACATTTTTGTAAACATTTTGTTATATCTTTTCATGGGACAACACTGAAGATATGACACTTTGATACAATGCAAAGTAGTCAGTGTACAGCTTATATAACACTCTGTGTACAGCTTATATAACAGTGTGAGGCTGGGTTCCCCTATGACATAGCGTGAAGAAGTAGCAACTGGCTGCGACTGACCATCCGTCAGTCGCAGCCAGTCTACGCAGGAGAAGTGCGCTCTTTGCGTATCTCTCCAGCAGCTGCTGGAGAGATACGTAGTGGGCGCACTTCTCTTACGCCAGACTGGCTCCGACTGATGGAAGTGCGGAGACCGGCACTGCAGAAGACTGAGGATGGCGGCGTGGGAGCGATCAGAGCGTATGGGGCTGGAGGAAGCCGCAGGTATGTATACATCTTTTTAATACTCTGAGCTCTGGTACACTTTAAGAGTTTTCTCTCCTTATCTTTCAAGTTCTCTGCATAATACTTTTTCAGCTTCCAGCAAAGCAATGCAATCATATTGTAATGTTACGCTCACTTCTACGCAACAGTGGTACGTTGTTGCGGATAATGTCAGAATAATGCAGGGCATGCTGTTCTTTTATCTTGAATACTCTGTGTAAATAAATCTGCTTTCAGCACTTTACCTAATAAATAAAACAGAAACTAAAGAAAAATACTTTACATCCCCTTAAAAAAAAGGACAAATGGAGGAGTGAGAAAACTGGGACAGTCCAGAGGGATGGGTAGTGTGATTAGAAGATCAAAGATTTAGGGACATCGTTATGATTTATTTACTAAACGAGCACAAAATTCACGATAGAGTTTCACACATATTTACTTTTGTGCTTAGAGGATCATTGAAAGTGCTTCCTCCCACAAAACTTTGCAAACTTTTTTTTTACAAGCTGATGAAGTGAATGTTTGCAGCCATTTTTTTACTGATGATTATCTACGAATGATATCTCAAACAACTGATATTGTTCATTGAACAATATTACTTGGCCTGCCACTAACATCCCTGAGACATTGTAGCAGACTTAAGGTGCGTACACACGCACTACAGCCACCAACGACGGGTCCGTCAGACCCTCCCGCTGGGCGGACTTTCAGACGACAGTAGTGCGTGTGTACGCGCTGTCGGTGGACTGATGAGGCTGTTTCTGAATGAACTGCTCAGCGGATCGTTCAGAAACAGCCTTATCAGTCTGCCTGACAGACTGTACACACGCACTACTGTCGCTGGAACGCCCGCCCAGTGGGAGGGTCCGGTGGACCCGTCGTTGCAGGCGGTAGTACGTGTGTACTCACCTTTAGATTTCAGCAGGTCCAGTGGATCCACATGTTCTGCCGGCTCTTCTGATGTGGGTGGAGATTCCATAACAACAACCCATGGAGCCCTCCTGCAGAATTGTCATGGGGCCGCTGGTCTCCTCCATGCATCACAACTGAACACTCTCTGCTACCACTTGTTGGCTCCCAGTTCCATGACTTGAATCGGTATTGGGAGCCAAGGAGTGGCAGTAGAGAGTGCAGCTGTAATGAATAGAGGAGACCAGCAGTACTGTAGCAGGCAAATGTTACACTTCTCCCTGCGCTACGCTGCATGCGGGTGAGGAGAGGGAGGAGGAGCACAAGGGCTATTGTAACAACCCTGATTCCTTACGACTTTATTGCTGCATGCCTGGATATTCTGTATCACATGTAGAGAGTGTGACTATACCCCTTTGCTGGTCAATGCCTGCTGTGTGATCAACATGTACTGTAACCATATCACAGCAACATCTGTGTAATCGTACTGTGTTATTATAGGTCGAAAAAAAAAATTAAAACAGTGTCATAGATAAATTTGCAATAGCACATATTTCAGGCCTCTGTAAGGACTGGCATTCTTTTTGGTCGAGCAGAAAGGATGTTGTGGCTCTAGAATGGAGTCATGGGCAACTTGGCATGCATTTTAGGCCTCTCATACAGTGGATGCAATGAAAATGTTGACCAGTTGACATATTGCAAATTTAAAATATTTATATTACAAAATGTTTAAAAATGGCATAGATAAAATTGCAATAGCACATATTCGAGGCCGCTATGAGAACTGGCATTCTTTTTGGTCTGGCTGGAAGAATGGTGTGACTGTAGAACAGGGGTCCCCACACTTTTTCAGTCACGGGCCAACATACTTCAGACTGCTGGGGGGCCAGAGTATACATAAAATTATGTAGAGAAACATAACATTGAGCCTAGGTATTGTAGACAGTGCCTATTAAAATGGACAGCCTCATGTCTCCCATTTAACCAGAGAAGATGTTATACCCCCAACACAACATGTGCAGATCGTATGCCCCCCAACACAGTACAGATAACGTGACCCTAACATAGCAAGTCATATGTTAGCCATAATGTCACCCAATGGCCTACAAAAGCCCGCAGCACAATCTCACCTATACACACACGATCTCTGTAGAAACATAGGCAGTACAACCCTCCATTTCCCCTTCGCCAAGGAACCATAAGGCTGGTTTCACAGTGGGACGTTACAGGCGCACGCTAGAGCAGTCTGTAATGCACCCCAACGCACAGCAATGAAAAATCAATGGGCTGTTCACAGTGCCCACGTTGCGTTATGTTGTAACGCAGCACGTCTTCATAACGTACTGCATGTAGTACTTTACACGCGGCTAAGCCGCGTTAGATGGTTTGCACATGCTCAGTAGGGTTTTTTCTTCCATTTTATGGGCGGAGAGGAGGCGGGGAGAGGCCGCTACGTAGCCAGGTACATGGCTACTTATTATTCACTGCACTTGCAGTGTTTACATCCTGGAGCGGCCGCGGATTGGCTGGAGGGACCACATGATGCAGAGAGCTCCGCTCACGTGGTCTGCGCAGTGCCTTCAACAGAGCAGGCGCACCAAGAGCTGCTTGTAACGCGGCTCTTGGTAGCGCCCTGCTCCAACACCACCAGGCGTTGCGTTAGGGGCACGTTATGTGACCATAATGTCCCCTAAAACGCAACGTCCCACTGTGAAACCAGCCTTACATTCCTGCACAGCACTGACCAAAATATGTGCTTATGCTTGCTACAAGTCATCCCCTCCACCCAGTAACCCAGAAGCCAGCGAATGACTGCTTTCTGGCTTCCATGTGGAAGTGTGGTGCCAGCACTGCTATTCTATATGCAGGCCACCATTATTTCAAGATGCAGCGGAAAGCATCTTTAAGTAATATATTTTGTGTGTGGAGGGCCAGTGAAAAAGCCTCAGGGGGCCGCATTCGGCCCGTGGGCCTTAGTTTGAGGACCACTGCTGTAAAATGAAGTCCTTGGCAAAATGGCACATTCAGTTGAAATATTTGTACTGTTTCAATTTTATTTCACAAAAAGTTTCAAAATGCATTAAATTAATTTGCAATGACACGCATTTCTGATCTCTGCTAATGTGGCTGCACATAACTAATTTTAGGCAGTTAAACACAGCGGCCGTTCTAAAGACCTTAATTTGAAAAATGAAGAAACTACATGTAATTTTTTTGCATTTACGCATAGAAAAAACCTTTTGCGTGAAATACAGTATGTATTTTTGGAGGATCATTTTGCCCTTCATCCCCCTCCGCCATGTCACTGTCCAGGTTGATGTACACTTTGTACACCTTTTTTTTTAAGAAATTGTGGCTGCAGAGATGCCCTGGCTGTTTTTGATGTTCGCCTACCATTAAAGTTGAAGCTTGCAGCGAATTTCCGGTTGCAAATTTTCATGGTAAGATTTGTGAATGTGTTTGCAAATGCAAAATCGCAATGTTTGGCCATGCCTATAGGGTAGTGGATGGAGCCAGGCAAAATGTTCATATAGCCCTTGCTCTTTTATTTCATGCATATAGAACTGCTGATTTTACGAAACACTTATACCTTATATGCCATAACACCCACTGTCCTGAAGTGATGCATATAGTATTACTCTTTGGACTGCATTCATCTTTTTGTATTGCACTTTGCAAAACCTTTAGTAGAGATATTTCAGATAACTACATAGAACTTGTTGGTTCAGGTTATCCATAATTTAACTGATTCCCCTATACTAGACCTTAGCCATAGACCCTGGACAAGTCTGCAGATCAGATGTTTGTCTGAAGCTTGTCTGGATTTGCCGCATGTTTGTTTCACTACCCCCCATCTCTCCTACCTCCCAGTATCCTGGGAGCTCCACAATCACAGAGAAATGACATGCGTTTTGCAATTGTGTTTTTGTATTTGCGTTTTCAAAATGTTGGTAGCCTGAGGTTGATGCAGCAACAAACTTATCACAATTGTTCGATGGTGGGTGAGGTTTATAATGCTGTGGGTGCAATATTTTCAAAGCTGTTTTTTAGTTCAGTTCCTCTTCAATACAGGTTAGCCTTCTGTAGTGATTTTCTGAGATACTGAGCATCTTGTAGCTGAAAGGTAATTGGCTAGTAGGCCAATGTCCTTTTTGATTTTAACTATTAAAGATGTACACTAATAAAGGTAATTTCTTTCACACATCCACACTAATTGCAAACTGTGCAGTCTCTATCTTCTGTCTAGAATTTTTTTGTCCATTTACCTTCAGTGGCATTTCACACTGGCACGGTGCAGTGCGGCTTTCTGCTGCAGCCTAATGCTAGGGAAATGAAAGTCTATGGGGTAGTTCACATTGCATGTGGTGCGTTCTGCACGGAAGTACCCTACCTAACGCGAGTGCGTACCTATTTACTGTGCAGCGACCTTCGGCGAAGAGCGGCGGACCAGAAGTGATGTAAGTCTATAGCGACGCATGTTTTTTAAAATGACCACTGCAAGTTGTACGAGGCACGCATGCGTGAAAGCATATTTTAGCAATACGCTTCCGTGCATGTCATCGATTTGTACACAGGAAGGGTCACCTACTGATTGGCCTGCTGCCAGATGGGGATTACCGTGTACTAATGCGGTAATCCCCAAAGGCCTGTTTTTGGCGGTCAGCACCGCTATCCCCAATATGCAGTGTGAATCCGGCCTCAGCGTTTTTGCGTGAGAGAAAAAATAGTAAAGTACAGATCATTAAATGGATAATGTGGGTACATAGTTTACACATTTTATGTAATCTGCTGTGAAAAAAATATGATTACTTGCAAGCTTTTGACAGACAAGTTACAACAATCCTCTGCAATTTAAGCTATAAATAATGCAGTGAAACAGAAGTATAATGCAGATACTTTCTCATTTGTTTCACCTCTCTTTGGAGAATACTATAATTGTATTTTTTCGCAGATTTTAGGCTTGTAACAGAATTCAACACAGTAGACCGTTGTTAAATAAAAAACAATAATGCCTAATGTTTAGTTTGGTTCCCTATCATTATAAATGCTTTCTGAGAAAATTGGCATGATCTAATTTTCTTATTTTAATATTACTACAAATTCAAGCAAACAAAGATTTCTATATTATTATTGTACATTTTAAAACTGCTGAGAAAGTAGTGCTATGCTGTGCTAGGGCTGTGTACTATAAGTGTGTCATGTTTCTTTTTTTGCCCCTCACTCTAGATTTTCCCTCCCCAAAATGTTCAACGGGGAGGCCAGTTCCTCCGCCCGGAATGTCATCCGCAGCTCCAGCATCAGTGGAGAGATGTACAACCTAGAGAAGGGCAACTCAGGAACTCCAGATGTGGCTGGTGGCGGGACTACCACCAAGAAGAGGAGGTCCAGTCTTGGAGCCAAGATGGTGGCCATTGTCGGACTATCACAGTGGAGTAAGAGCAGCGTACAACTAAGCCAGCCTGGTGAGTCCTTTTAGTTTTCTCTTAGCCTAGGGATGCTGAACTCCAGTCCTCTAGGGCCATATCCATGCCAGTGTTTATGATGGACTGAGGAAACGATAAATGTGTTCTGCTTGATGAACCACACCTTTCTTGATTCAGTCCCATATATTAATATGATCTGTACAAAAAATGTGTGAGGACCTCGGTCCTTGAGAACTGGGGTTTGACATCCCTGCCTTAACCAATCAAGATGTAATTTAAAAAAATATATATATATATATATGTACAGTGGATATTATGATGTAAATGTGACGTGATTAAAGAAAACGTCAACCAAACCTAAGTGAGACCTTTTCAACCAGGGTCTTCATAATATTGTTTTACTTACTGCACAGTGTCATGTTATGTTTCTGGCCGGAGCTGCAGAATTTTTTGTCACTGTTTCATGGGAATCTCCATCTTCATTTAAGGATAGTCTTTTTTTTTTTAAATATGTCTTTTATTGAGTCACAGTAACATGAACATTACAATCACTTTGTCAAATGCTTTGGTAAACATTGGGCGTACAAAATTTGTTCGGATACATTTCACATGTAGTGTTACCATAACATTGTCATTGAGAATAGGACTCATTTTATTTGGCAAATGCCAACGAGAGAGAGAGAGAGAGAGAGAGTTCTATGGGGCATAAAAGGAAAGGGAATTCCTAGACTTCAGGCTCTTATCCACAATTTTGGTAAATTTGTGGTAAGCAACAATTGTGTTATTAATATTACATAAAGTTCAAGATGGACTCATTTCTATTGGTCAGAAGGTTGAGCCATTAGTAAATCAAGTGTAGTTTGGTCAGTAAGGGAGTCTCTAATATCTATTCAGCATGCCCAGGTCAAAGTATGCTTTTACATCCTATTTTGCAATGAGTGTACTAATTCCACCATTTGCATTAAATGATTGATAGCTTTAACTAGGTAGTTGTGGAGTGTCTATGGATTTCCAATGTCTCGCTATGACTTGTCTGGCAGCTACCAGGACATGTCTTAGGAAAGATGTTTTTTGCTTTGTCTATTGACCCAGGCATATTGGACAGTAGTGATATTTGTGGATTCAGAGATTTTGTAATGCCCACCACCTTAGAATAGAGTTAAAATGTGCCAGAATGATTTTATTGGTTTCCCACAACATGTGAATATAAGTACCTACAGCTTCATTGCCACTCCAGCAGAGGTCTCAGATTTCTGGATTTAACTTGTGTAAGAGAGCTGGATATCTATAACATCTAGCAAATATCTTGTCGTTTCTTTCCTGTGCAAGACAAGCCAATGATGTTTTGTAGGTAAGGGTGCAGATTTTATCCCAGTCTTCTGGGGTGAAAGTTGTATGGCGATCTTTCTCCCATTTAGAAATGAGTGAGAGTGCAGCTCCTTTAGTGAGGGATAAGAGCAGGATTTTATATACTTGTAAGAGTGTGTTCTTGCGGCTCTCATTTGCATAGAGTAATTTAAATGGAAGAAGCTGTCTATTTACATTTTTTCTAGGAGATAGAGAGCCGTAGAAACTGGTTAATTGTCATTGGAGTATCCAAGTAAATTTGGTAGTATCTAGCTGTGTATTGTCTCCAGGAGGGGGTTAAGCTTAACCTGAGGAGTCTAAATGTCTTATTTGGTGCCATGAGTCTATTGACATTTGTAGTATTTGTGGGCTGTGGACGCCAGTGGGAAATGCTGGGTTCTCCAATAGTGCTATTAAGGAGCTTGGGAAAGTAGATAGGTTATACTTAATGATTAGTTTATCCCAATATTTTAGTATTAATTTTGCCCACCAAGAGATTTTTTGCTTGGGACGGTCTTAGGTTTTTAGGTATCCAGGGATATGCTCTGGTGCCAGGCCGATCATGTGCTGTTCTAGTATTACTGATTGTTCAGGAGATTTATTTTGGAACCAAACAATCTGTGTGAAAACGGCAGCTCTATAATACATTTTCAATTCCATGTCTCCATCATTTTAGATATTTTTGAAATGACCTTGAAGCACTATCACAACCTGTTTCTTATATACGTGAGGGATTCAGAATTCATTTACTTTATACATGCCTTATTTAAGGGTTATCGTCATTGGAGAGTCATAGAGATTTGTATCTGTACGAAGCAATAGATGTATAGATCTATACCACACCCATGGGTTTTTTATGACCCTTGATTGGATCAATGTCTGTGGCACAATCCTACAAATGTATTAATCAGGGGTGCTTCTAGCCATGTTGTCACTCCAGACGAGAAAATCTGTGGCGCCCCCCCACCCCCATGGTGCCCTTCCATGAAAATAATCATAATGCGGCAGTGTTTCATCAGAAAATTTGCAATGCGGGCAGTGTTTCACCAGAAAATACCGTAATGTAAGGCTGCAGAAGTGAGCTTATGGGCTGTGGGCCAGTGAACTGATGCGGTGTCTATTTGACGCCGAAAGCCTGTTCACCACCTGGGGACACAACATCTGGCGGGGGGTGACTGCGGTCCCCCCTGCACTGCACTCATGCCCGCCTGGTTGGCCTGGCACTCTCTACAATGGGTCAGAAGGAGGCACAAAGGGGGACAGAAGGAGACACAAGGGGACTAAAGGAGGCACACGGGGACAGAAGGAGGCACAGGGGACAGAGGTGGCACATGGGAACTAAATAGGCACATAGAGACAGAAGGAGGCACAAAGAGATACAGAAGGAGGCACAGGAGGACTGAAGAGGCACGTGAAGACAAAAGGAGGCACAAAGGGATACAGGAGGAGGCACAGGAGGACAGAAGGAGGCAGAGTGGGACTAAAGGAGGAACAGGGGGGCAGAGGTAGCACATGGGGACAAATAAAGGCAAAGGGGACATAGGGAGGCACAGGGGGACAGAAGGAGGCACAAAGGGCACAGAAGGAGGCACAAAGGAGGAAAGAAGGGTGCACAAGGCACAGAGGTGACAGCTGCCTGCAACTTATGCTAAGTACATTCAGCAGAAGCAAGTAATAGAACAGCCACAGGGGTGTGGATTAATCTTGGAAGGGGCTTAATTTGGGGTGGGGCTTAATTCTGCAACATGGCGCCCCCCAGGACCAATGGCACTCCAGGCAATGGCCTGCACTGCCTATGCCTAGAGGCGCCCCTGGTATTAATCATTGTATTTTGATGCTAAGGCATGCCCATGTCTTTTGGTTTTAGAATTTGAACACTTATTATCCACTTGAGGACCCACCCTTTACCTCCCCTTAAGGACCAGCGCTGTTTGTTTGGATCTGTGCTGGGTGGGCTCTGCAGCCCCCAGCACAGATCCGCGGCCACACAGAGCGATCAGATCGCCCCCCTTTTTTCCCCCCTATGGGGATGATGTGCAGGGGGGGTCTGATCGCTCCTACTTGCAGGCATTTTGCGGGGGGGGCACCTCAAAGCCCCCCTCCGCGGCGACATTCTCCCCCCTCCCTCTCCTACCTTCTCCCCCGGGAGATCTGGGCTGCACAGGACGCTATCCGTCCTGTGCAGCCAGTGACAGGACGTCCCCTGTCACATGGCGGCGATCCCCGGCCGCTGATTGGCCGGGGATCGCCGATCTGCCTTACGGCGCTGCTGCGCAGCAGCGCCGTACAAATGTAAACAAAGCGGATTATTTCCGCTTGTGTTTACATTTAGCTTGCGAGCCGCCATCGGCGGCCCGCAGGCTATTCACGGAGCCCCCCGCCGTGATTTGACAGGAAGCAGCCGCTCGCACGAGCGGCTGCTTCCTGATTAATCAGCCTGCAGCTGGCGACGCAGTACTGCGTCGCTGGTCCTGCAGCTGCCACTTTGCCGACGCACGGTATAAGCGTGCGGTCGGCAAGTGGTTAAGTACTACCAAAGTACGTTGTATGGGTTGTGGCATTAACCAGATTCATTATTAACAATTTGGTTAAATAGCCTTCTAGTGTCTTATCAACTTTTTTTTATGTTAAAAAAAATGCTACTTGTTTGGCTGCCATGGTGATGATTTTGATTCAACAGTATTGGACTACAGACCTGGAATAGGCATGCAGCCAGTGTAGTCAGACTTGAGTCAGACCACCTGATCTGTATACTCATTCTGAGATAGACAAGTGACTGACTTTTTTTTTGTAAAAGGGATAAATATGGCACATATAGGCTGTGCTCAGAGATGGATTAAGATGTAATGGGGCCCTAGGCAAGGAAGTAGATTTGGGGCCCCCTTGTGGTCCTTTTTGGTAAGCTGAAGTGAAGAGAGGTCAAATAAGGTGTCAGGTGGGCCACTTGACACCCACTAGGCCCCAAACACCTGCCAAGGTTTCCTGTTGGATGATCCTGCTCAGGCTGTGCTTCTTGCTTAGAAATAGAGATGTTGCGAACTGTTCGCTCGGCGAACATCTCTGGGGCTTTTACTACTTCCGGGTCGCTCTGACCCGGAGTAGTACGCCTGCGCTGCCCGGCGAAGCGCGTCCTACATCGCGCTCCTGTTGCCGGGCACTCTCTGCGCATGTGCGTGACGTCGTTCATGACGTCACGCACATGCACAGAGAGTGCCCGGCAACAGGAGCGCGATCTAGGACACAGTTCGCCGGGCAGCGCAGGCGTACTACTCCAGGTCAGAGCGACCCGGAAGTAGTAAAAGCCCCATGTATTCAGAGATGTTCGCCGTCGAACGGTTCGGGAACCGTTCGCTACATCTCTACTTAGAAACACTGCATGGTAACTGTCCTTTACTGATATCAACTTTGCAGAGTTTAGGAGACCACACAGGCTAACGGTTTATATGATGATAAGCAAAGGCTTGGGCTCTATGATATTGAGTGCTACTGATGGTGTAAATCAGGAACTGATTTTCTTTTTTTGTTTTGCTGGTTTGCTTTATTTAAATAGTTTTCATTTTCAGAATCTCAAATCAAAAATTCCTCTCATTGCTTACAAAGATAAATCCTGGTACACACTAGTGAGGTACAGATATTGCTTAACCACTTAAGGACCACAGTCTTTTCGCCCCTTAAGGACCAGAGCCTTTTTCTCCATTCAGACCACTGCAGCTTTCACGGTTTATTGCTCGGTCATACAACCTACCACCTAAAGGAATTTTACCTCCTTTTCTTGTCACTAATACAGCTTTCTTTTGCTGCTATTTGATTGCTGCTGCGAGTTTTAGTTTTTATTATATTCATCAAAAAAGACATGAATTTTGGCAAAAAAATGACTTTTTTAACTTGCTGTGCTGACATTTTTCAAATAAAGTAAAATTTCCTATACATTTGAGCGCGAAAGTTATTCTGCTACATGTCTTTGATAAAAAAAAACCATTCAGTGTATATTTATTGGATTGGGTAAAAGTTATAGCGTTTACAAACTATGGTGCCAAAAGTGAATTTTCCCATTTTCAAGCATCTCTGACTTTTCTGCGCACCTGTCAGGTTTCATGAGGGGCTAAAATTCCAGGATAGTACAAATACCCCCCAAATGACCCCATTTTGGAAAGAAGACATCCCAAAGTATTCAGTGAGAGGCATGGTGAGTTCATAGAAGATTTCATTTTTTGTCACAAGTTAACGGAAAATGACACTTTGTGACAAAAAAAAAAAAAAAAGTTTCCATTTCTTCTAACTTGCGACAAAAAAAAAAATTAAATCTGCCACGGACTCACTATGCTCCTCTCTGAATACCTTGAAGTGTCTACTTTCCAAAATGGGGTCATTTGTGGGGTGTGTTCACTGTCCTGGCATTTTGGGGGTGCCTAATTGTAAGCGCCCCTGTAAAGCCTAAAGATGCTCATTGGACTTTGGGCCCCTTAGCGCAGTTAGGCTGCAAAAAAGTGCCACACATGTGGTATTGCCGTACTCAGGAGAAGTAGTATAATGTGTTTTGGGGTGTATTTTTACACATACCCATGCTGGGTGGGAGAAATATCTCCGTAAATGACAATTGTTTTATTTTTTTTACACACAATTGTCTATTTATAGAGATATTTCTCCCACTCAGCATGGGTATGTGGAAAAATACACCCCAAAACACATTATACTACTTCTCCTGAGTACAGCGATACCACATGTGTGGCACTTTTTTGCACCCTAACTGCGCTAAGGGGCCCAAAGTTTAATGAGTACCTTTAGGATTTCACAGGTCATTTTGAGAAATTTCGTTTCAAGACTACTCATTTTAGGGGCTTTAGGGCCCCTAAAATGCCAGGACAGTATAGGAACCCCACAAATTACCCCATTTTAGAAAGAAGACACCCCAAGGTATTCCGTTAGGAGGATGGTGAGTTCATAGAAGATTTTTTTTTTTTGTCACAAGTTAGCGGAAATTGATTTCAATTGTTTTTTTTCACAAAGTGTCATTTTCCGCTAACTTGTGACAAAAAATAAAATCTTCTATGAACTCACCATACTCCTAACGGAATACCTTGGGGTGTCTTCTTTCTAAAATGGGGTCATTTGTGGGGTTCCTATACTGCCCTGGCATTTTAGGGGCCCTAAACCGTGAGGAGTAGTCTTGAAACCAAATGTCGCAAAATGACCTGTGAAATCTTAAAGGTACTCATTGGATTTTGGGCCCCTTAGCGCACTTAGGGTGCAAAAAAGTGCCACACATGTGGTACCGCCGTACTCAGGAGAAGTAGTATAATGTGTTTTGGGGTGTATTTTTACACATACCCATGCTGGGTGGGAGAAATATCTCTGTAAATGTCAATTGTTTGATTTTTTTACACACAATTGTCCATTTACAGAGAGATTTCTCCCACCCAGCATGGGTATGTGTAAAAATACACCCCAAAACACAATATACTACTTCTTCTGAGTACGGCGATACCACATGTGTGACACTTTTTTGCAACCTAGGTGCGCTAAGGGGCCTAACGTCCTATTCACAGGTCATTTTGAGGCATTTGGATTCTAGACTACTGCTCACGGTTTAGGGCTCCTAAAATGCCAGGGCAGTATAGGAACCCCACAAGTGACCCCATTTTAGAAAGAAGACACCCCAAGGTATTCTGTTAGGAGTATGGTGAGTTCATAGAAGATTTTTTTTTTGTCACAAGTTAGCGGAAAATGACACTTTGTGAAAAAAAAAATACATATCAATTTCCGCTAACTTGTGACAAAAAATAAAATCTTCTATGAACTCATCATACACCTAACAGAATACCTTGGGGTGTCTTCTTTCTAAAATGGGGTCACTTGTGGGGTTCCTATACTGCCCTGGCATTTTAGGGGCCCTAAACTGTGAGGAGTAGTCTTGAACCCAAATGTCTCAAAATGACCTGTGAAATCCTAAAGGTACTCATTGGACTTTGGGCCCCTTAGCACAGTTAGGCTGCAAAAAAGTGTCACACATGTGGTATCGCCATACTCAGAAGAAGTAGTATAATGTGTTTTGTGGTGTATTTTTACATATAACCATGCTGGGTGGGAGAAATATCTCTGTAAATGACACATTTTTGATTTTTTTTACACACAATTGTCCATTTACAGAGAGATTTCTCCTACCCAGCATGGGTATGTGTAAAAATACACCACAAAACACATTATACTACTTCTCCTGAGTATGGCGATACCACATGTGTGACACTTTTTTGCAGCCTAGGTGCGCTAAGGGGCCCAACGTCCTATTCACAGGTCATTTTGAGGCATTTGTTTTCTAGACTACTCCTCACGGTTTAGGGCCCCTAAAATGCCAGGGCAGTATAGGAACCCCACAAGTGACTCCATTTTAGAAAGAAGACACCCCAAGGTATTCCGTTAGGGGTATGATGAGTTCATAGAAGATTTTATTTTTTGTCACAAGTTAGTGAAAAATGACACTTTGTGAAAAAAACAATAAAAATCCAATTTCCGCTAACTTTTGCAAAAAATAAAATCTTCTATGAACTCATCATACACCTAACAGAATACCTTGGGGTGTCTTCTTTCTAAAATGGGGTCACTTGTGGGATTCCTATACTGCCCTGGCATTTTACGGGCCCAAAACTGTGAGTAGTCTGGAAACCAAATTTCTCAAAATGACTGTTCAGGGGTATAAGCATCTGCAAATTTTGATGACAGGTGGTCTATGAGGGGGCAAATTTTGTGGAACCGGTCATAAGCAGGGTGGCCTCTTAGATGACAGGATGTTTTGGGCCTGATCTGATGGATAGGAGTGCTAGGGGGGTGACAGGAGGTGATTGATGGGTGTCTCAGGGGGCGGTTAGAGGGGAAAATAGATGCAATCAATGCACTGGGGAGGTGATCGGAAGGGGGTCTGAGGGGGATCTGAGGGTTTGGCCGAGTGATCAGGAGCCCACACGGGGCAAATTAGGGCCAGATCTGATGGGTAGGTGTGCTAGGGGGTGACAGGAGGTGATTGATGGGTGTCTCAAAGTGTGATAAGAGGGGGGAAATAGATGCAAGCAATGCACTAGCGAGGTGATCAGGGCTGGGGTCTGAGGGCGTTCTGAGGTGTGGGCGGGTGATTGGGTGCCCGCAAGGGGCAGATTAGGGTCTAATCTGATGGGTTACAGTGACAGGTGGTGATAGGGGGTGATTGATGGGTAATTAGTGGGTGTTTAGAGGAGAGAAGAGATGTAAACACTGCACTTGGGAAGAGATCTGATGTCGGATCTGCGGGCGATCTATTGGTGTGGGTGGGTGATCAGATTGCCCGCAAGGGGCAGGTTAGGGGCTGATTGATGGGTGGCAGTGACAGGGGGTGATTGATGGGTGGCAGTGACAGGGGGTGATTGATAGGTGATTGACAGGTGATCAGTGGGTTATTACAGGGAATAACAGATGTAAATATTGCACTGGCGAATTGATAAGGGGGGGTCTGAGGGCAATCTGAGCGTGTGGGCGGGTGATTGGGTGCCAGCAAGGGGCAGATTAGGGTCTAATCTGATGGGTAACAGTGACAGGTGGTGATAGGGGGTGATTGATGGGTAATTAGTGGGTGTTTAGAGGAGAGAAGAGATGTAAACACTGCACTTGGGAGGTGATCTGATGTCGGATCTGCGGGCGATCTATTGGTGTGGGTGGGTGATCAGATTGCCCGCAAGGGGCAGGTTAGGGGCTGATTGATAGGTGGCAGTGACAGGGGGTGATTGATGGGTGGCAGTGACAGGGGGTGATTGATAGGTGATTGACAGGTGATCAGTGGGTTATTACAGGGAATAACAGATGTAAATATTGCACTGGCGAATTGATAAGGGGGGGTCTGAGGGCAATCTGAGCGTGTGGGCGGTTGATTGGGTGCCCGCAAGGGGCAGATTAGGGTCTAATCTGATGGGTAACAGTGACAGGTGGTGATAGGGGTGATTGATGGGTGATTGATGGGTAATTAGTGGGTGTTTAGAGGAGAGAAGAGATGTAAACACTGCACTTGGGAGGTGATCTGATGTCGGATCTGCGGGCGATCTATTGGTGTGGGTGGGTGATCAGATTGCCCACAAGGGGCAGGTTAGGGGCTGATTGATGGGTAGCAGTGACAGGGGGTGATTGACGGGTGATTGACGGGTGATTGACAGGTGATTGACAGGTGATCAGGGAGGATAGATGCATACAGTACACGGGCTTGGGGGTCTGGGGAGAATCTGAGGGGTGGGGGGGGTGATCAGGAGGGAGTAGGGGGCAGATTAGGGACTAAAAAAAAAATAGCGTTGACAGATAGTGACAGGGAGTGATTGATGGGTGATTAGGGGGGTGACTGGGTGCAAACAGTGGTCTGGGGGGTGGGCAGGGGGGGTCTGAGGGGTGCTGTGGGCGATCAGGGGGCAGGGGGGGGGAAATCAGTGTGCTTGGGTGCAGACTAGGGTGGCTGCAGCCTGCCCTGGTGGTCCCTCGGACACTGGGACCACCAGGGCAGGAGGCAGCCAGTATAATAGGCTTTGTATACATTACAAAGCCTATTATACATGCGTGCAGCGGCGATCCGGGTGCTAGTAACCCGCCGGCGCTTCCGAACGGCCGGCGGGTTACAGCGAACGGTGGGCGGAGCCAGTCCCCGGCGGCTGATCGCGTCACGAATGACACGATCGCCGCATAGCCACTCCCGCAGCCGCCCCCGCCGATGGGCGTATTGCGGTCGTTTGGGCCCGGACTTTGCCGCCGCCCATCGGCTGGGGGCGGTCCTCAAGTGGTTAAATGCAAAAGAGGTATGAGGAAAAATGGGTGCAAAATAGCGTTAATAAAAAATTGGTCATTTTAAATAAATTCTACTACCTGCTAGATATCCAAAATATCTGTAATTTTACTTATATTCTACTATCATCCTCTGTACCCTAATTCTCACTTGAACCCTCCCCTATCTGTGCCTAATGCTAGCCACTCCCCACCTACTCTTAACACTAATCACCCTCCCATTTTGCATCGGAGTTTAGCTACACAGTTTGACTACAGTGAAGCCAAACTCCAGTGGATTACTGCTCCTAGCATGCCTGCTGTTCTTTCAGAGTTCTGCACACGACTCCGGTGCACAATATAATACAGATCAGGCAATTCATGTAGTCCCAATAAGTGCTTTAAAGGGAACCAGAGATGAAGCACCCTTGTGTATTTTACCATATATATCAGTAAGAACATTAGAGAAAACACTTACCATGCTCTCTGTTTCATCCTCACTGCTAAAAGTGTCTGTTATCAGCTGTGATAAGAATCCCAGACTGAGCATTCAGTCTGGCTTTGCAGGGAATAATTATAGCTGAGTCATTATAGCAGAGCCACAAGGGGGCAGGCTTGGGCTTGAAAAGACACCAGAGAAGACAGACTCAGCTATAATCTTTCCGTAGCAAAGCTAGACTGAGTGCTCAGTCAGGGATTCTTATCAAAGGTGATAATAGTCAAATTAAACAGAGAACAATGAAACAAAGAGTAGATTAGGTGTTTACTGTTGTGTTCCCATTGATTTATAAGGTAGAACACAAGAGGGTGCTTCATCTCTGGTTCTCTTTAAATGTGTAGGAGCACTATTTTTTTTTAGAATAGTTATGGTTTAACACCTATTTGGGACAAACTGATCTGATTTAACACCTATTTGAGACAAACTCACAAACTGATCTGAATGATTTGTCACTGGCTAACCAGCATGGACATTGCTACTCTGAAGCTATTAATTTGTCATATGTAGCAGATATAAGGGTACAGAACACTTTTTTTACATTTCTGTGAAGGTTCTCGTTTATCCAGATCATGGTACAGCATATCCAAAAGAAAGTTAATGTTTCTTTACCTGAACATGTTCTTTCTAGAAGACATTTCTTCACTCTTACAGGGTGACTTCTTCAGTCCTTCTGTGTGAAGGAGATTTCTAGGCATCTTATAAGTACAGCTAATCTACTTCTTTCAGCCAGCATTGGGCTCTATTCATAAAACGTTCCCCGCAAGTTTTCCGCTCAAAACAGCTGACTTTCCCGTCCATTTAGCAAAGTGGGCATTCATAAAAGCTGTTCCCGCATGAAAATCTACAATTCCCCAGCAGAGCGAGTAATTTCCGCCTTCTGCAGTGTTTTTCTAGATTTATCCAGAAAAAGTTACAAAATGTCAATTCATAAATATTAGAAGAATCGGTATATGGACGGGAAATACCGCTTCCTCTGATGTAGCGAGAAGAGTTCGGATTACATAAAAGTAAATGGGACAGACGTCCCAGAGAGAATAGTGCACGGAGGGACTCTGCTGGCTTCAGTGTTTCCGCATGCCTTCCGACAGCTTACCGCCAGCCTTCAGCGGGAGATCTCCGCACTTGCATCGCAGCTGGCAAGATTTTTATGAATGACCACCCAGAGGTCTAAAATACCGATGTGGTATTTTCCCTCCACAATTTTTTCCACCCCAAATGTTTTATGAATAGAGCCCATTGTAGCTAACTAACACTGTTATGCAGATGTTCATGCTGTAAGCAAGCACTGAATTAAAAATGTGTAGGAAAATGATAAAACAGTGTTACATAGTGTCATACTGGAATACGTAACTATGGGTGGGGGATCTGATACCATTTGTCATCAGAATGAAATGCTGTAGGAACCAAGGCAGCATTCACTACATTTATATTTGTCAGGCCATAACCCTCTACATAAGTGCAACCAGAGCAGGGACAAGGTCCTCCAGCACCCAAGGCTGAGACACCAAAGTGCGCCCCTCCATCCCTCCCACCTCAGCTGTCACACACTGATTGCTATTAGACTAAGAGGGCCACAGGGCCCACAACCTCCCCAACACCTTAATATCTAGTTATATGGCTTGCAGTCACTGCTATGTATCCCCTTTTCTTATTTCTTTCTGCTTCATACACAATTAGGAATGACAGCTGAATGAATTGTGCGCCCCCTCCTACACTGCGCCCTGAGGCTGGAGCCTCTCCAGCCTATGCCTCGGCCCGGCCCTGCGTGCAACACGCCAGAATGCTAATTCTTCTGGATTAATTTAATTCTCAAACCCAGCCCAATACACAAACTTTATGAGGTTTGTATGTTCTCCCTGTATTCATGTGAGTTTTCTCTGGGCGTTCTGTTTATCTTTTTCCAACAAAAAAAGAGGTTTATTGAAGCACAATCGATACATAATAAGGAACTCCGTATACATTTCTAAAACAATTTCAAACCACAAGAATTGAAAGTGCACCTGAAACTAGGAAGGGGGGGGGGAGGGATTATGCATACCTGGAGCCCCCTCCAGGCTTATTGCTCCCTCGCCATCCTCCTCCGCCTCCTGGATCTTCTGCAATTGGTTTGTTACCAGGAGAACAAAACGGGGGAGTGCGCACAGCTGTGCTGCGCCTGCGCCAACTGGAGGACTTTTCAGGGCCAATTACAGAAGGTCCAGGTGGCTGAGGAGGACAGTGAGGGAGCGATACACCTGGAGGGGGCTGGAGGAAGCCCCAGGTATATATAATCACCCACCCATCTCAGGTACACTTTAAACAAAATGCAATATTGCATTGGTACATACACAGTGTATCAATACAAAAGTGTGGGCAATCAATGATGCTTAAGCATATAGCATCAAAGCTTGTATATCTGAAGCAAAAACAAGAGATAACACACAGCAGAGCATATTAAAGGGACCCTAAGCACTCATTAAAAATGAAATTGTGACTGGGGCTTCCTCTAGCCCACTGTAGGCTGTAAGGCCAGCATCCTCCTGGCTATTCTCCTAGTCCCAGCCGGCGGCTCCATTATGGTAGGACTTCGGCCTGAAGTCGTCAGGCCTGCAGTAGATAAATATGTGCTCTACTTACATAACATATGTATTGTACTGTCCACTTTTTGATTTTACTGATTTTCTATATTAAAGATAAAAGAGAAAATCCTTCTTAGGATTTTCCATTTTGTCTGTCTATCTTGAAACCAATCCTGATGTCATTTCCTCCATTACTCTGTCTGTGTAACATTGCCCGTCCCCTCCCAGCCTTCAGACACTTCCACCCAGCTCTGCAGTAGAAAGTGCATTGTCTCAGCATGATAAATATTGGACAATCAGGGAGGAACAGAGGTGTGGGAGGGTAAAACAGGAGGGGAAAAGGCTTCAGCCAATGAGGCTGCATTAGTTAAGTCCGAGGTGAAAGTAAAGAAGAAAAAAGAAAACCCAGCATGCCCTTCAACTTCCTTTGTGTGGCAGATGTACCAAATAAGAGCCAGGGAAACTGGGGAATTATGTTTTATGGAGAAAAAAAAATAAGAGTGATGTTTAACTTTTGGATTGCCTGGTTAGCATCCTTATTACTTGTTTACCAGGTAAAAATAAAGAATTGAATTTTGATTTTATGCCCGACAGTTTAAGGAACTCTTTCAGGAACAATGAGTGAATTGTTTAATGTACTTTGGAGATAACTATATAGTATGGTGACACTATAAAATGTTTCTATAATTACAGGGTAAAAAAACTTTCATCAGTAGTCTCCTTTTATTAGACAAGAAAGAATCATGCCAAAGGAAAGAGGCTGCAGATTGCAATAGTGAATGGGTCTCTGTTATATAATTTACATTATATTTTCTTGCAGCCAGATTTTCTTAGCAACACAAACAATAGAAACCTGTTTGTCTCATTGGCTTAGTATAAATATTTCATCAAAAGGTGCCATATCACACATGGGCATATGCTGTATATCCTCATAGCACATACACTGTTCTCATAGCACATACACACAGTGCTTTAGTTTACCCTGCTCTCTCTGGAAGGAAGGCACCATGCACACAACAATTCTCTAACTAGCTCTCTAACCCTTTTGTGTCTTGGAATTTGTTACACGTTTATTTATATTAATTTTGCCACTGTCATTACCAATTCTGTATTTTGTACTGATACTGTATTTTGTACCAACTCAGTATTTCGTATATTGGTGTACACCATTGTCCGTATTATTTTGTACCCCATGTTTGTTTCTTACCTTGTACAGCGCCACGGAATATGTTGGCACTTTATAAATCAACAATAATAATAACTAAGCTGTGTATACACTTCCAGGTGCTGTTTTAAGATCTATGTATAGAAACAGATGCCTGTCCAGGCAGCCTAGTGAAGCCACCCAGATAAAAATCAAAACTTATACGAAAACCTATAAAGCACATTTTTTTTAGCAGTTGGACTGAACACCTGCCATTCACTTAGTGCCTTTGAAAATAAAGAAAACCCTGAGACCCCCCATGAGGAGATGGACTGTTCCAAAACCTGACGGTTCTGTCAGATTTCTACTACCTACTGTAATTGACAGCAAGATAGGAGATAAGTAATGGATGGCTCATTTTACTCTAGAAGAAATGTACTTATTTGTACTGTATGTGTTTACAAGTATTTTAAATTTTCCAATTTTCGCAGTAGTGGTCCTTTAAAGGACATCCTAGGTGAAAATTAAGTAATGAGGTAAACAACTGTATCCATCCTCCTTCTTCTAAAAATGACTTGTTAAGGTATCCCACAGTTTTATTTTATATTTTAATCTACTTTTAAGTTATTACTGTTTCATTGTCTTTGCTCGGTGACACATTCATTGAAGTATGCCAGAGCTAAAATCTGTGAACTATTGACCTATTGTATCTCTTTCCTACTCTCAGAAGCCATTTACTGCCAGGAAGTTGTTAATTGGATGCAATTCCTTATCAGTGAGGGTTACGTTATAGTCTGACCCGGTTCTGACTCTGTCCCGACCCGGACTGAAATTGTCAATTGCATACCTGATGTTAAACTCTTTCAGGCAGAGGAAGAAAAAAAAAGAATACAGTGTAGTTATTTGTGTGCCTGGAACTGTACATACACATGTCTAGCTCATCATGTCACATGTCACTCACCTCGGATGTCCTTTAAGGACCCCTGAGCACTGAAACATGTTAGCTGTGGTTATGGCTGCTTGCCACACCTTTTTATCTGTATACTTGGCTTTTTAGGAACAAATGTGGATGCACTTCAGTTCTTTCCTGATGTCTATAAACTGTATTGGTGCTCCAGGAATCCTGTAGTGCTTCTTTGCCATTTTTGAGCAGAGTCGGGTATGAGCCGTGTATAGAGCCTAGAGATATATGCTGTGGATACACATGTTGAGGAAGCACACACTCTGTATAGGTTAGATAGGTAGGTGCCTTCAGTATAGGTTAGATAGGTAGGTGCCCCGCAGTATAGATTAGATAGGTAGGTGCCCTGCAGTATAGATTAGATAGGTAGGTTCCCTGCAGTATAGATCAGATAGGTGCCTGCAGTATAGATTAGACAGGTAGGTGCCCTGCAGTACAGATTAGATAGGTAGGTAGGTACCCTACAGTATAGATTAGATAGGTGCCTGCAGTATAGATTAGTTAGGTAGGTACCCCGCAGTATATATTAGATAGGTGCCTGCAGTATAGATTAGATAGATAGGTGCCAGCCTGCAGTATAGATTAGATAGGTGCCAGCCTGCAGTATAGATTAGAGAGGAAGGTGGCTGCAGTATAGATTAGATAGGTAGGTGCCTGCAGTATAGATTAGATAGGAAGGTGGCTGCAGTATAGATTAGATAGGTAGGTTCCTGCAGTATAGGTTAGATAGGAAGGTGGCTGCAGTATAGATTAAATAGGTGCCAGCTTGCAGTATAGGTTAAATAGGTGCCTGCAGTATAGATTAGATAGGTGCCAGCCTGCAGTATAGGTTAGATAGGTGCCTGCAGTATAGATTAGATAGGTGCCAGCCTGCAGTATAGGTTAGATAGGTGCCTGCAGTATAGATTAGATAGGTGCCAGCCTGTAGTATAGGTTAGATAGGAAGGTGCCTGCAGTATAGATTATATAGGTAGGTGCCCTGCAGTATAGATTATATAGGTAGATGCCCTGCAGTATAGATTATATAGGCAGATGCCCTGCAGTATAGATTATATAGGGAGATGCCCTGCAGTATAGATTAGATAGGTAGGTGCCCCGCAGTACAGGTTAGATAGCAAGGTGGCTGCAGTGCTGGGGAGAGCGGGCATAGTTGTTAAAACTCACGTGTCTTCGCCGATGCTCACAGCTACCATCTATTTCCTCTCCCAGCATCTGTGTATTGGTAACAGTGCCCCCTGTGGTGACATGCGGTCACGTCATCATAGGGGGCGCTGTTACCAATACACAGATGCTGGGAGAGGAAATAGATGGTAGCTGTGAGAATCGGAGACACGTGAGTTTTAACAACTATGCCTGCTCTCCCCAGCACTGCAGAGGGTGCGGGGCCTCCTCAGACGCGGGGCCTGGGGCGATTGCCCCACTTGCCACCCCCAAAGGCCGGCTCTGAGCTACCCTCTGGTCAATATCAACACACATAGTTTTAACTTTAGGAGGGGACCTTAAAAGCAAATACAGCAATGCCAAGGGGCTCTTCCTTACCTTTATATGCCAAAAAAGAAGGTGACTGGTGATAATGCAATGAGTGTATTATGGTGTTGTTTGGACACCCTTTTAGTATACAGGTAACAAAAGCAGGGCCGTGCAGAGGGTCCTTAAGTGGGGGGTGCTCAAATTTAAAAAAGGGTCCTTGCAATGTGCCCCTCCCCCCTTCTCCGCACACCCACCTCTCCTCATTTCTGGCTAGGGGGTATTGGTTGTCATGTGGGTGCTGAATGCAGATGCTGGGTGCCAGGCGGGTTCTGGGTGAGTACCGAGTGTCATGTGGGTTCTGGCTATGGGTGGGTATCGAGTGTCATGCGGGTGTTGATTGCAAGTACTTAGTGCCATGTGAGATCTTGGTGCATGTACTGGATGTCATGTGGGTGCGTAGTGCAGGTACTGGATGTGACATAGGTGAATACTGTACCGGGTGTTGGCTATGGGTGGCCTTGGTCGTCACATTGGTTGTGAATGCAAATACTTTGGGTGTGGGTACTGATTAAGTGGTTGTTTGGTGCAGACAATGGGTGCCATGTAGAGGCTGTGTGCAGGTGTGAGTACCGGGTGCAATGTCAGGCCTGGGTGCAGGTACTTGAGGTCATGTGAGTGTGAGTACTAGGTGCCAGTTATGGGGGGAAGGGGTGGATGTTGGGAGAAGTAGAGGTCAGTGTGGGTGTTGCAGGAAGGGGAAGTCATTGGGGGTGCTGGGGGAGGGAGAGGTCAGTTTAGGTGCTGGAGGAGGTCACTGTGGGTGCTGCTCGAGACAGGAAGGGTACTGCTGGGGACAGGAAGGGTGCTGCTGGAGGGAGGGAAAAGTCAATGTAGATGCTGGAGGAGGGAGGGGTCAGTGTGGGTGCTGGGGGAGGGAGAGGTCACTGTGAATGCTGGGGGAGGGAGAGGTCACTGCTGTCAGAGAGACACTATCTTACCTGCTCTCACACAGCTGTGGGGCTGGTTACACTAGGATTCCTGTATTGCACCTCTTTACTCCAAACTGGATATTGGTGGGATTGCTGTGGGTGCAGTGCAGGGGGTGGGAGGTCACTCACTGTGGTTGCTGCTATGAATGGCATAGTTGCTGCTAGGGGAGGTAGAGGTCAGTGTTGTTGCTGGGGAAGGTAGAGGTCAGTGTGGGTGCTGGGGGAAGGGTAGGTCACTGTGGGTACTGGGGTGAGGGGGAGAAGTAACTGTGGGTTCTGTGGAAAGTAGAGGTCAGTATGAGTGCTGGAGGAAAGGGAGGTCACTGTGGGTGCTTGGGGGGAGGCCACTGTGGGTCTTGGGGGAGGTAGAGGTCATTGTGGGTGCAGCTGATGGAATAGCCACACTTCATTTCAAAGTGGCCCCCGGGGAGGCGGGGCTTCCCGTGGGTAGGCGGGGCGTATCGTGGTTGGCGGCGGGGCTACATTTGCATGGCCAGAGGGGCCTTTTTTGAAGATTTTGAAAAGAAGGGGTTGCCTGGGCACCCAGAGCACCCCCCCCCCCCTCTGCACGTGCCTGAACAAAAGTATGTGGAATATCATTATTTCTTTTTATTTAGGATCATGTAATTGTGGTTTCCTCTTCCTCCTTTGTTTCTCTTATGCCAGTGCTGAGAGAATGGGCACTGCATTCAGCCTTCATGAAGATGTATGCTGTGCCACCATGCAAAGGCTTCTGAGAGAAGCATGTTTAGGGCTGCTGAATACAGGACATAGAGGAATTGTGGCTACTGATTATGTGATCACAGTTACAATTAAATGCAAAGGCATTTTGAATATTGTAATTTTTAAGCAGTTAAAGTGTACCAGAGACGTTTTAAGAGCAGTCGCTGGAGAGATACGTAGAGGGTGCACTTCTCTTGCGCAGACTGGCCGCAACTGGAGCAAGTTACGGGACCCAGTACAGGTGATAGAGAAGGCTGAGGACAGCGGGGTGGGAGCATTCCGTGTGCATAGGGCTGGAGGAAGCCCCAGGTGTGTATAAATCTTTTATTTTAAAACGTCTCTGGTTTCCATTAAGGCCTCCAAGTATTATACAATAGAATACAATTCCTGGAGCCCAACATCAATGTTGTTGCCACTTTGAATTTGCAATATTATAGGCTCCTTTGACTTTGGATTTACCACAGTTTACTTGTACCGTCACGTATATCAACCCGTCTGGAACGTACTAGCCACCCGTGGGCCTAAGAGACGATCATAAATGTATCCTGGAGAGCTCTCACGCTGGTTCATGCACCTTATGACTTTGTCATTCTGTGTCACAGGAACGGCATTTCCCTTCAGTGAGTTATCCCACTTATGTATTATTGTGATGTGATTATCCTATCTGGAGAGTCACCCAGCATGCTGAGCTAACTGCTCCTGCTGTCAGTTATGCGTGTGCAAAGCTGTCATTAGATTGACAGCATGGAAGCCTCCTCTAGAACAAGGCATTGCTTTTCCATAGCCAACTTCATCAGCACGGGCACAATGCATGCTCTGATAACTACAACAAAGGCTTTAAAGAAACACAGAGGAAAGAAATATACTCTGTTCATTGTTCCTGCTTCTCACCTCCATTATTTGCAGAAACACTGCAGATTTACAGCGGCACACAGTGAGTTCTGTATGTGACAGTTCTTCTGTTATACATACCATATATTTTTCAAGAGAGGATGTAATGAAAAAAAAAGTGCAAGGAACATAATTATAGTGTACAGTTACAGAGCCTGCTGTAAGACTTACCTACTAGCTGAGTTTTGTCAAGTGAATATAAAACATACTGCAGAGATCGTGGCCTACATTGTGTTAAGTGAAGGAGGCTATTCAGGCAGACACATATTCTCTGCAGCTTAGTGTCTTACAAAAAACAACATCCCAGTAGGACTTTTCTTAATGAGACTTCTGCTACAAGGCGGCACATAATATCACATGTAGTATCAGTCTTCGGTCTGCATTATCTAGACTAGAGCAAAGGTTCTTATTCATTGTTCTATTGGTGGCAATTTGCAGATCGCATCGCTTATTTACAATAAGTCCTTGCCTATACCTCTTACATATCATTTCAGATGACTGTCTGATACTTTATAGTAAGAGATGAAAAAAAAACTCAAGCAAAAAATGGAAGGCCTGCCATAACATCCGTTCAGGACAATGTTTTTAGTTGGGGAGTCTGGGGACCAAATTTAAAATGTTATGCACAGGGGCGTAGCTAGAAATCACTGGGCCTCCCTGTAAAAATGTGGATGCCCCCCTCCCTCTGGTGCCCATGTAGGGCGGGAGGCCCGGGACACTGCTGGGGCCTGCTCAGGGCTGTTTTTTGGGGGCAGGTGGGGTCGCAGCAGGAGGGGAGAACATTAGTCCCCACAACGGGGGGAGGGAGACCACTCCCCTCCTCACCTTGGGCTCTCCCCTCAGCACTCCCTTCATGCTGTGACCCCTCCTGCCCCCAAAATGGCCTTGAGCGGGCCCCAGCAGTGTCCCTGGCTCTCCCATGGATTCAGGGGCTGCAGCCCCTATTGTTACGCCACTGGTTATGCATATATATAAAACGTACATTTGTTCCAGAGTAAGATGCACTATAAGTTGCTTTTTCCTATGTCACTGTCACTTACAAGAGGTTGTAAAAATCTGACAGATCTGAAGGATTTTGGACTAGTTCATCTACTTACTAAAGGTGGCCATACACTTAAAGGGAACCTAAACCGAGAGGGATATGGATGTTTTCTTTTAAACAATACCAGCTGCTTGTCAGTCCTGCTGATCTCTTTGACTGCAGTATTAAGTGGATAACACACCTGAAACAAGCATGCAGCTAATCCAGTCTGACTTCAGTCAGAGCACTTGATCTGCATGCTTGTTCAGGGGCTGTGGCTAAGAGTATTGGAGACACGGGACCAACAGGAGAGTCAGGCAAAAAGGAAAAATCTATATCCTTCTCAGTTTAGGTTCCCTTTAAGGTGCCCATATATCAGACAATGGCCTCAATTCACTAAACTTATCTCCTGTCTTTAATAACTCTTCTAGAGTTGTTACCATTGTGATAAGGCATGTAGTATTCAGGAAACATTTTACCTCAGGCAAACCTAAAGTTAACTCTTCTGTCTTTAAGTTAACTCTTGAATCCTTAAAATAACTCCAGAGTTAAAGACAGGCTGTTCATTAACTGCGTGTGAAAATAACTACAGAGGCGGTAACTTAACTACAAAGGAGGTAACTTAACTACAGAGGAGGTAAATGAACTACAGAAGAGGTAACGTAAGGAATGAAGAGATAAGATAGCTCTCTTACTAGTGGAGGTAAGTTTTCTCTTGCCTTATTATCTCCAGCATGATCTTAGTGAATGGCCTTAATTCACTAAGATCATGCTGGAGATAATAAGGCAAGAGAAAACGTACCACCACACAGTGAGATAGTTATCTCTTCATTCCTTAAGTTACCTCCTCTGTAGTTAATTTACCTCCTCTGTATTTAATTTCCCTCCTCTGTAGTTATTTTCACACGCAGTTAATTAACAGCCTGTCTTTAACTCTGGAGTTATATAAGGATTGGAGAGTTAACTTAAAGACAGAAGAGTTAACTTTAGGTTTGCCTGAGGTAGAATGTTTCCTGAATACTACATGCCTTATCACCATGGTAACAATTCTAGAAACGTTATTAAAGACAGGAGATAAGCTTAGTGAATTGAGGCCAATGTATGGGTAGATCGACCAAGAGACACAGTAAAATGTGCCTTCCCCATTTTATATCAGAGTAGACAGTGCCTTCGTCACTCATCCCAATATCACACGCCCTTACCGCAGCGCAGCTGATTGAGCACATCGGCCCTACATCTTGCAGCATATCCGATCAATACATGTGACCAGTTCTAGCCCTAATTTGTCACATCTTCAATTGGGCATGTTCTTTCCCCGCCTGATTTTCATTCAATTTAAATATAATAATTCAATCGGATGGTCGATCGGCCACCAAGTCGCCTGATGTATGCCCACCTTAATAGATAGCTACCAGATTGGGCCACCAGATGAATAAAATCTAATTGAAGAGGGATCATCCTTCCAAACACTGTACATAGATTTTAAATAGATTTTCAATAGATTTCAGTATGAAATTCTGTGGTGCCACGCACTGCCTGCTGAACCTCCAGGTCTTACCCATCTCCACCCCCGGGCCATGCAGTGTGTTGGCAGCAGAGTTTACACTTTACATTGTGCACGTCTTTTCTCCATAACCGTTAGGCGTTCCTCCCTGCCTCTTCTCTCCCGGGGCGCCCAGTGGCTATGGAGAGAAGACATATGTCAACAGACAGGTGAGTGTAAGCTTGTGGTCATACCAAAATTGAACTACCACTGCCGCCACACCCCAACCCATGGCTGTTTGAGCGATATCTTTAACCGATTTAATATATTTAGTCTGGAATTCGATCAGCACCACTTGCTTCATCGATTTCTACATAATTGATCGGAAAAAAATGTTAAGTTTATGGTCACTTTAGTGAATAACAGTTACTCAGTCCAACTTCCAGAATAGTGTGCAAACATGTAAGGAGGCTGGCCAGCATCTTTGTACAGATCTATTGCAAACTATTTGAGGGGTTACTAAGAGATACTATACATGACTTCATACTAGAAAATAATCTTCTCAGCATCAACATGGGTTTACTAAAGACAGGTCCTGTTTGACTAACATGCTCAGCTTTTATGAGGTAGTGAATGCTAATATGGATATTGGGAATGCTGTAGATGTGATATACTTGGACTTTGCAAAGGCCTTTGACACTGTTCCCCACAAAAGTCTGGCGCAAATGTTGAGGATGCAAGGACTGGGGAAGAGTCTGTGTGCATGGATAGGGAACTGGCTAATGGACATAAAACAAAGCGTTGTGGTCAATGGATCGTACTCAAAATGGGAGACTGTTAGCAGTGGGGTACCACAGGGGTCTGTTCTGGGTCCAGTGCTCTTCAATTTATTTATTAATGACCTAGTAGATGCAGTAGTGAGCAATGTTGCTATTTTTGCAGATGATACAAAATTGTGCAGAATCATCAACTCTCAGGAAGATAGTGTCATATTGCAACAGGATCTGGATAGGATGGCTATATGGGCACATACATGGCAGATGAAATTCAATGTTGAAAAATGTAAAGTCATGCATTTTGGACGTACTAATGGTCTAGCACCATACAAAATAAATGGGATACAGTTGGGGACATCAAACTTGGAGAAGGACTTAGGAGTACTCATCGACAACAAGTTAAATAATCATACTCAATGCCAAGCAGCTGCAGCTAAAGCTAACAAAATTTTGGGATGCATTAAAAGGGAAATAAAAACTCGAGATGCTAGCATAATATTGCCCCTGTTTAACTCTCTAGTAAGGCCACATCTGGAATATGGAATTCAGTTCTGGGCACCACATCACAAAAAAGATATTGCAGTTTTAGAGCAGGTGCAGAGACGAGCAACAAAATTGATACGTGGGATGGAAGGTCTCACTTACCAAGAAAGGTTAGATAAACTGGGTTTATTTAGTCTAGAGAAAAGACGCCTTAGAGGGGATCTAATTAACATGTATAAATACATCAGAGGGCAATATAATAGCTTGGCGGATGAGCTTTTTGTCCCTAGGCCTTCTCAAAGGACTAGAGGACATGATCTGCGCATGGAGGAAAAACGTTTTAGCCATTTATTTAGGAAAGGGTTCTTTACAGTAAGGGCCGGTTCACACTTGCGGTTCCCTGCCAAACGGACCGGATGACCTGACCGGATCCGGACCGGATCCGGATCGGAACCATACGGTTCTGATCCGGATCCGATCCGGATCCGGTCAGGTTGCATCAGGTGTTCATCAGGATGCGATCCGGATCCGTTTGGCAAAAGATAGTAGAAACCGAATAAAAATGTTAGGGTCTGGGAGGTCAGCAGAAGGTGGACCTGTGGAATCAGGCCCTCCGCTGTTTAGCACTCACCTCCACCTCCGACATACTGCCAACATCTCCAGCACGTTTAAAGTCACTGCTGCTCCACTCCAAAATGCTTGCCCATGTGTCCCCATCCAAAATCGCCGCTACAATACGCATAGGAAGTGGGGTAGAACATCCGGATTTTTAGCCAGTGTGTTGTGCGCTCTCCGGTTCTCATTGGTTTGTATTGGCCGGATGGTGCAGTCCGGCTCCGCTCCGGATACGGCTGCCGGAGGAGCCGGACCAAAAAATAGCGCATGTTGGGTCTTATGCCGGAGTCCGGATCCGGTCCGGATCCGGTCCGGACGAAACGGACGCATGTGAACGGACGCATAGGCTTTCATTGCTATGCCGTGCGTCCGTTCCGTCCGTTCTGCATGCGGTCCGGCTCCGGCACGGCGATTCCGGACGGCGACCGCTAATGTGAACCGGGCCTAAGAGTGATTAAGATGTGGAATGCATTGCCACAGGAAGTCGTTATGGCAAACTCTATACCTGCATTTAAAGGGGGCTTAGATGCTTTCCTTGCGTTGAAAGACATCCATGGCTACAATTACTAGGTAATGCCTAATGATGTTGATCCAGGGATTTTATCTGATTGCCATCTGGAGTCGGGAAGGAATTTTTCCCTTCAGGGGCTAATTGGACCATGCCTTGTAAGGGTTTTTTCGCCTTCCTCTGGATCAACAGGGATATGTGAGGGAGCAGGCTGGTGTTGTACTTTATACTGGTTTAACTCGATGGACGTATGTCTTTTTTCAACCAAAATAACTATGTAACTATGTAACTATGTAAGATCCTTTCTGTAATGAATAAAATGCTGAGAGCTCCCTTTGAGATGCACTAGTCCAAAATCTGTCAGATATCAGATTTATATTATCTACTGTAAGCGACAGCAACATACGAAAAAAGTAATTTATGTTGCATTTTAATCTGGGAGAAATTTACTTTTTATAAATATGTATACACATATATTTTAAATGTTACAATTTTTCCCAATAGCTGTCCTTTAAGGAGTTTTTCACACTACACAATGTATGCACGAATGCAACTTCATGGATGTCGGTGGCCTTCACACAATAGAGCCCGACAGGAAATTGCATGCATTGTGCGATACTATTGTTTTGGCCACGTTACATCGCAACCTGTGGGAATGCACAGCTGTACTGTGAATGGTAAGATGAAAGTCTATGGGCTTTCATGTTACCATGCGTATTGCACACTATGTGCAGTGCGTCTGTGAGGTTCTGTGGACTCCCGACCTTACAATCAGCCACTACGCCCCAATCTACCACCGCATGCTTCGCCCTATGTGGCACGCCCCTGATTGAACAGGAGACTAGTAATGTCTACCTGACTTCGGTTGCACCCAGGTCTTATTGTGCAAGGGGAGAAGGCCAAAAGTCCACCAGAACCACACGGCAGGAACACGGATAATGACACAAGGCAGGCAATGAACAGGCAGCTGTCAACTAATAGTTAGGAGCAGATAATACCAGCAACAAGATAAGTAACCACTCCAGGCTCAGAAAGATACAATATGAAGTAGGCAAGCAGGGTCAGAGTGTTCCAGGTCGGTACACAGTTATCAGTATATCAAAGTACAAGAGGGAGTGGCAAAGGCGAAGTCAGGACAGATAAAGGTCGATACAGGCAGCAGTCAAGGATAATCCAGGAACAGGAAAGAGGTCAAAACACGAGAAAACAATATTAACCAGCGAAATACCAGCAGGAGCACCCAGCAATAACCAGCAGGCTAACGCCATCAAGGGCTATGATCACAGAGCACAAAGGTTAATATCCCATGCATCCACCGGCCATACACACACCACAGCCAATCAGGACCCCTGCCTGATTGTCAGCTGATCAAGAATCGGCTGACACTAAGATTTCCGGCGCCTGAGAGCATAAGGCGGTCGCCTACCAACAGTCGGCCACTTAGCCTCTCCAGTTCTGATAACGCGGGCAGCGCCGCCAAGAGTAGTGAAGTCAGTCCTAAATGCATCCACAGATCAGGAAGAACTCATCGTCATGTGTCTCACAGCAAAATGAGCTGTTGCAGCTCATTTTGCTGTGAGACCCAGCAGGTGGGACCCAGCAGGTGAGTTACTGACAGCGTCATGCCTGACAGCACTGCACATAGCGGTAGTACCCAATCAAAATTCTCTTTTTCTCCTAGGTGAAATTCAAGTTTTCTCCCAGGTGATATTTTCACATCGTATCAATAAAAAGCTTTTGCCACCAGCAAGCAAGAAAATACTCGCATTATTTTTTACTGTACTTTTTCATCTACTTGTTGGTATTTTTTCAATTGATGAGTGCTGAAAAGTTATTTTAAACAGAAGATGAAAATTACCTCCTAGGAGAAAAAGCGAATTGGAACATGCCCATAGTGTGAATGCGCCCCAAGAAAGGATTCACATCCGTTATTATCGGCAACATCACCTTTGTTTCCTTTTGCTCCAAATTTGCATATGAAACAGAAAATACAGTGCACTGTATGCATATGTGTGTGTATCTACACACATACACATTGGATTTTAATTGTATGTTAATTACTGCAGCACATGTAAACTAAACATATACACTGATGCATAAAGAATTACTTTAAATTCTTTTTTTCTGAAATAACAGGAAGCTGTAAGTAAAACTCTTGGGCAGATCATGTGCTCACTTGGATTATTAAAAGATTTTAATTATACGATGTGAGAATGCACAATGAACAAAGTGGAACAAGCAGTAATTACTGTCAGAGTCCACAGAGGAGCCCACACCTCCAGGTAACTTGTCTAATGGGAACTTCCACATCGTACCCCTCCTTCCGGAAATTAATAGGCTGCTATGTTCTACGATTTACACATTAAGAAATAGTTGCAGAGCTTGCCTGCTTAGAATATAAGTGTGCATCAGAGAGCAGAAAAAAAGGAAGGTAAGATTGAAAGGAGGTTGTAAAAACAGATTAGTTTTACAATTTTTTTATGTCATAAAATTATTTTATGGCTTCATTATTGTGGGCTTTAGAATATCCAGTATATGTGTCTGTATGAAAATAAACCAAGATTGACATAATTGAATGTTTAGCACTGTACAGACCCTCACACTTCCAGTTTTTTTAGGGATGATGATGATAATGATGATCATCATCATCAATATCTTTTTGATCAGTATAGTGACAGCACATGTTAGGGACAGGGCTAGAAAAGGTATTGGAACTATATGTGTAGGAGGAGCTTATGAGTGAGGAAATGTAAGTGGGCCAGAAGCAGTGGAGAGACTTAAAGGGAACCTTAACTGCGAGGGATATGTATGTTTACTTTTAAACAATACCAGTTGCTTGGCAGTCCTGCTGATCTCTTTTGCTGCAGTAGGGGTTGAATCACACCCCTGAAACAAGAACGCAGCTAATCTAGTCTGACGTCAGTCAGAGCACCTGATCTGCATGCTTTTTGAGGGGCTGTGGCTAAAAGTATTAGAGACGCAGAAGAGTCACACAACTGGTATTATTTTAAAAGGAAAAATCCATATCCTTCTCAGTTTAGGTTCCTTTTAAAGGCAAAGCTGAGTAGTTGGAATTTAATTAAGGCAGTGTAGAGATAGGGGAGAGCAGGGGCTGCAGTACAGTGAGAAGGATAGATAAGTCTGGCTGCAGAATGTATGATAGATAATAGAGACAAGAGTCTAGCTAGTGGAATACCAGATCAGAGGATGTTGCAGAAGCCAATATGAGAGGGGAAAGGGCACACTAATAAGAGAATGGTTATCTCTGGATATAGGTGGTGTATTTTAGGAAATACATACATGGAAATGGCAGGACCTGGAGATAAGGAGCTCAAATGAGATTAGAGAGTCAAAGGTGAAATCAAGATGGCGCTTCTATGGACTGGGAAAACGAACTGTGCTATTCAGATATGGGGCAGGGAAGAAGGGGTGTTTTTGTAACGATGGAATGATTTGGTAGAAAAAAGAGCGCCAGCTGAGGGTGGATGAAAATGGCGCCACCATAGACTCTAATGCAATTATCGTTAATACGGCGAAAAAAGCAGAAAAAAGGGCGTCGCAATAAATATTGTTAACAACATTAGAACATTACAGTTTTTGAAGTATATTATCGTTTTAGAAGCTTGAAACATTATAGTTTTTGTCATATTATTTTGTTTGTATGTACAGATTTTACATTATCAAAGAGATTATTGTTTCTATGTGTAAAAGGGGGTTTCTGCAGAGGGAGTGGTTAGGGTTAGGCACCACCGGGGCGACGGTTAGTTTTAGGCAACATCGGGGGTGGGGGGGTTTTAGGGTTAGGCACCACCAGGGGGGTGGTTAGGGTTAGGCACCATCGGGGAAGTGGTTAAGGTTAGGTGCCACCAGGGGAGTGGTTAGTTTTAGGCACCACCAGGGGAGGGTTCTGTGTGAGAGTAGGTTTGGGTTAAGCTGTTTTGTTGAATTACATAATGATTTTTAACGTTAACATATTTTCGTTATTATTTTCCGCCTTTTTTTTACCGGTATTTATCGTTAACCAAGTTTGACAAAAATGTTAATCGTTATCAGATTTCGTTATCCACCGGCGCCATTTCATTATTCAGCCGGGCCCTTTTTTCACGGCGCCCGTTTTCCTGCATGCAATGATTTGTTTTCAGTTGAATCTCTCCAGCATGAATCTTTATTTGGGACTGATGAAATGAAGTCAGCAGTGGCCAGGTATAGGTAGGTGTCACCTGCATATAAATGGTATTGTAGGTCAGTAAGAGTTTAGACTAAGGGCTTTATGACATATGTGCAACACAATACTATAACATTATGTGCTGGCCCAAGCAGCCACCTCTCTCTGCTTCCATTTGTAGCTGTGCCTAGTTTGCATTCCTCTCCCACAGTCCTGCCCCTTGCAGCAGGCATCTTCATCTCTACTCCCCAGGTCAGTGCAGAGTTATTGCATGATTTGTATCAGCTGTAACAAATACTTTTTTTTAAAAGGTTATTATGCTGTTGTGTATCTTTTAGAGCAGAGAGGAAGTTCTGAGTTTGGGCCCACTTTAAAACTGCAACTGTGCTGATGCAATGTTATAAATAAAAAGCTATAACTAAAAATAAAAAAGCTATATAACTGAAAATAAAATATGAGACTCTATTCTTTGCTACTAATGCTGTATTAATTATCCGTACTACACATACAATTCATTATATCTTAAGTTTTCTTTCGCTTCAGGTTTGCTGTAAGTGATGAAACTGTCTCCAAACATGTTTGTATGCTGGCTAGTATTTGTGGAGAGCAGTGAGTTTAGTACAAACAAAGATGTGATGTAAGAACAGAAGGAAGGCAAGCAATAACATGTTTATGATGATGAGGCTTTCACAAGATAAAATGGCTCATTAGAGATTCAGCACCATGGATAGAGCTTACACAAGAGAAGACAGAAAAGATAGAGGCTTCAGTGTGTTCTACATGAACATTCACTTCACTGTACGGCTATTATTCTGTACAACAGATGCTGCTGTGCACGCTGTAAATAGTTGGGAAAATATTTCTGAAAATAATATTCCTGCTATAAAATTTTAAAAGGATCTAGTGAAAACCACATTGCTGTCACGTGGCCCTGTTAAGTACAGTATGTTTCCTCCTCTGCTTCTTTTGACCAGCTGATCTCTTTGCAGTATAGCAGACTCTTTCATTGCTGCGGGCCATGAGCTCCTTTCAGCTGGAATTTTAATGCAGCTGAATGGCAGTGTTTGTAAGCCCACACGTGTCTGTGCTTGATATGCAGTGGAGTTACCCTGCAGCACTCTGATATACCTCACTGCCTTCAGTGTGAAAGAGGCCTCACATGGTTTCATACCGTTTGAACTGGAAGCGCCCGTTTCTAATGTTGTTAAATGTACAGAGATCTCCAAAAGGCAGTATCCGACAATAGCTTACGCGGTGTCCTACCTTTTAGGGTTCCTGTTCTAGATATATAAACCAGGATTCGGATAAAAAGTTCAAAAATATTTATTTGTGCACTCGACATCGCGTTTCACGGTAAAAGCCGCTTCCTCAGGGCAGTAGCGTGCCTTTAAAAAACAAACAGTAGCACTCAGAAATGATTCAGGTATTGTGTTCAAACAAAAACAAACAAAAAAAATTATATATATATATATATATATATATATATATATATATATATATATATATATATATATATATATATATATAAAAATCATCAAATGTCAAAAACAAATGTCATTTGTCATATAGAACGCTGAACATATTCACATAAGCACATAGCATAGAAAATGTAAACATTAAAGAGACTCTGTAACATCAAAAACCTCCCCTGGGGGGTACTCACCTCGGGTGGGGGAAGCCTCTGGATCCTAATGAGGCTTCCCACGCCGTCCTCTGTCCCACGGGGTTCTTGCTGCAGCCCTCTGAACAGCCGGCGACAGACCCGACTGTAGATTCAATATTTACCTTTGCTGGCTCCAGCGGGGGCGCTGTGGCTGCTTTCGGCTCGGAAATAGACGGAAATACCCGATCTTCGTCCGGTCCGCTCTACTGCGCAGGCGCCGGAAACTTGCGCCTGCGCAGTAGAGCAGACCCGACGGCGATCGGGTATTTCCGCCTACTTCGGGGCCGACAGCCGTCAGAGCGCCTGCGCAGGAGCCGGGAAGGTAAATATTGACGCCATCTTGTACGGAGGGCTGCAGCGAGACCCCTGAGGGACCGAGGACGGCGTGGGAAGCCTCATTAGGATCCGGAGGCTTCCCCCACCCGAGGTGAGTACCCCCCAGGGGACGTTTTGACGTTACAGTTCCTCTTTAAGGATCAGTTCTTGTTTCAAAGATAAAACATGCTGCAGCTATAGTGCCTGCAGAAGCTGTCATATATGGCAAGTCGACAGCAAAAACAAGAACTGGTTCTTAAAGAGAATCTGTATTGTTAAAATCGCACAAAAGTAAACATACCAGTGCGTTAGGGGACATCTCCTATTACCCTCTGTCACAATTTCGCCGCTCCTCGCCGCATTAAAAGTGGTTAAAAACAGTTTTTAAAAGTTTGTTTATAAACAAACAAAATGGCCACCAAAATAGGAAGTAGATTGATGTACAGTATGTCCACACATAGAAAATACATTCATACACAAGCAGGCTGTATACACCCTTCCTTTTGAATCTCAAGAGATCATTTGTGTGTTTCTTTCCCCCTGCAGCTATCTTCCACTGAAGTGTCAGGCTGTTTCTTCCTGCAGAGTGCAGACAGCTCTGCCTGTATGTAATTCCTCAGTATGTGAAAGCCTAGCCAGCTCAGAGGAGGATTTATCCAGCTTGTAAAAGATAAGAGAGAAGAGAGAAGCTGCCCTAATCTAAATAATACACAGGCAGTGTGCAGAGAGGGGCCTGGAGGGGGGAGATGCATCACAGAACCACAACACTGAAGAACTTGGCAGCCTTCCAGACACAGGCCTGACAAGTCTGACAAGAGAGAGATAAGTTGATTTATTACAGAGATGGTGATAGTAGAACGTGCTGCAGTAAGCCAGAACACATTAGAATAGCTTTTGGAACTTGTAGGATAATAAAAAACAGGATGCAATTTTTGTTATGGAGTCTCTTTAATGTTTACATTTTCTATGCTATGTGCTTATGTGAATATGTTCAGCGTAAACACCATGTTGTTCTATATGACAAATGACCTATTTGTTTTTGACTTTTGATTATTTTCATATATATATTTTTTTTTTAACACAATACCTGTATCATTTCTGTGTGCTACTGTTTGTTTTTTAAAGGCATGTTAATGACCTGAGGAAGTGGTTTTTACCGTGAAATGCGCTGTTGAGGGCACGCATAAATATTTTTGAACTTTTTATCTTAATCCTGGTTTATATATCTAGAACAGGAACCCTAAAAGGTAGGACACCTCATAAGCTATTGTCGGATACTGCCTTTTGAAGATCTCTGTACATTTAACAACAATAGAAACGGGCGCCTCCAGTTCTTACAATACTTAGAGTTTACTCCTTAGTTTTAGGGGGGGGGGGGGATTGGTTAAAAAGGTTTTTCCCGTGAACCACAGAATCCTTTTTTTGGAGCAGCGACCAGCATCATACCATAGAAGGCCGTGTGGGGACGGTACTTCCCCACAAGCGCTGACGAGTGGTTGCCTCACCCAGCAACCCTTGTTTGTGAGTATACTTCCTGCCTTTTATATACTGTCCAAGTGGTTTCATGCTCATATAATCAAATTGTATAATTATCTACTTAGATATGTGTTATTTTACTATTATTTCTATCCCTGGAGACATAAAAAAGATGAAAAGTATATATTTGAGTAGTCTGTACCCACTGTCCTCCTACAGAACGTCTGAACTGCCTTCATACCAATCTAAGTGTGGATCTTGACTAACACTGAAGTTGAAGCTGAGTTGACATCTTAAAATTGTTTTCAGTATTCTGGTGGCATCTCCCTTCTAGCTGTACTGCAGTAAGGCTAATGAAAAAGATGGATGCTGATTTCTGTAGTTGTAAAATGAACCTAATCTGAGGAGCGTTAGGAATGTGTAGGTCGATTTTCAAGAAGGCCAGAGATCTTCTTTAACTCATGGGTCAATAAATGCACTCCCACAGTTTGCAAACACATGTGACTGTTCTTTGTCTTAGGAAGGCAGGCTCTTGCTGTCATGTACATAAGATCATATATAGCCAAATGGGTTCAATCAGTAGTGGGCAAATAGTTAAAATATAACAGTGGATGTACTTGTACTGTACTGCATTGAGTGAATGGTAGTCATCTACAATTGTATTGAAATGTGGCCGAGTTGTGAGCATGCAAGCCCACAGAATGTGTTGTCACTGCATGAACGCACTATGTTATGGAACACTCGCTATGAAAATTCATGCTCCAGGTGAGGGCTACAGTGCTTACTAACAAATAGCTGAAGACATTATACTGCAAACATGGATTTTGCTAGGAAAATTGTTTTTGCAGTATCCCTGCAAACCCCAATGAATACTACAATATTTTTAGTTTTTATTATAAAAATGTAGTGTACTGCTTTTACAAAGACTTGCTAACCTCTTAATCCACCACTCAGGCTGTGTGTCCTCTAGCCGATACCAACCCACGTGGCTTTTAGCATGGGGGGGGGGGGGGAGGAGAAGGAGAGACCTTACAATGTGGTGGGGGGAGAAATATTCCTCCACCCATGCGGAGCTCCCTTATATTGAGCTTTATTCACACAAGAATCTCTTCCAGTTCTGACTAGATTTAGTGGTACTTGTCTTTCCGGAAGCTGTAGGCCTTAAAGAGAATCTGTATTGTTAAAATCGCACAAAAGTAAACATACCAGTGCATTAGGGGACATCTCCTATTACCCTCTGTCACAATTTTGCCGCTCCTCGCCGCATTAAAAGTGGTTAAAAACAGTTTTAAAAAGTTTGTTTATAAACAAACAAAATGGCCACCAAAACAGGAAGTAGGTTGATGTACAGTATGTCCACACATAGAAAATACATTTATACACAAGCAGGCTGTATACACCCTTCCTTTTGAATCTCAAGAGATCATTTGTGTGTTTCTTTCCCCCTGCAGCTATCTTCCACTGAAGTGTCAGGCTGTTTCTTCCTGCAGAGTGCAGACAGCTCTGCCTGTATGTAATTCCTCAGTATGTGAAAGCCCAGCCAGCTCAGAGGAGGATTTATCCAGCTTGTAAAAGATAAGAGAGAAGAGAGAAGCTGCCCTAATCTAAATAATACACAGGCAGTGTGCATAGAGGGGCCTGGAGGGGGGAGATGCATCACAGAACCACAACACTGAAGAACTTGGCAGCCTTCCAGACACAGGCTGACAAATCTGACAAGAGAGAGATAAGTTGATTTATTACAGAGGTGGTGATAGTAGAACGTGCTGCAGTAAGGCATAACACATTAGAATAGCTTTTGGAACTTGTAGGATGATAAAAAACAGGATGCCATTTTTGTTACGGAGTCTCTTTAAAGAGAACCCGAGGTGGGCAGATGGGACACAGAGGCATGTTCTCTGCCTCATAACATGCCTCTGTGTCCCCACACCGCCACTCTCTACTCCCCAACTGCCACGCTATAGCCCCCCGAGATTGGCAACATTATTTGTTGCCATCTCGGAGGTAAACACAGGGAGAGGGATTCACCTGTTCAAAACGCCCACCGGTGGCATTCTTACAGGATTTCCAAAGCTGCCATTGGGCAGCTCTCTCTCATTGACTACGCCCCCTGCCACTCCCTCTCCTCCCTGCACGCTGGATGAGAGAATGAATCTCTCATCCCAGCCCCGTGACCTATACGTCACAAAAGTGAAAGTAGGCCAGTGCGGCCCGCAGGAGCGGCGTTTTTTGCGGTTAGATGATCCGCTCAGCCCCACGGATCAGGTAGCCTACTTTTTTTAATTTTTTGAGTACATCTTGGGCTCTCTTTAAAGGCCTTCTGCGCATACACCATATCCCCCCCCCCCTCCCGCTATCCACCTTGGGGTGGTGCGTGTCCACGTACAAGAGGGTGCTATCACAGGTGCATTAAGCAATGACCTGGAAGCTGTTATGGGTTCTTAGCCATTTTTAACATGGAGAACAGAGAATTTAATTTATCATGGTGGATGAACAGAATACCGGAAAGGGGGAAGAGATTGATGAGCAGACTATGCTGGAGGTAAGTATGACGTGTGTGTGATTATTTGAACTTTTATTTTTCAGCTGAGGTTTTCTTTAAGGACTGGGGGTTTGAGACAGCTGTGCAAACATTTGTGGGAAAAACACAAGATGTGGTCTGGTGTAGGGTTTATTTTCATGCAGTACTATTTCTGCCTGACGAACTTCCCCTCACCAGACCCCAAGTGTTTTATAGTATTCAGGTTGTACAAAGAGTACATTCAGACATAGCGGTAGTTCATGTTTCACTTGTATGCATTATTATTAATACTTTGTTGCTTCTCTCTCAGTCCTTTATTCCTGTGACAGCCGCAGGAATGTTTGCTAACTGAAAATATTGCAGATTATTTCTACAAATGCTATGGACACAGCTTGTTCATTAAAATATCGTTTGGCCTATGCATACTGCTATGACATGACTGTAATATGACATGAAAATAAGAAAACATGCGGTACTTGTGCATAATTATGCATAAATTATATGCATGTGTACGTAATCCACCCAGCTTTGTGTTCATGTTTTCACAGTGAATTAAGTCCCTGCTTTGCTGATAAGCTGTTTTCTTGGCTCAGCTCACGTATAATAAATTATTTACATATTTAGAATTGGCATATTCCACTGTCGCATAAAAAGAAATAAATGCATTGGAACTTTTATATATTAGGATTATCCAGTGTGATTATCCAGTATGTCTAGGTGTGTTCATTGAGCAGATTACAAATTGTGTTTGCATTTGAAGGCTGCATTTCTTTTCATTGTTTTACTGTGGTGTGGTGCCATCTCTGTAGGAGCAGCTACATGTTAGAGGGAGATAGAGAGAAGGTACAGGATGCTTGTTGCCATGGCAACAGGAAGCATCAAAGAGATATGAATGTGATGAAAGGAACTAACGAGGACTATCTCCTGGTGACCTGGATCATCAAGGGGTTGCCAAGGAACCCATGTAGAGCTAGGGGCTTCCACAGGGTGCAGCAGGATTAGTGTCTGGTTAGCAAAATGAATACAATTAAATAATGTGTGCCACATGCATTGCAGAAAGTGGTTTCATCACTCCAGCTATGTTGTTGTTTGTCCTATCGCTTGATGTATATGAGAAATTAAATAACAAGATTGTTTCTTAAGGGAAAATTTAAACTGCTTTCTTATATTAATATACTGCGGAAAATGCAGACTGAGACGCGTGGTCAATTTGGTGAATCCAAGCACTAGGGAGGATGTTTAGATGTTACCTTTTCAGGATTAAATTTGCAAAAAATGAAGAAATGGGGAAAAAACATGGCTTGTAAATATTTTTTGCATCCTGTTCTAATTCATTCTTTTAAAAAGATGTTCTATATACTTAAAGAGGAACTGTAGTGAAAATTACATAATTAATAAAATCACTTATTTTTTGCAATACTCATTTATAGATTATTTAGTCAGTGTTTGCCCATTGTAAAATCTTTCCTCTCCCTGATTTACATTCTGAAATTTATCACTGGTGGTGACATCTTTACTCCTGCCAGATGATCTGTGTGGAATGTTCTATACTGAGAGTTCTATGCACAGAGGGAGATATTGCTTGCTTGGCAGTTGGAAAAAGCCATTATTTTCCACAATGCAATGAGGTTCACAGACAGCAAACTGTCAGGACAATGGTCATGACATCACATTGTGTGAGTGGTTTCACCATAATATTAGCCACACAGACCCCCCTCCCCCGATGCTCTATTTTAGAAAAGGTAAAGATTTCTCATAGGAAAGGGGGTATCAGCTACAGATTGGGATGAAGTTCAATTCTGAGTTAAAGAAGAACTCAAGTGAAGATAATGTAATAAAAAAGTGCATCATGTTTACAATAATTATGTATAAAGTATTTAGTCAGTGTTTGGCCATTGTAAAAGCTTTCCTCTCCCTGATTTACATTCTTACATTTATCACATGGCAACATTTTTACTGCTGGCAGGACATGTCAGTGGAATGTGATGCTGCTTGCTTTCTTGGCAGTTGGAAACAGCTGTTATTTCCCACAATGCAACAAGGCTCTCATAGTGTGATGTCAGAACCATGGTCCTGACATCACACTGTGGGAGAGGTTTTACCACAATATCAGCCATACAGAGCCCCCTGATGATCTGTTAGAGAAAAGGAATAGATTTCTCATGAGAACGGGGGTATCAGCTACTGATTGGGATGAAGTTCAATTGTTGTTAGGGTTTATCTTTAAAATTCCTCTTTAAGGTTGATTTGGATGTTCACAGGCCTTTGAAGCAGAGTGCATAAAGTATTTAAAAGAAATTTTCTCTTTTAGTTAACTTTCGTTTTGATGCAGCCGTACTAGAAAAATTCCCCTTGAGTCAGTCACATGATTTCACAAAATATAGTGCTGTCATGAAAATGGGATTTTCTTTCCCAGAAGAGAGCAGATCACCTGCCTCCATAAACATCCTTCCTCATCCCCCCCCCCCCCCCTGTGGAGCTGGGAAAAATGGGGATGGGCAGGGTAAACTCTGTACTTAAAGTGAAATACTGGCTAGTGCTCCCTCTAAAGGTGGCCACACACGATAAAATAAAATCATCTGATTTTATGGCAATTCGATAAAAACGATCCTGAAAAAACTAAAGTTTTTTTTTTCATTCGAGCAAGAAATCTGAATGAAAGAAATTCATTTTGAAAAGTTACAATCAGTCAAAAAAATTGATTGCTATTCTTGAATTGAACTGATATTAAAAAAATTGTTTGGTGTGTGATCACCTTAATAGTGATGGGCAAACTTCCCGTGGTGTGGTTCTCCAGGCAAACGGATGAATACAAATGCATTTGTGAATGGAATATTCATGCTGATGCTAATGCACGATTCATAGATTTACATTCTTCGCAATTCCAATCTGAATGCATGTGCCCATTCATGTGCGCATTTTCTTGCACTAAGTCAATTTCTATTGGCCATTTCAACTCATCTGATCTTAGTTCAAAGGTCATGCTAGGTGTAAGGGGGAAAGAGTTCCCAGCTGGTTCCCATACAATACTTTATGTCTCAACCCGAATGCACAGATTACAACACAAATATGCATACAGGAGCATGAACTGATGTCTCTACCTTCCCACTCTTTCCTGACTACATCATGTGGGTAATGAAAGGATAAGGATCAGAATTTGAATGGAATAAAGTTTGCTGTTTAGTCAGCCAGCAAGATAGTCCCACTTCAGTGCAACAAAATGGCAATCAACCAATACAATCCAACTCGATCAGGGTCGATCATAGAGGATGGCAGAAGATTGTACATACATAGAATTGTTGCTTTTATCAATCACAAATGGCCAGGTTGAACAGCAAACTTCTATTAGTTGTGTGTAGTTTATGCTTACATGCTGTAGACACTGTAATCGTATGTTATTGCTTTCATATCACAGCTTAAAACACTTGCCCGCATTGTGAAAAGGAAGTGAATGTAAGAATACAGCATTAGGTTGCTTGTTGTTTTTTTCTCTTGGCCACCCCTTTACCCCCTTTACCTTCTTCCTGGAGGTAAGCTTCCCACCATACTAGATCACCCTTTGTTTCAGAAGTTTACCAATCAAATATGCTGGGATCATTAGATGACTGGCAGATTCAATTACAGTAATTGCATATGCCTGAAATATCTAATGTATGGACACTTTAAGAGGGAGTAAGATAGCTTGCACTGGCTCCATGGTGTTGCCTTTTTACTGTGCACTGTACATCATAGGTAACAGGTATATTACACTCTTATACCTGGCTTCCAGTCTGGGATAGGAGTATGGATGGTCGGTCGGTCACTGAGATGCAAATAACTCAGAGATGATGCAGGATTGTGCAGATTTAGTGTGCAAATTCATGTAGCTTGAAAATCAACCAATCAAATCCTGCCAAGGTAGAATTGGTCCATTTTCAAGCTTCATACATTTTGATATAAACATTTGGACAATTCTGCATTAGCTTGGAATTATTTGCATCTCATAGACCATCCCTATTTATGAGGGACATTGTGGAGCTCTATGGAGGTCCTAAAGTATCTTTGTCACTATTTTAGCCTGGTCAATCTACTGTAGTTAAACCTGTGAAAGGGCTCTGAGAATTAAAAAAAAAAGGAATGTTTGACAGGGCCACTTTTTTAACTTAAAGCGGATCCAAGATCAAAAACTAACTATAACAAGTAAGTTGTCTACATATCTTATCTAAAGTTTAGAGTTTACACAGCAAATCCAGCTGCATACAGCTTCAACAGTTTAAGATGATTCATTCCTGTGATACAATGAGAGCGGCCATGTTCTGTTTGTCATCATTACACAGGTAATCTGCAAATGCATCTCCACCCCTCAGCTCACTCCCCTCTCCTCCTCCCCTCTGCCTCTGAAATCTCTGGCTAGTAACCTTCTCCTCCTCCTGCCCAGACTGACCTCCCATGAGCCCTTGCTACAGTGCCAAGGCTCTCTGAAAGGCTGTGGGCGAGGCTTGTTTAGTTTATAGGGAATTAGAGTATTACAACAAAAACAAAAAAGTATTTGGCTTGAGGAATGCCCTATAACCTATATGTAAAGTACACAATTATGCAATGTATAAAAGTTCATCTCGGATCCACTTTAACCTGTAGCTGTAATGAGCTGCTTAGCTTCAAGATGCATTATATTGTGATAGCTGCTGAAATCTATGCAGCAGCTCATAGTCAGTCAGCATACAGGTTGTGAAGATGCTTATAATGCATCCTACATGATCTGACAAAGCAAGGTAAAGTAGGGAACATGTGTTAGTTCCTTTTACCTTGCAGAGCCCCAACACTGATGTAACTAGGTTAACCAAATAACACGGTTGTTATTATAGATGCGTTTAGTAGAATTTTCCACAATGCCCAAAGATACATTTTATTGATTTATTTATTTTATACAAAATTTGATTGAAAGAATAGGTTAATTTAATTTTTCTATGCAATCAATTATTTTAATGAATAATCATAGAAATTGAACAATTTGGTTGTATCCTGTAAGGAGACTAGAGCCTTATTCCTGATGGGTCATTGAAGGATCCAGGGTACAAGATCATCTCAGCTGAACATTGCTTTCAGCCAAACATTGCTTCCCTCCTTCCCCCTCCTGCCAAAGCTTCTCTGTCATGCACCGCACCTTCATTTTCCTCCCCCCCTATAGCAACAGAATAAGATGCTAGGCTGTAGCCTATTGACACATCTGCACAGCGCTCAGCAAGTCACAATTTAACCCCTCTGTAGTGGACACATCAGGTTCAGCAGCAGATGTATGTGATACCCTGTTAGCCATAGATAGTAGCAGAAAGAAGACAGATTATTGTAGCGGACGAAACCTTTGAATGGATTACAAACTACAGTATATTAATTGTAGGAGTGAATAATCTACCGTTATGTATCAAAACAGATTTTTCTTTTTTGTAGACTGATGCTTTGAACCAAATGAAATAATATAATAGGACTGAAAGGATAATCATGATGAAAACAGTGAAATTGGATTCATCCCACTTCAGCAGCTTTTCAGTTAATAGAGGCTTCATAAACAGGCTGTTCAGCGGCAGAGTTTTTCCTGTATGAGGGCTCTTCTGTGTCATCCATTAGGTAACAATAATACTGAACATGTTGCTTGTGATGGGCTAGCCCAGCATCACTTGTGCACCACTGTCCCCATCTGTAAGAAGATATAATTACCTTTGGTGGATGTGATCTGGAGGACTGCGTCGCCATGGCGACAGGATCTCCACGCTCGCATTGGCTGTCAGGCCAAGTGAAGATGCACCGATGGCTTCAGAAGCTTGCTATATAAATAGAATGTTTATTTTTAAAATACAATTTATCTGTTTTACATGAATTCTGACAGAGTCAGAGAACCGATTAAAAAAAAAAAAAAGAATATTGCAGTCACAAATACTGTATGTTAGTCTTTCACACCGCTAGGAAGTAGGTGCCCATGATATCACAGTCTACGTACAATGTATTTTACCATTTAAAGTTAATCTAAATTAGAGACATAAACACAGATTGTATTAGCAGAGGTTTCAGGTACGTAGGCAGTATTGGATTTGGGCTGACAAGTTATTAGTGTGATCTGAATCTCATCTTTCTGGGAAGTAGGGCTTAGCATGCTGTCAGTGAGTTACTGAAATATAATTACATTACCAAACTGTAATCAGGGCATAGTGGCACATTAGTGGTTGATCCTTTTGTTTCACTTTGTAGTTTGCATAATTGGTGCAGATAATATTAATAATTCAGTTTAAGCCCCAGTAAACACTGATCCGAAAGATGTGACCAGTTCATGATGCTTAAAGAGAAACTCCGACCAAGAATTGAACTTTATCCCAATTAGTAGCTGATACCCCCTTTTACATGAGAAATATATTCCTTTTCACAAACAGACCATCAGGGGGCGCTGTATGGCTGATATTGTGGTGAAACCCCTCCCACAAAGACATTCTGAGTAGCCTTGTCTGTGAACCTTGTTGCATTGTGGGAAATAGCTGTTTACAGCTGTTTGCAACTGCCAAAACAGCAAGCAGCAGCTACATCACTTGCCAGCAGTAAAAATGTCACCATGTGATAAATGTCAGAATATAAATCAGGGATTTAAAATATTTTACAATGGGCAAACACTGACTAAATCATTTATACATAATTATTGTAAAAATGAAGCACTTTTTTTATTACATTATTTTCACTGGAGTTCCTCTTTAAGCTGACTGTAAAATCCCTTACTGCAAATGTACAGATCTGCTACCTCAGTACAATGCGCTAGAGATGAAAAAGAACAATCAAATATAGATAATGTGTAAGCTTACCTAGCTATGGATTTCCATATAGGTCCTTAGAGAGTGGCGTATAAATAGGGGATGCAGAGGTAGTGACTGCACCAGGGCCCCTGGACCAGAGAGGCCCATCGAGGGCCCTCCTTCAACTACTTTATTAGCTCCTTATTGGTGCTATGCTGGTAATGACCACCTCCATATGTGCTTTGATCAGTTGTAACCATTAATAGACTGTTCTCCTCCCCAGCCTACACCTCTGCAACACTGCAGCTGTTCTTGTCAGGCTTTGGTACTCCATATCAATTGTTATGCATAGAGCACTAGAGGCCCAATGTACAACTCGCACTGGGGCCGAGAGCTCCTAAGCTACTCTACTCGAGTCTTTGATGTTTGTGAGCACAAGCACTTATGTGAAATATAGACTATGACTAGGGTAGGGAGATTAGATTGTGAGCTCCTTTGAGTTACAGTTTGTGACATACATTATTTAGCTTGCCCTGAAACATACTACAGAACATGTTAGTTCTGCATAAATAATAATAATTATAACAATAGACTCAGCTGTCATAGTTAGCGGCTGTCATAGTTAGCAGGAGGAGATATGCTACTATTTTAGGTCCATGGAACATAGGCAACTTGCAGTAATTACTTACTGTTACCTGTCATTAGAGGCTGTGATAAGTTGCAGCTGCAAATCTGTAGATGCTGTGAATGGTTACTAGCTGTTATGGTGATTGGTGAACTAGAGAGACTGCTGTTAAAGTTTAGATGCCACCTTTTGTTGCCCAACAACTGAAGCAAGTTAGCAATTTCAAGGGGGTAAAACTCTTGCTAGCAATAGTTGCTCCTAATACAACTCTGTATTAGGACAATGGCAGTACTGGCCCTGAACGCTCAAATACACTTGCTACATATGGAGTCCTAAGCAGATTGTTCAAGAGCACCCTATGAGGTTGATTCACAATGCAGCATTCTTCTATAACACATGGATTTATATCAGATGTTACACGGTTAAAAATGTACAAGCATTATGTTTTATGCTCAAACTCGTCTATTAACTTTAAAATGCAGAAATAATAGACAGCAGGCAGATAACAGGCAAGCAGGCTCAAACGCTGCAGTTGTTATCTGCTCACTTATCTGTTATTTGATGCATTATACAGTTAGTGAAAATTATGGTTTGAGCAGTAACTTGTACATCTATAGCATTTTGCCACTTAATGAATCAATCTCTATGAGAGTCCATGCAGATATGAAGTGCGCTGCACTGCATCTTGCCTATTATGTAAAAATCCCTATTTTTCTCACAAAGGCAAAGCTTCTGTCTATGACATACTTGTATTTTCCTTAATAATGGACAGTATGGGGTGCACACTAAGGCTATTATTATTATTATTTAGTATTTATATAGCGCCGTCATACTCCCCAGTGCTGTACAGAGTATAAATAGTCTTGTCACTAAATGTCCCTCAAAGGAGCTCACAATCTAGTCCCTACCATAGTCATATGTCTATGTATGTATTGTATGTATGTATGTATGTATGTATTGTGTAGTGTATGTATATTTTAGTCTAGGGCCAATTTAGGGGGAAGCCAATTAACCTATCTGTATGTTTTTGGGATGTGGGAGGAAACCAGGGTGCCCGGAGGAAACCCACATAGACACAGGGAGACCATACAAACTCCTTGCAGATGTTGACCTGGCTGGAATTCGAACCGGGGACCCAGCGATGCAAGGCGAGAGCGCTAACCACTACACCACCGTGCTGCTATTGTAACTTACTTAAAGCAAACCTGAAGTGAATATAAATTTATGATATACTGTACTGAATTGTATATGTAGTACAGCTAAGAAATAGAACATTAGTAGCAAAGAAAAAAGTCTCATATTGCTTTCCAGTAAAGGATGAGTTAAAAAACTTCAATTGTTATCTGCTTCTCTGAGCTCGACCCACAGTCCTGTTTTCTGAAGCACTCAAATGGAAATTTATGCCTAGGGGAAACCTGGGGCTTCTACCGGTCCCCCTGCAGTCAGCCTGTGCCCGCACCAGTACTAAACGAGCCTCGGGTCCCTTGCTGTAGTTTAGTTTCGTTTTCGGTGACCGGCTCTGTCGCTGGCCACTGCGCCTGCGTGGCCCTGGCCTCGTGAGCCCTCGCTCTCGTGGCCAGGAGTGTCCTGCACAGGATGCTCCTGGTCCTTGAAGCTCGATCAATGATGCATGTGGCCAGGGTCGCGCAGGCACAGTATGCCCCAAACATGCCCCGTATCTATTCTGGGGTGCCCTGGATGCCGCCCAGGCAGAGTCAGCTGTGGTGCTTCAATGTTGGCATGCTGGAAGCTGTAGTTCTTCAATAGGGGGTATGCTGGGTGCTGTGGTGCCTCTATGTGGGCATACTGGGTGCTGTGGTGCCATGCTGGGTACTGTGATGCTTTTATGGGGGCATGCAGGGAGCTGTGGTTGTTCTATGGGGGCATGCTGGGAGTTGTGGTGCCTCAATGGGAGGCCCAAGGGAGCATGGGAGGGGGTCCATTAGAAGGTCAGGGAATGCTATGGGGGCCAGTTCCGCCGAGCAGAAAGCCAAACTAGCCAGCATAGAAGCCAGGTAATTCTGCCTAGTTATGTTTAAGTGACACTGCCTACTTATGTGAGATGCTGCATTTTTTTTTTGGGGGGGGGGGGAGGGGGTTGTGTTAATGGAGAGGGGGCTTTATCCAACATTTTGCTGAGCATGCCTACTTAGAACGCTATTGGGTTCATGTAAATTTGACTTCAGTTATGACCACACCCAGATTCTGGTGCATGGCCACACCCATTTTCCAGCCGGAGTACCCAAGAGTGCCCCAGATCTCTTAGGATCCTGATAACACCCCTGCTGCTCAGTCTGAGCGACATAAGTTGTCTACCTTGGGGTCCCATGTTAAGAATGGCACAGGGCTACTTTATTGGTGCACTTGTAATGAAGTTTAAATATGATTTTCCAAAAAGAAATTGTCCCCTTACTGGAGCGATTTGATATGTTGCATGTTCTTGTTCAGATGTATATGTTTATAAAGTTTTGTTACTACATAGAGACCTTGCCATTATGTACAATAGTCTTACAATAGTAATCGCAGTTTCTCCCTCTTTCTTTTTTTCATGTCACATGACAGCCCGGGCAGGGATACTGGCGAGACAGCTGACACGCGGAGAGGACCCGGCCCTAGGAGCAGGTAAATACAGTCCAGTATGCGCGTGAATGTAATAGAGGCGCTATGAAAAAAGGATGCATGATACAGCCGAAATCCTTATTTTACAACAATAAGCATACAAATATTAGTTTACAAATACATTTTGTTTTAAATAATCACTTTGTATAAAATTTATTTTTAACGATTGCTATTATTCCAGAGACACATAGTTTATGTTTAATCGTGTTTACGTCTGACATTTTGCAGAAACTATCAATAACATGTTACCGTAAAAATACATACATACAAGTATAAATTAAACTGTACAAAAAATTAGTTGTAATCTTAACCCATTCAGGTTCCGTGGTTTTCACGAGAGAAATGTTCACCTCCCATTCATTAGCCTATAACTTTATCACTACTTATCACAATGAACTGATCTATATCTTGTTTTTTCCGCCACCAATTAGGCTTTCTTTGGGGGGTACATTTTGCTAAGAGCCACTTTACTGTAAACGCATTTTAACAGGAAGAATAAGAAAAAAATGGAAAAATTCATTATTTCTCAGTTTTCAGCCATTATAGTTTTAAAATAATACATGCCTCCATAATTAAAACTCACGTATTGTATATGCCCATATGTCCCGGTTATTACACCATTAAAATTATGTCCCTATCACAATGTATGGCGACAATATTTTATTTGGAAATAAAGGTGCATTTTTTCCATTTTGCATCCATCACTATTAACAAGTTTAAAATAAAAAAAATATAGAAATATTTCATCTTTACATTGATATTTAAAAAGTTTAGACCCTTAGGTAAATATTTACATGTTTTTTTTTTTTTAATTGTAATGGTTTTTTTTATTTATAGTAAACATTTTATTTGGGTAGTTTTGGGAGGGTGGGGGGTAAACAATAGATTTATAATGTAAATGTGTGTTGATTTTAATTCATTTTTATTTTCAGGTGTAGTATTACTTTTTGGCCACAAGATGGCGGCCATGAGTTTGTTTACATGACGTCACTCTAAGCGTAACACACGCTTAGAGTGGCGCATCAGGAAGTGAATGGCCAGAAAAGGCGCAGCTTCCGAGAGAAGCTGTCGCTTTTTCAGCGGGGGAGAGGAATCAGTGATCGGACTTCATAGTCCGATACATTGATTCCGTGACTACCGAATCCGCGGCCGGGAGTGCGCGTGCACGCGCGCGATCGGCCGCGGGGGCGCGCGGTAGCGCACATGGTTTCTGGACGTAGTTTCTACGTCCAGAAACCAAAACACGTTAATCATATCTCTTCATTTCTGAAAAATTTTAGTGGCTGATTTTTTAAGTCCAATATAACACTTTTCCATCAAACAAATGGTATTTTCGTGTTACTGATTTAGGTGATTGAAAAAAATAGCGTTAAAGTTTGTCGTATTACTACTAAACCTAACTCTATTCTCACAGAGAACCCTCCCTCTACCTATCCCTAACCCTTTGACCCCCCTGGTAGTGCCTAACCCTAAGACTCCCCTGGTGGTGCCTAACCAGGAGGGGGGTCTTAGAGGTAGGTGGACCTCTCCCTGGTGTTGCCTAACCCTAAGATCCCCCCTGGTGGTGCCTAACCCTAATGGCCCATACTCACGGGCAACTTTTCTTCACTGTCGCTAGCACACGGGAGCGTGTGCGCGACAGTTCGGCGACAGCTCGTCGCCACATCCCTCCGCGTGCACACGCGGAAGAGGGATCAGCGGTGCAACGGAAGCTGTTGCCGACGTTCCTCCTCCCCCCGCCGGAAGCTCCGTGTTCTCTATAGAGGTTGCTGTCGCTAGTCCGCATACACACGCGGACTAGTGACAGTTGCGGCGAAGTTTTGGTGGCAACTGTCACCAGGCAATTGACCGCGCCAATCGCCTGGCGACAGCAGCGACGGTTCGGGGTGCGTGCCCGTGTTGCGCCTCATACTCACGGGCGACATGTCGCCGCAATACGTGCACGCCGCGTGTTGCGGCGACAATTGTAGCCCGTGAGTATGGGCCATAAGACCTCCCTGATGTTGCCTAACCCTTAGACCCCCCCTGACGGTGCCTAACCCTAAGACCCCCTGGTAATGCCTAACCCTAAGACCCCCCCCTGGTGGTGCCTAACTCTAAAGCCCGATCTACACAATACGATTCTATTTACGATCCGATTAAATTCAACATGTCCGATCGGGATTCGATTCAATTCGATTTGCCATTCGATCGGACATGTTGGATTTAATCGGATCGTAAATAGAATTGTAATCGAATCGTATAAAAAATCGTATCGTGTAGATTGGGCTTTAGACTCTCCCTGGTAGAATGTAAAAATGGTAAAGTAAGATTACATGTCAAATCAATAATTAACATAATTCTAATTTTAAAAAGACCCCCCCCCCCCCCTCCCCCGAAATTAAAAATCTCAAAAAGAATGTAAAAATGATAAAGTAAAATTACATGTAAAAATGATAATTAGCGTAATTATAATACTAAAAACGAATGTAAAATTGATTTTAAAACAAGTACAATATCAAAATATTGAAAAGTTAACACAATAATTTAAAAAAATGATACTTGTGAAAACGAATTTTATAACAATATTTTCTGTTTTAATATTCTAAAAACGATAAATAACAATAGGCGAGAAACAGTTTAACGGGCACCATTCGGATTCGTCCAGTTTTGCGCCCGATAGCCGATATCTAACATTAGAGTCAATGGCGGCGCCCGTTTGTCCACTTCTCATATGTACCTGATTTTCCTGCTTCCCCTGTGCACTTTCTGGCCCAATCTCTGCATTGGGGGATGAGAAACATGTTATGGTAGGAAGGACAGCTTTTCTGCTGTGAGGGACACATAAACAACCTTTTTCTCACCAAATGCTGCTAATCATGTTTTTAAAATGAAATCCTCCAAGTGGAAGGTATTTGTGTACAATCAGTAGCCACACAGTTGCATGGATCCTTTTATATTTTGGCAGTTATAAATCCCGTTATGCTGCAGCCTCAAACTTTACTACAAGTACTGTGTCTCACTGCCTCATCTCCTCCTCTGTGAAGCTCAGCTGTTTGAGTGCACTTCTCATAGTCATGAGTCATTAGACAGTCAGTCTAATCACTCCTTGGTGTCTGAGCAGAATACGTACTGACATAAAAGCAAAAAACAAAAACAAATAATTCCCCCCCGACTTAGAGCTTTATCTTTTTACTAAAATAATAAAAACTGCTGCACTTTGTGCTCATAGGATCACATAATGGTACAGTACCATCTGGCTTATGGCACTTGTTGGATTTGTGGATGGATTCATACAGTGCAGCATGGTGGTGTAGTGGATAGCGCTCTCTCCTTGCAGTGCTGGGTACCTGGCTTGAATCTCTATCAGCAGGGGCAAACGCAGGATTTTTAAGGGGGGGATTCCTGAAAGGTCCAGAAGCACTTATGTCCCCGAGTGCTTCCGAATACAGGTGGCTCCATACTGCCCATGCACAAAAGTGCGCTGGCGTATTACGGAGCTGCCTATCTTTGGAAGTACTCAAGGACACAAGTGTTTCTGAGAGCTTCTGGAAGCAGCAAATTTGAACAGGGGACAGCGCTGGAACAACTCGCCGAGAGAGGAACGGGAGATAGACTTAGTTTGGACAATTCAGTGGAATGTGTCACATGTCACATAGCGCAAGCGATACCCATATGACGCAGGGATATATGCATCTGCGGAAGATGGCGGCGCTAAATAAATACTAAATAATAATAATTTGCCTCACCAGGATTGCACTTTTATTTAGCTTTCCTGTATGACAAGAAGACACAGCCAGCCAGCACTAGGGGAAGAGGGAAACAAAGGTGAATGAGGGAGGGCTGGTGCACACCAAGAGGGCTTCTGAACGTTTTTCAAATCAACATTGATTTGAAAAGCGCTTGGCTAATGTTACCCTATGTGGGTGATCCCACAGCAGCGTTGTGATTTTTTCAAAATCGCAGGTATACCGCATGTAGCATTTTTTTGAGTGATTCAATCAGAAATCGCTCTGAAAATCACACTCACTAATTGCTAGCGATTGCTATTGTGATTTTGGCGTGCACTAGCCCAGAGAGAAGAGGAGTGGAGAGAAATTGAGAATAGCCTGAGATGGAGCATTATCTGTATTGCAGTCCCACATCACACAGAGGCTACTTGCCTGTAATAGGACTCCTGTCCCTGCCAGTCTCTCACACAAGTCAGAAAGCAGCCCCCTGGAGTCTAGGGACTGTCAAAAAATGTTCACCTTGTTTAACAAGATGCAGTCATTATGACATAGGGGAGAGACAGATTTTTGCCCACGGACCCTCCAGGCAAGCTCTGCATCATGCTGTGTATATATACCAGCTTGCCTGCCCTTTAATTGCAGTTTTATCAGCTAGCCTAGTATTTTGCATTGCCTTACAACAACAAACCTGAATACACCAGCCCTAAATCACTGAATGAAAGGGGGCCTGGGGGAGATTGCCCCCCAGGTGGAGTGGAGAGACTGAGATAGAGCAGATAGCGTATCTGTATTGCAGTCCCACATCACACAGAGGCTACTTGCATGTACTGTGTCTCCTGTCCCTGCCAGCAAAATCCAACAAAGCCTTATTGGCAGGACCAAATACATTTAGCATTGCCAAAGCAAAAACAAAACATTAACAACATGGTGGGGAGGATTGTGGGAATAGGGGAATGATATAGGTATACCGTGCATAGGGGTGTGGAGAATGTAAGGGATGGTCAGCCTCTCACACAAGCTGCAGGCAGCCCTCCTGGAGTTTAGGGACTGTCAAAAACTTTTCAACCTGTGACATACCTTATGTAGCTGTCTACATGCAGTCTTTACAATAGGGAAAGAGCTGAGTTTTTCCCACAGACCCTGCAGGCAAGCCTCTGTATATTTACCAGCTTGTCTGCTTCAGCAATTTCAGGGAATTTTTTTTAAAGGTACAGGAGTCTCAGGGGGGTGTTCCATACAACCAGAACCCCCGTCTGGATACGCCAGTGATCAGGGAGGCACTATCTGCATGGAATGAGTATGTTCTCCCCGTGTCCTTGCTTCCCCCTAAATTGGCCCTGAACTATGATAGACTTGAGTATGGGACTTGAGAATGAGTATGGTAGGGATTACGTTGTGTGAGCTCCCATGAGGGTAGTTAGTGGCATGACTATATACTTTGTAAAGCACAGCGAATTATGTCATGTCAGTGCTAAATAATAATAACAACAGAGTCCTCAGACATCAGGCAGACAAGGCATGATCGTGGCATACGTATATCAAAACTACATCTGCGTTGCATAGAAACACTTTTCAGACAGCATTCCTTTATCAGATTGTGGAGTCCCTCAGTCATTACAGTTACATCCCCTCTCTGTATAGCTAGGAGCATTTCATCCCATCATTCCTTAAAGGATCATGCACCCATTCTACATGGTTGTTCTAGAAATAAAATCAAAATAATTTTAAAAGGCAACTAAGAGCAGATTCTACACATAAAACTACCTGAGACCTTGGTTTGCAATTCATATACAGTGGGTATAAAAGTGTATGCTCTCTTGCTAGGATGCCAGGTTTTTGTGGAGTAAAAAAATTAGACCACAGTAAATCATTTCAAAACTTTTCCTGTCTTTTAATGTGATCTATAACCTAAATGATGTTGAAAATCCAATCATTACAGGGGAAAAAAATAGAACAAAGTACAACACGCTGATTGCAAAAGTGAGCACACCTTTAAATTCACAATTTTTTCGAAGCACCTTTTGATTTAAAGGAATACTTAAGTCTAAAATAAAAACTGATCTTTACTCACCCGGGGCATCCCTCAGCCCCCCGAAGCTGGATGGTGCCCTCGCAGCCGCGCTCCGATCATCCTGTCCCCGCCGGCGGCTACTTCCGGGTTCGGCGACAGCCGCCGATAGGCTGGGAACGCGGCTGATTTTCCGCGTTCCCAGCCGCTATATCACCCTCTATGCTGCTATAGCGTATAACATATACACTATAGCAGCATAGAGGGTGATATAGCGGCTGGGAACGCGGAAAATCAGCCGCGTTCCCAGCCTGTCGGCGGCTGTCGCCGAACCCGGAAGTAGCCGCCGGCGGGGACAGGACGATCGGAGCGCGGCTGCGAGGGCACCATCCAGCTTCGGGGGGCTGAGGGATGCCCCGGGTGAGTAAAGATCAGTTTTTATTTTAGACTTAAGTATTCTTTTAAAGCTAATGGGAACCTAACCCCCCCCCCCCCCCCCCCCCCAAAACAAACAGATACTTATCCCTGGGTTCCTATAGAGCCTTCCCGCTCCTCTCCCGGTCCCCTCGTTCCAGTGATGTCACCCTGATTGAATCCCCCACTGCGGGAGGCATTGGAAGTCTTCAGGAGTCCAAGTGCTCCTGAAGACAGGTGGCTCAGTACTGCGCCTGTGTGAGTGCGTGAGAGAGTGTGCTATCACAGGCGCAGTACAGAGCCGCCTGTCTCAGGCTCCCAAAGACTTCTGAAGCCTCCTGCAGCAGCAGAGAGCAGTGTTCAACCGATCTGTCGGATACTGCTTCCAGGCCAGGGGTGACAGTGCTGGAATGAGGGGATTAGAAAAGAAGAAGGAAGGCTCTATAGGACCAAGAGCCTTCCCCCTCCTTAGGTAAGTATCTGTTTGTTTTTTGTTTTTTTAGGTTCCCATTAGCTTTAATTGCAGCATATTTTTCTATTCAACTTGTCAGGGGCATTGCTAGGATCCTAAGCGATCCAGGGCACTTTTGGGCACATCTGAAAAATGGGTGGGGCCACGCACCAGAATGTGGGTGTGGTAAAGGGTGAAGCCAAACTTACATGAACTTAACAGCTGTGTAAATAGGCATGCCCAGCAAAATGTTGGCTGAAGTCTCCCTCTCTATTAATACAGAAAAAAATAAATAAATATAAATAAATGAATGCAGCATATCATATATATCACAGAAATAAGCAGTGCCACTTAAACTTAACTAGGCAGTTACCTGGCTTCTGTGCGGGCTGGCCTGGCTTTCTGCTGGGTGGGCTGGCCTGCTGGCATGTTGTCTGGCAGTCCCCTCATAGCATTCTCTGACCTTCTACAGGACCCCCGCCCATGCTCCCACAGGCCTCCCCAGAGGCACCACAACTACCAGAATGCCCCCATAGAAGAGCCACCGCTCCCTGTATACCCCCATAGAAGAACCACAGCTCTCTGCATGTCCCCATAAATGTATCACAGCACCCAGCATGGCACCATAGAGGCACCACATCACCCAACATACCCCCCATTGGTGCATCACAGCTCCCAGCATGCCCACCATTGAGGCACCACAGTTCCCAGCATGCTCCTATAGAGGCTCCACAGCTCTGACTCCGTGGCATGTGCCACTGATCTTTGGGGCTAGCAACGCCCCTGCATCTTGAATAGGGAGACAGAAAGGATGGATACTTATTTCTAATTTGATAGAACTTTATAGCAAAGCAAAGTTTGCTTGTTTTTGGGTTTCAGAATACTGACATGGCAGGTTTTTTGTCACAATTCTTCATTTAAAGCAGTGCAAAGACACTTCCCTCAAATAGCGCTAGCTAGAAAACAGGATCCTCCAACATAATTGGCTAGATTTAAAAGAGGGAATTTTTTTCACTGTAATCTATACAATAAACTCTGATTTCCACCGCCAAACATATTTGGCTAGAACGAATGTATGCAGCTTTAAAATTCACCAATCAAATTCCACCTCAGCTTCATTCGATTGGTCCACTTTCAAGCTACATACATTTTTATTACAAAATTGCATAATTCTGCATCAGCTCGGAATAGTTTGCTGCTCACTGACCATCCCTAATTATACTGCTGAGAAACAGAATTCTTGCCCCATGTTTATTATGTCACCTCTCAGTATAGGCAGAAAAGAATTAAAATGAAATAAGGTCCTAGGCAAGACAGCAGTTTTTGCCTACCTACCTATGATGATGATCACCTGGCTATTTTCAATAAGATGTGTCTCCCCTAGTCTCTCTCCAGGGCCTAGGCAACTGCCTAGGTTTACCTTGTGGATCATCTGGCTCTGAGTATAGGAATTTGGACCTAAGCTTGGTAGAACTGTATGTACATTTCCAGTAGATTATATGTAACCCTATGTAACATCTTGCTCAGCAATACATAACTCTTACTGCTGAAATGAATTTAAGCTTCTGTAAGGATAATTCCCCAGACTGTGCCCTGAAAAGACCTTACAGTGGTTTGTCTAAAGAGAAAGCACTTAAACACTAATGGATTCAAGTTACACTAATGTCTTCCCAGCTTATGAAGTAAGATAAATAAGCAGTGAGACAGCTTCAAGAGACAGAATCACATAGATTAGAAGCAACATCACCCCCTTACAATGTTTCACAAACACCTCAATTAATGCTAAATGATAAGAACCTCAAAACTGTTTATGTATTCTTGGATAATTACTTAGTGATTCAAAAGCCATTTTTGCTAATCTGTTATTGGTATACAAACACAATATGCAAACACATTTCTGTCTACTCACGTGTCTTTGAATGTGTCAGGGATATGGTGCCATCGCCTGTAAACTCATGGTTTTAGGTTTCATTAAAATTTGTGCAATTTTTGTGTTGGTCTACAATGCAGAAACGCTGCACAGATAGCCCATGTTAATCAACAGATGTATTTACTGTACATCTAATATGATTTATTTCCAAGTGCCATGCACATCATCCTATTCAAAGTGTTCAATATAGACAAGTATGGTACATTTAAACATTAGCATATGTGCATGAACGAGCTTCAACGTGTGCATGCAAAAACACATTCATTTTCACAGCTGTTTTCATGCTTTTTAAGGGGGGGGGGCACTAGACTACCAAAGAACTGCTGTATGGGGAGGGAAGGGGCACTAGACCACCAGGGAATGCTGTTTAAGGAATGGGAAGCACTAGGCCACCAGGTAGCACTGTATAGGGTAGGAGTGACCAATAGGATAGCAGAGAACACAGTAGAGATGAGGTACACCACTAGACTACCAGAAAAATATTTATAAGGTGGGCTACCATTAGACCAAAGGGGAATACTGTGAAGGAGAGGGGGCCCTACTAAAATATAAGGGAATATTGTAATGGTAAAAGGGGGGATTGCTGGAACACCAGTAAAAACTGTAAGGAACACAGCATAGAGATAGCTATGTAGTTGAGCTGCTGACTGGAGGGCATTATGTTTGGGGGTTCAAGGGGGACTCCCCTCATTATCTTTAGGTGGACCACTAGTTATTGGTGTGAAATGCTGTCCAAATATGTATGAGGTATGTACTGCCTAATTAGGTTTCTTTTAGGGGGGAAACCGCCTATTTTTTGTGGGGAAACTCTGTCTAGCTATGTAAATTGGGGCTGACACACTTCTAAATAGTTTTTTAAGAGAAATGCTACTAATTATCGTATGATGTTTGGTGCACACACTGCTGAATAAAATTGTAATGTTATGGATCATACTGCATAATTATTGTGTGGGGGATATTTTTGCTTAAGTGTAATCTAAGAAGTGGTTACTATGGAAAATGTTTATCTTGTCATGTCTCATGTGTCTGTTTAGCATTTAGGGCCTTATTTTTTCTTCAAGGAGAGGGGGCACGCCGCTGGTAGGTTTGTGTACATTTGGCTCCATGCACAGTAACTAATGACCACGCTCAGTTTTGCGCATCGCATGTAAAATTGCGGCGTGACTGGAGGTATGGCAGTGGCGTGTCTTAGTGTCCCCTTTTCCCGGCTCCAAAAGTTGGGAGGTATGCTTAAAGACAAACGTTTATATTTATAGAGTTTGTTATTTCATGAACGTGGAATTTCAGTTTTATCATCTACTGGTGGTTTGAAAGATTTTTTTCAAGAAGTTTTACTATTTAAAGGTGCCCAATCATTTATAGATTTCCGCCATTGATTTCCGGTAGATTCAAACACTGTGATCAAATCTGACGGAAATCTATGACCTAGCTAAAATCTATTAAAGATCCCTTTCTGATCAGATTCAGAGCTATCTTTTTGCCACATTGAGAGGCAATCTGTAAATGTATGAGCACTTTAAAGGACACCTGTACTGAGAGGGATATGGTGGCGGCCATATTTATTTTATTTTAAACAATATCAGTTGCCTGACAGCTTGCTGATCTTTTTGGCTGCAGTAGTATTTGGATCGCACACTTGCAACAAGCATGTGGCTAATCCAATCAGGCTTCAGTCAGAAACATCTGATCTGCATGCTTGTCCAGGGTGTATGGCTAAAAGTACTAGAGGCAGAGGATCAGCAGGATAGCCAGGCAACTGGTATTGTTTACAAGAAATAAATATGGCAGCCTCAGTTCAGGTGTACTTTAAAGAAAACCTGAAGGGAAAATCAAATGATGAGGTAATTAATAGTATCTTTAGTTATCCTAAATATGACTTTAGTAGAATACCTCAATCTTTGTTTTTAAAACATAAAAACATAAGTTAAATATTTTACTGTCTGATGCAGTCTTACAACTACCATCTTGAACAACTGACCTTTTTTAACCTATTTCTCTGCCACGCACGAGTTTTAATGGCTTGTAATTTCTTACCAGTTACGTTACAGTCCAACTCAAGTGAAAGTGTTATTTATATACCTGAATTCTTAACCCTTACAGTGAGAAAAACTGACTGTACATACACATTTATCTAATTATGCAACGTCAGTTCAGGTCAGTTTAAAATAACACAGGTTGATTTTAGCTTATTGCAGTTCATATTTATTTTAGAACTCAGTAAATAATAGATTTTGTGTATGTACAATACTGTCTGTTACTGTAAACATGCATTGCTAATATCTTTGTCTTGGTGATCCCAGATGGTACAACAAAGAAACTGCGAAGTAATATTCGACGTAGCACGGAGACAGGTATTGCTGTGGAAATGAGGAATCGGGTGACAAGGCAAGGAAGTCGGGAATCAACAGATGGCAGCACTAACAGCAACAGTTCTGATGGCACGTAGGTCCCAGTTTTCTGCCTTTGTAAAGTCTTTACTAGATTATAACTTTTTTTCTGGACGTTTGGAAAGAATGTATGGTTGGCAGCCAACACAGATGCTAATTGTGAAATTGTGCTCCAGCTGAGACTAATGATTTACTAAAGAAGAAATGTGCAAAGAGGTGACTCGATGGTCCATGGAAGATGTCAATTCTTTACAGAAAAGTTCCTATTATTTACAATTCCTTTGCACATACTTAGATGTTTGACTTGAAAACAAAAGAAAACATAAAAAACTAAAAACAATGCAGTCTTAGCTATGAACACACTCTGGATTAAACTAGACCAGGGCAATCCATAAAGTCTGTGTGTTTATGGGAGCCCCCCAATCTTGCCTAAATATCTGGCATGCTGGATCTCTAGGGATGTCCAATGCTATACTGACCTCCCCCCTAGGCGCATTGTTCTCTTACTCACCCCGCCCGCCATAACTGACTCTGCTGAGTGCTGTGGGTTTTCTCTCCTTCCTACCTCCTCCGTAAGTAGTCTCGATGCTAAAGATGCATCTGTAGAGAGGTTTATACATGGGGATTTGGAGGGAGCAATGCCTTTCCAAAAGAGATAAAAATATACAGAGAGTAACAGAGAACCCTGCATAGGCCTCAATTCACTGAGCAGTTTAGACTCGTCTGCAGATGGTTTTTAGTCTACTGATGGTTTGGTGTAATGTTTTAGACCTGTTTTTAGACTTGGTCTAACATTCAGTAATTACACAATTCACAAAGGCAAACAAGGAGTAACCACACCCACTTTTTCTGACAGAGATTAGACCAGCTGATTTCTGTAGGTAAAGTAATTCTGTGAGGTATTTTAGATGTGAGGATGGAACCTTTTGATTTAATTATGCAGGAGTTTAATTTTATGCAGAGGAGAGCTCATCAAAAGAGAAGGATGTCAGACAGAGCTACTCATTTGTGAATTGCATTGTAACGATTGTAATAATGTTTTGGTGTAGCAACACAGACGTCTGATTATGTGGTGATCTGCAGAATCACCAATAATACAGACGCTATACCCAGTGGCGTAGCTAAGGAGCTTTGGGCCCCGATGCAAGTTTTACAATGGGGCCCCCCAAGCACTCTATACATAGCAATTGATACGGTGCACCAAAACCTGCTAATGGCAACAACAGTGTCAGAGGTGCAAGAAGGGGATGGGGAAAAGTTTGATAATGATTACCACTATTCACAGTATCTATAGAAGTGATTATTATGAGCACAGGATCAATAGAGAGCTAATAGTGTAGTTGAGGGAAGGCCCTTCAGGGCCCCTCTGGCCCAAGGGCCCCGATGCGGTCGCTACCTCTGCAACCCCTATTGCTACGCCCCTGGCTATACCTGATTATGTGGTGATCTGCAGAATCACCAATAATGCAAGTATAGCTAACAGGAACACAGAGTGAGATGTGCTTGGTGCAACAGTAACTGATTAGTTTATTGAGACCTCACCAGAAGAGCTGGTGGGTACTATCAGAAACAGTAACTGAGTAGATTTAACTAAACCTCACCAGAGGAGCTGGTGGGTACTATCAGAAAAGCACCTCACCAGTGGCAAGGGCCCACTGGTGAGTAGAGAGATCAGACAGGCTAGGTTCGGCAACTGAGAGGCAGATACAGTACAGAATCAGTAGGCAAAAGAGTAGTAGGTATTCAGGCAGAGGTTCAGCAACTAGATCAGATGGGCAGAGGTACAGAAACGTTAAGCAATAGCAGAATCAGAGATAAGCCAGAGTCATACACAGAATATCAATAATAATACAATAAACAATAGTCCTAGTCTTGTGTGAAATCCCTGGTTTCCTCCCAGATCAAAGCACACCGGATATACTAGTCTAAGGTCTGAGCGCTAACACGTATGTATTCGCAACAGCAGACAGGTTGCGAGTGAATCGTGTAGGCTTAAGAAGCAGAGGAGACCTCACAGCCGCGCCCACTACAATTAGCCAATCCTGAGCGGCGTGAGTCCCCTCTGACATCAGCTGACCAGTGGGTCAGCTGCCGCGCCTCCTCCCAGCATAAAGGTCCTGTCTACGCGCGCGGCCGCGCGATACAGCAACCCTATGTGCTAATGACAATTCCGTCCCCGGCGTGCTAGACGCCGGCGGAACGGAAAAATCCTCCGAGCAGGGAACTGAGGCAGCTGCAGAGACACCCTGCGTGCCCGCAGCCGCAGATGTTACATGCATCTTTTGATTATTTCCCCTGCTTTACCGGCCTAATTACCAAAGGTTTTAGACCATGTCTAAAGCATTTGGTAATAGTGAATTCCCCTTTGATGCAACTGACCAAACCATCAGTAGATTAAAAACCATCTGTAGACTAGTCTAAACTGCTTAGTGAATTGAGGCCTATAGTGTAGTAGTTAGATTAATTAACAAAAACATAGAAAGGATAAAAGGTACTCACAAACCTGAGTTGCAACATCAACAGCCACGGTGATGCTCCCGTGAAGAAAAATCTGTCTTCACTAGACAGGTTTGTATTCAGTCACACTCCAAGAAAAAGAACTAGATTAGCATACAATACTAACCATAAACAACAGCAACCCCTAATGGAGGTGTAGATAGTAATGGGAGGGGGTGCCACAAAAATAATGAAACAATTAAAAAAAAAAAAAAGTATATAAATGTAGCTTACCTCAATAAAAGTTTTTTTTTTTTAAACAGTTATTATAAGATACATAATACAATTGGTTTAAGGGTTATACCCACTTCCACAGATCAATATAGTTTCCAGAAAAGGTAAGCTAGGACCACCTGTTCTGTCAAGATATCGGCAGATGTGTGAAATGGGCCCCTAAAAAAATGTTTTATCAAGCAGCTTACTGTAATTTCTGTGGCTAACTATAGCCACCCAAATGTCTTTTTTAATAGTAGCTCGTTGTGTGCTTTTCTGATGCAATAAAAAGCCAGAGCTGTAAAGCAAGCCCCAAAAAGCAGTATTTTATTGTATGTATGGCACAGCTGGGAGAGTTATGTGGGTCTTTTCGGTAGACACAATCATTGATTGTCATCAAATTCTATGCCAATATTACCTTGGTATCCTAAGGCCCCGTTTACACTTTATAAGTTGGTATGTGTTTTTTCCCCTTCTCCATAGCAATGCATTGTGAAAAAGATTTCAGTTAAAACGTGTTAAGTGTGAAAGGTGCCATAGGATAATATGGGTATTACTTTGAAAATCTGTTGTCCTTTCAGATATAACTGAGAGTAGCTGGTTAAGGCCTCTTTCACAGTGGGACGTTGCGTTTGATGCAACGTTAAAGTCGCACAACGTGCCCCTAATGCAGTGCATATAGGTTATGAAATTGGACGTTATTTTGCACTGCGTTATATGTCTCTTGGTGCGCCGTTTTCGTCGCATACTGATGGAACGAAAACGGCGCATGCGTTACATTTAAAAAAACAAAAAACATTACTGAGCATGTGCAACAACCATAACGCAGCAGATACATTGCTAAACGCACAGCATGCAGCACTTTTTAAAAACGCTACATGCAACGTGTGCACTGTGAATGTCGCACAGACTTTACATTGCTGTGCGTTACTCTGCGTTAAAGTATTTTATAATGTGCGACTTTAACGTCGCACTGTGAAAGAGGCCTAAGTGTAAACGGGGCCTAACTGTTACCTCTTCTCCTGCTTACTATAGCCTGATCGTAACCCCTAAATTACCCTGACAACAACCTAACCCCTTTCCCAACCTAATGTCCTCTCTTCTGCCTAGCATTGATCTAACATTTTCCTTATAACAACCCCAGCCCCAAGCCATAGAGATGTAGGTTAAAAAGTTATTTTGTATTGCAAAGTTATGCTTTAGGTAACAACTGCTGATTGTTTCCCCACAACAGTAATCAGATTTGGCCCTGAATTGAAAAACGATAAAGAAATAATTTTGAATCTGATTAGCCGCTCTGAGGCAACAATGCACAGTTCTTGTAGGATAAATTATATATGAGTCCATCTGTAAGTTACTGTTATTTATGGCTTGTGAAGTTTTTTAATGAATAATAATTTGATTAATATTTTATCAAGTGTAAAGGACAGACCCATAAGACATTACATAAAAAGGCAACTAATGACACCAAGATGTTGGCCTAATTTTCCACTGCATGTAATGAAATTCTCACACTTGTAATATTACTCTTGGAGAATGGAAGCCTCAGAGCTGCTTTAGCACTGAAAACCACTCTGCTCTGTCCACTCACTGCAGTTGCTCACTTAAAAAGGATACCAGAGCCAAAATCAATTGGAAAAAACGGGAAAGCAGGCATGTATGGGAAGCTGTCCTCATGCCCACAGCTCCCCTCGTTCTCCTCAGTCCTCCTCCTTTGTTACCTCCTGCAGCCTCTTCTGGGTCAGTGAGTTGTGCAGTAGTGCCCAGGCTCTGGCCTGGCTGCACACAATGTACAGTGTGCACATGTGCAGAGCACTCCCAGAGGGCACAATCTATGGCACAGGCAGGCAGGCCAGCGCCTGCGCAATGCTGCACGACTCTCCGACCCAGAAGAGGCTGCAGGAGGGCATTTAGGTAACAAAGGAGGGGAATTTTTTTCCAATTGCTTTCAGCTCTGGTATTCTACATGACGTTGTCAGTTTGCAGTCCCAATTCACTTGTACATTATGGGGCTGCACCGCACTGCACCACACCCCATCATAGCCAGCAGTAATACTGAGCAATGTTCCTCTCTGCATGTGTTAGTGGGCCACTATTCAATAATGATTACTATCTGGCAGATCTGACCATTTTCATCTGATCATATGCAGTAACAATCAAAAACTTGATTAGTGGCAAATACAATCCATTTTCCAGATAATTTGTGGTCTACAGTGATCTACAGCACTGGCGGCAACATCATATAAGCCATAGCAACATGTTTCCTGTGGTGCGATCAGAGTTAGGCCCAAGTGCACACGCCCAGTCTGTTGCATTTTCTGAGTGTTTGCGCTTTTGTTGAAAGGATGAGCATGCAAGAAAAAACTGCATACCAAATGCCTTTTTTATTTATTTTTTTACTGAGGAAACACTGGAAATACATGAGCACAATAGCACCGTAAAAATGAATGATCACACGAAAATGGCACTGAAACAACACTTTAGTGTATATAGATTTGTACTTGAAAAAAGCTTCAAGTTTGGTTCACACGTGAGCCAAATCTCCAATGGTCAGCCAGTGGACAGTGCAATATTCGCTCCAGTGGTCCATTGGATGCCGGAGACAGATGCGTTTCCACCATAGACTTTTATGGGAAACGCATCCACTTGTCTGGAAAACACTTTTCCAGAAAAATAATGCAAGGTGGGACTTTGCGTTCAGATGACTGCAACACATCCAAACTGAGATGTGTGAATGGATTTTATTAGGCAAAATGGAGCATCTTTGGTTAAACCTGCTTGCCGCCTAGCTATTTTGTAAGGTGACATGTTGGCAGTGGACCAAAGAAGATGTCAAGCTGTCCCCTAGACACCAAATATTCCCTAGGCACCTGCTTATTTATAAGCGAGCATTGCACTATTGCTGAACCAGTTGAATTTAGTTCTTCCTGTAAGCCCTTACAGGGAACACACCTTGCAGGTATGGCTTTGACTTTGTTAATGTGCATACACCCGTTTTTGAATTTGTATCTTTCAAAAACTGGTTGAAACCGGCAAGTGAACCTCCCTTCTTGTGTTGCCAGTACCAAATGAATACAGTTTTTTTTTCAGCAAAAGATGGAAAGTGAAATGAAATGAATAAATAGTTGTTATGGGCATTCTTTTTCATCTAATTCCATTCAAGGAACAAATCACTTCCTCATACGTTGTTTCTCCTACCCTTTACAGATTTATATTTCCAACAACCCGGTTAGGAGCAGAGAGCCAGTTTAGCAATTTTTTGGATGGACTTGGACCTGCGCAGATTGTGGGAAGGCAGACCCTTGCTACTCCACCCATGGGTGAGCAAAACGAAACACATGCATGACTGTGTTGTGGTAGATGTGTTATCCAATAAATAACACTTAACAAACCTATGTGGCTGATAACAGATAATTATTTGTGAGCATAAAAGACAAAGCACTAAACCACAGCTGATAACGCTAAGTTTCAGGAATCAAGTACGGTAAGCTGTATACAAGAGGGAGAACCACTGACCCAAAATCTCAGTATATATGATACTGTATATACCATATGAATCATTTACCTGCATTACCACCTTGCGCAGCTCGATTCCTAACAGACTTCAGCAGAAACTGATTAAAAATTGATCAGAACAATATCACTACTAGCTTTGTAAAGTTTGATGCTGTAAAGGCTATGCGTTCATCGCACACCTGCTGCTCACCCCTGCCCCTCGCTTGCTCGTTTGAAGAAAGAACAGCCTTTCCTGCTGGAATTTTAAGTGATTTTTTTTTCACCAAAACTCAGTCCAGGGGTCCCTACTTTTTAAAGCAATACTGAAGTGAAAAAACAAACAAACCAGATACTATTTGGAGGGAAGGCTCTGAGTCCTATAGAGCTTTTCTATTCTTCTCACAGGCCCCTCGTTAGTAGAATTCAACTGATGGGTCGAATATGACCAGATTCAAATGGGGGTGACAGCGCTGGAATGGGGGCGGTGAGAGGAAACGGGACCGTGAGAGTAATGTCAAGGCTTCATAGGACCCAGAGTCTTCCCTCTCCATAGGTATTTTTTTTTCACTTCAGTATTGCTATAACAGGTATTTATTTGAATTATTCTTATCAAAATCAAATTCTAATATTTAAAAAATGTCAATTTGTGGATGCATACCTTCGGACTTAAATGATCAGCAGCTTTCAGGTATATATAAAAGTCCAAGGTTAGAAATGTTATCAACTGACCTGCCAAAAGCACTATGAGATATTGGCGAGTTCAGCTGTCCTCTCCATTAAGTGACATGCAAAGTGCAAGAAATCATCTTTGTATTGCACAGTAGCACAGAACATGAAACTATTCTGTCAGGTTAATACAGTAGATTCTTTTGTTAGTGCAAGATAATAAAACATCTCATACTTACAGGTCAGCTCAGCATGCATGCCCCAGAAAGCTCTATTCACTGACTGAAGATGATCATCATCAGATGTACATTTAAATGCACTACAAAACACAAGATGGAACTTGACCTTGGTGGCCATTCGTGGTGGTCTCAACAGAGAATCCAGTGTGTGTATAAGAGTCCCTCAGTAAGCGTATTTATATAACCAAGCACATCACTCCTTACCTCTCCTGCTGGAAATCGCTTTATCATGCACCATGATGCGTTTGTGAAGCACTTCTTTCTTAAAGTGCTGCCTGCAGGATCAAGCTTGATATATCAATGAGCTGGCTACCTATAGAGTAATCTGGTGTAACAAACACTGACCATACTTACTAACGGAAACAGTAAATTCGGGCGCCTGAGGCTAGTGGACAAATCGGGCGCCGCCATTCACTCCTATAATAAATATCGTTTAATGGGCGCCCGATAGGAAAAAAGGGCGCCGGTGAAAAATAACGTTTTAAAAGCGGCGCCCGGAGACTTAATGTTTTATTACTGCTTCTCATGATTACACATTATTTAATGATTTATACATTTTTAAATATTATTTTTAAACGAAAAACAGTACAATATTTTTTTTCAAACATTATTTTTAAACGAAAAACAGTACATTTTTTTTTACATTATTTTTAAACGAAAAAACCAACAGGGGGGTCTTAGGTTTAGGCACCAACAGGGGGGTCTTAGGTTTAGGCACCAACAGGGGGGGTCTTAGGTTTAGGCACCAACAGGGGGTCTTAGGTTTAGGCACCAAAAGGGGGGTCTTAGGTTTAGGCACCAACAGGGGGGTCTTAGGTTTAGGCACCAACAGGGGGGTCTTAGGTTTAGGCACCAACAGGGGGGTCTTAGGTTTAGGCACCAACAGGGGGGTCTTAGGTTTAGGCACCAACAGAGGGGTCTTAGGTTTAGGCACTAACAGGGGGGTCTAGGGTTTAGGGGTAGGTACAGGGAGGGTTACTTAGGCACCAACAGAGGGGGCTTAGGTTTAGGCATTAACAGGGGGGTCTAGGGGTTAGGGGTAGGTACAGGGAGGGTTACTTAGTAATTTTTTTTTTAACGTTATTATACGTTTCAGTATTTAAACGAAACATTAACGTTTTTACAATTGCCGATTTAATGCACATTATTTAAGGATTTATAACTTTAAAAAACATTAATTTTAAACGAAATACAGTACAATACATTTTTAAACGTTATCCATGCTTATCGTTAAAAACCCGGCGCCCTTTTTTCCCAGCGCCCCTTTTTAACGTACGCACTTACTAACAACTGTGAGTGACATTTATCAAGAGTGTCTGAGACAAAATATTGGTAAGTTTTTAGAAATCCATGCAGAACTGTCTCAGGCATCTTAAGAAATCATTAGATAGTGCAGATTCCTTCTAAAACTGTTGTATAATAGGAGGAGCTAGGAAGGTCTCTCAGACAGTGCAGTGTGTGAGGGGAATTGCTGTTGTTGAGGTAACCAACACACCTGCTGTATTGATAGCAGCAGGCTCTGAGGAGGAATTCAGGAGGGGGGAGGAGCACCTCACAAATCATATCTAGCCTGCACTCTGCAATTATGTCTAGACAGCAGTTCTACATCTGTAGAACTGCTATTATTATTTTTTATTTATATAGCGCCAACATATTCTGCAGCGCTTTACAAAGCAAAATAAGACGAAAAGGGGAACATAGATACAACTAACAAATGTGCAGCAGAGTTCCAAGCAGCACAAATATTGTTACAAAGCAGTAAACATTAGGAGGATGACCCTGCCCTTGCAAGCTTACACTCTAATGGGTAGTGGGGGACACACTAGGTTAGGGGGTGGAGGATGGATGAGGCAGTGACCCTTTGCCTCTGCTATCAAGCACTTCTTAATCTGCGCCAGTTTAGGGATACATTTGCACTCTAGAAATTCATGCTAAATTGCCGCTATTACCTAGGATTTAAAGGGATACTGTAGGGGGGTCGGGGGAAAATGAGTTGAAGTTACCCGGGGCTTCTAATGGTCCCCCACAGACATCCTGTGCCCGCTCAGCCACTCACAGATGCTCCGGCCCCGCCTCTAGTTCACTTCTGGAATTTCAGACTTTAAAGTCTGAATGGAATTTCAGACTTTAAAGTCTGAAAACCACTGTGCCTGCGTTACCGTATCCTCACTCCCGCTGATGTCACCAGGAGCGTACTGCGCAGGCCCAGTATGGTCTGTGCCTGCACCGTACGCTCCTAGTGACATCAGGGGGAGTGAGGACATGGCAACGCAGGCACAGTGGTTTTCTGACTTTAAAATCAGAAATTCCAGAAGTGAACCAGAGGCGGGGCCGGAGCATCTGTGAGTGGCTGCACGGGCACAGGATGCCTGCGGGGGACCATTAGAAGCGCCAGGTAAGTTCAACTCATTTTCCCCCCGACCCCCTACAGTATCCCTTTAAAGAGACTCCGTAACAAAAATTGCATCCTGTTTTTTATCATCCTACAAGTTCCAAAAGCTATTCTAATGTGTTCTGGCTAACTGTAGCACTTTCTACTATGACAGTCTCTGTAATAAATCAATGTATCTTTCCCCTGTCAGACTTGTCGGCCTGTGTCTGGAAGGCTGCCAAGTTCTTCAGTGTTGTGGTTCTGCTATGAACTCACCCTTCCTGGCCCCTCTATGCACACTGCCTGTGTGTTATTTAGATAAGAGAGAAGAGAGAAGCTGCTCTAATCAGCTGGATAAATCGTCCTCTGAGCTGGCTGGGCTTTCACATACTGAGGAATTACAAACAAGGGCAAAGCTGCTTGCAGGAAGAAAAGAGCAGCCTGAAACTTCAGTGCATGGGGGAAAGAAACACACAAATGATCTCTTGAGATTCAAAAGGAATGCTGTATACAGCCTGCTTATGTATGGATGTATTTTCTATGTGTGGACATACTGTACATCAACCTACTTCCTGTTTTGGTGGCCATTTTGTTTGTTTACAAACAAACTTTTTAAAACTGTTTTTAACCACTTTTAATGCGGCGAGGAGCGGCGAAATTGTGACAGAGGGTAATAGGAGATGTCCCCTAACGCACTGGTATGTTTACTTTTGAGCGATTTTAACAATACAGATTCTCTTTAAGAAAGTTCTTATTATCATGCAGAACAGTTCTTCTGCTGGTTAGAACAGATTAAGAAGAAAAAAACTGTTGGTAATGCGTTGATAAATCTCCCCCTATGTGCTGTGAATATTGACTAGGATGAATCTTCAAACAGATGGCAGTTGGAAATGGCACTTTTTTTTTTTTTTGATGTTCGGGAAAGGGACGTGAGTGATTGCACAATTGTGGTGGGTGTGATCCAAAGAGTCTTTACCCCCTTGCTTTAGAGTGAGGAGATGACCCCACAACTGGGGGAGGGGAAAGGGCCAGTACCAAATCGTGCACTGTAGCTCCACCCTCTGGCTCTCAGGAAAGCTTAATTCTGATGTTGTGTGGCACTGCATGTGCTGGAATAGATTCGACACTTTGAGCAGCAGAGGTGCTCCTACAGCAAGCCCTAATGTTCCGACCTAATATTTTTATTATATGGTGAAGCGGTGGAGGATAGGGCCAGCAGCAATCACAGTGTCAGACACTTTGATCTGAAGAGGATGATGCTGTGTCTGATTTTATCCGGCAAGAGCGCCATCTAGTGGCAGCCAATTTTCCTATGTTGGACTATGTCTAACACATTTTTGCATTTGCAGTCCTCATCAGAGTTGATTTTTTGGGGGGAAGTTGGGTTTTTTACTTGGTCTTTTTGTGATGAATCTGTGTTTTTGTGTCTTTAGTGTGATTTTTAGCTTTGTCCACACAGCTTAGATCAACATTCGCCAGGCTCTACTTAGCTGTGGTGAGTGTCGGGTGAGTGTCAGTGTGACACTGTACTTTTTTTTATTCATAAGCCCAGCCACACATTTTCCCACCCTTGCCATGCCCTCCTGTACCAACCAGACCGTCCCTCATCCCCCTCCTTCATGGCCCCTGGTGATGTCATTGTCTGATGGCAGTCTTGTTTATTCTTAGGTTGCAGTCTATGCAGAGACGGGACAAGGTCCTTCAGCACCCAAGGCTGAGACAGCAAAGTGCGCCCCTCCATCCCTTCCACCCCAGCCTTCACACACTGATTGCTATTAGACTAATAGGTGCCCCAGGGCCCCCAACCTCCCCAACACCTTAATCTCTAGTTATCTGGCTTGCAGTCACTGTCATGTATCCCCTTTTCTTATTTCTTTGTGCTTCAAACACAATAGGGAATGACAGCTGAATGAATTGTGCGCCCCCTCCTACATTGTACCCTGAGGCTGGAGCCTCTCCAGCCTCTGCCTCGGCCCGGCCCTGAGTCTATGGAGCTGAGGGTTTTTTAACTGAAAATCTGCTTACCACTGGCAGCAATACTAGTTGTAATTTCTTCACTAGAACTATTGCTACGGTTGCCTGTTGATCCCAAGTTTTTGTTAAAGGACCACTATCGCGGAAAAAGTAGGCAGTTAAAATCTGACAGAACCGACAGGTTTTGGGACAGTCCATCTCCTCATGGAGGATTCTCAGGGTTTTCTTTGTTTTCAACAGCATTTCCTGAACAGCAGTTTAAGTGTCATAATAGTAAGATACCAGCCGGCCTCCCTACTCATTTGCACTCTATTTTGTCAGTTAGACTTTGCAACTGCTGTTCAGGAAATGCTGTTGAAAACAAAGAAGAATCCCCCATGAAGAGATGGACTGGCCCAAAATCTGTCGGTTCTGTCAAATTTTAAATGCCTACTTTTTTCACGATGGTGGTCCTTTAAAGAGAGTCTGAAGCGAGAATAAATCTCGCTTCAGACCTCATATATAGCAGGGGCACGTGTGCCCCTGCTAAAACGCCGCTATAGCGCGGCTTAACGGGGGTCCCTGCCCCCCCAAACCCCCTCCGTGCAGCGGGGGAGCGCTTCCTGGTTGGGGCAGGGCTAACCGCCGCAGCCCTGCCCCATGCGCGTCTGTCAGACGCGTATCTCCGCCTCTCCCCCGCCCCTCTCAGTCTTCCTTCACTGAGAGGGGCGGGGGAGAGGCGGCGATGCGCGTCTGATAGACGCGCTGGGAGGCAGGGCTGCAGCCGTTAGCCCTGCCTCCAGGAAGAGAGACAGCCAGCGACCATTTTCCGACCATCTTTTGCGGGGGGTGGGTTGGGGGTGAAGGGACCCCCGTTAAGCCGCGGGATAGCGGCGTTTTAGCAGGGGCACACGTGCCCCTGCTATCTATAAGACCTGAAGCGAGATTTAGTCTCGCTTCAGTGTCTCTTTAAGGCTCACTACCAACCATATTTTATTGGTCTCAGCTTTAACCTCTAAAAATGTATCCCTCATTGAACTGTCACATCAGGCTATAATGAGACTATCAGCATATGTTGCCATTCATGTCAGCGTTACTAAGTGCAGCTTCCAGCACCAAGTGGACAATATATATCCGCATAATTCCTGATGGATCTGCCATTTTACCACTGACCTTAACCTTTAATCCTTGTAAAGTTACTGCAACCGGTACGGTATTTCCAGCATCTTCAAATGCATTTATATTATTATATCTCTTGGAACTTGGTCAAAAGCTTGTTCCTAGTCGATGAAAATGTTATTTATAATAATATTGTACTCATAACTCTTCTCAATTGCTTTTCCCAGCATTTGCATTATGTGTATGGGATCAGTAGTGGATCTGCCCACAGGGAATTTCCATTGATAGTCTCCAATCACCTGCTCAGTGTACTCTGCAGGACTAAACACTGGAGTATTGAATAAAGTAATTCCTCTATATTTGCTGACGTTTCTCTACTCACCTGTTTATATATTAATATTACGGTACCTTCCTTTCACTGCTCTAACATTTTCTCTTCTTTTCACATCTTTTATACCAATTCTTATATATTTTCCAAAGACTAGTTCTACCATTTTTTTAAGCAGTTCAATTATCACTTCCTGGTGATTTATAGTTCTCTTGCTTCTTTATTATCTCAATAACGTCAGATCTGTTGGCTCGTATACCTCAGAACTGATAGTGAAATGTAGCTCTGCTTCCTCTTCTCTTACTTGATATTCCTAGCCCTTACCCTCATAAAGATACGTAAAATATTTTCTTCATCATTCCATAATTAGTGATGTGTACAGACTTCACATAATCATAATTTCGGATCGTAATTTAAAATTACGATGCTAAATCGTAATGAATTTTGTTTGTAAACGTAATCAGGAACCGTAATATCACTATTTTGCTTAATTTTCATGGAATTTTGTGCCGACTTTAGCGGTTAATAGCAAAGCTACGTATGTTAAAGAGAACCTGAACTGAAAATAAAAAGTCAAAATAACCATACACAGGTCATATTTACCTCCTGTGTGGTCTACTCCTCAATCTCTTTCTCACCTCCTGCATCCCATTTGTCCACTGTGATTAATGGAATTTTCTGCCCTACATTTTAAAAATGGCCATTACCCCATAGTAGCTTCCTGGTCAGCACACTGTTAAACTGTAATATCACCCACTTGAGCCATAGGGAAACATGGACATTACCTTGCACATTCAGTTGTAACTGACAGCTGCTGATATATAACTGACAGCAACTGGTATATTTCAGTTCTGACCTGGAAGGGATCATTGTAAGAAGAAAATGGTGAGCCTCTGAGAGGAACTGATGGCGAGGTAAGTATGTAATATTAATTTGCAGCTACGTCATGTGTTTATTTTAAATAATTTTACTCTCTTCAGGTTTCCTTTAAGGAGAAGAGTAGGAACAAGTCAAAACATTTTTTTTTCAAAAAGACCTTGCAGTTTTTGAGAAAATTGATTTAAAAATGCAAAAATAAAATTGTTTTTAAACTTAGAAAAATTACACTTTAAAAACCATTTTGCTTTGCACTTTTAAAATCGATTTTCTTGAAAAGTACTAAGTTGGCACAAAATTAAGTGAAAATTGTGCGAAATTACAAATGGATTTCATTAAATCTGTTGAATGGCCAAATCGTAATTATGCATAGCCGTAATTGCCAAAATGTATGCAAAATTTCTCGGAATTGTAATTAGCAGATTACTATCATCACTATCTATAATCCTCTTGATTTCAGAGAGAAGGTTTCACACTCTGTATGGATAATGTTTATCTCTGTGTCACCAGCACATGGTCAGTTTGGCTACACAGCTTTCCCCTAGAATCTGTCATGCTCCTGGATGAATCTTTGTATGTTAAAAACAAATGCTACTTAACTTAAACCTTTTGGATTCAAGCAAATTGCAGATTTCTTCTCCATTTCTACCAGTTTCTTCTTGTGAGCCAATTATGCCTTCTTCGTTCTTATACTGCTCTTCTCTTCCCACTCACTACCAGTGGAATCTTAATTTGACTCTTAATTTTCAGATTCTCTCATTAGTCAGTTCAAGTCTCAGAACAGCTGGCTATGTTATGTTTCAGACCTTAATCATGTTCCACACACTCTGTTGAGATTTTTTCTGTCTTTCCCATGTTTAACAAATTCTGTACATTCCAAGTGTCGAATCTCCATGCCAATCTGCCCAGTTCTGTTTTTGTTTGCAGGCAAAGCAAACAGATTTTTAACAGTGGAAAGGTAGCCATACATCTAGCGATTCTGATTCAATCAACATAACGATCGACTTTATTGGGGAATCAACTTCACAGTTGATCGAAAGTTGATTAGCCAATGACCCACACACTACAAGCGATTCCTATGCGATTCACTTTCACTAATCAATCTGACCGATGTTGTGTCTCCATGCACTGAATGCCAAAATCGATTTAGAGTCGATCGAATGATACATAAACAGTAGCTGATTCCTGTGCAATCGACCGATATCTTGCATCCACCTCAATCGACTAAGCTGGTCAATTCGACATGATATCATCGACTGGGCATTCTGGAACACACTCGATTCCCTCTCGATTCTCTCTCGATTTGATAAAATGATCGAATCGAATGGTCGATCATATAGCAAAATCGCTAGATGTATGGGCACCTTAAGACCACTGACTCGGCAACCAACCCTCAACTTGGTGGACCAGAAACTAGGTCCTGGACTATTGTCTTCACTCTGTATCATGACAGCACTCTGGTCTGACCACGTGGGTTAATGTATGTGCTTATTTAAGTGTTCTTGACTCTTGACATAAAGTAAAGTCAATAGAATCCTTAAAATGATTTTAAAAAGTGTTCAAGGCACCTTAGTAGTTTTCTGCATCACAACCAAGCTTGTACTTGCCCATTCCATAGAGAGATGGCCGGGAAAATATGACATTTTTCAGCACACTAAAATGTTGAAAGGGCAATACACATTAAAAATGCATATTATTGCATATCATTTTTAAAGCAAACATGAAAGCATTTAAAAAAGCTGGATACTTACGACTGTAGAGGGATGACTCTGGATACTCCAGAGGCTTCCCCTATCTCCACGACCCCTCTGTTGCTGGTTGGGACCCTCTCCCTTTTTGTAGTCATGCAGGTGCCAGTAGGGTTAACACCTGCACGGTGGCATGGGGCTGCTTGTGCACAGAATAAAAACTGTTGTGCACGAGCGGCTCTGTGCCACTGCACAGGCCAAAGCTGCACATTGCGCCTGCACTATGCAGCCATGTTCTTACACAAGGGGAAGCGTGGATGAGAGCAATATTTGATATAATGTCTGCTATTGCAAAAAGGTTCCCAGTGGAGGAACAGAGCGGTGTAGGAAGATCGGGAAAGTCTCTGGACTATACAGAGGTTTCCTTCTGCTGCGGTATTTAACTATTTTATTTTTTTTTTGGTCTCATTTTAGGTCCGCTTTAAATGTTTTTTTTTCTCCATTGCACTATCCAATAAAGCTTTAAGTGGATCTACTTTAAAGTAAATGTGAAGTGACTTATAAAAAAAAAGGCATATACTTATCTATGGACAGGTAAGGCTCTGGATCCTATAGAGCCTTTCCTGTCCTCTCTTGCTCCCCTCGTTCCAGCATTGTCACCCCAGTTGTGTGTATTCAGCCAACTAGTGGAATACATGTCCATGAGCCCATGCGAGGCTTCGGAAGCACCTGTGGACCAGAGTGTTTCCAAAAACGGGCAGCCTGCATTGCGCATGCATAAGCATGCTTGCGCGCACACTGACGCATGCACAGTATGGATCCTTGGAAGCATTCGGGGACATGAGTACTTCTGAAGCTGGTGGTGACAGCGCTGGAACGCAGGGAACAAGAGAGGACAGAGAAGGCTCTATAGGATCTGGAACCTTCCCTCTCCATAGGTAAGTATCTGAATTTTTGGTTTTACAGTCACTTCACACTTACCTTAAGAGTAGAGCTGCTGGAAATGTACCTGTGGCACAGCGCCAACCTTGATGAAATCATGCAAAATCCACTTGTCAGACGAGACAGCATCCCTGACAGTAGCAGAAATAATGTCCACAAACTCATGCAGGCCTATTACGTAATAAAATAAGCAGCGCCAAACAATGCAGATCAATATCACAAATAACTGCCTAGCAAAGAGTATAAACTAAGTAAACAGCTCTGTGTGAAACAAATGTTGACCTCTTATCTCGAGTTCATATTTTATTTAGTTTATAAATCTGCTCAGGTTTTCATTGGATCTGCAAATGTAGAAATATTTCATTTAAGCACAGTACTTTGTGTTCTTTTATATTGGATTAGGCTGTACTTGGCATAGAGAACTAGAAGAGAGCACAGGTAAATTCCAAGAATAGTTTGACCATAGCTTATCTTTAGAACACGGAACTGCATCGACAGTGGGTATTCAATTAGAGGTTTGGTTACTTCTAAAGGCCAGGGTTATATAACAAGGTTGGAGGACAACACAAAAGGGGCCATAAATTAAGAGGATCTAGGACTCCACTAGTCATGCTAGTATAAATCGTTAACACTCACATCCCCTTACCATACTTAAGTTAAAACTAGTTAAATCATTTAAATTATAGATAGAACATGTGTTTAACAGGATTATAATAAAACCCTAGTGCATGCCCTCATTGTATCCTGACTACACTATTGTACTACTCTCCTCTTGGTCAGCCAATGAACTGGCTGGCACCTCTTCAGTCCATCCTGAACTCTGCTGCTCAACTCCTCCACCTCTTTTCTTGCTCCTCGGATGCTGTTCTCTATCAGTCCATCCACTGACTGCCCATATAATATAGGATTTGGTTTAAGTTCTCTTATACCTAATAAGCTTTCTCCAGTCTGGTTCCACCATACACCACAAAACTAATTTTTAGACACCTAAACATAACTTGTGGCCTCATTGATCTCCTCTTCCCACACTCACATACATGCAGGGTCGTTGCTAGCCCCAAAGATAAGTGGCACGTGCCCCGGATCTATTCTTTGGTGCCCCGGATGTCGCCCAGGCAGAGTAAGGGCACCACAGCACCCAGCATGCCCCATAGAGGCACCACAGCACTCAGCATGGCACTACAGTACCCAGCGTGCCCTATAGAGGCGCCAAAGCACCCATCATGACAGCATAGCACTTAGCATGGCACCACAGCACCAAGTATGCCCTACAGAGGCACCACAGCATCCAGCATGGCATCTAGCATACCCCATAGAAGCACCAAAGAACCCAGCTCACCCCCATACAAGAACCAAAGCAGCCAGGATGCCCCAATAGAGGTACCATAGCACCCAGCATGCCCCTTTGATGTACCACAGCTCCCAGGATATCACCATAGAAGCACCACAACTCCTAGCATACCCCCATAGTGCCTTGAAGCCTCTAGGGGGGCATGCTGGGAGCTGTGGTGCATTAATGGGGGTATGCTGGGTGCTGCGGTGCCTCTATGTGGACATATTGGGTGCTGTGATGCCTTTATGGGGGCATGCAGGGAGCTGTGGTTTTTCTATGGGGGCATGCTGTTGTGGTGCCAGACCAGCCAGCACAGAAGCAATGTAACTCTGCCTAGTAATGTACAGTATAAGTGACACTTCCTATTATTGTGATATGCTGTATTTTTGTTTTTTTGTATTAATGGAGAGGGGGGCTTCATCCTAAATTTTTTTGGGCAGGCCTACTTAGACTGCTGTTAAGTTAATATAAATTTGGCTCCACACATGACACCCACATTCCGGTGCATGGCGCCTCATTTTTCAGCATGGAGTGCCCCAAAGTGCCCTGGATCTCTTAGGATCCTAGCAACGCCCCTGCATACAAGATTTTACATACAAGATTTCTCATTGTTCTCCTCTCCTCTAGAACTACCTGCCTTAATATGTTCAACACTCTTCAACCTTTGAAATATTTACATGCAACCTACCGTAAAAACTCAGTTTAAGGCAATGTGAAAATCTCACCAGAGCCTTGTTGTACAAGGAGTTCTGTATGATTATGCACTATCTGCATTGCCTTTGTTCGGCCATGGAACTTGTTAGTTCAGTATTTATTTGTACAATGTCATAACAGGTGTTGGCACTTTATAAAATAAAACAGTAGAATATAGTAAACTCCCAGGGACTAGGAAAAGTAGTTTACTATATCAGAAGTTTATTATATTAGAATTGGTCATACATTGAATATTTATACAGACGCATTTGCTGGGACTTGCGGACTGAGTTTACTATATCCAGAGGTTTACTATATGAGAGTTTACTATAACTAGATTGTATAATGATATTACTAGGAGGGTAATACAACGCATCCTGATGTGGACATGTTAGAATGTTTGCAGTGGACAATTACCCTGCCACTGTCCCCACAGCAGTGCTATATTGGATTTCAGGGTGCCTTTTCTATAACCCTAATTAAGATTAGGGTTATATTAGGGTAACTTTAAAGGGTTAGTGGTACATTAAGTTCTTATTGTGGACAGCAGCACAGAGGGTCTGCTTCAACTTTCTCATAACTCCTAAAAACAGGGAACACCAAGAGCCCCAATAGTGTAATTCGTACTGGACAAGGTGGCAATAAGTTTGTATTGCTAGATATTCACAAGTCAGGGTCACCAGCAGGTAACCACTGTAAAGGCAGGTGGGGAGATTATCCTGACCCCACTCAGGATTAAGAAGTCGCTCTCTGTAGACAGGAAGAAAGGGTAGCAACCCTCCACTAAGGGTGGACTCAAAATTGTATACAATGAACAGAGGCGCCAAAAGTATAAGATTAGATTAAATGAGCTTAAAAACCAACTTAAATGGCAAAATTGAAGTAGGAAGTGGTGGTCTTACCTCCCTCAAGCAGACACGACAATGACTGCGATTCAGACAGTCAAACACATTTATTAGGAACTCCAAAAAGAAATGCAACGCGTTTCGCAGGTTCAACCCTGCTTCATCAGGCAATAGCGGGGTTGAACAGATTGTTTGATACTCCTCCCTATATTGCCTGATGAAGCGGGGTTGAACCTGCGAAACGCGTTGCATTTCTTTTTGGAGTTCCTAATAAATGTGTTTGACTGTCTGAATCACAGTCATTGTCGTGTCTGCTTGAGGGAGGTAAGACCACCACTTCCTCCTTCAATTTTGCCATTTAAGTTGGTTTTTAAGCTCATTTAATCTAATCTTATACTTTTGGCGCCTCTGTTCATTGTATACAATTCTCATAACTCCTGCTTTAAGTGTCTACAAAATACATTCCGAAGGGGTCCCTGAATCCTTCTAGTGATGTTTATGGAAACTGTTATTCTATATTTCAAATTATTCAACTATTTACTGTAGATCTTGTAGGATGGTAAGAATGACTGTTGTGTATGTAATGCACATCTGCAAAATGACCAAACAGTAATAATAGTTTATAAAAAAATAGCAAAAGTGTGCCTGTCAGGGTGCAAGTGAAATATGAAGAGTGTGGACTGTAGGCTAATGATGTGAGGCAAGTGAGAGAGCAGAGGGAAAGAGGAGCACATACATCAGATAGGGAAAGAGAGACATTTTTGAGATTGGATTGGAGGTTCAGGCTTCCAGATACAGTTAAGAGGAAGACATTTAATGACTAGAGTAGAATTAAAGCAAAACAATCAAAAAGCTTTGATTCTGACTTAAAGGGAATCCGAGGTGAGAGGTATATGGAGGCTGCCATAATTATTTCCTTTTAAACAATACCAGTTGCCTGGCAGTCCTTCCGATCCTGTGAGTCTAATACGTTTAGCCATAGACCCCAAACAAGCATGTGCAGATCAGGTACTGTAACTGAGGTTTTACAGGATTAGCTTGTTCAGGGCTGGATTTACCATAAGGCACTGTAGGCACGTGCCTACAGGCGCCTGATGATGGAAAGGAGGCTTACTCCCCTCCCATAGTGCCTCCCTCCCTTCTTCCCTATGCAGAGCCCCAAGCAGAGCGTAAAAGAGAGGCTACTCACCCAGCTCTCGGCATTCCACTGACAGGATCTCGCTTCAGTTGGAGCACCTCTAGCTACTTAATACTTAGGATACCTCTGGCTACCTAATGCTAAGGGACACTTTTAGCTATCCATGACGGGCAAGGGAAATAAGTGAGAAGTGACAGCTGGGACAGCCAGCACACTTATGGTGTAGTTTTGGCAGGGGTTTGTAGGTTTATGAGGGGCAAAGTCTAGGGTGCTAGGAAAGCTGTGCCTATAGGCTCCTGTGATGTAAATCCGGGCCTGAGCTTGTTTCAGGGAATTGACTCAGACACTAAGTAGGCCAGAAGATGAACAGGACTGCCAGGCAACTAGCATTGTTTACAAGGAAATAAATATGGCAGCCTCCATATCACACTCACCTCAGGTGCCCTTTAATTGAAGCAGACATTTTGCTGCTGAACTCACGTTCCATGATTAGTCAGGACATCCCCGATAAAGAATAAAAGGATGTGTAATGACTGAAATATTTAATTTATTATATTCTTTTTATGATTCTACTTATGTTTGCATGACCTTTATTTCCAGCACTTACTCTCTTGATATGGTTTGGAGGAGTGGGAGATGATTAGAATTTGATACAGTAAATTAAGTGCTACATTTACACAAATACAGCTCACCAAATAGTGAAACTTGTGTATATCTTTTTCATTCAGCCAGCTGTACATAATTTAATGTTAGTATGAATGCAATAGAAAAGCTGTAATGCAGAAAAGAAATCTCGAGACTTGTAATTGCAGTGTCCTATACAGTACTGCCCTCTACTGTCTATCACTGTTAATGCATTGCATAAAAATGTGAAATGAATTATGTAACTGCAGGTGATATCTGCAAGATATTACAACTAGCATCTATGCAGATTATGTGTCTTAACAAACAAAACTGGCACAATAAATTGCAGTACTAAAATGTGGCATTCATGCCACTGAATTAACATTATAATTATTATTTATTATCATCACTTATATTATTTTCAGCAATCTTGGTGATGTAAATCTGAAAGAGGATGTTACAGATTGCTATACCATGAAGGTTCTTTCACTACATGCATAATGCTGTAATTTGTATCCATTATATATGATTTATATGGAATCTGCTCCAGTGCTGCTTATCAGGATTCCGGATATCCGGGTAACCCGGATATCCAAACTTTTTTACGCTATCCGGATCGGATTCCGGATTTCTATAGAAATCCGGCTAGCTATTTGTGGATATTTGGCCGCAAAAACCGGATATCCGCGGATATTGCGGATATCCGGATCTGAAATACTGTAACTAAGGAGCTGACGTCCTGGAGCCAATCAGAGGGATCCCAGCAGAAGCCCTAGCAACCAATCACAGAGTGGAACCCTGGCCAGACCCACCTGACCTCATTGAGCCAATCAGAGGGCTCCCAGCCTAAACCATGGCACCCAATCACAGAAAGGAACACTGGCCAGACCCCCTAAGGAGGGCTGCCATGATGAGACATATCGTCTTAGCTTGCTGAATCCTCACTGAGAGACATGCTCAAGTGCTGGTGGCCTAGCAAGTGGGCTGTACACAGTTATAAACCTAAAGCTGTTCAGTGATTAACCCCTTCACTACTATCACTACACTATTGTTAAATCGTTAATTAGCTTGATTGATGTCATAGTGTGACAGTCAGAGTGTGTGCTCCAGTGCTGCTGGGCCAAGGGCTGTACACAGTGATAAGCTGCTCATTGATTAACCCCTTCACTACTATCACTACACTATTGTTAAATCGTTAATTAGCTTGATTGATGTCATTGTATGACAGTCAGAGTGTGTGCTCCAGTGCTGCTGGGCCAAGGGCTGTACACAGTGATAAGCTGTTCAGTGATTAACCCCTTCACTATCACTACACTATTGTTAAATCATTAATTAGCTTGATATCATTTGTGTGACAATCAGAGTGTGTGCTGCAGGCAGCTGCTATGTGTCTGTGTGTGTGCTGTGCACAGACCAGGCCAGCTGCTGCCTGCTGGCCAGCTATTAGCCTTAGGTATAGGTTAGGTTAGGGATTAGGGGATAGGATTACTGTGTTATTGTGTAGTTAGTACTGTAGTACTGCAGTCAGTGTGCTAGTAGTTGTTAGAGTAGTAGTACTACTGTGTTAGCTTTCTACAGAACCGCTGTGCTGTGAGCAGTGGCAGTGTGACAGTTAGTGTGCACTAGTGTCTTCTCCTCTGCTGTCTGACTGTCACTCGGCACTTGGCACGTGTCATGTGGCACTTGCCAAGTGTTACGTGGCACTTATCACGTGGCACTTGGCACCTGCCACGTGTCAGGTGGCCACTTGCCATGTGTCACGTGGCAAGTGCCACGTGACACTTGGCAAGTGCCACGTGACACGTGCTAAGTGCCAATTGCAACGTGCCACGTCCAGCATGCTCCTGGCACACATTACACCTGCTGCTGCTGCATTGCCCTGCTCCTGCTGCCTGTGCAGCTCCCACCGCCAGGCCAGGGTGCCACAGGCCACTGATACCACCTATATTTAACCCAAAACACAATTGCTGCATAATTTTTTGGAGGTGTCTTGGCTGAAAACTGTCATGTCCCAGTTGTGCAGTTGGACTTTGGACACAATGTGGGCTCTAGGCCTAATGTTAATTGACAGTCATTTTTTTTCAGGGGGGGGGGGGGATTTTAAGTCCCCACATCATCAATTAGTGTTCCCCTTTACAAAATAATGATACTACATGCCTCATATACCATAAAAAATGTTTTTAAAGCAAGTTAAAGGCCACTTCCGGTTTTTCTATCCGGATATCCGAATTTGCCCGGATATCCCGGATACTAGGGTTGGATATCCGATTCGGATTGAAAAATTTTGAAATCGGATATCCGACCGGATCGGATATCTGGGTATCCGGATCCGGGTCAATCCGGATTTTGAAAAGGAGTATCCGAGCAGCATAATTTGCTCTTACCGATGTAGACCCAGTAGCCATGTCAAACTCAAGACAGGCTACTAAGACAACCTTATTTTACAGATCTCACTTTATAGCCTCCTTTTTTATTATTAAATGTACACACACATATGTCATTTTCAGTAACCATACATTGCCAACAACACTGTTCATTTATTTACAATACGTGTGTCCAACAATGCAGGTCTATAAGTACATACATAAATAATGCAAAGTACAATGACAGAACAATGACAGAACAAAATGCACATGCTAAAAGAGAAGCTTATTGCAAAGACAAATAATGAACAATAAGGACGGGGGACCCTGCCCTTGCAAGCTTACAATCTGGAGGGAAGAGGAGGGTAAACCAGAGTAAGGTGACAAACTGAAGTGGAAGAGGCTACCAGTCTGGATAACGATTAGGGCAAATTACATCCTTGTTTGAAGAGAAATGTTTTATAAACACACTTCAGGGTTTTAAGTGCCATTTCCACTAGTAAATGGGAGCCGAAGGAATGCGACGCAGTTACGCATCACTTCCACTCCCATTCGTGTCACTTCTGCATCGGGAGATGTGGAATTGTATTAGAGGAGACGGCGGGCGGATGTGGCCATGCAAGAATCTGCAGCATGCTGCAGATTCTCTGATAGCTCCACACCACTCCACATAACCAGCACGCAATGGAAACCGTTCCATTGCAATGCATTGGTTTTAGTTCGGCCGCGGTGCGATACGTCTATGTAGCTGCATTGCACCGTGTGTAATGGAAATGGGCCCTATGACTTCTGGGCCCATTTGCAATTCACTTTTTACTCCTGAGTTTTCTCCTAGGTGATATCAATAAAATGCCTTTTAAACCACCAACAAGCAAAAAAAAAAAATACTCAAAATAATTGTAATAAAACTTTTTCACCTACTTTTTTTCCATCGCTGAAAAGTTATTCTAAATCGAGGATGAAAAGTTATCTCATAGGAGAAAACTCAGGAGAAAAGGTTAATTGCATGTGGCCCTGGCATGACAGAATTCGGCTTATAAAAACAGAGAAATGCTTATTTTATAGTGTTCCCCCATTTACACACACACACACACACACACACACACACACACACACACACACACACACACACACACACACACACACACACACACACACACACACACACACGCTGCTCTCCCTATTTATTGCCCCAAATTATTGTGCAAACACCTGTTATAGTATTCTCACTCTGGCCTCTAACATAGTGACCAGTCATGGTCCTCCCCCCATTAGTGTCTTTATAATTATTTCATTATGATTAAAGGGAACCTGGAGTGAGAGGTTTATGGAGGCTGGCATGTTGGCTGGCTGCCCCCCTGATCCCCTGTTTCCAATACCTTTAGCTATAGACCCTGAAGAATCATGCAGATCAAGTGCTCTGACTGAAGCCTGACTATATTGCCCACATGCCTGTTTCAGGTGTGTGATTCAGACATTACTAGTGCCAAAGAAATCAGCAGGACTGCCAGGCAACTGGTATTGTTTAAAATATACAGTATAAAATATGGCAGCCTTTAATATACCTCTCACTTCAGGTTCCTTTTAAGCTCCTTCTGGATGTTTTCCAGCCTGGGCATCATAGACATTCACTGTGTGGGTCAAACATGTTTGACATGCTTGCAGCAAAGCTTGCCCCAGCCCTAGTCAGTTGTCCTTACTGTATAATGTTTTTGTAAAGCATGCAATAGGAGAATACCATACCTCAGAATTCAACAAACCATTTCTATTGTATAGTCTAAAAGACACTTCTCTGGTAAGTGCACAGCTTATTCAATTCCAGTGGGATGAAGAAATACTCAAAAACCGATATGCAAGGATAGTTTAGTATTTCATACACAAGATGTAACCACCATTTCATCATGAGTGATCTTTCAAAATGGCCCTGCTTTTATTAATCATCTGATATTATGTAGCAGAGGTTCATAATCCTGCCCTAGGCCATATCCCATAATACCATGGATTGATGAAAAGTTAGTGATCCAGGCCCATATGCTATTAACTTTTTCTCCTGAGTTTTCTTTTAGGAGATAATTTTTCATCTCGTATTTGAAATAATTTTACAGGACCTTGCAATTGAAAAAGTACCCAACAAAGTGAAAAGATGCTATCAAAATTATTTTGAGTATTTTCTTGGTTCTTGGGGGTTTAAAAGGTATTTTATTCACAACTAGTAAAAATATCACCTAGGAGAAAACTCATGAATTGCATATGGGCCCCAGTGAGACTGTGAGACTCATATGACCCAACTGAAGGTTGCAAATCCAAGGCTAACCAATGTCAGATGTTTTCAAGAGATCTGGGCCACATTTGTAGGGACACTTCTGATCTCTGAGAATCTCAAGTGTGGTGATACCTTAGTTAGTGAATCAGGTCCAATAGCTTTGTAATGGATGAACAGAACATTGGCAGAGTGAATGAGTCCGCTGTGCCTCTGCACCCAGAGCTAAGGACAAGACCAGAATGACTATGCTTCTTGCTTTGACATCAAGCAGTTCACACCAAACTAACACTGATGGCAGGTCTTGGTAAACCTCCAACTAGGAGTGCTTCTCCACTTACATACTGGGGAGGTACTCCTTTGTAAGCACGATCAGTGTTGTAGGCCTGGTACCCCACAGATGCAACAAACAGCACTCATCTCCTCAAAACAGACCCTGCTGTCAAATGTGCCTTAAGGTTACTATTTAGTATGAGGCAAACTGCATATGACATTGACTTGTTTGAATGTCCCACCACTCAGCTGTCACAAGTCATTTTCTTGTATGCTAAAACCTGGAAGTTTTAAAACTGGTACCATCCGCAATGTCCACACATCCATGCATGCTCAGTGATTGGCTGAGGATAATTTAGGGAGAAGGAGAATGCAGCCTATAACATGCAGTGTGGTGCAGCCAGTTTGGAGATGCGGCAGTCTTGGGGGAGGCTATAAACTAGGTGACACCTGGTTCTGGATGGGTTTCTATAAAGCCGGTTTGTATTGTATAGTGTAGTTTCAGAGTTGATTTAACCTTGCTTACACATTCTCTGTAAAACACAGAGCACCACTGACCTTGCCATTGTTACAAGTGTACAATAAAAGAACACTTGTCTGCCATTATCAGTCATTATGAACAAACCATCTCTCACAAATGCCACATTCTTGCCTTGTGAGATCTAGCAATAGGAAGGAACATAGAAATAATAAGATCCTGCCTTTTCACCGTGTCTCCCATTAAGTGAATATTACTGTCGGATACATTCTTGTCATGTGCTACATTAGACCTTTAAAACTCCACATAGCATAGACTAGCTATGAGTTGCAATGTGGAGTTATTAAACTGAGACAGAAACGGTCTTGCAATCTGGGAGTTAAACCACATACTGTCATTATTAAACTAGTGCTAAAGGTGTCTTATCCATTTGAACAGTTCATCACGGATATTTCCCATGAACCTAGCTGCCAAGTCTCTGGGGAGTAATTTCTGGTAAGACAATCTTCCTGCTGCAAATTGCCCCTTTCCCTTGAGGACTGATGCCATCTCTAATTACCTTGTTAGTGCTTTACAGTCAAAACTCTAGCCCAGAGGAATGACATCATTCCCATCCCTTAAGTTCTGCATTGTTCCTTATACACGCTGGTGCCTATTCATAAAGACGCAAAAATGTATGCCTCTTACTAAACTGAGCCTTGCCAGTAACTTTCTGGACATCATTAGGACCTTTTACACCATAAAAATACCCAAAGTGCATGCAGAAAAGTTAGATATTTTAAATAATCTGTAAAAATCATGATAATAATACCAACAATGTCCCATTCAAATCTCACTTAGTGAAAGTCTCCTGCTCCCATTAAATTTAACGTCTGTACTAACATTCCTATCACATTGATCATTGTCATCAGCACAGGAATTCTGTTGTAATATTGGCATGATTTACCAGGTACCATATAGGTTAGTGTTAGGGATAATTAAGGAACAAAGATCATGTTAGCGATAAGGTAGAGGAGGAATTGCTGCAAGGCATATTTTTAAAGGGTTAGTGGGGTTTCTCCCTTTAACAAAACTCTTTGAGTGTTTGGTCCATAGCCACCTAGCCCAATACCTCAGGACCAATTAGACCTGCTACAATTTAGATTTTATCCTGACCACTCTACTGAAACTGCTCTAACCTGGCTTATCAACTACCTCATCCTAGCCAGAACTGAAGGCATTTACTCCATCCTCCTCTTCCTGGACCTCTCGTCTGCATTTCACACATTGGACCATCCTCTCCTCCTCTAATCCCTATAGTCCCTTGGCATCTATAACCTCATCCTGGCCTGGCTTTCCTCATACATCTTCAACCACTCCTTTATGTTTTTGGCCCCTTATTGTTCACCCTATAGACCTCCTCCATTAGCAAGGTAATCTCCTCCCTAGGCTTTAAATTCCATCTGTATGCAGACAATGCCTAGATATACCGCTACACCCCACCACCATGGATAAGATCTCCTGCCTCACAACCATCTACTCCTAGATGTCCGCCAGGTTCCTGAAGTTAAACCTGGACAAAACGGAGCCCCTGATCATCATGCCCCACCCATCAATTCTCCTCCTGGATTGTTACATCACAAACAACATGACCTCTCAAGCCTGCTGCCTAGGGGTGACACTGGACTCAGTGCTTTCATGCTTTCATTCACCCACACATCCAAAATGTTACCAGATCCTGCAACTTCCAGCTCTGCAATACTTCCAAGATCCACCGCTTCCTGATCACGGACACAGCCAAACTATCATTCATGCCCACATAATCTCAAGACTGGACTTCTGCAATGCTCTCCTGTTTGGCCTCCAAATAAACCAAACTGCCCCCCCTGCAGTCCATCAGGAACATAACAGTCAACATCATTCACTCCTCCCACCGTTTAGCCTCTGCAGCCCCTGTCTACAAATCCCTCTACTGGCTGCCTATTCATTCCAGAATCACCTTCAAGATACTGTGCTTGGCCTACAAATGCCTCCACAATACCTGATCTGTCCTGGATCCATTTAAACGATATAGTTGTACAGAGGTGCCAGAAGAGTAAAAACAAGTATTTTAAAAGGTTTAAATTTAAGTGGGTAGCGGTGGACTTACCCCTCCAAAACAGACAAAAGAAGTTGATAATTTCAACAACAAAAAGGTTTATTTACATACTCCGGACGGGTGCAACGTGTTTCGCGGGTATATCCCACTTCCTCCGGCAATACAAGGGAGCATATAACTCAATCGTTCGTTACCATGCTTAGCGCCTCGCCTCGGAGGCGCTAAGTGTGGTAACGGACTATTGAGTTATATGCTGTTGTTGAATTGTTTTGCTGTTGAATAATTGTTTTTACTCTTCTGGCGAATCTGTACAACTGTATCGTCATTAAGTCCACCTTTGGCAGGGGGGACTTGGCCCCCCTTTGTCTTCCTATCTACAGAGAGCGACTTCTTAATTCTGAGTGGGGACAGGTCTAATCTCCTCACCTGCCTATACAGTGGTTGCCTGGAGGGTAACCCTGGTTTGTGAATATACAAATCATACTTACATTTACATTTGCCAATTTTCCATACCTACTACACTATACTGGGCTCTCGGCGTCTCCTTTTTATCTTTGGATCCATTTAAAGTTTACTGGATAACGAGATATCCACACTGGATTTGCTTGGAGGTGTCCGTGGACCTCTCTAGGCTTGCTCACACTGCACAGGGTGCACACCTATAAGCACAGCCTCCACCTCACCACTCCCATTTACTCGCAGGGAATCTCCTGCAATAACACACTGCTTGAGGTGTGGTGTGATGTAGTGTAGTGTAGTGTAGTGCTGTGTAAGAAAAAAAAAATACATCTGGACACATTTGTAAGTGGTGAAGATGGACAGAACCATACACTTGTATAGAATAGAGTTGCACAACACACTAGGGGAGGAGTGTCGAACTCAAATACAAAGTGGGCCGAAATTGAGCTCAGGGACCAAGTCGCGGTCCGACCTCAATGTCTAGTGGTCACCTCTCTCCCTTATAAAGTTCTCTGGTGTCTAATAGCCCCCTCCATCCTCAATACAGTTCCTTTATGTTTAGTGGTCCTCCCTCCCTCATATATATGATTCCCTGATGTTACTGGTCCTCCCTCCCCTATACAGTTTCCTGGTGCCTAGTGGCCCCTTTCCCTCTCCTATACAATTCCTTGCTATCTAGTGCTGCCCCCTCCCCATATGGCTTCCCTAGTCATTTAGGGCTTACCATCCAATATAAGTTCTCTGGAGGTCTAGAGTGGGCCAAATACAATGCAAAGTAGGGAAACCACCTGAGGGCCAAATCTGATGGCTCTGAGGACCAGATTTGGCCCACGGGCCGCAGTTTGACATGTATGCACTAGGGCAGTGGTCCTCAAACTAAGGCCCACGGGCCAAATGCGGCTCCCTGAGGCTTTTTTACCGGCCCCACACACACAAAATGTTTTACTTACAGATGCGGTCAGCTACATCTTTAAATATTGTTGGTCCGCATATAGAATAGCAGTGCTGGCACCACCCTTCCACATGGAAGCCAGAAAGCAGTAATTCACTGGTTTCCAATCAAATTCCACATCAGGTGACACTGCTGTTCAATTGGAATGCAGGTTGTCACCTGGGTATGCTTCACTGTCTGGCCTGCAAAGACTTATACATCATTTTATGTATGTTCCGGCCCCCCCAGCAGTCTGAAGTATGTTGACCCGGCCCTCCACCGAAAACGTTTGGGTACCCCTGCACCAGGGTGACCAGCAGTGAGGCCAAGCTGCTTGCATTGCTGATGGTGAGTTCATCAGGCATCTGGCAGCACGGATGCCCATTAATGGTAACAACTTTTTTAGTGAACTATCACATCTTTGATAAGATTATTCATATTGAAAGAAATGATTGTATTTAATCAATCTATATCACTAAAGAATCCAAATGGAAATCATATCTATGAAAAAAATCTGCCAAGCAGAATGATCAATAATGCAGTCGTTCAGGATTGATTGGCATATCAGCTACTCTGTTTTTATGCTATATGATCTGAACAATGTGACTGAAAATAAGATTGTTCACAAAAAAAATTACCATTAATGGCCGCCTTAATACTCAACAAAAAGCAGAATTATACCAGTAAGTTAAGTCATATGTTCAAACACATGGAGTAGTTCCCAGAAATGTCATTAAAGGACTCCCAATTCTAAATGCTAAATCTATCTTTACCTACCTGGGGCTTCTTCTGGGCCTTAGAAGTCATTTGGGTCCCTCACCGCAGCTCTGGTCCTCATCAATGTTCCACTGGCTGGCTGTAAGGATCGCCGGCCTATCGGCGGGTATGCTCTTCTGCGCATGCGAGCGCCCACATCATTGGGCACGTAGTGTCTCTGTGCAGAAGTATTGCACAGGCGCAGTACGCACCTGGTGGTGTGGATGCGTATGCACGCATGCGCAGAAGAGCGAACATGTCGGCTATCCTTACAGGTGGCCAGTGGAACACAGAGGACGACGGAGCTGCGGTGAGGGATCCAAATGACTTCCAGGGACTTGAAGAAGCCCCAGGTAGGTAAATATACATTTAGCTTTTCTCCTGGGGAGTCCTTTAAGAGTAGAAATTCCATGTGTGTTTTACATCTATTTAGGTCCTTTGCTTATGCTAGGAAAATGGCCATCACATTTATTGAAAGACAAACTACAAGCTCAGCAGTTAGCAGGGTAACAAATGCTGATTAAAAGGTGTGATATTTAAATTGCCAGAATTTTGCTGAGCAAAAGAAGAAAAAAAGATTTTCTATTTTCAATTCAGTGAATACCAAATGAGATAAATGTGAATGTCAATTACCAGCCTATACCTATGCTTACCTATTTATATAGTGTGTCCTCTCAGCAGGGTGTCTCATGGGGCTTGTCTGGATCCTCAGATGACATCAAACTGCATTGTGACAACAGATGTGCATTTGCATCACACATTATAAATAGACAGTTGAGATGTAACTGCTTTAACAAAATGTTACTGTACAATGCAGTGCCACTGCAAGTTATAATCCAAGTCTCTTATTCATAATAGTCTCATGAGATGAGTCAAGGCAATTACATGTTCCTTAGCCATAAAAGTAACATGTTTAGTGTATTGCGTTCTCATCCTGTAAATGTGCATGTGCTACACACAGGACAAGTACAGTGAGGTGAAAAATACTTGGCCCGTCTCTAACTTTCAGTGTTGGATATTAACAGTATAGTTTTTAATCACTACAGTGATGAAGTGGTGGCATTGTGGATAGCACTAGCAACTTGCAGCTCTTAAAGGACATCCAAGGTGAAAATAACCTGATGAGAAAAACAATTGTATCTATCCTCCTTCTCCTAAAAATAACTTTTTTAGATGTCCCAACATTTTATTTTAAATGTAAATCTACTTTTTAAGGTTTTACTGTTTCATTGTCTCGGCTCAATGACACCTTTATTGAAGTATGCCAGAGCTCAAAACTATGAATTATTGACCCTTTTTATCTCTTTCCTGCTCTCAGAAGCCATTTACTGACAGGAAAGTATTTTATGGCTGTAATTACTGTACTGATCAGTGAGGGTTATGCTATAGTCTGACCCCGTCCTGACCCAGACAGAAACTTGCATACCTGATGCTTAACTTTTTCAGGCAGAGAAAGAAAGGAACACAGCCTAGTTATACATGCCTATTTTTATTCCAGGAGATGTAAACATTGGTATGGTGGATCGGAATGGTCAGCTTGAGGTGGAGGTGATCCAGGCTCGAGGCCTTACTTCAAAGCCTGGCTCAAAAACAATTCCAGGTAAGTGACATTAGTGTCCCAACACAAACTGATGAGGTCAAACCAATGAGAAAGCAAGTTGCACTGCATTTCCAGGCTCACATCCACCATTTTGCCTCTGTACATGGTTTATAGTCACTTATCATGGTTCTATTAGAATTAGCCATGTAAAATTTTTGATTAAGTTTGGCTTTAAAGGGGCAGTATACCGAAATTAAGGCTACCGGGATAACTCTAGTAGCATGTTTCTAATAGGAATAGAAACACATATTAGGTAGCATGTTTGTTTACAAATGTTGGCTGGATAGGATCATTTATAGCACATGTATGCACCCTGGCGTCAGTAACTGGCAAGCAATGTCCTCCTCTCAGTTAGGTTGTGATAACAGCTGATATCTTTCTCTTCTCTGTGCTGTGAGATAAAAGCCTGTTATCTTAATGCAGGCTCAAATACATGTACTGATATGTGCTGTGAAAGTCAGTTAGGTAAATAAACAGGCAGCTGCTCCCATGCAGGGAAATGCTGCAGATTAGGCCCGGCTCGGACGTAGTGGACATAGGCCCTAATGCTGTTGTCCGTGTTGCCCAAGTAACCTTGACTGTATCCTGGCAAAGGTTTTTATTGCAATTTTTAACAAATATTGCTTCCTGTTTGTTGCTTCATCTAACATTATTTATCACCTTTAATTGCCCTTTTATTTCTAACCAATGCAGCCCCATACATAAAGGTCTATTTGATAGAGAATGGAGCTTGCCTGGCTAAGAAGAAGACAAGGACAGCAAAGAAAACCTGGGACCCGGTATATCAGCAGGTTCTCCTGTTTGATGAAGGACCTCAGGGGAAGGTATTACAGGTGAGCTTCAGCTTTTTTTCAGAAAATACACTCAGACTTAGCTATCAGCTAAAAATTGCCTACAGTAAAAATAATGTATTAATAACCCTGTTGGTGAAGGGCAATCACTACTTCAAAACTTATTAAGCAATTTCATAGAAGTGAACAAACATTTACAGGCTCCAGGAAGGTAATAGTGGTCACAGAAAGGTGCACAACTATTTCTGTGCAGGAAGTACAATTGGACTGAATGCAATGGTGAGGACATCTTTTGTATCCTTCTTTGTGTGCTTTATGTAATTAGTATTTGATTTAATGGGAACCTACATTGCGAGGAATATGGAGACTGCTATCTTCATTCCCTTATAAACAATGCCAGTTGCCTGACTCCTGTGCTGATGCTGTGCCTCTAACACTTTAACCTCCTCTGGTAGCTTTACATGAAACAAAAACAAAAAAAACAAAAAAAAAAAAAGATTTTTGCAATTTGAAAAAAAAAAAAAATTAACCGCAAGGGAGGTTAAGTCACTGGCCCAGAATGAACAAGTAGATCAGATGCTTTGACTCTGGTCTGACTCCACTGGCTGCATGCTTGTTGCAGGCGTGTGACTCAGAAACAACTAAAGCCAAAAGCTCAGCATGACAGCCAGGCAACCAGCCTTTTTAATAAGGGAAGGAAGATGTCAGCCTCCGTATTCCTCTCACTTCAGGTTGCCCTTAAAGGGAACCTGAGATGGGGGATTCTACATAAAATATGCATACCAGGGGCTTCCTCCAGCCCCTTTCGGCCTGATCGCTCCCGCGGCGTCCTCTTTTCTCCTTCCGTGTGGCCGCAATTGGCCCCGGGAAGTTCTCTGGTCTGGGGCCAATTGCACATGCGTGAGCCACCTGGGCACTCGCTACAGCCACATTCACGTCGCCGGGATGTGTTGATGTGGCCTTGAATGCTATTCAGCTTCTCAGTGAGAAATGAAGGCCCGAATAGCCAGGCATCTTCTTGCTCTCCTCTGAACTTAGCTGTCCAGATAGACGGGGAGAGCCATAATGCTGGCACGACTGGCATATATTAAAATAATGCTATTGGCAGGGGTTTTGCTACAAATCATGGGGCCCCAGCAAGATTTCGATGGGGCCCCCCAATGTTTACACCCTTTTTCATGCCTACCCCTGGTGACCATTACAGCCTGGGGCACCCATCTTGCAAGAGTCAAAAAACAAGTGTGGACATCGTAATTTTTACACCCATAACAGGTCTAGTCACAAAAACACCTGATCTGAGGGATGGAGCCTTTATAAGAGGAAGTGAAGTAGTAGTTGGGGCTCCCTTACAGCTTTTGCCTCCCTGTGGTCACAGGGGCTGCTCTCCTGTAGTTACGCCCCTGGCTATTGGCCCTGGCATCTACACTTATTAATATAGAATACATGGTGTCTGGGAACTGGAGAGGTGGATTTAAATGTTACTACTAAGATGACATTCTGACCTGACCACACCCTAGTTATCTGAAATGAAGGATTTGCCTATAAACATACCTGCTTGGCTCCATCTAGCATTTATGTTCTAATGGATAGACAAATCTAGCTTGGAAATTCCTAATGCCCCAAGTAAGGTGTTGGGAGATGTCAGGTGATAATTTTATCTTAAATAATAAGTTGAGCACCAATGGGCCACAGGAGTAATATGCCCATATATATGTCAGCACGTGTATTTTTTGTCTTCCATATGTCTATCCCCCCATATGAGGCAGCCCCACTCTTTGTTCTCTCTTCTGAAATAGCCCCTTTTTCCATGTTCAACCTTCTCATTTCATGTATGGCCCCTTTTTCATGTGCAGCACCCCCTAGGTTAGTCTATGTGACCTTTGAAAAATGTGGCCCTGATACTACCCTGTGACCTTATAACACATATCATCTACTATGATGATAGCACAGCAGCTGACATGCACTGTACATTATACCTCACTTATTGAATTATTGAATGCATTTTATTGACTGATTTATTAAGATTATAAACTATGCCTTCCACAGGTAATTGTTTGGGGAGATTATGGAAGAATGGACCACAAATGTTTCATGGGAATGGCGCAGATCCTTCTAGAAGAGCTTGACTTAAGTTCCTGTGTCACAGGGTGGTACAAACTCTTTCCTACGTCTTCACTAGCAGACTCCAGCATTGCACCCTTGACCCGCCGACTGTCTCAGTCTTCACTGGAGAGCTCTACTAGTCCATCCTGCTCTTAACCAGGGAGGAAGACATCTTTTTTCAGTCTCCTCCTCTTTTTTGCAACCTATCAAATCAACTTCCTCTTTTTACCACCAGGTACACATAGTAGACTGGATTCCAAAATCAACCGATATATCCAAGGCTCTGGAAAAAAGAGGGAAGTAGATGCAGCAAAGAACCCCACACATCAATAAATCAAAAGCTGCCATTTCAATACTTTGATTATAAAATGTATTACAAAACAAAATCCAGATAAATCAAACAAGGCTACTCCAATCATCAACCCAGCTACCCCATGTTAATATAGTAAAATCGACAGAGCTGCAAGATTAGTGAATCAGCTGCCTTGGTGACTTTGTTTGGAGTAAGTGTAGGGCCATGCAATTCTCTAGCACTTTAAAGCTCTACATACAATAATTTTATCAAGAGAACACTACTAGAAGAAGCACACCAAACTGCACATTGATGCCAAACTATAGTACATTCCCAAAATTATACCAAACCCTACTGTGGAGGAAATCTCACTGCACCCTGCTTTTTTTGTGTGTGACTTATTTTGTTTAAACCAATGCTCTCCCCCAGTCCTACTACCTACCCTCCTCAGGCAAGTCAAGAGCTGCAGTTCACCAAGGCGGTAACTGTGATATCACATATACTTCATGGACAACTATAATCACAAGTACGAATGCATTTACATATATAGCTATACAGCAGAATGATATTTTTTCAGGTATCAGAATATTTTTTTTTACATTTTTCTTTTCTTAATTTAAAATGGAATGTAGCATTTCGATGTACGATCTCATTACGGACGTTGAACAAAAAGAAATGCAGAACATAGTTTTGCTGCTTTTCTTCTACAGGTTCTTTTTGTGACACAGATAAAGCAATCTCGTTTAGATAGGTACATATAACTGCATGTCACTCTTTGTGTAAGTAAACAGTGCATCTGTCTCACACTTGTTTTTTTTAAGTGCATTAATGCGTTTGTGCTGCACCAAAATTTTTTACATATTTCAACATGTCGCAAAAGGCCTGTTATGTGCGTTTTCTGTAGGAAGGCAATGTTCTTAGAAATCAGAGCTTAATGTGCCAATGAGTCTGACAGCCCTGCCCAGTGAGGTATCTCCAAGGACTAGAAAGAGACACAACGGGCCCTTGACTTCATTTTTCGCTAATAGCATGAACCTTGTATGTGTTTACCCTTCATGTGCACAACTGAAGCATCTCAAAGCTCAGATCTCTCCTAAGAACATGGACAATGCACAGTAACGAATAAGACAACACAGGAGCCAAGTCAGAATGTGTCATGGAGGCTAAAGTCCAAGAGCACACATGTAGCATGTGACCCAATGTAGCAACGTATTAAATCTTACTTGTTTAAGGATGTCTACAGTAACAACTCAGGGCTGCAAACTGTAGTGATTGTACCACAATGTGTAGAAAATACATCTTCCCAAGCCGTGGGAGCAGAGTATACCTATTCTTCATAAATTTCCACTAATCCCAGCAGACCATTGGTACAGGATGTTCTTCACAAAGACAAACTGATGCATATTTTTCAGGAGCAAAACATGGACCACTGTGGAAATCCCATCAGCACTAAGAGGAACAACTAAGGTAGTATTATATACACCTTAGTGTGCAGGTCAAAATGCTTCCCGAATGGGGTGAAACATGGACATCACACAGTATGTGCCTAGGCTGGCTATAGTAATGTACAGAGTTTTATTAATAAACCTAACGTGTATTCAATTCTGCCACCTGACAACCAAAGCAGACAACTGTAGATTATCAACAGAATATTCATACTGTTTACAGTATCTAATAACCTGAAGGACTCTATAACAGAAACAGGATAACTCTGCATTATATGGTCATTGTATGTATGTATGTACCTTTAGTGGATCGACTTATCAGTTTTAAGTAGCAGCTGATGCCAAAGAATTCAGACTGCCGAGGAATTACATATAACGTACTGATACATCGGTTCACTGAAGCAAATGTTATTGTCAGAATATGATGTACGTGTTTAAAGGTTCCTGAGATATTTAGAGGCTATGTGCAATTAGAACAAAGAAGGACATTGTCTTTGGAGTTATAAAGTTAAGATAATTCATCATGCCCATTTCATTAATGACTCTCCAACAGTTGTACAGATCAAAATCCATAACAGACAAAAGGAAACATATGCTTTTTTCCACATTCAGCGTTTCAGCTAAAGATATCCATATTTAAAATTATAGTTCTGTCAGCCCATTTTCTCATGTCTGTGAATGCCTTGCATATACTCCTGGTTAACTGCTATCATAAGGAATGGAGTGATCTGACAAGCCAGGAAACTGTGGCTGATCACTGTCTTTCATTATTATGCCTTGTACACATGCTAGAAGGTCCGTGGCCGGGGAAGCCAGTTGGTGCCATCTCTGCCAAGAATCTAGTGGGTGTATATAGCCTTCCCAATGTGTGGTCTGGATTGCTGGATCGTGTCAACTGTTGTTCTCCTTTTTTACCCCTCCTACTGAAAGCCATTTAGTCATGTGCTGCACCAATTTGCCCTCCTGCCCCTCCCTAGCTACAGAACACGAGGCTGTAGCCCAAAATGGAGTCCAATGTGTTCCTTTGCATTGTATTCTTTCTATATACATCTGAAGGAGGCATTTGGATCTGCAGTGAGGTGATGCACCTTATTTTAGACTTGAGGGCTTTACACATATATTTTGGTTTCAAAGAGCAAATCTGGCCAGCAGTATTTCCTGATGTCGTTCCCCCAAAATGTAACCACAATCATAAGAGTTTATAATAATCAACATACATGTCATTATTGCAGCTTCCTCTTGGTACACCAAACCTTCTAGAGGATATGTATTTACGTAGAACTAACTTAACAAAGCAGGTGATTAAGCAAAAAGCATTGTATCTTAGCCACTAAGAATAATTGCCCTGACCCCAGTCCCAAACATCTTTCCCTAAAACTGGCCACAGATATGCACCACATGGTCTTTTATGCCTAGTACACACAATGAGATTTCCAAGCAGATTTCCTGCCAGATCGATTATTTTCAACTTGTCCAATCTGATTTGGATTGATATTCCGGTTTTTGTTCACTTTTATGGAAAATCGATCAAAATCAGATTAGACATGTTGAAAATAATCGATCTGGCAGAAAATGTGCCTGAAAATCTCATTGTATCTACTAGGCATTAGGTATGACACAACCAAAGAGGGTATTTAAACTAGTCCTTGGGGGATGTTATCACAAAGATAAGTTAAATGGCGCACTGGCTGCCCAACTTTTGAACAAGGATCTAACATCAGTATAGGTACCTTGAAATGAATCAGAGCACTCAGTATTTGCTTTTGCATAACATTGTATTTGCCTATAATACAGCATATATACAAAACTATGAACAAATCCAAGTAGCGTTTCCCCCTAACAGTATTCCATCTGATCATGTCTTAATAATCAAGCAAACATGAATCTTTTTAGTACATTGGAAAAAAAATTATACAAATTGTTTTTATGTAGAATAGGATCAAAATAGTCTTGGCTGTACAAAGCTGTGTCAAACTCACAGTAATCTTCTTGAACAAAATAACATCTAACTGATCTTCTTTCTAACATCTTAACAAAACGTAATGCTGAAAATCACCAGAATATTAAGCATATAACCCCTTCTCTGTCATCCCTTCAGCATCTAGGACTATGTGTGGGAAGGTAGGGCTTCAGAAGAGCTTCAGCTTGAGTGTGTCTTTGCAGGCTAGTGTCTGAATTGTTTTTAAACCACGTATTTTTATACTCACTCGTTCCAGTATGGCTGCCTAATTTTGGAATTTCCTTTAATCTCTGGTCCTGATTAACTGAAATCTCTTTTGGGTCAATAAGTGTTTTATTTTGAATTCCTGACATTTAATTTATTTACAAATATCTTATTTAATATATTGGTAGGTACTTGCTTAGTTTGGTATATTTACTCATGCTGACATTTGCATCAGGTCTAAGTGACGTCTTTTATAATGATTTAATGTCCATTAATTAGCATTTTGACGTTGGCAGACTTCTTGTTTGCATCTGACCTGTTGATTAATTTAATTCCAGACATTAGGACTTTTACATATCAAACAATCTTCATTCTATCTATCTTTCATGATGAAGTTCTGATATTATGTCTCTCTACTAATTAGTTTGGAATGTGACTGTCCATTTCCTGAAATGGGATCGGACATTTTAACCCACCTGTAACTTACAGCCTACAGTAATGTAATACTTATTTAAACAATAGAACTATAGTTAAATAATTTTAATCCATAATTTTTTTATACATAGATAATAAATATATTAATTTTATAAAGATTAGCAAAAAAGGCCAGGTGACTGTGCAATGCATAGCAATCTTGATCTAAATATCAACAATATCTTGCTGTGTATAAAATGTGTTACAACGTTTTACTTACAGAATAAAACATTAGAAATTCACTTTCTGGAATTACAGCGTTCCATATACTGGAAAGTCCCAGAGCAATATTTAAAAAAGTACCCCAACTTCGCAACTGAGATTTTGCATAGCACACTCAAACTTATAATGAACTAAACATATACATAGGGCAGCTTTTCATGCACACACGAACACAAATTCTAACCCTTTAGGTTTTGTTGCACTATGTACATTGCTCTTTGGTGTACAATCTAAAGCTGGTCACAGACAGGTCAACTATCTCAACTAATTACAAAAAGATGTAGTCATTTTGACCTAAATATCATTTTATCTCCCATGAAACAGATAAAGAAAGTTTGTTTGATTTTGAAAAAAAAAATATCTGAAGTGAACGAGGCAGACAAAGTATTTCAGTCTTTGTTGGGGTGAGCTGCAGAGTGGTGGTTTTGTACTATATTAGAAATCTCATCTGATGGTACAGTGTCTGATGACACAGCTACTAATTCTCCCAACTAGTAAGACTCATGGAATAGCAATCAGGGATGGCATAATTTCATTCCTGATCCATCCGTGGCCACCTTTAAGAAATCATTTGCATTAAAATGGCCAATTATGTTCAGTTTAGTCAAATTTTAACAGATCTCTAAGTCTAAAAATTAGAAAAACAATTTGCACCTTCTTCAAAAGAAACCTCAGCTGATTGGGCTCCTATATGTCGTAGATCAGAGAAGCCTTACATGACCCTTGTCTGTACTGCACCAAAGCCTGCTGCCATATCACTTGCACTCTGTCTTCACAGGGTCACTTCAATTAGAAGAAAGCAGCACAGGTGCTCACATAAAGGTCCATCTCTCCCACCACAGGAGCCCAGCTGAGGTTACAAGTACATATTGTGTAGAGCTCTCATTAGGGCCTCTGTGCAGACTTAGTAACGAATGCCTTGCAATTAAATTGCATCCAGGGAACAGAAAGGTAACGATACTCATTGCTTTTCACAGGTGACTAGGAACATTTCTAATATTCAGCAAAAAATGGAAGTTACGTAGATTCTTGATTTTTATTTTGTCAGCAAAAGCAGAAGGCAAGGAGTGTAGGCAGGAGTGAAATATGAGCCTGGACTAAGGAAATCAGCAGAGGGAAAGCAATTGTGTTCTAACTGCTTCTTATTCCTGAGACCAGATGCCATTTACTATAACAAATAGTGATGGTAGAAAAACACAGAGGGTGGCTTGAGGACTTGGTAGTACGGTAAGTTAAAATAGAAAAAAACAAAACCATTGTTTATTAAGGTTGTGTACTGCTGTTTACAACAGGGTTTTCTACATGGAACTTTCTCCGGGTGACCCCAATGTTTACAATAATGCCCAGGTGGCCATAGTCTATTAAACACAAGTGATGAATGAACTTTCTAAGATTTTTTTCCATCTCTTCGTCAACCTTTTGTAAATTACTGAGATCTAAGGTGACATTATCTGTCAGGCTATCCTTTGTCACTTGGCAAATCAGGCTGTTATTAACCTTTGTATGGCCAGCTTCTACAGATGATCAAGATGCAAATAAATCTTGTTTGCATACAAATCTTATGCAGATCTGAATTGGGCCAATCATATTCACTCCCTCCTGAATTTGATTGGCCCAGTTTTAGGCTGCACACAGCTTGCATAACATTTGTGCACAAGCCAGAATGAATTGCACCTCATTGACCATCTCTAATTGCTTCTACCACCCAAAATAATTGTGATCATTTCTGGAGATAGTTCAATCATCCGTACATTCACTCATCCACTCTCCTCTGTTGCTCCATCTTCTGCAGCTAAGTATTTTGTCTTATCCCTTATGCTTCTCACCTCCTTCCCATCTCCATTGTTCAGTAAAAGTACAGAAAATCTTTAACACTGCAGGTTCGGGCATGATCTGCTGCAGCCAAGCACAATGTGCTGTTTTATGGAGAGGCACACGGGGTCCTGTGGTACAGAAGAACACAATGCACATATTTGTTACTTAGCAATCAACCATGGCAGCCAACTAAATAATGCTGTGTACATGCTAGATGCTTGGCTGAGAGAGCTACCAAATGATTATTTCAGGTGATGATTATCAAGTGTGTGTATAAGGCTTGTGTATGTAAACACTTATGACAGTCTTTACTAAGGGTGTGTACAAACACCCACTTTTAACTGGCCACAATTACTGACTAATGTTACCACCTCCATGTGGTATGAGGCCAACATATTTTTGAATGCTATGAACAGGTTGTGGAGGTAAGCACTCTTACTACATGGAAGTGGTCAAATTGGCCAATCACTGCCCAAATAAAAGTGGATGTGTGTACCCACCCTAAATTATGTTAAAGCATGGGCATGGTTTTGAAGACCACGGCCCTGACAGTTTGCGGTCTCTGAACCTTGTTGCATTGTGGAAAATAACGGCTTTTTCCAACTGCCAAGCAAGCAATAGCTCCCTCTGTGCATAGAACTCTCAGTAACGAACACTCCACGCAGATCACCTGACAGAACTAAAGATGTCACTACCAGTGATACATTTCAGAATGTAAATCATAGTGAGGAAAGATTTTACAATGGGCAAACACTGACTAAATACTCTATAAATGAATACTGTAAAAAATAAGCATTATTTTCACTATAGTTTCTCTTTAAGGAAAGTACCAGGGGTCTTGCCCATAGCAGCCGTATACTTACTGTCGTTTTTCCACAGCGAACAGAAAATAGTACCTGCATTGATTCTCCTATAACCCCTTAAATGGCTTTAAAAATCAATCCTGTGTTTTATACAGATGGCATATTTACAAGCAGACTCTGCATTTCCAAACAAAAACATTGCTGCCTTATAAAGACGACAATGTATAGATTATTCACTCACAAGAACTCCAGCTTTAAAATGTTTTCAGGCATCGCTAGCAATGCAGAAACAGAAATGTAAACAAGGTCACACTACAGAATCCAATGGAATAAAGGTTTCTGTCTTCACATGCACCAGCTGTCTGAACAGAACTGTGTGCTGGGCAAAGAAGGAAAACAGAACAGCACAAGCAGTCCTGTCTGCCCAGCAAGCCACATTGGTTCTTACTCACAACACAGACCAGCGCCTTAACAGCAGTAATGGTACTGAGGGATCATTAGTTGTTGCAGCCAATCAGACCACACACAGACAATCCCTGAACCTGGCAGAGAATAGTCTTCAAATAGCTCTAACAAAAAACAACTGTCACTTGTACGTACAGAAGTGCCCTCCGTTCTGGTTAATTGTTGAATGTTTGTAATGCTTTAACGCTCTGAATGTGGTGTCACGAGGTTTGATACCTGCTTCTACTTGTAAAGCTTTGTGTATGGCAAAAAATAAAAATAAATAAACTATATATAGATATATAAAACAAAAAATATATATATAAATAAAGGCCAAGTATGGGACGGATAATGTTTGTATAACGAGAAATCAGATGTTTATGATAAAAAGGGAAACCTGCATTTTCTACCTGTGCCCTGTACTGTTTTATAGACGTGGTCTTTCCTGTCAAATCCTTGTATTTTTGTGGTTTTCTTGCAGCAGGACTGATGACTATTTAAAAAAAATGCATGATTCTTCTTTTTGTAAAATAGTCTTGGCAATTTTTGAAAAGGAAATAAAATGTGAGCACATTTGGATGGTGAGCTTGTAACGCATGTATTCTGGCAACCAGAAATTAATAAACTCAAGTAAAATTAACCCAGAGTTTCCTGTCACTTGTATAGAAAGTAGGTGTGTGTGTGTGTGTGTGTATACTGATTTACCGTATTTTTCGGCATATAAAATGCTCCGGAATATAAGACTAAACCCTGTGCGTCCATGGTCCAGGAGCGTCTTATAGGTGTTCTTCCCCCATTATTATTCAGTCCCCCTTGTGCCCTTCAGTGTACCCTTCTGTCCCCCAGTGTCCTCCACTCCCCCTGAATAAGTGCAAGCAGCTGCAGCATGGTTTACCTAATCAATCAGAGCCTCATGGCTCCCCTAGTGCCGGCCTCTGCTGATGACATGATCAGCAGAAGCTGGAACTAGGGGAACAATGAAGGAGAGGAGAGGTCTCTGATCGCCGCAGGCTCCAATGAGTTAGGTGAACCATGCTGCAGCTGCTCGCACTTATTTTTAGGGTGAGCGGAAGACACAACAAGGGAGCAGAGGAGACACGGGGACAGTACAAGGAATCCACAACATCGCTGCAGGTTGGCGGTTCGTATCGATGGGTGTTCATAAGTTGGGGGTTCCCAGTATTTGGCATATAAGATGCAGTGAATTTTTCTCCCAATTTTTGGGGGAGAGAAAGTGCATCTTATATGCCCAAAAATATTGTATATAGCGCCATAATTTTCCATGTTGCAGTACAGAGTAAAAACAAACATGAGTACATAAAGGTATAGACAATGGTGTACAATAAAATGACAGACATTGGTACAAAATCCAGAAAACCCTCTTGTTCAGTTTGGCATTTGCAGAAATATAATTTTTGTTGTGTGAATACTTCATCCTACTACCAACTACTTAAAGAGGAACCGTCGCAAAAATCGTAAAATTTAAAACACATACAAATAAGAAGTACATTTCTTCCAGATTAAAATGAGCCATAAATTACTTCTCTCCTATGTTGCTGGCATTTACAGTAAGTAGTAGAAATCTGAAATTTTACTCTGGAAGAAATGTATTTCTTAATTGGATATGTTTACATATATTTTAAACTTTAAGATTTTCGCAACAGAGGTCCTTTCATCTGAGAAAGCCTAAGCGCTTTGAGTCCTATGAGAGAAAAGCACTATAGAAATGTTATTGTTATTGTAAATATAGAAATGGTAGACCATTCAAGTTATAGTGACAATTGTATAGTGATTCACAAAAATGTACAACAACCTACAAGAGAGCCCTGCCTCAGTGTGTGTGCGTACGTGCGTGCGTGCGTGTGTAAACAGTATATATATTTTCCATGGATTCATACTGTGCGCGTTACACAATGCACACATAATAACGAGGATGAACTGCAATGGAGACTGGACATAGATGGTAATACAGCCAGTTAGAAAAACGCGATCCATTACAATGCAGAGAAGTGAACAGGCCCATAGAATTGTATGGGCTGAGACATGACACGCAGAATTACTCTGCAACTCAACTAATGCAGTGTAAAAGGACCCTTAAAGGGTACCTGAGACAACAGGACATAAAAGCTTTATACATACCTGGGGCTTCCTCCAGCCCCCTCCATGCAGATTGCTCCCTCACAGCCGCCCACAGCCTCCTGGATCCTCCCATAGAAGCTCTGTTATCTTCAGCCAGTCAGGAAGTCCCAGGTATGTATAACATTTTTATATCCTGTTGCCTTAGGTTTCCTTTAAGATCTGCAGTAACAGGAAAAGTATACAGTATAAGAGGATGACATCTTTAGTTTCTTTGAAATTTCAGTTGCCCGACTGTCATGCCAATCTTTTGGCTTTGATAGTGTCACACATCTGGAGCAAACATGCAGCCAATGGCGTAAAGGTGGCCATAGACCATACAATTTTTTTTCATTTAAATTCGATTTGAGCATTCCAATATAATTTTCCGATTGATCTGAAGTTTCAATCAAAATCTTCGAGGTACCACACACATTTTCAATATTGCTGCAATTTTGGGATAAAAGATTGTAAACTCAGAAAAAAATTGGTTGGTTAGAAAAACCAAGAGAAAAAAAGTGAATAAATTAAGTTTGTTATGTACTGAATAGTTACATATATTTTAATGGTTGAATACAATTTCACAATCCATCACACACCATACAATTCTTGATAAAATTGGTCTGAATTTTCCAACATGTCCAATCTCAGAAAAAAAAAAATGGGAAATTCAATCGGATTTCTTGATCGAAAACAAATAAAAGCTTTCAATTTTTCGGCACAATTGAATTGGTGTAAAATTGGATCTTTTAATTGTTTGGTGTGTGGCCACCTTTAGGATTTTTGACCTACGTAGCTTGCCTGTTTTAGTGATTAGGTCAGTTATCAGGGTGTGAGGAAAGGTCTCCATTACAGTGGCAAAGATGAAGAGGCCACAAAGTTTATCATACATGGGTCCATATGCAATTCACTTTTTCTCCAACATTTTATCCTAGGTGATATTTTCCCACCTTATCAATAAAATGCTTTTTAAGCCACCAGCAAGCAAGAAAATACTCAGAATAATTCTGAAAGTGCTTTTGCACCTGCTTTTTAGTAGTTTTTTGTTTGCAGAGTGCTAAAAAGTTACTATTAACCGAAGATGAAAACTGTTCTCCTACGTGAAAATGCAAAGTTAATTACATATGGGCAATGGAATCTACAAAATTCTGATGAATCTGTCAATGATCCAGATAATATGAGAGGCTTAGAAATAACACATGCGGTAGAAAAGTGGTTAGTTTTCCAAGAAAACGTTAGACCTAGAAACGTTATTAAAGCCAGGAGATAAGCTTAGTGAATTGAGGCCAATGTCTTTGAAGAAACAGTCCTAATTACCATATATATAGTGGGATGCGAAAGTTTGGACAACCTTGTTAATTCTCATGTTTTTCCTGTATAAATCGTTGGTTGTTATGATTCAAAATGTCAGTTAAATATATAATTTAGGAGACACACACAGTGATATTTGAGAAGTGAAATGAAGTTTATTGGATTTACAGAAAGTGTGCAATAATTGTTTAAATAACATTAGGTAGGTGCATGAATTTGGGAACTGTTGCCATTTTCTTGATTCGAAAACCTTTAGAACTAATTTATTGGAACTGAAATTGGCTTTTTAAGCTCAGTGACCCCTGCCCTACATACACAGGTGAATGCAATTATGAGAAGAGTATTTAAGGGGGTCAATTGTAAGTTTCCCTCCTCTTTTAATTTTCTCTGAAGAGTAGCAACATGGTGGTCTCAAAACAACTCTCAAATTACCTGAAGACAAAGATTGTTTACCATCATGGTTTAGGGGAAGGATACAGAAAGCTGTCTCAGAGATTTCAGCTGTCTGTTTCCACAGTTAGGAACATATTGGGGAAGACCAAAGGCTCAGTTCAAGTTAAAGAGAACCTGTACTGAGTAAAAATATTTAAAATAAACACCTGAGGTAACTTCAAATGAACATTACATAGTTACCTTGCCATCGGTTCCTCTCAGAAGCTCACCATTTTCTTCTGACAATAATCCCTTCCAGTTCTGACAATATTTTGTCAGATCTGAAATATATCAGTTGTTGTCAGTAAAATATCAGTTGCTGTCAGTTATAGCTGAGAGGAAAACTGATGTACCAGTTAATGTCCATGTTTCCCTATGGCTCAAGTGGGCGATGTTACAGTTTAACTGTATGCCGACCAGAAAGCTGTTATGAGTAATGGCCATTTTCAAAATGGAGGACGGAAAATTCCATTGATCACAGTGAACAAACAGGATGCGGGACAGGAGAAAGACACTGAGGAGTAGACTACATGGAAGGTAAGTATGACTTGTGTATGCTTATTTTGATTTTTAATTTTCAGTTCAGGTTTTCTTTAAGGCTCGAAGTGGCAGACCAAGAAAAATCTCGGATAGACAGAAGCGCCGAATGGTGAGAACAGTCAGAGTCAACCCACAGACCAGCACCAAAGACCTACAACATCATCTTGCTGCTGATGGAGTCACTGTGCATCATTCAACCATTCGGCGCACTTTACACAAGGAAATGCTGTATGCGAGAGTGATGCAGAGGAAGCCTTTTCTCCGCTCACAGCACAAACAGAGCCGCTTGAGGTATGCTAAAGCACATTTGGACATACCAGCTTCATTTTGGAATAAGGTGCTGTGGACTGATGGAACTAAAATTGAGTTATTTGGGCATAACAAGAGGTGTTATGCATGGAGGAAAAACAACACAGCATTCCAAGAAAACCACCTTCTTCCTGCAGTAAAATATGGTGGTGATTCCATTATGCTGTGGGGTCTGTGTGCCAGTGCAGGGACTGGGAATATTGTCAAAGTTGAGTAACGCATGGATTCCACTCAGTATCAGCAGATTCTGGAGACCAATGTCCAGGAATCAGTGACAAAGCTGAAGCTGTGGCGGGGCTGGATCTTACAACAAGACAACGACCCTAAACACTGCTCAAAATCTGCTTAGGCATTCATGCAGAGGAACAAGTACAATGTTCTGGAATGGCCAGCTCAGTCCCCAGACTTGAATATAATTGAAAATCTGTGGTGTGAGTTAAAGAGAGCTGTCCATGCTCGGAAGCCATTAAACCTGAACTAACTAGAGATGTTTTGTAAAGAAGAATGGTTCAAAATACCTTCAGAATCCAGACTCTCATTGGAACCTACAGAAAGCGTTTAGAGGCTGTAATTTCTGCAAAAGGAGGATCTACTAAACATTGATTTCATTTATTTTTTGTGGTGCCCAAATGTATGCACCTGCCTAGTTTTTTTAAACAATTATTGCACACTTTCTGTAAATCCAATAAACTTTATTTCACTTCTCAAATATTACTGTGTGTTTCACCTATATGATATATTTAACTGACAGTTATCATAACGACCAACGATTTATACAGGAAAAGTGTGTGTGTGTGTGTGTGTGTGTGTTTGTGTTTGTGTGTGTGTGTTTTCCTGGCATAGTATGGCTGATCCTCCTGCTTTAACAGGCTTGTAGCCATATTCAAAGTGTCCAGGTTTAATACTAGGCATACATTATCAGTAAAGGTGGTCAATGAGATCCTTGCAAGACACAATTATCAGCATTCCTCTGGCCTAATTCCAAGCTACATAAAATCTGCATCTAAGCTAGACCAATTAGCATCTCATTGACCATCTCAAATTATTAGAGGTAGTAAATGATCAATATCTAGCAGATATTGGGCTCGATTCACAAAGCGGTGCTAACCCAGTTAGAGACTTTAGGCGTGATAACCATTGCACCACGGTGGTGAAAAGCCAGTTTAGGCGTGATAAGTTTAGATAAGTTTAGATCGCGCACAAAGTCCCGCACGCAAAGCAGTGCCATTAAACTCTATGCGAAGTGCACCAGACTTTGCTAGCGCAAAACTTTTGATCAGCTGTGCACTGCCTTGCTTCCATACCAGTTTGCCTGTAGCACGCATGCTCCCACTCTAAGGGCCATTCTTTCACCAAGTAGGTTTGAAATCTATGGTAATAAAATAAATCTTGGTTTTCGGTTTAGTGGTCTTACTGGATTAGGGTGTCTACTTATAATTACTGTAGTATGCAGTTAAGCCTTAGCACCCATCCGGATAAGTCAGGAATACTAGTTACTTAACTCTCTGTATTTGGAAGTAACTATCCAGCTTTGAACCTCCACACTGACATGTAGTCATACTGGCCACCACCACAAAGGATATAAAAGCAAGATGATTAGTGTGGTCAAAAAGGTATCATATTAATTATATAAAAAATTTGTGCTCAAACCCGTTTTTTAGCAAAAATACAAAAGATTTTATTAAACAATTTATATCCACTTAACAGTACTGTGCCCGTCCCAAAAATGCTGTCCCCATAAAATCCCAGTCACTGATTCACGTCACCACCCGTACATAACACCCCCAGCAATTAAGAAGAACCACTTCAGGTAAATCTCATTGCCTGAACCTAAGTGCACTATTTGACAGACCTGCAATGATCCCACTAATGATGTACTATCTTGAATCTGCATAGGGGATATCCCATCTCACAAGGTCCTTACAGTTGGTAGCCAATTTTTCCATATGCAGTCTGTGGCAAAAGCAGAGGCAAAGGCAAGGTATGCAAAGCAATGTCCAGTTCTAAAGTGTCAATGCGCTAGGTAAATGGTTCACATACAGATATAAATGGGTGCTTACCCAGCACCCTCCTGGGTGCTAGTAGTGGCCGTGCAGTACAGAGTCCAGGCTTGGAGGGCTGGTCACCGCTTAAATGCTCTACCCCGCTCCTGTTGCGGGGGAGCTATTGAATGTGGAGGGCGTCTTTCTCCTTTCCCCGTCAGAGACGTCTCCCTGTGACAGGGGATGTGGTTACTGCCATTCAGTTGCGCTGCCGAGGAGTTGCGTTGCCAGAGAGGGACACGCTGAGCCTCTCTCCTCCTGGTGCCGCTCAGTAACACACCGCGGCCCACGCTAAGGCTTGCCCACAGTCTTCCACTGACGTCACTCCTTCTCTTCCTCCTAAGACGGTGGCCCAGCGCTACCAATAAGGATTTACGCGTTTCGGCTGCGTTCCAGCCTTTATCAAAATCACAAGTCCCTAGTGCTGCCATCTTGTGGGCTTTTATAGTTGGTGCATTGCAGGATTTTGGAATTAACTCTTTCCCTGCCATATTGCCTCCCACTAAAGCCCTGATGTCACTATGGTATTTGCATTACTATTTTTAAATAGCATATAAGAGGAAAGGGAGAGTGAGGGGGAGAATAAGGGAAAGCCGAGCCCCCAACTACAACCTAACATATCATACCTCCATCATTTTTTATTTGTTTATTGTTGTTTATTTTTCAGAGAGACCGTGGGCTACATTCAAAGGAATACTTTTAGATTCAAGTCCGAATTCAAGCCATGGGGTGCTAAACTACCACATTTATAAATCCACATGCATTCCTTCTGATATAAAATTTTATCAAAATCCCCTCGTCTCCCACTAATTTGTAATCTATAAATCCCCCTGTATTTCAGTCCTTCGGGGTTTCCCTGGTGGCATTCTGCAAAATGTACCGCCAGAGGGCTGGACTGTTCCCTTTTCTCTATATTTTTTACATGCTCCCTTATTCTGGAGCCCACTTCTCTCTTCGTTTTGCCTATATATATTTTATTGCATGGACACATGATTTGATATATGACTCTTGTAGTCATGCAATTAATGAAACTGTTTATTTTAAACTCTTTTGTTCCATCACTATTAGTAAAGATATTGCCCTGCTAAACAAATCTACAAACCTTGCATCCTGAGCATCTGTGCATTCCCTTTAAATTACTCAGACGTGGAGTCGCTATTTCACTTCTTGTTAACATGTCACCAAGATTTCTACATCTTCTAGCAGTCATTTGTGGGGCTCTCCCCACTATTTTTGCTATATCATTATCTAATAACAGTACTCCCCAATTTTTATCTAATATTTTACGCAGCTGCTGCCAGTGGCTTCCATAATGTGTTATTATTCGTGTGACATCACTTTTGTCACAATTTTCTTTATCTTTTTTCCGAAGTAATTGTTCTCTTTCTGTTTTTAAGGCCCGCACATATGCTTTCCTCAGCATTCTATTAGGGTAACCACGTTCCTTTAAACGTTTTTGCAGGGCTTTCCCCTCTTTTTTATATTCATCTAGATCAGCGCAATTCCGCCTAATACGCAAAAATTCTCCAGTGGGAACCAATTTAATTTGGGTATGGGGGTGAAAGCTCCTGGCATGTAGCAGCGTGTTTCCTGCTGTTTCTTTCCTATATGCCCCAGAAACCAATTTGTTCCCCTCTCGTCTCAACGAAAGGTCTAAAAAAGTAATTTTTTGTCTGTCATATGCATAAGTCAGGTAAATATTCCTATTATTGATGTTTAATTGTTCCACAAACTTTTTTAGAGAGTCTTCATCCCCCCTCCAGATCATTACAATATCATCAATAAAGCGCAGCCAGAGGGCGACATGCTCACCGAACCCATGCATGCCATACACCTCCTCCATCTCCCATCTTCCTAAGTGCAGGCATGCGTAGGCCGGGGAGCATGCCGCCCCCATGGCCACGCCCCTTATCTGTTGAAAGAATTTTCCCTCATATTGAAAATAATTATTTTCCAATATCAGTTTCATAAGATCCCATACAAATTCATTGTGCATCTCCTCATGTGTACCATAATATCTTTCCAAGTAGAAGGCAAGCGCCTCCAATCCTACTTCATTAGGAATTGAGGTGAAGAGCGACTCCACATCTAATGATACCAAAAAACATTCATCCGGCAAAGTTACCTTTTCTATTTTCTCTAATACCTGCATCGAATCCCTGACAAAGGATGGTAGTCCCATCATAATGGGCTGTAATTTTTTATCTACGTATTTTGCTATTCTTTGGGTCTGACTTTCTGTCCCACCGCATTGGGCGACGAATTCGAAGTATATAAAGATATAAGTCTGTTTTTAAGACGAGTATTGTTAAGAAAGATGCATATAGAAAAAGTAAAAGAAAATGGTTCGAGCTCGGACGCCCTTATGCGAGGGGATGAAGGTCATGACCAGGAATTAATGGATATTGACGATTGGGATATAAATGAATTGTTAAATTTAAGTGAAGAAGTTCAGGAATTGACAGAAATACCTAATAAGAAGATGTACACAGAATTAAGAAATAAATCAGAATATATGCCAGCATTGACAACTAATCGCTCAACAGCGGTATTTATGGAATTAGTCAAACAAGATTTGAAGACGATAGATTGGAAGTCTTGGGGAGAAGGTAATCTCACCAGAGGTCAGAGAGTCGCCTTAGAAGAAATACGAGAATGGCATGATGTTGTCATCAAAAGGAGTGATAAGGGGGGCAACGTGGTGTTGCTCCCCTTGATCAAATATGATGCAGAAGTACAACGATTGCTAAACAATCAAGAAAATTACCGTAAAATTAGAGGGGATCCTCTGCCCAATCTGGTGAAATTAATTAACAATAAGATCAGCTGGGGATATATAGAAAATGTAATTCTGGAAAGAGAATACAAGTTTATGGAGGTAAAAACATACAATATACCAGTAATATATATCCTCCCAAAGACACATAAGAGCATGAGTGACCCCCCGGGTAGACCCATAATAGCAGCAAATGGAGGTCCCCTAGAAAGAATAGCAAAATACGTAGATAAAAAATTACAGCCCATTATGATGGGACTACCATCCTTTGTCAGGGATTCGATGCAGGTATTAGAGAAAATAGAAAAGGTAACTTTGCCGGATAAATGTTTTTTGGTATCATTAGATGTGGAGTCGCTCTTCACCTCAATTCCTAATGAAGTAGGATTGGAGGCGCTTGCCTTCTACTTGGAAAGATATTATGGTACACATGAGGAGATGCACAATGAATTTGTATGGGATCTTATGAAACTGATATTGGAAAATAATTATTTTCAATATGAGGGAAAATTCTTTCAACAGATAAGGGGCGTGGCCATGGGGGCGGCATGCTCCCCGGCCTACGCATGCCTGCACTTAGGAAGATGGGAGATGGAGGAGGTGTATGGCATGCGTGGGTTCGGTGAGCATGTCGCCCTCTGGCTGCGCTTTATTGATGATATTGTAATGATCTGGAGGGGGGATGAAGACTCTCTAAAAAAGTTTGTGGAACAATTAAACATCAATAATAGGAATATTTACCTGACTTATGCATATGACAGACAAAAAATTACTTTTTTAGACCTTTCGTTGAGACGAGAGGGGAACAAATTGGTTTCTGGGGCATATAGGAAAGAAACAGCAGGAAACACGCTGCTACATGCCAGGAGCTTTCACCCCCATACCCAAATTAAATCGGTTCCCACTGGAGAATTTTTGCGTATTAGGCGGAATTGCGCTGATCTAGATGAATATAAAAAAGAGGGGAAAGCCCTGCAAAAACGTTTAAAGGAACGTGGTTACCCTAATAGAATGCTGAGGAAAGCATATGTGCGGGCCTTAAAAACAGAAAGAGAACAATTACTTCGGAAAAAAAGATAAAGAAAATTGTGACAAAAGTGATGTCACACGAATAATAACACGTTATGGAAGCCACTGGCAGCAGCTGCGTGAAATATTAGATAAAAATTGGGGAGTACTGTTATTAGATAATGATATAGCAAAAATAGTGGGGAGAGCCCCACAAATGACTGCTAGAAGATGTAGAAATCTTGGTGACATGTTAACAAGAAGTGAAATAGCGACTCCACGTCTGAGTAATTTAAAGGGAATGCACAGATGCTCAGGATGCAAGGTTTGTAGATTTGTTTAGCAGAGCAATATCTTTACTAATAGTGATGGAACAAAAGAGTTTAAAATAAACAGCTTCATTAATTGCATGACTACAAGAGTCATATATCAAATCATGTGTCCATGCAATAAAATATATATAGGCAAAACGAAGAGAGAAGTGGGCTCCAGAATAAGGGAGCATGTAAAAAATATAGAGAAAAGGGAACAGTCCAGCCCTCTGGCGGTACATTTTGCAGAATGCCACCAGGGAAACCCCGAAGGACTGAAATACAGGGGGATTTATAGATTACAAATTAGTGGGAGACGAGGGGATTTTGATAAAATTTTATATCAGAAGGAATGCATGTGGATTTATAAATGTGGTAGTTTAGCACCCCATGGCTTGAATTCGGACTTGAATCTAAAAGTATTCCTTTGAATGTAGCCCACGGTCTCTCTGAAAAATAAACAACAATAAACAAATAAAAAATGATGGAGGTATGATATGTTAGGTTGTAGTTGGGGGCTCGGCTTTCCCTTATTCTCCCCCTCACTCTCCCTTTCCTCTTATATGCTATTTAAAAATAGTAATGCAAATACCATAGTGACATCAGGGCTTTAGTGGGAGGCAATATGGCAGGGAAAGAGTTAATTCCAAAATCCTGCAATGCACCAACTATAAAAGCCCACAAGATGGCAGCACTAGGGAGTTGTGATTTTGATAAAGGCTGGAACGCAGCCGAAACGCGTAAATCCTTATTGGTAGCGCTGGGCCACCGTCTTAGGAGGAAGAGAAGGAGTGACGTCAGTGGAAGACTGTGGGCAAGCCTTAGCGTGGGCCGCGGTGTGTTACTGAGCGGCACCAGGAGGAGAGAGGCTCAGCGTGTCCCTCTCTGGCAACGCAACTCCTCGGCAGCGCAACTGAATGGCAGTAACCACATCCCCTGTCACAGGCAGACGTCCCTGACGGGGAAAGGAGAAAGACGCCCTCCACATTCAATAGCTCCCCCGCAACAGGAGCGGGGTAGAGCATTTAAGCGGTGACCAGCCCTCCAAGCCTGGACTCTGTACTGCACGGCCACTACTAGCACCCAGGAGGGTGCTGGGTAAGCACCCATTTATATCTGTATGTGAACCATTTACCTAGCGCATTGACACTTTAGAACTGGACATTGCTTTGCATACCTTGCCTTTGCCTCTGCTTTTGCCACAGACTGCATATGGAAAAATTGGCTACCAACTGTAAGAACCTTGTGAGATGGGATATCCCCTATGCAGATTCAAGATAGTACATCATTAGTGGGATCATTGCAGGTCTGTCAAATAGTGCACTTAGGTTCAGGCAATGAGATTTACCTGAAGTGGTTCTTCTTAATTGCTGGGGGTGTTATGTACGGGTGGTGACGTGAATCAGTGACTGGGATTTTATGGGGACAGCATTTTTGGGACGGGCACAGTACTGTTAAGTGGATATAAATTGTTTAATAAAATCTTTTGTATTTTTGCTAAAAAACGGGTTTGAGCACAAATTTTTTATATGTTCCAGGTGTGCTAAGCACATAATTGTACGTGATTTTTTCTTATCATATTAATTAATTAAGATGTACCTAAAAATCATTAAAATGTAAAAAAAAAAAAAAAAACTCACATTGTGGGCCTTATGATCAGGTCCCATTCATTATAACAATGCATAAACCGTAGTCTCAACGGTATGTCAAAGCTGCCCATTTCTACAACCCTTCAGCAGGGGTTATGGAGAGCAAACATGCAGTTTAGTGTTATATATGCACACACTTGAAATCAATTACCCACATAGCGGAGTTCATGAACTGCGTGTGTCCAGAACAAGGAATCACTTGTGTGTTCCTTCTTTCCTTGGTGCATAAGCGGTTCCATTTACTTGGCATGCACAGTTCATTCTTGGCTACATCTGTGCTATGGGAAGGCAGCTTAACCACTTGAGGACCCACCCTTTACCCCCCCTTAAGGACCAGCGCTGTTTGTTGGGATCTGTGCTGGGTGGGCTCTGCAGCCCCCAGCACAGATCAGCGGGCACGCAGAGCGATCAGATCGCCCCCCTTTTTTCCCCCCTATGGGGATGATGTGCAGGGGGGGGTCTGATCGCTCCTGCCTGCAGGCATGTTGCGGGGGGGGGGGCACCTCAAAGCCCCCCTCCGCGGCGACATTCTCCCCCTCCCTCTCCTATCTGTCTCCTCTGGGGATCGGGGCTGCACAGGACGCTATCCGTCCTGTGCAGCCAGTGACAGGACGTCCCCTGTCACATGGCGGCGATCCCCGGCCGCTGATTGGCCGGGGATCGCCGATCTGCCTTACATGTAAACGAAGCGGATTATTTCCGCTTGTGTTTACATTTAGCCTGCGACCCGCAGGCTATTCACGGAGCCCCCCGTCGTGAATTGACAGGAAGCAGCCGCTCGCGCGAGCGGCTGCTTCCTGATTAATCAGCCTGCAGCTGGCGACGCAGTACTGCGTCGCTGGTCCTGCAGCTGCCACTTTGCCGACGCACGGTATAAGCGTGCGGTCGGCAAGTGGTTAAGACCGAGGGGCTTCTGGCTGAAGGTGTTCAACTGTCAGTTTAGACATACTTTTGTCACCTTTTATTTTCAATTAACAGCCATCCATGAATTTTCACACTGTAAGCACAGACTGCACTTCATTTCCACCCTTCAAAGACCACTATCATGAAAAAAGTTGGCAGTTAAAATCTGTCAGAACCGACAGGTTTTGGGCCAGTCCATCTCCTCATGGGGGATTCTCAGGGTTTCCTTTGTTTTCAACAGCATTTCCTGAACAGTAGTTGCAAAGTCTAAGGGCCAGAGCCCACTGACGCAGTTGTGTCCGCTTCTCAGTTACACATCAATGTTATAGATGCTGAAAAGTGGACAGAAGCGGACACAACTACATTAGTGGGCTCAGGTCCTTACTGGCAAAATAGTGTGCAAGTGATTAGGGAGGCTGACTGCTATCTTAGTTATTTTGGCAGTTCAGGAAATGCTGCTGTTCAGGAAATGCTGTTGAAAACAAAGAAAACCCTGAGAATCCCCCATGAGTAGATGGACTAGCCCCAAACCTATCGGTTCTGTCAGATTTTAACTGCCTACTTTTTTCGCCATAGTGGTCCTTTAGGGGATTCTGAGCCCCTGGGTGCTTCCAATTTAAATATATAAAATGAATTTCCCCAAGGAAGGTTGTCAAATATGCTGTGGGCTTTTGGGGGGCTGGCCGCGTGCATTTACTTACCTACAAGGGGCTGCTTCGTAACCCCCCACAGTCTATTTGAGGGCCTCCATCTTCTTTCCGACCAATAAATATAATCACATGAATGGACTACATCACCCAGCACACCCTGTGGTAGACAGGGTTGCACAACATCAACCGGCAGTTCAGGAAGCAGCAAGATGGAGACCCTCATATAGACTGGGCAATGCATACTGCCCATCACAAAACCTTCATCATTTATGAACCTCCCTTAGGGGAGGTTAGTTTCACACAATTTTTATATGTGTTGCTTGCATCCCTTTGCACTGCAAACACAGTACAGTTCTAGACAACCCAGGCATTTTCTTCTTCCTGCATGAGTAATACTGAACAAAGCAGGTGAAAAGGTTATTTGTTTTTCCACATCTGCACTGAGTGACTTGAAGCAGCTATGACATCCCTGATCCCCCGCCCCCTCCCACCCATCTAACAGTGATTGCTAGGATCATTGTAGAGTGGTTGGGTGTTTATACGCCCCAAAACAAGTTAAGAAATCTGTAATGTTTGCCATTCATCCTAGTGGAGTTTAGAGCTGAACTGTCTGGAGGGACTGCCCATTTCTGAACAAAAGTGGGGTTTTGCTTTAACCACTTGCCAACCGCCCACTACCTAAGGGTGGCGGCAAGGTGGCTCCCCCAGGACCACATAACGCCGATCGGCGGCGGCACCTGGTGGACTAATTAGCCGGGGATCGAGCGCATCCGCCAGCATTAGGCTCCGCCCACCCACGACATCAACCCGCCGCCCAATTAGCAGCGCCGGCGGGTTGTATGCGGACGATCTACCGCATAAAAAGTGTATAATACACTTTGTTAAGATAACAAAGTGTATTATACTGGCTGCCTCCTCCCCTGGTGGTCCCAGTGATCAAGCGACCACCAGGGGAGGAGGCAGCTGTGTATGTAAAAACTAGAGTTGGGCCGAACGGTTCACCTACGAACGGTTCCATGCGAACTTCCGTGGTTCGCGTTCGCGTCCCGCAGGCGAACGTTTGCGGAAGTTCGGTTCGCCCCATAATGCATCATGGAGGGTCAACTTTGACCCTCTACATCACAGTCAGCAGGCCCAGTGTAGCCAATTAGGCTACACTAGCCCCTGGAGCCCCACCCCCCTTATATAAGGCAGGCAGCGGCGGCCATTACGGTCACTCGTGTGCCTGCATTAGTGAGAGTAGCGCGAGCTGCTGCAGACTGTCTCTCATAGGGAAAGATTAGTTAGGCTTAGCTTGTTCCTGGCTGCATACCTGTTCTGTGAACCCACCACTGCATACCTGTACTGTGAACCCACCACTGCATACCTGTTCATTGAACCCACCACTGCATACCTGTTCAGTGAACCCACCACTGCATACCTGTTCAGTGAACCTGCCACTGCATACCTGTTCTGTGAACCCACCACTGCATACCTGTTCAGTGAACCCACCACTGCATACCTGTTGTGTTCAGTGAACCCGCCACTGCATACCTGTTCTGTTCAGTGGACCCGCCACTGTATACCTGTTCAGTGAACCCGCCACTGCATACCTGTTGTGTTCAGTGAACCTGCCACTGCATACCTGTTCTGTGAACCCGCCACTGCATACCTGTTCTGTGAACCCACCACTGCATACCTGTACTGTGAACCCACCACTGCATACCTGTTCAGTGAACCCACCACTGCATACCTGTTCAGTGAACGCACCACTGCATACCTGTTCAGTGAACCTGCCACTGCATACCTGTTCAGTGAACCCGCCACTGCATACCTGTTCTGTGAACCCACCACTGCATACCTGTTCAGTGAACCCACTACTGCATACCTGTTGTGTTCAGTGAACCCGCCACTGCATACCTGTTCTGTTCAGTGGACCCGCCACTGTATACCTGTTCAGTGAACCCGCCACTGCATACCTGTTGTGTTCAGTGAACCTGCCACTGCATACCTGTTCTGTTCAGTGGACCCGCCTCTGTATACCTGTTCAGTGAACCTGCCACTGCATACCTGTTGTGTTCAGTGAACCTGCCACTGCATACCTGTTCTGTGAACCCGCCACTGCATACCTGTTCTGTTCAGTGGACCCGCCACTGTATACCTGTTCTGTTCAGTGAACCCGCCACTGTATACCTGTTGAGTGAACCCGCCACTGCATACCTGTTGTGTTCAGTGAACCCGCCACTGTATACCTGTTCTGTTCAGTGAACCCGCCACTGCATACCTGTTGTGTTCAGTGAACCCGCCACTGTATACCTGTACTGTTCAGTGAACCCGCCACTGTATACCTGTTCTGTTCAGTGAACCCGCCACTGTATACCTGTTCTGTTCAGTGGACCCGCCACTGCATACCTGTTGTGTTCAGTGGACCCGCCACTGTATACCTGTTCTGTTCAGTGGACCCGCCACTGTATACCTGTTCTGTTCAGTGAACCCGCCACTGCATACCTGTTCTGTTCAGTGAACCCGCCACTGCATACCTGTTGTGTTCAGTGAACCCGCCACTGTATACCTGTACTGTTCAGTGAACCCGCCACTGTATACCTGTTCTGTTCAGTGAACCCGCCACTGCATACCTGTTGTGTTCAGTGGACCCGCCACTGCATACCTGTTGTGTTCAGTGGACCCACCACTGCATACCTGTTGTGTTCAGTGAACCCGCCACTGCATACCTGTTGTGTTAAGTGAACCCGCCACTGCATGCCTGTTGTGTTCAGTGAACCCGCCACTGTATACCTGTTCTGTTCAGTGAACCCGCCACTGTATACCTGTTCAGTGAACCCGCCACTGCATACCTGTTGTGTTCAGTGAACCCGCCACTGTATACCTGTACTGTTCAGTGAACCCGCCACTGTATACCTGTTCAGTGGACCCGCCACTGCATACCTGTTGTGTTCAGTGGACCTGCCACTGTATACCTGTTCAGTGAACCCGCCACTGCATACCTGTTGTGTTCAGTGAACCCGCCACTGTATACCTGTACTGTTCAGTGAACCCGCCACTGTATACCTGTTCTGTTCAGTGAACCCACCGCATCAGTGCGCATACCTGTGCAGTTAAGTGAACCCACCTACCTACGTGAGTGCACGCAGTGTGATATACCACTCCGTGCATACCCGATATGGACAAAACAGGTAGAGGAAGAGGTAGTGCCAGAGCCAGAGGAAGGCCACCCGGCAGGTCTGCGCGAGGTCGTGTAAATGTAATTTCGTGTGGACCTGGCCCACAGTACAGTGCTCGGAAGAAGGCACGTCCCATCACCTCCCAAGATTGTCAGGACGTGGTTGAGTATTTAGCGACACAGAACACCTCATCTTGCTCAGCCACCAGGGCTACTACTAGCACCACTTCCGCTGCATTTGACACTTCGCAAGAATTATTTAGTGTTGAAATCACTGATGCACAGCCATTGTTGTTACAGCCAGATGAATTTTCACCAGCTCATATGTCTGAGTTACGCGGCAACACTATGGATGTAACGTGTAAGGAGGATGAAGGACCTACTGATGGTGCATGTTTGGATTTTTCTGAGGCAAGCGAAGCTGGGCAGGATGATTACGATGATGACGATGATAGGGATCTTCTGTATGTTCCCAATAGAGGAGATGAAGAGGGGGGTAGTTCAGAGGGGGAGTCAGAGAGTAGTAGGAGGAGAGAAGTTGCTGAAAGAAGCTGGGGCAGCTCTTCGTCAGAAACAGCTGGTGGCAGTGTCCGGCACCATGTATCGCCACCTATGTACAGCCAGCCAACTTGCCCTTCAGCATCAGCTGCTGAGGTCCCCATAGTGCCCACATCCCAGGGTGGCTCAGCGGTGTGGAAATTTTTTAATGTGTGTGCCTCAGATCGGACCAAAGCCATCTGTTCGCTCTGCCAACAAAAATTGAGCCGTGGAAAGGCCAACACTCACGTAGGGACAAGTGCCTTACGAAGGCACCTGGAGAAAAGGCACAAACAGCAATGGGATGGCCACCTGAGCAAAAGCAGCAGCAGCACACAAAAGAAAAGTCACCCTCCTTCTCCTCTTCCTCCTTCAGGTGCATCATCTGCTTCTGCCGCTTTCTCCCTTCCACCTTCACAGGCACCCTCCTCCACTCCGCCTCTGCCCTTGAGCGCTTCCTGCTCCTCTGCCCACAGCAGCAGTCAGGTGTCCGTGAAGGAAATGTTTGAGCGGAAGAAGCCAATTTCGGCCAGTCACCCCCTTGCCCGGCGTCTGACAGCTGGCGTGGCGGAACTGTTAGCTCGCCAGCTGTTACCATACCGGCTGGTGGACTCTGAGGCCTTCCGTAAATTTGTGGCCATCGGAACACCGCAGTGGAAGATGCCAGGCCGCACTTATTTTTTCGAGAAAGGCCATACCCCAACTGCACCGTGAAGTTGAGAGGCAAGTGGTGTCATCTCTTGCGAAGAGCGTTGGGTCAAGGGTCCACCTGACCACGGATGCCTGGTCTGCCAAGCACGGGCAGGGCCGCTACATTACGTACACAGCCCATTGGGTCAACCTGGTGGTGAACGATGGCAAGCAGGGCGCAGCGGACCAAATTGTGACACCTCCACGGCTTGCAGGCAGGCCTCCTGCCACCTCCTCTCCTCCTGCTACATGCTCTTCGCTGTCCTCCTCCTCCTTGGCTGAGTGGCAGTTCTCCTCTCCAGCTACACAGCCCCAGCTCCGCAGGGCCTATGCTGCATGCCAGGTACGACGGTGTCACGCCATCTTAGACATGTCTTGTCTTAAAGCGGAGAGTCACACTGGAGCAGCTCTCCTGGCTGCTCTTAAGAAACAGGTGGATGAGTGGCTGACCCCGCACCACCTGGAGATAGGCAACGTGGTGTGCGACAACGGCAGCAATCTGCTTGCCGCTTTGCATATGGGGAAGCTGACACACATACCCTGCATGGCACATGTCATGAATCTAGTTGTTCAAAGATTTGTGGCAAAGGACCCTGGCTTAGCGGATGTCCTGAAGCAGGCCAGGAAGTTCTGTGGGCATTTCAGGCGGTCTTACACAGCCATGGCACGCTTTGCGGAAATTCAGCGGAAAAACAACATGCCGGTGAGACGCCTGATTTGCGATAGCCCGACTCGCTGGAATTCGACCCTGCTCATGTTCTCCCGCCTGCTAGAACAGAAGAAAGCCGTCACCCAGTACCTCTACAACTACAGTAGAATGAAACAGTCTGGGAAGATGGGGATGTTCTGGCCCGACAACTGGACACTGATGAAAAATGCATGCAGGCTCATGCGGCCGTTTGAGGAGGTGATCAACCTGGTGAGCCGCAGTGAGGGCACCATCAGCGACTTAATTCCCTACGCTTACTTCTTGGAGCGTGCTGTGCGTAGAGTGGCGGATGAAGCTGCGAATGTGCGTGACCAGGAACCGTTACGGCAGGAACAGGCATGGGACCAATTTTCATCAGACCCAGCTGTTTCCTCAACACCTGCGGCAGCACAGAGGGGGGAGGAGGAGGAAGAAGAGAAGTCGTGTGCAGAAGATGAGTCAGACTCAGAGGATGATGAGCAAGGTGTTTCTTTGGGGAAGGAGGAGGGGACGGCGGCAAGAGAACAACCGCAGCAGGCGTCGCAGGGGGCTTGTGCTGCTCAACCTTCCCGTGGTATTGTTCGCGGCTGGGGGGAGGAGGTTGACTTACGTGACGTCACTGAGGAAGAGCAAGAGGAGATGGAGGGTACTGGATCCGACTTTGTGCAGATGTCGTCTTTTATGCTGTCCTGCCTGTTGAGAGCCCCCGTATAAAAAACCTCAAGGGGAATGAGCTGTACTGGGTGGCCACACTACTAGACCCTCGGTACAGGCACAAAGTGGCGGACCTGTTACCAACTCACCTGAAGGTGGAAAGGATGCAGCACATGCAGAACCAGCTGTCAACTATGCTTTACAATGCCTTTAAGGGTGATGTGACAGCACAACGCCAGCAAGGTACCACTGCCACTAATCCTCCTCCCGTGTCCACGCAGTCAAAGACAGGACGCTCCAGCGATCTCATGGTGATGTCGGACATGCGGACGTTCTTTAGTCCAACGCCTCGCCGTAGCCCTTACGGATCCACCCTCCACCAACGCCTGGAACGGCAGGTACCCGACTACCTGGCCTTAAGTGTGGATGTAGACACTGCTGTGAACAGCGATGAGGAACCCTTGAACTACTGGGTGCGCAGGCTTGACCTGTGGCCAGAGCTGTCCCAATTTGCCATCCAACTTCTCTCCTGCCCTGCCGCAAGCGTCCTGTCAGAAAGGACCTTCAGCGCAGCTGGAGGCATTGTCACCGAGAAGAGAAGTCGCCTAAGTCACAAAAGTGTTAAGTACCTCACCTTTATCAAAATGAATGAGGCATGGATCCCGGAGGGCTGCTGCCCGCCCCAAGACTAAGTCAGTCCCCGCACACACAGCATCTCTGCCTGCACGCCGTGTGACTGGCTGCCTGGCCTGCCCCAAGAAGACTAAGTCGCTCCCAGTCCCTCCACACAGCATGTCTGCCTGCAGGCCGCTTGACTACCTTCTCCGCCACCACCAACAGGGTCCGGGACTCCAGGCGGATTGCTGATTTTTTTAGGCCGCTGCTACCAGCGGCCGCTGTAATAATTTTTCTGGTGCGTGTACATGACTGCCTAATTTTTCTGGCTGCACTGCGGGCAGCTGCAACAACAAAAGAAAAGGCATGTACATGCGCCCATTCCCCTTCGTAATCATTACCTTGCCGTGGTGAAGGGGCTTGCGTATCACAATGAAGCAATGACCGGCGCCTAGATGAGTGTCTCGGGGGGCACACAAAAGATAATAAGGTCGTTGCTTCATTGTGGTCAGACCAAATTTGATCAGCTGGACAGTCACTGTTCTGTCATTCAGCTACATCAGCCAGGCGACCATATGGGCTGTAAAGCCACCAAAACCTGCACTCTCACCATGGTGCGCACCAGTCCAGCACGGCCATCACTACACAAACAGCTGTTTGCGGTGCGTTACACGGTGAGTTTGGTGTGTCAGTGTGAAGCAGTACCTTAACCACTTGCCGACCGCACGCTTATACCGTGCGTCGGCAAAGTGGCAGCTGCAGGACCAGCGACGCAGTATTGCGTCGCCAGCTGCAGGCTGATTAATCAGGCTGCTTCCTGTCAATTCACGGCGGGGGGCTCCGTAAATAGCCTGCGGGCCGCCGATGGCGGCTCGCAGGCTAAATGTAAACACAAGCGGAAATAATCCGCTTTGTTTACATTGTACGGCGCTGCTGAGCAGCAGCGCCGTAAGGCAGATCGGCGATCCCCGGCCAATCAGCGGCCGGGGATCGCCGCCATGTGACAGGGGACAGCCTGTCACTGGCTGCACAGGACGGATAGCGTCCTGTGCAGCCCGGTTCACCGGGGGGGGCCAGGTAGGAGAGGGAGGGGGGAATTTCGCCGCGGAGGGGGGCTTTGAGGTGCCCCCCCCCCCCCCGCAACACCCGGCAGGCAGGAGCGATCAGACCCCCCCAGCACATCATCCCCCTAGTGGGGAAAAAAGGGGGGCGATCTGGTCGCTCTGCCTGCACTCTGATCTGTGCTGGGGGCTGCAGAGCCCACCCAGCACAGATCAGCTAAAACAGCGCTGGTCCTTAAGGGGGGGTAAAGGGTGGGTCCTCAAGTGGTTAATTACACTCCCTGATTAATGTATACACATGCAAGATGTTTTAAAGCACTTTAGGCCTGTCATTTAGCATTCAATGTGATTTCTGCCCTTAAAACGCTGCTTTGCGTCAAATCCAGATTTTTCCCGGGGACTTTTGGCGTGTATCCCACTCCGCCATGCCCCCCTCCAGGTGTTAGACCCCTTGAAACATCTTTTCCATCACTTTTGTGGCCAGCAGAATTTTTTTTCCAAAGTTCGCCTCCCCATTGAAGTCTATTGCGGTTCGCGAACTTTTCCGCGAACCGAACGTTCCGCGGAAGTTTGCGAACCCGGTTCACGAACCTAAAATCGGAGGTTCGGCCCAACTCTAGTAAAAACACACACACACACACTGATCCTGTCACTGCCACCCATCAGATCAGAAGCTAACCTTCCCCTTGCGGGCATCTGATCACTCACCCACACCCTCAGATCGCCCTCAGACCCGCCCCCTGATCACCTCCCAAGAGCATTATTTACATCTTTTCTCCCCTATAATCACCCACTGATCACCAATCACCCCCCGTCACTGCTACCCATCAGATCTGCCCCTTGCGGGCACCCAAATACCTGCCCACACCCTCAGATCCCCCCTGATCACCTTGCCAGTGCATTGCTTGCATCTATTGTCCCCTCTAATCACACCCTGATCACCTATCAATCACCCCATCACCACCTGTCACTGCTACCCATCATATCAGACCCTCATCTGCCCCTTGCGGGCACCCAATCACCCGCCCACACCCTCAGATCGCCCTCAGACCCCCCCCCCCCCATCACCTCCCCAGTGCATTGATTGCATCTATTCCCCCCTCTAATCACACCCTGAGACACCCATCAATAACCTCCTGTCACCCCCTAGCACACCTACCCATCAGATCAGGCCCTAATTTTCCCTGCGTGGGCTTCTGATCACTCGGCCAAACCCTCACATCCCCCTCAGACCCCCTTCCGATCACCTCCCCAGTGCATTGATTGCATCTATTCTCCCCTCTAATCACCACCTGAGACACCCATTAATCACCTCCTGTCACCCCCTAGCACTCCTACCCATCAGATCAGGCCCTAATCTGCCCCCTGCAAGCTTCTGATCACCCGGCCAACCCCTCACCCGCCCCACCGCAGTGACAGAATTTTTTTTTCTGATCACTGCAAAAAAACACTGTACAATAACTGTGGCGCTGTAAAGATCTGTTTAGATTTTTTTTATTTTTTTTTACTCAAAACTCGGTGACCACAGCTTTCTACTTTACAAGTACTCCCTTTTGCTATGTAGGTGCTCTTTTTCCTGGGTAGTCTCAGAGGAATACTATCTAAATTTAGCAGTCCACCATGGCAAAAAAGGGGTATTCCGCTAAAGATTCTGGCCCAGTGGGGTGAGTGCGATTGGGAAGCCTCATCCGACAAATCATCCGGGTCAGAATACAAACCGGTGAACAGCAGTGGCTCTCTGACCGATAGCAATGACGAGGTTGAGGTCCCGGCTAGAGCCAGGCGTACCACACCCCATGTCACTGGACCGCAGGATCAAACTCAAGGGCAGAAGAATGATGCTAGGGCTGATCTGAGTTTTCTTGGTGAGGCATGCACCAGCAGTGTAGCATCTCCTGGACCTAGCACCAGTACTACCATAGACCCTGGTGAAGTGGCGAGCACCAGCATGGTAGTAGAAACTGGTTCGATGGCACGTGCATTAAGACCTGAGTCGCAGCCACCAGCAAAAACGGGACCATACTACCCACAGTCTCCCAAAGGTGCTGGCAAATCCCAATTGGCAATCCCCTGGTTCCGCCGCACCCGTACTGCCCCCTTTCAACGCCCAGTCTGGAGTCCAGGTGGAGACAGATAATCTAGGATCGGCCCTAGACTTTTTTCATTTGTTCTGCACCGTGGATCTCTACGACTTAATTGTGGCTGATACCAACCGTTATGCCACACAATACGCAACTGCCAATCCGAGAAGCTACCATGCCCAGCCTTTTCGGTGGAAACCACTCCAAGTTTCCGAACGTAACATTTTTTGGGGCCTTCTCCTTAACATGGGTCTAGTCAAAAATAATGTATTGCGGTCTTATTGGTCTACGCACCCAATACATTACATGCCCATGTTCTCTGCTGCCATGTCCAGGTCACGATTTGAGAACATCCTGCGCTTCCTGCACTTCAGTGACAGTACAACCGGTCATCCAAGAAGCCGCCCTGCTTATGACCAGCTCCACAAAATTCGGACCCTCAGACCACCTGTGATCAAAATTTGCAGAAGCTTATACCCCTGAACAGAGTCATTTTGAGGCATTTTGTTTCCAGACTACTCCTCACAGTTTAGGGCCCCTAAAATGCCAGGGCAGTATAGGAAGCCCACAAGTGACCCCATCTTAGAAAGCCGACACCCCAAGGTATTCTGTTAGGAGTATGGCGAGTTCATAGAAGATTTTATTTTTTGTCACACAGGCTGCCTCCTCCTCTAGAGGTCACAGCGTTCCCGGACTGACCACCAGAGAGGCCGGTGGCCCTGGATGTAACAACTGCACACTGATCCTGCTCCCAGACGATCACCCCAACTACCCCCCTCACTGGCCCTGACAGGCGTCTGCCTGGTCTGATTGACAACTGGTCGCCTGTCCCCAGCTCTGATCGAGGTCTGAGTGACATGTGAGTGACATGTAATGTATGTGCACTGTTGATTGATATCTGATAGGCTGGCCTGTCACCAGCTCTGATTGCCCTGTGATTGATCTGTTTACATCGTTTGGCATCTGACAGCTGCACTGTGATTGACATCTGGTCTGTCACTATCCTACTGATCTAAAAACAGGCCAGTGAGTTAGCTAGGCCCCTTTGTTAGGTAGTTAGCGCCCAGCCCACTACACCGCAGTCACCAATTAGTCGCTGATTAGCGTCATCACTGTCGCTAATCAGCATTGTCACTATATAGAATCTGTAAAGGTGCGTATACACGCACTACCAAATGTAATGACGGGTCCTCCGGACCCTCCCGCTGGGCGGTCTTTAGCTGACAGTATGCGCGTGTGTACCCGCTGTCGGTGGACTGATAAGGCTGTTTCTGAACGATCCGCTGAGTGAACCAGTCGTTACATTTGGTAGTGCGTGTGTACACACCTTAAGTGATCAGTACTGATCGCAGTCAGATCTATACAAGTACATTAGGGTCACCTTAGAGTGGGCCCTGCTAAAAATTCAGTGTTTGCCTGATCAGGCCTGATCATTCGGCCGCACTTGCATTCAGCCCGCCCCACCGCAGTGACAGAAATTGTTTTTTTTCTGATCACTGCAAAAAACACAACACAATAGCTGCGGTGCTCTAAAGATCAGTTTTGATTTTTTTTTTTTTATCAAAACTGAGCGACCGCAGCTTTTTACTTCACAAGCACTCCTTTTTGCTAGGTAGGTGTGCTCTCTTTCCTGGGTAGTCTCAGAGGAATACCCCCTAAATTTAGCAGTCCACCATGGCAAGAAAGGGTTATTCCGCTGAAGAGACCTACAGGATTCTGGCCCAGTCGGATGGGAGCAATTGGGACTTCTCATCTGACTAATCATCCGGGTCAGAATATGAACCTGTTGGTAGCAGTGGCTCACTAACTGATAGTGAAGATGAAGAGGTTGGGGTCCCTGCTAGAGCCAGGCGTACCGCACCCCATGTCAGTGGACCAAAGGTGGCGCAGGATCAACCTCAAGGGCAGCAGAGTGGTGCTAGCGCTGATCCAGGTTTTCATTGGGAGGCATGCACCAGCAGCGCAGCACATCCTGGACTTGGAACCAGTACTGCCGTAGACCCTGGTAAAGTGGCAAGCACCAGCATGGCAGTTGAAACTGGTTCGGTGGCACGTGCAGTAAGACCCCAGTCACAGCCACTAGAAAGATGGGCCTGTAGTACCCCTAGCCTCCCAGTGGTGCTGGAAAATACCAATTGGCAATCCCCTGGTTCTGCCACACCCATAGTGCCCATTTCACCACCCAGTCTGGAGTCCAGGTGGAGACAGATCATCTAGGATCAGCCCTAGATGCTTTTCATCTGATCTTCACCGAGGATCTCTATGATGTTGTGGCAGAGACCAACCGTAAGACCACACAATTTATTACCGCCAATCCGAACAGCTTCCATGCCCAGCCTTTTCGGTGGAAACAGGTCAAAGTTTCCATATTTAAAATCTTTTTGGGCCTTCTCCTCAACATGGGTCTAACAAAAAAAAAAAATGTATTGCGGTCCTATTGGTCTACGCACCCAATACATCACATGCCCATGTACTCTGCTGCCATGTCCAGGGCACGTTTTGAGTACATCCTGCACTTCCTGCACTTCAATGACAATACAACCTGTCACAAAAAAGACCACCCTGACTATGACCAGCTCCACATAATTCAGCCCCTCATAGACCAGATGCTTACACCCCTGAACAGAACATCTGCATAGACGAGTCCCTCGTACATTTTACCGGGCGCCTTGGCATTAAGCAGTACATCCCAAGCAAGCACACCCGGTATGGGGTCAAGCTGTATAAGCTCTGTGACAGGGCCACAGGCTATACATATCGTTTTAGGGTCTATGAGGGAAAAGACACAAAATTGGAGCCGTTCAGATGCCCTGACTACCTGGGGAGCAGTGGCAAGATTGTTTGGGACTTGGTGTCACACTTGTTCCAGAAGGGGTACCATCTTTATGTGGACAATTACTACACAAGCATGGCCCTCTATCAGCAATTATAGCTACTCAGAATTCACTGCTGTGGCACCGTGGGGTTGCCTTGTGTAACGAAAACCTGCTTGCGGTGAAATGGAAGGACAAGAGGGACGTTTACCTTCTGTCCACCATTCACGCAGACACAACAGTCAAAATTTTGGTATAAAGGGAGGTGACATCGCATGTCAGCCAGACATAATCCGGCTGCCATGCGATGTCACGTAGGAGTATTATGAGTTGTTGTGAATCCTTTAGAAAGGAAGGAAGGAAGGGACTGTACGTGTGGCTGTAGATGTTGGTCAAGGAATCTGGAAAGATTGCTGGTGATGGAGTTTATGCCTGAGATAGACCCATCATCTCAGGCATAAACTCCATCACCAGCAATCTTTCCAGACCAATATCCCCCATCCCTTCGTCTTCCAAGCAATACAATATTACCTAGCCACCAACCCATCCATGCCACTTACACAACAAACCTTCCTTTTACAATGCACAGAGTTCATCCTCAACATTAACATATTCACGTTTAACGATAAAATTTACCCTCAGACGAGTGGGACCGCGATGGGGAGCTTGTTTGCTCCCTCGTATGCCAATCTTACAACGGGATTCCTAGAATTACATAAATTATCCACACATCATCCATTTTCCGACAATATTGTACTATATAAGCGATACATCGACGACCTTATTTTCATTTGGAAAGGCGACACTATACTCATTCCACACTTTGTCAGTTACCTTAATTCAAATTCAGCAGGACTTCAATTTACACACCATTATCATGCCTCCTCCATTGAGTTTCTTGACCTCACTCTATATATAGAATCCAATCACATCATGACAAAAACTTTTTTTAAACCAGTCGATGCCAACAATTATATACATTTCAAGAGCTTTCACCACCACCCTTGGATTACTAACACCCCCTACAGTCAATACAGAAGAATACATAGAATGCACTGACCAATCACAATTTGATATACAATCCGAGATTCTCACAAAAAAATTCACAGATCGTCATTATCCCAAAAAACTTATCAAAGATGCAAGACATAGAGCCAAATGTTCCAACCCCCCGACCACCATTAGACAACCTTCCAATACCATAGGCCCACCCCGGTTCATTACTCGTTACAATGCCCAACATTTGTCCATCCGCAATATTCTAAAAAATCGTTGGGACATTCTCATGCAAGACCCCTACTTACGGCCCTTATTACCCACAGCACCACATATAGGAAAGCACTGAATCTCCGCAACCTCCTAGCGCCGAGCAAATTACGTACAACTAATGAACTCTCCCCTCCGCAAGCACAGGAGCCTGGCTGCTTCCCCTGCAACAAGAACCGCTGCACAGCTTGCCAGTTCATCAACACCTGTGCTTCCTTTGTTTCCTCTAGCACCAATATTCAATATCCCATAAAAAAACACCTCACCTTCGAATCCAAATTAGTCATCTATCTCATTTAATGCCCTTGCCGTCTCCAGTACGTGGGGAGAACTACACAGTTGGCCCGCAGCAGAATCGGGCAACACAAAAGAAACATCACCAATAAATTCCCCCTTCACAGCGTTTCACGGCACTTTTGCACCCACCATGACAATAACCCACAACTCTTCAGCATTATACTACTTGACTCTATTGATGCTAGTTTACCAAATGCGTTCGAACAACTTAAGAAACATGAAATGTACTGGATACAAACTCTAAGAACCCTCATACCTGAAGGTCTGAACAAAGTTTTGGAAAAAATCTACTAAAACACTACCTATTCCGTTTTTCTTTTATCTCTGGCCGCTCTCTTTAATCCTTTTATGTGTAATATTTTTAGTACTCCTATTTTTAGTACTTTTATTATTTATACTTGTATTTTTCATTTTTAATATAGCAACGTTCATCTTTACAACAATACCTCATGCTAGATCATTATTTTTACATAGCTGTATATTTACACATCTGTATATTCACATTATATCAATAATTAGAATTGTTCATGATTTATACATCTTTATTTGTCTTGTTTTACTTTGTCTTCTTCCTCCTTTTTATCTCATTGTTTTTACCATATTTTTTTTTTCTCCAGTTGTTTACAACTTGTCCTCCAATGTTTATGTTTTTTCCATGAGTATTTATTTTGCCTTTGTGTATCAACACCAGCTATAATTTTGTTACATTACATTTGCGTTGCCAAATGTATTAATTTCATTCCTGCCATAATTAATATTATGTTCATGTATTATTTTCTTATTAACTATCCCCTGGCCGGGATTTGAACCCTGGTCTCCCATGTCAAAGACAGTGCCCTTAACCAGTACTCTATTTAGCTATTACTGTACTCAGCTGCACATTTGGTAACCATGATACCTGTATCCACCCCCCCCCCCCCCAACCCCAACTACCCAACACACTGAACACAGGTGGTGAAGGCCCATTGGCTACTCGCAAGCCCGCCCTAACCCTGCCTACCCTTCCCAAAAACCCAATTCACTGAACACAGATGGCGAGAACCCATTGGCTGCGTGCACACTCACCCTAACCCCGCCCACCTAACACTTCCCACACATCTAATTGGCCCTATTAGCAAGTACCTGTGTATATATAAGGAGTTGAGCGTCCTCACCACTCCACTGAGGCGCTACACCTGCTACTGCTGGAATTCTGGTGAGTTCTTTATGTTATTTTATTTGCACACTTTACCTTATATTTCTGGCCCCCTGTTCTCTTCTCAATGCTCTATTACCCATTACACTTGCTGACACATACCCTTTTTCATTACCAATACCACTCATTGCAAATCTTTGTAAAAAATACCCCATAGCCCATTACTATCACGAGCACCATAGCCTCTACCCCCTATTGTTTACTTGTACACCCAACTTTTTATGCTATCTCCACAAAGCAATTTTTCATATGGTATGCTTTATGATATGCAATATATTAATATGCATCTTGTAACTGCAGAATTCACTATAGCATAATGTACTGTCTCTCGTCTACAGTTTTGTCCCCACTTTATTGCCTGATGAAGCAGGCTCGGACTGCGAAACGCGTTGCACTTTTGGGGTACCATATAATAAATGTGATTACTATTATACAGACAGTCTTTCGTGTCTGCTTTATGGAGGCAAGTCCACCACTTCCTCCAGGCAAATTTTAAAGCTTTTATCCACTTTTATTCTGCTGGCGCCTCTGTTCTCCTACTGCAAAAGTTTATTTGAATCAGTTGACGATTTACAACAGTTTTGTTCTTTACATCCTAGGTTCTCAACATGCGGTACGCGTACCCCAGGGGGTACTTCTGATGGTTCCAGGGGGTACTCGGGCTTGATAAACTTAACCAAGAATAACCAATTTAGAGTTTTAGAAAATTATAAATCTTATTTAAACAACACCAAATTAGTTTTTTAGCTAATTAAAAGCAATAGTAAATACTTGGAAGTGGTTTAGAACCATTATCATGCACTACGATTCAATATATATTTGTTAAGGGGTACTTGTCATAATGGTTACTATGCCAGGGGGTACTTGGTGAGTACACGGATTTTAAAGGGGGTACATACCAAAAAAATGTTGAGAAACACTGCTTTACATTAAGGCTGGGAGAACTAAAGGATTCTTCCTTCAATTTCAGGAAGAGATCGTTTTGGAACTCCTGTATCCAGGAGGAGCCATGGCCCAACCCCAAAATGTAGTAAGCCGGCTACATGAAAGACACTACCCGTATGTCTTTCCAGATACCCCATCTCAATGTTCCCCCAGAAAAAACGTCATGTCTGCAGCAAGGCTGAAATGAGGCGTGACACCCCTTTTTATTGTCCCTACTGTCCTGACCAGCCTGCCGTATGCATAGGGGAGTGTTTCGAGAACTACCATGAGCAAAGACGCTATTAGGGTAGGGAACGCGAGACAGTACCAGGCACACAAAGGTTTCAAGGCTCATTCACACTGGCACGATGCGTTGCGGAAAATTGCCTAGCGAAAGTCCCACTTTGAGGTGCCCCCCTTACGCCGGAAGTGTGTGACTTAACGCTAGTGCATACCGTGTTTCCCCTAAAGTTAGATCTACCCGAAAGTAAGGCCTACCTTATATTTCAAGCGTGCTTGAAATATAAGCCCTACTCCGAAATTAAGACCTAGCTGGGGGACGCTTTGTGTATGGGGAGGTGTGTGGTCTCTTACGCGCTTTTTGACCCTCACACAGTACGCTAGGACGGGCTCTGCGCTGGCGCTCTCTTCCTGTCATCATGTGCGCCCGGCTGATACGTCCCAGGTGCACATTGAATCAACCTAGCCCGACCTAGCGTACTGCGTGAGGGTCAAAGGGCGCCCTCACAGATTAATTACAATGCCGCCGCCGGAGGAATTACTAGGAGTAGGAACGGAGGGGGACGCAGCGACAAGGGAGGTACAGTAAGAGCCTCCCCATACACACAGCATCTAGCCCCTCCCACCCCCGAAAATAAACCCTAGCACTAATTTTCTCCCCAAAAAGAATATAAGACAGTGTCTTATATTCGGGGAAAGACGGTACCTACGCTACTGCGCGGCTCCTGCGGCAATATGCATCGGCCGGATAGCGACGCAAAGATTACTTGGCCAAATTCCAGACAGGGAATACCATGTACTAACACGGTATTCCCTGAAGGTCTGTTTTTGGCTATGCGGTGCAGCGAGCGTGACCCACCGGACACCAATATGCAGTGTGAAATCACACATCAGCTTTGGAGAGACCCAAATACACAGGGCTGCCAGAACCCTCTCCTTCCACTTGGGACAAAGTGCATATTATACTTCGCCATATCTCTGTGCAATTTGCGCTTTCCACACTGTCCTATGGGGAAGGAGAAGTTTGTCCTCGGAAGGTAAGTAAAAAAAAAAAAAAAAAACACAACAACAAAAAAAAAAAACAAACACAGGTAAGCAAAAAAAAAAAAAAAAAGTTAAACGTTCCAAATGTTAATGTTTCGTTAAAAAGGTTCAATAAAGTTTATGAAAGTTCATGTTAATGAATTTCTTGCATTGCTGCTTGCTTGTTTTTTTTTCTCTCTTTCCATCCTTTACCCTTCCAGGTGGACCGAGCAAATGACTGATCGACCAACCAGCTGCAGCACTGATGGTGCATCCTGACAGAAGCATTGCGCGTCTGTCAGATTACACACAAGTCGGTGCATGCAGTGCTGCAGGACGAGATTTCTCATCCGCAGTAAGATACGTTTGCCAAGGCATATGAGCTGAGGGGCGGTGTTGGATTTCCTATGCTTTGGCAAGCACTTTGTATCAAAACTGGCAAAGGTTTTTTTCATCCACATCGATCGATGTGAATGGATTAATCGTGTTTGCCAGGGCATAGAAGCAAAGTGGTTTGGAAAATTCTGTGGGCGGTGCTCCTATGTCCTGGTAAATGCCATGCCCCCCTCTTTTTTCACATATTTCGGCAGATATTTTTTCATCCACATTGATCAATGCGAATGCAAGAATCTTTGCCATTCATTTTTCCTTTTATGGAAAAAAAAAAGTGCATCACTCGTACGTCCAATATAAGGAGTATAGCAGAAACTCCTAATACTGGCCATACATGTAGTGATTGCAGAGACACTAAAATGCCAGGACAGACCCCACAAATTACATTTTGGAAAGAAGACACCAAGGTATTCACTGAGGGGCATGGTGAGTTCATAGATTTTATTTTTTGTCATAAGTTAACAGAAATTGATTTTTTTTTAAAAAATTCTCACAAAGTGTGATTTTCCGCTAACTTGTGACAAAAAATACAATTTTATATGAACTCATTATGCTCCTCGTGTAATACCTTAGGGTGTCTTTCCAAAATGGAGTCATTTCTGGGGTGTGTTTTTACTGTCCTGGCATTGTTTGGGGGGCCTAATATGTGAGTATTAGTGATAGGACTAGGTGCTAGCCTGCAGAAAAGTGCCACACATGTGGTATTGCCGTTCTCAGGAGAAGTAGTAGAATGTGTTTTGGGGCGTCTTTCCACACATACCCATTCTGGGTGGGAGAAATCTCTGTAAATGACAACTTTGTGTAAAAATAAAAAAAAAATTGTCATTTACAGAGATATTTCTCCCACCCAGCATGGGTATATGTGAAAAGACACCCCAAAACACATTATACTACTTCTCCTGAGTACAGCGATACCACATGTGTGACACTTCTTTGCATCCTAGCTGTGCAAAGGGGCCCAAAGTCCAATGAGTACCTTTAGGATTTCACAGGTCAATTTTAGTTATTTGGTTTCCAGACCACTCCTCATGGTTTAGGGCCCCTAAAATGCCAGGGCAGTATAGGAACCCCACAAGTGACCCCATTCTGGAACGAAGACACCCAACGGTATTCCATGAGGGGTATGGTGAGTTCATAGAAGATTTTCTATACAATACAAATACAATATAACAGGGTTTTAAATGAACTATCAGCGTTTATTCTTCAGTGTTCAAATTTCTTCTAGATTGCAGACAGGTACCACAAGAACCACATACAGAACTCCACATCAAAACATAGGACTGCCTGACATGTGTTTCACGGTCAGAGACCGCTTCCTCAGAGGCACCCAGTATATACACAGATCAATTGTTGATTCATAGGTAAAATCGAAACGCAATCTGTAAGGAACAGTAGTTCTGTTCTCCTAAACGAAACCCTGGACGCTGGAGGTGTTACCTATTTTCCAGGGATGCGCTCCAGCGTCCAGGGTTTCGTTTAGGAGAACAGATCTACTGTTCCTTACAGATTGCGTTTTGATTTTACCTATGAATCAACAATTGATATGTGTATATACTGGGTGCCTCTGAGGAAGCGGTCTCTGACCGTGAAACACGTGTCAGGCAGTCCTATGTTTTGATGTGGAGTTCTGTATGTGGTTCTTGTGGTACCTGTCTGCAATCTAGAAGAAATTTGAACACTGAAGAATAAACGCTGATTGTTCATTTAACCACTTCACCCCCCCAGTGCTAAATTTCTCCGTCCCTCTGCGCACCGCTTCACCCCCAGGGACGGAGAAAGGCGCACTTGTTTGTTTACTGGCTGGGAGTGGGCGGGGAACTCTCGCGCACACTCCAGCCAGCCCGTACAGCAGGTTACTAATTGGATGTTAGGAACAAGCGTTCCTAAATCCAATTAGCCTCGCCGATTGAGAGTAGAATGAAGACGGCTTCAAACAAATGCCGTCTTCATTCAAAACAATGCAAGGTAAACAAACTTGCAGCCCGCGATCGCGCGCCCCCGCGACACGCGCGCGCGCACACACACCCCGGCTCTGCAGTACAATGATTGGTTATGGGGACTCTCCAGTCCCCAATAACCAATCATAGTACATCAGTACAGTAATGGAAGCAGCGCTGAAAGGGAAAAATCGCGCTGGTGTTTCAGGGGTAAAACCCCTCAGTTGTGAAATGGTTAAAACCCCGTTATATTGTATGAGTATTGTATAGGACATTGTTTGAGGGGTGGAACTACACTACTGCTTTTTTAAGTGATTGTGAATTGCTTCATAGAAGATTTTACTTTTTGTCACAAGTTAGTGGAAAATGACACTTTAGTGGAAATGGATTTTTATTTTTGCTCACAGTTTGTGACAAAAAGTAAAATCTTCTATGAACTCAGAGTAAGTTGTATGACCGAGCAATAAACAGTTATAGCTGCAGTGGTCTCAATTATAAAAAAGGAGGGGGGGGGGGGTGTTAGCACTGCAGTCCTCAAGTGGTTAAACCTTTGCAGAATCATGTGAAAAACAGTGACGTGTCAAGTTAAAAGTGCCCATTAAAATGATATATTGTATGTTTGATAAGATAATTTAGATACAAATTTAAAAAAAAAATCTGCCATGCCAATCGATTTTTCATTTAGAAACAATAAAGAGATCGTTCAGGATTGTTTGGGCCCATCACAGTCTGTTTCTACACAATTTGATCTGAAGGATCTGATCAAAAATAGCATAGTTCACAAAATAAAATACATCACATGGTCAACCCAAGATGTAATAAAATTAATACAAAGTACAGTGATAAAAAGTGTACAAATGCCTGTCAGGAAAGGAGTTCAAAGGAAAACTGAGATTAGCAGAGATTTTTACTCTTTCCACATTTTACTAGAATACAATTGGATGCCAAGTACAGTGTGAATGAGATAAAAGTGATTTGCTGACTCCTGTTTGTGTGTTCAGAAGTACTTGTGTAAGCATGTGACACACAAGTGCCAGTGTCAGCTGTTAGTGTTACGCCAGATCATGAGGTGAGAACTTGGAACAGGAAGGAGGCAGTGGTTTCCTTTTTCTCTACTTCATACAGTAGTCTATTGATATAAAGGACACCTGAGGTGAAAATAAACTAATGAAAAACTATTGTATTTATCTTCCTTCTCCTAAAAATGACTTTTAAAGATATTCCAGTTGTTTAAATTCTACTTTAAGTTTCAACTGTTTTATTGTTTTTGCTCAACGACACATTCAGTGAAGTATGCCAGAGCTAAAATCTAGGAACTATTGACCCTTTTTATTTCTTTCCTGCTCTCAGAAGCAATTTTCTGCTAGGAAAGGGTATTATAGTTGGAATTACTTATCAGTGAGGGTCACATTGTAATCACTTCCTGTCTGAGTCAGGACCGAGTCAGCCTCTTACATACCTGATATTTAACACTTTCAGGCAGAGAAAGAAAAAAAAAAAAAAAGGAACACAGCATAATTATTTGTGTGCTAGGCACTGTACATACCCATGTCTATCTCATGTCACCTCAGGTATTCTTTAAGTGTATTTTGGCACCAGTAGATGCTTCACCTTCACTAATATAAAACAGTCTTTTGTTCTTGGGTATTAGCAAGCTCAAAATAATGCCATGAGAGTCCTGTTGCAGAAAACAGCCCTCAGATACAAGGCACACTGTGGAGGCACGACTAGAACATTTAGCATTCTCACAGCAAGTGCATGTTGAAACGTTACTTCGGAATTGTGACTGTAGTACATTACAGAGTGAACATGCCAAACAGGCTGAAGCATTAAAAAGCCAGGGGTAGAACTGATCATCTCCAGGGATTAGCACTGGATCCCACCTGTTAGTGCCAGCTGTTCATTGCTGAGTGAATAGAAGTACAGTAGAGTATTAGTTATCTGGCACCGACAGGGATCAACTGATGCCAGATACAGTAAGTGTGCTTTCTGGTTGCGTGAGACTCAATGTTAAAATTAGGCCTAGCTAATACAGGACTATACCCCACACTATATACATACCATGAACTATTAAAATGTTAAAATACACTAACTGAAAATATATTAACCTTGGGGGAGCTGTGGAACCCAGTTTTTAAAGAAAATCTGAGAGGTCAGGTACTGCAGTATTTATTCTTACTGTAGGCTCCCTCACCATCCTCTCCAGCCGCTACAGTCTCCCATGGTCACCTCCACTAAATTGGGCAGCTGTGCTCTTCTGCATGTGCATGCCCCATTGCGTTCCCGTAGCAGGGAGAACTCTGTGGCGCCTGAGCATTAGAGCAAAACTGGTGAAATAGAGGTGACCTCGGGAGAATGGAGCGGCCGAGGGTGAAGGAGCCCATGGACCTGCCATCTCAGGCACACTTTAAGCACAGCAGAGCCCACAAACAGCCTAAGAAATTAGCCTTCACTTGAGTACTGCCAGGGATTTATGCTAGTTGGTTGAGATTGCTGGTTAGTTGAGGTCCGGATAACCAGGACTCTGCTATATCAGTATTAGGCCTGCAACCCACTAGAAGCGCTTTTCTGAGCGCTTTGTGATTTGAAAAGCTATTGCTAATGTAATGCTATGGGTGTGATCCCACTTGAGCGATGTGATTTTATAAAAATCCCCATAGCATTGCATTAGCAAGAGGTTTTTCAAATCACCAGCACTTACAAAAGGCTGCCAGTTGGTTTGAGCCCTCAGAGTCAAAAAGCAATTAGGTAAGATAAGTGAATAGAGTATGTAATCAGGTGGAGGACAGAATATCTGTTTCATGAGAAGAACATGCAAGGAACTGAAACACAGCTTAAATACCGCCTTTCCTGGAGTTCAGCTAGTAGGTGGGTCAGTCAGGAGTAGCCATACAACACTCAAAAGTATATGGAACATAGAAACTAGATATTTTGTTGCATTAGTGTGGAAAGGTAGTGGCAAAGGGTGGGGACAGAGATGCTGACAAGTGGAAGCAGGGAAATGGTACCTGCCAATGTTAGGTATTGCTGAAGAAATTAGCAGATATTTCAATGCGACTATTCCAGTCATATTGCTGAACAAATGGGTGTGAGCTTGCCTAGGTCTCTTTGCTGGCAAAGCCCACAGTGCATCCAGACAAATACCTATAGTTCACAAGAGTCTTGATTTTGGACCTTACTTAGACAACAAGGGTAGGGTCTTGTGTGTCCCTGAATAAGTGTGTAGGTGCATCTTAAAAAAAAACTTCAAGAATGAAAGTTTCTATATTTGTGATAGCCCTCTAAGTTTGGTAGAATTGGAAATGTGACCTATATAGTCACAAGGTTCAACTAGCACTAAATTGTAAGAAATAATACATTTAATGCTCTGACTTGCATGCAAACGTAACATTTATAGCTTGGAACTGGTCCAATCAAAAACTTCCTGCCAATCAGGAGAGACCCAATCCAAGCTTCATGGTGTTTGATTTACAATCTTTAGAGGTCAGCAGTGAGATGGCCTGTACAAGGCAGCCATGTCTGAACAGAGGGTCACGGAGATGCTCATAACTCTGGCTTGCATACAGAAGTCTGTATGAGTGGCCCATTTCCAAGCTGCATCTAAGCTACACTTATTGGCGTTTCATTGGATAGTGTTTTTTTTCTGTATGATCTCTACACATTTCAAGCCTTATTTTTTAGTGTTTATTGAAACATGCCTTTCAGGTGGTTGGGTAGATGTGTTCTTATTTGAAAAGTAAAGTGGTGGAAAAGTGTTTAAGTAATCCAAAATGCCATTAAACCTACCAATGTATGGGACAAGTTTTCTATCAGAATTTAAAAGAGGAACTGTGACCAAGGATTGAACCTAGGTCCTGACAGCACACTGTGGGAGCATTGTTGCATTGTGGGGAATAACAGCTGTTTCCAACTGCCTAGCAACCATTATCTCAGTCTGTGTATATGTAGATCTATAAAAAACAAAACACAACCTTTTAGCCTATCAAATTGTTAGTGGGTGTGTTTATAGATAATGGCAGTTTGTGCGGTTTATTTTTTTTCATGTCTGCCAGTAGTAAAGATGATTACATGCAGGCTCATTGTGGATAAAATATGAACAAATTACATGGCAAATATAATTTCTGTAGCTCTCTATTTTTTTTTTTTTTAATTCCTCACTTTGCAATGTATTGATTCATATTTTTCCTATTTTAACTTATAAACCTGGCTTGTCACAACAGCAACAAAAAAGAAAAACCATCAGGTAATGTTTAATGACGGCCTTTATTCTGGAATGTACATTTACACTGATGTGTAGCTGCCTCTGGATATGAATTCCACCTTCATATAAACAAGAGTTAAAACACAAACCATCGTATTACAATCTTTTAGAGAAAAAAAAAAAGGCAGACAATTTAAACAGTTGAAAACACACACAGAAAAAGCATACACACTTTTACATACGTAAGAAAGTTTGCATTAGATGTGTTTATAACTTCATTCTCCTGATGAAATGGTTTAAAGCATACCAAAACTGAAGTGAATTAGACTGCCCCCAATGTCCACACAGCCCATCTCATACTTGTCCTCCCTGCTCCTGTTTAGCTGCTCTGGTAGACTATAACACAGCCTGGATGTGTGCAGATTTTCCTTCCCATTAAGCCTTCAGACTAATATCACCTGGCAGGGATTGGGGTATGATCCGTCAGGTGACATTGTGGATGAGGCTGTACAGACATCAATAGTCTGAAGGCTAGAGATATCTTCCCTCACTACAGTGGTCGGCCAATGTGTGGCACACAGAGGTGGCGGAGCGTGCCCAAAAGTATTAGTCTGTCAACATTTGGGCAAGATGATTCGGCATGCTGGATTTCTCACCAATGTGTCAGGGCCTCCATAAAAACTCTTGGCAAAAGCAGGCTTTAGTGGCTGCCTCAGCTTAGTTTAGTCTAGTGTGGGTGTGTACAGACCTTCAGTGTGGCCAGACCAGTACTAGAGCAAGGCCAATCAAGGCATGTTCATAGGTAATTCCTTAACCAACTTTTGGGTCTGCTGATCCTAAATTCTAAATTTAAGCAAACTTTATGCAACATGGAAATGGACCAATCTGATCCAACAAGTGATTAAAGATACACAGGGACACAAGGCTGAGGTCCCTGGGTAAAGGATACTCTTGAAATGCAAGAGGTGAGGTCTTTTGAAGACATGTTTGAAAAGTTATTCTAGCTATAAGTTCCTATTCATTCTATAGCTCTATGTTAACCTGCTTCCCTCACCCTTCTCTTGCAATGCTCCTTTCTTTTATTTCTACAGGTAGATACAGGTACCATATACTAATACTGGCTCCAATGTTCAATCACCACTCAGCAAATACCAGTGTCTTTGAACAAGGATTCTTCCATAATTTTGTACCAATGGTTGATTTGCATGTTTCATAAGACATTTTGTTGAATTACATTCTGACTCATGAAACATTTTTATACGCTTCATGCTTGTTATTTAAAAGTTTGTGTTTACATCCAAGAGCATAAAATCTGCATCCATTCAGAAGAATTAGCAACTCATTAACCATCTCAAGTGGTAGGGTGACTTAGCTGATTTGTTAAATTCATTTCATTTCAGGTATACTTTAACTTATACTCTCTCATCTGGACAGACGAGCTTTCTCTTGAAGGCCTCTCCAACAAAAGTGTAAAAAAAAAAAAAAAAAAAAAAAAAAGTTAGCACACAAAAACAAAAATGTTAAAGCTACAGAAAGTGCAAATATTTCACATTCATAATCTTTATTTCCCAGCACATACGGTAAATGGAGTCCTTTTATTGAGGGAATTTGGTTCAGCTGATTAGCTAATATAAAACACAACAAGAACATTAATCAACTAAAGGCAAAACATGCCAACAAACCCTGCTACTCCTGGGAATCTGTCAAGCCATCGGCAACCCAACTGCTCTAGTTTAAAGAAAAGTGTACAGGTTAGATTCTCCTCAGCCAAAATGATAATTTGTGATAGTCTGAGCTGTAAGATTAGACCGTATACAGATGCCCCTTGATGATGCAGAGGTGGTCATTAATCATCCATCCTACTGGAGAACTAACAACCAAGCTCTGCTGTTATGTAAGCAATGTATGACCAATGTGTGACTGTGGATACAAGCTGATGGCGGAGGCAGATGAACACTGGGAATGCAGAAAATAAAATGACAACTGGCTCCATGTGGAAAAAGAGTTACTGAAAGAAAAAAAAAAAAGTAATAATCCCACAGCAACCAGATTTTTTTCCCCAACCCTACAATAGAAAATTCATAAAGGATAAATACATATTTACTTGAACAACAGGCCTACAATAAGCACACAAATTTAGTTATACCCACTGCCTAGCATAAATGTAACCATGAGACAGCCTTTGTCTGCATCATGCTGGCTTATAGTTAATGCTCAAAACAATTCAGATTCCACAGCTGTTGCCTTAGGGCTCTTTTCCAGATTCCGATCGCAATCGTGTTTCAATTTCCACCATGCGATTGAGCTACTATACTCATAGTACAGCTCAATCGCATACAAAACGCGGCAGGACGACGATTGCGCTTTGACCAAAATCGCATCGCAATCGGATCGCACTAATGGAAATTGCTGCTGCAGTTTCCATTAGTTTAATGTACCTTGCGATTTGCGATCAGAAGCAAATCGCAGGCTAGGGGAAAAAGGCCCTTATTGCATGTTGTTCAACCTGTGTTTGCATTTGTGTATCTAAATATTGTCAGCCTACCAATGCAGGCCATTTTCCTCTGTTTAAATAAGCATATCGTTGTCTTTTAAAGTGACACTGAAGCGAAAAAAAATTATGATATTATGATTTGTATGTGTAGTACAGCTAAGAAATAAAACATTAAGATCAGATACATCAGTCTAATGGTTTCCAGTACAGGAAGAGTTGAGAAACTCCAGTTATCTCTATGCAAACAAGCCATTCAGCTCTCCGACTAAGTTAGTCATGGAGAGGGCTATTATCTGACTTTTATTATCTCAACTGTAAGTGAACTGTTTACTTTTTCTCTGCTAGAGGAGAGGTCATCACTTCACAGACTGCTCCGAAAGACTCATTTTGAATGCTGAGTGTTGTGTAATCTGCACATATTATAGAATGATGCAATGTTAGAAAAAGCACTATATACCTGAAAATAAAAGTATGAGAATATTTTATTTGCTGCTAATCTTCTAGTAGTTATTCATAGTACACAACCAATTCACTATATCACATTTTTTTTTCGCTTCAGTGTCGCTTTAAGGCTTGGCTGACAGCTGTAAGCAAAACATTTCCCAAAAGGTTGACTTGCTAAAGCTACTGTTGCGTGTAAATCTAGATCATGGTGTAGCGCATGCTGAGGCACTCCTCAATATGAGGCCTGGATGTAAGCCATTGCTGACTTTTATGGAAAAAAATACTTACCAGATTGTTACTCTACCTTTTATGCTTTCTGAATCACTGACCAAAAACAAGTACACCAACTCTGGCTGCATGCTTAAGGAATAAATGTGCCACAGAAGCCAAAAAACAAAAAAAGCATTGCAGCCAGTTAACTGACATGTTTTTCTGCTTTTTCAAGCCCCATGGGGGGTCAGCGAACCTTAGTGGCTTGCAGCAGGACACTGGAGAGGACCAGAGCAGTGACGAGGGAACCAAATGACTTCTAGTGGCTGGAAGAAGCCCAGTTAAGTAAAGCTACAATGCTTTATTCACCTCAGAAGTCCTTTCAGGTAACACAGCTCCATAGCCAGGCAGCAAGTACAAAGGCATCCTTTTTTATATTAGCAAGCTACAAATTGTCCCAGTGTGTTGCTCTGACACTTGTTACCCATATGTTCTCAGAGCCAGCTGTACTTACCTTAGTACAAACACCTCAGCGCTTGAGTTTCTGGATTCCAATAGATGGATTTCAGAGCAGAACACTATTCTATGAAGCAAAGAATGGATGAAAGCAAGAGATTCAGTGGTTAACAAGCATAACAAGGGCTTCTGTACAAGTCAGCCTAGATTCTTTTCACAGGGCAGTAAGCCTATGAAGCACAAGGATGTTGGCTACCCCCTAGTGTATATAAGCAAGTGTCACAGCACTCTGAAATATCTCAACATAAAAAAACTTGACCTGGGAAACATTTTTCTTAATTGGTGGGCTTATGCAAGTTTAATCACATTTTGTTGATGGCGTAATCAAAACCTGTAATTTCCTTTACTAAATTAAAGAAAGTTTTCCACCAAATAAAATTATACCTACTACATACTTTCGGTGCTATTGCTTAAATATTTGTAGATTCTTATTCTGTACAGGTAGTTTCTGAAAAAAAAATCCAATTAGCTTCTGCTTCCAGGAGTAAAAGGTGCTGCCCCTTACCCTCTCGATGCTTCTAGTGGGTGCTCAGATGATCATGTGACTACTTGCAAGGCTACAACAATCATCAAGTTTTCCTTACAAAGGAGAATGTGGTCACATTTGTTTTAGGAAAGTTGCATTATAAAAGTTATGGAGATCAAAGCTGCACTAATAATCACTAAAATTTGATGCTTAAAGTCTTTAAATACATGCAGGCTGAAGACAATTTCCAATAGTGTTCTTAACTGCCTTGACATATCAAATGGGCCTCTTAGGATAGGCATGTTTCATTTATGTGAAATTTAATCTTCTTCTTTTCGTATCCTAGACTCGAAGCAGGAAAAAAAGGGTACTGCCATAGGCGCCTAGGGTAAAAGCCGCAGTTTGTGGCATGATAGGGAAATTTGGGCCCATGGCGGCGGACACCCAATTTTACCTCCTTTGCCGCATAGAATAGCCGCAATACGTGGCTATGAAGTTACATTTCAGCGCCCAATTAGCGGCAAGAGGCAATTTTCTGCAGATTTGGTACCTACATCACACAAGGATGACAGGGAATTGCCTTCAAATGGATGGTAGAATTACAGCTGCCAGCTCATCGTCATTTTTGCCAAAGAGATGTGCGAAATGTAGCCAGCCAAAGAAGCTGTATATCTACAGACAACTTCTTACTATTTCTTCTCTGAAGTGTCCTGTGCTATAATCTTCCTCAGTGAAACCCTGATCTGCTTAAACAAACTTCCAGTGCCATTTGTGTCAAATTAAATGCAAGCAGCCCCAGGAGCCAAGTACAAGCAGATCAGACTTTCTGTGAGGCAGAATTTTGTGCTGGGCACATTAGAGAAGAAAGAAGACAGGCACAGTACACTAAGTAGCAGTTCTCTGTACAGGGCACCCTGGCTGGTTCTTTCAGTGGCGTTTCCAGGAAGACGGAGGTAGGAGCAGAGGTAGTATTTATCTTTAATTGAAACCTATAGCTCTGCCACTGCTGTGTGAAAAGTGTTAAGAGTCAAAGTCATGAAAACAAATTACCAGTATCTGCATTACTGACCAGAGGGTAATTTTAAAGTTACTGTTTAGCCAGCTTTTTATCAATGCAATTTAGAGGTTTACATTAAAATTATTGATGCATGTAAACAGCTTTTCTTACGTTTTAGTTTATGCTAAATTATGAAAATGAAAAATACCTGATGTAGCAGTTTACTGGTGTTGAATTCCTGTCAACATCCAGGTCACTACTTACAATAATTCCCTCCACCCCAGTTGGTCAGAGCTTATTAACCTTAAAGGACACCTGAAGTGAAAACTATATGGAGGCTGCTATATTTATTTCCATTTAAGCAATACCAGTTGCTTGGCTGTCCAGTTGATCCTCTGCATCTTATACTTTTAGTCATAGTCCCTGAACATGCATGCAACAGATCAAGGGTTTCGGACATTGTTAGATCTGAAAAGATTAGTCTCATGCTTGTTTCTGGTGTTATTTAGACACTACTGCAGCCAAATAGATACGCATGGCTGCCAGGCAACTGGTACAGCTTAAAACAGAAATAAATATGGCAGCCTCCATATTCTCACTTCAGTTTTCCTTTAAGCGACACATCAGTCAGTTAACAGGGAGGCATGGGTATGCACTGAAAGCAGTCACACCCTCCCCATTGCTACTTACGTTACATCACTGTAGTGGTCACATGACTGAACAGGACATGGCTCTAACAGATGGACCAAACCGGCAGAGGGCGTAACTAACTGTACATGAGCAATGTGAGATCAGCACCAGTAAATTGGAGCACCGGAGCTTGTTTGTGTCCAAAAACTAAACCATCTAAATGCATTAAAAACTAAACAAACTAGCTTAGCCAAGGCTTTAAAGCACACTGAAAAATAATAACTTAGGCCTTAATCAAGGTTGCCACTCCTGGTTTGTTTGGGGTTGGAGTAAGGTGAAATACTATAATCCTTCATGGCAATGGCGTATGGCATTGCAAACTGGACGGCAGACAAGCATGTATCGCAGGGTATTTAGTTTAAGGAATACATACTACTAAGCTGTATATACATTCATTTTACTCAAGGACTATGTCACGCAAGTAGTGACTGTAGCAGTGCTCTTCATCCGCTCCAAATTCTCTCTAAAATGTTTTCCAAGGATAGATCAAAGGACTGCAGACAACATCCAAAGTTAGTAATGAGAGAATGTGGAGTTACTAGAATAGTATGCTCCACAGCCTTTTTGCCACATAGCCTCAGGATATACTCTATGGAAAAGGTTTGGTGGGAGATTTAAAGGAAAAAAAAAATACTCTCTCTAATGTGGGTGGACAATTCCTTGCAGATTGGGGGATAAGCACCATAAGCCCCTTAAATAAGTAACAATCTAAGGTATATACAAAAATAAAACAAACAACTACTTTAGATAAGGCATTACTTAAACAGTAATCATTTAGAAATATAGGGAGAATTACAGTGCCAAATCCTATCTGCATGTTAATTTCCCCATATAAACTGATAAAAATAATCTGCACATGCACCAATAAAAGCATAGCAGTTTGTCTAAACATACAAGTTATATATTTATATATATGAATTATTTTTATTCTGATACAGACCCTTTATTCTAAACCTCTCTTTACAATAAGTTAAATCTCTCTTAAAAGGTACATTGCACTTACAAAACATGGAACGGGAATTTTTAACACTAACGTAGAAAGAAAACAAAAATTACTTCCATTGCACTCAGCAGCAAGATAGTGAAAGATATTTCATGGAATGTAAGAGGGTATGCTATAGAAGGGAAATACAGGAAGAGTGGAGCAGCTAATCAGGTGCCAGCAATCATATTCCTCTGCGAGAAAAGGTAGATTCTGATTGGTTACCATGGGCAACACTTTCGTTTCTCCTTTCCACCCCCCTAATCCAGAACACATATATTGGAGTATTCTATGAAAGCAGAGCAAACAGAAGTGGTCTGTAACTATGATTTAAGAGAATAATATTGGATATATATTGGTTATTGTGGCCACAGCTTCAAAATGACTACACCTTTAAGGTAATCTTTTATCCAAGTACATAGACCAAAAGAAAATGAAAAAAATAAATATTACAAAATGGACACAAACATTCAAAGTGATTAAAACATATGTCACTTTCAGACTACTCCTCTTCATAGAATACTTCTCAGAAGTACAACTGTAACACAAAGAACAAAGCAAGCTTTCCTTTCCTATGTTAAAGCCTTGCCTAAATAGCACTTATATGCATTTTGTCCCATATGGAGCAGCTGTGGTAGTAGAATAGTTGCCTTCACTCCTAATGGTGAGAATACACATGGATGATGACTAATTCCAGTTATGTTAGAGGGGCAGGAGGCAGAGGGCCTGCAGATCCGTATGGTTTGCTGGTGCAGAACAGTAATGCAGGTCTTTGAATGCTGATGTTTGTATTCAGCTGGCAGCAGCACGCATCCCTGACATATGCTGGAAACACTTGCCAGCTCATTGACGGTTCATTACATTGAGTCCTTTTTCTGAAGGTTCAAATGTCTTTGAACAGTATGTGGCTCAGATTTAGGGAAGGCATGAGGCTATCTTCATGAACACTCAGAGCTGCCCGATAGATACTGCAGTATGCTGGCAAAAGTAGGGGAGGGGGGGGGGGATAATATTGTGTGAATCCCTGTTAGACTATATGGTCAAGAAAAAGAGAGATGAAAGCTTTCAAAGGAGTAAGGTGAGTCCAAGTTGAGTAAGAAGTGGCACCTGCAGGGCCAGGGGGAAGTGGAGAAGTCCACAAAGGGTGTGAATTTGCCTGTTTTATTTCCACATGGGGGAGCTGAGGCTCTGGTTGGGTCCCTGCTGAGCTGTAGGCTGTCCATATCCTGCCATGCCTCCAACACCAAAAAAGGTCATTCCTGCCATCTGCTGGGACACCTTCAAAATAAAGAAAACATTCATCTAAGGTGGGTGTAAAGCACAGACATTAAATAGACATCACAAGTTTTAAAGGATACCTAAGTGCAAAGTGTACTGACCCCCGCACTTACTGGTTGGGAGAGTCAGTGCGGACTGCAAGGCACTGCCTGGCGACGCACATCCTTGATTGCGTTCCTGTGGCAGAGAGCGCTGTGTGCAAGTGCACTACGTCACAACTACTACTATGCAGAGTGCTCCTGTCACTATGAAACTCTAGACATACGACTATGAAAATTCCAAACCACAAGTTCTGCCAGCATGTTGCTCCAATGTGACAATCGGGGTCTAAACTGGGCAAGCCATGATGCTTAATCCAAGCCAGTTAACAAAAATAAAAAGGTACTTTGTCATTTTTAAATTATAAATAACAGAAAATCGCTCATTCAATACCAAATAAATTCAAGCCCTTTTTACAATGTGACTCACCTGAGCGACATTCCACTGAAGTTGCTGTCCTGGTTGCATGCCATACATTGGCTGGGCTACTGCACCAATACCAGTCACACAACCTGCATGCTGAGACATCATTCCATTTGGTACTCCCATGACAGTTGCCTGCATTCCACCCACATATCCGGCTGGAAGTGCCATTGGAGCAACCATGCCTGGGTGAGCTGGCTGAGTCATTATGCCCAGTGGTGATGCCATCATGCCACCCATAACACCTCCAGGAGAGGGAACCCCAGGAAAGGCCGTGTAAGAACTTGGGTATGCCATTTGTGCTGGTGCCATGAAGAGCCCCCCTGAAAAAAATAAATCAATATTTAAGATACAGAAAATGTATGCCAAACTCACATGGTAAACAATGTCAAACATTAACCTCCCTGGTGGTATTATTTCTGGATTTCTGAAAGTTTCAGACCTTAAAACCAGGGGGAAAAAAAATCATAAGTTTTTAGGTTAAAAAAAAGAGACATCTATCAAGTTCACCCAGAATTGCATGCTGCCAGAAAGCCAGCAGCAACCCCAGCACTCACTCACCTCCCTGGGCTCCAGCGCTGCAATTTTCCCTCCGTCCTCTGGGTGGCTCTGTAACTCTGTAGTGAGATCACTGACTGCGATCTCAGAGTGATTCAGAACCTCCATGGTGGCTAGTCCGAGCTTACCGACAGGGAGGTTAAGTAAAAAGAAGCTCATGCAAGTCCACTTTAGCTTTTAGGACATAGCTCCTATGTCCAAAAATGCATGCTCACCTACGCCCATGAAAAACCAATCGCGCGTTCACCCGAGGGGGGGTTATGGGAATACTCATCGCCACCCGTTAGCCCAGAGATCAATAAATGGGAACTTCCCATTTAGCGTACTAATTGTATGCAACAGAAAGAAATGCGCAAGATCATCTTGTGGCCAAATAGTAAAATTACACTTCCATACATTTTACAAAACAGACCTACACATGATTTTAAATTAAACTTCTTACTCACCACACTCTTCCCAAAACACAAATTAAAAAAACAAACACAAAAAAAACACTTCATAAAAAAAATGAAATACAATAAAAAAAAATAATAAAGTTACCTTAGGGTCTGAACTTTAATATGCATGTCTCAAGAGGGTATATTACTAATATGTTTTAATTTATGGGCTTGTAAAAAGTGATGAACACAAAACTGAAAAAAAAAATGCACCTTTATTTCCAAATAAAATATTGGTGCCATACATTGTGATAGGGACATAATTTAAATGGTGTAATAACTGAGACAAATGTGCAAATAAAATACATGGGTTTTTATTATGGTAGCATGTATTTGAAGTCTATAATGGCCGAATTCTGATAAATTTTTTCCATTTTTTTCATAATATTCCCGTTAAAATACATTTAGGAAAAAAAATTCTTAGCAAAATGTACCACCTGAAGAAAGCCTAATTGGTGGCAAAAAAAACAACAAGATATAGATCATTAGTTGTGATAAGTAGCGATAAAGTTATTGACAAATGAATGGAAGGAGTGCTGAAATGATGCATAAGGTGAAAAAACACTAAAGTCTGAAGTGGTTAATGTTTACACTGCATAAATGTCAATTATATATATATTTTTTAAATTTTTTGTGTGTTTCTCTGGTTTCATTTTCTACAGTCAATTTTTCTGCTTAGACATGGATTTACTTTTGGAAGAATGAGGTTTTTATTATTATACATTTATATAGCATGGACATCTTTCACAGTGCTTTTACAGAGTGTATATATTCATATCACTAACTATCCCTCGGAGGAGCTAACAATCTAATCCCTAGTATATAGCAAGTGCTTTATGTTCCTATTATAGTCTAATGCCAAATTTTGGGTGGAACCATTTAACCTATTTGTATATCTTTGGGATGTAGAAGGAAACCCGCGCAAAAAACAAAAAAACAAATCTATGGATTTGGCATGTTTTCCCCAACACATCCTGAAGATGCAGTGTTAGATTAAGCTCTAGAGAATTTGTTAACCAAAGAAAATGTTATTCATCAGACAAGACTGTTCTTTACTCCACCTGCCAGTGGTCTGCCAGGTCCCCATATGCATAACAATATGCGAAATAGCCCTTATATTGTCTACAAATATATTCTTAACCACTTGAGGACCACAGTGCTAAACCTCCCTAAAGACCAGACCATGTTTTACTAAAAGGGCCACTGCAGCTCTAAGGCCAAGCTGCAGGGCCGCACAACTCAGCACACAAGTGATTCCTCCCCCCCCCCTTTTCTCCCCACCAACAGAGCTTTCTGTTTGAGGGGTCTGATCGCCCCCCAGATGTTTATTTTATATTTGACTCACTCCTGTGTCACACGGCTGTCCCCAGTACAGCGCTGCTGCAGATTGCAGCGCTGTACAAGGTTTATAGACTGTGGTTTCACCGTCTAACAGTCTCCGAGCGGCGATCGCGTGCAATCTCCTGCAGTAGCCGGCCCCAGGACTTGACGCCAATGGACGTTAGGCGGTCCTGGGGCTGCCGGCGCAGTCATGACGCGGTCGTTAGGTAGTTAAATGATTGTTGCTATGGAGAACCAATGAATTTCTTATCAGAACTGGGAAGGAGAAGAAAAAAAAAAAACAAACCCTAAGGCTATGTTCACACTACAAATCGCTAAACGCAAACGCAAATTCTGAAGCGTTTTCTGGCGTTTTTCTCAATAGTATTTTGAGCGTTTCGCTGTATGGGGTAGCGTTTTACAGGAGATGGCCGCTAGCCAGGAGTTGGCTGCTAGCCAGGAAACAGAGGTGTTTTATGGGTAATCTGCTCTGTCTTGTGGCTAATCTGCTATATTAACTGAGTAAAAGCGTTGGAAAAACGCTGATTATTGTGAACAGCCCAGCGCTTTTGGGCGATTATGAAGCGCTCCTATCTTTAACATTGAAGCGTAAATCGCTCAAAATCGCTCAGAAATGGTTCAGGTTACGAGTTTCCGTTTCAACTAATCGCTGAAAAACCACAAAACACAGAACAGCCACACATACTTAACATTGACCAAGCGCTTTTCAAAACGCTAGTGATTTCTAGCGATGCTGAAATCAACTGAAAAGCGCTCTAGTGTGAATGGGGCCTTAAGACAATTCATTTAGGAATTGATGTGTTAGTGAACTTACTTTTCCTTTCATGTGTAAATAAATGCCAATCAGCAGAAGGTCTGGGACCCACTTGCAGTATTTTTGCCTGGGACCCACTTGCAGCATTTTTGCCAGGGTTTTGCACAATGCTTACATTTTAACCACTTGCCGACCGCGCACTCATACCGCGCGTCTGCAAAGTGGCAGCTGCAGGACCGAACTGCGTCGCCGGCTGCAGGCCAATTAATCAGGAAGCAGCCGCTCGCGCGAGCGGCTGTGCTTCCTGTCAATTCACGGCGGGGGACTCCGTGAATAGCCTGCGGGCCGCCGATCGCAGGCTAAATGTAAACACAAGCGGAAATAATCCGCTTGTTTACATTCGTACAACGCTGCTAACAGTAGCAACGTTGTACCAGATCAGCGATCCCCGGCCAATCAGCGGCCGGGGATCGCTGTCACATTACAGGCAGGAGCCTGTTAGAGGCTGCACAGGACAGATCCGTTCCTGTGCAGCCTCAGATCTCCGGACAAGGGAGGGAGGAGAGGGAGGGGGGGGGGGGGGGGGAATTTCGCCGCGGAGGGGGGCTTTGAGGTGCCCCCCCGCAACACCCAGGCAGGCAGGAGCGATCAAACCCCCCCAGCACATCATCCCCCTAGTGAGGAAAAAAGGGGGGAGATCTGGTCGCTCTGCCTGCACCCTGATCTGTGCTGGGGGCTGCACAGCCCACCCAGCACAGATCAGCTAAAACAGCGCTGGTCCTTAAGGGGGGGTAAAGGGTGGGTCCTCAAGTGGTTAAAACACACTCATTCACTTGACTGAGAATCAAGGCAAAACTGTTTGCAGAAATTCTCAATCATGTGAATGAGAGAGCGTTTTTCACAACGAAAATGCTGCACAAAATGCTGCAAGTAGGTGCCAGGCCTTATATGTAGTTGGTCCTGCTGTAGTTCCATACCTTGAGCTGGAAGCTGAGGAGTCTGAGGACCATACAAAGACAATATAGAGTCCTTGGAAAGTTGCTTCTTAGTGCCTTCTTCTGGCTTAGCACTGGTCTCCGGAAACAAGTTAAGATTCTCAGGCACAGATTCTGAGGTGCCAGATATCGGCATGGAGCTGGCTACCTAAGGGACAATTCAGACCAAGCAAAGATCAGCAGCTGTTTTATATGGAACATCGTCATACACGTATATACAGCACACATACAGATAATACAAGCAAAATACCTTTCATTTATCTAACAGTAAGGCCCCTTTCATGTGAGAGGCTGAAGACTGAATTCATGTAGCATGACACTTTTTTTGCCTGCGGCTAAGCACACCGCATGTCAAATACTGACACACATGGGGTTACACAGGCTGCCATTTAGCTGTATTAAATTGCAGCCAAAGGCTGCTATGTGGCTGGCAGACAGGAGGATGAACTGCATGCAATTCAACTTCCAGTCTGAAATAGGCTTTAGCCTTTATAAAGTGTCCTAAAGAAAACCTACAGCTGCTATTTAATCGTGTATTAAAATGGCAGCACTCAGATTTTGTAAAGGAAATGTAGGGTGCCAGGGTAGATACTCTTCTCCTAGAGATGCCCCTTATAAAACCTGCCCTTTAAATATGAACTCCATTCAGACCACTGAACATGCAAAACTAGGTTATTTTTAAATTAAGTTTCTGGATACATTCTGGATCAAGGATATCAAATAATTTCAACTTTCATTCTAATTTCATGTTAATTGTATGCAGCTTGAAATCGACAGGTAGAAATTTTGGTGGGTTCGATTTTAAGCTGCACATGATTTACATGAAATGTGAATGCAAGCCAAAATTATTTGCGTCTCATCGACCATCTCTGCTAACTACCAATACAGTACTCAGACTATGCAAAATAGTGATGGCTGATATCAGTTTGTAGTAAAGCCGGTCATCATGTACCATGCAGTGAAAGCACAATCGGCAATTACTGTAATCCCAAAACAAAAAATGTTGCAATATTGACTTTTACAGGAAAAAAAACAAGGATGTGACCGTTAATGATTGCCCAACACCTAAAACTAAACATCCAGCATTTTCACAGACTTCTAGTAACAGCAGAATGTCATTCAGCAACCAACAGAATATAGCAGGAGATGTGCAAGGCACAGCAAGACAAATGATACTTCTCATTGACTGCGCAAACCGTCAGATTCTATGGGACCTCCATAAACCTGGCATTTGCTGGGTTCCACAACTGCCCAAAAGCATATATCCAAACACGTGTTTATGTTGCAGAGGATGGAGAATGGGCTGAGTGGGAGCGTAGATGAGAGGACCCACGGGTGTTCTATTAGGCTTTGTTCACATACATCGCAAGCGCTGAGCGATTTGAGCTTTTTAAAAAGTGCATTTCCTAGAGCTTTTCGCTTAGAAAAGCGATTTTCTAATAGTTTTTGCTCAGCGATGATTTTTTTCACTTTCTGACAGGAGTCATGAAGTGAACTCTTTAACCTGGAAATGAATAAACACAATGTATTTATTCATAAAAGCGCTCAGGAAATCGCTATGCAAAGTGCTTTTTCAAGCGCTTTGCGATTTCCCTATAGCTTCCATTGAGCCAAAGCGTTCAGAAAATGGTACATGTAGCGTATTTGTGATTTCAAGAAAATTTAAACGCTTACACGTGGAAACTGTCCAAGGAAATCATTACACAAGCGCTTTTTAGGCCGATTTGTAAAATTGCCAGCGATGGAAAAAATAAATAAAAATCAGCAAACGCTCATAGTGTGAACAAGCCCTTAAAGATTTTTATGCAGTCAAATTTGTAAACTGAATATGCGTGTGTCAATCTTTACTGGAGGCAGGGCTGCGGCGGTTAGCCCTGCCTCCAGGAGCGACCAAATGTACAACCAAGTCGTGCAGGGGGGGGGGGATTTGGGGGTGAAGGGACCCCCGTTTAGCGGCGCGATAGCGGCGGTTTAGCACGTGCACATAGATGCGGGAGACTTGGGGAGGCCTGGCAGGCGGAGGCTGCTCCACACATTTCAGCAATCTGTGTGCATATGTGTGGCAGCAATAGATCCCTGTCTGATCGTATTAGATCAGAGTACCTACCCGATGATCAAATCTGCTGCACCACCTGCCAAAGTTTGGGCACCGTTAGTTTCATTATTTAAAAGAAAAAAGTAAACAAAAGCATGACTGATTGTGACCACAGGTGAACAAGATGAAATTATACAGGAAGCATTCAATTCTATGGCAAGAGTTGGAAAAAAATACATGGTATACTTTAGTAATAACTAGTTTACCTGGTTGGTTTTGGCGCCTGAAAAAGATCCAAAAAGGTCCAATTCCTTCTCAAGGCTAGTGTTGGACTTCCCATTGGGAATTGCAGTAACTACAGGCGCATCTACAAGAAGATACATACATTGAAATAAAATTCAGCTCCATAGCTGTGCTTTCAGGCTGTTAACTATATATGCAATATACCTAGTTACAGTTACCTACAGTAGTAACTAGGTAAGTGTTGTAGAAAAGCAACCAATTATTAACATACATAATGTAGGATGTCGCAATGCAATTACAACTCCCCCCCCCCCATTAAAAAAACAAAAATACAAAAACTTCTTACAGACTTCTTTCACACTGCAAATTGCAATTCCGATTTGCACAGGGTGTTAGCAACACAAAGAAAAAAATGCATTAAAAATAATAGATGCATAAAACAGCAGGCAGGTCATTTTTGTAATCGCATCAAAAATCTGAATCATGTTAAATTGCATCAAAATAGAATATTTGAATCGTATGTAGTGTAAAAGAGCTTAATCAGGATTGCATTTTCTAACAGTTATTGTATCATTCTAAATGTATTCTGTAAATATCACAGTGGAAACATAAGAGATACACTCTGCCTCAACATACAAGCTCAAGATATCAATTAGGACTGGAAAATTCCATCTCACCTAGGCCTAATAAATCCATGACAGGTTCAGCCGCTTTCTGGGGAGTGGATTTCGAAGGCTGAGGTTCATCTTTCTTATGTGGCTAGAGACAGCAAAACAGTCATGCTACAGATTTTTTTTTCACATTGAGCATTACATTACCTTTATACAGGATAAATGACAAATTGAAACTCCTGGTAAACAGCACAATGTATTTACCGTACATACGTGACTACAAGTCTACAAATTTAGGTCTTAGGCTCAGTGCACACCGAGCGGTTTTGGATGCGATCTGCCGGCCGCATCCGCCTGTAAAAACGCTTGGCTAATGTATTTCAATGGGCTGGTGCACACCAGCGGTTTGAGGTTTGTAGCAAACCGCAAACGTGCCTCCTGCTGCACGTTTGCGGTTTGCAGAAGCGTTTCTGCCTCAAAGTATAGGAAAACGCAAACCGCTCTGAAAAACGCTACATCAGAGCGGTTTTCCAGGCGTTTTTGTTACAGAAGCTGTTCAGTAACAGCTTTTACTGTAACAATATGTGTAATCTGCTACACAAAAACGCACCCAAAACCGCCATGTTTAGAAAACCTCTCTAAACATGCCTAGAATCGCTCTGAAATCAGCTCCAAAAACCACTAGCGTTTTGTGGATCTGCTAGCTGTTTTGGTGTGCACTGGGCCTGACTCACTAAACAAAAAGTATAGGAGTTGACTTGTACACAAGTCAGACCTAAATTTCTGACTCATACCTGAGGGACTGTGATGATCACTTCTCTCTCAACCTTTGGACAGTGAGCCACACTGGTCAGCATGCTTTATAATCCTCCTCCTATTTTCACCTTTTGCTCGGAAAAGCACAACTTTGTACAGCTTACTTTTGATAAGAGTAGGTTTGGGCAAACTTTTAGGATCGGAACGCGTTCCTCTAGAAAGCAGCCCACTTGTCACAGCAGCTCTCTGTCCACCTCCCTACCGACAGAAAAATGGTGGGTAAGGATTGGTTATAACTCACCCAATTGCACTCTAGTGGAGATCTCCATGGCTATAGGCCTTATTTTAGATGGTTTCATAGCCTTTTTCCTTTTCTAAGTTTCTTGAATCCCTTATTCATTAAGATATTAGAGGCATTACCTCCCATGAAGCAACATGCTGCATACAGGCAATATAGCTAGTATCAGACTGTCTAAAAGGTGCTCATACACAGACATTTCTTGTTGGGGCTAAAACCTTTGGTGTTTCGCAGTGATCAATTCTGCTGAAGATTGTGGCCCCAACATGCTGCCGATCGTATTGACATGATAGTGCTAAAATCTTCCGCAGTGCTTTTACAGAGTACATATTCATGTCACTTACTGTCCCTCAGAAAGGCTAACAATCTAGTCCCAACTATAGAGACATGCCCATCATAGTCTAGGGCCAATGTTAGCGGGAAGCCAAATAACTGATCGGTATAAACATATCCAAGTATGCATTGATCTAAAAAGACATGACTTGTCAGGTATACCTATTTTTTTTGTAGTAACCATCAAAATAAAAGTACCTGTAAGAACCTAGAGATGAATTTTCCTTGTGCTACAGCCCATGGGAAGACAATTGTTTTTAAAGAGTAACTGTTAGGCATTAAATACAAAATTATTTCTCTTTTGCAGGATGTTAAAAGGTAAAAAGGTTGCCAATCAGGCAATTCAAAACTTTAAAATCAATCTTACTTTTTTCCCCAATAAGGCTTTCTCTCCCCATGCCCCCAGGATCTATACTGGTACACAGACGCAAAAGAGAAATGACATGGCATGCTGAATCAGCCTGATTGGCTGAAGCCTGTCACACGCCTCTCTGCTCTGCAATTGCCCACCTGGTCTCCCCTTCACGGTCGATGTCGCAACCGCTGTTAGAGTGCAGGGAGAGGGGCCATCTCCTGTCACTGTCCTCTGCACTCTCCTCCAGTGGCATGTCCGCCCCCTCTGCCGCCCGCCGCATTCCCCCTCTTCCCCGCGCTGAACATTTGGAAAGGATAAAGGCGGTGCACACAGACTCACTGAATAATTGTTCCAGGTGCTGTAGTTCCCTTCTATACTCTATGCACTACCGCCGGTGGTAGTGCAGAGAATAGATGGGACAGCAGTGCTTGGATCCGTTAACCCTCCTGGCGGTAACGTTCGGGGTAAGCTGCGCAGGAGGATTCCTCAGGCCCTGCTGGGCCGAGTTGCATACTTTTTTTTTGCTACACGCAGCTAGCACTTTGCTAGCTGCGTGTGCACTCCGATCGCAGCCACCACCCGCCGCGCCCCCCCCAGACCCCATGTGCAGCCTGGCCAATTAGTGCCAGGCAGCGCTGAGGGGTGGATCGGGACACCCTTTGACGTCACAACGTCATCTCGCCCGCCGCTATGGCGATGGGGGAAGCCCTAATGGAAATCCCGTTCAGAACGGGATTTCCAGAAGGGCTTGATCGCTGGAGGCGATCGAAGAGGGTGGGGGGATGCCGCTGCACAGCTGCTGTCATGTAGCGAGCCCTAGGCTCGCTACATGATTTAAAAAAAAAACAAAAAAAAAAAACTGCTGCGCTGCCCCCTGGCGGTATTTAACCACTTAAAGCGAACCTTAAGTCACCTAAAAAAAAATGAGATTTACTCACCTGGGGCTTCCCTCAGCCCCCAGCAACCGATCGGTGCCCTCGCAGCTCCGCTCCGATGTCCCAGGACCCGCCGGCGAGCACTTCCGGTTTGGCCGTCACCGGCCGACAGGCATGAGAACGCGAGTGATTGTTCGCGTTCCCAGCCTGTATATCGCCCCCTATGCTGCTATTGCGACCTCCTGGCCACAATAGCAGCATAGGGGGCGATATACAGGCTGGGAACGCGAACAATCACTCGCGTTCCCATGCCTGTCGGCCGGTGACGGCGAAACCGGAAGTCGTCGCCGGCGGGTCCTGGGACATCGGAGCGGAGCTGCAAGGGCACCGATCGTCTGCTGGGGGCTGAGGGAAGCCCCAGGTGAGTTCATCTCATTTTTTTTAGTTGACTTAAGGTTCGCTTTAAGGACTGCAGTCATAAAACCCCTTAAGGACCAGAGCCTTTTTTTTCCATTCAGACCACTGCAGCTTTTTAACGGTTTATTGCTCGGTCATACAACCTACTATCTAAATGATTTTTACCTCCTTTTCTTGTCCCTAATACAGCTTTCTTTTGGTGCTATTTGATTGCTGCTGTGATTTTTAGTTTTTATTATATTCATCAACAAAAGACATGAATTGTGTCCAAAAAAATGTTTTGTTTTTTTACTTTGCGCTGACATTTTTCAAATAAAGTAAAAATTCTATATACATTTTTGTCCAAATTTATTTTGCTACATGTCTTTGATAAAAAACAAAAACCATTCAGTGTATAGTTATTGGTTTGGGTAAAAGTTATAACGTTTACAAACTATGGTGCAAAAAGTGAATTTTCCCATTTTTCTGAGCACCTGTCATGTTTCATGAGGTGCTCGAATTCCAGGATAGTATAAATACCCCCCAAATGACACCATTTTGGAAAGAAGACACCCCAAAGTATTCAGTGAGAGGCATGGTGAGTTCATAGAAGATTTTATTTTTTGTCACAAGTTAGCGGAAAATGACACTTTGTGACAAAAAAAAAAAAAAAGTTTCCATTTCTGCTAACTTGTGACAGAAAAAAAAGGAAATCTGCCACGGACTCACCATGCCCCTCTCTGAATACTTTGGGTTGTCTACTTTCCAAAATGGGGTCATTTGTGGGGTGTGTTTACTGTCCTGGCTAAATTGTAAGCACCCCCGTAAAGCCTAAAGGTGCTCATAGGACTTTGGGCCCCTTAGCGCACCTAGGCTGCAAAAAAAAGTGTCACACGTGGTATCGCCATACTCAGAAATAATGTAATGTGTTTTGGGGTGTATTTTTACACATACCCATGCTGGGTGGGAGAAATATCTCTGTAAATGGAAAATGTTTTGATTTTTTTTTTTTTTTTTTTTTTTTTTTTTTTTACACACACAATTGTCCATTTACAGAGATATTTCTCCCACCCAGCATAGGTATGTGTAAAAATACACCCCAAAACACATTATACTACTTTACCGAGTAAAGCGATACCACGTGTGGCACTAACTGCGCTAAGGGGCCCAAAGTCCAATGAGTACCTTTAGGATTTCACAGGTCATTTTAAGACATTTGGTTTCAAGAATACTCCTCACGGTTTAGGGCCCCTAAAATGCCAGGACAGTATGGTGAGTTCATAGAAGATTATTTTTTGTCACAAGTTAGCGCAAAATGACACTTTGTGAAAAGAATAAAAAACTATTTCCGCTAACTCGTGACAAAAAGTAAAATCTTCTATGAACTATGGTGATACTCCTAACGGAATACCTTGGGGTATCTTCTTTCTAGAATGGGGTCATTTGTGGGGTTCCTATACTGCCCTGGCATTTTAGGGGCCCTAAACCATGAGGAGTAGTACCAGCAGTGATCAGAAAACAAAAAATTCTGTCACTGCGGTGGGGCGGGTGAGGGTTTGGCCGGGCGATCAGAAGCCCACATGGGGGGGGCAGATTAGGGCCTGATCTGATGGATAGGAGTGCTAGGGGGTGACAGGAGGTGATTGATGGGTGTCTCAGTGGGTGGTTAGAGGGGAGAATAGATGCAACCAATGCACTGGGGAGGTGATCGGAAGGGGGATCTGAGGGTTTGGCTGAGTGATCAGGAGCCCACACGGGGCAAATTAGGGCCTGATTTGATGGGTAGGTGTGCTAGGGGGTGACAGGAGGTGATTGATGGGTGTCTCAGGGTGTGAATAGAGGGGGAATAAATGCAAGCAATGCACTGGGGAGGTGATCGGGGGTATCTGAGGGCGATCTGAGGGTGTGGGCCGGTCACTGGGTGCCCACAAGGGGCAGATGAGGGTCTGATCTGATGGGTATGATGGTAGCAGTGACAGGTGGTGATTGATGGGTGATTAGAGGGGAGAACAGAAGTAAATAATACACTAGGGAGTTGATCAGAGGGGTCTAGGGGGGGCTATCTCAGGGTGTGGGCGGGTAATTGGGTGCCCGCAAGGGGCAGATTAGGGTCTAATCTGATGGGTAGCAGTGAGAGGGGGTGATTGATGGGTGATTAGAGGAGAGAACAGATGTAAACAATGCACTTGGGAGATGATCTGACAGCGGGTCTGTGGGCGATCTGAGGGTGTGTAGCAGTGACAGGGGGTGATTGATGGGCGATTGACAGGTGATTATAAGGGAGGATAGATTTATACAGTACACAGGGGGGGGGGGGGTTGATCAGGAGCCCCCAGGGGGCAGTTAAGGGACTAATCTAAAAAATAGCGTTGACAGATAGTGACAGGGAGTGATTGATGGGTGATTGGGGGGGGTGATTGGGTGCAAACAGGGGTCTGAGGGAGTGGGCAGGGGGTCTGAGGGGTGCTGTGGGTGATCAGAGGGCAGGGGGGCCGATCAGTGTGTTTGGGTGCAGACTAGGGTGGCTGCAGCCTGTCCTGGTGGTCCCTCAATCACTGGGACCACCAGGGCAGGAGGCAGCCTGTATATTACGCTTTGTATACATTACAAAGCGTATTATACGCTTCTATAGCGGCGGATGTGCGCGCATCACTGCAAGCGATCCCCGGGCCGGAAGAGTCCCAGGACCTGACGCCACTTTACAGTGGGCAGTCGGCAAGTGGTTAATAGACCGCCAGGAGGGTTAAGGAATTCTGTGCCTGCTGCATTCATCCTCCCTGCTGTTCTCATAATTAGTGCGGAGAAGGGGGGGGGGGGGGGGGGGTTGTGGGGGATCGGGAAGTCTTTAACCTGGAGGGCACAAGATGACTACTGCAATGAGAGTGATGAAAATTGAAAAAAATTAAATCCAAAACGTGGATAGTGCAATACATCTGTTATGTAACTAGAGGAAGTATTTATCTACTTATATATATGTATTTTTTGTGAGGGGCATATTATGCTTAACAGTTGCTCTTTAACAAAATGCAGCAACATGTATGTATGTATGTATGTATGTATGTATGTATGTATGTATGTATGTATGTATGTATGTATGTATGTATGTATGTATGTATGTGGTTTAGGTAAAGATACACAACAAAATGTCAAATAGATAAGGAAACCTAGCATGGTAACAATGATTAGCAGGTTAAAAGTGGACCATAATAATTATATGTGCTCCACCCTGGACCACCTATTAAGACTAGTGTGCCGGATGCTCGCTCATTACTGGTTTATTAATTACATGTCAGAGGAGACAAATAACACACTTACCAACTTAACCTTCTCAAATATGACCGGCCCAGACTTTATTTCAGGAGCAGATTCAGACTTCTTCCACTTGTTTTCTCTCTCCCTCTGTTAAGAGGTAAAAAGAGTTTAGGGAACCAGTTATATAGTTAAAACATTGGACATTTTTCTTTCTTTAGGATGCATTCACACTATATGTGTTGCACTGCAGAAAAATTCTGCATGTGAACTCACTGCCCATACAAATCTATGGGCCTGATCACATCTCTGCATTGCGATGGATCTCGTTACTCTAACTTGCTGCATGCAGGCTTAAAATTACCGTATATGTTCTAACACACGCAGTGTCCATTGCAGTTCACATATTATATAGTGCATGTTTGCAATCCAACCTTGTGCTCTTGAAAACAGCAGCCATAAGTCACTGGCATAAATATTAATCTTGGTGATGTGTAATACATCATTACTGCCTTCTATGAGCAGGCAGGGCCAGATTTGTACTCTTTACCGCCCCAGGCCACTGTCACCAGCTGCCCCCCTCCCCCTTTGGTATAGGTAGCTAGATGACCCCTCCCCCTTTTTCTTCCAATATAGGTAGCCAGATGACACTTCATCCCTTTCCCTCTAGTATAGGTAGCCTGATGGCCTCTCCAGTATAGGTAGCCAGATGACCCCTCCTCCTTTTTCTCCAGTATAGGTAGGCAGATGACTCCCTTAATCCCTCCTCCACCCCTTTTCAGTATAGGTAGCCAACTCGCCTTCACACTGCTGCAGCAGCCATCAGTGTCACTCATCTTCACTTGTTTCCAGTGCAGGACCTTCCTCTTTCTTTCTGTCTCCAATGCTGCCCAAGTCCATAGCCGCTGGCCACAATGCAACTATGCACAGAGAGCAAGGTGGCTTCTGCACAGGGTGCTAGCAGTAGAGTAATGCAGTCAGGCGCTCGCCTGATCTTCCTGCATTGCAGCATTTTCAAGCTTGCACATTCTGCACCAGTTTATCCTGCTGCTTTGGTGCCCTTGCTCCTTTGGTGCCCTAGGCCATGGTCTAGGTGGCCTTGGCCTAAATCAGGCCCTGTGAGCAGGTGCATGAATGCCAATTTATGCTGAAGGATCAAGCAACATCAGAATGAAGTGGTGTGGACTTCACAGACGTGTTGGGACACTAACTTTAAAGCATTTTAACAAACTTAGGATATAGCTGTAGAGTAAAGCAAAAGTAGTTCTTGGTAAAAGAGCGTGTAGAGGGTGATGACAGGAACAAAGACCATCTATCAGGCTCAAGGCACTATAACTGTGGATACATGTAAGAGTGATGTGCAGGAACGAGGGGATTCTTCCTCTATTACACCTTCTTCATGCACGATCTGAAGCAGGCGTATGAGTGATAGACAACACCTCTACATTCAATGTGCACATCATTCTCAGTGGAGTCACAACAGCTCTGCGGGGAGTGCATATGTACTACTGTCTTAGGGCTAATTTACACTCGAAACGCAAATTGGGATAAAAACTGATTTTGCCGCAATTTGTGTTCTGATTCTCGTTCTGTTGGAATGGAATCACAGCGCAATCGCCACCAGAGCGCTGCATGCAGCAAGTTTGAGATTTTTGCAAATCTAAAACACTGCAGTGAGACTGATCCTATAGAATTACATTATATTATAGCGGTTTCTCACAGATTTGGCTCAGGCTGCCCTGTTACCTCCCAAGCAAGTATTGGAATGAGATTGCAACTGTGATTCTGAAAAACGAGTTAAAAAAGAAAATGAAGAGGTGGTGTGTATGTGTGTGTAAGTATATATTTCAGTAACTGATAACACCTGAAAGCATTGTTCTACACTTTAATATTCGGTGGTGGTGCCCAAATCTTATTACAGTTCTGTACCTTAGCACGAGAAGAGAGAAATGGGAAGGGCTCATTCACACTGAGCGAGTTGCAGTGAGTTGTGACGCACTGCACATAGTGTGTTTTACATGGGAACATGAAGTCCACAGACTTTCATGTCATCATTTGCGCTACAAACAGTGAGTTTCTGTGCAGTGCATTTCAACTCGCCGGGAGTTAAAACTCATGAAAATGTGTGGAAACTCACAAACCCATTACTTTTTAATCATGCATTTTAACTCACTGACTAGTGTGAATGAGCCCTAAAAGTGCTAATTATGTCTATCACACCAGAGTATTAATCAGAATTTACCATAACACAATTTCAAAGTTACATCACTACTCACCCTAAATGCATTGATATCTATACTCCGATCAAAATATTTCTTCTTTTCATATTTATCTCTGATAAAGGTTTCTACTGCTCTGCAAATTTTATGTTAAGGATAGATAGTTCTGTGCTCGGCAATAATAAAAACAATCCCCCCCATATTTGTCTTAGTGCGAAAAATATGGTACTTGCATCAAATGAAACAAAATCAATGGACAGGCTAGCTTTCTGCTAAAGAATTCAAGTATACCAGCACCCCGACAATTGTTTCGGGGCCTCGCAGGGTCCCCCTTTCTCAAGGCGTATGTGGTTACAATCAGACTTCAAAATACAACTAATATATACATCACTAATCCCCTCTGTCCCCACCCCAAACCATAGTGAAAAGGTGATGTCATCTCCTCTGCTCAAAACAACAACACATACCTATCTTGTCAGTTATTTACTCATCTATGCCATAGACAATCATGCTTTAGTCTCCAGTATACACAGTGCTGGTATACTTGAATTCTGGACTTATACTTTGGTGGTCTGCCTATACCACAATACCAAGCACCCTGCCTTAGATGGTGTGCCCAGTCACAACTCTTCTTGTCTCTAGCTTTCTGCTAAAACATCAAACATATTCAGTTATCTGGTCATGATTTCACCTTTTAAAGTGAATGGGAAACATTTTTTTTTTCATATGTTCAATCGAGGATCATTTACCTTTCACTCTCCTGTGATGCTCTGTCCCCTTTTAATTTCAATTGTTGCAGCCTGGCACCCAAAATCTCCTTTATATAAATTTGACCAGCTCAGTCGAAAACCACGCTACTGGGAGGAGGCGGAGCTTACTTCCACTGCTCTGTCTCTCCTCCATCATGCTTGGCCATCTCCCCTTTCCCCGCCCCACTGAGCCGCAAAATCCCTGTTTCTTGCGCAGCTTTATCAGCGCTTGAGAGAACACAAGAAGAAGCTGCTTACCCGGAAGAGAAAGCAAAGGTCGGCAGCCATCTTGGATGACATGGGCAACGGTACTGGAAGCAAAATCAACGGATCCAGGGGCGGTGGATCAGTAAAAATACCATAAGGTACCTACTCGTTTTCTTTTTAAACATGTCCATGTATTTAAAAAAAAAAAAAATCCCATTGGCTTTAAAAACAGATAGCCACTACCTACTGGAACACACTTTTTTTTTTGCTTCTAGATTCCTTTTTTAAAAAGGTATTGAGAAAACTAACTGTACACTACCATCTTCTCCTAGCAGCAAGAAGCACTGCTAAAACCTACATTTAGGCTTTGTTGAGTACCTATGATGGTTTTGATTAATCAATACATAGGCATAGAGAACTGGAATAAAAGTACTGTAGCTAGTCTAGTTCCACATGAGGGATGTCATTCTTACATTAAAACAACTTCCTGACTGTCTCTGATCTTTTTGGCTTCATTCATACATTATGCAGCCAATGGGAATCACATTTAGGCAAAAATACTTGAACAAAACACTTTTTTGGGCCAGTTATTCAGATAGTGTTAGAGTCAAGATATCAACAACAACTGGGGAAGCAGCTCATTTAAAAGGGAATAAAGACGAGATGCTCCATAACCTTCTCAGTACCTATTTCACTTAAAAGACTCCAGCAGTTGGTTGCCTAGCCAGTCATACCTAGTACACTTTTCTTGCTGCAGTTATCAAAGTATAAAAGGGAAAACATTTGAAATATTGTGCTTTGGGTAAAGAGAAGGGGAGACCAAGAACCTAATCAGTTTTTTTTTCAGCAATCTTATTCACCTGAGAGATTTTGCCTCACTTTTGTCCCACTGGCAATGAGAGAAAGTCCTCACAAAAAGTAATGAAAACAGATTCTTATGGTGCACACACACCTTTGATATTTGTCGCACGTTAGGTATTCGGCCTGATCCCCTCGGGCGACATCGCAGGCCCTCGCTGCCCAGACGCAAGCCAGATGTGTAGCGGACTGTGTGTACTGTTGCAATGCGGAGAGGCAGAGGGACAATGGAGCGGTATGTGCATGATGTGCGGCAGGCGGGGGAGCGGAGTGCAAAGGAATCTGCTGTCATGGGGGAGAGTTGATCCACCAGGCAGATCGCTTGTGTGCCTCTGTACACATGCCTGATTATTGGCTGAAGCGGTCATTATCGGCTAACTCAGCCAACTTTAGTCAAGCATGTGTACAAGGCTTTAGCCACTTTGCTAAAAACTGTAATCTTAATCTTTGTTCGTTTTGCCATTGGATGCAAAATCTCCCTTAATGTAGAAAAACTGAATCAACACCTGTCCCTTATGGTGGTCCTACTCCAACAAGGACAGGAATAATCTTTGACATAGCTCCAAACATTTTCCAACTTCGTTCTACACTTACAAGAAAATAGGGAAAAATACACTTTGTAGCATTCAATTTAGTTCGACGCGTACATGTATAAAAAGGCGCAGGGGGATTGCCATTAGTAGAATAATCTGCATAATTACCAATATCCTACATCTTCATTCTGATAGTAAAATATCAGTAATCCATACCAATATTTTACTATGAGCCACTCTAACCCTACTCTCACACAGAATCCTCCTTTTACCGATGGCCAACTCCTAACCCTCCCCTGCTGGTGCCTATTCCTTAACCCCACCCCCCAGTTGCGCCTAACCATATTTGAGGGCACCATTCATTTTCCAAAATATTAAATGACCATGTTGCCCAAGAAAGTGACTAAGAAAATGCCAGAAGATAGGTGCATGCAACAACCTCAAGATGCAACATCAATCAAAGGTCAAGCACTAATACAGAAATTCATCCTTTTTTTTATCCGTTATTCCCACAGGAATGAAAACGATAAGCAAACATGGTTGGTGTGAACTTAACATGTAAAATTGGGACCCCAATCTTTCTTCATATAATAAGAGACACACAGGACTATGTATGTACATGTGAAGAGTACAGTAGAGTACAGAAAGGATACTGGTCTGTCTGTGGCCTGATAAAGCTTTCCGGTAAGAATGCTTCATACAGCCTTTTTGCTTTTCCATTTCCCATCTCTTCCATGCACTGAAAAAGAAAAACCAAAATGATGATTTGGATGGCAAATAGCAATTTTCTTCACTAAAGTACATTAGCATATGACATCTGTTCATCATACCAATATTTGTTCCTGTGTCCACTGGTCCAGGTTGACAGATTTTACTCGAGATATGTGGACACCCAGGTTTCTGTGAACCCCAGCACAGCGAATGCACATAAATACTCCAATATTCCAGGATGCCCATCTTGGCCCTATAATGAAAAATAAGAGCTGTTTGAAAGGATACTTCAATATGTAGTTTATTTAACAAATATCATGTGACATCACCAGCCAAATGTATTTTCCTTGAATAATATCAGTAAAGACCTTTCCTTTCTGTGCAGGCTAGGACAACCTGGCAGTGTACTAGATAGTATTTTGCCTTGAAGTGCAGGAGTGCCATGCTTATCTTACGAGGACATCATCTGCATGGAGTATATCTGTTCTCCCCGTGTTTGCATGATCTGCCTGTGGGATCTGTTTTTTTCCCATATCATAAAAACATACAGCTAACTACAGATAAAGCCGTTTACATCTGGCCTCCCATCTATCTTGCCGCTGTAGCCTCCACTTAGAACTCCATTGGGCACATGCACAGTCTATCTACATGCCCTCTCTGTATCTGCTCCCCCACAGCTGTGTGCAGCAGCCACCACTATGACTGTCCTGGGCATGCATAGTTATTATGGTTACTAAGCTGAGCATGCCCAGTTGCTGTGCACAAACAAGCAGGAGCAAGAGACACAAGGGCACGAAGAGTAGACTGCTCCTATACTAGGCTTTTGGTCCCAGTCACAGCCAAGAATGGGGGTTACAGATGAAGGGAAGATTAGACACAATTAGGATCCCGGAGGTGTCTGAAGAGCTTATGGATCATCTAGGCAAGTACACCTGTGACAAAGCCACATCAGTACAGTTTTTTTTTTTTAAATAGAACGTTATTGAAAATTACCTTTGCAGTTGTAATTTGCAACCAGCTTTCGGTTTCCAAAACTGACTGTAAGCCAATCTCTTTATTTTTTAGCCTGGAATCTGCACAAACTAAATGACTGGTGGCAGGCAGTTTTGAGTTGGTAACCATTAGTGAGGAGTTGCTAAGCACTTGAATTGTGCACAATTTTACATAAACATGTGCAACTAATTCAACAATATCTAAAGCTGAGTGGAAAGGATTGCTTATTTCTTGGCAAAGGTTGAATTTCATAATACACTGTGAATCACTAACACAGATCAAGTACCCTCTGGCAGGGCCCTCCTCCCTAGTGTTTCCAGCCTGATTATGCAATCTTACTGTCTGCTACCCCTCGAGGACTAGAACAGTCTCCATTTTGACCAATGACACTGAACTACTGACATTTGCATGACCTTGTTTTGTTGTGAGCTACTTGTATGTCCTACTTTGTATGTCAACCCATTTATCGATTGTGCAGCGCTGGGTAAAAAGTTGGTGCTTTATAAATACGATAAAACAAAATATTGGTTGCTTGCTTCTTCCAGGTGTGTAATATATACTATTGAAGCCAAAAGACCAGCTCAATAGCCATATTTAAGAGAGGGCAGCAACAGCAGCTTTTACAATTCTGGGTTACATGTAAGGTAAAATGTCTGTAGCAGTACGCCAAATAAACTACCAGTAATACTACTAGACAGAGGCTCTTAGTCTTCTTCCTGTGCTCTATCAAAAATATGTGGCTAGAGTTTTACTTTACCCTTTGGCAGTCCTATGTAAACATTTCCCTTTGCTGACTTGTTCCAAATCGTGCACTCTACACATTGCTTAACATGCAGGAAGTGAGTAACTGCGTGACCACGGTGTTGACAGCTGCAACCAAACGGAAACCAACAGAGGAAGAACACAAGATCAGACTGCTTAGAGCCTTATAGAACTCTATAACATCTATATCAGGCTTAGCGAGCAGGAAATTTAGCTACATCCAAAGGTTGGCCAGGACATCCTGTACTTTCTCTATTATCTTATTTGTGAGGCTTTACAGTAAAAATGTTACTCAACACAAAACACACAGGAAAGGTAGGACACAGATTCCATCTACATCCCTAGAATACCTATTCAGCACTTTGATATTCAAAAAAACCTGTACCACCATGTGCAGCAACCACTGATTAAAGGCCATGTTAAGCCCCCTCTACACCATTCAATTTCAGGTGCAAACGATCAAATTCGATTGGATTGATTAAATCCGACATGTCCAATCGGAATTCGATTGATCATGTGATCAATTTGCATTGAAAACTAGTAAAAATCGATAACACGATCGATCGAATCCCAATCAAACATGTCGCATTTGATCGATTAATCTAATTCGATCGATTGCGCCTGCTATCACCTCTGAAATGATGACTGTTTCTGGATTTTCCTGCCCAACAGTATCTCGAGTGTTTAGAGAGTGGCAGTTGAAAAAAAAAATCTCAAATTTCAAGCGATAAGGACTTTTCTAGTCGAAAAAGGCTGGTGAACGAGAGAGGTGAACGGCAAGGTAGCATGCATAGTCTGCATGCAACACAATAAATTACAGCTGAATTCAATCCCAATAAGACAACCTTTGCAAAAAAAGGGCTTTAGCAGCAGGAACCCATCAAGAGTGCCTTTGGTATCACAGAAAATAGGAAAAGATGCCTGTTGTGGGCCCTTGCCATCCTGCTCAGTCGGTCTCTAATTGGTTTGAGGAACATCAGTTTAACCTGCTTCCATGGCCAGCTAAGTCCACTGCCCACAATCCTATTGAGCATTTATGGTGTGAAATTGAAAGATCACTTCAAAGCTTGGACATGCCACCATCCAATCTAACCCAACTTAGAGCTGCTATTATGTCAGTATGTGCCAACATTCCTCAGCAACAGTATCAGAATCTTGTTGAGTCCAATAGTCCATGCCAAGAAAAACATCGTCTGTGATCATAGATAAAGGTGGACCAACTCGTTATTAGAGAGTGTGTCTAATTTTTTGGCCACTCAGTGTATATAAAAAATAAGCAGTGACTGCAGTTCCACTTTGAACACATGCAACTTAAATGCTGTAAATATAAAAGGAAGAGATATCTAAATAAACTGCAATTTGCAACAAAAACATAGCAGAAATAATGCAACATTCTGTATTGCCTGCATTGCACTGAACAAGTAAATGTTGGTATGCAATTTGACAGTGTGACCTAATATAAATATTTCAGGAAACACACATATTTACTCAAAACACTATGCATAACAAGAACGAACCTTCAAATAGTAGTAGCTCAATACTGACAACATTTCTTCCAGATAATATGGTACCAGACAAAATTTTCTGCTTCTGAGAACACAGACAGTGTCATTTGAAGCGCACCTCTGGTGCACAATCGAACACAAATTTTTACCTAATTATATTCAAGTTATAATGTCCCTGCGCACCCTTTTTCACACTTCTCTATATCTGAGTAAAAGGCAAAAGCCTTTTTTTTCTAGCAAGGTAAGTGGAGCTACATGGACCCGCTATTACATGTCTCCGGTGGCTTCTTACAGAATGTGCTAAAACATATTTTGATATCATTAGGTAAGAGTTTTTTTATTTTACACCAGGAGTTGTGCTTCAAAAAACTCCCGACAGCTCAGAATATGTATTAAAGACTATAGTTACTTATGGTAATGTCTTTTCCGGTAGTCCGAAGGACAGCACCCATGAGACTTGTCTCCTTCCCCACTTCAAATGGACAGGAAGCTACAAATACCACAGACATTTGCATATTCATTAGGCAGGCATATATAAGTAGGCAACTCATAGTATATTGTCAGTAATAGAAAAAAGACCACACCACACATAGTTCTGCTTCAAAAATTATTTATTAGTGTATGAAAGGGTGGGTCGCAAGGGTGCTGTCCTTCGGACTACCGGAAAAGACATTACCGTAAGTAACTATAGTCTTTCCCAGGAACGTCCTCGGACAGCACCCATGAGACGAAAAACAAGATAAGTTAATTGGGGGGGGGGACGACAACAGCCTGCAACACTTTCCTGCTGAATGACAGGTCTGAACTAGCTGAAATGTCTAGCCTGTAATGTCTGACAAAAGTATTTTGGCTGGACCACGTGGCCGCTCTACAGATCTGTTCGATGGAGGCTCCCGCCTTCTCTGCCCAAGAAGCTGAGACTGCTCTGGTTGAATGAGCCTTTATGGATGATGGTAACAACTTTCCTTGCTGGGAGTACGCCAAAGCAATGGTCTGCCTTATCCATCTGGCTATAGTCGACTTTGATGCCTGTTTCCCCTTAAATTTTCCTCCGAAAAGAACAAACAAGGCATCAGATTTCCTCCATTGTTTGGAACGTTCCAAGTAGCATAAGACTGACCTTCTTACATCAAGACAATGAAGTTTCTTTTCCTTTTTCATTGGCCGGGTTGTTACAGAAAGAAGGTAAGAATATTTCCTGTGAACGATGAAACTTAGAAACCACTTTAGGGAGAAGAGGTGTCCAACCGCAATGTGATTTGATCTTCATAGATGATACAATATGGTTCTCTTGTAGAAAGGGCCTGTAATTCACAAACTCTCCTGGGCGATGTAATTGCTACAAGCAAAGCTGTTTTGATGGTCAGTAATTTATCTGAAATTTCCTCCAGTAGGTTCAAAGGGGCTGCTACACAAGGCCTGTAGTACCGTGTTTAGGTCCCAAGATGGCATCTTTGATTGTACCAGTGGCCTGATTCTTTTAAAGGACTTCCGAGGCCAAAGAGATGAAAAATACACAATACCTTTTATATATATGGATCCACGGAGGACGTCCAGCGCGTCCTCCTCACCGTAGCGCCGTCATTGCTGCCTTTTCCTATCACCCCCGGCTCGGCCCGACCCCACTGAACGGGTCGCATAGGGTGCCACTACTAAGATGGCCGCCGCCTTGAGCCGCGGCTGCGCAGTACGCTTTGCCCTTAGTGCGACTGCGCAGCCTTCAGCCCGCCTCCCGCAGCGTACGGATTCCGCAATGCTGCCCCAGCGTATGTCGGGCGCGCTCACATCATTGCGAGCAGTGCATGTGAGGACGCGCCCCCTTCACAGTATAGTATACGGAGACACGCTGGGGGAGCGAGCATTGCATTATACTATTGCTAGCGTGGAGAAAGTAAGTTATTAGCCTTGTCAAAGTTTGATTTGTGGGGTCTGATTTTTATTTTACTTCCATAAAAATGCCTAAAATCATGTTTTTATTTTAAAAATGTAAAGGCAAAAATTTGAGAATATTTTTAAAGGGCCCATACCCAATTCACTGTAATCATACTGATAGCTGCCTTTCTATATATACATACACATATGTGTGTATATATATATATATATATATATATATATATATATATATATATATATATATATACACACATATGTGTATGTATATATAGAAAGGCAGCTATCAGTATGATTACAGTGAATTGGGTATGGGCCCTTTAAAAATATTCTCAAATTTTTGCCTTTACATTTTTAAAATAAAAACATGATTTTAGGCATTTTTATGGAAGTAAAATAAAAATCAGACCCCACAAATCAAACTTTGACAAGGCTAATAACTTACTTTCTCCACGCTAGCAATAGTATAATGCAATGCTCGCTCCCCCAGCGTGTCTCCGTATACTGTACTGTGAAGGGGGCGCGTCCTCACATGCACTGCTCGCAGTGATGTGAGCGCGCCCGACATACGCTGGGGCAGCATTGCGGAATCCGTACGCTGCGGGAGGCGGGCTGAAGGCTGCGCAGTCGCACTAAGGGCAAAGCGTACTGCGCAGCCGCGGCTCAAGGCGGCGGCCATCTTAGTAGTGGCACCCTATGCGACCCGTTCAGTGGGGTCGGGCCGAGCCGGGGGTGATAGGAAAAGGCAGCAATGACGGCGCTACGGTGAGGAGGACGCGCTGGACGTCCTCCGTGGATCCATATATATAAAAGGTATTGTGTATTTTTCATCTCTTTGGCCTCGGAAGTCCTTTAAGAGCACAAAAGAATCGTATGAAGAATTCATCTTCAGCCAATCGTTTTTCCAGAAAAACACTAATAGCCGCCGTCTGAACCTTAAGTGTGCTGGTGCTGAGGCCTTTTTGATAACCCTCCTGTAGGAATTCTAGGACTGATAGGGATAAAGAGTAGTCTCTGGAATTTTGATCACACCAGCTCTTATACACATTCCAGGTTTTTTGATAGATGTTCCTGGTAACCTTTTCTCTGCTTTGGATTAGTGTCTCTGAAAGCTTGTTAGAGAAACCCTTTTGCTTTAACAATCTCCACTCAGGCTCCAGGCTGAAAGCTGAAGGAGCTTCAGGTCTGGATGATAGGCTGGACCCTGGGAGAGTACGTCTTGACGACTCGGTAGCATTACATGATCGACTGATAGCTAAATTCTTCAGTAGTGTAAACCAGGGTCTTTTTGGCCAGTATGGTACTATTATGATCATCCGAGCTTGGTCCCTCTGCAACTTGTTTAGAACCCAAGGAATTAAGGAAAGAGGAGGAAAGGCATACATCAGACCTGAACTCCATGTTATCGAGAATGCGTCCACCGACCAAGGGTTGTCCTGGGGGCATAGTAAACAAAACATCTGGCACTTTGCATTGTTCTTTCGAGCAAACAAGTCCATGTCAGGTCTGTTCCAAAGTTCTATCAGGTCCTGAAAAACATCTTCGTTCAGTGACCACTCGTCCTGATGAAGTGGTGACCTGCTCAGAAAATCTGCTAAACAATTTAGAGTTCCTTTTAGATGGACTGCTTTCAAGGATCTCAGGTGTCCTTCTGCCCATTGAAGAATTTTGCATGACAGGTACCATAGAGAATGACTTGTTCCTCCCGGTCTGTTCAGATAGGCCACAACTGTGTTGTTGTCCGTTCTTATCGTGACATGAGTGCCCTTGATCTGGGATTCGAAGTGTGTCAGAGCCTTCCAAACTGCCGTCAGTTCCCTGTTTGAGGATCTTTGTCTCAACTCTCTGGGCCAAGACCCCTGGACTGGTACTGTACCCAGATGGGCTCCCCAAGCGCTTGCGCCTGTTGTTATGACTGTCTCTGAGGGATAGTTCCAAAGACGTCCGGTCGCCAACTGTGCTGGAATCAACCACCAATTCAGTGAGTCCTTTATTAACTGGGGAATTAGAATTCTTCTGTCTAAGTCTCTTATACTCCTGTTCCAACTTCTTAAAATCCATAGTTGTAATGTCCTGGAGTGTAGCTGACCCCATTGAACTGCTGGGAATGACGAGGTTAGAAGACCCAGTAAAGTCATGGCATTTCTTAATGATATTGATCTCTTGCCCTGGAAAGAAAGAACAGATTTTAGAATTGCACATCGTTTCAGGAAGAAACACAACAACACTGTCAATTGAGGATATAGTAAACCCCAAAAATTCCAGTCTGAGACGGAACTAGAGAGGATTTGGACTAGTTAATAAGCCAGTCCAAGGATTGCAAAAAATCAAGACAGAAATTTATCTGTGACTGAACGACCTCACAGGATTCACCCCAAATCAGCAGATCATCCAAGTATGCCATGATCTGAATTGATTTCAACCTGAGTACTGCTAAAACCTCAGACAATACTTTAGTGAACAGTCAAGGTGCAGAAGAGATACCGAAAGGTAAAGCTGAAAACTGGAATGGCCTTACCTCTCCCTGTAGTCTTATGGCGAATCTCAGATATTGCTGGGAATTGACATGGATAAGGCAGTTGGAGATAGGCATCCTTGAGGTCCATTGATGCCATGTAGCAGTGATTCTGTAACAGATTGACCACATTGCGTATATTGTCCATTCGAAATTTTCGATATTTTATCGACCTGTTTAATCCTTTCAGATTTAAGATAAACCTGTACTCTCCTTGAGGCTTTTTTTACTAAGAACACTGGGGAATAGTAACCCTGAAATTGTTGACATCTTGGGACTTGTCTTATTACCCTCTTTTCCAGAAGGACAGCAATTTCCTTTTGTAAGGCAATGCTTAGCTGCTGGTCTGATGGAGCCTGTGTCAGAAAGAATTGTTGTGGAGGAGCTGTGGCAAATTCTATCTTGCAACCTTTGAGGATTATATTTAATAACCATCTGTTCTGGAAGTGACGTTCCCAATTTTCGTAAAAGTGCGCCACTCTTCCTCCCACCGGGAGCCTGATGTCATTGTTTAGAACCCTGGGATGGAGGAAAGGACACATTTGGTCTTGGCCGCTGCGGCTTGCCCTGCCCCATCTTCTTTTAGGATAGGTCTTGGACTCCTGTTCGCTTTTCTTTGGGTCTCGAAAGGAGCGTTTGAAATGAAAATTCTTTCTTCTTATAGGAAAGTTCTTTTTATTGTCTGATGATCTTTCTAGCGTTTCACCTAACTTAGAGCCAAACAATAACTCCCCTTCACAAGGTATTACGCATAATTTTGATTTTGAGGAAGTGTCCCCCTGCCATGTCTTTACCCAGATCCCTCTTCTGGTAGAGTTCACCAAGGCCGTGGTTCTGGCAGACAAACGAACTGTGTCATTTGCCGCATCTGAAAGATAATTAGCAGCATGAAATAAATTATCAAAATCCTTCAGTATCTCCTCTCTAGGACCCCTGATGCTATCTGGGACTGTGTATGAGATAACCAAAGTTTTAGAGACCTGGCTGCGGCTGTAGAGGCGACAGCCGGTTTGAATGTTAATGATGAAGACTCCCATGCTCTTCTTAACAGGTTATCCATTTTTTTTATCAATGGGATCCTTCAGATTCCCAAAGTCCTCAAACTGGAGATCAGATTTCCTAGAAACTTTAGAAAGAGCGGGATCCAATTTAGGTGATGGACCCCAGAATTTCTGGTCGTTAGGATCAAATGGATATTTATTGTCTCTTTTCTGGGTTGTCCCATTCCTGTTTAATCATATTCTTTAAAGAACTATGTACTGGAATGAAAATAACTTCAGGATCAGATAAACTCTCATACATATGTTTAAGGGGTGATAGAGTCTTTTCCTCCGTTTTAATACCCATGGTATCACGCATAGCTTTAAGAAATAACTTCAAGGCATCAGTTGCAAAAGCAAATTTATGCGGTTATCACTGTCTAACTCTTCTCCAGAAGGAATTTCTTCAAGAGGATATCCACCTCTCCCTCAGATAAGTCTGATTCCCCTGAGTCTTCACCCCTTTTCCTCTTTTGTAGATTTACAGAAACTGCAGCATCCTGCTCTAGGGGTGGCTGAGGTGTAATAGTGACATCACTGCCAGATGTAGAAGGATGAGATGGAGGAATATTAGTAGTAGTAGTAGCAATAGGAGCAGTCCCTGCAGCAGGAATGTTTGCCTCCTTGATTGCTTTGATGGCTGTAGCCATTTCAGAACGCATCTATCCCATCAAATCTTTAAACACCACGGGCGACTCTTTTTTTCATAACCTTGTCAATACATGTTTGGCACAATGATCTGGACGAAGAGGAGGATATTTTTGCAGCACAAATAGCACATTTCTTGTGATTAGATTTCTGTGTGTGTTTTCCCCTGTCACTCTTATCAGCTTTGTCAGTCGGATCAGACTTGTCTTTATCCGTTTTAGGAGCATTAGGCTATAAAAAAAAAAAAAAAAAAAAAAAAAAAAAAAACACACAAAAACAGAGTGTAACTAACTAGCCCCTTATATAAAACAATTCATACATATCTGAAAGGGAGTCAGCTGTTGACACCAACCAGAGGGGCTTCTGAGTCAGACTCCACAGATCTGGTGGAGGAGGATCCAGCGGCAGCTTCTATGGTCAGACATCAGATTCTGAACAGGAACTGAACTTTTAAATAAGCCGCCCCTCATGCCACGCCAAGGTAAGCCACGCCCCCCCACAACGGCAGAGTGCGCATCCAAAAAATGAACCCTCCGTACAACGGCTGTTGTACCTGTAGTTCCTGCTCCTTACCTCCTGGGCAGCCGAACCGTTCCCTCACCGCCGGGCTCTGGGATACCAGACGCGGCTCGGTGCTGGAAAGGCTTAGACCTGCGGTGGCAGAGTGACGTCATCCGGCTGGCGCGATTACATGATCGGCCCCTTCTTCCGCTGGAAGTGCGTCCGACCAGCCTGCGCGCGAAATCCAATGGGGAAAACCGTTCGGCCGCAGCTCCGGCGCACGCCAGGTCACTGACCCGCGATACTCTGCCTGAGTCCTGCAGCAGCTCCTGCCTCACAGACATGGTTAGCTCTGGCTCCCCCGTAGCGTCCTGCGTGGTGGACAGAGAACAACTGGCGATATACTGTGAGTTGCCTACTTATATATGCCTGCCTAATGAATATGCAAATGTCTGTGGTATTTTTAGCTTCCTGTCCATTTGAAGTGGGGAAGGAGACAAGTCTCATGGGTGCTGTCCGAGGACGTTCCTGGGAAAAATTAGATACTGTTAAATACCTGTAAAGGCAAATGTATGGTAAAGGATCTTACCGATACCATATATGACTGCACCGTAGAAATCTAATTGCATCGCGTCATGATGTGATTATATAGTCTGTTGTGATGAAACGCAAGGGACACAGCATGAAAGGAACACATAAGGCCCTAGCCAATCTCTCCACGGTAGAGATTTTTCTTTTTCAGTAAGTTCCTCTTTAACCTCCTTCTGGGCAACTGAAAAATGTAGCATTGATCCTTACCTATTTCAACCTCCTTAAAGTGAACCTAAACCGTTGTACAGAAAAAGTAGTTTCACTTACCTGGGGCTTCTACCAGCCCCCTGCAGCCTTCCTGTTCCGCGCCGGTGCTCAACGATCCTCCATTTCCCCGCCTCGGCTTAGTTTCGATTCTGCCAACTATATTTTCGGCACTGCGCAGTAAGAGAAAACCTCGTACTGCGCCTGCAGAATGCTTTCGCCGCCGTTAGCGCATACCAGGATGCGCACTGGACAGAACCGAAAATAAACCGTGGTGGGGGAACGGAGAGTCGTTGAGGACCGGTGCGGGCACAGGACAGGTGCAGGGGGCTGTCAGAAGCCCTAGTTATGTGAAACTATTTCTATGCAACGGTTTAGGTTCCCTTTAACATTAAAAAAAAAAATGCTTCAAGCAGTAATCCTGAGCCTGGATCAGGGCAACTGCAGGGCAGGTTACTATGGAATGCGCAGTGAATCGGCACTTCATACTCACATCCCTGGGATCCGGATAGTCTCCTCCTTGTCCTCTTGATCCCTCGGGTGACAACAGACGGGGATCTCTCCCATTCCTAGTGCGCTCTTGCACTAATAGTGTAACATGCCGGTGGTAGGAACTGGGGCCTACATCTGTAAACGTTCCCCAAGGCAAAGACTTTTTTTTTTTTTTTTTTTTTACACCTAGGAGGGAAGATGTTGAGGCTTTCCATGTCCTTCTGGCCCCCACTGTTGCTCTGCACAGACCCCTAGAACATATATGACAAGAGCTTGTCTGTTACGTTACCATGGCTTTACTCCACTTCATACACGAGCGGGGCCCTGTGTCTGTGCGAGTACCACCATGCCTGTTCAGTAAACAGGAGCCACCTGCCTCAGTGCTTCTGTGCAGGTGCAGCCGTACTCACATGGGTGCAACACTGACATGCTTGTGCATGAATAGAAGGGCAGGCAGACAATTCCAGAGGATCCCAGGCAGCAGCAGTCTGAAGGAGGATGTAGGATGCCTCAGGAGGATCCTAAGGCTTACCTCTTAGGCAGAGGCGCTTCTAGAGACCAGCGGACCAGCTAATTGCCTAGAGCGCCAGATTTATTGCAGGGCGGCTTTGAGGGGAAAAAAAAAAAAGTTTATTTTTCCTGTCCTTAGAGACTGAATACTTAGGGAACGGAGATAAAAAGTTCTAATGAAAGCCTCTACTGCTCAGCCTCAAATAAGGAATCTACAAACCTTTTGTCTACAACACTTTGTATGGCATCCACTAATGTTAGTGTTATCTCAGGATCTAAAGCAGGGGTCTCAAACTCAATTTACCTGGGGGCCGCAGGAGGCAAAGTCAGGATGAGGCTGGACCACAAGGGATTTCACAAAAAAAGTCAATCAGCAGCTCTATTTTACCTAATAGTTCGCTTCAGGGCTCCCATCACAAGTAATCCGCCGTGTCCCCGCCGCAAAACGAGGGCTGCAGAGCCCCCAAATCGCCCGGGGGCAATCCGTCGGCATTTCCTGGAAGGGGCAGAGCTTTCAGCTTCAGCACTGCCCCTCCTGACGTCAATCGCGGCGCCTCTCCCCGTCCCTCTCTGTGAAGGAAGAGTGAGAGGGGTGGGCAGAGGCAGTGATGCGCCGCGATTGACGTCAGGAGGGGAGGGGCGGAGCTGAAAGCTCTGCCCCTTCCAGGAAATGCCGGTGGACTGCCCCCCCCTGGGCGATTTGGGGACTCTGCAGCCCTCGTTTAGCGGCGGGGATGCGGCGGATTACTTGGGAGCACTGAAGCGAACTATAAGGAAGCTTTGGCCGGTGCGCGCCACAAAATATTGTATCAAGGGCCGCAAATGGCCTGCGGGACGCGGGTTTGAGACCCCTGATCTAGAGTGCGTCTGTGTGACTCCTTTTCTGCCCGCCCCTCCTTATGACTTGAAAAGAAGAGGAGGATGCACTAGCATTGTAACCGGGTGCGTGGAGTGCGACCCCCACCAGGGTGTTCCCATGTTGCCATTAGAGGGGTGACAGCAGATGCCACTTCAACAGAGCTGAATTTTAACACCCAAAAACGTGCTATTTTAGCTTTAAACATTCATTCACTGAGGCTGGGAGAGGAACAGCCTCCCCTCTTTAGCTGGATCTGCAGCTGCTGGCTCATGGAGCCGATCTTTGTTTACACCCCCCCCCTGTAGACTGGGCTGTATTGGGCTGTGCTGCCAAAGCATGTGACTGAGGCTATGGAGCGTCTGCGTTGCTATGAACTGAACCTAGCCTGTGCTTGCGTTCTCTGCTCCTGTCAAAACCCTGATTGATAGAACCAGGGGGAAGCTGAGATCTGAGTGAGCCATGCACCACTGGAGGGGGTGGAGAAGGGAGAGAGCAGGATATATGGATTGGATATGAAGCCTGTGTAAGCATCCAGTCCCCCTGCCATGCTGTCACAGCGCCTCTCTCAGCACACAAACAGACTGCACATATGCCAGCCTACCCCCTCTCCCATATCAGGCTGGCTGAAAGCTTTTACAGGCTGGAGGAAGTGCTCTTGTAATGGAGTGACTATTCTCTGCACAGCATTTACAACAAAAATACATGCTTTCCTTTATCTTGTCTCACTTTCTACTTGTCCCCTGCCCCCTTCCTTCTCTGTTGTGAGTCCTCTGTCACTCTTCCTGCTCCCTAGTTAAATGGCAGGCAATGTACAGCTTTCCACCTTCCAATTGATCTGCTATCAACTATTCATGCATTGCATGATGTGTACCGGCCTTTCTCCATCCCTCTCTTCCTTGCTTACATTCTCCCTCCTTTTCTATTTCTCATTCGCTTTCTTTCCTTTCTTTCCTCTTTGTGTTCCCAGCCTCCTTCATCTTTTGCTAAGGGCCAGTTTCCACTAGGAGCCATAGCCGTTTCTGATTCTGTTGCGGTTTCTGTTCTGCTGTGCAGCCGCAGCCTGAATCGCTAAAAAAGGCTATAGGGATTCGGCTGTGTGCTGCAAAAAGCTGCAGCATGCAATCCAGATTCGCACCAAAATGCAATCTGAACTGCAAAACCATAGGTGAGATGGGCAGCGTTTCCCGCCCCTCTTGTATTGCGCTTTGAGTCCTATGGGAGAGAAAGGCTATAGAAATGTTACTGTTATTGTTGTATCGGGCCCATATTCGGAGTGGAAATATGGTCTCCTTCATGACCTGCAGCACTTTACAGAGTACATAGTCATGTCACTGACTGTCCTCAGAGGAGCTCACAATATAATCCTGCCATAGTCATAGTCTAATACTCTACCATATTATTATTAATTATTATTATTATGTATTTATATAGCACTGACGTCTTTTGCAGCACATTACAGTGTACATAATCATGTCACTCATTGACCATACTTTATCTAATATCTCTTATGTAGTCCAAGGTCATTTTTAGGAAGCAGAAACCATTTGTATGCCAGCACACAGGTACCATGTGATGCAGTCTTACTTAGGAAATGGGGGGGGGGGGGGGGGTGACACCATGAGTTACTGCACCAGGTGTCACAAACCACTGGGAGGATGGTGTCTTTGTGTGCATTCCAGAACGGACTAGCCAGGAGGAAGGATGGAGATTTTCCCCCAGGCTGCTGGTACAATATATAAGGCAATGTGAAGCACTAGGCTGGTTGAGGGAAATAAATGTACAATTTGATGGCAAGCTGGTAAATGTACACAGCATGATGAGGAAGAGAGGCTTGCCTCCTACAGTGTCCTTAGAAAAAAAAACTGACTGCTTTCTCATCATTGTAAAGACTGCATGTGGTCAGCTAGATAAGGTATTGCACAGGATGAAAAGTTTTCGACAGTCCCTAGACTCCAGGAGGGCTGCTTTCTGACTTGTGAGAGAGACAGGCAGGACAGGAGTCACATTACAGGCAAGTCGCCTCTGTTTTATGTGGCTGCAATACAGATAAGTTCTCTGCTCTATGTCAGGCTATTCTCACAGTCTCTGTCCACTCCTCCTCTCTCCCTCATTCATCTTTGTTTCCCCCCTTCCCCTAGTGCTGGCTGTCTTTTCTTCCTCTCTCTGGATAGTGTAATTGTTAAGGGCTCTGCCTCTCGCACAGGCAACCTGGGTTCAAATCTCAGCTTCTTTCTACTCAGTAAGCCAGCACCTATTCAGTAGGAGACCTTGGGCAAGACTCCCTAACACTGCTACTGCATACTGAGCGAGACAGCACTGAGTCCGCCAGGAGAAAAGTAATTATAAATATTCCTTGTTGCTCTCTACTTTGCCCCCCCCCAATCTTACCTTCACAATTGAATCACCCAATCTTGTTAATAGTAACCCTAGCCTATAGCTGTCAATACAGGCATTCATTTTTACAGACAGATTCTTTCAAAATGATCGAATATGGCGATTATCAACCACCACATCGATCAATCATCAATCCATCGCAAAAATGTACCAAAAATACAACCAAGCAGTACATTTTTACAATTGGACACAGTGGTATAGTGGCTGCCGCATTGCAAATATTTTAATGGAGAGGGGGAGGGGCGCCACAGGTTTCCTTGCCTGGAGTGACAACATGGCCTGAGGCGCCCCTGCTTAGGCAATTTTTTTTTTTCTTTGCTTTGCCTTGCCTTGGGTTCTGTTTAAATGCTTATAGGTGCTATTTTTTTGTTAATTACAAACAATCTATAAGGGATACATTTCAAATCTTAAACTTCTTCAGTGCTAAATTCTGTGATTCTTCAAGTTTTTCTAGAAAGAAACAGTCTTCCTCTTCTGAGGCTGGAACAGCATGCTGTCTGTGTAAAGGTTAATTCATTCAAAATGGGGCTAGTGAATACAGGCTTCTTGCTTCAGCAACACAAATGTTGTGTATAGTGTAAACACAGCGACTGATCAGAATCAGAATCAGAATCAGAAACTTTATTTCGCCAAGCACGACTGGGTCGTGCCCGGAATTGGGCTTGGCACTTACAGGGTACTGATACACGGTACACAGTAGTTACAGATAGAGGACATGCAGTAGTAACAGAACATTATACAGAAAAACAGAGCATTAAAGAACATGTATGCAGAGGGAGACAATGGCATAAGTTACAATACAATAAAAAAACAACCAAAAAAAGTACGCTTGAGCTATGTGCAAAGTGCCTCAGTGCGTCTTGGTATTTTGGGGTGGGGATAGGCATTTCCATGGCGAGAGTTCAGGAGGTTGACAGCAGAGGGAAAGAAACTGTTCTTATGTCTTGAGGTCCTGGTGTAGATGGATCGGAACCGGAGCTTCCGGCTCGAGGGGAGCTGATTAAAGAAGCGGTAGCCTGGGTGTGAGGGGTCGTTGGCGATCTTTAATGCTCTGGTGTTCAGCCTGGAGTGGTAGAGGAGGTCCAGAGTGGGAAGGGATCTTCCGATGATCCTCTCTGCAGATTTGATGACCCTCTGCAGTTTGAGCTTGTCGCTGGCGGAGGAGCTGGTGTACCAGACCAGGATGGAAGAGCATAGGACGGATTCGATCGTGGCTGAGTAGAAATTTGTCAGCAGTTTTTGGGCCATACCGAACTTTTTCAGTTGGCGGAGAAAGAAAAGTCTCTGTTGGGCTTTCCTCTGTGTTGAGGTCGTGTTGGTGTTCCACCTCAGGTCATTGGAGATAGTTGTGCCCAGTAGGCGGACACTGGGGACTCTTTCCACTTCCATGCCATCCATGTGGATTGGAGGCGGGGTAGAAGCGCTCCTCCTGAAATCAACAATCATCTCCACCGTTTTTGCTGTGTTTAGGACCAAACCGTTCTCTCTGCACCAGCTGCATATGCTTTCGACCTGGTGGCGGTACGCCTTCTCATCGTTTTTGGTGATGAGACCCACAATGGTCGTGTCATCGGCAAATTTGATTACTTTTACCGAGTCCGAAGTGGATTTGCAATTGTTCGTATACAGAGAGAACAGGAACGGCGACAGGACACAGCCTTGTGGGGCCCCTGTGTTGGTGATCCTAGGTTGTGAGGAGATGGTGCCTAACCTAACGACCTGGGACCTGTTGGTGAGGAAGTCCGTGATCCACAGGCGTAGGGTGGGGTGGACTCCTAGCGCAGCGAGATTGTCCTGAAGTATTTTAGGGCTGATAGTATTGAATGCTGAGCTGAAGTCCAGTAGGAGGATCCTGGCGTAGGAGTCCGGTCTATCCAGGTGATCATAGACGTGCTCCAAGCAGATGTTGATGGCGTCATTTGTGGACCTGTTCGCTCTGTACGCGAACTGGTGCGGGTCCAGCAGTCCCTCAGTAGAGTGCTTAAGGAGAGGTAGCACCATGCTTTCAAAAGCTTTCATGATCACGGATGTAAGTGCCACGGGCCTGAAGTTGTTGAGGTCGAGGATGCCCTGCTTTTTGGGGACCGGGATAATGGCAGACCTCTTAAAGCACGCAGGAACTTTGCCTTCCTGGAGGGACCTCGTGAAGATGGAAGAGAGGGTGGGAGCGAGCTGGCGAGCACAGGTTTTCAGGCAGGCTGGCGACACACCGTCCGGACCTGAGGCTTTCCTAGCATTTAGCCTTAGCAAGTGTTTCAGTACATCCTCCTCCCTCACTGATGGTGGGGGTGAGTAAGGGCCTAGGGCTACCGTGGCAGATTGTGCAGGTGGCTGTGGGAGTCCTGCAGGTGCTGGCTGACTCTCGAATCTGCAGTAGAAGTCACTGAGACTCTCGGCAAGCTCAGAGCTCGGTGTGGCGTGCTGAGGGGGGGGGCTTGTAGTTGGTGGCAGCCTTCAGTCCCTTCCACACGGCTCGTGAGTCGTTTGAGGAGAGGTTCTGTTCCAGCTTTTCCGCGTAGCCCCTCTTAGCGGACCTCAGTTCTCTGTTTAGGTCGTTTCTTGCCTTCTTGTATTCCACCTGGTTGCCGGACTTATGTGCGGCTTCTTTGCTACGACGTAGTTGTCGTAGTCTTTTTGAGAACCACGGTTTATCATTTGGATACAGTTTGAAGGTTTTTGTTGGGATACAGGAGTCCTCACAGAAGCTAATGTACGAGGATACATTGTCTGCCCACTCGTCCAGGTTAGGCGATTCCAGCGCCTTCCAGTCTGTGCAGTCAAGGCAGGCCTGAAGTTGAAGTTTAGCCTCACTTGACCACACTTTGGAGGACTTAGTGACAGGTTTTGAGGTTTCCAGGCGCCTTTTATAAGTAGGTACCAGGTGGATGATGCAGTGGTCAGATGAGCCTAGGGCTGCCCACGGTGTCGCTTTGTATGCATCCTTCAGGGCCGTGTAGCAATGGTCGAGGGTGTTGGCACTCCTGGTGGGGCAGGTGATGTGCTGATGGAAGCGGGGCAGCTCTTTGCGGAGGTTTGCCTTGTTAAAATCCCCCAAGATAATGAACAGCGAGTCCGGGAGGGCCGTCTCCCACTGCATGATGGTATCACTGAGATCACGCAGGGCAGCATTTACCTCTGCATCAGGAGGGATATACACACCCACGAGGACGTAGGAGGAGAACTCCCTGGGCGAGTAGGTTGGCCTGCAATTGATGAGGAGGAGTTCAAGTTCTGGTGTGCATTTCTTGGCCAGTACAGAGGTGTTTGAGCACCAGGCGGAGCTGACGTAGAAGCAGATGCCACCCCCTTTCTTCTTCCCAGAGAGGGTGCTGTCCCGATCTGCTCGGATGAGGCTGAAACCTGGGAGCTGGAGGGCACTCTCAGGGATGTCGTCGTGGAGCCACGTTTCAGTAAAGCAAAAGACTGGGGTGTTGTTACCGAGTTCCCTCTTGTCGCTGAGGAGTCTCAGCTCATCTAGCTTGTTGGGGAGGGAGCGGACGTTAGCGAGGAGGACCGCAGGGATGGCTGACCGCAGGCCCCTCCTCTTCAGCCTCGCCCGGACGCCTGAACGACAGCCCCTGCGGCGCTGGCTAAAGGGAGGCCAGGGCGCAGAAGCAGTGATTTCCTGGACGTGGCTCCCAACAGAGTTGTACAAGAGCCCGTCCTCCGGGTGTGCGGCTGTGATATGTTCCCATTTCAGGAGCTGAGCTCTGGAGTAGGTGGTACGAGGGGGGAGGGGTAGCATATGGGGCATGGATGGTAAGCAAAACTTGTGCAGGCGAGTGCGATAACTGACTATCAGCAGTGTGACACAGATGTAAGAGGCGAGTGCAATAACAGTCTATCAGCAGTTGACACAGATGTAAGAGGCGAGTGCAATAACAGTCTATCAGCAGTGTGACACAGATGTAAGAGGCATGTGCAATAACAGTCCATCAGTGGTGTGACACAGATGTAAGGGGCATGTGCAATAACAGTCCATCAGCAGTGTGACACCGATGTAAGGGGCATGTGCAATAACAGTCCATCAGCAGCGTGACACAGATGTAAGAGGCATGTGCAATAACAGTCCATCCGCAGTGCGACACAGATGTAAGGGGCATGTGCAACAGACCATCAGCAGTGTGACACAGATGTAAGGGGCATGTGCAGTAACAGTCCATCCACAGTGCGACACAGATGTAAGGGGCATGTGCAAATAACAGTCCATCAGCAGTGTGACACAGATGTAAGGGGCATGTGCAATAACAGTCCATCCGCAGTGCGACACAGATGTAAGGGGCATGTGCAATTAACAGTCCATCAGCAGTGTGACACAGATGTAAGGGGCATGTGCAATAGCAGTCCATCAGCAGTGTGACACAGATGTAAGGGGCATGTGCAATAACAGTCCATCCGCAGTGACACAGATGTAAGGGGCATGTGTGGTAACAGTCCATCAGCAGTGCGACCCAGATGTACGAGGAGAGTGCAATAACGGACCTTCAGCAGCAGTGTGACACAGACGTAAGGGGCATGTGCAATAACAGTCCATCCGCCGTGCGACGCAGATGTGGAGGCGAGTGCAATAACAGTCTATTGGCAGCAGTGTGACCCAGATGTAGGAGGCATGTACAACAACAGCCCAACCGCAGAGTGCCCCGGGTGCAAAGGAATGTGCACTAGATAACATCAGATAACATCAGTGGGACACCATCGCACGCACCTAAAAACAACCAACAGCCCCTTTCAGCAGTGCAGCACAAGCACACATGGCTGTTTTTATTCCTGATGAAGGAGAAATACATCTGCTCCAGCAAACAGAGTCCCGGTAGTCAGATTTCCTTTGCAGAAACAATTCCTGAAGGACACAGATGATCAGTTTTTTTTTCTAGAAACAGTGAATCACTGGCAGCATCATTTCCCAGCAAATGTCCTCCCAGCAGGCCAGTGTGGACAAAGCCTGCTCCGTTTCAGACACCGTAAACTATATTTACATTAAAATACTGACTTAATACCATCTTCTATTAAAAGTATGTATATTTTGAGACAAGGGGTTGGTAACATACAAATGTGAAATAGCTAATAAAATGTAATTTTAGAAGTGGCAGCTAAAATAGGAAAGAGAATTAGAATTATTTATTTCGACAAGTACCTGTCCAGAACCCGAATTGGCCAGGCTTCGGGTTCTGGCCGTAAAATATACATAAATTAACACCAAGTGTGTCATTGCTTGACACATGGTGGCGTTACCCGGCAGCAGAGAACTGCAAATTATTTCACCACCAGTTTGTGCCAAAATCAATTCCGGGTACAACTCACGTTGAGTTGTACCCGGAATTGATTTTGGCACAAACTGGTGGTGAAAAAATTTGCAGTTCTCTGCTGCCGGGTAACGCCACCATGTGTCAAGCAATGACACACTTGGTGTTAATTTATGTGTATTTTACGGCCAGAACCCGAAGCCTGGCCAATTCGGGTTCTGGACAGGCAAAACTAGAAGTGGCCATCTCACTGCGGCCAATGTGAGAAATGCATTTAAGAGTTCAGGAATCGTGGCGGCAGTGTGACAAATTAAGCCGGCACCTCGGCTCTGGCTCCTCCCCCTACCCACCTCCTATTCAGCTCCGGCCGCCGGGCCCCAGAGTCGCTCACAGCAGCAGGAAATACTGCTATTCGTTCCTGCAAAGCCTGGCTGTCTCCCAATGCGTCTCTCTTCCATCATCTGGCTGTTTGGATTGCCGTTTCGCTGCTATTGCTATGTAAGTTCCACCTACCTCACTTCTACATTGCTTTGCGCTTATTGATTGTGTGTGCACACGTATATAATCCAGGGCTGTGGAGTCGGTCCAAAAATCCACCGACTCCTCAGTTTAGGATTCCACCGACTCCGACTCCTCTAATTTGCATATTACAATTTTGTTGATTAAAAGTATGTAACATGAAATTCGTCTCTTAACTGCCAAGGCTTAGGAATTTTACAAGACAACTGAAGTGAAAAGGATATGTAGACTACTATATTTATTCCCTTTAGACTAAAACTAGTCCTTGGTAAGAGTACTTGTAAAAGGTACAAACCGAAACAAAGAACATCTATCAGGCCCTAGGCAATGTAAGTGTGGGTACATGTAAGAATGATGTGCAGGTACTCTGCAGGGGAATGAGGAGACTGTAAACAGACAACACCTCTGTGTTCAATGTGGACAGCATTCTCAGTGGATTCCCTGCAGCTCTGTGGGGAGTGCATATGTAGAGTATAGTACTACTGTGTAACAAAGTAAACCTGAGACAGATGAAATTAAAGTTTTATACATACCTGGGGCTTCCTCCAGCCGCCTTCAGGATAATCAGTCCCTCGATGTCCTCCTCCACCACCTGGATCTTCTGCTATGAGTCCAGGTACTTGAGCCAGTCGGGCGTAGTGCGCATGCACACACTCCGCCGCCAGGAGCATACTACACCTGTGCAGCACTATTGCGCAGGTGCAGAATGTTCCTGGCTGTGGGAGCGGCATGCGGCGGGACAGCGCTGACTGGCTGAATTACCAGGACTCATAGCAGAAGATCCGGGTGGTGGAGGACAGTGAGGGACTGATTAGCCTGAAGGGGGCTGGAGGAAGCCCCAGGTATGTATAAAACTTTACTTTTCATCCGTCTCAGTTACCCTTTAATTTGTAGTCACCAAACCAAATTTTAATAACATATCAAATTATTTTATTTCATCAGCAAAGGGAGTGCATACATTTGCATAAATCAGCATCAAAGCAGAATTATTTCCATCTTGTTGACCATTTCTATTAGTGACATAGCTACACATCAGGCTTTATTCTTACAGCATAGATGTTATATAGTATATATAAGAGATTCCTGTGTACACATCATATATACAGTCACAATCAGATATGTATATCTGACCTTAAAAATACGGGGACTGCTTTATTGAAGCAGCACAAGTAACTAATTTTGACTGGTTTATTTCATTTTTGTGGACTAAGCACAGCTATTACTGTATATATACACACATTATTTTTAATGACTATTATCTGAGAAATAGAACATTTTATCATATTTTCTATTTTAATTACAGTTAAAAATTCATTAGGAGTCTGAGTCGGAGCATTTTTTCCCGACTCCAGGCACCCAAAATTGCCCGACTCCACGACTCCGACTCCACAGCCCTGATATAATCTATAGTACATATCCTCATATCGTTTCTATATCTGGACCACACTATTTGTTGGCCCATGTCTTATCCATTATTTGTATGGGTGTGCACTCCCCAATCAATTTATCTTAAACACAATACAACCAATTAGGTGATTTTTCACGTTGCTTTTATAGTCTTATAGTCAGATGCCAGATGTTGTATTATTACACTATTGTATTGTATGATATATTATGTGGTCGAAAGACCCTGGTGGTCACATATCGTGACATTTTTTAATTGATCTTATGAATTTTTGAAAATAATAAAGATTTATACTGTTTGAATTACTATTAGGCTGGTGCTGCTTATGGAGGTACTCTTTTCTCTCTTTTGTATGCTAGTCCAAAACCTATTACTTATGTCAGACTTCTACTACCTTAGTGACAGCAACATAGGAGAAAAGTAATTTATGGTTCATTCACTCTGGGAAATTTTTTTTACTTATCTGTATACGTTTGCACATAATTTTACATTTTACAATTTTTTGCCATAGTGCCCCTTTAAGTATGAGCACTTTCATGTATGACCTGTCACTTATACCCCTTCCTCTGCACAGCATGACAGACTACATTAACATCAAAGTGGTTCTAGCCCTTTTGTACGCCATCCAAAGATAAAATAGATATTTTTTGGGGAAAGCGGCAGACTAAGACAGGTACAGAAATGAACTTGAGGATAGTTTATAGAGAATTGCATTACTAATTGGATAATACAAGCAATTTGTAAATGCTTGATTGGCTTATTAGGTCTCCTCCCTTTCTAGGTTAAAGCAGAAAGTAGAAATGAGACAAGGTCAAATGTTGGCTAGTCAGAGTACACATCAGTCACCTTACCAAGCTTTTCCATAAATACTCCTACAGGACAAATTCTCTTCAGAAAACTGATCTTCTCTACATACAGCATGACGTAACTAAGCCTGTTAATCTTCAACTTATAACGGACCAATCCCAGACTTATCATACATTGTCATTTTTTTTAATCAGTTAGCCATTAAAAAAAAAAAGTATTACTTTTACAAGACTTAATATTTTTACTACTATCATACAAGAGAAATTTACTTGGTTTGTCTGTTCTTTCAGTTTAACTCCAGTTTACTCACAAAAAACATCCCTGCCACCTCCTCCTGCCATGCAGAGTAGTGTGTAGTGGGAGGATTATTAATTTTTTCCTGCTTCTACACGCTGCTTCAGAGCAAAACTCTACTGCCATTCGCCAGCTCCCAATCATGTGACCCTCATGGGGTTCAGGAACCAAGGGGGGCCCCATGATATTTTTGCAGGGGGGCCCTATTTAGTCTAGTTACGCCCCTGCATGCAAATCAAGCTTTTATGCCAATATTAGCTGAATGCCTGTTTCAGTTGTGTAGTTCAGACACAACTGACAAAGATCAGCAAAACCGCTAGGCAACTGGTTGAGGCCTGGAACCCACAATAGCTAGCGTTTCGTATGAGCAGTCTGTAAGCGATTCATTGAGCGTTTTAGGGAGCGTTTTTAAAAAGTGTATCAATTTGCCAGCGGTTGTGTAGCAATTAGCGTTTTAAAGTCTGATTGGTCCTTTCTATTAATTTTATTACAGTGCACATTAACTTCAAAACGCTAGCAAAATCGCTCCGTGCAAGTTTTGATGAGTGATTGCGCCAACGAATATATACTTTACATTGAAGCGCAAACGCTAACAAAATACTGCATGTCCTGTGTTTACGATTTTGCTAATCGCAATCGCTTCTGCGGAATTTGCACCATCAATTTACATTGGCAGAACGTTTAGGGAAATCGCTAGCGATTTCTCACGCTCCCTAAACGCTCAAAAAAAAAACAAACTAAAATCGCTGTAGTGGGTTCCAGCCCTAAATTAAATTATACACAGCAGGTTTTTTTGGGCTCTACAGTGGTTCCAATCTTCCAAACGTTACAGATGGTCTTACCAAATGGTCAGTAATATTAAAAATGTGAAAAGGTCATTTGGAATTCACAAAGAAATACTTATCAGTTTTACCAACAGCAGTATTATTTTTGCTATGTGTTCAATAAATATGCTGTATTTCTGCAGAAAGCTGAATTCACAAACAAAAAAATGGTGTGCGCACAATCAGTAACTAACGCATTTTCCAGTAGATTCCCTGTTGGAATCTTTCTGCAGTGTGTCATCGGAATAGATTCCTTTGAAAGAGGAATACACCGCTTTGCCATTTTGTGTGCAAAAATACTGCATTCAGTATAAAGTGATGAACTAACTATCCCCCCCCCCCCACCAAAAAAAAAAAAAAAAAACGAAAAAAAAAAAAAAACACATTTTACAGTTAGGGGGAAAAATACTTAACAGGTAAACTTTCTTGGGCCGAACCACATCTTTGCATACGAATAATCAGACAGCATTAATACCCATCAGCTTGACTGATTAATCAATTTTCAGTCAATCACTACTTTCCAAATCTGATCAGTGTGTACAAAATCCAGGACTGCCTACAATGACCTAATTCTCAGCTCATCCCTACATACAAGATTTCATCTCTCAGTACAACTGTTATTGATAGTCTTGGGTAAAATATAACATGACAACGTTTCCCCAACATAGCTGGCCTTCCCTTCAGCGATTCACAAAGTTGGATCTAACTTCCCTAAACTGTACTGTTATTTTCCCAGCAATGCACTTCCTTCTCCTCCTCTCTCTATAAAGCAGAACAATCTGCTCAGCATGACTGCTTTCAAATCATAACCCTAAAAATTGTAATAAAAAGTTCAATGAGCGTCAAACAAAAGTGAATCTAGTTTCTCTAGGCAGATTAATATTCAACTTTTCCTTATGAGGCTTGTTTTTGACAACCAGGGAAAATGCAAGTCTTAAATATCAATGTATAGAGTTATGTGAAGCTGCTTTTCAAAAAGCCCCTGTATCTGGTAAAGGGGAGGGACTATGTATCTTATAAAAATGCTAATACAAAATCTAAAGTGATTCAATATTTGTAGGGAAAGTGCAATTAATAATTGACTATATATAATAGCTATCCAAGTCTCCAACAGTCAGCTGGCAACATCAGCGTTGTGCAGTCACAGCAATGGATGTGAACGTCCCCTCAGATACACAGAGAGCACCCCGCACACATCACACAGGCTCCACACTGACAGCCAGCCCGGCTGCGGAGGACGTCAGGAAGCGCCCTACATCCCGCCGCAGCAGCGGCCACATCTCCGCATTACCTTTGGCTTGGCAGTCCGCGCAGAACTTGTTCTCCTCCCGCAGCAGCAGCTCAGACAGCACGGCCTGATACCGCTCCACGTCCCGCACCGACTTCCCGGTCATCTTCCCGGGAGACAGACAGTAAGATGTCTTCTACGAGCTGCAGCTCTCACTTCCTGTTTCCGGGTCTCCACTCTCCACCTACCGCTATCCTGCCGATGGCTACGTCACTCTCCACGCCCATCTGCTGCTGAAACGTTGCGCGACGCAAATTTGTGAATGGAACACTGACGTCACTTAGCAACCTGGATCATGCGCTACTACTGTGCGAACAGCGAGGCAGAGCTGTTCTATGTTGCACTGGTACATACTACCATGTAATTTTCCTCCAGATTGGCTGCCGAATCGATTCTTTCCGACAGGTCCAAACTAATTTCTGATCGTTATTCTGATTGATTTTCCGATCACTTCTATACAAAATCGATCAGAAACGGGCGTAGCAATAGGGGTTGCAGTCTGCAGAGGTTGCGACCGAAGGGCCCTCCCTCAACTTAGCTTTCTATTGGTCCTGTGCTCAAAATGATCACTTCTATGGATACTTTGAATAGTGGTATTCATTAACAAACTGTTTCCCATCCCCTTCTTGCACCTCAGACACTGTAGTTGCCATTGACAGGTGTTGGTGTGCCATATCAATTGTTATGTATAGAGTGCTTGGGGGGCCCATTGTAAAACTTGCATTGGGACCCACAACTCCTTAGCTACGCCACTGATCAGAAAAATGATAGGAAATCAGATCCGACCCGTCAGAAATAATCGAATGGACCCTCGATCAGATGAACATTTGCATTGCATTGTGTGTACACTTAGTAACTATACGTCTAGCGATTTTGTGGCCTAATCGACCACCTGAATAAATAATTGTATTGATTTTGATGAAAATCTTTACTGCAAGAAGCATGCACGAATGACGAATGCGTCATTTGAGCAAGATGGAAAATCTTAGGCTACTATGGTTGATCAGGTGCACGGCGGTAACGACATGCAAAATCAGGAGGAGTGATTATTTTGACGCACCTGGCTATTTATTTGGGTACTGTAAGGCACCTGGCTTCTTAATTATTTTATCTGGAGGTGTGTGTCTACTTAATAATTTTTATCTAGTGGCATTTGATTACTTGATGAATTATCATGAGGTATGTTACTACTGGATGATTTTATCTAAAGTTTATTTTGTCAGTCAACATTTGCGTTATCAATTTCACAGCAGATTCGATCACAGTGATCGAATCTGTTGTATATCGACAGGAAATTGCCGTAGTGTATGGGTAGCTTCAGGAGGGGAGGGGTCATGCGAAAATGGGTGCCGGGTAAGTTTGTACTACCTGCACCACCCAGCGCCCAACTCACACAGTGGAGCCACAAAACATACTCTGAATTTTTTCCCTTAATTGGTACAAGCCTTTAAGGGTTTTTTTTGTCTTCCTCTGGATCAACTGGGACATGTGTGGGTCTAGGACAGTAATTTACTATTTTTTTTTATTTGTATTATTCTTGGTTGAATTCGATGTCTTCAGATGTCTTCTTTTTAATCAATATTAAATTTACAGTATAGTCACAGTCTCTACCTGTCAGCAGTAACAGTGAGGTCACAATCTCTTACTGTCAGAAGCAATTGTGAGATTGCAGTATCTTCCTGTCAGCAGTTAAGCCCCGTCTACACGGGGAGATGTTGTAGCGATCCGGCGGCTCGATTAGCCGCCGGATCGCCTCTTCCGCGTCCCCGCGCGTACCCGGCGCGTCGCCGCTCGTGCGCCGGATTCGATTCCCCGCTCATCCCCGCCGGCGCCACTTATCTTCCGCTCAATTACCTGCCATTGTCCCCTTGCGGGGAGCCAGCAGGGAATCGGCGGTGAGGAGATCCGTCCTGTCGGATCTTATCAATCGAGCCGCATTAGCGGCTCAATTGATAAGGAACATCGCGGCCGCATCTACGCGTGTAGATGCGGCTTAACAGTATAGTCACAGTCTCTATGGGCTCTTTTCCAGTAGGAAATGTAATTGTGCTGGTGCGATCCACTGCCATCCGTGGGGTGTACGGCACAATTGCTGTGAATTTAGCAATTTACGCCGTGGAAAAATGGGATTTGTCAGATTATGAAGAAAATCACACAGAGATGCGATTGCTATGCCATTTTCCTGCACAGATTGACGATTCTCTCTGGAAAAAACTGTGCCACAATCAGATTGCAAAATCAGGCAGTGAACGCATCCTATATCATTAATAGGATGCATTCACACTGTCAAAGGCAACGCAACATGCACAGACTTGGATGGTGTCTATTCCCATTAGGCTTCTCGCTGCATGCAGAACACTCAGAACTGCAGAACTGTCCAATGCAAAAGACCAATGGAAATCCTGCTGCAACAGGCAAATTCTCATTGGACCAATGAGAATTCTCCATGTTGCTAGGTAGGATTCACATTGATTTTTTTTACAATCAATAGGGAGATCCATGTCTTTTGTGGTATCCGATCGGTTTTGGGACTAGCAGGAACAGCGGGCAGTACTGCGGACTAACGGACAGGTGGTGACACAAAAGCAATGGATGGAAATGCCTGCATTCGTTTATCGAGAAACCGACCACATAGCAAATCACCGGGCTTTTCTTGCCGAAAATGTGTCATCCTGTCACCTGGCAACTTTACTGACATTTAGTGAATCTGCGGGATGTCTCATGAACATTTGCAAGCCATTCATTTTTTGCACAATGTATGCGTTTATCTATAGGTGGCCTCTAATGATACAATTTGCTGAACGATTGATTACGAACGATTCTTTGTATGAACAATTGTAAATGATTGTTTAGGACCACTAATGGATACAAATCTCCTAACTAATCCAATCAGATTAATGAAATAGATCCGAATTTCGGTTTGATCCCATAAATCTGACCGGATTGGTTAGGAGATTTTTGTCCATTAGTGGTCCCAAATGATCATTTACGATTGTTCACACAAAGAATCGTTCATAATCGATCGTTCAGCAAATTGTATCGTTAGTGGCCACCTTAAAGGAGTTATCCGGGCTTTCAAAAGAAAATAAAGGCTACTTACCGGGAGCTTCCCCCAGCCCCAAGCTCCCAGGACCTCACTCGCCGCACCTCTGCGCGCAGCCGTTTTCCGGAGCTCCGTCCTGGTCCCTGGCGATGACGTCAGAGCGACCTGTAGTTCTGCGCCTGCTCAGTCCGCTCCGGCCCACGTGGCGGTGATTGACAGCGCCGCTCACGCAGGCGCAGTACAGAGCGACCTGGAGGTCGCTCTGACGTCATCGCCGGGGACCGGGACGGAGCTCCGGCGAACGGCTGCGCGCAGAGGTGCGGCGAGGGAGGTCCTGGGAGCTTGGGGCTGGAGGAAGCTCCCGGTAAGTAGCCTTTATTTTCTTTTGAAAGCCCGGATAACTCCTTTAAGATTGAACGCGGGCTGTTTTTTTTACAGTAGCCAGGGATTTTCAATGAAGAATCTGATGTGTTGTGTGAAAAAGTAGTGTAGGTTGTATCTTTTTTGAAAACGCAGCATGGCCATTAGCATTAAGGCTGGGGCCTACCAGAGCGTTTTATGGAGTCTTTAATGCTTTTCAGTATTCGCCAGGGAAAATCATAAATGCACAGCATGCAGCATTTTCTGAGCTATTCCATACACGAAATGCCCTTTGCCTCACTCTTGAGATTGAAGTGTTACAAATTTAGTTGGTGTATTTAGTTTCTGGGTAAGTTTGTATGGATGTTAAAACATACTGCCCTCCAGTGGTCAAATGAGGAACGTATTTGGCCATTTTCCTTATAATTGGACCCCTGAGGTGAGAGGGATATGAAGGCTGCTATATTTATTTCCTTGTAAACCATGCCAGTTGCCTGGCAGCCCTGTTGATCTTCTGGAATAAGTAGTGTGAGTTAAAACCCTGGAACAAGCACATGGCTAATGCAGAAAAACCAGTCAGAGCATGATCAGGCTTGCTCAAGGTCTATGGCTAAAAGTATTAGAGACACAGGATCGGGAGGACTGCCAGGCAACTGGTATTATTTAAAAGGAAATAAATATGGCAGCCTCCATATCACTCTCACCTCGGGTTCCCTTTAACAGCCTCTGATTTCTGCACTATATAAATTGAGAGATCACCTGTTTCAACTCTATGAAGAATTGTCCAGAAATAAAAGTTATTAGAATGAAAAATCATCAAATAAAGCTAGGGGTTTTTTCAGCTATCCGAATCGGGTTCCGTATTCCGGATTTCTATGAAAATGCGGATAGCAATCCACGGATATTTGGTGGCATACCCGGAGCCAATCAGAGGGCTCCCAGCAGAAGCCCTAGCAACCAATCACAGAGGGAAACTCTGGCCAGCCCCCCTCTATATAAAGAGGCGGCCATGTTGAGGGAACTCGTCTTTGCTTTGTTACTGCACACTGAGAGACACTCCAGTGCTGTTTGGCTAAAGCAAGAGCTTTCTACTGTGTTAAACCCAGCGTTTTTGCACATTAACACCTGTACTTTACCACTCTTTTATAGTTGTTTAGCTAGTTTGTTGTATTGTGATTTTAGTTAGTGTGTGTGTCTGTGACAGTCTCTGCTGCAGCCTGCAGCAGCTATGCTAATTAGGTGTCTGTGCTGTTTGTGCACACAGGCCAGGCCTGTGCTATATTTAAAGAGAAACTCCGACCAAGAATTGAACTTTATCCCAATCAGTAGCTGATACCCACTTTTACATGAGAAAAATAATGATTTTCACAAACAGACCATCAGGGGGCGCTGTATGACTGATTTTGTGCTGAAACCCCTCCCACAAGAGGCTCTGGTACCGTACGGTACTCTGGGCAAACTGCCACAATGTAACAATGTTCAGACAGGAAATAGCTGCTTACAGCTGTCTGTTAAAGCCAGACCAGCTACATAATCTGCCCACAGTAACAATGTCACCATGTAAAACATGTCAGAATGTGAATCTGGGAGAGGAAAGATTTTACAATGAGCAAACACTGACTAAATCATGTATACATAATTATTGTAAAAATGAAGCACTTTTTTTATTACATTATTTTCACTGGAGTTCCTCTTTAACTACAGTATAGTTTAGGGCATAGGGATTACTGTGTTATTGTGTAGTTATTACTGCAGTGCTAGTTGTTAGAGACTCGTACTGTGTCTGTGTTAGGTACAGATCACTGCATTTCTGCTGCGCTGCTGATTGTCAGTGTGGGTGACAGATAGACCGTCTGTTAGTGTGCACACTGTTTTCCTCTTCTACTCAGTTGTCTGTCACCCCCCGTGCTGATTCATAAAAGTCCAACACCGATTTCAATAAAGTGCAAGTACCCCACATCCATCTGGTGACATCATCATCACACAAACTTGCCCTATGTCTGCTGGCACTGGCACCCAGGGGAAGGGCATCAAGGGCAAGAAGAGAGGGAACATTGCTGGCACCGTCACCGCCAGCAGTTCTGCCGCACCAGTGTCCATTCCGCCGCTAGCCACTGGCTGTGGATGCACTGGGCGCCCAGCTGATAGGGGGAGTCACGTGTAGCGGCCATTTTTCAGCAATATCGGCGCCGCAAATTGGAGGAGAAAGACGCCGAGCCTGTGACGCAGCTGATGGTGGATGAGCAGGCCACCACTAGCTCTACAACAGACACCTCCACCCCCACCACCACTCCTGTTCGCAGGAGCAGCAGCAGCCGCCCAGCAGTGCATGGGGAGTCGTCGGTCATCATGTATGACCCCAGCGGGAAGCCTACCCTCAGTCAGCGCACTCTGTAGTCCAGACACCGCGAGCGCAATCAGGGCTGTTACCATTGACTTTGAGAAGGACATTCTGGGCACACTGGGGTTTGCAGAGGATTCAAAGATGGTGATGGTGATTGTTGGGGGGATTCCTTGCCTGAGGTGTCAGCAGAAGAGGAGTTTGGGGGGGTCATCAACATCCCAGCAATTGCTTGAGGAGGGGGAATATGATGCTGATGATAATTATGATGACGAGATGAAGGACCGTGACTACCAACCACAGGAGGGGGATGTTGTTAGCTTTGAGTCTGAGGAGGAGGATGCGTCCATGGGTCTGGCACGGAGGATCATCATCGCTGACATTGGCAGGAGCAGCAGTGGGCGTCGAATGTGGGACCCACAGCCTACTGCTTCTTCTTCTGCCGCTATCACCAGCCGCACCACTTAACCCAAGGCCCCAACCACCGCAGGGGAAAAAAAGGCAGTAGCAGCCCATACAGGGCGTAAGGGAAAATTTTTATCCCCAATCTGGCAGTTTTTCACTATGCCCTCATTGGACAGCAAGTTTGTCAGATGTAACGTGTGCCAGGTGAAGATGAGCAGAGGTTGCAACCCCTCCAACTACAGCACCTCCAGCTTCATCAAGCACCTGGCCAACAAACATCTTCACAAGTTCAAGAGGCTGAAGGAAGCTGGCAGTGTTCCGACCAAAAGCACCACCAGAATCCCCTGTGCCACTCCTGCCGACACTGAGGTCTGTTCAGGTAGCCAGTCCTCCTCAGTGGTCTTTTCTGCTCCCTCCTCCTCATCCCGTGCAACCAAAAAACGCCAACAGACCCCCTTTGAGCGAGTCCTTTGTGGTCAGGGCTCAGCCTCCCGCATCCGCCGGCAGCTGAATGGCCTGCTTGCATGGGCCATGTCCTCCCAGCTCCTCCCGTACTACTTTGTTCAGGAGGGGAGTGACATGCGTGCGCTCCTGCAGAGCGCAGCGCCGGATTGTCCAATACCCAGCCAGCACTACTTCTCACGCACGGCCATCCCAGCACTGCACCGCTTCGTGATGGCCAACGTGGAGCGTGGGCTGGATCATGCAGTGGGTGAGCGGGTCCATGTGACCATAAACTCATGGTCAAGCCGGTTCGGGACAGGTCGGTACCTTTCATTCACCGCGCACTGGGTCAGTTTGGTGGAAGGGGGTGAGGAGGGGACAGCAGCATCGGACACCGCAGCAATCCAGTGGGTGGTGCCACCCCGCAGCAGGGTCAGGGGAAGTGCAGCAGGTTCCTCTGGTCCGGTTCCACCCTCCGGCAAACCCGCCGCCGCCAAACGCCCCCGCCTCAGCAGCAGTGTGAAGACCCACCACTGCCAAGCGCTGCTGGAGATGGTCAGCCTGGGGAAGCACAGACTGACGGCAGACCACATCCTGGACAAACTCCAAGAGCAGGAGAGGAGTTGGCTGACCCCCAGAGGCCTCAGAGTCAGAGAGGTGGTGTCCGACAATGGGGCCAACCTAGTTGCTGCCATCCACCGGGGAGACCTTACCCACATCCCCTGTCTGGCCTATGTCCTGAACCTGGTGGTGCAGACATTTCTGAGCACCTAACAGGGGATGGACCCACTTTTGAAAGCGGCTCGGAAAATGGTGGGTTATTTCCGCCGCTCGGGCGGTGCCTCAACGGCCCTGGGAGCCGTGCAGCTAGAGCTGAACCTCCCACGGCACCAGCTCATTATTGATGTTGCAACACAATGGAACTCCACCCTGGCCATGTTAGAGCATCTGGTTGAACAGAGGCAGGCTGTCAACCGATACCTGGCCAGAGCCACCGCGGACGCCACCGTGTTCTGGACCGGTACCACCCACCTCCCAGACATCATCCTGAATGCAGAGTGGGAAAAAATGCAGCTGGTGTGCTTGGTTCTGGCACCCTTCCTGGAGGCCACCAACATGGTCAGCCGGGACCGTGCGTCACTGTGTGAGTGGGTGACCATGGTGTGCATGCTGGACATGGCCCTCGATGCTCTGCTGGAAGTGGGAGAGGCAGCCTTGATCCAGCAGGAGCAGCAGCAGCAACCTTCACAGTCCACCTCTGTGCGTCAGGAGGAGGAGGTTGAGGACTTAGAGTTGGAGGAGTTGGAGGTCCCTGACCTTAAGGATGAGGGGGCACGGCCGAGTGCAGCTGCAGTGGTGCGGGGGTGGAGAGAGCAGGGGGAGGCTCAGGAATCAGAGGAGGAGGACAGCACTGGGGGTGATGATTCAGAGTATGTGTCAGCAGAGATGGCAGCACTCTTCCCCATGGCAGCGCACATGCTGCAGTGCCTGCGCAGTGACCCAAGGGTCAAGCAGATGCGTGTTCGGGAGAACATGTGGATCACCCTGATGCTGGACCTATGGCTGAAGGGGAAGCTGCATCAGTTCCTGCCTGCAGGAGGAGACCCTGTGCGCCGAATGATAGACTTGCAGCGGTTTCTGGTTTGGCGCTTGGAGGAAGCCTTCCCCCAGACTTCCCACCCCCCTGCTGTCACAGTCCAGCCAGCACAGCAGCAAGTGCCTGCGTCCATCAGCAGCAGGCTCCCATCAAACCTGCTGTCTCTCACAAAGGGGCTGTACGCCACGCCGGTACAGCTGCCGACTGAGGAGGTGCCTGCAGCAGCATGTGGCTATCAAAGCCAGAACCAGCGCCTGACCCGGATGGTGGCAGACTACATGGGGTCCTACAGCGGGCTTGACAGCGACACCCCTGTGGACCCCTTGGATTACTGGGTCAAGCACCTGGATATTTGGAGTGAGCTGGCGCAGTACGCCCTGGACGACCTTGCTTGCCCCCCGTCCAGCGTGCTGTTCGAAAGGTGCTTCAGTGCGGCCGGTGGCGTGGTCACCGAGAAGCGCTCTCGTCTGTCCACCCAGTCTGTGGACAGACTGACGTTTCTCAAAATAAACCGGGCTTGGGTGGTTGGTGAATTCCTGGCCCCTGTTGTTGGCAAGAGGGGGAAATGAAGTGGCTGGAAATCACTATGCCTGCGTTACCACCATTTACCACCACAACCTCCAGGCTCCGTCTTGAGTCATAAGCCTGGTTCAAAAATGTTTTACAGCCGTGGTACACTAGGTGCCACTGGCGTAACAATAGGCCTCTGCCCCGCGGGGGCCGTTTTGGGGGGCTGGAGGGGTCGCAGCATGAGGGGTCGTGTCAGAGACTAGAGGGAGAAACTTCCACGCTGGAGCGCACAAAAGGTATGTATCTGCCGCCTCTGCCCGCTGCTGCTCACGGACAGTTATTGAAGCTGGAGGGGAGCGCAGAGGGGAGAGCCCGAGGTGAGGGAGGGGGGGGACCGTCCCCCCTCCCCGCCAAACTGCAGCATAGCTTTCCCCTCATGCTGCGACCCCTCCAGGCCCCCAAAACGGCCCCCAGCGGGCCCGGGGGGGGGGGGGGGGGGGATGGTGCTCACTCAGAATTTTTGCAGGGGGGCCCGGTGGGATCTAGTTACGCCCCTGCTAGATGCCATGGTGAGCTATGTAAACACAATTGCTGTGTAATTTTGTTGGAGGCGTCTGTGCTGTCCGAGTTGTGGGGAGGCCCCAACTGTGGCAGTACGACCGCTTCCTGGAACCTCTCCTAATGTTTTACTGAGCCGTGGTACCAACACACTAGGACGGTGCCTTGGTGAACTATCTAAACACAATTGCTGTGTAATTTTTTTGGAGGTGTCTGAGCTGAAAACTGTCATGTCCCAGATGTGCGGTTGGACTTTGGACACAATGTGGGCTGCACGACCGCTGTCTGGAACCTAGTCCTGATGTTAATTTGCAGCCATTTTTTATTTTTAACTCCCCACATAATAAATTAGTGTTTCCCTTTAAAAAAACATGATGCTACATGCATCATTTACCTCAAAAACGTTTTGGAAGCTATTTATAGGCCACTTCCGGTTTTTCTATCCGGATATCCGAATCTGCCCAGATAATGCGTTCGGATATCTGCATGTACGCGGATATCAGAACGTTCGGATCCAGATATCCGATCAGGGGTATCCGAGCACCCCTGCTGCATAGACTTCAGTTCACTAAGACCTGTTCAGTAAATTATTCATTAAGATTTTCACACATGCGGTTATAGTATGGTAAATGATCAAACAACGGTGTGGCAATTCACAAAAGTTATTACCTCATGCCATATTTTATTTGGTATTTCAAGCAATCACTATGTGCTGGATTATTGCAATATATGGGAAAGTAAAGCCAAATGGCATTTTTTTCATTATACTTACAAGTAAAGTGCAAGTCCAAAGTGCCTAAAATTAACATAAAATGTGTATCTGCCCAAAACCATTATAGTGGATCTCCAGCACACAAGTTAAAAGCCAGCATCCTTCCAGTAAAATAAAGTTATAGTTACCTGCGTTGCCTCCTCCCTCTAAGCTGTCCCAAAGACCACGAATCATCGTCACTTCGGGGGCGTGGCTCTGCCTTCCGAGGTAGTGCAAATTAATATAGAATATTTGCCATCAGTAATTATTTGCCCTGGCTCTAAGAAATAATATTTGTATAAATATACTAATTCACAGCTCATGAGGTATGATTGGTTCTTCTTGTGACAACTACAATATTTCCCATGTAGAAATAGAAAAAAAAAAGAAATCCTGTTGTTGGCCACAAAGAATAGTTTCTAATCAATTGATTCCAATTCAACAAATGGATCGTATTTTAGAATGATTCATAAAAATTGTTCTGTTAACCACTTGAGGACCACAGTCTTTCTACCCCTTAAGGACCAGAGCCTTTTTCTCCATTCAGACCACTGCAGCTTTCACGGTTTATTGCTCGGTCATACAACCTACCACCTAAATGAATTTTACCTCCTTTTCTTCTCACTAATACAGCTTTCTTTTGGTGCTATTTGATTGCTGCTGCGAGTTTTACTTTTTATTATATTCATCAAAAAAGACATGAATTTTGTCAAATGTGCTGACATTTTTCAAATAAAGTAAAATTTCCTATACATTTGAGCGCGAAAGTTATTCTGCTACATGTCTTTGATAAAAAAAAAAAACATTCAGTGTATATTTATTGGATTGGGTAAAAGTTATAGCGTTTACAAACTATGGTGCCAAAAGTGAATTTTCCCATTTTCAAGCATCTCTGACTTTTCTGCCCACCTGACAGGTTTCATGAGGTGTTAAAATTCCAGGATAGTATAAATACCCCCCAAATGACCCCATTTTGGAAAGAAGACATCCCAAAGTATTCACTGAGAGGCATGGTGAGTTCATAGAAGATTTTATTTTTTGTCACAAATTAGCGGAAAATGACACTTTGTGACAAAAAAAAAAAAAAGTTTCCATTTCTTCTGACTTGCGACAAAAAAAAATGAAATCTGCCATGGACTCACCATGCCCCTCTCTGAATACCTTGAAGGGTCTACTTTCCAAAATGGGGTCATTTGTGGGGTGTGTTTACTGTCCTGGCATTTTGGGGGGTGCTAAATTGTAAGCACCCCTGTAAAGCCTAAAGGTGCTCATTGGACTTTGGGCCCCTTAGCGCAGTTAGGCTGCAAAAAAGTGCCACACATGTGGTATTGCCGTACTCAGGAGAAGTAGTGTAATGTGTTTTAGGGTGTATTTTTACACATACCCATGCTGGGTGGGAGAAATATCTCTGTAAATGACAATTTTTTAATTTTTTTTACACACAATTGTCCATTTACAGAGATATTTCTCCCACTCAGCATGGGTATGTGTAAAAATACACCCCAAAACACATTATACTACTTCTCCTGAGTACGGCGATACCACATGTGTGGCACTTTTTTGCACCCTAACTGCGCTAAGGGGCCCAAAGTCCAATGAGTACCTTTAGGATTTCACAGGTCATTTTTGTTTCAAGACTACTCCTCACGGTTTAGGGCCCCTAAAATGCCAGGGCAGTATAGAAACCGTACTAATGACCCCATTTTACAAAGAAGACACCCCAAGGTATTCCGTTAGGAGTATGGTGAGTTCATAGAAGATTTTATTTTTTGCCACAAGTTAGCGGAAATTGATTTGAATTGTTTTTCTTCACAAAGTGTCATATTCCGCTAACTTGTGACAAAAAATAAAATCTTCTATGAACTCACCATACTCCTAACGGAATACCTTTGGGTGTCTTCTTTCTAGAATGGGGTCATTTGTGGGGTTCCTATACTGCCCTGGCATTTTAGGGGCCCTAAACCGTGAGGAGTAGTCTTGAAACCAAATGTCGCAAAATGACCTGTGAAATCCTAAAGGTACTCATTGGACTTTGGGCCCCTTAGCGCACTTAGGGTGTAAAAAAGTGCCACACATGTGGTACCGCCGTACTCAGGAGAAGTAGTATAATGTGTTTTGTGGTGTATTTTTACACATACCCATGCTGGGTGGTAGAAATATCTCTGTACATGACAATTGTTTGATTTTTTTTACACACAATTGTCCATTTACAGAGAGATTTCTCCCACCCAGCATGGGTATGTGTAAAAATACACCCCAAAACACATTATACAACTTCTCCTGAGTACGGCGATACCACATGTGTGACACTTTTTTTGCAGCCTAGGTGCGCTAAGGGGCCCAACGTCCTATTCACAGGTCATTTTGAGGCATTTGTTTTCTAGACTACTCTTCACGGTTTAGGGCCCCTAAAATGCCAGGGCAGTATAGGAACCCCACAAGTGACCCCATTTTAGAAAGAAGACACCCCAAGGTATTCCGTTAATTGTATGGCGAGGTCATAGAAGATTTTATTTTTTGTCACAAGTTAGTGAAAAATGACACTTTGTGAAAAAAAACCAATAAAAATCAATTTCCGCTAACTTTTGACAGAAAATAAAATCTTCTATGAACTCGTCATACACCTAACATAATACCTTGGGGTGTCTTTTTTTCTAAAATGGGGTCACTTGTGGGGTTCCTATACCGCCCTGGCATTTTAGGGGCCCAAAACCGTGAGTAGTCTGGAAACCAAATGTCTCAAAATGACTGTTCAGGGGTATAAGCATCTGCAAATTTTGATGACAAGTGGTCTATGAGGGGCCGAATTTTGTGGAACCGGTCATAAGCAGGGTGGCCTTTTAGATGACAGGTTGTATTGGGCCTGATCTGATGGATAGGAGTGCTAGGGGGGTGACAGGAGGTGATTGATGGGTGTCTCAGGGGGTGATTAGAGGGGAAAATAGATGCACTCAATGCACTGGGGAGGTGATCGGAAGGGGGTCTGAGGGGGATCTGAGGGTTTGGCCGAGTGATCAGGAGCCCACACGGGGCAAATTAGGGCCTGATCTGATGGGTAGGTGTGCTAGGGGGTGACAGGTAGTGACAGGAGGTGATTGATGGGTGTCTCAAGGTGTGTTTAGTGGGGGGAATAGATGCAAGTAATGCACTGGCGAGGTGATCAGGGCTGGGGTCTGAGGGTGTGGGCGGGTGATTGGGTGCCCTAGGGGCAGATGGGGGTCTAATCTGATGGGTAGCAGTGACAGGGGGTGATTGATGGGTAATTAGTGGGTGTTTAGAGGAGAGAACAGATGCAATGCACTTGGGAGGTGATCTGACTGCGGGTCTGCAGGCGATCGGATGGTGTGGGTGGGTGATCAGATTGCCCGCAAGGGGCAGGTTAGGGACTGATTGATGGGTGGCAGTGACGGGGTGATTGATGGGTGGCAGTGACAGGGGCTGATTGATGGGTGGCAGTGACAGGGGGTGATTGATGGGTGATAGGTGATTGGCAAGTGATTGACAGGTGATCAGTGGGTTATTACAGGGAAGAACAGATGTAATTAATGCACTGGCGAATTGATAAGGGGGGGGGGGGGGGGCTGAGGGCAATCTGAGCGTGTGGGCGGGTGATTGGGTGCCCGCAAGGGGCAGATTAGGGTCTGATCTGATAGGTAACAGTGACAGGTGGTGATAGGGGGTGATTGATGGGTAATTAGTGGGTGTTTAGAGGAGAGAATAGATGTAAACAATGGATTTGGGAGGTGATCTGATGTCGGATCTGCGGGCGATCTATTGGTGTGGGTGGGTGATCAGATTGCCCGCAAGGGGCAGGTTAGGGGCTGATTGATGGGTGGCAGTGACAGGGGGTGATTGATGGGTGATAGGTGATTGGCAGGTGATTGACAGGTGATCAGTGGGTTATTACAGGGAAGAACAGATGTAATTAATGCACTGGTGAATTGATAAGGGGGGTCAGAGGGCAATCTGAGCGTGTTGGCGGGTGATTGGGTGCCCGCAAGGGGCAGATTAGGGTCTGATCTGATAGGTAAAAGTGACAGGTGGTGAAAGGGGGTGATTGATGGGTAATTAGTGGGTGTTTAGAGGAGAGAATAGATGTAAACAATGGATTTGGGAGGTGATCTGATGTCGGATCTGCGGGCGATCTATTGGTGTGGGTGGGTGATCAGATTGCCCGCAAGGGGCAGGTTAGGGGCTGATTGTTGGGTGGCAGTGGCAGTGACAGGGGGTGATTGATGGGTGATTGATGGGTGATTGACAGGTGATCAGGGGGGACAGATGCATACAGTACACAGGGGGTGGAGGGTCTGGGGGGTAGTCTGGGGAGAATCTGAGGGGTGGGGGGGGTGATCAGGAGGGGGCAGGGGGCGGGGGGGGGGGGTTAAAAAAAATAGCGTTGACAGATAGTGACAGGGAGTGATTGATGGGTTATTAGGGGGGTGATTGGGTGCAAACAGTGGTCTGGGGGGTGGGCAGGGGGGGGTCTGAGGGGTGCTGTGGGCGATAAGGGGGCGGGGGGGGCAGATCACTGTGTTTGGGTGCAGACTAGGGTGGCTTCCGTATGGCCGGCGGGATGTTACGGCAGGTGGGCGGAGCCAGTTGCCGGGGGAAGCGCGCGTCATCAATGACGCGATCGCTCCCCCGGCATGTAAATAGGACGCAACGCCCTAAGGCGTATTGCGGTCCTTTAGCTATCCACTTTGCCGCCGCCCATGGGCTGTGGGCGGTCGGCAAGTGGTTAATGTACGCCTTAAAGCAGACCTAAACTCTTGCACAGCAGACAAGGAAAACACATATAGTTGCAGAGAAATTCACCTTTTGTATGTTTACAGAGAACAGTCTGTCTAATTCCCCCTATCTGCAAGAAATCAACAAGTCTAAAGGTGGCCATACATGGTACAATTTTTCAATTAGATAATTTAGTTTGATTATTCTGTTAGATCGAATATAAAGATTTTTCCAGCATGTCCGATCATTTTTCCCGAAAAAACGGGATAATCGTTCGAATTTCTTGATCGAAAAAAAAAAAATTTCAACTTTCATTCAATTCGATCATTTAGATCGAATAAACGGGAAAATCGAACGTTTTTATTGTATCGTGTATGGGCACCATTAAGTTACCCATACATCCAGTGATTCTGGAGGCCAAATGATCAATAGACAGATCTCTCTCTGATCAGAGAGTGATCTGTTGGCCGCCATAAACCACAGACCAATTCCTTTCTGCCCCCGGTCGATGTCCCCCTAATGTACATGTACCCCCCGGTGCCCATGCATTTATACGTTACCTGTGTCTGGACTCCTCTTCCGTGTTCACCCCCCCCATGTGGTTGCCAACATACTGCATGTGGGGCGCGTGTTTGATGTCACACACGCGCCCCGCCTGCAATGTGCTGGCAACCACATGGGGCGCGAATCAGAAACCACCACACACCTGGCAGAGCATGTCATCCTGAAATTTTCCAGCATGTCCAATTGATAAATGTGACCAATTTCGGCCTGATATTTGTTGCATCATCGATTGGACATGCTTTTGGCGGCACCGATTTTTCCTCTGATTTAACAATAATTATCGAATTGGATGGTCGATCAGCTGCCTAATCTACAGATGTATGGCCGCCTTAAATCAGAGCTATCAGCTGTGCTGTGATGTGCCATTGTTCTGTACTAATATGTAAACACTGGAGGTTATCCTTCTCTGTGGTCCCAGGAATTCCAGGAAGTAAACGCTGCAGGTGTAGGAGATCTTAAAGTTGTAACAAAGAAATGTTTTTCTTTAAGGGCCTGTTTCCACTACACGCAGTTTGAATGCAGAAAAACTGACTCCAGTGAATGCCTATGGGCCTGTTTCAACTAAACACAATTTTTCTGGTGCAGATTTCCCATAGACATTCGTTGGAGTCAGTTTTCTGCATCCAATCTGCGTGTGGTGGAAACAGGCTCTAAGGCCTAGTTCACAGTGCTCAGTTTTGTTGCAGAATACCGTAATTCTGCATATCAACTCACTGCCCATACAATTCCATGTGCCTGTTCACAGTACTGCATTGTAACTGATCATGTTATTCTAACTCGTGGCATGCAGGCTTTGTGTTAGAATATATGTCCAGTCTTCATTTTAGTTTACACTCATTATAATGCGTGCATTATGCATCTGACCACTGTGAGCCTCTCCTTTAGGTTATTATGATGTTGCTTATCTATTAGAGCAGAGAGGAAGGTCTGAGTTTAGGTCCGCTTTAAATGGACTCTGAAGCAAAATTTAAATTGGCCAGTTACTTACCTAGGGCTTCTTCCAGCTCCCTGAAGTCCTCCTGGTCCCCCCTGATGTCTCCCTCCATAAACTGGATGGTTCGGCAAGTCACCGGCTATTGCGCATGCATTGCACTGCCTCCTCGATAACGCTCCCATAGCCAGGGGCATTCTGCACATGCAGAGTAGCTTCGCAAGTGCAGAACACTCTCTGCCATGTGAGCATGATGGAGGAGACACGTGGCAGGGGGTCGCAAATGCAGGGTTTGGAGGGGGGCAGTTGAATACAATATTGTAGTATGTATATCCCATATGGAAACAAAATGTCTAGGAATAAAAAAAGGCCTCTATGGATGAATAGAAAGGTTAAAGATAAAATGAAGAGGAAAAAAAATGCCTATAAGGTCTTAAAACAGGAGGGGACCGAGGCTGCACTAAGCAATTATAAGGAGTGCAATAAAAATAGTAAAAAAGAAATTAGGCAGGCAAAGATTGAAGCTGAAAAACAAATCGCTAAGGCTATCAAATCTAGCCCAAAAAAGTTTTACAAGTACATGAACTCTAAAAAAGAAAGGTTGACTATATAGGACTCCTAAAGGATGAGGGTGGGAACTCAATGGTGGATGACCAAGGTAAGGCAGAGTTATTAAATGCTTTCTTTGCTTCTGTCTTCACAAAAGAAACAACACTGTTGCAAACTACAGAGGCGGAAGGGTCTCAATCTTCTAACTGTAATATTAAATACTTAACACAGGAAGAAGTGAAGGCAAGACTAAATAAATTAAAAATAGACAAGGCACCTGGCCCGGATGGCATGCATCCTCGGGTCCTAAGGGAATTAAGTTCAGTTATAGATAAACCCCTTTATCTTATCTTTTGTCACTCTCTTGCAACTGGCAGAGTCCCAGTTGATTGGCGTACAGCCCACGTTTTCCCATTATTTAAAGGGGAACTGAAGAGAGAGGTATATGGAGGCTGTCCTGTTTATTTCCTTTTAATCAATACCAGTTGCCTGGCAGCCCCGCTGGTCTATTTCTCTGCAGTAGTATCTGATTAAAACCAGAAACAAGCATGCAGCTAGTCTTGTCAGATCAGACTTATAAGTCTGAACCACTGAAACACCTGATCTGCTGCATGCTTGTTCAGGGGCTATGGCTAATAGTATTAGAGGCAGAGGATCAGCAGGGCTGCCAGGCAACTGGTATTGTCTAAAAGGAAATAAACATGACAGCCTCCATATACCTCTCTCTTCAGTTCCCCTTTAAGAAGGGCAAAAAATCAGATCCAGGAAATTATAGACCTGTAAGCTTAACATCAGTTGTATGCAAACTATTTGAGGGGTTACTTAGAGATACTATACATGACTTCATAGTAGAAAATAATCTTATTTCTCAGCATTAACATGGGTTTACTAAAGACAGGTCCTGTTTGACTAACATGCTCAGCTTTTATGAGGTAGTGAATGCTAATATGGATATTGGGAATGTTGTAGATGTGATATACTTGGACTTTGCAAAGGCCTTCGACACTGTTCCCCACAAAAGTCTGGTGCAAAAGTTGAGGATGCAAGGACTGGGGAAGAGTCTGTGTTCATAGATAGGGAACTGGCTAATGGACAGAAAACAAAGAGTTGTGGTCAATGGATCGTACTCAAAATGGGAGACTGTTAGCAGTGGGGTCCCACAGGGGTCTGTTCTGGGTCCAGTGCTCTTTAATTTATTTATTAATGACCTAGTAGATGCAGTAGTGAGCAATGTTGCTATTTTTGCAGATGATACTTAATTGTGCAGAATCATCAACTCTCAGGAAGATAGAGTCATATTGCAACAGGATCTGGATAGGATGGCTATATGGGCACATACATGGCAGATGAAATTCAATGTTGACAAATGTAAAGTCATGCATTTTGGACGTACTAATGGTCTAGCACCATACAAAATAAATGGGATACAGTTGGGGACATCAAACTTGGAGAAGGACTTAGGAGTACTCATTGACAACAAGTTAAATAATCGTACTCAATGCCAAGCAGCTGCAGCTAAAGCTAACAAAATTTTGGGATGCATTAAAAGGGAAATAAAAACTCGAAATGCTAGCATAATATTGCCCCTGTTTAACTCTCTAGTAAGGCCACATCTGGAATATGGAATTCAGTTCTGGGCACCACATTACAAAAAAGATATTGCAGTTTTAGAGCAGGTGCAGAGACGAGCAACAAAATTGATACGTGGGATGGAAGGTCTCACTTACCAAGAAAGGTTAGATAAACTGGGTTTATTTAGTCTAGAGAAAAGACGCCTTAGAGGGGATCTAATTAACATGTATAAATACATCAGAGGGCAATATAATAGCTTGGCGGATGAGCTTTTTGTCCCTAGGCCTTCTCAAAGGACTAGAGGAAATGATCTGCGCATGGAGGAAAAACGTTTTAGCCATTTATTTAGGAAAGGGTTCTTTACAGTTAGAGTGATTAAGATGTGGAATGCATTGCCACAGGAAGTCGTTATGGCAAACTCTATACCTGCATTTAAAGGGGGCTTAGATGCTTTCCTTGCGTTGAAAGACATCCATGGCTACAATTACTAGGTAATGCCTAATGATGTTGATCCAGGGATTTTATCTGATTGCCATCTGGAGTCGGGAAGGAATTTTTCCCTTTAGGGGCTAATTGGACCATGCCTTGTAAGGGTTTTTTTGCCTTCCTCTGGATCAACAGGGATATGTGAGGGAGCAGGCTGGTGGTGTACTTTATACTGGTTGAACTCGATGGACGTACGGTATGTCTTCTTTCAACCAAAATAACTATGTAACTATGTAATAGGTTTAGAGAGACCCAGTGCTGGAACAGTGGACCTCTAGACTACACAGAGGCTTCCCACTACAGAGGGAACTATCTAATTTTAACCATTTGTTTTACTTCAGGAACACTTTAACAACTTATGTGGATCTAGACAGTATATCTACATCCTGCAAAACTTCAGTTCCTGCACAGGCACGTAGATATTCGTCTATTGCGGCGGATGGCTGACACTCACTCCTGCACGCATTATCGCAGCCGCCCTTTAGATGGGAGATGAATGAATGAGAATGCAGTGTCAATTGATCGCCGGCATCAGTGAGATCCCTGTGGTCATTGTAACTACCGAAGTAACACTTCCACGCATTACTTCCTATTCAGATAGTACGCTAACAGGAAATAATGCATGAAGACATCTTGTGGCCAAATAGTAAAATTACATCTACATACATTTATTTTAATACAAAAAATCCACATATACATTTAAAATGAACCCCTTACCTCCCACACTCCCTCATACAGTGGGATGCGAACGTTTCGGCAACCTTGTTAATCGTCATAATTTTCCTGTATAAATCGCTGGTTGTTATGATAAAAGATGTCAGTTAAATATTCCATATAGGAGACACACACAGTGATTTTTGAGAAGTTAAATGAAGTTTATTGCATTTACAGATAGTGTGAAATAATTGTTTAAATAAAATTAGGCAGGTGCATACATTTGGGGAATGTTGTCATTTTATAGATTCCAAAACCTTTAGAACTAATTATTGGAACTCAAATTGGCTTGGTAAGCTTAGTGACCCCTGACCTACATACACAGGTGAATCCAATTATGAGAAAGAGTATTTAAGGGGGGTCAATTGTAAGTTTCCTTCCTCTTTTAATTTTTTTCTGAAGAGTAGCAACATGGGGTCTCAAAACAACTCTCAAATGACTTGAGACAAAGACTACAAAGAGAAAGGGAAACTGAGAGCCCAATATAGTGTACTATTGTAATGGAACGCGGAAAAGCTGCCGCGTGTACTGACAGCAAGGCGGCTGATTCCGCGCGGCAGTTTGCACGCAGCAGCGTGCGTCTGGTGTGGCTGGGTCTGTTAGTTCACACAGATTGAGAAATACACGCGCGCGCGCTGAAAGGCAGAACCTTTATGACAGCAGAGGAGGGATCAGCTGACCAGGTTGGTCAGGTGACCTCAGAGCAAGTGACTATTGGTCAATCATTGATGGGTGGCGCCGGAGAGCGCTGCTCTATATATAGTTACTGCTAGTCAGTCTGCCTAGGTTGTCTGCCGTTGCGAACACTTACGTGGAAGCACTCAGACCTTAGTCAGATCCTACAGTGTGTTAGAACCAGGAGGACCTGGGAATTCACACTGAGCCAATTTGTCAGATGCGGTATCTGACCTAATGCTGGGTCATCCTGAGCCGAAGTCTGTTGATGAGGCCATTTCATTGGCAGTCAGGGTTGATCGTCGCCTACGTTACCAAAAACAGACTCGGAGTAGGAACAATGTGAGATATGTTTCCTACGCCTCTCCTCCACCCGTTTCACCTCCACCAGAACCAATGCAGATTGGTTGGTCAAAATCGTCCCGGGTGGAGCAGAATCGCAGAAAAACAGAACAGCTCTGTCTATACTGTGCAGAGGAGGGTCACAGAGTGCAGAATTGTCCCAAGAAGTCGGGAAACGCTGCCGCCTAGGTGTAGTCGGAGGTAATACCCTAGGCGCGCAGTCTTTACCTCTAGACGATAAACGTTTGCTCCTCCCTTGTACTATATCTTGGGAAGATCAAACAGAGGCCACTGAGGCCTTCATCAACTCTGGCTCAGCAGCCAATTTTATGGATTACGAATTTGCTAAAAAATTGGGGATTTCTATTTCCCCTTTGAATCAACAAATTCTGGTCACTGCAGTGGACGACTCTCCTCTGCAGAGTAAATACCCTCTGTCTCAGACCCCAGAGTTAAGGGTTACGGTGGGGGTGTTACATAAAGAGAATCTACAGTTTCTGGTCTTGCGGATGACGAATTTCACGATCATTCTTGGTATGCCATGGTTACAACTTCACTCTCCTCAGATCAATTGGGCTTCAGGTCAGCTAACGAGCTGGTCTACCCATTGTCATCATCATTGTTTAGCGAAGGTAACCTTGGATAACACCAAGATTCAGGTGGAAGGTTTGCCAAGCCAGTATGCAGAATTTGCGGACGTGTTTAGTCCCAAGTCAGCAGATAAACTTCCTCCTCACCGTTCTTTTGATTGTCCCATTGATCTCAGGTCTGGTTGTATGCCCCCTAGAGGTCATCTCTATAATTTATCTGGGCCAGAGAAATTAGCTATGCAAGAATACATCCGAGAAAACTTAGCTAAAGGCTTTATTCGTCCCTCTCGGTCACCAGCAGGGGCAGGATTCTTTTTTGTGAAAAAGAAGGATGGAGGCCTCCGTCCATGCATTGATTATCGGGGCTTAAATAAGATTACAGTAAAAAATCATTACCCTTTGCCTCTAATTGACGATTTGTTTACCCAGGTCACCAATGCTAAGATTTTCTCGAAGCTGGATTTGAGGGGTGCATACAACCTTGTGTGTATCAGGGACGGTGATGAATGGAAGACGGCCTTTAACACACCCGACGGGCATTACGAGTACCTAGTGATGCCCTTCGGGTTGTGTAACGCCCCGGCTGTCTTCCAAGAGCTGATTAACGAGGTGTTCAGAGAGGTGTTGGGCAAATTCGTCTTGGTGTACTTAGACGATATACTGATTTTCTCATCCAACCTCTCAGAACACAGGAAACATGTTGGGTTTGTGTTACGGAAGTTGAGACAGAATATGCTGTATGCAAAATTGGAAAAATGCATTTTCGAAGTGACCTCTGTCGCCTTTCTGGGGTACATAATCTTGGCCTCTCTACGGACCCTGGAAAGGTTTCAGCTGTCTTGGAATGGCCTCAGCCTGTAGGACTGAAAGCTCTCCAGAGATTCCTGGGGTTCGCCAACTACTACAGGAGGTTCATAAAAGGGTACTCTATGGTGATCTCGCCTCTCACCAGTCTCACCAAAAAAGGGGTAGATACTCCCCACTGGTCCCCAGAGGCCCATGCTGCTTTCCCCACTCTGAAGAAATTGTTCTGTTCTGCACCCATATTGAGACATGTAGACGTCACCTTTCCCTTTATCGTGGAGGTAGATGCCTCAGAGGTAGGGGTAGCGGCTGTGCTGTCTCAGCGTTCTGGTTTACAGGGAAAACTGCATCCTTGTGCCTATTTTTCCCGTAGATTTTCACCCGCACAGAAAAACTACGATATAGGCAATCGGGAACTTCTAGCCATCAAGTTGGCCTTTGAGGAATGGCGACATTGGCTAGAAGGGGCAGAACACACCATTACAGTTTACACTGACCACAAAAATTTGGAGTACATTGAGGGCGCTAAGAGGCTTAGCCCCCGACAGGCCCGGTGGTCGTTATTTTTCTCAAGATTCAGATTTGTAATCACGTATACCCCTGGTAGTAAGAACATCAAGGCTGATGCCTTATCCAGGTGTTTTGAGCCCGAGACAGCACAGCCCTCAGACCCTGAGACCATTATACCTCAGAAGGTGGTCCTGGCAGCCACTGAGACCTGGAAAGACTGGACTGTCACTCTGAGTCAATTTCAACAGGCTGTTCCAGAGGGGAAGCCTGAGGGGGTCATGTTTGTACCATTGCCTTTTCGCCTACAACTGTTGCAGCTGTTTCATTCCCACAAGAATGCTGGGCATCCGGGGGCCACCAGAACTCAGGATCTAATTGCTAGATGTGCTTGGTGGCCGTCATTGGCAACAGACTGTAAGGAGTATGTAAGTGAGTGTGCAGTGTGTGCTAGGAGCAAACCCTCTCGTCAGGCACCTGTTGGAACATTGCAGCCTTTACCAGTTCCGAGTGAACCTTGGACCCATTTGTCCATGGATTTTGTGTGCGAACTCCCCAGGTCTGAGGGCATGACGGTCATTTGGGTGGTAGTCGATCGATTCAGTAAGATGGCTCATTTTGTCCCCCTGAAAGGACTCCCCTCGGCCCAGGAATTGGCTGATCTATTCATCTAGCACATTTTCCGGCTGCATGCTATTCCGGAAAGTATAGTGTCAGATCGGGGAGTCCAATTTGTATCTAAGTTTTGGAGGGCATTCTGCCATCAGTTAGACATGGATCTTTCTTTTTCATCAGGCTACCACCCACAGACCAATGGCCAGACCGAAAGAGTCAATCAGTCCCTGGAACAGTTTCTGAGATGTTATGTTGCAGATGCACAAACCGACTGGGTAAATTTTTTGCCGTTTGCAGAATTTGCACACAACAATCTGAAAAGTTCCTCTTCAGGATTTTCCCCATTTCAGGTGGTGACGGGAAGGTCACCTAAGTTTGCCCCATTGCCAGTGGCTTCTACTCCGTTTCCAGCCCTGGAGAATTGGCAGAAGTCTTTAAAGCAAATTTTGGAATGGTTAAAGCAAATTTGGGGAGGGCTTTTCAGAACCAGAAGAAACAGGCTGACAGGAGATGTTCCATAGAATGGGAATTTTTTCCAGGGGATTTGGTCTGGGTGTCCACACGACATTTGGCTCTAAAGCAACTGTCACCCAAACTAGGCTCTAGATTTGTCGGTCCTTTTCCAGTGACCAGAAAATCAATAATGTCACCTATGCCATTGATCTCCCTACCAGCATGCGAGGTGTGAGATCATTCCATGTGTCTTTACTCAAGCCGGCGGTACACGTGGATTCCGCTCCGCCCCCCCCCCCCTGAGGAGTGGACTCCGGACACTTCCCACCAGGCTTTCCAGGGTGCAAGTCATGGAATTCTCTCTTCAATTCCTCTGCCTGCATACGACAGTCTGGCACCCAAGTACTCTCCTCTATGCCATATCCTTTCCAGTGAACCAAATACTGCACGGAGTTCTGCACAAGCCGTGAGTCCAGAATCTTTTCAATCTCATACTCAGGTTGGTCATCAATCAACACTCCGTGCAGTATTTGGTTCACTGGAAAGGATATGGCATAGAGGAGAGAACTTGGGTGCCAGACTGTCGTATGCAGGCAGAGGAATTGAAGAGAGAATTCCATGACTTGCACCCTGGAAAGCCTGGTGGGAAGTGTCCGGAGTCCACTCCTCAGGGGGGGTACTGTAATGGAACGCGGAAAAGCCGCCGCGTGTACTGACAGCAAGGCGGCCTATTTCCGCGTCCAGTGCGGCGGTTTGCACGCAGCAGCGTGCATCTGGTGTGGCCGGGTCTGTTAGTTCACACAGATTGAGAAATACGCGCGTGCGCGCTGAAAGGCAGAACCTTTATGACAGCAGAGGAGGGATCAGCTGACCAGGGTGGTCAGCTGACCTCAGAACAAGTGACTATTGGTCAATCACTGATGGGTGGCGCCGGAGAGCGCTGCTCTATATATAGTTACTGCTGGTCAGTCTCAGGTTGTCTGCCGTTGCGAACACTTACGTGGAAGCACTCAGACCTTAGTCAGATCCTACAGTGTGTTAGAACCAGGAGGACCTGGGAATTCACACTGAGCCAGATTACTTCTGTTTATCATTGTGTTATACTTCAGACTAGTTCCAGGGTGTCGAGACCACGGACCTCACACCCAAAATTAGGGACTTTGTGTTATCATTGTGTTATACTTCCTTCTGTCTCTGTACCTTGTCTGTCCGTGTGTTGCCGACCTGGCTTGCCCGACCTTGAGAGCTATCTCTCTCCTTAAGAGATAGTCTCCAGACCTGCTAGTGACATCCACCTTCAGGTGTCACTCACTCACAGGTCCTTCCTACTTTCAGCCTGGGACTCCACCCCTTTGGAGGTCTCAGGTTTTTGCACTTCTCAGAAGGCAGTATCGCCCATACTGCCAAAGACCGCCTGCTCCTCGGGTGGTCATACTCAAAGTCATTACTGTTGCACCAAACACTCACAATATATAGGTGTCCAGAGGTTAGTTATATTTGGATTATCGGTGATTCTGCAGATCATCAATTATCGGGTATATATCTGTATTCTTGGTGATACTGCAGATCGCCAATAATCAGATTCTCTCTGTGTGCTGACACCGATCGTTACAAGTATGTATATTAAGAGTTAATGGATAGTAAGTAAAATAATAATACTCACAAACCAGGGTCACCGTATAGGTAACCACTGTAAATGCAGATGAGGAGATTAAGACCTGTCCCAACTCAGGATTAAGATGCCAATCTCTGTAGATTAGAAGAAAAAGGGGTAAAACACCCCTCCACCAGGGGTGGACACAGGTATCACAGAAAAAGGAAACAGGGGCGCCAACAGGATAAAATATACTAACATTTCTAGGGAGACAGTGGTGGACTTACCTCCCCGAAGCAGACATGAAACTGTCGATTTTCAAACAAATTAAATGTATTCACATACTCCAGAATACAAAGCAACGCGTTTCACAGGTATATTCCTGCTTCCTCAGGCAATAACAAGGAGGAGTATACAACAGTGTAGTCTAGTGATAACGCCAGGTGCATCTGTTTTAGAAATTTTAGTATATTTTATCATGTTGGCGCCTCTGTTTCCTTTTTCTGAAGACAAAGACTGTTCAGCACCATGGCTTAGGGGAAGGGTACAGAAAGCTGTCTCAGAGATTTCATCTGTCTGTTTCCACAGTTTGGAAAACATTGAGGAAATGGAAGACCACAAGCTCAGTTCAAGTTAAAGAGACTCCGTAACAAAAATTGCATCCTGTTTTTTATCATCCTACAAGTTCCAAAAGCTATTCTAATGTGTTATGCCTTACTGCAGCACTTTCTGCTATCACAGTCTCTGTAATAAATCAATGTATCTTTCCCCTGTCAGACTTGTCAGCCTGTGTCTGGAAGGCTGCCAAGTTCTTCAGTGTTGTGGTTCTGCTATGAACTCCCCTTCCAGGCCCCTCTATGCACACTGCCTGTGTATTATTTAGATTAGGGCAGCTTTTCTCTTCTCTCTTATCTTTTACAAGCTGGATAAATCGTCCTCTGAGCTGGCTGGGCTTTTACATACTGAGGAAATTCAGACAAGGGCAAAGCTGTTTGCAGGAAGAAAAGAGCAGCCTGAAACTTCAGTGCATGAGAGATGCAGGGGGAAAGAAACACACAATGATCTCTTGAGATTCAAAAGGAAGGGTGTATAAAGCCTGCTTGTGTATGGATGTATTTTCTATGTGTGGACATACTGTACATCAACCTACTTCCTGTTTTGGTGGCCATTTTGTTTGTTTATAAACAAACTTTTTAAAACTGTTTTTAACCACTTTTAATGCGGCGGGGAGTGGCGAAATTGTGACAGAGGGTAAAAGGAGATGTCCCCTAACGCACTGGTATGTTTACTTTTGTGCGATTTTAACAATACAGATTCTCTTTAAGGCTCAAACTGGCAGACTAAGAAAAATATCAGATAAACAGAAGCGACAAACGGTGAGAACAGTTAGAGTAAACCCACAGACCAGCACCAAAGACCTACAACATCATCTTGCTGCAGATGGAGTCACTGTGCATCGTTCAACCATTCGGGGGAATTTACACAAGGAGATGCTTTATGTGACAGTGATGCAGAGGAAGCCTTTTCTCCACCCACAGCACAAACAGAGCCACTTGAGATATGCTAAAGCACATTTGACAAGCCAGCTTCATTTTAGAATAAGGTGCTGGGGACTGATGAAACTAAAATATAGTTACTTGGGCATAACAAGGGGCGTTATGCATAGAGGAAAAAGAACACAGCATTCTAAGAAAAACACCTGCTACCTACAGTAAAATATGGTGGTGGTTCCATCATGCTGTGGGGCTGAGAAATAATGCATTTTTCCCTTTTTATTCTTCTTCTTCTTATTTCTCATTTTATTCTTATTAAAATGCGTTTAGAATAAAATAATTCTTGGCAAACTGTACCACCCAAAGAAAGCCTAATTGGTGGCGAAAAAAACAATATATAGGTTGTTTTGTTGTGATAAGTAGTAATGACGTTATAGTTAAATTAATGGATGGAGCACTGAAAGGGGAAAATTGCTCTGGTACAGAAGAGGAAAAACCCCTCAGTAGTGAAGTGGTTAAATTATATCCTCTATTTTGAATGTTCAAGAATTATTGCCCATATTTATCAACAGCTAGCAGTCTTCACAATATTCATAATGTGACAATTAGCATGCTCGTCATTTTAAAGAGGAACTGTAACGACAAAACGGCCCCTGGGGGGTACTCACCTCGGGTGGGGGAAGCCTCAGGATCCTAATGAGGCTTCCCACGCCGTCCTGCGTCCCTCGGGGGTCTCGCTGTAGCCCTCCGTGCAGCGGTGACGCAATATTTACCTTCCTGGCTCCTGCGCAGGCGCTCTGATGCCTCTCGGCGCCGAAGTAGGCGGAAATACCCGATCGCCGTCGGGTCTGCTCTACTGCGCAGGCGCAAGTTTCCGGCGCCTGCGCAGTAGAGCGGACCCGACGGAGATCGGGTATTTCCGTCTATTTCCGTGCCGAAAGTCGCCACAGCGCCCCCGCTGGAGCCAGCAAAGGTAAATATTGAACTGACAGTCGGCACAGTCGCCGGCTGTTCGGAGGGCTGCGGCGAGACCCCCGTGGGACAGAGGACGGCGTGGGAAGCCTCATTAGGATCCGGAGGCTTCCCCCACCCGAGGTGAGTACCCCCCAGGGGAGGTTTTTGTTGTTACAGAGTCTCTTTAAAGATTACCAAACAGGCAGTGGCGTAGCTAAGGAGCTATGGGCCCCGATGCACGTTTGACATTGTAGCCACTCATGCACTCTATACATAATAATTGATACGGAGCACCAAAGCCTGCCAATGGCAACTACAGTGTCAGAGGTGCAAGAAGGGGATGGGGAACAGTTTGTTAATGATTACCACCATTCAAAGTATCTATAGAAGTGATTATTATGAGCACAGGACCAATAGAAAGCTAATACTGTGGTTGAGGGAAGGCCCCTCGGGGCCCCTCTGGCCCAAGGGCCCCGATGAAGTCGCAACCTCTGCACCCCCTATTGCTACGCCCCTGAAAACAGGCCTGCCACATTGAAAGAAGAGTATGCTGTTGGCTTTTGTGGTAAATACATTTCCAGAATCCGTCCCTTCCTTTCACAAGAAGCAACTATAATGCTTGTGCATGCCCTAATCATCTCCCGTCTTGACTACTGCAACACCCTACTCTGTGGTCTACCAAAAAGCAGACTGGCACCTCTCCAATCCCTACTAAACTCTGCTGCCCGTCTCATCCACCTCTCTTCTAGATCCTCCGAGGCAGCCCCTCTCTGCCAATCCCTCCATCGGTTACCAGTTGCCCAAAGGATCCAGTTTAAACTTCTCACGCTTGCATACAAAGCTCTACACAAGCTATCGCCTCCATACATTTCCTCTTTAATCTTCAGATACCTCCCTGCCCGGACCCTCCGTTCCTCACATGAGATCCTTTTGTCCTCCAGCCTTGTCACCTCCTCTCACTCTCGCATCCAAGAGTTCTCACGGACTATCCCTTTCCTTTGGAACTCTCTCCCTCAGCCAGTTCGTCATGCCACGAGTCTGGAAACCTTTAAACGTACTCTGAAAACACACCTGTTCAGACAAGCCTATAATTTGCTATAGGTAGCACTGAAGGCACACTGGCTCACCCACTAATCCTTATGTTTCCTTCCCTTTTGTTTCCTCCACACTACCCTCTAGATTGTAAGCTCGCAAGGGCCTCCTCCTAGTGGTTTTCATACATCTGTAATTTTAACATATGTGCATGTACCAACTACACATCAACCATGTATGTATCTGTATTTATTCTATTCAATGTCATGACTGTACAGTGTCTTGTATTTCTTATGTATATTTGTTCCCCTTTATTTGTTTGTATTATGTACAGCGCTACGGAAGATGTTGGTGCTATATAAATAAAACATAATAATAATAAAAATAGAATATTTTTTATTTTTTCAAACAGCCATTCGCTGTTTATGCGGGGGATTTCCACTTTAAAGCCCAATCTACACGATACGATTCTTTGTGCGATTCGATTACAATTCTATTTACGATCCGATTAAATCCGACATGTCCGATCAGGATTCAATTCAATTCGATTTGCCATTGCAATTGTCGGATTTAATCGGATCGTAAATAGAATCGTAATCGAATCGCACATAGAATTGTATCGTGTAGATGGGGCTTTAAAGTGGTGATCTGCGGTAGTAACTGAAGTGAGTGTGGGCCTCTTTTTTTCTGACCAGTGGCTGTTTTCCACATTCTGATCCAAGGGTACATTCAAACTAATTACACTTTAGATCAGAACTTTGAGTAATTATGGGGGGTTGACCAAACCACTAATCATTTCCATAAAAAATAGTTCTCCAATCAATATTTTTTTATTTTTATTTTGTTTTATTATTATTTTTCTTGCACACATCAGCAGTACTTAGAGTGTGCCTGTCCAATAGAAACAGAAATATCTTCATCAGCACGCTCTTGTGCCAAGGCAGTATTTTGCATTATAGTTTGAAGACACTTCATTAAAGTGTGCTAATATGAAGTATATACTGATAATAAATTAATTATGAAAGAAAGAACAGAATGGAAAGAAAAAGGGAAAGACAGAAAGAAAAAAGAGAAAATCAAGGAAAGGAAGATCTCCTCTTTATAAAGATAGCAATCTCAAAGGGGCAATTTGCTTACAAAAATGACGATCAAAAAGTTGATAGCCCATTCACTAAACTGGGGTTTGACAAACCAGCAATCTCTCATCTCTCTGAAAATAACTATCAGTACTTTTGAAAGGAATTAACACTTTCTACAGGATTTCCAGGTCCTCTGTGAGCTGAGTTGATCTCCATTATCACCAGGCATGGTCGGAAGAGCCCATTTCCGTTTCCGGGACAATTCCGCATACCGTCATACCGAAATTCCGCATACCGGCACATTCAGGCGGTATTCCGCGGTATTCCGCATGTATTTTCCGTAATTTTTATCCGGACTTCCGGAATTTTCGAATAATTGTGTCTATGTTGTCTATTGTCAATAAAGTTGTTGTATATTACGGAAACGTGATTGAAAAGTGTACTTTCGTAAATTTCAGCCTTTTTTATGGAAATGCTGTTTTTTTATATGCGCACTGTTTGGGGGCTGGCGCCCAGGCGGAATTTCGCGTCCATGAGCTTGTTGTCATGATTGGTCAACTCATTCCGCATCTCCTGATTGGTCAATTCATTCTGATTCCGATTTTGCCGAAATTCCGCATTATTCCGCATTCCGGTTTGACGTTTCCGGATTCAGCGGAACCATGCGGAAACCCCAATTCCGGCGGAATTTCGGTATTTTAGCTTCCGCGGAATTCGGAAGCTCATGCCTGATTATCACGCTTGGTAGTATGCGAGTGCACAGTAGTCAGTATAATTCATAGTCCAACAAAGCTAGGCTCATACACGAGTAGTCAGATGGCAGCGGTACAATGGGTCGAGACAAGGCTTGGTCAATAACAGGCTGAGGTCATACACAGAATATCAGAAGGCTAAGGTACAATAGGTCGAGACAAAGGCTTGGTCGTTTAACTGGCTGAGGTCATACACGGAATATCAGATGGCTGCAGTACAATAGGCTGAGGCAAAAGGCTTGGTCGTTAACCGGCTGGGGTCATACACAATGGTCAAATGGCTGAGGTACAGAAGGGTGAAGCGAAATCAAGGTCTAAAGACAAGCAAACATACACAATAAATCAGAATACTGGACTGGCTGGAGTATATATATATCGTCAGTGTCTGCATTTATATATAGCTCAATAACTATCTGGGCTAATCACAATCTCAAAAACAATAAATCACAAAGACAGAGTGCCCTGCACCAGCGTACTGAATGCTGTCACAGGCAAGGACTGAATGACAGACGGGTTTAAATTAACTAAAGCCCGCCCAAGCCGGCCCCAACCTGCAGCAACCAATCAGTGCCTGACCAAGCTGTCAGCTGACACTCATTGCCAACGTCGGGGGGGCATAAGAGTGGCTCTGAGCTGTGCACCCGCCCAGGGATGCCGGGGAGACGCGCACTCCCAGTCACCGCTGCAGGGGTGCTGGGGAACCGCCAGGCAAAGAAGCTCGCGGCCACACTCTGCGATCTGAGCCGGCCGAGCCAGCGCTTGAACCGCTGACAGGTGAGTCCCTCCATCCATATTTGTAAAGGGGCAGTAAGCATGGGCGTCCGCACGTTGGGCAAAATGGGGCATGCGCCCTACCCCCTCCCTGGCCAGCTGCTGCCTCCCCCTAGCCAGTGTCTCTCTCTCTGCCTTTCTGCTCTCTCTCTCTCTCTCTCTCTCTGCCTTTCTGCTGTCTGTTTCTCTCTCTGTCTTTCTGCTGCCTGTTATGTGTGGTCCGGTATTAGTCATGGAGAGAATCTGAGTACGTACTCTTGGAAGTTTCCTGTCTGTGAATCCTGTTACATTGTGAGAAATAGCTGTTTACAGCTGTTTCCAACTGCTAAAACAGCAAGCAGCAGTTACATCACTTGCCAGCATTAAAAATGTCACCATGTGATAAATGTCAGAATATAAATCAGGGATTTAAAATATTTTAGAATGGGCAAACACTGACAAAATCATTTATACATATTTTTTGTAAAAATTAAGCACTTTTTTATTACATTATTTTCACTGGAGTTCCTCTTTAAAGTTTCGAAAGCTTGCAAAGGAATCTTGTACAGTTAGTCGTTAACCTTCTTGCCGGTTATCGCGAGCTCAGCTCGGGGTAACCTGCGCAGAAGGATTATTCTGGCCCCGCTGGGCCGATTGAAACATTTTTTTTTACCCCACGCAGCTAGCACTTTGCTAGCTGCATGCATATTCCGATCGCCGCCACTTGCCGCAGATTCGCCGCTACCTGCCGTGCCCCCCCCCTCCAGACCCCTTGCAGAGCCTGGCCAATTAGTGCCAGGCAGCGCTGAGGGGTGGATCGGGATTCCCTCTGACGTCCCGACGTCCATGATGTCGGTGACGTCATCCCGCCCCGTCGCCATTTCCTGCTTGCAAAGATCGTCGGAGGCGATCGATATGGGTAGGGGGATGCCGCTTGTCAGCGGCTATCATGTAGCGAGCCCTGGGCTCGCTACATGATTTAAAAATTTTTTTTTTTAAAAGTGCTGCGCCGCCCCCTTGCCGTCAGAATTGGAACGGCAAGGGGGTTAAAGGTATCACCTAAACAACTTTTGTTGTTATGTCTTCGAATCTTCTGCTGTCTGTCTGCCTCTCTGTCTTTTTGCTGTCTCTCTCTCTCTCTCTGTGTCTTTCTATCTCTCTCTCTGCCTTTTTGCTGTCTCTTTCTCTCTCTCTCTTTCTCTCTCTCTCTCTCTCTGCCTTTCTGCTCTCTCTCTCTGCCTTTCTGCTGTCTCTCTTTGCTGCCTCTCTCTCTCTCTCTCTCTCTCTCTCTCTCTCTCTGCCTCTCAGCTGTCACTCTCCCTCTCAGCTGTCTCTCTCTGCAGTCTCTCTCTCTGCCTTTCTGCTGTCCTTACCACACACTGGCACCCTCTTCCTACCCACTGGCACCCTCCTCCCGCCCATCGTCACCCTCTCCCACCCACTGGCACTCTCCTGCAAAATCTGGGGTGTGGCTTAATGCCACGCAGGGGGCATGGCTTAATTTTCCCTGTCATTACCTAAACTGGGGGGCATCTGTGTTCGAGGCACTTACAATCTAATCCCTACCATAGCCCTAGTCTAATGTCCCATCATTGGTAAGTTCATGTAAATTCGGCTCCACCTGTGACCACACCCACATCGTGGTTCATGGCCATGCCCATTTTCAGTGCACAGTGCGCCACATGACCCCCCCCCCCTCACTCATTCCCCCCCCCCCCCCCCCTGGAAAATGTTATGTGGACGCCCATGGCAGTAAGGCTGATCACCAATTGGTGTTTACCACAATGAAAGTGGAAAAGCCATCATCTTTAGGGGCTTTTGTTTTAAACGCCTGTTTGCCACTTTGCAGCACTCACCACTGGGCACAATGCAAGGCAACTGTGCACAGATGACTACTTTTTAAGGCACTGTATGCAAGTGCGCCTGATGATGGAAAGGCAGCTCACTCCTCTCCCCTAGTGCCTCCCCAACTCCTTCCCTATGCAGAGTCCTGAGCAGAGTGTAAATGACAGGATACTCACCTGGCTCTCGACATTCCACTGACCAGATCTCCCTTCAGTCTGGGGCACCGCTAGCTACTCAATACTGAGGGTACCTCTGGCTACCTAATGCTAAGGGACACCTGTAACTACCTATGATGGGCATGGGAAGTAAGGGAGAAGTGACAGCTGGGACAGCTAGAACACTTGCAGTCCGGTCCGGTGGAGGTTTGTAGGTTCATGGAGGGTGAAGTCTAGGGTCCTAGGACATGTGTGCCTATAGGCTCCTGTGATGTAAATCCAAGCCTGCACACACTAGATGAAACTCAGCTTAGAATGTAGTTTGTGTACCGTGGCCCCCAATGCTCCCTGATGCCTCGGAAAGCAATCAGCCGGCAGGCTAGCAATGCGTCTGTACAGTCTCAGCTCTGCTATGTCACCCAAGGAATTGGGTCCAGCTCCCCACCATGTGACATGCTTCACAATGCTTAAAGGAGCACTATGGCAAAAAATTGTAACATTTAAAATATGTGCAAACATATACAAATAAGAAGTACATTTTTTCCAGAGTAAAATGAGCCATTAATTACTTATTTTCTCTTATGTTGCTGTCATAGTAGGTGGTAGAATCTGACAGAAGTGACAGGTTTTGGACTAGTCCGTCTCTTCATAGGGGATTCTCAGGGATTTATTTATTTTCAAAAGCACGTAGTGAAGGGTAGTTGCTCTGTCCAACTGTCAAAAAACTGTAGTGAGCAGGGAAGCTGGCCAGCATCATTGTATACAGTAAATCCGTTTTAGGGAATATCTTTATAAAGAATAAAAGCCTTGCTGAAAATCCCCTATGAAGAGATGGACTAGTCCAAAACCTGTCGCTTCTGTCAGATTTCTACTACTTACTGTAAGTGACAGCAACCTAAGAGAACAGTAATTTATGGCTTATTTTACTCTGGAAAAAAAACGTACTTCTTATTTGTTTATGTTTGCACATATTTTACATTTTTCTCCATAGTGCCCCTTTAAAGTGGTCCTGAACTCTTGCATAGGACACAAGGGAAATAGAGAGAAATGCACTCTACGTGCTTTTAGAGAGAAGAGACTGTTGAATTCCCCCTCATCTTCAAGTGATCATAAGTGTAATTTGATCTCTCAGCTGTGTCAGCACAGAAATTTGGCAGTCCTGGCAGACACAGCTAATATGTAAACACAGGATGTGAACCCTTTGGCTGCTTCCATGAAAGCAAGGAGTAGGCACACTGCAGATTTATCACATGAGTTCTGTAAGCTGTAACAAAGAAATGTTTTTAGAGCATAGAGGACGTTCTGAGTTCAGTTCTGCTTTAAGGCTTCATTAACGTGAATCTAGTTTTAGAGAGCCATTTTAGGGCAACTGTAGAAGGCAATCAAAAAGAGCTGATCACTACGGGGAAAAAAATAGATTGCCGTTTTTAAAATCCTGTATACTGTAATGTTATCAAGGTGCCGATCTTCTGAACGTTAAAACTGAAGAACAAAGACATGAAGACCCGCTAATCTAAATTAGTTATCATTAGGCCTATTCCTCCAAACTCGGTGAGATATAATTGCATGATTAATCTTGGTAAACTTAGAGGAACTGTAGAGAAAATTACATAATGAATAAAATAGCTTTTTTTCCCCCAATATTAATTTATAGATTGTTTAGTCAGTGTTTGGCCCTTGTAAAATCTTTCCTCTCCCTGATTTACATTCTGAAATGTATCACAAGTGGCAACATCTTTAGTTTTTCCAGGTGGTCTGTACGGAATGTTCGTTACTGAGAGTTCTATGCACAGAGAGAGATAATACTTGATTGGCAGTTGGAAATTTTATCAGCCACACAGACCCCCTGATGATCTATTTGAAGAAAAGGTAAATAGTTCTCATGGGAAAAGGGGGTATCAGCTACTGATTGAATGAAGTTCAATCCTTGGTTAAAGTTCCTCTATAGTGTGCAGACAGCACACGCTATCAGTATTGATGTAATATATGCGTTATTGGAGCACAAAAAAATCACATACCAATCACATACGGTGCTATGCAATTTCCTTGCAACTTCCATTTTATTTTCTGATGACTCATCTGGAAGAACACACACACAATCACTAGAGATGGCCCGAATGGTTCGAGCGCAAACTTCGGTGGTTTGCGTTCGCTAACGGAGGTGAACTTTACGGCGGTTCAACCCGCCCCCTATACTACAGCATTAGGGTCAACTTTGACCCTATACATCGCAGTCAGCAGGCACAGGGTAGCCAGTAAGGCTACACTCCCTCCTGGAGCCCCACCCCCCTCATAAAAAGCAGGCAGCGTCAGCCATTTCACTCAATCGTGTGGCTGCAGTAATTAGGGAAGGGAGAGGTGCTGCAGAGACATTAGGGAAAGCTTAGTTAGGCTACAATTAGGCTTGTTAGGTTGCTCTTTCTTGCTGATACTTATTGCTAAAAAGCACTCCTCATCCTCAACAGCTCTTTTGAGAGCTAATGTTGTTCTTGTGATCTATTTTTTGTGTGTGTGTCCCACAGACACTTGTGTTGCATATACAGCCCTGTCAGTCAGTTGCAGATGCTGGACCTTGGCCCCTTGGTAATACCTACTGTGCCACTGCCAGGCCCAGCACATTAAGTGACTACCTGTGTGTGTGACAGCTGCACATTTGTAATACCAATCACTGCATATACCTACTTGTTGTTCAGTGCACCCACCTACCTACGTGACCGCACGCAGTGTCACTGCACCTGTTCACGGTATCTGTGTGTGTGTGAGACAGCAGCACATTTGTAATACCAATCACTGCATACCCACCTGTTGTTGTTCAGTGCACCTACCTACCTACCTACCTACCTACCTACGTGAGCGCACGCAGTGTTATATACCACCAGTCAGTGCACCTGTTCATGGTACCTGTGTGGGTGATAGCTGCACATTTGTAATACCAGTCACTGCATACCTGTTCACTGCACCTGTGTGACCGCACACTGTTTTATATACCAGTCCATGCATACCTGTTAACTGCACCTGTGTAATCGCACATTGTTGTACCAGCAGTCACTGCAACCTGTTCACTGCACCTGTGTAACCACACATTGTTGTAGCAGCAGTCACTGCAACCTGTTCACTGCACCTGTGTAACCGTAAATTGTATTAGCCAAGTCAGTGCATACCCTTCACTTCATCCCTCCAAATATGGACAAAACAAGAGACAGAGCCAGAGGCAGGCCACCTGGCAGGTCTGTTCGAGGTCACGCTGTTGTTATTTCGTGCAGCCCTCAACCAAAGTACAGTGTTCAGAAGAAGGCACGTGCCATCAACCCCCAATATTGTCAGGACGTAGTTGACTATTTAACACAGAACACCTCATCTTCCTCAGCTTCCGCATGGAAGCGTGACATATCTTCCTCCTCCTGCTCTGATTCTGGTACCCCACTTAACACTCCGTCGGCAGCCATCACCAAAGTGCCATCATTACAGGGCTCCCGTAGAACCGTGTAGGGACAACTACCTTACGAAGGCGCATGATTACAAAGCACAAACTGCAATGGGATGACCACCCGAGGATAAGCAGCACACAAAAGCAAAGCCACACACCGCAGTGTAAGATACCAGGCTGCAATTCTTTAAAAAAAAAAGCGATACCTAAACTGTACCGTGATGTTCAAAGGCAAGTGGTGACATCTCTGGCACACAGCGTTTGGTCAAAGGTCCATCTGATCTGACCACGGATGCCTGGTCTGCAAAGCACGCTCAGGCCTGCCCGAAGACTAAGTCAGTCCCCACACACAGCATCTCTGCCTCCCCCAAGACTAAGTCGGTCCCCACACAGCATCTCTGCCTGCAGGAAAAAAGGTGAAGAAAACCGCTCACTCTACCCCAGGAGAGTGCCAGGACCAGGATAGCCAATCCAATTAGGAACTTAGAAGTAGGAGAGAGCCCGCACAATGTCCATAAAAGTGAAATCCTTTATTGTGGAAGTATCCAAAAATCACACTACATCATACAACTAACATGTTTCACACCTGTTTGTCCTTAATCAACTATGGTTAAGGACAAACAGGTCCGAAACATGTTAGTTGTATGATGTGGTGTGATTTTTGGATACGTCCACAATAAAGGATTTCACTTTTATGGACATTGTGCGGGCTCTCTCCTACTTCTAAATCTCTGCCTGCAGGCTGCTTGACTGCCTTCTCCGCCACCACCAACAGGGTCCAGGACTCCAGGCGGATTCCTGCTAGCAGCGGCCGCTATAATAATTTTTCTGGTGCGTGTACATGCCTGCCTTATTTTTCTGGCAGCACTGCAGCTGCAACAACAAAACAAAAGACATGTACATGTGTCAATTCCCCTTCATGATCATTATCTTGCCACGGTGAAGGTGCTTGCGTATCACAATGAAGCAATGACCGACGGCTATATGAGTGTCACGGGGGGGGGGGAGGGGGGGGACACCCAGGATAATAAGGTTGTTGCTTCATTGTGGACAGACCAAATTCGATCAGCTGGACAGTCACTGTTGTTCTGTCTTTGAGCTACCTCATCCCGGCGACCATATGGGCTTCAAAACCGCCATGGCCTGCACTCTCGCCATGGTGTGCACCAGTCCAGCAAGGCCGTCACTACACAAGCAGCTGTTTGTGGTGCGTTACACAGTGAGTTTGGTCTGTCAGTGTGAAGCAGTACTCTAATTACACTCCCTGATTGATGTATACACATGCAAGATGTTTTAAAGCACTTTAGGCCTCCAATTTAGCATGCAATGTGATTTCTGCCCTTAAAATGCTGCTTTGCGTCAAATCCAAATTTTCCCCCTGGACTTTTGGGGTGTATCCCACTCATCCATGCAAAAACTCAGATGTTAGAACCCTTGAAACATCTTTTCCATCACTTTTGTGGCCAGCATAAATGTTTCTAGTTTTCAAAGTTCGCATCCTCATTGAAGTCTACTGCGGTTCACGAAAGTTCTCGCGAACCGAACTTTTGCAGGAAGTTTGTGTTCGAGGTTCACGAACGGAAAATCGGAGGTTCGAGCCATCTCTAACAATCACACCATGAGAATATGATTAATCAAAAATTGAGCCAAGACGCATTAAAAAACACTTTGGTGTAAATAGAAAAAATCTGCTGAAGAAAACTATCCTACAAAAAAAGTAAGCTATCACGGTGTTGTGGTGGGTGTGCTGCTGTATACCTGTGTGCAGCATCATAACGCACTGCATGCACTGTGTTACAGCAAAGCGCACGTTTTAACTGTGACAGTGAAGCATGCTTTTCATTGACTGTATGTATCATTGTACGCCACGGTATGCGGCGCAATGCGCAGATAACATTCAGCCCTTCTTTCCCAAATTCTTTGCGTTGCGTTTCTGCTTTTAAAGGAAACACAACAGCCAATGTGAACCCAGCCTTCAGCTACATTCACAATAGGGTGTTGCGGTGTGATGTAGCGGCCGCATTATAATGCAGAACGTCGCCCTGTAATGTATAACATGTGACATTCACAGTGCAGCTGGTGTGTTCTAACGTAGTGCAACCTCCCAATGCACTGCATGCAGTGCTTTATTGCATAATGCGTGCCTTAACAGTTACAGTGAAGCATACTTTTCATTGACTGTATGCTTCACTGTATGTGATGCAACGCTCGTTTAACGTGCAGTGCAAATTTTTTATTCTGTTGCGTATTCTGTTTTTGCAGGGAACACAATGCACCTCCCACTGTTTATGTATCCAAAGGGAATTTTTACATTCATTATAAATGGGCATAAACACAGATTGTTACTGCATAAGCCTTGTTGCAAGTTGTTATTAAAAATGTCTCTTCACTTTAATCTGCAGCCAGCCATAAGTTCCCAAAAGTGTTGGCACCCACTAGGCCCCAAGCACCTGCTTAGGTTGCCTGTAGGATAATCCTGCTCTGACTCCTATGTGTCAGAAACAGTGGAACAGTCATGTTTTATATCCAAATCCACTTAAAATAAAATAAAGCAATGTTGCCATTAATCAACTGCAATAAATAGTGCTCCACTATCTGTACTAAATATTTCAACAGAAACAGTCCCTAAACACATACCTATTGGTTTCTGACTAGTCCGCAGTGACTTATTAGCCTCTAGGAAAATTGGGCTTTCACTGACCCAAACGTTACATTTCATAAGAATGTTGTTCTTCAGATGAGGTCTACAAGGTCAGCGCTCATTTCATATTATTTACATTACTGCACAGACTGGCCAACTGTACTGCTGTCTTTAGACTGGTTTGATCTGAGAGTTATTGTACACCAAACAATTACATTCTTCATCACACAGTGAAGCAAACTAACACTGAAGTGAGAATGAGCTGAGCCTTTAGGGAAGGTTGCTGCCCTCTAGTGCTCAATAAGCAAAGTATAGCATACGACTCACCTAATGCCAGACTGTGCTGCTTTCAGGACTTTTATCATACCCACATGCTGAGGTGTTCTCCCCCAGCAAAGATTGGGTTACCAGTTTTTCTTTTCCTTCTTCTTCCAGGCACTCCCCTCTGTAGTAAGAGCTTACAATGGGGCATATTATGAGAGCAGGCTGAGGTTATTATAACAGGAAGTCTATAAAGGAAAGCATATGCCTTGGATAGAGGAATATCTGTCTGCTCTGAACAAGCAGCCATTCACTCTTCTCCCCCTTCTGCTGATGTGCACCAGAAACCTGTACAGCAGTCTTCTCTCTCTCCTTGTGCTATGTTATACTTGATTCTCTGTCTATAAGCTAGCTTACACTGAATAAAATGTTTATTTCATGCTATGTGGTATATCATTGTTGAGCTTTAGCTCTATTGTGTATTCTGTCATTTATTAATTTATTGTATAGGGATTTTTATATATAATGGCCATGTAGGAAATTTGGTCTGTGATTAAGATTTCGTGCAAAACCTCTCTTTATTCTTAGCTTACAAGCACTTGAAATGCAATGATTCAATATATACCAGGAGCCAGAAATAGCTGGGATTGAAATGACATACCTGAGATGTCTAGTTAATAGTAAGTAGGGGGAGGCCCCTGTCTATTGCTCACAACCAATAGTATAGTTTCCACACTTAGCAGCTCATTTCATATTCATGGCCTCTCCTACTTTCATCAAGCTTACCTCAGTGTGCTAGTGTCAGGGAGCAGCAACCCACATCATCCTATATTTGGGATCTGGTAACACAGGGCTAGCTGGAGCTCTTGCCTTGCTAGCAGGATTTTTGCACAAGCCCTGTGCAGCCAGCTTCCCCCTCCCCGCAGATCCTCTGGCATCCAGGAGCTAGCAGCACCATGGCCAGCCTGCAGCTCTGTGTGATCCTTCAGCTCATCTGCTTATCCCTGGCACAGTTTGTAAGTCTCTTCTACTTTTTTTTCTTTTTACTTCAACCTTACTGTGGATGTATCTAAACAGTAATCAGTAAAATATTGTATTTGCTTTATGTTCCTTTTCAGATATTCATTGTGGTATTTTTTTCCTTTTTTTTTTTCATAATGAGCTAAAGTGTGATTTTCTTAGGCCAGTACTGGGTGAGATGCACTACAACTAAAAAAGTAATCAGTTAAAATCTTACAGAACCGTCAGGTTTTGGACTATTACAACTGTCAACATACTAAGATACCAGCCAGTCTCCATACACACTTGCACACTATTTTGGCAGTTAGTTTGGTTGCACACTATTTTGGTAGTTACTTAGCAACTGCTGTTCAGGAAATGCTTTTAAAAACAAAGAAATCCATGAGAATCCCCCGTGAAGAGATGGACTAGTCCAAAACTTGTCGGTTGTGTCAGATTTTAACTGCTTACTTTTTTGCTGGAGTGGTCTTTCAATGGCTGTTAAAAGAATAGATGCATTGTCTGTTGCCCTAAGCATATGAACTGTTCTCTTTCAGGGACTGATTTATTAATGATGGTGCAAAGAAAAATAAAGCAAGAGTGGAGAAGTTGCCTAGAGCAACCAAGCAGAGTTATTTTTTTCACTGAACAGCTGAAACCTGACTGGTTGCTCTGGGAAACTGTTTGCATCCATTTTCAGTGAGTGAATCTTGCTAATTCATCTTCACAGAGCTGAGGCCCAGGAATACTCTCATCAGCCTCACCACATCCCAGTCTAACTATCACCATCTTCTGTCTTAGCAAAAGAAAGTGAATTCTTTACTGCCATGGGTTACAGCATTTTTACACACTTGTTATGGATTAAAAAGTTTTTCTATTTGCCCTGAGGGGCCAGTGAGAATTCAATTTAAGTGGCTGGTTTATGAAATCTTAGGCTAAGGAGGGTAAAAGTAATCGATTTGGTTGCTACAGGCAACAAGCACACATGTTTTTCTTTAGAACACTATTCATACATGAAGGTGTACATGTAATAAGATTAAATGAACTAACCTTTACAGTGCAGTTTACTGATGTTTTAGCACTGCTCTACTAGAATAACTACATAAAAATGGTCAAGATTGAAAAGGCTATTGTGATGTGCTGATGCGGTGAACTACCATTTGATTTTGAATTTTTACATAGAACTTTTTTTGTAGTGTGATAATTGTATGAAATGGGATTCATTTTCTATTTAGAGTCTGGCTGGACTATTTCCATTAGGGATGCAGTTAGAAAGCAATGCAGAATGCTAGAAGGAAAATAGTGTATTAGGCTCCCTGCACACTGCAAATCCGTTTTCCGATTCCGTTTCCGATTCCGTTTCCGATTCCGTTTCCGATTTTCCCTGAATACATTCAACAGAAAAACGGATCAAAAAACGCAGCATGCAGTAAAGATTAAAAATCGGAATCGGAATCGGATGTAAAAACAGATTAAAAAGCGGAATCGGAATCGGAAATGTATGCAGTGTGCAAGAGGCCTTAAACAGGTAAATGAGGCTCTTGTCTGTGGTCATTATAGAAAAGGCTTTTTGCGTAGAGAGGGAGGAAGGTGTTTGTAGGTCAGGAGGCTGGAGGAATGCAGAACCCTGAGACATTTGGCATTCATATGTGAGAACAAAGTTTACCATTCAGAAGCCAGGAGTCTCATCCTGTTCCCCACACACTCACAGAGGCCCCGAACACAAACAAATGAAAAGACAGAATGCCTGCGGCTGTCTTGCCATTTTTATGCAGTCCCGCAGGGAAGGCCTCATACCATTGATTGTTAGCTGTTTAGACAATTCCTGAATTCCATACCTATTTTTACAGGCATGCATACAAATTCCACATTACAAGAATACACTCAATTCCAAGGTTTATAGGCAGCCACTCCATGGCTATTGGGGGAGGGGGGGGGGAGGGGGGGGGGAAGGGGGGGGGGTCACAGACAGCACAGGGTGATCAGACATGACATGCAAATACAATCCAACTGGTCCCCGTGCACCTTGTATATGACCTACCTATATACAGGAATGCTCAGTTCAGGTGAGCAATCCTGTTGCAATAACTCAAGGTTTTCTAAACTGTCTAATCGTTACTACACAATAGCATTCAGCCAATAGCATCTGAAGAGTAGAAGGCATAGACAAGGGAGCATGATGTGATACCTGTAGAATGTATCTGTGAGGTCAGACGTTACCAGCAGATGTATATGGTTATTGGTTATCTCTCCATACAGACCCTAGACCCTATTGGCTGCTCAGCATCTTCTGACTGCCATGTACACTCCACTTAGCCAAGTAACATGTCATGTCCTATAGAGAGGAGACAGGATGGAGAACCAAGCCCTCTATTGACAATGCATGGCTCAGTCTCCTCAGGCCATATGTAATGAGTGCGTGCAGAAGATGGTCCATGCCTGTCCAGACATCATATTGTTGCCCAAGGTGATTGCAAACAATCGTTTTCAGCTCTTTCTGATGTCTACCTAGCTGGTTATAATTGGAACGGACTGTTTATTAGGCCTTCACGCTGCATTGCTGTTGGTAAAGTTTCCTATTCTGACAGGACACTCTGAAATCTGATTGTGTGGCAAGTTTAAAATACTTGTAACTTCTGTGGAATGAACTTTATTTATGGTGTTTTGATAAGAAGGCGACTCTTTAAATACTACAGAGGTCAGACAACTGATTCTGCCAAACATTATTCTATTGCTTCAAAAGTCAGTAAATGAATTGCAATCTTTCACCAGAGGTGTCTGGTTTAGGTTTCCAGTCTCCAGAGACTGCCTACTTGCTGAGGGTCAGTGACTTGCTAAACCATGGGGTGTGTATGACTCCAGAAGACCTAGCCAGGTCTATAAATAAATAGAAAATACATGCAGCAATGGCAGTTCACATGTTTCTGACTTCCCGTACTTTAAACAATGTTTATCCTATTGCTGTAGTGGTAAACTGCAGAAGGGACACGATGGCGGTTACTCTCTTGGCATGCAGTTTTATATGTTTGGACAGCATTGTATAAGCTTTACACAGTTATCAGGGTCCTAACCACTGGAGGTATTGCTGGAAGGGTGCCCGGCTGATCCATGAGGCTTAGGCCTTAACGGGAATCTGAAGCAAGAGGTACATGGAGGCTGCCATATGTATCTCCCTTTAAACAATACCAGTTACTTGGCAGTCATGCATATCATTCTGGCATCAGCAGTGTCTGAATGGGAGCTATCATCCCCCAGGCCCCTAGACCTCTCTCCACACCCTAGGCAAATGCCTAGGTTTGCCTTGTGGATGATACAGCTCTGCTTTAGTATATAAAACACACACAAAGCCACTGTTGTATAAATAGATCACAACAAGACCTTTGCATGAATTGTGGCATTACATGGCCCTCTGACATTCTCTTTAAGATGTCCTTTGCATCTATTATCTTTCATTTATGTGCTGCATTTGTATTAGTTCTGGATGTTCTGATAATGTGATGTTATGCTCAGCTGTATGTTATTGTACTTTAGTCCTGCTGTGCTTTGAGGTACAGCATCTTCCTTCAACACAGCAGCACGGCGGTTATGTGCTAGATTTCATAACCAATGCCCTGCGTTATAAAGTTACATAAATATAACAACAGGAAATAATAATGACAGTGAGCACATTGAGAAATAAAGGTCTATAGTCTGTATTCAAAAATAAGTAAACAAAAGAATACCTTTACCCTGACATTCTCCGAGCAAGGCCTATAAACTTCTAGTATCCTTATTATAGCATGTAAACATACTGTATGTAATAAGCCTGGGAAAAATAACATTGTTCTATTTATAAATCACTAGCCAAAAACAAGCAGTTACATTTCACTTGACATAAACTTCCTCAAAAAAATCATAATTGCACATTTTAACCTTGTGTGTTCAACAAGTCTGGTCTGATTAACAAAACTCGATTTCCATGGTTTTCATTAAAAGTGTTTTCAGATATTTCTCTGTAAACAAATGGATAAGGACTATGATGCTCCAGAAACATGTAACATCTACATATCACCAGCTGTAGCTCTGCTAGTGTTGTCTAGTGCAGCTGCTAGTGGCTCTGTCCCTAACAGGCAGCAGCGTGTATCAGCGCATAGATGTGTTGTAGCCAGTAACACATCCTTGCTACAAAGTTGCTGGTATGCCATGTGTGCTGTCATAGTCCATGCCGTGCTGTTAGAGGGAAGAATGTCACACAATAAGAAGGGAGGTGGGGGCTAGTCAAATCTATTTGTACTGGGTGATGCCTGCCAGTCTCACACTGTTATTTGTGATGTGGGAATTTGTAATTCACTAGTAATTGCTTACACGTGGAAACATTTAACTGCAAGATTTCCTTCTGTTCCTCCCCCCAGGCAAATAACAAATAAACATCTATGTATATTCATTTACATGCTTATTGTGTTTATTGTCACACAAATGACTAATTAATATGCTATATAATGGCATTGTAATGAGTATTCAACTGAAGACATGTAACAAAAAACATTATTGCACACCTTAACCCATTAATGTCATGATCAGCAAGCAAAATTAGATATCTCCTATAATAGGATTTATTTAATTTGATTTTGAATGTCTGTTTCTTTCTTTCTTTTCTTTAGAGAGGTCCAGCAGGTCCGCCTGGGCCTCCAGGTCCACCAGGCCCTTCAGGGATACCGGGATCAGATGGCATTGATGTGAGTACACATTCAGAAACAAAGACCCTCTTGTGTGTACCAGCCTGAGAGCTGAGCACTTTTGCAAAACAGCCACTAGATGGCAGACTTGTGCAGCATCACACACTATTCTGTCCTATACTTCCAGACATACAAGAATGCTTTATCTTTATATGTCATTCTACAATACACTACAGTCATTAATATCAGTTACTTTCTATTTTGTCTTGTTTTCTGCTTTCTTTTGAAATTGCAAGCAAGACTTACTAAGTCACGTTGGTGTTAACATTATTAAAAACTTTATGTGTCAACACAAAAAAATGGGAAAACGTGTCATCCTGATTCAAAAGTTTCTGTCTTATGTGAAACAGCCCAAAACTTTAAAATCATACTTAAGCTTTTCTTGCTCTTGGTAAATTCAATAGCTGAAAATAGATACATATATGATCCACTAAACTAAAATGTGTTTGTTTCTACGTTTACTCATTTTTTTCAAGTTATTCTTAAGGTGGTCTCCGAATCAGCGAATGATTATTACCGAATAAATATTCGTATGAATGATTGAAAATGATCGTTTGGCACCACTAATGGGTGAAAGTCTCCTAACCAATCCCATTAGATTAATGATATTGATCCAGTTCTAGGATTGATCCCATTAATCTGATCAAATTGGTTAGGAGATTTTTGTTCGTTGGTAGTCCCAAAAGATAATTTCTGATCATTCATATGAATAATCGTTCAGTAACGATCGTTCTGCAAATTGCATCGTTAGTGGCCACCTTTACATGGATAAAGTCACACTGTCCAGTGATGAATTAATGTTACATACCTTACTTTTTAATACTTTTTGTTTACTGATGATCTTTTTTGTTGTCAAACCTAACATCTAATGAAAAACAAACAAAACAAAAAATCCATGGTGTTTGGCTGAATGTATCCATATATATTTTATGCCTCCTGCCCTAACCTTACCTACAATCCACCCTAGGGCTGGTTCACATTGGGGCGATTTTTCAGCGCTTTGCTGATCACCGGCAATCAGCAAAGCGCTGCTACAATGTATCCCTATGGATACATTCACACTGCAGCGGTTACGATTTCGATTAATGGCAAACGCACTGCATGCAGCGTTTTGGGGACGATTGCTCTGTGATTCTCGTTCTATTGAATGGAAATCACAAGCGCAAATCATGCTGAATCACAGCAAAATGCCAGATTTGGGCTGATAAATCGCGATTACGAACGCGAAAGCGCCCAATGTGAACCAGCCCTTGCACCCCTCTTCCCAATAACAATCACCAATGTATTTTACGTACCCACCTATCTCTCATCCCCACTGCCCTGCTCTTCCCTCTGTACTGGTTATTTTTCAGCTCACTGCCATCTTTCAGGAAACGCTTGCAATTAGATCTTGCAAGCAAGTTCACAAGCTTTGATGTCTTTCTTTTGATTTTTATTTCTACCTTTGAATGGAACTTTACTGAAATAATTAATGCTTACTTGTTACAGTGTGATCTGCTGTGGCATGACCTTCCCAGAGTCCAGTATCTCTCATTCACGTATCCCATGGGGCTATGGGCTTTTCACATCCCTCTTATGTCCCAGCTATACTATTGAATGACAAGTGGGTCTCAGGCTGATCTTAAACCAATGCAGCTAACTGCTGCTGATGTCATGCAGTAGAGACAAACTGGCATCAAAATGATATCAAAATCCCTTGTTTACTAGCCCATAAAATACCTGTGCTTTCATACCTTAAGAGATCTCAACGCAAGTGATGTTTGTCTGGAAGAAATGTGCAAGAGTAAAGAGATCTCCAGGGGGTAACATTACCAAGCGTAAATCCTGGATTTGCTGTATTTGTTTCCATGGACGGGGACAGTTGGAATAAAATGAGTTCTCCCACAGTAAGCGAATACAAGTGTGGCTAAAAAGAAAATCCTATATGGCTAACTTCTGTTCTGCCTGACCGGGTTGGCTCTAGAGAATATATGACTCCTGTCCAGACAGACAATCATTGTCTGATCCAACAATAAGTAATCAGTTCAGAAAATGATCATTAATATCTGTATGGATGGGACCGGGTCCTAGTGTATCCTCTTCCATACTGTGTCTGTGCTGACCACTGGAGCAGCTACGTACTTTGAGTCAGGTGGGTGGACAGGGACTGTGCTGTGTTTCATTAACCAGTTAGCAGCTTCAAACGTAGTTATAGCAGTTATAGTTACTTCATCTCTTCCTTCACCAGCGGCTGTGAACTTCTGACAAGTCATCTGGGTACCGATCACATGATATGACATGTGATCAGGATCCAGGAGACCATGTCAGTGTTACAGTGCCACCCGATGGAAGAGATGAAAGAGACTCTTCCATCTCCCCTCTTCCACCCCCGTGTGGCGCTGTAATGCTAACATGGTCTCCTGTATCCCGATCACGTCATATCATGTGATCAGAACCAAGAAGACATGTCGGGATTACACCGCCAACGTGGTGTAGGAAGAAGAAACCGATCCAGCCATCCAGACAGGTAACTATAAAAGCTCCCTGCCGCCATAGCTCCCAACTGTCCCTCTTTTGGCAGCCCTGTCCCTCTTTCCTCCTCATTTGTCCCCCTTTCAGGACTTTGTCCCTCTTTCTATGTAAATATTTATATTTCTCTACTAAAAATGTGTTTGATTGACTTTATTCCCATCCTTTTAATTGATATATTACTACTATTAAAATGATAATACGAAGGAAAATGAACCAGGATAGAAAGGACCAGTGTGGTTTGAATAATAAAACAACATATTTTTCTTATGAAATATTTATGGTACGTGTGACTAGGGGTGTGATGGGGGCGTGATCAGGGGTGTGGCAGGGGCATGGCTTAATTGTCCTCTTTCTGATTTCGAAAAGTTGGGAGGTATGCCTGCCACCCACTCTGCATACCCTGCCAAGCCTGCTATGCTGAGTAAAGCACACATCCCCAGCAGCTGGAAAAAATGTTAAAGGGTTAAGCTATGCCTCCAGGCTTACACTTGTGCTTCTTGAGCTGGCAGGGGCGTGGCTTAAGCCCAACTGACTAGAAACTGAGCGGATCGTTCAGAAACAGCCTTATCAGTCCGCCGACAGTGCGTACACACACACTACTGTCGGCTGAACGTTCGCCCAGTGGGAGAGAGTGACGGACCCGTAATTTCCGGATGTAGTGCATGTGTACGCACCTTTAAAGCTTTTAGCTTCTATTTACATTTCTGGATAGTTGACTATATTTCCAATAAGCTGTTCGGCAAACTCTTTTGCATAGATAACAACTGAAGTTTTTTGTTTTTTTTTTAACTCTTGCTGTACTAGAAAAACAGAAAGGGACTTCTGACAATTTCTTAGTGGGGCTAATACTATGTATACATATGTTTATCTCATCATGTCACATGTCACTTCAGCTATGCTTTATGACTGTAAAAGAAGCAGGAACGTTGAACTGCCGGGGAAAAGGGACCTTACTGTGCTGTCCTGTCAACAGACACACTTTTAAAAATTTGATGAGTGTAGAATTGTAGTAATGGCTTCAGAATTGGCAAGGTTTACCATCATGTGACTGTGGAAAAAGTCTATGGGATCTGAACTAAGTGATTCAATAAAACTCATTATCGACTTATCAAATGCTTAGTCCACATTTTTAGTTTATGATTTACTATAATTAAAGGGAACCTGAAGCCAGAAGCATATGGAGGCTTCCATATTAATTTCCTTTTAAACAATACCAGTTGCCTGGCAGCCCTGCGGGTCTGTTTGGCTGACCATTGTACTGCTTGTTACTCCCTTTCCATGTGCTGACTGTGCTATGCATTGTGTGATGATTTTTTGATACTTTTTGTAATAAATTAGCATTTTTATATGGATATGCTCGGCCTGCTGTTCTCTCTATTGATCTACTAAAGCTGCTACTTTTTGGTCTGAGCACTCCATTGGGCCAGTGAGGCAAGGACCTGTACACCTGTTTCTCTTTATCCTGCTATTTGGCTGCATTAGTGTCTAAATCAGTGCTGGGCAAACTACAGCCCCCAGGCTGTATCCCTGTAAATCATGTACCTGTAATTGCCTCTACTCTCCCCCTCTCTCTCTGCAGAGTCGCGTGTGGGCGATAAGAGTGGGGTAAAACTCGCCAGTTTGACCATTTTTAGCATCGCATCTCTATAGCAACAGGGTGGCACTTGACTGGCTGTCAGGACGTGCAGCATGTAATACATTGGGGCGTCCTGGCGGTGTGTCACGTGATGTCCTGTTGCCATGGAGACATGATGCTGGAATCAGCAATCAGGTGAGTTTTAACCCACTCTTATTGCCCGCTCATGACTCTGCAGGGAGGAAGGGAGGAGGGAAAGTATTTTAGGAATATGGTCTGTGGTCTGCAGCAAGCGGCCCAGGCCGTGTAAAGTTTGTCCAGGCTTGGTCTAAGTCACACCAGAAACAAACATGCAGCTATTCTTGTCGTTGACAAAAATGTCAGAAACCCCAGATCTGCATATGCTTGTTCAGGGTCTATGTCTACAAGAGACAAATAATCAGTAGGGTGTCAGGCAACTGGTATTGCTTAAAAGGAAATAAATATGGCAGCCTCCATATCCCTCTCACTTCAGGTTCCCTTTAACGGGAATCTGAAGATAAAATAAACGTATGATATAATGAATGAATTGTATGTGTAGTATAGCTAAGAAATAAAACATTAGCAGCACAGTTGTGAGTCTGATATTGTTTCCAGTACAGGAAGGGTTAAGAAACTTCAGTTGTTATCTGTGCAAAAGAGCTTCACTGAGCTCTTCGACTAAAGTCGTGGACAGCACTGTCTTTTGAAGCTGTCTTTTGAGGCTGTCCCAACTGTCTATCATTGTTTCTTGTTTGTTTATGGTTTTCCTGCAGAGGAAAGTTGAAAAAGTCATTAGCTCTGCTCTGCAGGGCTGTATTTCTGCAGGGCTGTATTTAGGGTTTGGGCTCCCCTAGGCACCCCACACCTATGGCGCCCCCCCGGAGGGTGTAGGCGGGGTGAAAATGGGCGTGGCCCCAGAATGCAGAGGGCGTGGCCATAACATACAGTGGGTGTGACCAATTAAAATTTCCTAGTAAGAGTGCAGCCCAAAGTCGGTGGGGCCATGGTTTCTCCCCGGGTATGAGTAAAATGACCCTAAAAAAGCAGGAAATGTTCCCCCCCAAAAAAAACCCAAAATACACACATTAGCCAGTGTTCTCTCACACAAAATAGTGGTAGGTATTAGAATGTGAGCTCCCCTGAGAAAAGTCAATAACATGACTATGTTCTCTGCAAAGTGCTGCAGAAGATGCCAGTGCTATATAACTACATAATAATATGGTAGGACATTAGACTATGGCAGGATTAGATTGTAAGCTCCTCAGAGGATAATCAGTGACATGACTACGTACTCTGAAGTACTGCTGTAGATGGCAGTACAATATAGTACAGTAGTATGGCAGCATGGTGGTGTAGTGGTTAGCGCTCTCGCATTGCAGCGCTGGGTTCCCGGTTCAAATCCCAGCCAGGTCAACATCTGCAAGAAGTTTGTCTGTTCTCCCTGTGTCTGTGTGGGTTTCCTTCAGACACTCTGGTTTCCTCCCACATCCCAATACGATACAGATAAGTTAATTGGCTTCCCCCTAAAAATTGGCCCTAGTGTATGATACATACATACACACACATATGACTATGGTAGGTATAAGATTGTGAGCCCCTCTGTGGGACAGTTAGTGACAAGACAATACATACTCTGTACAGCGCTGCGTAATATGTTGGCACTATATAAATAATTAGTATCAGTATAAAGTAGCCAGGTGTTCCCAATATAGACATACTATAAGTGTCCCCAGTATAGATAGCCAAGTCTATAGGTATCCCCAGTTTAGGTAGTAGTCAGGGGCTTAACTAGAAATCACTGGGCCCCCTTGCGAAAATTTGTATGGGCCCCCCCCATAGGTGCCAAATAATCGTAATGGGGCAGCGTTTCACCATAAAATAATCATAATGCAGCAATGTTTCACCATAAGATAATCGCAATGTGGGCAACATTTCACCAGAAAATAAACGCAATGAGTGCAACATTTCACCAAAAGATAAACGCAATGAGTGCAACATTTCAGCAGAAAATAAATGCAATGAGTGCAACATTTCAGCAATGAGTGCAACATTTCACCAGATAACAATCATACAGTGGGCAGCATTTCACCAGAGAATAATCGCAATGAGTGCAGCATTTCACCAGAGAATAATCGCAATGAGTGCAACATTTTACCAGAGAATAATCACAATAAGTGCAACATTTCACCAGATAATAATCGTACAGTGGGCAGCATTTCACCAGAAAATAATCGTACAGTGGACAGAATTTCACCAGAAAATAATCGCACCCTGGGTAACATTTCACCGGAAAATAATCGTACAGTGGGCAGCATTTCACCAGAAAATAATCGCAACGTGGGCAGCATTTCAGCAGAAAATCGCACAGAGGGCTGCATAACACCACAAAATAATAGGTGTCCCCAGTTTAGGAAGTTGGTATATAGATGTCCCCCAGTTTAGGTAGTAGATATATAGGTGTCCCCCAGTTTAGGAAGTCTGTATATAGGTGTCCCCCAGTTTAGGTAGTATATTTATAGGTGTCCCCCAGTTTAGGAAGTCGCTATGTAGGTGTCCCCCAGTTTAGGAAGTAGGTATATATGTGTCCCCCAGTTTAGAAAGTAGGTATATAGGTATCCCCCAGTTTAGGTAGTAGGTATATAGGTGTCCCCCAGTTTAGGTAGTAGGTATATAGGTGTCCCCCAGTTTAGGAAGTAGGTATATAGGTGTCCCCCAGTTTAGGAAGTCGCTATGTAGGTGTCCCCAGTTTAGGAAGTAGGTATATATGTGTCCCCCAGTTTAGGTAGTAGGTATGTAGGTGTCCCCCAGTTTAGGTAGTAGGTATATATGTGTCCTCTAGTTTAGGTAGTAGGTATATATATGTGTCCCCAGTTTAGGTAGTAGATATATAGGTGTCCCCCAGTTTAGGAAGTAGATATATAGGTGTCCCCCAGTTTAGGTAGTAGGTATGTAGGTGTCCCCCAGTTTAGGAAGTAGGTATATAGGTGTCCCCCAGTTTAGGAAGTAGGTATATAGGTATCCCCCAGTTTAGGTAGTAGGTATATAGGTGTCCCCCAGTTTAGGTAGTAGGTATATAGGTGTCCCCCAGTTTAGGAAGTAGGTATATAGGTGTCCCCCAGTTTAGGTAGTACATATATAGGTGTCCCCCAGTTTAGGTAGTAGGTACATAGGTGTCCCCCAGTTTAGGAAGTAGGTATATAGGTGTCCCCCAGTTTAGGAAGTAAATATATAAGTGTCCCCCAGTTTAGGAAGTAGGTATATAGGTGTCCCCCAGTTTAGGAAGTAAATATATAAGTGTCCCCCAGTTTAGGTAGTAGGTATATAGGTGTCCCCCAGTTTAGGTAGTAGGTATATAGGTGTCCCCCAGTTTAGGTAGTAGGTATATAGGTGTCCCCCAGTTTAGGTAGTAGGTATATAGGTGTCCCGCAGTTTAGGAAGTAGGTATATAGGTGTCCCCCAGTTTAGGAAGTAGGTATACAAGTGTCCCCCAGTTTAGGAAGTAGGTATATAGTTGTCCACCAGTTTAAGAAGTAGATATAATGAGTGTCCCCCAGTTTAGGTAGCCTAGAAAGTGGAGCAGCGGAGAAGCAGGGACGTCCCCTCCCTCACCTGGAGCTCCCGCTCCCCCTCCCAGTCAGTGCAGCCAGAGCAGAGACGAGTCCAGTCCAAGGGCAGCAGCCGGAGAACATCTTACCTCTTCTTCCTGGCGCGCGAGGGAATCCAATCTCTGCATGCCACTGCCAGGTCTAGTGATGTCACTGCTTAGACCAGCCAACGGCATGAAGAGTCTTACTCCAGCATCGGGAAATCTCCTTGGCCGGCCACTACTACTCTGCTGGAGGGGGGAGCATGTTCCCCTCCATGTGTGTGCGCTCCCGTCTCCGTCGCCAATTGTATCGAAAGACCATCATTTTTCCTTTTTTGGCCAATGGCCATATCGCCATTCTTTAGAGTACTAGGGTGCCAAACTAGCAAAATTAAAGATGATTTTGCTGATTACCGTTAGGTACGCTATGCCTGTGACATTTTGCAAAAATATTTCCATGGGAAATAATCCATATACCGTGTGCAGTTAATACATGCTAATCAGTGACTGTTACTACTGCTGGCATAGTGGCGGCTGACAGTCAGTGCCTGTTACTGAATGTGGCACCACAGCTAGGGCCTGCGGGCCGTATGGTATTAACAATTGTAAAGAGCTTTGGGGGCCACAAGGAAAGGCTTGACAGGCCGCATTTGGCCCCTGGAGCCAGAGTGGACATGCCTGATCTAGGCTGTTTATCTAGACAGAATTCTCCTCCCAGAGCTTTTTGGAAGACCATGGGCCTGATTCACAAAGCGGTGCTAACAGTTAGCACGCTAGTGAAAAGCCCTTTATCACACCTAGGGCCTGATTCACAAAGCGGTGCTAACAGTTAGCACCCTGGTGAAAAGCCCTTTATCATGCCTAAACTCAGTTTAGGCATGATAAGTTTAGGTGTGATAAGTTTAGGCGTGATAAGTTTAGGCATGATAAGTTTAGGTGTGATAAGTTTAGGCATGATAAGTTTAAGCACCAACTGCGTTAGCACCGCAGTGCACAGCTGATCAAAAGTTTTGCACTAGCAAAGTCTGGTGCACTTTGCATAGAGTTTAATGGCGCTGCTTTGCGTGCGGGACTTTGCACGCTATCTACACTTATCTAAACTTATCATGCCTAAACTTATCACACCTAAACTTATCATGCCTAAACTTATCACACCTAAACTGGCTTTTCACCAGCGTGGTGCAATGGTTATCATGCCTAAAGTCTCTAACTGGGTTAGCACCGCTTTGTGAATCGAGCCCTTAAACTCAGTTTAGGCATGATAAGTTTAGGTGTGATAAGTTTTTAGGCGTGATAAGTTTAAGCACCAACTGCGTTAGCACCGCGGTGTACAGCTGATCAAAAGTTTTGCGCTAGCAAAGTCTGGTGCACTTTGCATAGAGTTTAATGGCGCTGCTTTGCGTGCGGGACTTTGCCCGCGATCTAAACTTATCTAAACTTATCATGCCTAAACTTATCATGCCTAAACTGAGTTTAGGCATGATAAAATGGTTATCACACCTAGGGCTCGATTCACCAAGCGGTGCAAAGTGTTAGCACCGTGGTGAAAAGGCCCTTATCACGCCTAAAGTCACTTTAGGCATGATAAGAAGAAACTCGCGCGAAGTTGCCGCGCGCAAAGTTTTGCGCGCGCAACCGCGCGCGTGCGCGCGCAGCGTCCCCGCTTCGCGCGAAGCTCCCATTAAGCCCTATGGGACTTTGCGCGCGCTCTCACGCGCGAACGCGCGAACGCGCGTACGCGCGGTAACTTCGCGCGAAGAGCAGGAAAAAGCGGTGATAACTCAGTGGTGAAAAGGTCATCACGCCTAAAGTCTTTTAGGCGTGATAACTGGGTTATCACCGCTTTGTGAATCGAGCCCCTAAAGTCTTTAACTGGGTTATCACGGCTTTGTGAATCGAGCCCAATGTGTTGTTTCTACTTACTTCGGAAAACACAGTGTAAACAAACATTCTGCAGTGATGCACCTATCGGCAGTATAGGTGTTGAGACCTGTGGAAAATATACATGTGTAAATTAGGTTGCCGAAAAATGTTACAGTGGGCAAATGCTGACTAATTAATTTAGAAATGAATATTGTGCAATCTAAGCGATTATAATCATTAAGTTACATTCAGTAAAGTTCCTCTTTAATTTTCAATCTCAGGAAATATGTCAAGCAATAAGAAAATGCTACTTTATGGCCTTTCCACCACTTACCACCTGAACTAATATTTCAACCATAGAGTGGAGTTTCTTTTAAGACCTCCTGCAGTGTGATAATTAAAATACATCAGGTGGAAATATCTCCATTGATTGAACAGATGGTTTCTTTTTATCAGCTAATGAGATTTAGATGACTTTAATTTATTTCCTTTAATCTTAGTGGCATAGGTATATTGTTTACTCCATACTTCTTGTTTATCCATGCATGCTTCCGATCTGGCAAAGGGTATGTGGACAGACAGACAGGCATTGAGCATCATTTCAATGCATTACCCCTAATGGCCTTCAAACTTTAGACTGGTAAACAAGTCTTTGCTGTAACATCAAAGCTACAGATCTTTCTAATGCTGCCACTAATTTGAGACAGCTGTAGAAAAATAAATATTTCATTTAAACTATTTCTTTGATAGACTGAAATTGGTAATTAAAGCATGTAAATAAGATTTTTCTTCCAGAAATCAAAGTTACACTAATACAAAGAAAATGTATTGATTAAAGTATGCATAAACCATATAATCCATGAGGAGGGGTTCTAGAGAGTGAATCATTTTAAACTAATGATGTGAATGTAGATCATAAAATGGGTATCATCATGCTTTGGCAATCTTCAGTTTCTCAGGGTAGCAATGGGTAAGCTGAGAAGCACATACAGCCGGCCAATCATCTGCAGGCTTTCTCTTAGATCCTACTAACTGATGTCTGGGGAAACAGGGCCGAGAAGCCGTATTCCAGGTGACAGGCTATGGCTGGCCGTGTTCAGCTGTGAATGGAATGCCTCCATTTACGGCTGGTGGGTTGAAAGTGATGTTCAGTGCTCCCCTGATCTTGGCCTGAAAGAATTGCTCCTAATAACTGGGTCTGGGTTTTCAGGTGGAATGGTATAATGTTTCAGACAGCACAAACCTTGTTTTGTTTAGCAGATTGTTGGCTGTTGCCAAAATAACTTGGATATGAGTACATTAATGTAAACAAAGCCAACCAGCTTGATAAGTAGACCTATTCATAAGACCAATGTAATGTGTCTTAAAAAATGCATATTGCCTCCCATCTCCTTACTGCCAATGCCATATAATCGTTGGTCCGTCCAGGATCTCTGTCCCCTGGCATTCCACAGGCCATTCATTTATGTGCCAGGCAGAAAGATGTCATGCATGTGCAGGTGTTGGGGAATGTGCCAAGTACAAAGGGGGCCAGGCTTACTGACTCTGCAATTTGGTAGGGGTCTTACAAGGCATTGACTCATGAATAAGGGACCAAAATACAAAGCAGCGTTAAGGTTCATCTAGAATATGCAACTTCAGTTTTGAGCACATGCAAAAAGTGTTACTATGGAACTGTAAGTAACAATTACAAAGAATTGAAGTTATTAGTGGAATGGAGGATCTCAGTTAAAGGCTACTATAGAAAATTTAGTCAGGACCCATTTCCACTAGTGTAGAAACTGGGCCGAATTCACAGAGTTTCCCCGCAGGCAAATCACACAAGGAAACTCTGCCATAGGGAATAATGGTGTTGCCGGCCAATTCGCTTGCCCTAGTGATTCGGCCTACATTGCCATCCATTTTTGTGCAGGAGGCTGTGAATCCCATAGCCGTGCATAGCACAGCTTCTGGGATTCCTCTGCATACCCGCAGACCAGGAAGTGCTACCGCACGTCTTGCAGCCGTGTGCGGCGGCTAGTGGAAATGTAGCCTAACAGCCAATGATACTTTGGTTTCAGTGCACTGCATCCAGGCTCCATACTTGTTGTTACTGTGCTGCTCAACAGAGCTGCCTAACAATGAACTACTCCATCTTTGCTAACGCACACTTACCTTTTTTCCTTGTAATCTGTTCCAAATCTAAACAATAAATAAACATTCATTGCATAAGAAAATGCATAGCAGAAGTTAACTTCTGCAGAAAGTGCATATCAAGAGCACACAGCAGATCAAGAGATTTAACCTTTTAACTGCCCTGTCGGCACTCAGTGGTAGAAGAGCCAATCCTGCAAGGAGAGAGCAAATCCTGCATCTGGATCAGGTAAATATGAAGCACTCTCTGCCGCTCTGCATTACGGTGGTTGAGAGACAAAAGAACGTAGCGATGCAGCGCACGTAATTGAAGAAAAATCATCAGAAAAAAGGTCAATCCCCAACTCCAGGAAAATTGCTTCCTGTCCTTAGACTAAGAGCATAAGTTTTAAGTCACAAAACTCCATGGAGGTAGGAGCTTTGTGACTTAATAGCTGTATGGGATATCAATTGTCCCATAGATTTTGTATTCCATTAAAAGTTACTCTTTAGGTTGTTCTTTTAAAATGTCACTTAAAGGAAACCTAAAGCCAAATAAAGAAAAGGAGTTTCACTTACCTGGGGCTTCTACCAACCAACTCCCTGTAGCCTTCCTGTGCCCTCGCTGGTTTGAGTGAGAACGCGAAGAAGGATACACGTGGCCAGGGCCACGCAGGGGCAGTGGCCCACCAACGCCCAGTCTGCAAAACCAAAACTAAGCCGCGGCAGGGGAATGGAGGAGGAACAGAGGATCATTGAGGACCGGCGAGGGCACAGGATGGCTACAGGGGGCTGGTAGAAGCCCCAGGTAAGTGAAACTCATTTTCTTGACTAGGCTTAAGGTACACTTACACTGAAAGATAATTAGCTGTTAATCTCAATACTTGACCAGGATCGTTTTGATATGTCTCAATTGTTCCGAGCAAGCTAAAAGAGTATTCTGGGTACTTGAAGCCCACCTGCCTTTTTGAATGGAGTTTTGTATCAATTGATTCCTATCTACCTGTTGAGCTTCTTCCATGGTCATACATACCAGTTCCTCATTGTAAACCTTTTTCTGGAAAACACTATTAGATTTTTGGTTTCCTCATCAAATTAGTGCACCCCAGAGTGATTCTACCTTAACCTATGAACTGCCATTTTGGTACATTGCAAAACCATTTAGATAAATGGCAGTTGTCAAAGTTTTGAAAAGCTTTTAAAATGTACTTATTTGAAGTATGTTTTTGTACTTAGTCGGTTTGTCACTGTACACTGACAGGTCCAAACATTTTACCTTTTCCTAATTCAGCTGTAAATTTCAAATTGTATTGGTTTATATTTATATTTCTTAGAAAGCCTTTTAATGTGCTCTCAGAACTTTGCCAGATAAAAAGGAATAATCCATGAACCCTTTCCAGAGCATAAGACCTGCGCGCGACCCTTCTGCTCACTGGTGGAGCACAAACTACCCCCAGTTGGTCATGTAAAGATTTGCAAAGGCCAGTGCAAACCTTGTGCCCACTGCAAAAAGCACTCGAATCAAAGAAAAATTACGTTTCAAAATAAATAGCATACTAACTAAATGAAATGTGACTTGTTCCCTTTTAAGGTTTGATCCTGCATTAGATAATATCCTGCGGCATGGATTCCCGTCTCTTGCTCGATAACTGTGTATAGGGAGCTCACATCCACCGAGACTAGACAGTAATCCTTCCTATACACCACATCCTTGATCAGTCTTAATAAATTTGCAGTGTCCTTTAAATATGATGCTGTTTTTATTACTTTTTTAAGGAAAATTCGAGGTGAACAACCCGGATGTGCAGGAGAGACTCCGCCACTGCCCGTGACCCTCCTGCACATTACGACCACACTGCTCTTCATGCATGAACATGGCCACGCCAGTGCAGTAGCATGGAGTTGCTCATGCATGAGTGACTACGGCTTACTGCATAGGCGTTGCTTGCACAGGTACAGTACGGATGCGCATGTGCTTGAAGAGGAGCACAGTTGTGAACAGGAGCTTGTCGGATTCCTTTAAGGGGTCTGTGCTCGGCAATGGAGGACTGGAGCACGGTGTGTGATGCCTCTGGAGGATCCAGAGGCTTCCTTCTCTTTAGGTAAGTATTTAACTTTTGACCTGAGGTTCACCTCAGGTTTTCTTTAAGTAGCCATCCACATATTTCAGATAAGTTGGCAATGAGAGATGCTATACTCAATATGATCTATTAGCGGTATTTTCTGCCTATTTGTGAACCTTTGGGAGATGATAATACCCAGATAATCTGGGATATTGATTGAATATGTATTCTTTATATGTTAGAATACCCGTTGGCTTCAAAGGAATATTTGAATACTTTTACATGAGTAATTGAAGGGAAAGGTTTTGCGCATAGCCTCGTTTATGTCTATATTTTTTCTTACCTTCTGTAAGTTTGGATGTGTTCAAAACATTTTAGTGGTTTTCATGCATTTCCATACTCAAATAAGCATGGGCCTTATTTTCTGTGGACTCCATTGACATGCTGACCCTATATAAATACCTAGGTGACTGTGTCATAATTTATTGCATTTTAAACTAATCTTTGTTTAACAAAAGAACGTTTTAAACACAGGTGCTTATGTGATGTCGTATGTCTCATTTGAGGCAATCAGAATGAATTAGTAAACAATGTACTAATTAAGCTCTGTTTCTTGTTCCGCAGGGTGACAAAGGGCCGCCAGGAATTGGTCCTGCGGTGAGTACCAATTAAGAACCTAATCCTTTAGTTCACAGACTGACATGCTAATCCTTAAAGACTCTCTGGTAAACCATACTTCATTGTAGTACCAGAGGAATCCCCTTTAATACTGTAGTGTGGCCACTAACAAATTGTGTAGCTATAGAATAAAACACATGCTCTGTACTGTTTAGTCCTATTTGTTTTTCATATGTATAGAGCATAAACATAGTTCACAGAACTTTGGGGTTAGCTCACACTTACAATACGATTTTGCAATGAAATGTTCCGCCATTTGTGCTTTGTAATTTTGTTCTGGCAATTAAAGACGCATCACATTTGCTCCAAAAATGGTGCATGCAGTGCACTTGGGATTTTATACAAGTCGCAACACTGCAGTGAGAATGCTCACATAGTGTTAAATTGGCACAACACTTTGCATATCATCAATGATCAGCAAATCACTCAAAAACCTCAGAAAAGCACCACAGTGTGGACTAACCTTTAGGCCTTGTTCACATTGCGTTCCGTCCACATGTCCATCTGCTTTTGGCAATTTTTGACACAATTTTTCTTTCCGCGATTCCGTTTTTTCACTTCCTGACATCAGTCAGGAAGTGAACTCTTTGATCCAGAAGAGAATAAGTACAATGTATTTATTCTTAAGAAAGTGAAATCGCTGCACAAAGCAATTTTTTCAGCGTTTGCATTTTTCCTATACCTTCCATTTGAGGCGAAATCACCTCAAAAATGGCCCATGCACCGCTTTTCTGAGCGGAACGCGGACGAAAAGCTTCAATCTAAACTACACCATAGAGAAGCATGGTGTAGCCACTTTCAGGGCGTTTTAGAAAAAACGTCCGCGCTTAAATTTAACCAAAAATGCCTCTAGTGTGAACGAGCCCTGACTGTGTGCTCGGAACCTATTGAATAAGTACCTGTCTCTAAAGGAGCTCACAATCAAATACCGTAACCCTACATGCAATCATGCATACATACATATATACATACATACATACACTCACCACGGAAATGCCTTGTTTGTGGTTTTCCATCAGGTAGATGTTTTCGTTCAATTCATGTACACACAAACAGACTGAAAACCATTTTTTTCCATCTGCCATAAACTTGTTATTTCTCTAAAATAATAAACACTGTGAACAAATTGTTTAAATATCTGAAATACCTGGCATACTTGTATAATTTCTCTATTTCTATCTTTGTTACCATGACTATGTTCCTTATATGCAACATTGTTGTGTTACACAATGACAATACAGTGCTTGAATATGGGCATCTGCAGAATATTGAGCATCTGCAGCGTTAGAGGAACTATTTTCTTTTCTTATGCAGTAGTAAGGGACGTTGCACCTAGTGCATGAATCTTTTCTCATTAGCTATGTCACCTTGGGTCTGATGCACAAAGCTGCTGTATTTGCCTGCACACAGCAATTTTACCAGTACCAATGCTAGGTTTGCAGCTTGCGTTACCCTGTTGTGCAACATGCATATTTCTATGTTAATGTGCAGTATGCTGAGCATTTCCACAGCAAAGCAGGCGTGGTGCTGATAATGTAACAGGCTCTGCTTCCCCAGCATTAGTAGCTAGCTGTCTGCGCACATTCGTGCATCAAACCCCTCCCCTTGGGCTTTATTCATCAAGCTTGCTGAAAGGGGATATAGGTGTCAGTAAGGGAATAATGTGGAGGGAGTTGTAAATGCCTAACAAGGAAGGAGAAAGTTAGGGAAGTTAGTTTAGCTGGGAAAGTTAGGGTTAGGTGTCATCTAGCATGTGCACATAGCTTAACCTTCCCTTTGCTTAGCCTATGGTCTTAGTGCTTTCTTAAACTAAAGCCATTTACACACGCTAGTCTAAAATCAGCAGAAAGAGCTCATCAGGGCCATCACTCCCAAGAATCTATTATGCCCCATGGATCACTAAAAGATCTAGAGTGCCAAATCATCTAGGCCAAGATTATTGTGCCCCTCCTCAACCCATCTGCTGAAAGCTGCTCTGTTGTGCATCAAGTACATTGTCCCCTCTTTACTCCATTTGCTGAAAAATGATCCATTGTGCACCATGCTGTATTCTCTCCTTCCCACCTCCATAGAAACGGAACGTGTTACAAAGGCTGTAACCTAGTGACTTGTCTGCACTGCACTCAACCCTGAACTGAGTTCTGATCCCTGCGGGGAACAATCATTGTGCATGAACCCTGCATATTGATAACCATACATTATACTGTACTATCTGGACAGCTCAGCCATAGAAATAATGAGTACAGCTCTGGAAAATGTCAGGAAAAAATAGCTGTAGTTTATGGCTTTTGAATGGCTCACTAGACAAAGTACACATTAGGTTAATAAATGTAGGGAAGGGGATATTGTTGAACCATTTTATAAATTAGATTAGTTAAATGAAACACACTGACTTAACAATCTGGAAGACTCCTTAGTATTATGTCTATTTTTTATCTTTGTAGAAATGTAAGAGTGTATAACATTTTCAAATAGTATTTAGTATAGCATGTATACTATGCTGTAACTGCCTTTTTATTCATTTAAGGGTGCTAAAGGAGAACCAGGTCCCCCCGGTCCAGATGGCCCTCCCGGAGAAGCTGGGATTGATGTAAGTACATGGGAAATATGATTCTTTATTGGTAAATCATTTTCTTGAATAACATCACAAAATGGATTTAATTCTCCTCCACACCAGAAGCCTGGATAATTAACACCACATGGTATATAGAATATACCTGGAGATCCACTGCCTTTCAGGTTCACATTCATCAATCTGAGCATTGCTGCAGGCACTACTATTTTCTAGCACTTTCTCTATATTGTTTGGTAAGACTCGGTTTACACTTCAGCTGAAAAATGGTGACTTTTTGCCAATTTATCAAGAAAAAAATGAAATGGTGCAAGATAGCAGTTTTTGCCCACCGCTGATGATCACCTGCTTTTTTTTTTTTAAATAAGATTTGGTTGGGGCTAGCATCCACCATGTCCCTAGACTCTTTCCAGGCCCTAGGCAACTTCCTAGGCTTGCCTTGTGGGTGATCCGGCTCTGCATTTAATGGATCAGCTAAAGGATATGTTGATGAATCCTGTTATTAATCAGATCCAAGCACACACATCAGTTTTCAAGGACCCATTGGTCATTCAATGCAAAGTCCTAACCTGCCCAGTTTTTCTGGACAAGCAGAGGTGTTTCCTTCTTACAAACAGATGTGTTTCCCATAGAAGGAAACATCTGCCCCCGGAACATTAACAGACAACCAGTGGTACTACATCGTTCACTGCAGCTGGCTGGGCGTTGGAGATCCAGCACAAGTGAAGCATGAGCGTTATATTAATTTTTTTAAATAATAGCTTCATTTTAACTACTAAACGACCGCCTCACGCCAATTGGCGTGAGCAGGTCGGCAGCCCCAGGACCGCCTAACGCCGATCAGCGTGCAGTCCTGGGGGCGTGTTTTGCTGGGAATTGCGCTTGCTAATGTGCGCGCATCCCCACTTGAATGATGGAGTATTTAGTTTATCCTGTCTAATTCCCCTCACCTGTGACTAAGGACAAGTTGTAATTTGATCCCTTAGCTGTGTCAGCTGACTGCCATGTCAGGGAGCTAATAGGTAGACACAGGATGTTATAAATATTTCTGCTTCCATGAAAGCAGGAAGTAGACACTGCAGATTTATTGCAGGATTTGTATCAACTGTAACAAAGAAATGTCTTTCTTTAAGGCTTCTTTCCCACTAAGACGTTGCGTTAGATGACACATTAAGGTCGCATAACGTGCCCCTAACGCAACGCCTGGTGGTGTTGGAGCAGGACGCTACCAAGAGCCGCATTAAAAGCAGTTCTTGGTGCGCCTGCTCTGTCGGATGCGCTGCGGAGACCACGTGAGCGGAGCTCTCCGCATCACATGGTCCCGCCAGCCAATCAGCGCCGCTCCTGGAAGTAAACACTGCAAGTGCAGTGAATATAAAGTAGCCATGTGCCTGGCTACGTAGCGGCCTCTCCTCGTCTCCTCTCCGCCCACAAAATAAAAAAAAACACCCATACTGAGCATGTGCAAACAGTGTAACGCGGCTTAAGCCGCTAGAACGCACAGTATGCTGCACTTCAAACGAACGTGCAGCATTACTGTGTAACGCAACGTGGGCACTGTGAACAGCGCATTGATTTTTCATTGCTGTGCAGTGGGGTGTGTTACAGGCTGCACTAACGTGCGCCTGTAACATCCCACTGTGAAAGCAGCCTAAAGGTCATTACGCTGTTCCTTATTGTTTAGTGCAGAGAGCAAGTTCTGAGTTCAGGTCCGCTTTAATGATTATTACTATTAAAAGTACAATTAGCTATGATTACTACCACTGTAACAGCAATGACTGAAGACCCTCGAGTTCAGGGGCCCAGGTGCAGTGGCAACCTATGCATCCTCTATTGCTATGCCACTAGCTGCACAGTTCTTAAGGTTGTTTTTTTAAAACCATCAGTGTGTTTCCCCCACAAAGGATACAGGGAAACATTTCTTGAAACAGGATACTGATGCATGCTGTCTGTATGTGAAAAATTGTTGCTGAGAATATTTGCAGTAATTACATTTTATGAAATCTAGTCCTACAAGCTGTGCAAAAGTGGTTATACTTTCCTTCTTTATGCCCAATGTGGGATGGCTGCTTGCTGTGTCGTTTAATAGCCTTGTATTGTTCTGTGTAACGGGGAATATGGAGAGTGCAAGAATATTGCTTACATCGCTGATCACATTCCGCTTCAATTATCCTGACTTCTGGCAAAATCTGGAAACGTTACAACCCGCTTTTAGGCATAATTGCTTTCTTGGGTTTTAACTAAAGAGACGATAATAATAGAAAGTACAGTATATACAAATGGTTACATTAAATGTACATTTGTTAAGAAAATTACCAAATACAACTCGAGGAACAGGTGGAAATAATGATAGTGGCTCAGGACCTGTTAACCAGTAAGCTGCCAATATACTTTAGCAAGAATTGTTGCCCATAGCAACCAATCACGTGTCAGCCGAATTAAACAAAGCTTTCTATTGGTTGTTCTAAGCACCTTCTTTCCTTCATTTTTTGTTACTTACTTTTCTTGATAAACCTGCCATTCAATAATACCTGTGTAATGATCCACTCAGCTGTCTGCACAGACAGACAGCTGTTTAACCATTCCTTAAGTCTGTGGGCTGCAGGTCTCTGGATAAGAGACCTGTCTTTGCTTTGCAAGTTTCAGACCTGCTCTGCTGCTGAGGAATTTGCATATACTTGTTATGCAAATTGCCTAGTTGCCTCCTCTGAAGGCTTGCAGTATAAATACCTTGCTCTCCCAGAGTCCTTTGCTGGTCATGAAGGTTTGTTCCTGCAAACACTCCTAGAGTGTCAGCCTTGCTGTCGTTTGCTAAGATTATCTTAGAGTAATTCCTGGGGACTGCACTAGGCATTCCTTCTAGTGCAGTCAGGCTGTATTATTTGTATTGCCTTGTTCTCCCTCTCTGTCTCGATTGCCTTGTCGCCAGCGGCGGTCGACAGGGAATCGTTCTGTCTGTCTGGGAGTGTAGGCCAGAGCTGCGGTTGCTACTGGTTACTCCTTCTGTCTGTCTTGCCGTGTGGATCACACTCGCTCTGGTGGAAAGAGCAGTGGATCCTGCTAGGCCTATTCCTGTACTTGGATCACACTTGCTCTGGTGGAAAAGAGCAGTGGATCCTGCTAGCTCTGTTTCCGCACTTGGATCACACTTGCTCTGGTGGAAAAGAGCAGTGGATCCTGCCAGCTCTGTTTCTCTACTTGGTTCACACTTGCTCTGGTGGAAAAGAGCAGTGGATCCTGCTAGTTCTGATTCTGTACTTGGTCCACACTCGCTCTGGCAAAAAGAGCAGTGGATTCTTCCTGTCCTGTCCCTGAATCCGGATCGCACTCGCTCTGGCGGAAGAGCCTTGGATCTTATCTGACCTATTCCTGTTTTCCGTTCGTCTGTCTGTCTGGAACAAACGCTTGCGGTTGCCTGAGGTAAGGCAGCCGTTTAGCAAGCGTTCCTGTTATTTGTTCATTTGTGTTCATTCGTTAGTCAGGGAGGCATGCTTGTCTCTGTTGCGCTTATCGTGCGGAGGCCGCGCCGTAAACGCGCTTGTCGCTGTTGCGCCTAACGCGCGGTGACTGCGTTTAGGTATTGCGTTTGTTATTTTCATTGACATTCTTATTGTATGATATGCTGTGCCTTTCGCTCAGCTCCTGTGTTTAACCTTTACTCTGTCTTGTGTCACTATTGGCAATCGCCACTCTTGCGATTGCGTTCACACTTTGGTTTTCACTGTTGTATGTCGACCGTCGCCGGGCGGCGACTAGATTGGTAGACATACATACATTCTGTCTATGTGCTCTCTCCCTCGAGAGAAACTATCCTGCTCTGTATTGCCCCATTACGTACAATCCTTAACTGGCATCTGTGGCTGTGCAGAGGATCTGTTCCTCTACACTCCACAGCTCCATCTGCCGGTTGGAATTCCTCTCTACAGGTGCATAGCACCATTGCTGGGTTCTCTCCGATTATACGCTTGTGGAGGATTTCCGCAGTGTCAGCGCGCATCCTGTGCGCTGACCACGGAAATAATTACACAATCTTTACAACCTGCTTGGAAAGGTGCTACACAGGGATCCGTTCCTGACAGAACGGGTAAATAAAATGGTGTTTTTCTGTTTCTCCACTCACTTCATGAAAAAAAGAAAAACTTTTGTGAAAATGAAGCCTTGCTTTTTGTGAGGGGAGTGCAGAAACTACTTTTCAAAGAGTGTAATATGAGGTCCTAAGACCCGTTTTGCACCTCCATAAATGCCCTCCATTACCATGAACCTGGAAATTAGGTACCCTGCAAGTCATTTTTTTAGGCTCAATGCAGCGGTGTAGGCAAGGAGCTTTGGGCCCCAGTACAAGTTTTACATTGGGCCCCCAAGCACTCTATGCATGACAATTGATATGGCTCACCAAACCTGCCAAGGACAATCACAGTATGAGAGGTGCAAGAAGGGGGTGGGGAACAGTTTGGTAATGATTACCACTATTAATAGCATCTATAGAATTGATCGTTACCAGCACAGGACCAATACAGAGCCAATACTGCCATTGAGGGAGGGACCATCTGGTGCAGTCGCAATCTACCCCCCCCCCCCCCCATTGCTACGCCATTGGTTCCATGCTACTTTGAAAGCAGTTGACAGCTAATAAGAACAAAAATATATATAAAAAAATAAAAAAACTGAAGTTTCCTTTTTTTCTCTTTACAAGTATCCTTTCACATGAAACCACATAGTCATATTTATTAGCCCCTCCTCCACTGGACTGCCGAACGGGTCCAGGCATATGAACTGATCTTTATTCGGGTGGATTCTCGAAGCACATGTACTCTGCATTCTCCCCATCTGCATAATAGATTGCAAATTAAACATTTTTAAAGGCTGTATTGCTTTCTTGTTTCTTTCACATAACAGGGCATTGCAAATGCATTTGGTGTGTCTTGAATTGATCTGTACATAAAGTTTAATAACATGCAAACAGTTGTCACTGAAGAATGGTTTTATAACAAAAATAAATGTAGGTTCAAAGCCTTTTTATAGCACATCTGAACTGAGGGTGATATGGATTCTGACATATTTATTTCCTTTTAAACAATGCAAGTTGCCTGGCTGTCCTGCTGATTCTCTGCCTCTAATACTTTTAGCCATAGACCCTGAACAAGCATGTCACTCATATGTTTCTGACTGGATTAGCAATGCTTATTTAAGGTGTGTGATTCAGATACTACAGGGATCAGTAGGATGTCAGACAACTGGTATTGTTTAAAAGGAAATACATATGGCAGCCTCCATATCCCTCTCAATTCAGGTGTACTTTAAGTCTGTTTCAGAGCTACCTGTACTGAGATTTGAAACCGAGCATCCATTTGATAGCCATAGTCAAATTTTGGCATGCCCACAGTTCCCTCAGGCCGCCCTATAAATAATACTGAAAATCTGTCCTGGGCTTATTAAATAATACTAAGTCTTGCTGCATGAGAAATCACAATGGGAATTATTAGAACCCCTTGTACTGCAGTAATTTTCCAGAGAAATGTAAAAATGAGAAAAAAATGTCCTTTGTGTTGATCTATTGGATATTTTATCGGAAATTCTGTTTTTTTGTACTTACGATACATTCTCTGTTCCAGGGATTAATAGGAGCCAAGGGAGATCCCGGACCTGCAGGTCGTCCAGGTGCCAAAGTAAGTTTTGCAGATTATTGCAACTGCTATTGATTCTCACCCCCATTAGTACTGCCTGGAAGTGTACCTGTAGGGAAAAAGTGCCCCAAATGGGTGCTCATCTCAATAGAGCAGGGATGTCAAACCGGTCCATCGAGGTCTGAGGTCCGCACACATTTTTGACACAGCTCAAATTAATTTATGAGTCTGAATTAGGAAAGGTGTGGTCCATCAGGCAGAACACATTCCTCTTTCTCAGGCCATCCTAAACACTGGCATGGATCTGGACACCTGTGCAATAGATGGAAGCCACTGGATAATCCAGAGGCTTACCCATCCTCCTCCACCACCCCGTTCCAGCGATGTGTCCTCCCCAAAACCGTCAACAAGCCCTTGTTGATGGCTTGTGCTTGCACAGTAGCACGGATCTGATCAGGCTTTGCTTTTTCTGCTGAAGCGGGACTGTGCTACTGCGCAGGCACAGTACTACGAGCTTCAGGAGGACACAGTGCTGGAATGGCGAGGTAGAGGGAGACAGGAGAAGATCCAACTTTTTCCTTTTACAGGTTTACATAACTCTTCCTACAGTTGAAAAGAACTGTCTCACAATGAGACAGAGATACAGCCTGGCCTTCCTGTCTTCTGTTATACTATTGCCAGTTCCTAGTATTGTGCTAGTCTTTGCACCTACATCATAGTAAATGAGACAGTAATCCGTGGGTTGGGAAGGGATTTGGTTCTATGAGAGACACACTAACATAAGGTCAAATACATGAGTACATAATCAACTACTACTTGATTGAAAGTAATTCACAAATGGTTTGGTATACATCTACTAAATGGTAATACTACCTGCTGTGTAGCCATATCAGCTCAGTAGCACTGGCTGTTGTCACAAAGGAGACTCTCTTGAGGCCCAGAAGTCCCTAAATTTGAAACGTCCCTACTCCTTCCTTATGTGTCCAAAACCCCCTTGACCCCCCCCCCCCCAAAAAAAAAAGAAATGCCACACCTCTTCCTGCACCTATCCCACAGGTATAGAGAACTTGCCTCCGTTACTCCATTATGTTCCAGTTTATTACACTTTTATGGATGAATCAGTTTACAACCTTGACTTCATAAGGTTTTATTAAGAGTTCCACTTTGCTACTGTGTTTTCCTGTACTAGTCTGTAAGAATTTCATTAGATTATCATTACTATTTCTGTGAAGGTTCTCATTTATCCAGGTCATGGTATATACAAAGACTATGAACAATATGAAAAACAATGCAGCCTTAACTGGACTGGACACAGGGGTCCAGTAAGGGGCGTAACTAGGTCCCACTGGGCTCCCCCGCAGAAATTCTAAGCGCGCCCCCCCCCCCCCTGGGGGCCTGCTTGGGGCCATTTTGGGGGGCTGGAGGGGTCGCAGCATGATTGGAAAGCCATGCTGCACTTCGGCGGGGAGGGGGGACAGTTCACCCCCCTCCCTCGCCTCGGACTCTCCCCTCCAGCATCAATACGATTGTGTGTGCAGCGGCGGGCAGCGGCAGATACATACCTTCCGTGCGCTCCAGTGTGGACACTCCTCTTTCTCTAGCCTCTGATGCGACTTCCTGTATAAACAGGAAGTCGCGTCAGACACTAGAGGGAGAAACGTCCACGCTGGAGCGCACGGAAGGTATGTAGCTGCCGCTGCACACACAATCGTATTGATGCTGGAGGGGAGCGCAGAGGGGAGAGCCCGAGGTGAGGGAACCCGTCCCCCCTCCTAGCCGAAGTGCAGCATGGCTTTCCCCTCATGCTGCGACCCCTCCAGCCCCCTAAAACGGCCCCGGGTTCCCCGCGGGGCAGAGGCTGCAGGCCCTATTGTTACACCAGTGGGTCCAGGTGATGTGACCTAATGTTTCTTTGTATATGATAGCCACTGCTGCTATACTGTTTGGCATTTCCAAAATCTATTTTTTTTTCTTTTACTTATTCACGTGGAGTCAAAAGACAGGTGTTGTACAGTTTTTTTTCCGTTTTGGCTTGTTCTGGGTGTGACAAACATATCTGTTCTTCAATATATAAAATAAACAATGCTAGGGCAGAATATTGCAGAAACAAAAACTTTTTTTTATGTAGTACAGGATCTTCTCAAAAAATTAGCATATTATAATAAAGTTTATTATTTTCTGTAATGTACTGATAAACATTAGACTTTCATATATTTTAGATTCAAATACACACAACTGAAGTAGTTCAAGCCTTTTATTGTTTTAATATTGATGATTTTGGCATACAGCTCATGAAAACCCAAAATTCCTATCTCAAAAATTAGCATATTTCATCCGACCAATAAAAGAAAAGTGTTTTTAAAACAAAAAAAGTCAACCTTCAAATAATTATGTTCAGTTATGCACTCAATACTTGGTCGGGAATCCTTTTGCAGAAATGACAGCTTCAATGCGGCGTGGCATGGAGGCAATCAGCCTGTGGCACTGCTCAGGTGTTATGGAGGCCCAGGATGCTTCGATAGCGGCCTTAAGCTCATCTAGAGTGTTGGGTCTTGCGTCTCTCAACTTTCTCTTCACAATATCCCACAGATTCTCTATGGGGTTCAGGTCAGGAGAGTTGGCAGGCCAATTGGGCACAGTAATACCATGGTCAGTAAACCATTTTTCAGTGGTTTTGGCACTGTGAGCAGGTGCCAGGTCGTGCAGAGCAGAGAGTAAGAATTCAGGAACTCCATTCAGAGACCACTGTAGTGACTAACTGACAATACAAATTAGGCTGAAATCCAGCCCTTTTTCTGGTGGGAAGCTGATGCAGGGCTGCCCACTGGCTTAAAGGGGAACTGAAGAGAGAGGTATATGGAGGCTGTCATGTTTATTTCCTTTTAATCAATACCAGTTGCCTGGCAGCCCTGCTGGTCTATTTCTCTGCAGTAGTATCTGATTAAAACCAGAAACAAGCATGCATCTAGTCTTGTCAGATCTGACTTATAAGTCTGAACCACTGAAACACCTGATCTGCTGCATGCTTGTTCAGGGGCTATGGCTAATAGTATTAGAGGCAGAGGATCAGCAGGGCTGCCAGGCAACTGGTATTGTCTAAAAGGAAATAAACATGACAGCCTCCATATACCTCTCTCTTCAGTTCCCCTTTAATACATAGTGCCACCTCCTAGATGGCATAATTTGTAGGAAAAGCGAGGTAACTGTGATTTTGTGACCAGGGCCGGTTCTATACTTTTTGCTGCCTGAGGCAAACGTGTAAAGATCCGCCCCCCCCCCTCCCTATTTTGGAATGATCCCACAGCACCCAACAATTTACTCTGCTTCATTTAATGTTCTCACATGACATGCTGCAGCTCAATACAATAGCACACTGGCTGACTGTGAGTCTTTGACAAACAAACCCTCAGCCACTCTATTCTTCCTCAGTCAGGACAGCAGTGCCACCTCCTCCCTTCTGCTGTGCAAGTCAAATGAAACACTGCTGTTCTCCTGCCTCCCCCCTCCTCACTCACTGTCAGACTCCTCACACAGCACAACAAGCTGCTTTTCCCCAACTCTTCGCCTCGCTCTCCTCTTGCTTCTCCTCCTACTCTGATTGCATGCTATTAGTGTAAACACAATACAAACATGCTGCCCCTGTAATCTCTGCGCCTGATGCAAATGTTTCACCTTGCTTCATGAGAGAACCAGCCCTGTGTGTGACCAGATCAATAATATAGATAAGTATACATCAAAGGTCAGCGCAGGTTTAGAAAGTCATTGTATGTAGGGAATGGTAAATTCTTCACCACAATATATCAAATGCTCAGAGGTAGGTATCCGCCAAACATCAAAACTAGAAAAGGCTTACCAGCTCCCAACAACCCACATTATAAGGTTGTGAAATGGCTCATGTCACAGATAACGTCCAGGGAACATCAGAAGGGAAGGTAACAGGCGGCACCATTGTCTATTGATCTTCGATTGACCATTACATGCGCGCTAATCTTCTGGGGTTCCCTGTTTATGGGCCCCGTATGTGAGTTATCGTTTTTATGTCTACTGCCTTTTAAAGAAATTTTATCTAAATAAACGGGTTACGCTTAGATATTGCCGTTTTTGTTTTCCTATATAAATTCCTGAAACTTTACCTCCACACGGATGTCCACTGGATCTTCACGACGTCTGATGTTCCCTGGACGTTATCTGTGACATGAGCCATTTCACAACCTTATAATGTGGGTTGTTGGGAGCTGGTAAGCCTTTTCTAGTTTTGATGTTTGGCGGATACCTACCTCTGAGCATTTGATATATTGTGGTGAAGAATTTACCATTCCCTACATACAATGACTTTCTAAACCTGCGCTGACCTTTGATGTATGCCTGACTTCTGAACTTTTGGACATTGTTCTTCTCAGCGGCGGTTCCATTGTCCCTTGGCGCCGATATATTTGCTACTAAATATACATATACATATACATAAAGATGACTTCTGACTTGCATAGACCTTGACATTAACAATTTTGCATCTTTTTCATTTATAGGGACAGTCGGGGCTTCCAGGTCCTCCAGGAAAACCTGTAAGTATAATTAATATCCTAAATTAACTGATTTATCTTCTCTGTTATTTTTTTTTTAATAAATTATTAACATGATTTTTTTTGTTTTTCATATTAGGGTCCTGGTGTTGCTGGACTTCCTGTAAGTTATTTTAAAACCCTTGTTATGCTCCCAGATTTTCCAATTTTTTTAGCAAAGCCACATAGGGAACTATGCCATTTCTCACACAATTTTTATATTAAAAAATGGGAGGATGAAGTATGGCTTGAAGGCTCTTTTACACAACATACGATTTTGTTGCAATTTGATTGCAATACAATTTTGATGCAATTTTGCAAAGTCCCACATGCTACATTTTTTCTGCATTTTCTCCTTGTGTTTCTAGCATCCAATGAAAACTGCAGAAAAATCACAACAAAATTGCATTGACATTGCATTGTGACATGCAGTGTAAAAGAGCCCTTAAAGTGTACTCGGGTTGAAAAAAGTTATTTAATATATACTTATCTTGGTGTTTCAGACCCCTCAAATCTACTTCATCTGTCTGGCCTCCCATTGGTCTTGCTGCTGTATGCCCTATTCCTGCCCCTGACTTGTACCAGTCAGAGCCCGGCGCTTGCGCAGTACACTCTCTGTCCCCTCATGTATCATGCTTCCACACAGCTGTGTGTCCCAGGCATACACAGTTCGCAAATAATTGCAACTGCGCATGCCAAGGATGCTCTCGGCAACAGATGTGACACATAGGCATGTGGGAGCAAATACAGAGAAGGCGTGCAACCATAGTTAAGTTCATTCAGCAGCAAGATGCAGGGATGGTTGGACAGAAATAGTACCTTGGACGGGTCAGAAGAGTTTCTAGAACACCAAGGTAAGTATATATTTATATATATATATATATATATATATATATATATATACACTGTATATACAAAACTTTTTTTCACCTCGTGTTTACTGTAACTCTTTAGAGAGCAGATAGTACTTATATCAGTCAATGAATATCTATGTTGGAGTTCTTAGAAAAGAATAAATCATTTATAAATGAAAATGAATAACATTTTTAGATATTTTCAGAGTGCTATGAAACTCAAAATAACATTTTTGCTCTAAAACTTTAAACTCAGCAAACCCCCCCCCCCCAAAAAAAAACAAAACAAATAGAAATCATTAAAAAATGTTACCGTTGCGGCTTGCAGGACAACTTATCAGATTGTCTTGCAAGTCAGTAATTTATGACTCTGAGCAAACAAAGTAAAGAATGCCCCCCCCCATTCCCTTCCCGATAAGATCTGACGATTTTATGCATTGTTTACACAGCTAAGCATAGCTCAAGTCAATCTGATAATTTTAGTATGGATATGGCAATCTTATCAATTAGCTTTTGAGTGAGGTAAAGATTTGAATAGTAATCCTTCCAGCAGCTTCCCCACCATTCATATATTTTCCCCTATTTTTTATGCTGTGTTTAATGCTTTTTCATAGATAAAATTTGAGTTTCCTCCCACGGTAATACAATGGTTAAATAAGTTACAGAATTAGAATATACAGATATTAAAGGTACATAGATCCCGAGGTACTTGACCTATGTAAAAATGGTAAAAAAAGCTTTTATTGAGGAGTACAGTATATGCTTTTATAAAGTCACAAAACACTGCTTTAGAGAACATAACATATTCATAGCATGCTTAGAATGTCCCCTTCTTATACAGGGAAACCCGGGACCAGTTGGGCTTCCTGGAGAAATTGGAGCCACAGGATCAAAGGTAAGATATGTTTTTATGATTGTATGTTCTGCTGATGATGCATATAAACTTCATAAAGGTAGTACTAAACTGTGTGTCCATGGAATGGCCAAGGTTGTCATTATGCTCTTGTATTTAGCTCAAGTGCCCAGTACTGATGTTCCACAGAGATTTCAAGCGTACCAGTAACCTATTTTCTGCATTCCTAGGGGTTCTAAACACCATCTCATTCAGCTGAATTGGACAGAGGTTTAGTTACATTCTAAACAGTTGTGCTGCCAAGAGAATTTAATATAATCTATAACTAAATGGAAGTTTGTTCAGGTTGAACTGTAATGCTGGGGAATATTATGGAGGCTTGGATGCATCAAAGGATAAACAAGTGGATACACTAGATCTTATAAACATCTGAAATAAAACTTAATATCAGCACTCTGATTTGTCACCTTCCCAAAGTGATATAACAGTATGTTACCTTTGTTACTCTGTAACTTCATGGGATGAGACAAGTGTGTTGCTAATAATAAACCCGTCTAATGTTTGTTAATATAGTAAAAATAAATCTATATAGCGTCAAAAGTGCGTAAGATGATTGGGCGTTCCCAAATATAATAAAGCTAAGGTATATACCAAAATGTGTTACCTAAGCTAATATGAATGTCTGTACAGCTGCCACCCCCTTATCAAATTAACTCTTTGGGCTCAATTAACTAAGACCTGTTCAGTAAAACATAATAGGTGTAATGATCTGCTCAGCTGCCTGTGCAGGCAGGCAGCTTTTTGACCATTGTTCAGGTCTGCATTCTGCAGGTCTCTGGAAGAGAGACCTTTTGTCAGTTTTTCAGCTTGCTGTTGCTGAGGAATTTGCATACGTTTGTCATGCAAATTGCCTAGCCACATCCCTTGTAGGCCTGCTCGATATATACCATGTGATATCACAGAACTTGGCTGGTCATAAGAGTTAGTCCTGTGGAACACTCGCTTGGAGTGTCAGCCTTGCTCTTTGTTGAAGATTAGTGCCTAGAGTAATCCCTGGAAACTGCACTGGGCAGGTTTCCTTAGTGCAGTTAGGATTGCTTATCTGTTTTGTTTGTCTGTTGCGATTGTCCTGTCCCAGCGGTGGTCGACAGGAAATCGTTCTGTGTGTCTGGGTGCTAACCGGAACAGCGGTTGTTACTGGTAGCCCCTTCTGATCTGTTTCCCTGGATCGCACTAGCATCCTGCGCTAGTGCTGTGGATCCTTCTGTTCTGCTACTCTGTACCTGGATCGCACTAGCATCCTGCGCTAGTGCTGTGGGTCCTTCTGTTCTGCTACTCTGTACCTGGATCGCACTAGCATCCTGCGCTAGTGCTGTGGATCCTTCTGTTCTGCTACTCTGTACCTGGATCGCACTAGCATCCTGCGCTAGTGCTGTGGATCCTTCTGTTCTGCTACTCTGTACCTGGATCGCACTAGCATCCTGCGCTAGTGCTGTGGATCCTTCTGTTCTGTCTTCCTGGATCGCGCTAGCCACTTTCGCTAGTGCTGTGGATCCTATCGTTCGCTTATTCATGTTTTCGTGTGTCTGTCTTGTCTGCTACGAACGCTTGCTGGAGGCTCGGTGAGGTAACCGTTAAGCAAGCGCTCGCGTCCTCTGTTTCATGTTTGTCTGTCGGTGGTTAGTTAGGCGTGTTTGTCTCTATTGTGCTTATCACGTGGAGACCGCGCATAAACGCGTGCACTGTTGCGAATGAGTGCGGTGTTCGCGTTTAGCTAGCGTTTGTTATTTTCCGTATCTCCTCATTGTATGATTTGCTGTGCCTTTGCTACTCTCGTGCTCTGCCTTGCTGTAACCTTGTGTCACGTCTGGCGATCGCACCTCTCGCGATCGCGTTCCTACTTCATATCTGCTGTGGTGTGTGCACCGTCGCTGGTTGGCGACTAGTTTGGTGCACACACATACAATCTGTCTCTGTGCTCATTCTCAATCGCCTCTCTTGCGATTGCGTTCCGTCCCTTCGTGCAATTCCTGTCTGGCGTGTGTGGTAGGGCAGAGGAGCTGTTCCTCTGCACTCCACAGCTCCCCCTGTCGACAGGAATTTCCCTCTACAGGTGCATTGCACCTTCTGCTGGGTTTCCGCAAATTATACGTTTGTGGAGGACTTCCGCAGTGTCAGCGCACACGTCTTGTGCGCTGATCACGGAGAGAATTCCACAATCGTTACAATAGGTTAGCAAAATACCACATTCTTTATTTTGGGTCGCAATCACAGTGGGATGTTGCGGTTTAATGCGACGTTAAAGTTGCAACGTGTCTGCGTTGAGAGGTAACGCACTGCAAGCAGTGAGTTACCACAAGGCAACATTTTTTCAACGCAACTTAAATGTTGCACTGTGAACATCCCATAGGATGAGCATTGCAGTGTTGTAAAGCTGCGTTATAAGACTTTATAAAGCAGCTCTGCAACGTGGCACTGTGAATGTGACCTTAAACTTATTTCCAACTTGTTTTGTAGAATGGTTTAGATGGGCTTAAGAAGAGAAAGTGTGGGTTGTTCCCCCTGTTCCCTTTGTGCTCTTCATCCCAAGCTTGTTTTCTGGTCCTATAAAAGAAAATCCTACATGCCCCTTTGAGCTATCTCACCAATACCTCTCTCCCAGTCCCCCGTGCCTGTGATCATGTTACTTCTGTTTGCCCTGGTCTCCCTCTCACCAAACAGAGCGCTCTTTTAGTTATCCATCCTTTATTCTGGTAGGATGCAGACCCATCTGGTATCTCCTATGTCCTGCTGACTGCTTGTATTTTAATACAGTGAATGTAGGGGTTGAAGGTTAGGAGGTGATTTTCAAGCATTGCAAGTCACAGGATTCATAGACATACATCACACCACATACTTCCATGGTGATATCAATCCCCCCATCCCCACACATACACACAGACTTCCCTATTATGTGTAGTCACAGATATGCTGTAATCTCACTAGTCTACTATAAAACCCTGTTTTTTAAGTTTATTCCTACAGTAAACATCCCTAGTTATTTACGATAATTACAAAAAGGTTGCAGTAAAAGTTGACTTTTGCTGCTGAGCCATGTAGAGCCATCCTACTGCATTGAAGTGTGTTAGTTGGTGCACTTCCCAGCTCCCGCTACTAATCCACATGACCATGAGGATGTACCAGGTTAGCAGGTACTGCAAGAGGCACAGGAGTCAGCTGCTTGAACTGGACCTGCCAGCTACTCTGTTGCAGCTTGACCGTCTAACATTGATAGTGTGAGTAATCCACATCTGTTTATGTATCACCATGGAGCCACCTATACTATAGCGGCAGCACAGAACAAGCTCAGGACTCCCCTCCATTAAGCCAGTAGGTGTTTTCCTGCCTCTATCTTCCTGCAGTGTAACAGCAGAGGTGGGCAGGGATTTGCTTGTACTGCATCTGCTTCGGCCTAATTACTAAAGGCAGGAGCTCCAGCCAAATGCTAACACATTGGTTCCACTGACACTGTGTATGTGCTACAGGTTAAAACATTTCATTCATATTTTCATACCAAATAGAGGGAAAGCTTTTAGCAGTGATTATTGTTTAGAAAACTTTCATCCTGCTTTAAAATGTGGTTTTGTCTTTTTTCATCTAGATCAGTTTACACACGCAGATAATTGTTTATGCTTGACTGTCAAATTGCCACAAATGAGCACATAGACATAAACATTGTGGCTTTCCAGTGTTGTATTCATCATAAATCCCCACTGTCTGGGCAGAAAATCTCAGAGAATCCCCAGAATTTATGATATGACAGCTTTTCCTGTGATAAAAATGAGTAAAGTCCCTGGGCAACTCCACTCTGAGTACTGATTTGAGCATCGCTTATGAAAATGAGACGAGGATGTAGGTCTTTCCTAGAGGGGATAACAAGTGCTCATTATTGCACACAGAGATTTTCCATTTTGTTTCTCGAGAGAAAAGTAAGGGAAATATTAACTGCAGATGCACCACTGCTCTCTGTCAGTAATGCCAGCGAGGAGATGATGGCCAGATGCAGTACTAAGGTAACGAGCTTGAGGACAAGAAAATTGGCTCATTGCTTGTCACTCTCTGTGATGCATCTGCCCGTCTGTGGCTATTGTTCAGGAGAAAAATACACACATGGAATGACCAGTTTGCAAAGCGATATAATAATTCATAGTACAGTTTGGTACAGACTACAATGTTGATTTGTACAGGTATATCATTTAGATTTTTGTTTTTTTCTATGTTAGGGTGAAAGAGGAAGTGCTGGAGCTTCTGGACCACCCGGACCACCAGGAAAACCAGTACGTATATTAATATTTTATTTTTGAAATGTTTGTGAATGTTTGTGAATAAGAAGGAAGTATATTTGTACAACAGATGGAAAGTTTTTTTTCTTAAAGGGACACTTAAGTCAAAATGAGTTTTACTCACCTGGGGCTTCCAATAGCCCCCTGCAGCTGTCCGGTGCTCTCGCCGTCTCCCTCCGATCCTCCTAGCCCCACCGGCAGCCACTTCCTGTTTCGGTGACAGGAGGTGACAGGCTGGGGACGCGAGTGATTCTTCGCGTTCCTGGCCACAATAGCGCCATCTATGCTGCTATAGCATATATCATATACCATATAGCAGCATAGAGGGTGCTAATGTGTCTGGGAACGCGAAGAATCACTCGCGTCCCCAGCCTGTCACCTCCTGTCACCGAAACAGGAAGTGGCTGCCGGCGGGGCCAGGAGGATCGGACGGAGACGGCGAGGGTACCGGACAGCTGTAGGGTTCTATTGGAAGCCCTAGGTGAGTAAAACTCATTTTTTTTGTTTGACTTAAGTGTCCCTTTAATATAGAAAGCTCATTTCTTTTAACATGAAATGATGCGGTATATTCACTAAACTACATTCAATTTTACACACACAGATAGCACAGCATACCTGAATTGAAAATTAAAAGTCAAAATAAACATACTTTCATACTTACCTCTCGTGTAGTCTACTCCTCAATCTCTTTCTCCTCTCCCACGTCCTGTTTGTCCACTGTGATCAATGGAATTCTCTGACCTCCATTTTGAAAGTGGCCATTACCTCATAGCAGCTTACTGGTCAGCACACTGTTAAATTGTAATATCGCCCACTCGAGCCATAAGGAAACATGGACATTACCTTGCTCATCAGTTGTTTTTTCAGTTGTAACTGACAGCAACTGATGTATAACTGACAACAACTGATATAGTTCAGTTCTGTCAAAATATTGTCAGAGATGTAAGAATTCCAAGAAAATGGTGAGCTTTTGCGAGAAACTGATGGCAAGGTAAGTATGTAATATTCATTTGCAGGTACATCATGTGTTTATTTTAAATAATTTTACTTAGTTTAGGTTCACTTTATGTGGGAGTTACACAAATTATGTTATGCATGTTCTGCAAGTACACACATTAAATATACATTGCTTGTATAACATGTTACTAAGTGCAGGGGTGTAGCTAGGGGTTCTGGTGGCCGCAAGAAGACTATGGGCTTGATTCACAAAGCGGTGCTAACAGTTAGCACGCTGGTGAAAAGCCCTTTATCACGCCTAAACTCAGTTTAGGGGTGATAAGTTAAGGGGCTCGATTCACAAAGCGGTGCTAACCCAGTTAGAGACTTTAGGCGTGATAACCATTGCACCACGCTGGTGAAAAGCCAGTTTAGGCGTGATAAGTTTAGGCGTGATAAGTTTAGGTGTGATAAATTTAGGCATAGTAAGTTTAGATAAGTTTAGATCGCGCGCAAAGTCCCGCACGCAGAGCAGCGCCATTAAATTCTATGCGAAGTGCACCAGACTTTGCTAGCGCAAAACTTTTGATCAGCTGTGCACTGCGGTGCTAACCAAGTTGGTGCTTAAACTTATCATGCCTAAACTTATCACACCTAAACTTATCATGCCTAAACTTATCACACCTAAACTTATCACACCTAAATTTATCATGCCTAAACTGAGTTTAGGCATGATAAAGGGCTTTTCACCAGCGTGCTAACTGTTAGCACCACTTTGTGAATCAGGCCCAAGGTGTGATAAGTTTAGGCATGATAAGTTTAGGCGTGATAACTATAGAACCAACTGGGTTAGCACCGCAGTGCACAGCTGATCAAAAGTTTTGCGCTAGCAAAGTCTGGTGCACTTCACATAGAGTTTAATGGCGCTGCATTGCGTGCGGGACTTTGCGCGCGATCTAAACTTATCTAAACTTATCACGCCTAAACTTATCACGCCTAAACTGGCTTTTCACCAGCGTGGTGCAATGGTTATCACGCATAAAGGGCTCGATTCACAAAGCGGTGCTAACCCAGTTAGAGACTTTAGGCGTGATAACCATTTTTATCATGCCTAAACTCAGTTTAGGCATGATAAGTTTAGGCATGCTAAGTTTAGGCATGATAAGTTTAGGTGTGATAAGTTTAGGCATGCTAAGTTTGGATAAGTTTATTACGCGCGCAAAGTCCCGCACGCAAAGCAGCGCCATTAAACTCTATGCAAAGTGCACCAGACTTTGCTAGCGCAAAACTTTTGATCAGCTGTGCACTGCGGTGCTAATCCAGTTGGTGCTTAAACTTATCACGCCTAAAAACTTATCACACCTAAACTTATCATGCCTAAACTTATCACACCTAAACTTAACACACCTAAACTTATCATGCCTAAACAGAGTTTAGGCGTGATAAAGGGCTTTTCACCACGGTGCTAACTGTTAGCACCGCTTTGTGAATCAGGCCCCAAGTCTTTTAGGCGTGCTAACTGGGTTAGCACCACTTTGTGAATTAGGCCCTATAACTTGAGGCCCTACTTGTATGCTGGTGGCGAACCCTGACTAAGTGACTAACGATGACTAAGTCAGGCAGTGACGCATATTATACAAGCAAAGTACATGTTGTGTGCAGAGTGCAAGTAACACTATTTGTGTGCCATGTGTTAAGTATTGCATATCTCTTCCTAAATTTTGTGTGTGCTGTGGGTGCTCCTAAAGTTTATCACTCTATTTTGAATACACCTCAGTGTCAAATTATATTACCAGATGTAACTTGCCAAATTCCTTAAAAGTAGCTAAGCACCCTTTTTCCCCCTGGAATTTCTCCTGGCTTCTAATAGCTACAGTATAATTGTTGCCATGTCTCCCCCCTCCCCTTCTCACTGTCCTTATTAACAGAAGTCACAGATGCTATCTTCACACCTTCCCTCTGGATAAAGTCGTTGAAGCAGTTATCCTAATTACCCATTCCCCTCTGTTGATTAAGGCCCATAGTTAAGGGGGAGCTTAGTCCCGGAGGCACCCTTTTTTATTACTCCCACGTGTGGCCATGCTGGCAGCAGGTAGGTAAAAAGGGATTCTTTTTTCACCTTAAAGAGACACTTAAGCCAGAAAAAAATGAGTTTTACTCACCTGGGGCTTCTACCAGCCCCCTGCAGCAGTCCTGTGCCCTCGCAGCCACTCACTAATCCTCTGGTCCCCCGCTGCCAGCTAGTTTTGTTTTTGCCGACAGGCCCGTCAGGACTCGCCACGCGTAGCTTTTTCCGCATTCCCGGCTGTAATTAGCGCTATTGCGGACCGCAACGTGTAAAAAAATACGAGTTGCCGCATTACGAACGCATAGATATCTGTACTCGTTGTGGCACGCAATAGCGCTAATTACAGTTGGGAATGCAGAAAAAGCTACGCGTGGCCAGTCCGGACAGGCCTGTCGGCAAAAACGAAACTAGCTGGCAGTGGGGGACCAGAGGATTAGTGAGTGGCTGTGAGGGCACAGGGCTGCTGCAGGGGGCTGGTAGAAGCCCCAGGTGAGTAAAACTCATTTTTTTTTTCTGGCTTAAAGAGAGTCTGAAGCGAGAATAAATCTCGCTTCAGACCTCATAAATAGCAGGGGCACGTGTGCCCCTGCTAAAACGCCGCTATAGCGCGGCTTAACGGGGGTCCCTTCACCCCCAAATCCCCCTCGATACACCCGGGGAGCGCTTCCTGGTTGGGGCAGGGCTAGCCGCCGCAGCCCTGCCCTACGCGCGTCTGTCAGCGCGTATCTCCGCCTCTCCCCCGCCCCTCTCAGTCTTCCTTCACTGAGAGGGGCGGGGGAGAGGCGGCGATGCGCCGCTGACAGACGCGACTGGAGGCAGGGCTGCAGCCGTTAGCCCTGCTTCCAGGAAGCAATAAATCACGACCAAATCTGCGACCAAGTGTCGCAGTGGTCGTTTTGGGGGTGAAGGGACCCCCGTTAAGCCGCGCTATAGCGGCGGTTTAGCAGGGGCACACGTGCCCCTGCTATTTATGAGCTCTGAAGCGAGATTTATTCTCGCTTCAGAGTCTCTTTAAGGTTCACTTTAATGCCTGCTTGTCGGTATGGTACCACACTTAGAGTGGACCTGAACTCAGAACGTCCTCTCTGCTCTAAAAGATACACAACAGCATAATAACCTTTAAACAAAAAACATGTATTTGTTAAGCTGGCCACTAACTGTCCAATTTCTAGCGAAAAATCGTTCGAGCGATCAGGAATTCTGATCGGACGAAAAATCGTTCACTACACCATCAACTAACCAATCATTGCTTCCTATCTATCACGACCACCAAGAAAATCCAAATTTTCGTACGACGAAAATTCATTCGGGCGACATTTTTTTCACTCGTTCATAATCGATTGTGTCCACCAATGGAGATTATTTACAACCAATCCGATCAGAATTTCTAATCGCTCGAACGATTTTTCGCTAGAAATTGGACCGTTAGTGGCCAGCTTTACAGCTGATACAAATCCTAAAATAAATGTGCACAGTTTCTACTTCCTGATTCATTGAAGAAGACATATTCTTTACAGCCTGTGCTTTCAAATGGGCTTATCTGCCATAGGCAGTCATGTAACACAGGGGAGAATCAAATTACAACTTGTGATTAGACAAACATGAAGGGGAATTAGACAGACTAAACTCTCTAAATACATTCAGGGTTCATTTCTCTCTGTTTTCCTTCTGTCATGTGCAAGAGTTCCGGTCCACTTGAGGCAGGGGTCACACTTACTGGCTTTCGTACGCGTTTTCTGCACAGAAAAACTGTTTTCAACTGAGAACTCATGTTAATCAATGAGCTAGGTCACACTTGAATGCAGATTTCGCACGCAGAAAAAAAACTGACATCTTGCGCAATTTGTCAGTTTTCTCTATAAATTACATTAGCTGTTGTAAAGTAGAGGTCACACTTGTCTTTCAGTTTTCTGAAAAGTGTAGAAACTGAAAGACAAACGTGACCCCTGCCTATGTTTAGTACTGCCCTGAAAAAATAGCCCCTGTCCACTGCTGCTGCTCACTGATACCTTCAGCAGCACTAGAGGCTGGAGGAGGGGAGACCTGTAGAGACAGCCCCCATGGTAATCCAGAAGCAAGCATCCTCGAATGGTACAATTCTAGAGTGGCCAATAGCACATTATGTTATTTAAAAAAACTGTGTCATACTAGCAACATGCTGTTGTGTATATAATGCAAACTGCACTCATTGTGCAATGCATGCTATATTACTTGGTACCATTGTACAAATAAAGTCTGTAAATAAGTCTCTATGGGGTTGATCTCCATAGGAACTTATTTACAGACTCTACTTATACCATTGTGAAAGGTAAAGAGGTCAAAGCACCCCTGTCCACCATTCAACTTACATAACCTTCATGATGGGTAGCAGAGGGCACATGACAAACCTCCCGGTTACTTGCTGATATCTCTTCCTTGGTCAAAGAGCCCATTGCGTGTAATCGATGAACACTGGCTTTGAGAATTATACTTTTTTTTGCCATTTCCTTTGAATCACTCAGTTATGCTGATAGACATAGGGCATGGTATCAACGTAGGAAGAGGTTGCATTTATGCCCTTTTATGGTCATTGATGTTGATTGGAACAAAACCAATTAGGAAGGTTAAATGTGTTGTGGGCGGTACACACCAATAAACCTCAAAAGAGACGATTGGAAACCTAATATGAACCAAAGAGGAAGATGAATTCTCTGAGGATTGGTCGTAAATTTTACATGTCAAGCCTCTATATTCGTTCAACAGACTGTCAACTAAGAGAACCCAAAGCATCGATTTCTTTAGGGCATAAATTTTGCTCATACTTTAATTGTCCATATAGTTCATGGGGCAGGAGGGTGGTGCCAGAGCGAGTCCTTAATTCAGTATAGATTTGCTAAAAGAAATAGATTCTTTTTTGGCAATATGACATTTTTCACAGGCTTTTATAAATGATTATAATGTCCCCTTTGAGTGCTAGGCACTTTCTCTATATAAATCCACCACTTCAATGTTCTATAACTATCCATCATTTTATTTTGGTTTTACCTGGCTGCCAGTGTAATTGGGTGTTCATGCGTGGAAAACTGATTGCACATCTTGCAGTAATGAATGACCTCTATGGAGACTTTAAAGAGAAACTCCGACCAAGAATTGAACTTTATCCCAATCAGTAGCTGATACCCACTTTTACATGAGAAAAATAATGATTTTCACAAACAGACCATCAGGGGGCGCTGTATGACTGATTTTGTGCTGAAACCCCTCCCACAAGAGGCTCTGGTACCGTACGGTACTCTGGGCAAACTGCCACAATGTAACAATGTTCAGACAGGAAATAGCTGCTTACAGCTGTCTGTTAAAGCCAGAACAGCTACATAATCTGCCCACAGTAACAATGTCACCATGTAAAACATATGTAAAACATGTCAGAATGTGAATCTGGGAGAAGAAAGATTTTACAATGAGCAAACACTGACTAAATCATGTATACATAATTATTGTAAAAATGAAGCACTTTTTTTATTACATTATTTTCACTGGAGTTCCTCTTTAAGTTATTGCTCATATTTGTTAGTAAGAGTTTCTCTGAAACTGTCACTTTCCCATTTACCTCCGGGGAATAATGCGTTCTTCTACAGAAACTCTTTTCTTGTGTGTTGTCTCCCCTGCTGTCTTCTGCTATTTGCATTGACATACATTATGTGATATTGCAATCATCCACAGTCTCTTGCCTGTTCTCTGAGCTGTGGCCCTCTCTGCTGCCTGTGTTAAGCAGCATTCCTGCACAGTTCTTAAATCTCACAATAAACAGTAAATGCTGAGTCTATCTAATTATGGGAATTTATGAGCACACTGCAGAAATAGCTGCTACAGACAATAGCGTGTTCCACAATGGATTCAGCCTTCAGATGGATTAGCTGAAATGTACTTTAAGGTCTCATACTTCTGTGTTTCAGGGCCCCTCTGGGAGCATCCACGGCCTGGAAGGCAGCGCTGATTTCCTGGTAAGTGCCCATCGAGGGCAATTCAGTCAACTGTGTCTGATCAGGGGTCAACAACATTTATTTCTACACTTCAAGCATTTCCAAGCAATTTCCCTGCATTTTAACCATTTGTTTGTCCTAATTGCACTGCTCTGGCATTACTATATCTGCCGGTATTTAAATCCTGGGAAAGCATTTCTAATAAAATAGAACTGTCTAAATTTAGTAACATCCATTTTAAGAAATGCTAAAAAAAAAAAAAAGTAACATTTCCCCCTCTGCACAGTAAGTTATATATCCCCTGGATAACACAGTAACCAAGCAGCTCAGGGTGACCCAAACTACTAGGAATGTGTAGGGGGATAAAAGAGACCAAAAAGCCCTCCTACTAAAAATAGCAAAGCTTGGTGTATTTGCCTTCTTAAAACAGAAGGAAATTTGCAATAATTCAGCTATAAGTGAACATTTGTGGTTACCCACAATGCACTACTACTGAATATGCAAATTATCCCTTTCCGCCCTTGGTAAGCCAAGCAAGCATCCAGAACCGCTGGTGTATAGCAAGCCTATAGCTTTAAATTTTACACAGCCATATCAAACCCACATGTAGACAGCCTGTTTCAGACTTTTGGTCCTCATCAGTACATGGCATTGATAACACAATGCCTTTGCTAGATTTCATACCATCATACCAGGTAGATATCATACCAGGAGAAAACCCAGGATGTTCAGGGGGTGGGGGGTGGGGGGGGGGTGATTCCTGAAAGGTTTCCCTCGGCCAGACACAATACAATATAATATGGTAGGACACGATCAGGAGCAGTGTGGATACAGATAATGAGGACAGCCAACATTGGTAATGAAGGGGAAGTGAATCATTCACACAGCAGTGCACAGGGCTGTGCTTATACCTGACTCTGTCAAGTTCCTCAGGGCGGCACCATGCAGCGAAAGAAAAGGGGCGGTGCTGTGACCTGCAGATATTCTGGTGTCTTAACTTGTGCCTGTCCCCATACACTGCACCGGCCCTGGTCTGAGGGGTATTCTGGGCAGCTGTAATCCCCCCCTGTGTTTGCCTATGGTACCTACGGCAATAAGTAAGGATTTTTTACATAAACCACTTGGGCTTGTAGTGTTGTGATTGTTGCTCATTCGGTGTAACTGTAATATTAGCCTGTGGTATATTTGATCTCATGGATAGAACTCATTTACTAAGCTGAAGTATTGCAGTTTTTCAACTTTTTGCTTAGTATTTCCGTCGTGACAATGATAACCAGGCTGGATACAATTGTATCTTGCCCTGACGGTAATGTGGCCACGATGTGTAGAAACCATAGACTCCTACAGCTCCAATGAAACGAATGCAGAGATATAACACCATTAGCTCTTTTCATTGGTTAAGGCCACATACTTTTTTAGGCACAATGTCCATTGGGACAAAGGTACTTTGCAAGGAGAAAAGAGGATTTGTCAGCCCCCTCCCCCTTTGCACGGTACCTCCCAGTATAAAAAGTCACATAAGTTGGTGTTAGCCTGGGGACAGAGGACCATGCTCACAGGCTCCATAATCCTGACCACATCACCTACATAGTGGATGAAGAGGTTCATAATATTTTGGTTTTTTTTCATAAATAAGAATAATACAGAAAAATAAATACTCATTTGAGGTATCAGGTATGTTTAATGAACATTTTCTTTGACAAATATATATTTGAAAAACAGCATCTCAGCTATTAGCAAAACAGCATGGCTTAGTGAATTCTCAATGTGCCTAGGCAGGTGTGCGAGATCTCTTATTTAGTGTATCCAGGATTTTGATTTTCTTAATGATGACAGGTAAATGCAACATATCAAGACAAACATTAATAAAACCATTGATCTGTTACAATGAGCTTTTAGGAGGCAACCTGCCAGAAGAACTCAAAAATCAACAGCCTACCTAATCGGCAAAGAGTTTAGAGCTTGCAAAGTTGCAGTTACAAAGCACTTAAAGGTCGCCTGAAATTAGAAGAAAATGAAGGCTCAGGCTGCCGTCTATTACTTTTCTTAAATGGCATTAGACTGGCTCCAGTGCTGATCCTCATGATCTTTGACAGTATTTTCTATGTCACACTTTGGTAGAAAACACACAGCCAGTATTCAGATACAGACGGTATCTGAATACCTCCCTTACATGTTTGTTTTTCAGAAGGTACCACCAATATGTTTCCAATTAGTGTGATAGAGCTGCTAAATCATTTAGCATTAAAAAAAGGTTTGACATCAGTTTGAAAAAGATGATTTTGGTGTTTGAGAAATGTCACCTGCATATTTTCAATTTAGTATTTCTTCTTCCCCTGTCATTGTGACTTTAAGTGAGCTAGGTGCTATTTTATAGGGATGCTCATTCGGATCCGCCTCATCCGTCTCCCTGGTAACTTTGTACTCGCTGCGGGAACTCCAGGCTCACTGTGGTCACATGACAATGAAACTAGAGCTCTAGCAGTGTGCTACCTACAGCCTCACAACTCATTCCTAGAGCTCCAGTCTCAATGTCAAGTAACCACAGTGAGCCTGGAGCTCTAGCACAAGCACAAAGCTCCCATGGAGATAAGTGGGCCTAAGCAGGAGCGAGGATAGGTAGCTATGATCTACCTACATGCCTTCTGCTTAGTAGAGATGGGCTGAACATCAAATTTAACCACTTCCCCTCCCTGGGTAACTAGTAACTACTTCCCTGCAAAATCCCATATCTCCTTGCAGGGACGTAGCTACGCCCCCCGCTGCGTGTCCCTGCTCGCCCCCACGCCCCTCGTGCTCGTTACCGCTGATTGTTAGCCAGGAGATCAATCAATGGGAACACAGTTCCCATTCATTGTTCTAAGTCCCCATGTGAATGACCACCACCATCCATGAGGTGGCGCCGTCATTCACAAAAGCCAATACCTACACATCCACACATTACTTCTGGGTTGCGTAGTAATACTACGCATAGCGAAGTTATGCACGAGAACATCTTGTGGCCAAATAGTAAAGCTACATCTAAAATATACCGTATATACTCGCCTAGTCGCCTATAAGTCTAGAAATGTAGGACTGACTCAAAGTATAAAAGTGGGGGGGTTGCCTTATACTTGAGTAGTCCTAAATTTCACAACTTATAGCCGAGAATTGTAGGGGAGCCTCTTTCTCTCCCCTTACCCAGTCCTAACGCAGGCAGCTTTCCAGAAAGCCCCCCTCCCTCCCATCACCACTCAAAGGATGGCCTTCTCCCCCTCTCTCCCCCCTCTGCATCATCTAATGGTCAGCGCTGAAGCGGAAACTCACTGATTACACAGCGCGGCATCCTCTCTAGTCCCTCTGCTCACGCTGGTCTGTTTACAATACCACAGCTACAGCTCCGATGTCACATGACACATGAGTCACATGACATCGGAGCGTAGCTGTGGTAGTGTAAACTAACAGACCACAACGAGCAGAGGGACAAGAGTGGATGCCGTGCTGTGTAATCATTGAGTTTCTGCTTCAGTGCTGATGCTGCATTACATGACACAGAGAGCTGAGCGAGAGGGAGAAGCGGCCATCCTTTGCGTGGTGATGGGAGGGAGGGGGGCTTTGTGGAAAGCTGCTGGGGAGGGAGTGAGTGAGAGGGGGGCCCTTTCCTTGGTGGTGGGAAAGGGGGGCAAGCTGTGTGCTGTAGCACTTCGGGAAAGGGGAGACAGATGCTGGCTGCTGCAGCTCCTGTAAAACAGGGACCACACAGCTAGGGGACACAGGGGCCACACAGCCAGGGGGACATAGGCCACATAGCTAGAGGGGCCACACAGCCAAGGGGACACTTGGGCCACAAAGCTAGAGGGGCCACACAGCCTGGTGGACACAGGGGCCACACAGAGGGGTCACAGTGACCACACTGAGGCATCCTGGTGCCCAAGTGCAGTCTTTAACTTTCCCGGGTAGACTTAAACTTGAGTAAATAAAAAAAGTCCAGCTTAAGAGGGTCAAATATTGGGATCGACTTATACACGAGGTCGACTTGTATCCGAGTATATACGGTATATATATATCTCAAATAAAAAATACATAAACCGTTACCTAAGGGACTGAACTTTTTTTAATATGTATGTCAAGAGGGTATATTACTGGTACTTTATAAATTATGGGCTTGTAATTAGTGATGGACGCAAAACTGAAAAAACGCACCTTTATTTCCAAATAAAATATTGGCGCCATACATTGTACTAGGGCAAAAGCCCGGGACAAATGGGCAAATAAAATGTGTGGGTTTAATTTACTGTAGCATTCATTATTTTAAAACTATAATGGCCAAAAACTGAGAAATAATTAATTTTTTTCCATTTTTTTTCTTATTTTTCCTGTTAAAACACATCTAGAATAACATAATTCTTAGCAAAAAGTACCCCCAAAGAAAGCCTAATTGGTGGTGAAAAAAACAAGGTACAGGCGAATCTCCATAGATGGAAAAGTGATGGAAAAGTTGTTTCAAGGGCCCTAACATTTGAATCAAAAATTATGTAATTTACGCAGAGTCGTGTTTTCATCTCTAAAGGGCAGAAATCACATTACATTCCTAAATTGGTGAAATAAAGTGCTTAAAAATGTCCGGCGTGTGTACACCTCCATCAGGTAGTGTAAGGGTTATGCCCGCTTCACACTGATGGACCAAACGCTGCATTTAACGCTCCTCAGTCCGCAAATTACTGCAAATGCCATTAGTGATTACGTCAGGTGAGCATATCTTTGTTTTTACTAGTTGACACCTCCAGGACGTAAATGTTAGTCCTCTCGGCAATCTTTGTGTAATAGTGTGTAGTGGCCGCTTTGCTTGTGCGCATGTTAGTGGTAGTGCAGGCGATCACAGTTTTCCATCCTCTATGGTTAGGCTGAGGTAGTGCAATAACAGTTAAGTGACCAAAAAAATACTGATTCTGCACTAAGGCCTTATACAGGGGGGAGTAGTTGATACTAGATGCCGGTAGTGGAGATGAAGGATTATTGGGTTATGGTTGGTTCACTACCAGCTGACCTGTCTCCAACATCTAACTTTTGCACTGGACATAGAGCAGTAATACAATCAATACAATAGCAAGAAAAACAATGTTACAGCCCTAAGAAGGACTAAGCTGTTGAGGACAATGTGGTAGCAGCAAAACTCTGCACTGAGGACACAGAACACAGGCCTATCTAACGCTCACCCTGTCAGCAGCACACTCTCCCTGATCTGCCTAGCACAGACGCCAAACACAGACTGTAAAATGGCTGCTGTACTGGTTGTCCAGGTTGGAGGGATAGCTGATTGGCTGCCATGTGTCTGCTGACTCTGAGGTGAGGGGTCAAAGTTTGGCTCCATTATAACATATAGGGGGCAAATCGAACACCCCATGTATCCGCCTGAGAGGGCGATCTCGAACACCCCTTGTTCGCTGGGAAGTATTCGCTGGGCAAATAGTTTGGCCCATCTCTACTGCATCGGGGGTGTGGGGGGGGGGGGCAACAAAATGATATTACCCACAGATAAGTTGACTCGCCCACTTTTAGTCCAACAATTTGTTATAAAAAAGTTGCCTTATCCATGGTGATTTATGCTATTTATTTAGTGCTGATAATTGATAACAGCACGTTACAGAGCTTATTATCTTGTCACAAACTGTCCCAAGGACAGTGTCCTAATCTTTTTCCTGCTACAGTCCTACAGTTAGGTCCATAAATATTTGGATAGAGGCAACTTTTTTTTCTTCAAATTTTGGTTCTGTACATTACCACAATGTATTTTCATTGAAACATCTCAGATGCAGTCGAAGTGCAGACTTTCAGCTTTATCCCTTCATTAACATGTGTGGGGGTGTGTGTTTATGTTACAGATATGAGATATAATAATTTCACTGGTTGAGTGAATCAGCACTTGACAAAGGCCTGCGTGCCGAAATGTGTGTTCAATTTTGTGGCTATGATACAATAAAAAATGTACTTTAATTGCTTAAAAATACAGGTAGGGACTAGTGATGGGCGAACACCTGGATGTTCGGGTTCGGGAAAGTTCGCCGAACATGGCCGAGATGTTCGGCATGTTCGGGCCGAACCCCGAACTTCCCGAACATCCCTATTTTGGGGGCCCTATGGGGTCGCAGGCATAAGGGGGGAGCATGCCCCGATCGCGGGGGGGGTCGGAAATTCCCCCCACCCCCTCCGCTAGCGCTCCCCCCTCTGCCCGCTTCCCCATTCAAAAGTTTCAAGAAGTACCTGTATAGCGGATGGCCTGGCAGTGGGCGGCACTGTGGAGTGAGGAGGAGGAGGAGTCCGGAGAGTGACGAGTTGAGGGAGGCCGGGCAGCGGGCGTGAGGTCAGCGAAAGGGCGGAACTTCCGCCCTTTCTCTGACCTCACGCCCGCTGCCCGGCCTCCCTCAACTCGTCACTCTCCGGACTCCTCCTCCTCCTCACTCCACAGTGCCGCCCACTGCCAGGCCATCCGCTATACAGGTACTTCTTGAAACTTTTGAATGGGGAAGCGGGCAGAGGGGGGAGCGCTAGCGGAGGGGGTGGGGGGAATTTCCGACCCCCCCCGCGATCGGGGCATGCTCCCCCCTTATGCCTGCGACCCCATAGGGGGGCCGTATTGCGGCCTGTTCGGCCGAACAGGGCCCTGTTCGCCCGAACAGGGGCCCTGTTCGGCCCTGTTCGGGGGCATACAGAAGTTCGGGGCGAACCCGAACTTAAAAGGCCGAACACCATGAGGTGTTCGGCCGAACTCGAACATCACCCGAACAGGGTGATGTTCTGCAGAACCCGAACAGTGGCGAACACTGTTCGCCCAACACTAGTAGGGACCCAATCATTTATCCCCTAACTGTATGTCAATCACATGGATTTGAAAGAATTCAATTCATCTATGAGTATATTTTTGGGATGTGGGAGAAAACCAGAGCGACCAGAGGAAACCCATTTAAACACAGGGAGAGCATACAAACTCCATGCTGAGAGTGTCCTGACCCAGATTTTCACTGTGCTATGATGCTAGCAGCTGCTGACTTTGACAGCCCCAGTTTCAGGATGCATGAAATTTGCAAGAAACTCAGAAAATGTGCATTTAATTGATCAGATCTAGTGTTGAGTTTTGAATCTGGACTTTGTAGAGAACATTGAATCACTTAACCACTTAAGGACCACAGTCTTTTCGCCCCTTAAGGACCAGAGCCTTTTTCTCCATTCAGACCACTGCAGCTTTCACGGTTTATTGCTCGGTCATACAACCTACCACCTAAAGGAATTTTACCTCCTTTTCTTGTCACTAATACAGCTTTCTTTTGCTGCTATTTGACTGCTGCTGCGAGTTTTAGTTTTTATTATATTCATCAAAAAAGACATGAATTTTGGCAAAAAAATTACTTTTTTAACTTGCTGTGCTGACATTTTTCAAATAAAGTAAAATTTCCTATACATTTGAGCGCGAAAGTTATTCTGCTACATGTCTTTGATAAAAAAAAACAACCATTCAGTGTATATTTATTGGATTGGGTAAAAGTTATAGCGTTTACAAACTATGGTGCCAAAAGTGAATTTTCCCATTTTCAAGCATCTCTGACTTTTCTGCGCACCTGTCAGGTTTCATGAGGGGCTAAAATTCCAGGATAGTACAAATACCCCCCAAATGACCCCATTTTGGAAAGAAGACATCACAAAGTATTCAGTGAGAGGCATGGTGAGTTCATAGAAGATTTTATTTTTTGTCACAAGTTAGCGGAAAATGACACTTTCTGACAAAAAAAAGAAAAAAAAAAGTTTCCATTTCTTCTAACTTGCGACAAAAAAAAAATGAAATCTGCCACGGACTCACTATGCTCCTCTCTGAATACCTTGAAGTGTCTACTTTCCAAAATGGGGTCATTTGTGGGGTGTGTTCACTGTCCTGGCATTTTGGGGGGTGCCTAATTGTAAGCACCCCTGTAAAGCCTAAAGATGCTCATTGGACTTTTGGCCCCTTAGCGCAGTTAGGCTGCAAAAAAGTGCCACACATGTGGTATTGCCGTACTCAGGAGAAGTAGTATAATGTGTTTTGGGGTGTATTTTTACACATACCCATGCTGGGTGGGAGAAATATCTCCGTAAATGACAATTGTTTTATTTTTTTTACACACAATTGTCTATTTATAGAGATATTTCTCCCACTCAGCATGGGTATGTGGAAAAATACACCCCAAAACACATTATACTACTTCTCCTGAGTACGGCGATACCACATGTGTGGCACTTTTTTGCACCCTAACTGCGCTAAGGGGCCCAAAGTTCAATGAGTACCTTTAGGATTTCACAGGTCATTTTGAGAAATTTCGTTTCAAGACTACTCCTCACGGTTTAGGGCCCCTAAAATGCCAGGACAGTATAGGAACCCCACAAATTACCCCATTTTAGAAAGAAGACACCCCAAGGTATTCCGTTAGGAGGATGGTGAGTTCATAGAAGATTTTTTTTTTTGTCACACGTTAGCGGAAATTGATTTTAATTGTTTTTTTTCACAAAGTGTCATTTTCCGCTAACTTGTGACAAAAAATAAAATCTTCTATGAACTCACCATACTCTTAACGGAATACCTTGGGGTGTCTTCTTTCTAAAATGGGGTCATTTGTGGGGTTCCTATACTGCCCTGGCATTTTAGGGGCCCAAAACTGTGAGTAGTCTGGAAACCAAATTTCTCAAAATGACTGTTCAGGGGTATAAGCATCTGCAAATTTTGATGACAGGTGGTCTATGAGGGGGCAAATTTTGTGGAACCGGTCATAAGCAGGGTGGCCTCTTAGATGACAGGATGTTTTGGGCCTGATCTGATGGATAGGAGTGCTAGGGGGGTGACAGGAGGTGATTGATGGGTGTCTCAGGGGGCGGTTAGAGGGGAAAATAGATGCAATCAATGCACTGGGGAGGTGATCGGAAGGGGGTCTGAGGGGGATCTGAGGGTTTGGCCGAGTGATCAGGAGCCCACACAGGGCAAATTAGGGCCTGATCTGATGGGTAGGTGTGCTAGGGGGTGACAGGAGGTGATTGATGGGTGTCTCAAGGTGTGATTAGAGGGGGGAAATAGATGCAAGCAATGCACTAGCGAGGTGATCAGGGCTGGGGTCTGAGGACGTTCTGAGGTGTGGGCGGGTGATTGGGTGCCCGCAAGGGGCAGATTAGGGTCTAATCTGATGGGTAACCGTGACAGGTGGTGATGGGGGGTGATTGATGGGTAATTAGTGGGTGTTTAGAGGAGAGAAGAGATGTAAACACTGCACTTGGGAGGTGATCTGATGTCGGATCTGCGGGCGATCTATTGATGTGGGTGGGTGATCAGATTGCCCGCAAGGGGCAGGTTAGGGGCTGATTGATGGGTGGCAGTGACAGGGGGTGATTGATGGGTGGCAGTGACAGGGGGTGATTGATAGGTGATTGACAGGTGATCAGTGGGTTATTACAGGGAATAACAGATGTAAATATTGCACTGGCGAATTGATAAGGGGGGGTCTGAGGGCAATCTGAGCGTGTGGGCGGGTGATTGGGTGCCCGCAAGGGGCAGATTAGGGTCTAATCTGATGGGTAACAGTGACAGGTGGTAATAGGGGGTGATTGATGGGTAATTAGTGGGTGTTTAGAGGAGAGAAGAGATGTAAACACTGCACTTGGGAGGTGATCTGATGTCGGATCTGCGGGCGATCTATTGATGTGGGTGGGTGATCAGATTGCCCGCAAGGGGCAGGTTAGGGGCTGATTGATGGGTGGCAGTGACAGGGGGTGATTGATGGGTGGCAGTGACAGGGGGTGATTGATAGGTGATTGACAGGTGATCAGTGGGTTATTACAGGGAATAACAGATGTAAATATTGCACTGGCGAATTGATAAGGGGGGGTCTGAGGGCAATCTGAGCAGGTAGGCGGGTGATTGGGTGCCCGCAAGGGGCAGATTAGGGTCTAATCTGATAGGTAACAGTGATAGGTGGTGATAGGGGGTGATTGATGGGTAATTAGTGGGTGTTTAGAGGAGAGAAGAGATGTATACACTGCACTTGGGAGGTGATCTGATGTCGGATCTGCGGGCGATCTATTGGTGTGGGTGGGTGATCAGATTGCCCGCAAGGGGCAGGTTAGGGGCTGATTGATTGGTGGCAGTGACAGGGGGTGATTGATGGGTGGCAGTGACAGGGGGTGATTGATAGGTGATTGACAGGTGATCAGTGGGTTATTACAGGGAATAACAGATGTAAATATTGCACTGGCGAATTGATAAGGGGGGGTCTGAGGGCAATCTGAGCGTGTGGGCGGGTGATTGGGTGCCCGCAAGGGGTAGATTAGGGTCTAATCTGATGGGTAACAGTGACAGGTGGTGATAGGGGGTGATTGATGGGTGATTGATGGGTAATTAATGGGTGTTTAGAGGAGAGAAGAGATGTAAACACTGCACTTGGGAGGTGATCTGATGTCGGATCTGCGGGCGATCTATTGGTGTGGGTGGGTGATCAGATTGCCCGCAAGGGGCAGGTTAGGGGCTGATTGATGGGTAGCAGTGACAGGGGGTGATTGACGGGTGATTGACGGGTGATTGACGGGTGATTGACGGGTGATTGACAGGTGATTGACAGGTGATCAGGGGGGATAGATGCATACAGTACACGGGGGGGGGGGGGGGGGGTCTGGGGAGAATCTGAGGGGTGGGGGGTGATCAGGAGGGGGCAGTGGGCAGGGGGGGGATAAAAAAAAATAGCGTTGACAGATAGTGACAGGGAGTGATTGATGGGTGATTAGGGGGGTGACTGGGTGCAAACAGTGGTCTGGGGGGTGGGCAGTGGGGGGTCTGAGGGGTGCTGTGGGCGATCAGGGGGCAGGGGGGGGGTGAAATCAGTGTGCTTGGGTGCAGACTAGGGTGGCTGCAGCCTGCCCTGGTGGTCCCTCAGACACTGGGACCACCAGGGCAGGAGGCAGCCAGTATAATAGGCTTTGTATACATTACAAAGCCTATTATACATATGTGCAGCGGCGATCCGGGTGCTAGTAACCCGCCGGCGCTTCCGAACGGCCGGCGGGTTACTACGAGCGGTGGGCGGAGCGAGTCCCCGGCGGCTGATCGCGTCACGAATGACGCGATCGCCGCATAGCCACTCCCGCAGCCGCCCCCGCCGATGGGCGTATTGCGGTCATTTGGGCCCGGACTTTGCCGCCGCCCATCGGCTGGGGGCGGTCCTCAAGTGGTTAAAGGGCAACTGTAGTGAGAGGTTTGTGGAGGCTGCCATATTTATTTCCTTTTATTCAATACCAGTTGCCTGGCAGCCCTGCTGATATATTTGGCTGCAGTAGTGTCTGAATCACACCAGAAACAAGCATGCAGCTAATCTTGTTAGATATGACAATAATGTCAGAAAAACCTGATACTTGTTCAGGGTCTATGGCTAAATGCATTAGAGGCAGAGGATCAAGAGGATAGCCAGGTAACTGGTATTGCTTAAAATGAAATAAATATGGCAGACTCCATATACCTCTCCTTACAGTTGTCCTTTAAATCGGTCACCTGCCTTTAGGTCTTTCTCAATAAGGTGGAGCTCATAAGACAGAGAACTCTGTGGGTATTTGTCTTCATGTCTTCAGGGTCTTCTCCTTGTCAGCTTGAGGAGGAAACCTAGTACAGTATGTGGTTGCAAGGGTGGAGGAAATAGTCTTTGACTGTTGAGCCAAGGTTTCACCCCTTCACCACCTACTGGGTTGCAGGTGAATAATATTGTCCCTTACTGTGTCACAGAGTTACAAGTAGACAGATCCTCCTGCGACAGCCTACCCAAACAATGCAAATTATATGCAAATAGTATAATTCATGGAAACTAATTCCAGAGCATCTCAGCACTACAAATGCTTTCCGTAAGGAATAAGAACAATTCCTCTAATGCTAGGTACACACCATACAATTTTCTGGCAGATTTACCTACCAGATCAATTATTTCCAGCATGTCCGATCTGAATTTTGATCGATTCTTCGATTTTCCTATCAATTTCCATAGAAACGATAGTAAAAACGATCAGAAAAACGATCGGAAAATCGATCGAAATTTAGAGCGGCGTGCTGGAAATAATCGATCTGGCAGGTAAATCTGCCAGAAAATTGTATGGTGTGTACCTGTTATTAATTATTATTATTAATTGTATTTATAAAGCGCTAACATATTATGCAGCACTGGACAGTAAATAGGAATACATACATTGCAGTAAGGGGTGACAGACAGAGAGGTAGAGGCAGCTAGTACCTAGCATAAGGGCCACATCTACTGGTTAGAACAGCCTTTCTCAACCCTTTTTGACCCGAGGAACCCTTCAGAAAACGTTCAAATCTCGGGGAACCCCTGACATGTGTATATATATATATATATATATAAAATTTCCCCTATATCAAAATTGGACCCATTTCCTCTCTATAGTATGGCACCTGTCCTCTTTATTTAGTATGGCCCGCTATGTCCCCCTTTGTCCCACTTGTTAGCAGTTATGGCTCCCATGTGCCCCTATTAACAAGTGTGGCCCCCATTTGTGTGGCTGCTTTGTCCCCCCAGTTTATTTGGCTGCTATGTCCCCCTTGTTTGTGGGACTGCTTTGTCCCCTGTTTCTGTAGCTACTATGTCCCCTCATTTGTGTGGCTTCTTTGTCTGTTTGTGTGCTGCTTTGTCCTACGTTTCTGTGGCTGCTTTGTCCCCTTCCGTGCTGCTGTCCCTCCTTTCTGTGGCTGCTTTGTCCCCCCTTTCTGTGGCTGCTTTGTGCGTTTGTGTGCTGCTGTCCCCCCTTTCTGTGGCTGCTTTGTCCCCCTTTCTATGGCTGCTTTGTCCCCTTCCGTGCTGCTGTCCCTCCTTTCTGTGGCGGCTTTGTCCCCCCTTTCTGTGGCTGCTTTGTGCGTTTGTGTGCTGCTGTCCCCCCTTTCTGTGGCTGCTTTGTCCGTTTGTGTGCTGCTTTCCCCCCTTTTTGTTACTGCTTTGTCCGTTTGTGTGCTGCTGTCCCTTCTTTCTGTGGCTGCTTTTTACCCCGTTTCTGTTACTGCTTTGTCCGTTTGTGTGCTGCTGTCCCCGCTCTCTGTGGCTGCTTTGTCCCCCTTTCTGTTACTGCTTTGTCCGTTTGTGTGCTGCTGTCTCCCCTTTCTGTGGCTGCTTTGTCCCCCTTTCTGTGGCTGCTTTGTCCGTTTGTGTGCTGCTGTCCTCCCTTTTTGTTACTGCTTTGTCCGTTTGTGTGCTGCTGTCCCTTCTTTCTGTGGCTGCTTTTTACCCCGTTTCTGTTACTGCTTTGTCCGTTTGTGTGCTGCTGTCCCCGCTCTCTGTGGCTGCTTTGTCCCCCTTTCTGTTACTGCTTTGTCCGTTTGTGTGCTGCTGTCTCCCCTTTCTGTGGCTGCTTTGTTCTTTTTTGTGTGATGCTGTCCCCCCTCTCTGTGGCTGCTTTGTCCCCCGTTTCTGTTACTGCTTTGTCCGTTTGTGTGCTGCTTTCTCACCCTTCTGTGGCTGCTTTAGTCATTGGTGTCAGTGCAGGGAAAAAAAAAACCATACTTACCATCTGACGTCCTTTCCTCCTTGAAGTTGGGATCCTGTTAGAACTCCTGCGCGTTCCGGAACTATAGAGCTGGCTTCGGGTGATGCGGCTTCTTTGTAGATCCATCCGCCGCATCACTCGCAGCAGCATGAGTAAATCCTGCTGCTGCCGCTGCTATGCTATGGAGAAGTGGGACTATATTGTCTCGGGGAACCCCTGACATGTGTGTGTATATATATATATATAAAATTTCCCCTATATCAAAATTGGACCCATTTCCTCTCTATAGTATGGCACCTGCCCTCTTTATTTAGTGTGGCCCGCTATGTCCCCCTTTGTCCCACTTGTTAGCAGTTATGGCTCCCATGTGCCCCTATTAACAAGTGTGGCCCCCATTTGTGTGGCTGCTTTGTCCCCCCAGTTTATTTGGCTGCTATGTCCCCCTTGTTTGTGGGACTGCTTTGTCCCCTGTTTCTGTAGCTACTATGTCCCCTCATTTGTGTGGCTTCTTTGTCTGTTTGTGTGCTGCTTTGTCCTACGTTTCTGTGGCTGCTTTGTCCCCTTCCGTGCTGCCGTCCCCCCTTTCTGTGGCTGCTTTGTCCCCCTTTCTGTGGCTGCTTTGTGCGTTTGTGTGCTGCTGTCCCCCCTTTCTGTGGCTGCTTTGGCCCCCTTTCTATGGCTGCTTTGTCCATTTGTGTGCTGCTGTCCCCCCTCTCTGTGGCTGCTTTGTCCCCCCTTTCTGTAGCTGCTTTGTGCGTTTGTGTGCTGCTATCCCCCCTTTCTGTGGCTGCTTTGTCCCCCTTTCTATTGCTGCTTTGTCCGTTTGTGTGCTGCTGTCCCCCCTCTCTGTGGCTGCTTTGTCCCCCATTTCTGTTACTGCTTTGTCCGTTTGTGTGCTGCTGTCCCCCCTTTCTGTGGCTACTTTGTCCCCCTTTCTGTGGCTGCTTTGTCCGTTTGTGTGCTGCTGTCCTCCCTTTTTGTTACTGCTTTGTCCTTTTGTGTGCTGCTGTCCCTCCTTTCTGTGGCTGCTTTGTCCCCCATTTCTGTTACTGCTTTGTCCGTTTGTGTGCTGCTGTCCCCGCTCTCTATGGCTGCTTTGTCCCCCTTTCTGTTACTGCTTTGTCCGTTTGTGTGCTGCTGTCCCCCCTCTCTGTGGCTGCTTTGTCCCCCTTTCTGTGGCTGCTTTGTCCGTTTGTGTGCTGCTGTCCTCCCTTTTTGTTACTGCTTTGTCCTTTTGTGTGCTGCTGTCCCTCCTTTCTGTGGCTGCTTTGTCCCCCATTTCTGTTACTGCTTTGTCCGTTTGTGTGCTGCTGTCCCCGCTCTCTGTGGCTGCTTTGTCCCCCTTTCTGTTACTGCTTTGTCCGTTTGTGTGCTGCTGTCTCCCCTTTCTGTGGCTGCTTTGTTCTTTTTTGTGTGATGCTGTCCCCCCTCTCTGTGGCTGCTTTGTCCCCCGTTTCTGTTACTGCTTTGTCCGTTTGTGTGCTGCTGTCTCCCCTTTCTGTGGCTGCTTTGTTCTTTTTTGTGTGATGCTGTCCCCCCTCTCTGTGGCTGCTTTGTCCCCCGTTTCTGTTACTGCTTTGTCCGTTTGTGTGCTGCTTTCTCACCCTTCTGTGGCTGCTTTAGTCATTGGTGTCAGTGCAGGGAAAAAAAAACCCATACTTACCATCTGACGTCCTTTCCTCCTTGAAGTTGGGATCCTGTTAGAACTCCTGCGCGTTCCGGAACTATAGAGCTGGCTTCGGGTGATGCGGCTTCTTTGTAGATCCATCCGCCGCATCACTCGCAGCAGCATGAGTAAATCCTGCTATGCTATGGAGAAGTGGGACTATATTGTCCCGTGGAAGTGTCAAATTGATACGGAACCCCTTGAGGGTTCTCGCGGAACGCCAGGGTTCCACGGAACCCCGGTTGAGAATAGCTGGGTTAGAAAACTACAGCAGCAGGTAAGCAATAGACATCAATAAACAAAAACAACGTTTTTTTCTTGTAAGCAACCTCTTTTAATAGTAATTAAATTTGAAATATTTACTGGATTCTGTACGCAATGAATCATGGCTGTTATTATTTTTCAGTGTCCGACAAATTGTCCAGCAGGTCCAAAGGGACCTCAGGGACTGCAGGGCGTGAAGGTAAGTTTGTTTGTTTTCTTACACTGTATTCTCATAAATGATCTTTTTACATTTTATCTTTGTCATTTTGTTGTGCTAATGGCCAACAAAATGTTTTCTCATTTATTTAAAGCATTGGAGCTTGAGCACATTTTATTCTAAAATATTTTCTTTTCTTTAAAGGGCCATAAAGGACGTTCAGGTCCCCTTGGAGAGGCCGGACCACAAGGCAAATCTGTATGTATATCCTGAAATTCATTATGAAATTATTTTTTTTTATTACAGTGCTTAGTCTAATCAGGGCATAGATCGTCACTGAATGGCTGCTTTAATACATAGTGCAAACTGTGGTGGAGAATAAAAATGTCTGCAGCTACGGATTCAGCAGCTGTTTTGCGAGATTTGGCATTCGCACTGGTCACAATACACACCTTTGATTGATGTCACTCCTCGGGGATCAGGACTTGATTCCCTTGTGCCCTTGGACGACATCGCTGAGCTGGGTTGCACACATGTGTTAGCTGTGTGGCTGAGGATGCGCTGTGTTGCTGTGTGGAGAGAGACGACGAGTGGCTCATGCTTGACATCAAGCGGCGGGCGGGTCGTTGGGGGATAGGCGTTGCTGCGGGTGAGTAGATCCGCCCAGCAGATCGCTTGGGGTTGGGGGTTACTGGCTGCCATATAAAGGCCTGATTATCGGCTGAGGGTGTCGTTTTCAGACACTTCAGCTGACTTAAAGAGACTCTGTAACAAATTTTTCAGCCTTAGTTCTTCTATCCTATAAGTTCCTATGCCTGTTCTAATGTGCTCTGGCTTACTGCAGCCTTTCCTAATTGCACTGTCTCTGTAATAAATCTTATCTCCTTTCCTCTGTCGTGTCTGTCGGGCTAAGGCTTGAATGTGTGGAATGTGCAGGGCTGCTTGTGATTGGATAGAAGCGATACACACCCTCTGCAGGCCCCCTGCACACTCTGTATGACTCACACACTCTGTTTATGTGAGCCTATCACAAGCTGGTTAGTTTGTTTGTAAACACTGCCTAAACTGTTAGGCCCCGTTCACACTTGCGTTTTGCCATGCAAACGGACCGGATCCTGATCGGATCCTGAGCGGGTCAGGACCTGATCCGGATCTGGTCCGTTTGCATCAGGCATGCATCAGGTTGCCATCCGGATCCGTGGGCAAAAAATAGCGAAATTTAAATAAAAAAATGTTGGGGTCAGCAGAAGGTGCACTTGCTGCACCTGTAGAATCAGGTTCCTCCGCTGTAGGCCTCACCTCCACCGACATTCTACCAAACAGCTCCAGCACGTCTGTCACTGCTGCTCCACTCCAGACATGCTTGGCCCATGTGTCCCTATCCGAAATGGCCGCTTGGATACGCATAGGAAGTGGGGTAGAACGTCAGGTGTTTGTAGGCAGTGTGTTCTGTGCCTTCCATTTCCCATTGGTCTCTGTGTTCCGGATGGTGCTGTCAGGCTCCGGTCCGGCTCCGGTCCAGGTGCGTGGGCCGGAGATCCGAACCCAAAAAATAGCGCATGTTGGAAAAGTGTCCGGAGTCCGGATCCGGTCCGGCTCCGTACTGTACGGAACGGACACGTGTGAGCGTCCGCATAGCCTTTGCATTGCTATGCGGAACGTACGTTCCGTTTGTACAGTATACGGTCCGGATCCGGCCCGGCGAATCCGGACAGGGAACGCTAATGTGAACCGGGCCTTAATTACAAGCCAGGATTGCAGCAGAGAGTGGCAGAAACAGCACAGAGGGGCACAGGAGAAAATAAGGAATAGAATGGTATGCTTTTTTGTGAAAGAATATTAGAGTACAGATTCTCTTTAAAGAGACTCCGTAACAAAAATTGCATCCTGTTTTTTATCATCCTACAAGTTCCAAAAGCTATTCTAATGTGTTCTGGCTTACTGCAGCACTTTCTGCTATCACAGTCTCTGTAATAAATCAATGTATCTTTCCCCTGTCAGACTTGTCGGCCTGTGTCTGGAAGGCTGCCAAGTTCTTCAGTGTTGTGGTTCTGCTATGAACTCCCCCTTCCAGGCCCCTCTGCACACTGCCTGTGTATTATTTAGATTAGGGCAGCTTCTCTCTTCTCTCATCTTTAACAAGCTGGATAAATCGTCCTCTGAGCTGGCTGGGCTTTCACATGCTGAGGAAATTCAGACAAGGGCAAAGCTGTTTGCAGGAAGAAAAGAGCAGCCTGAAACTTCAGTGGATGAGAGCTGAAGGGGGAAAGAAACACACAATGATCTCTTGAGATTCAAAAGGAAGGCTGTATACAGCCTGCTTGTGTATGGATGTATTTTCTATGTGTGGACATACTGTACATCAACCTACTTCCTGTTTTGGTGGCCATTTTGTTTGTTTATAAACAAACTTTTTAAAACTGTTTTTAACCACTTTTAATGCGGCGGGGAGCGGCGAAATTGTGTCAGAGGGTAATAGGAGATGTCCCCTAACGCACTGGTATGTTTACTTTTGTGCGATTTTAACAATACAGATTCTCTTTAAGTCAGGTAATTGTAGGAGGCTTTACTGTTTGTTACCATCTTTGTCCTAATAAGCCTTAGGCCTTGACAAGACACTGTGACTGAAGTCATTGTATCTTCTTGACCTCCTGCTTTGTCAGGTCATCTTCTTCTTCACATGCGCTATTCATAAAAAGTATGAGTTTCTACTTATCAGTTAGTATCACTCACTGGCCATGATTCATTAAACTTTCTCCTGATTTTCCTCACAGGAAATGTTTTTTCATTTTGTCAATACCTTTTGAGCCTCCAGCCAGCAAAAAAGTACTCAAAATGAGTTGTCCAAAATTAACTTATGTTTGATATGATTTTTCTTACCAACTTTTTAGTGCTTTTTCACTTGCTACATGCTGAAATTGTATTTTATGGATAAGAAGAAAAAAACATCTCCTGTGAGAAAAATCTGGAGCTATGTTTTTTGAATCATGGCTAATAAGTTCATAAATAGATGTCTTAAAATTGGAATATGCCATAAATAGACTCTTATCCAAACTGATCTTATGAAAGATTATTAATCCCTGCACTAAGGGTCCTTACATAACGCATCTGTTGCATTCTTTTGGAACAGACAATATAATTCCAGTGCAAAGCTATTATATTTCAGTGGACTGTTCACGTAGGCACATCAGTAGTGCAGATCATAGTTTGTGTTTACTGGAGAACATGCGCATGAACAAATGCATAGTGTGAAAGGACCGTTAAATGGTGGTGGAATGAAAATTGTACCATGCAACTCTCTATTGGGCCAGGAGGAGACAGAGATTACGTCAAAGAAACTAGCTGCCCAACACTAAGATAAAAACTAGCTAATTTGTCATTGAGATAATCATCTGAGGAGGAACGCCGCTGGCATAAAATTACATTTATCAATAGTTCAGGATATACACATTTCGGGGTGTCCCACTTCATCAGGTGTACACACTGAAACATGTTGTGTATATCCTGAACTATTGATAAATACAAGTTTATGCCAGTACAGTACTTACATGATGATTTTGATGGCAAAGCAGTTGTGGGAGTTTTTGAGATCTGAAATGGCTTTATTATCTGGGAAGTCAAAAATCATAAGCATCAAAGACCAACACAATTAAATGAAAGGGCATGCATCTGTTCATGTAGGTTTAAAAAAAGGTGTTTATTAGGCAACTGAAATAATCTCAAATCCACTCTGAAATTGCTCTGCTTGTGACGGGCTGTGTTTAAATTACTGTATTAACTTTACAGAGATAACTGCTCTACAGTTGCTTTTAATAGTTTGATAAATACAGTGTGAAGCTTTTCATATATGTAGTGGATGAAAGTATTGGTATGTATGCATTCATTTTTCTCTTTTAATTTTAGGGTCCAAAGGGAGATGTTGGAATTTCAGGGGAACAAGGAATTCCAGGACCTCCGGTGACGTATAATTACTTGCCCTATTTGTGTATAGAGTACTACAGTGCAGCTCCTACTATGTTTAGTAATGGTGCTTGAATCCATCAGTTTGTTGGAAAATTTTAGTACTTCATTGATCACATTCATCAGCAGTGCCCAATTTATGATATATAATATTAATAATACACTCAATGATACGACTGAAGTATATTGAAGGAACATTGTCTTTTAATATAAAGTACTTTAACTTGAATCATGTTCGCTCCTCTACCATATTGAACCATGGCACCTGCTATTAGTAATACTTTTCATATTTTAATATAGGGCCCTCAGGGAATCCGGGGCTACCCAGGGCTTGCTGGACCAAAAGGAGAAACCGTAAGTATAAAACTATGAAGAGATGACAAAGTAACTCTGAAAATGTGGATGCAAAACTTTACGAAAATAAACTTAGAACAGATAATGGACAAGTCAGCAAACTACAAGAAAAAGATGCAGGGTGTCCCAATGGTAGGCGATCAGGACGGTTTGAATATGAACTTAAGCAATGAGGGTGGGGGAACACTTACTTCAAATGTTTTCCCTCACCCCCATTGCCTTCACCCATATTCAAACAGTCCCAACCCCCTACCGTTTTGATGATACTTTGCCTGCTTCTGCTTTCCACCTTGTATAGTACTGCCACTCAAAACAGCTCAACTAAAGATGTCAGAAGAACCAGGCATGTAGTATTCTTTAATAAGTTTCAGAAGACACTGGCCATGGCCAACAGCAATGATAATAGAAAGTCTAGCTTGTGGGAAATTCTGCCTTCTCACTTTGCCTTTCATGCATCAATGTCTCTTCATAGTGACTTATGTTGCACCTCCGCTTACAGAGACACGTTTACAGCAGCTGCATACTCTTACAACAGTGCATATCTGAAGTTCATTTTAAATTAATCTTTTAAAATCAATTTACATAAATGCCTCAGGAGGCTTCAAGGTTGCTCCAGGTAGAGCTCACAAGTGTCAAGAGGCTGCTATTGTCATCTGATGGGTTTATGCAACCCTTTGTAGGACTATCTTCCCACTAGTTAACTTGTCTTTCTTCAGGAACTGGGGGGCTCCTTTGTTTGAAAGCTAACTGTGGTGCCAATCCAGTATAATACTGAAGGGACCCCCCTGCCCTTTCTTAGCTCTTTAGGATGGCTAGTTCCATTTGCTATTGTAGGCATTAGTTGACATTTGTCTCTCAGTTGTATTGCCAGTAAACTGCAATGCCCGATGCCTCGTTTGTCTTTAGGCATCTTCAAGTTCCTGTGGCAAACTGCCACTTGTGTGACTGCCCTACTTCCCTCTCCATAGAGAAGTACATGCAGCTGAGCCAGGAGCCAAATTTTTACAGAGCCCTCTTTGAAAACTGCTACCCAAAATGATTTGCAAATTTTATTTTGAGCAACAAATATTGAATGAGTTCCAGATGATCATTTGCACAAGAGCTTTGCTAGGCTTATACTACCTTGAAAAGAGAATAATTATTGGATGTGACTTTGTTGACTGAACATACATTGCTCAAAAAAATTATAGGAGCACTTTGAAAATGCTTCAGATCTCAATGGGAAAAAAACATGCTCAATATACAGGTATATACTGATATGAACTGGGTAATATGTTAGGGACCAAATGCCAAATCATTTGATGGAAATTAAAATTATCAATCTACAGAGGGCTCAATTCAAAGTTCCCCCGAATATTTAAATTCAAAAATGATGTGGCATGCATATCATCAAAATTTCAAAATGTTATTGCAGCAAATCAGAATAATGTTCAGTGCTTTGGATGGCCCCCAAGTGCTTTTATACATGCCTAGCTGTGTAAGGGGAATGCTTCCAATGTGATCATGTTTTGGGACATCTCCCTCCAGATCTGGACCAGGACATCATTGAGCTCCTGGACAGGACTGAGGAGCAACACGGTGGCATCAGATAGACTGAGGCATAATATCCTAGAGGTGCCTTAGTCTATCCTACAGAGTTCTGTGCATCCGTCCATGATGGATATGCCTCTCCAGACCACCACTGATCCACCACCATTATTTGTTGTCAAATGATTTCTTTAATTTATTTATGATGTGTGCAATGTTCAAGTATGCACTGAATTCAGTGTGTTCCCTCACATTCCCAGGACAATGTGTACAATGCAGAAGAAATTGTATAGCTATGGTACAACTATCATTATTCCATTTAGAGGCTTAGGTGTGAACAGAATAAAAGCAATAAAGGCCATTACAGGCTATAATTACAGACTACAAAAAGATGTCACATCCTTCTGTTGAATTTAATGCCCAGCCCCTACTGAGCTTACACACGTTAGACAGAAGGAACCATGCATAGCTTACACTTTGTTATACCATTGTATATTGCTATTCTTAACTGTGATTTATTTCTTATCTAAATGTCTTAGGGGCCAACAGGATATAAAGGGATGATTGGATCAGTTGGTGCAGCAGGAAAGCCTGTAAGTTTCATTTAATTTTACATATTGTATATGGTATAAAGGTTGGACTTAGACATAGTATGACTATTTAGACTTGCACAAAGTAAAACTGATGGAATATCAGCCAGGGCTCCTTGTTTTGTTTCTATCAGTGAATAGCACAGTACTCTCAGTGACCCCATCCAGGGGTGAATCCACCTGCAGAGCATTATAGTTTGTGCAGTCAGAAGAGATGAATGTGAAATTCCCCATCTTAGTGCACATTGCTCAGTCCTCATTACAGAGTTCCCTAGAGAGCAAGAGCATTTAATTAAACTGCACTTTGGGTAGTTATTATCACTAATGAGCACAGCCTTGCAAAGCCTTCACTTCTATATGTCTGTTTCAGGGCGAGGAGGGGCCAAAGGGGCCCCCAGGAGAGGCCGGCGAGAAAGGAGATAGAGTGAGTAATACTTTCTTCCCTATTTCATGTTAAAATATAATCACTAAATATGGCATAAATTAAAAAGTATAATTTTGTGTTAAGCTCAATAATGTGAAGTTTATTTCAGATAGATTAACTTGAAGAACATAATAGTGTTATATCTAGCCTTGCTTTTTGTGTATTTGAATACTTAGGCCAAGGTTCTCAACACATGGCACACATGGCCGGATTTGAGGCAAGGCCACAAAGGCCATGGGATAGGGCACCAAGTCCGCAGCCATCCTGACAATAAACTGCCGGTGTCCCAGCAAGCATTCTCTGTCCAGGTGCTTACCCAACCCAGTATACAGAGTATCTGGTGCAGCAGTAGCCATGCTTCTCTCACCTCCTCTGAGCACTCCAGCAATGTCAATCACCCCTAACTTCTTGCTCTAGTGTCCAACATCTGCATCTCCTCATGTTGTGTGTAATCATGCACCAGACAACAGAGCAAGAAGTGAGTGGTCCACTGCTCCCCCATCCTGTGCTGCCACCACCATGGAGCACAGCACACGATAGGGGGGGGGGCAGTGGAGTACAGCACAGGATGGGAAGAGCACAGCACAGGATGGTGGCAGCACAGGATGGGGGAGCAGTGGACCACAACACAGGATGGGGAGCACAGCACAGGATGGGGGAGCACAGCACAGGATGGGGGGAGCTCAAAGGACAGGGGGAGCATGGGGTGCCCAGTTAGTTTTGTGATTAAAAATACGATCAATCATATTAGGCTGTTCTAAGGTGTTAAATAACTCATACAAATCTGTTCTCCAAGAATGCATCGTATTTTAAAATTATTTTAACCTGTTTCCTTAATACCATTCTATAATGACTACAAAGTGAGTATTCAGGAAAATATGGCTTCCATTGCTTTCTAATTAGATGAAGATATAAAGAATGCTTCAATCTTTTTTCCAGGATGGAAATAGTAATGTTTGTATGAACAGTAAAACAGAGCGATGCAGTCTGTCATCAATATCAGAAACAGCTGGGCACAGTCTAGGTCAGGTTTACTCCTGACTGGCCCTCACTATAAGCTGCAGGCAAGATCCAGCCCTCCTCAGCCAACTTGCCTGATCTCTTTTCCCTCTAACATCACTTTGTGGAATATACATGCATCTGACTGCAGTAGTCAGTCAAGCTATTTAGGTGTTAGTGAACCCTCTGGGGAATAACGTTTGAAGGATGCACTTAATATTATTTTATTTGTATGCAGCTCAGTCAAACTTTATGGATTTCTTCTTTAAGAACAATTTTTAGCACTAAGGGTATCTTAATAGCACATTTAATATGCATGCCAACAATGTGGCTCATTAGTAAAATAAACTTCAATTTTACCTCTTCTTTTTACATTTAAAAATTTAGCAGAGGTCTTTATTATCCTATTTCCTCCTACTTCCATAGCCTGCCCAACCGTAGAAGTTCAGGCAGATATGCAGCATGAGGGTTGGTAGATTGGACACTATGCTTCAAAGAGTTTACAGGAGTCACAGGTGCTTTCTTCACACCTTCTCCTGGATACATAATGGGCAGCTAGAAGGGGAGGGGGGTCCATGGCATCTCCTGTAGCTTTTAGAAACTATGAAAAAAGCGGTGCTTGGTTCCCTTTAATGTGCATGGTACAGATGGCATTGACTGTAGACTCTGTGTGGTTATCCTTGGACTAGTAGTTTATTACTGGGATGTGCTTTTAAGATCAGCCCAGCAATACCAAATTCTTTGATATTCATTTTCAAGAACATTAAAGCAGATCTTTTAAGCAGAAGTCGAAGAGGAGCAAAGACATCCCATCAGCACGTAACTGTGTAATTATCTCTCCTGCTGTGTTTTGGAGATGTATACCTCCTGTTGTGGGGTAAGTGCTGTGTGGGCTTCAGCATGACCATTGTCTACTAGCAGAGGTATACTTCTCTTCATATATACCGTGCACCACAGGGAAGAAGTTTCATCTGGCAATACCACATAGCAGAGCATCTCCGTCTGAGAGTTTAGTAGTGCAAGAAATATCTAGGCAGCTTTTGCTGATCTCTTATATTATCCGATGCCTCATTCACACCATGCTACTTCCCGTCAGATTGATGGTGGTATCGATAATTTCAAACAGGTCCGATCATTTTTCTGATCGGTTTTGTATAGAAGTGATCAGAAAATCAATAAAAAATGATTGGAAATCAGATCGGACCTGCTGGAAATTATTGATTCAACCATAAATTTGACTGGAAATTGCTTGGTGTGTACCAGGCAGGCATTAGATTTTTTTACTGTCAGACAGACTGATTTCTCCTGAGTCTTCGACACAAAATCAACATGCAGATCAGATAATAGAAATGATAATAGGAATTCTGTAACTTTACTAACTGGTCAACTTATTTCAGATGCATGACTCGTATTTACTGAGAAGATCCCCTTGTTCTTTACCTTGTGTTTCAGGGGGCTCGAGGAGTTATTGGACAATTGGGAGCGATGGGTCCAAAGGGCAATAACGTAAGTTTTATTCTTAATTTTCTCGATCTACTAAAAATGCATTGAAAACCTAGATTTTCTGTTTTGTTTTCTCATTCTATAGTAGGGCCCTTGTAATTTAATTAACATACACCTTGCTTTGCAAAACAAAAGCTGTCAAATACAAGAGGAAGCTGAACATGCATAAATTGAAATTAACTTTAGTCAGGGTCTCAAGCATATATATGTTGGTGTGCTGATCATTAAATGACGCCGTGGACACCTAGATTCATACCCGAGACATTGCAGAGTAATTATCGCAGCCAACTTTTTTTCTAGCCAGTATACAAGCCTTTACAATTAATTACTCGTGTAAAGCATTTTTATTACAAAATGACAAGTTTCCAGCTACTGGTTTAAAGAAGAATAAACGGTAGGTGCACATAATAAAGTACTTGATGGCCATTATGCTCTATGGTTTGTGTTTATTAAGACCTATTTGTCAGCAAATCTACATCCTCTGCATCTACTAATGGTTCGCGGCCTTACCTCAGTTAATTTCTCGAGGTCCATCAAGAGACTTGGCATGCGAAATGCCTCCAGTAAGGGTAAGCAAGCACAATTTAGCAAGAAGCAAAACTGTACCCACTCGTGTCTGAGAAGGGGGCCATGGCAGTGAGAGTTAACTCTTTGAAGGTCCACCTCTTGCCATGGTGCTCCATGTTGTGTTGCATCCTCCTGATACTTCCTGTTTCACAGCCGAAACTTCCTCTGTGAAATAGGCAGTATCAGAAGGGTGAAGCATTGCAACAAGAGGTGGACCCTTGAGTAAGATAGCACTCACTGCCATGGACTCTTTCTCAGACACGAGTGTGTACAATTTCACGTTATGCAAAACTGCGCTTTAGTGTAGATAAAAAATTGGCATTAAGATTTTATGTCATCAGCTTTTTGCCTTTAGACACACCAATATTTCAGTTTCATCTACTTTATATTTACCTTTTTTATATTACTTAATTTTTTTGGCTTCATATTAGCAGGGTTGATTGTCCTACTTCTTAATCAGCTCTGTGAATGTGTAGATTTGGGCAGTAATAGGCCCAAATAGAAAATGTCTTCTGGCAGTATATAACATATGCTTAGGATCCAAGATGTGTAGCTGCAAACCCAAAATGTAAGATGTGTCTTTCAAGACAGAATGGAATGGACACAGCTTTAGCTCTCTCCAGTCACTGAAGAGTCTGGTAAGGTGGGTATATCCACAGGGCAGGCAGAAATCTTGGCTTGACACATTAGTTAGTTAATGGAATTTTGTCCTTACTATTATTATTTGCTTATAGGACCAGAGGGCAATTGTTTGTTTTGAACATTTGGTTTTAGTGTTATTTTCAGCTGTGATAATAAGCAATCTTCGTTGTTTCCCATCAGAGAACTAATGTTCAGTTAGTTTGAACAATGTATTTATCTTGTTCATAACCAGTAATTAGACTTAATGAAATAGTTTCAATGTGTGATTAGGCTAGACTGCTTATCCAGATTCACATTCCCAGGGCTTTAGATAGACATGCTTTGGTGCTTCATTTTCTACCCAGATTCATTTTGATCACTCTTTTCATGCATTCTTAATTTCTTTGCAGGGACTCCCTGGCATTGATGGAAAGGATGGAACCCCAGGTGTGAATGGCGTAAAGGTGAGTATCTCATGAATTATTTTTTCTCACATTACTTATTAGTATTGTACATAGCCATTCTAGATATTGCTTGTTGTATCTCAATTCATGTTTCTCTCATGTCTAGGGCAGCCCTGGCCAAAATGGCATACCTGGTGTACCTGGTCATCAAGGTTTAGCTGTAAGTATCCTTAATGTTTTTGTAGCTAAGGCGATATGTAACATTTACTAGTGATGCATGAATACACTTGCATACTAATGCTTATACCAGTTAGTCACTTAATATGTTGTGAAGGTTGTTGCATATTCAGACATGGCAAGTCTTATATTTTTACCATTATTATTATTATCATTGATTTATATAGTACCTTGGCAAAATGTTAGCACCTCATGCCTCCAGTGTATCTTCCAACCCTAGTTCAGGACTTCATCATATCACGACTGGACTATTGCAATGTTTTTTTATACAGGCCTTCTAAACAAGGACCTGTACTGCCTGCAATTAGTACAGAATACTGCTGCAAGGCTGTTAACAAGCCATCCCTGCCATTGCCGCATAACACCAATCCTTCACTCACTACCCTAGCTTCCTATAAAAGGGGGAATTCAATTTAGGATTGGCTTATTGACATTCAAATTTTTGTACAATTTGGGCCCGGGATACCTGACACCTCTCTTAAATTTGGTCATCTCAAAACTTTTGGAGCCAGAGCCTTCTGTCATGCTTCCCCTGCGCTTTGAAACTTCCTGTCACACCCATCATAGCATCTCCATACCTGAAAACATTTAAGTCCAAACTGAAACGCCACCTGTTTAGTCTGGCATTTATGAACACTTGACTATGTTGTCTGTACCACAGTCCACCCTTTAACTATCGTAATCTGAGGCATATCTATGTGCTTTGAGGAAAAACACGTTTTGCAAATGTTGTTGTATTTTTGTATAGTATCATCTTCCATAGCACTGGTCTTTTAATCAGCTACTACAGTACATGATAACGATACTTTTTAACCACTATCCGATGCTCTGCTTGAAGAAACATTTACATGACAAGGGACTTGCTAGTAGAATACTCTTTAGATTAACAAAGTGAAATATCCTAACGTTCTTCTTCTTTTTCAGGGGTTACCTGGTCAACCAGGTACTAAAGGAGGTATTGGCCAAAAGGTATGTATAATCTGTCTTTTTAATGAATTTTATAGATATCTTAAATCATATTGCTAGATAGTTATAAATCATAGTGCTAGATCATTATAAATCATTGTGCTAGATAGTTCTTAGCGCATGATGGTCCTACTCCTTACTCAAGGAGACAGTTTTTCATCTTTTTAAAACAACTATAGCACTTCACAACTGATAAAGTGCCATACAGTAGGTGATAAGTACTAGCAAAGTTATTCTGAGTATTGTCTTGCTTGTTGGTGGCTTAAAAGGCATTTTATTGATAAGAGGTGAACATATCACCTAAGAGAAAACTTAGGATAAAAAAGTGAATTGAATAAGGTCCGATATGTGTTCCCCCAGGGTACTTTAGTTGGGCCCAGATAATCGTAGCAAATCCAGCAATGTAAATTGTGAAACTGAAAAAAGTTCAAGTCTTATATAAACAAATCTGAAAAAGTATTATGATTTACTAACTCATTTAAATCCCATTCTTTTGAAAATATATATTCACTTTATGTTATTGTGTCAGTCATCTCTAAAGGCTGGAGATTATACAAAGAGAGTCGTGCCATTACTGTATGTAGTGACTTAATACAAAACTCTAAGGCTGCATTCACAGTGGCCATTGTGTTGTGTTCCCTGAAACAGCAGGAATGCAACGGATCGAGAAAGCGGTCCCGCATGTTATCTGTGGGTTGTGTAGCATACTGTGAAGTACAGTGAAGCATACAGCTAATGAAAATGATGCTTCACTGTCACTATTAACACGCGTTTTGCAGTAATGCACTGCTTCTATGACACACCGCAAGGTACCACTGTCAATGTAGGCTAAAGCAATCCATAAATATGTAGGTATGCTCAGATATGCAGATATTTACCAGCTGCCCTAATCAGATCATTCTGTTTTAAGATTTCCGTTTTTTGTTCCTTTTTATCGCCAACTGGCCAATGAGAAAAGTGCAGTATAGCCACACCCCAGACATTCTGAAAAAAGGAACACTTTTTACTATGAAATTCCCCATACCTATACAAAAGCCTGTACTGGTCAGAAAAATACATTGCACTTTAAAATCGGTAAACCAATACTTTAGAGGTTGCTTGTAAAATACACTTGTAGTAGTTAAGTAATGCATTTTTAAATAAAGACCTGTACAAAAGATCTCAAAAGGGGGCGACTCAAGAGCAAAGAGGGCCAGCGGTGTTTGGTTAAAAAGTTGGGACTGTCCCTCCACAAGGGGTATATGTAGAGCTGCAACTAATCCCATATACACAATGTTGTCAAAAGTATTGGGACACCTACCTGTGCACACATAAACTAATGACATAAAGGGCCAACCCTTTGCAGCTATTACAGCTCTTCTGGGAAGGCGTTCCACAAGGTTTTAGGAGTGTGTTTATGGGAGCTTTTCCATTCTTCCAAGAAAGCATGTGTGAGATCAGGCACTGATGTTGTATGACTATCACTAAGGTGTTCTGTTGAAGTCAGTGCCCTGTGTAAGTCACTCAGGTTCCTCCCCACCAAACTCTTTCATCTGGGTCTTTATGGACCTTACTTCCTACGCTGGTGTGCAGTCATGTTGGTGCAGGAATAGACCACCCCAAAACTGTTTCCACAAAGTTGGGAGCATGAAATTGTCCAAAATCAAGTATTTAAAGTTCCTTTCATTGGAACTAAGGGGCCAAGCCCTATCACTGAAATACAACCCCAGTCCATAATCCCCCCTTTACCAAACTTTACACTTGTCACAGTGCAGTCATGGAAGTAATGTTCTCCTGGCATACACCAAATCCAGACTCATCCATTGGTTTGCCAGACAGAGAGTCATGAGTCATCACTCCAGAGAACATGTCTTCAATGCTCTAGAGACCAGTGGCGGCATGCTTTACAACACTGTATCCAATACATTGCCATACATTGCTCTTGGTCACATAAGGCTTAGATGCAGCTGCTTAGCCATGGAAACCCATTCCATGAAGCTTTCTACACACTGTTCTTGAGGTACTCAAAAGGCCATAAAGAGTGGTGATCAGTAGCCATTGACTCGGCTGAAAGTTGGCATCTTTTGCATATTTAATGCCTCATTATGTGTTGCCGCTCCTCTGTGAGTTTATGGAGCACACCACTTTATGGCTTAGTCAGTTGCTGTTATACGCGGTCACTTCCATTTTGTTATAATACCAATAACAGTTGACTGTGTAGTATTTAGTAGCAAGCAAATTACACATGGACTTATTACACAGGTGGCATCCTATCAAGGTACCATGCTGAAATTCACTGACCACCACCTGAGAGTAACCCATTCTTTCGCAAATGTTTGTAGACGTAATCTGCATGCCTAGGTGCTTGACTTGACTTATGACTATGGAAGTAAATGGAATGCCTGAATTCAATGATTTTGGTTAGTATCCCAATATTTTTGGCAATATAATACATGTGAATTTAAAGCTTCAATAGGAGATGTGGTTGATGTGAATATGAACATGAACGCTAATCTAGCATACCACACAGATATGCCTTATCAATATTTTAATAACCATCTTGTCAAATATGTGTTTCTTCTAGGGTGAACCAGGTTCTCGTGGAGAGCCAGGATTCAATGGTGCTCCAGGAAAACTGGTAAGTGTTGATCCAAAATATACTCATTATAATTAAAATAAAGAGATTGTCCTGCTTTTGTAGTATATTTGCATAGTACATTTAAAATTAATATTTTACGTTTGTACCAATTCTTGCAAGTTGAATCATGTGCTGACATTCCAAAGAAATTTTGAGCATTATGAAGGAGAAAAGTGTGGCAATGTAGTACCTTTATCTTAGCCTTGTGGGAGGAAGTAGAGATATAACCTTCTAGAGAGAAATCTTACCTTCAGAGTAAGTGATAAAATAAGTTGGGGGGTGATTTTACTCTCAGACCCCCAACCAAAGCTAAATTATCTGTTGTGAGTCAAGATGACATTTAAGTAAAGCCTTGTAGACACGTATGATGGATCAGGACAGGACTCGGTTCTTTGGTTAGCAGATCGGGGCCAAGTGCTGTTCTAATGCATCACTAGCCTAGAGGCTAGGAATGCATTTGATACTATGTAAGGGGTAAGGCGGGATCGCACACATTGCATAATGGAGCAGCTTCTCATGGGTGGAATGAGTAGGAGAACAATGGGGGGTCAGTTGAGTGTTGGACATTGCTAAAGATCTGACATAACTGATCTTTGGGTGATGGAAGGGGGAGGGGCTCTTTAATGATTGCTTTGGCCAAGTTTAATCCAGCATGTGTACAGAGCTTTACGTCTTTCAGTCTGTATTTTTACGTTTAGTATATTAAGAATGAAAGTTCAGTTTCTTTATTTGCACTGATTCTTGATTTTGATATATCAGAGTACAGCAGATTGCTTAAAAAAATCTCTGCACTGCTATGATTTGAAAGAAGAAACACAGGAAGCATTATTTTTAATTAAAACTAAACCGTACAGGGATCCAAAAATAAAAACTTGTGCATATGGGATCAACATATTTCACAATTTCTTACCAATCAGTTTAATTTTTGTTTTATTATTTTAAACAAGTAATATTCTGGAAATAATTTGTTGTTTTTCAGGGAGAGAGGGGACCTCCGGGAGAAGTTGGCCCAAGGGGTGTTGCTGGTATAAGAGTAAGTGCCTTTTCCATCAGAGCGTATATCATATTGTCAAAGCTGTCCACAATCTACATGCCTATCTGTTTTTCAAAAAAATTACTGAGCTCACATGCTGAATTTTTTTGACAGTATTATCAATATTCTGAATATGCTTTGATCAAGCATGCATTCATTTATTTGATTTTTTTTGTTCAAGGGAGATCGTGGTGAAAGGGGACCAGTTGGACCAGGTGGTCTTGAAGGAAAAGTGGTGAGTATGCCTGTGATGTACAAGTGTTTAGTTGCAGTTTCTGCCACTGAAGGGGCCATGGCCTTTTAAAATATTATTTAAAGGAATACTATCGATTAAAACAACTTTTTTTTAATGCTTTATGTCCAGGCACACATTACCACAAGTATAAGGAGCAATCGCTTTCCTCACACAGCTCTGCCTCTCTGCTGTAAAATCATCCATCAGCTTTAGATACAAAAGTGTCGGGCTCTGCAGGGCTGGACCATGTTCCTGCCCAGGGGGGTTGCTATCAACTCCTCAGTGTATAGTTTATTAATCACCTTGCTAAAATAATCTTATTCAGATGGTGGTAAGCGGTTAAAGATTCCAGCAATGTGTGTTTATTGTCTTCTGTTCTCTGTTTACAAAGACATTATCCGGACCTTAATAAGTGTCTCTCCCTCTCAGCATAGACACCACATAGCAGCTTAGAAAGTAGTTGCAGCCTGGAATGTAACATCAAAAGCAGCCAGTCAGTCCGGAGTAGTATATACACATTTCCCTGCCCCTGACTGCTAGTTATATTACAGCAATATTACAGCACATCTAGCTACCAGTTACCTCTTCAGATCAGCCTCCACCTCTCTTGTATGCTGTGACACAGTGAAGTATATTTGTGAGCTGTGCGAGAAATGAAGGATGATTTTTAAGCAGGGAGAGAGAACTGGGTGAATAAATAAAGTGTCCCTAACACTAGTGGTAATGTGTACCCTAATATAGAGTATTAAAGAAAAGTCATTTTAATTTATAGTGTTCCTTTAACCTGTAGGGGACCGCCTAACGCCAATGGGCGTGGCCGCGGCGGCAGCCCCAGGACCGCCTAACGCCAAGTGGCGTCAAGTCCTGGGGCTGGGATTTGCAGGATATCGCGTGCAAGGTGCACACGCATCTCATGCTCGGAGGGGCGGACCTCCGCCCCTCCTTCAGCCTCCGAGGGAGACTGTTAGATGGCGAAACCGCCATCTAATCACCATGTACAGCGCTGCGATCAGCAGCAGCGATCTACTGGGGTCAGGTGTGTGACACGGCTGTCCCCCTGTGGGACACAGGAGCGATCGGCAGTGATAGGCTGAAGCCTATCACAGCCGATCGCTGTTATAGGCTGGCCGGGGGAGGGAGGCAGGGACGGTGGCTCAGCATTAAAGAAATATAGCCTTTTTTGTAAAAAAAAACAAAAAACAAAAACAGCACATAAATATTTATAAACAAAAAAATAAACAATGGGGGGACAATCAGACCCCACCAACTCTGTTGGTGGGGAGAAAAGGGGGGGAGGGGGAAATCACTTGTGTGCTGAGTTTTTCGACCCTGCAGCTTGGCCTTAAAGATGCAGTGTTGTTTGTTTATATTATTTTCTGCACAAAAAACAAACAAAAAAACTAAACAAAAACAAAAAACAACCTGCAATGCTTTGATTTTTAGTATGCACTAAATTTTCATCAGTCAGTTATTATCATGTCAAGCTACGCTTACCCAATGGATTTCACCTGTTTAAAACTGGCCTAAATAAAAGTAAATTCACCTGCTGCTCCCTGACTCATTTCCAAATTTAGAATTCATATCCACATGCAGGAAAGAGTAAATGGTCATTACACCTAACATCCTGACAGTTTCTGTTCCCTGGAAAACCAAACAGGCAACTGAGCTCAATGCCTGCCAGATGTCAGCATCAGGCGGGTGGCTTGGTAACTGCATTAGGACCCACTATTTTAGCATCCATCTTTTGAAACAGCCTAAGTTGAAGGCCAAGTAAAAACATGTGACTGGGCCAGTCACTGGTGATCTATATTATTATATTACTATAGTACTAAGTATACAGGCCTGTCCTGTATTCTAGGGAAGGGGCAAAATATATAAAATCTTGGTTAAAAAAATACAATATAGAAATATGCTAAACCTTGATGGAAGGACAAGACGTGATTTATTTGGACACATATTAACATACTGTTTGTTTATACAGGGAGTTAAGGGTGAGCAGGGTCCCCCTGGCATACCAGGACCACAAGGCATTCCTGGAGTGAAAGGAGACAAGGTAACACATGGTAATTTGATATTAATCAGTAATCAAAATAATATGTATTTTATTTGATTCTAATATGATGTGAATTGTTTACTATAGTTGGTAAAGTGGTCTTGAAATCTGTCAGGGCCACAAAAATGAATAATAATAATAATAATTGTCATGATTATTGTTGTTATTAGTATTGCTTTAATCATTATTGTTGTTATTCTTGTCATTATTCTTGTCATTATTATTGTCTACATAATGTGGTGATGTTTTATACCACTGACTTACAGCACATAAACCAACAATGTCATCATCAGGTTGGCAAAGTTGATGTAGAGCAGCATGGGAAGTGAAAAGACTTTTTCCGGCTTCACAGTTGACTTCAGGATATTGTCAATTGGTGGAGACAAAAGAGCAGCAATATGTTACAACTTCTTATTCTACACAGAAAGAAGCCGTGCAAAGCAGGCTCAACATTAGGGCCGGAGATCCATGGCCCATGCCCAAATACATTGTCACTATATTGTCACCTGGTGAAGTTCCTGTCAAAGAACAGGCGACACACAAGCTGACAGCATCATGTAGGCGGTGTGGGCAGGCTAGTTGCATATGTATCCTCCTCCTCCTCCCACCTGTGTCCCTGCAGAGTCTTCTGAATATCTATGTGTTTCCCGCAGCTAATTATGGAGATTTGCTGTGAACTGCCATCTGCTGCCTGCTCTGAACATCTTGGTGGACAGTTGGTTTAAGGCAGTGTAAAAAGATGGTGGGTTGCTCCATTCATTTTTATCCATGACCCTGATCATCTGTAGCCCTATCCCAATTTATGTTTAAGCTTCTCACTTTATCATTTGCCTCTGCCTAATTGTTTGGTGGACAATGCCTATTTATTTAAAATGCTGCCTAATTATGTTTGAGCAGACAAGTGACTAATTTTTGGGGTGGCACACTGCCTCATGTATTTTGAAACACTGCTTAATTATGTGTGTGTGTGTGTGTGTGTTTTTGAGGGTGGGGGACTTTGTCTAATTGTGTTTGAGGAGGTAATGCTGTCTCTTAATGTTAACTAGAGCCGGCAAACTACTTAGTTATGTATTTTGGGAGACACGCTGCTCATTGACATGCTTGGTGCACGCACTGCTGAATTCTGTGTTTTGCGGAAAATGTTTTGTTACATCTCATCAGGCTGTATTGCATGGTCGCTACGGCCTTATACTGTATTTGCTTTTTGGTTTTGTTGTTCTTAAATGGAAAGGGGGATCATCCAAAGTTTTATGTATAGGCCCACTGTCTTTGAATTACACCCCTGCTAGGTCCATGCACATTTAGCTAGGTCTGTGATACATCTAGATCATGCTGCACTCTTTATGTCCAGGGGTGCCCCAGATTTTCCAGGATCCTAGCAACACCCCTAGCAACTTTTATTAATAGCCTTTTAGTATCTTAGCATGGGGAGGCTTTTACCAGCATGGAAAGTCAATGCCACTGATTATACTGGGGATTACAGGAGACTGAGGGCCCACACGCAAAGGGAGAACACTGAATCTAATAAATAGTGGGTATAAGTCATGTGACCACTATTTTCAAATCAAACTTTGGTAAAGGCCTCCCTTTATATGGTGACGTGTCAATAGTAAATCTACCATCGGTGAACTATGCATAATAGAATATACAGCTACTTAATAATTGCCTGTACTCTAAAAGCTATTACAGCTTAATATTACTGGAACCTCTCATGTTTCATATATATTAAAATTAATTTTGTTACACTAAAGATTTTATCCTTGCTTTGCTCCACATCCTATTTCAAAGCAATGCAGGTTTCTTGAGACATGAGCATCTACTGATAACTTGAAGACTGATGATGGCTCTTTACAGTTACCTTATCTGTACAACATTTACGGTAGTTAGGGTCACTTCAGTTTAGAGGTTATAGTTCCTCGTATTTCCAACAAATAATAAAACTACCATTTTCAGATTGTGTCTTTTTAAGGGAAGCTGGAAAGAAAGGAATACATGTATTGGTTGTATCTGATTATGGGCTACTGCTTGGATAGACCTGGTACAGTGCAGGAGGTCACTTACTGCAATAACTTCAGTTCATTCACGTTGAGTTCCATTTTGTAAATTAAGCCTTAAGGAGAAATAGAAACTATAAGGTGTGGTTTTATATGTTATTTGAACAGCTTAAGGACGTTACATATGTCATGGTCTTCTTGTCTTTATAGGGCTTCCCTGGAAAGGTTGGAGGCAAGGGTGACGTAGTAAGTGATTTTTTTCCTTTGCAAACTGAGTAGACACCAATTCTGACTAGACACCGGAATGTATTAGCATTTCACTGACCTGCACTTGTGACTGATCATTCTCTTTATTTCAGGGTGACCCTGGAGTTGAAGGTTTGGCTGGTGAGAATGGAGAAAAGGTAAGAAACTGATGCCGGTCATGTTTTATGTGTTGTTCATATCAGCTCAGCTACAGCAATTGTAGTAACACTTCTCCCAGTATTATTTATTTGCTGTTTACATGAATTATACAAAATCTGCTCACATGGTTTGTCCAGGGAGAGAGGGAAAGCAGGGGAAACACTGCCATTTTCCAAGGACACAAGCATTAAGGGGCCCATACACTCAGCCGCTTTTTGGCCGATCGATCGATCAAAATCGATCGATCAATTGGTCGATTGCAAATCGATTGACCAATCGACCGATTTGCGGCCGATTTCGATCGATTTTATTCGATTTCATTCGATCTGGCAGGCTGGAAAATCTAGGTCGATCTGTTGAGATTGCTTATCATTTTGCATTGGACCTAATGGAAATCTGATGGCAAAAAAATGCCATCAGATCGATTTTCAATAGATTTCAAACTGAAATCTATTGGAAATCTGTTCTTAGTAAAAAATGTTCCTAAACACACCAGATAGATCAGAAATCTATCTGATGATCTATCTGCTGCTAATCTAACGAGTGTATGGCCACCTTTACAGCCGAACTAAAGTCATAAAAAAAAATCCAAGCTACAAGATGTTTATGAACAGGGCCGGATTTACCATAAGGCACTGTAGGCACGTGCCTACAGGCGCCCGATGATAGAAAGGCAGCTCACTCCCCTCCTCCAGTGCCTCGCGCCCTCCTTCCCTATTCAGAGTCCCAAGCAGAGCATAAATTGAGCTTACTCACCCAACTCTCGGAATTTCAGTAATGAAATCTCCCTTCAGTCGGGGGCACCACAAGCTACTTAATACTGAGGGCACCTCTCACTACCTAATGCTAAGGGACACCTGTAGCTATGACAGGCAAGAGAAGTGAGGGAGAAGTGACAGCTGGGACAGCCAGCACACTGGCGGTGTGGTTTGGTGGGTGTTTGTAAGTTCATGGAGGGCACGGTCTAGGGTGCCAGGACATTTGTGCCTATAGGCTCCTGTGATGTAAATCCGGGCCTGTTTATGAAGCATAACAGATCTGCATGTTTTCCATGAGTAGGTCTGCTCACATACTATGTAAAAGTTCTTGCTGTATGTGGCTGTTCAGGAGAATTTACAACAATAGACTTTGCTAATGGGAAAAGATTTGGTCTGAATCAAGGGTTGTTCCAATTTCCCACAGTACCCAGTGTGTAGTCATTGCTTTCTTATCAGTTCAACATAAAGTCATGGCCAACATAAAGTGATCGTAGCCAGAGGCTTTTTTTTTCTGTGAAAAGAAAATCCATATCAAAACACTCAATACTGAGAGATCCAAGCAGCTGAGGTCTAGTAAAAATAAATGTGTATTTAGCTACATCTGTTTCCTATTGTTTACTGACAACACACATCACAAATAGAGGGTAAAACTAACTGGCCAAAATTTGCATACAGTATAAATTTAGCAGCCAATATTTCTGAAGCTGCTGTTCTTTTTGGCAAAAAGCTTTCACTGATTATGTATTTTTTTTTTCATTAAAAGATTAATTTGGATTGCCTAGGTTTTGACAAGTATACACAGTGATGACAATTTTTAGTTGTAATTATCTAGAAAACTTAAAGCACACATACAATAAGAGAGATATATATGCTGACATATTTATTTCCTTTTAAACAATGCAAATTGCCTACTTTTTCTGCTGGTCCTTGGCCTCTGATACTTTTAGCCATAGACCCTGAACAAGCTTGCATCAGATCTGGTGTTTCTGACATTATTGTCAGATCTGATACGATTAGCTGCATGCTTGTTTCTGGTGTGATTCAGACACTACTGCAGCCATATAGACTAGCAGGGCTGCAGGCAACTGGTATTGTTTAAAAGGAAATACATATGGCAGCCACCATATCCCTATTAGTGCATATGTTCTTTAAGAGCCACATTAAGGTAGATTAAATGTTTGCTGACTGGTGATGAATAAACATGCAACACTTAGTGAGTTGAAGATCATTACCACCTTTATTAATTCACTATTTTGGTCTTTACTATCTTAGTCAGGGCTGGATTTAATTCTCAGATGCTTATGGGCAGAGACGTTTTGGCTCCATAACCCCGCAGTCTGCCAAACCTACAAATCCTGGTGTAAACACTGGTTTGCCAGTTGACCTGCTGAACTGCACTGCAGTTGTGCTGGCTGTCTCCTAGAAGGATTGCAACCCATGGCACCAAACAACACTATCTGATTTGAAATGTGCAACAAGGATTGCTTTGTTGCATACATGCCTATGCTACTTAATGCCTGTGTACAGGATGGGTGGAGTGACTGGATTCCTGATCAGGTTGAGGGCCCTTTTCCACTAGCAATCGCAATCACAAATCACAAACGCCAGTGATTGCGATTGCGATTTTTCATTAATTCTGTTATGCGATTGCGATTTGCGATTTTCATTTGCATTGTATTATCATTGTAAAAATCGCTCCAGCAAGCGATTGCGATTTGCGATTAGCGATTTCCAAATCGAATCACTGTAGTGGAAAATACTTCTCATGCTTTCTATGATAAAGTAACAACCCTAGCGATTTAAAAATCACTAGCGATTTGCGATTTTGCGATTCAGCAATCACAATCGCTCTAGTGGAAAAGGGCCCTAAGTATTTCACATCAGCTGAACAAAGATTGTCTACACAGATAAGAAAAAAAAGCTGGTGCTGCATGGGACTAGTAAAATATTTTTTACCTGTAGCTGGATTTTAAAATCTAAAACGTCCATTCCAAAGGCTTAATAGAAGCAAGCAATAGCTAAGAAGCACAAAAGATATACAGACATTTAATAGGAATTATAACTAATGTGTTACCACCCTGACAAATATAATCTGTTGAGAATATGATACACACAAATGTGTTTTTAAAAAGGCTGACGTTCATTTATTTCCTCTTTTGTAGGGAGAATCTGGTGAACCAGGTCCTAAAGGGCAGGTAATTATTTCAGGATATTTGTGTCCTTTTTCATGCACAATCATCTGCTGTCATTTCATGTTTTTTTTGTACTTCTGCTTAGCAAGGTGTATATGGAGAAGTGGGCTACACAGGTCCTAGCGGAGATCCTGGCCAACCCGGAATACAAGGACTCGCAGGACAACCAGGGCGAAGAGGTCTAAATGGAGAGAGGGGAGTCCCAGGAATGCCAGGGCGACCAGGAGTTCCAGTATGTAAAGTTTAACGTAATTTATTGATCACAGCATTTGCTGAAAAACAACATTTATTTTTAAGTACCCTTTGCATCTCCAACCACACATTCTGTATGAATGCAGTGTAAAACTGCACACTGGCATAAAAATATTAATAATACCTACCAAATTGTCTGATGCATTCTTTTTTTACAGGGCAGGGATACTGGAGATCAGCACATTATTGATGTTGTCTTGAAAATGTTGCAAGGTGAGAAATCATCAATTACTATCCATACACTTTATAATGCTGCAGAAGAACTCCACTTGGGGGTGATTAATTGTCAGTTTCTCGGCTAGCTTTGTACTGTAAACACATCAGAGGCTGGTTTATAAAATGAGCGCTTAGTGAATGATACAGTGTAGTGACCAGCTGTGTAAGACAAGCAGGCAGAGTATATAATGTTAGCCTAGACTGGTAATATAGCACAAATAAAATTAGTTTATAAAGTAAGAAGTTAACATTTGCAAATGAGAAAGACTTAAAGGACATCTAAAGTAAAATAAAAAGTTAAGCTTTTTTTTACCTGGGGCTTCTTCCAGCCCCTTTAGGTCTATCTGATCCAGCGCTGAAGTTCCATTGTTCTTCAGGCTGCCACTGTGACCTCCATATAATCGCAGCTCATTAGCTGGGTCATGAACTTCTGCACATGCGTGGGCTGGCCATGCACCTCCTGTGAACACACTTCTGTGGCCCGGAGCATTGTGTGCTTGCAGTTTGCACAACTGCAGGATGCTCCAAGCCATGGGAGCGCGATTGGGAGAGGCCTGCATTGCGCCCAAGCATGTGCAGAAGCTCATGACCCAATCGGGGGTTGGCTATATTATGGAGGGAGTAGCGGCAGCCTGGAGGACAGCAAAACTTTAGCGCACTATCAGATAGACTTCTAGCGTCTGGAAGAAGCCCAAGGTAAGTAAAGCTTAACTTTTGTTTTTTCTCTCAGATATGCTTTAAAGGAGCACTTTGATGAAAATTTTAAATACATGTGTACATATGCACATAAAATGCACCAACATAAAATGCACTGTAAATAAATGTTACAATCAGTGTTAATAATTACTGACATGTTTAGGACTATTCCATATCTTCTTGAGGGAGATTCCAGGTTTCCATGATTAACTGCCATTTGGTAGGTGCTTTTGAAAATAAAACTCTGAGAATCCCACATGGGGAGATGGACCAGTTCAAAACCTGTTAGCAAGAGACCAGAGCTGTCAGATTATGAGCACTTACTGTAAGTGACTACTTCATAAGAATAAAGTCATTTATAGTGCATTTTACTCTTGGAAAAATGTATGCCCTATATGTACGTGTACATATGTATTTTAAGTGTTACAGTTTTCATAGTGCACTCTAGGTTCACGCTAGGGCTTAAAAAGGTCTGTTTCACAGAATGGACCAACAGAAATGTCGATGGTCCCTTAGTTAACCATAGGATCTGTTCAGACGTGTCCCAACAGGTTCAGTCTGTCTGGTGTCTGCTGCAACAATAAGACAAAGTCCCAACCAGCACAATTTTTCCGGAAAACATATGGGGCTTGATTCACAAAGCGGTGCAAACTGTTAGCATGCGTCTGAAAAGCCCCTCTTCACGCCTAAACTCAGTTTAGGCGTGATAAAGTCAACCTGTGTGCAAAGTCCCGCACGCAAAACTTTGCGTGCGTACAGCGCGGTGCGCGCAAAATGCTGCACCGCTATGTGACGATAACGGCACATCCGATGTGCCTATAAGGTCGCATGGGGTGCGATGTAAAAGTCACACCCCATGCAACCTTATAGGCGCATCAGATGCACCGTTATCATTGCATCGCGGTGCAATGTTTTGCGCGCACTGCGCTGTGTGCGTGCAAAGTTTTGCGCGGGGGACTTTGCGCGCAATCTTATTGTCGAAACGGTGCTAACCTAGTTAGCACCTTACTTATCATGCCCAAAGTCTTTAGACGTGCTAACTAGGTTAGCACCGCTTTGTGAATCAAGCCCCTGGAATTCAGACTTGTCATAGATGGAGTGCAACATATCTTGATCTATATCTATCTTTAACTCACTAAACAGTGAAAATGTCTGTGCTGTACTTTTGCGAGCTGTGTGGTGCTATTAAGAGATCTCCGCTAGTAAAAAGGAGTCTATAGTCTTCTTCCAAATGTACAACTAATCACTTCCAGTGACTAGCACAACCCAAATTACCTTGGTGACACAAATATTGCTAGGGTAATGAACATTACGCCAGTAACCTAGCACACAGTATGCAAGCATCACTTGTACTTACTGATTGAGCATTTTTTTAATATGAGTAATAACCCCACTTGCAGAGTTGGCAGGGCAGGGGAGAGTAGATTTTTGCCTTTATTCCAATGAGAATTTGAAGTGGTACACACCTATTGTCAGACTGCTAAGACATGCATTGGTGCTGCTGCTCTGAGGCCATACAAAAACAGTACCTGTATTTGCCTGTTGGTCATTTCAACTGACGAGAGCCTACACACATTTTTAAGTAGTTTGAATGCCACGTAGACATCCAAATAAAATAATAAAAATATGAAAGATCGTGCACATGTTGAAAAAAAGTAAATTCATTTGGTTATTTAGTGGGATCTGTCAAGCTACATTAACTTTTGACTAGCTGTTGTTTTGTTAACTGTACGTTATTTTTTCTTCACATAATACTTTAAGTGGAATGCTTGTATTAGGATTACTGTTACTTTATGAATTTCTGTATTTTAAGCTTAAGTATTCTCTTTTATACTATGCGGTTACTTCCTCACACAGAGCAACTAGCAGAGGTGGCTGTCAGTGCACAGAGAGCTGCTCTAGGTGGAGTTGGTATCACAGGACCACCTGGGCCACCTGGCCCACCAGGATCCCCCGGAGAGCAAGGACCTCATGGATTCGTAGGACCACGTGGTATTCCTGGAATTGTGGGCGTAATGGGTCAAATTGGAAATACCGGACCTAAAGGTCAGTATACTATTATGTATATGACTATTAAATACAGAGCATTTTATTGGTCTTGTATACAGGTATACATTTACCTATGTTTTGATAATGGTAACAGCAGTTTTAACTTGGACTCCAGATAAAGAGCAGGCACATGTTAAATTTAGAATCACCTTTAACTGGCTTAAATGAATGAAATCCCGACGGCCATTTCTTTGGTTAAATTATTTTTGCTATAGATAATCCAGGAAGTGTGTGTCAACAAATATACCAACATGGGCCTGGGCCATACCAAACAACCAAATAGAGTGCTTAGTAGAGGAAAGAATGGCAATATAATAGCACCATCTGTTGTAGCAATAAATAACAATACTTTATTCAATCAATGTAATCCAAATCTTTAAAAGCATTTAAAATCCAGAATCAAGAAATCTCCTTCCATAATATTATAAAGAGGCAAATTTGTAACTAAAGTTCATTTCAGTACCATCCTTGAACTTGTCACCATCCTCTATAATAAGATCCCTGTGTCCCTGCATCTTCTCCTGTCCCTGTGTCCATGCATTTGCTATCCTGTGCATGTGTGGCATGCAGGCAGATGTTGGAGAGCAGGAGGACGGGTGCAGGGGGGGGGGGGGGCGCGGCCATGCGCAGCAGGAAGCTCGGCCATGCACGCTCGCAGCGGGGAGCGCGGCATGGGTAAGGTGGTGGTGAGGGGGACCGCAGCTGAGCCCTAGTGCCTGTTTTAAATAAGCGGACTTATACCTAGTATTTTATAATTATCCTATGTATTGACCAATAGGATTCATCATCAGTAAAGAATCTCATTGGTCAGTTCATAGACCAATTCATCTCACACAATGGCCAAATACATTGGTTGGACCATTGATTTTCAAAAATATGCATAATCCTCTAATTATCTATCGTTCCTCAGAACCTTACATTTGCTGGACTGATCGATTTGCTCATCTCTGAACAGATTTAACCAGTGCATGCAAGGTTAAACTAAAATTTACTAAAAGCACTGATCCTGCAAGGCAACAAAAAAGAGAAAATTCCTCTCCAATTCTTGTGTGATGGCTGCTGCCAAATGAAGGATCGCTTTTTGTAAACTCTGCAAACTGTTAGCCGCTGAACTCAGTTGTCGTCTTCTCTACATTACTTCTAGCAGATTCCAGTCTGATTCTGCCAGAATGAGTCATAAGGGAGATAAGAGATGTACTAAATCAGGAGAATAAGTTAAATCCACAGGGCTTTGGTACAGAATCTGTACTCAGGCTCTCATATACTAAAAAATCTCTGACAGTCCTGCTGTCATTTTTAGCACACCTAATACGCCTGCTGCAGATAAAAAATGTAAAATAGGAAGCAAGGACGAAAAAAAAGAACAATACTTCTTTTCTCTGTTGCTTCTTGTTTTTCAGTTATGCTGTACTTGCTTCCTCAGAATTTACACTCTCTGCACTTCCTGTAGTTATGTCATAATAAAAAATAAATAACTCCAATGTCCAAGCATTTATAAGTCTAGTGCTGCTTCATCATCTGTAATAAATGAAAGCAAGCAACAAAATGTAGTTCTTAGGAATGGCTGTGCAAGGCACATTAACCCATTCAGGTTCCGTGGTTTTCACGAGAGAAATGTTCACCTCCCATTCATTAGCCTATAACTTTATCACTACTTATCACAATGAACTGATCTATATCTTGTTTTTTTTCCGCCACCAATTAGGCTTTCTTTGGGGGGTACATTTTTCTAAGAGCCACTTTACTGTAAATGCATTTTAACAGGAAGAATAAGAAAAAAATGGAAAAATTCATTATTTCTCAGTTTTCAGCCATTATAGTTTTAAAATAATACATGCCTCCATAATTAAAACTCACGTATTGTATATGCCCATATGTCCCGGTTATTACACCATTAAAATTATGTCCCTATCACAATGTATGGCGACAATATTTTATTTGGAAATAAAGGTGCATTTTTTCCATTTTGCATCTATCACTATTAACAAGTTTAAAATAAAAAAAATATAGAAATATTTCATCTTTACATTGATATTTAAAAAGTTTAGACCCTTAGGTAAATATTTACATGTTTTTTGTTTTTTTTATTGTAATGGTTTTTTTTATTTATAGTAAACATTTTATTTGGGTAGTTTTGGGAGGGTGGGGGGTAAACAATAGATTTATAATGTAAATGTGTGTTGATTTTAATTTATTTTCATTTTCAGGTGTAGTATTACTTTTTGGCCACAAGATGGCGGCCATGAGTTTGTTTACATGACGTCACTCTAAGCGTAACACACGCTTAGAGTGGCGCATCAGGAAGGGAACGGCCAGAAAAGGCGCAGCTTCCGAGAGAAGCTGTCGCTTTTTCAGCGGGGGAGAGGAATCAGTGATCGGGCTTCATAGCCCGATATATTGATTCCCTGACTACCGAATCCTCGGCCGGGAGTGCGCGTGCACGCCCGCGATCGGCCGCAGGGGCGCGCGGTAGCGCACATGGTTTCTGGACGTAGTTTCTACGTCCAGAAACCAAAATAGGTTAAAGAGACACTGAAGCGAAAAAAAAAATATGATATAGTGAATTGGTTGTGTACTATGAATAATTACTAGAAGATTAGCAGCAAAGAAAATATTGTCATACTTTTATTTTCAGGTATATAGTGTTTTTTCTAACATTGCATCATTCTATAATATGTGCAGATTACGCAACACTCAGCATTCAAAATGAGTCTTTCAGAGCAGTCTGTGAAGTAATGACCTCTCCTCTAGCAGAGGAAAAGTAAATAGTCCAGGAACAGTTGAGATAATAAAAGTCAGATAACAGCCCTCTCCACGACTAACTTAGTCGGAGAGCTTAATGTCTTGTTTGCATAGAGATAACAACTGGAGTTTCTAAACTCTTCCTGTACTGGAAACAATTACACTGATGTATCTGATCTTAATGTTTTATTTCTTAGCTGTGCTACACATGGAGTTGTACTTTGTACTGGTTGAACTCGATGGACGTATGTCTTTTTTCAGCCAAAATAACTATGTAACTATGTAACTATGTAACATACAAATCATAATATCATCTTTTTTTTTCGCTTCAGTGTCTCTTTAAGATTCCTCTGTAAAAGAAGCCATACTGAATAAAGTTTTTCATTGATGTGCTTACAGGAAAACGAGGAGAAAAGGGAGACCGTGGTGATACTGGACGTGGACACCAGGGTTTGCCCGGACCCCATGGCATTCAAGGTGATGAGAATGACTTTGGATTATGATACTTTAGAAATGAGAGTTAAATTGTATTTGTAACATTGAGGGGCAACTCATAATCACTGATCACTAGGCACATTGCCATTCATTTGGATGCTTCTTGGGACACAAACTAAATATCACTTTAAAGGAAACCTGTGACTGAAAAGTGCCCCAAATGTACTTACATTGGGAGAGAGAAGCCTCTGGATCCTCCAGAGACTTCCTACGTCAGCCTCTGCTGGTCTGCTTCGGGGCTGTCCCTGGAGTCCATTCAGTATCAGCGTTGACGATTTCAGCGCAGGGTGAAGCTGAAAAATGGCCCACTTTGCTCCTGCACAAACTCCGGGCACACGCTGATTATTATTCCCCATGCGAGTTGTAGCAACTTGGGGGACACGTTATTAGGAAACTGCCTATTGCCTGCGGCCTAATTATCGGTTTTTTTTAGCTAATTTGTGCAGCACCTGGCTGAAGCTCACAGTGTCCAAATCAGGCGCGGAGCGCTGGTGCTAAAAAGATTGGCACAAAAATCAGCTGCCTCATGTCTTTGCTGAAAAATTCATGCATGTATAATAGCACAGACCCACTCCTACTTCGGCAGAAAAAGCCAAGCCCGATCCATGCAATTGTGCATGTGCAAGCTTGCCTGTACAGTAGCAAGGACCCAATTCGACTAATCTTTTTCCACCAAATCCCGAGCGGATCTGTGTAACTGCGCAATGTGCCCTGGGGGCTCAGCACTGGAACGGAAGAAGACGGGGAACTCACTGGAGGATCCAGAGGCTTCCCTCTCCCAAGGTGAGTATCCATTTTTTGCATTTTAAATTTTTAAAAAGTCACAGGTTTACTTTAAAGATTCTCATTTTTCAAGTCATAGTACATCCAAACAAAAATAAGGTATTTGCAGCTGGACACCCTTTTATGTTGTAGAATATGTTTTGCTGTTTTTTTACCAGCAACTGTGTTTACAACAAGAGATTGGTTAAGTTGCTTGTAATAGGAAGGAAACATCCAGAAGACAAGTGCTGAGCGAATAGGGTCATATTTATTTTGCCAGAATTTTTGTGAAAGGGTATCATTTTCACACAGATGAGAATAATTGTGAAGCTAGATGAGAATGAGGAAACACATCTTTGTACAGATAACACATTTTGTAGAAATATATGGGCATGAGAAAACTCATTTTTTTGGCACAGATGAGCATTTGAGTGAAAATAGATGGGTTTGCATTTGAAAACAAATTTTCTCCAGATGCACTGAAGTCAAAGGGCATGAAAAAACACATTTTCAATTAAATTCAAATTTTCACAAAAATGCAACTTTTTATGCAGACATGACTTTTGCAAAAATTCAAGCTTGTCCCTATCGGTATCTTCACCTGTATTTTCTCATTTAAGTCAATTCTTTCAAAAATGCAATGTTATGCATGACAGTGTATTTCAATGCATGCATTTTTGGTGTGAACAAACTTTATATATCAAAATATGTAAATTAATAATCAGTATGAGATATGATCATACTACCAACCAAATATTCCATAAGAACATTGCTATTTTTTAAGATAGGGGGTTCAATCAAGCCACATTATATCTTTTGAAAGGGGTTCTTGCATACAGCAAAAGCATAGTTACTTTTTTTCCTGTTTAGAGATAAGCTGCCATGCTCTACTGTGCCCCACAGGATAAAAAGATGGAAACACTGAGCCTTTTAGCCCATACTGTTCTGTTATGCATTCTGTAAAATAGAAATCTTATAGTCAATTTTTTTATTAATGATTTACGGATTTAAAAATTGTGAAGCTAGAGAAGCTGGAAAAAATTAAGAAAAACACTGACTTGTTTGCTGCCCTTTATGTCTCATCACCAGGTCTCCCTGGCATCCCTGGTCAAGCTGTTGATGGAAAAGATGGAGACAGAGGTCCTGAAGGATCACCAGGAGAACCTGGCAGACCTGGCTTTCCTGGTCCAGCTGGTCTCCCAGGATTTTGTGAGGCAGCAGCATGTTTGGCAGCATCTGCATACGCTCCAGCTTCTCTGACTGAACCCGGTGCTGTCAAAGGTTAAAAATCCCACTGACCCAATCAATCACTTCCTGGACACAAAGACAAACTAAATAATGTAAAATAACATCAGATGGAATGTATTCCCTGTTATAAGGGCCTTCACCCCAAATACATAATTACCAAGGGTCCTTGTGGTAGAAAGGAGGTTATTAGGAAAATAATGGTTAATTGTGGCATGGCCAAAGGAGGAACAAGGGAGAAATTTTCTTACACTCAGAAGTGTCATCGTTTCTGTCGGCAGCATGCAATTTGCCACTTTCCTCCTAAACGCAGACCTCATCATCATCATCATTCTTTCTCATTCCATGACTTTGGGGAAATCATCTGACTTCTTGTAACCCTCAAAGACTGTACTGTCAATGAATCAAAGGCCATAAATGAAATGTGAATCATACTTTTCATAGTGTAGTGTACTGATGCTCTGAGGCTCTCACCGATACAGAAATCCAGACCCAGAGTAAATGTAAATGTACTACTATCCAAACATTTAGGTACCTGTGGAAAAATGCTTTGAAGTAAGGATGGTTTAAAAGTAATACAGTCAAATGCCCTTGTCAATTAAAAGTGCATAGACAGCAAAAAAAAAAAAAAAAAGAATTTCAATATTTGTTGTGATGATCTTTTGCCTTTAAAACTATTTCAGCTCTCCTGGTTACAGACAGTCTTTTAAGATACTTGGTAGGCTGTTTTCCCCTCCACATTAAGTGTTACAAACCACAGTTCTTCTGTTCATTGATCTAGGCTGTCTCTGTTGCTTCTGCCTCTTAATGCAATGCAAGAAGATGACATTATGTTGATAATATATGTAGACTCTGAACAGAGCACCTTCTGTTATAATTCTTTGTGCCAAGTTTTGTGGTGGAAGTATGGGCTTTTTACACAAACGTCCGCTATGAAGACCATTTCTGTCTAGACTTCTCTGGGTTGTAGATAGGTGTTCAATAGCACCACTGGATTCTGCCAGATCTAAGTTTCTTTGGCTGACTACTGCATTTTCCGTCCTCACGTTTGGTTGTGCTTCTGCAGAAAAGCTTGGGCAGCACATCTGAAAATATCTGTCTTTCTAAAATGTCTTCCATTTTTAGTCCTTACTGGTGCAGTAAATCTGCCTTGTGTCTTATTGCTGTGCTTAGTCTTGCCATTGTGTCATTTTTTTTACACTAAATTACCTGGGGTGATCTCAGCTTTAAGAAGAACCTGTATTTTCCTCAAAGAGTTTTATCTATCCTATACATTTGATTCTATTTCATTTAATGCTTGTGGTTTAACCTGCACTTTTTTGCAGTTATTTTTGGCATATGCTAGGAATAGTTGTTGAATCTCGCACTGGTCCATATGACAGAAATATCCTTACTTATGCAGGTGTACCTGGGGGGATTGATGCTGCAAAAAGTGGTCTCATCAAATATTGATATGAATTAGATATTTTTCTGTTTATGCATTTTTACATCGATTAAGGGAAAAAAACCCTCCCCATTATGTTTTAAAGCATTTTCTCACTAGTGCCTAAATAGTTTGCACAGTAATGCACATACAATATTTGTCCTATGTTTGTGATTAGACCTGGTTGAGCTTTATTCCAACACTGAGTGGTGTCTCAATTTATTTTAATATATTACAAGATATGAATTTAAATGCAGTGCACAAGTCATTGACTCAGATTTAAGGGACACAGAATTTACCCAAATGGTAAGACAGGCATAATTGGCATTATGCAGAAATCCTGAATAGAACTCTAGTTAAACTGGTGTTTAAGAAAATAATATGCAACAGCCTATAGCAAATTATTGGAATTCACCTCTGATAAGTCTGGCTAATTATATATACCAATCAGCTGTTTTGTGGTTTGCTAAGGGTGCATCATTGCTCTTTTCTGTGTTTGTTCATTGTAACTTTTACATGTTGATTAATATAGAATTCAAATAGATGAAAACAGCTTGAGAGAGGAGATTGCATACTGGAGCACTTTACCAAGTTTGCAGGGAGTTTGAATTACACTTGTAGAAATAAGAATGTTTGTTCTTCTACTGCAGGTTTGATAATGAATCAAAACTGCTATGAATTTTAACCTGCTTTTCTTTGCCTGCTGTTTTAAAGCCCTGTCTTGGGCTCAGTTTTAAATGCATTTAATGTTATGTTATTTTTTATTAATTTGGGCTAAAATAGTTTTGTAAAAAAAACACCTAGTTTTTGCAAAAAATAGAAAAGGAAAATGCCTGCTGCACCTTTTCCCAGATTTCTAATTTACCCCTCAGTGACTAAAAACTGCTTACTCACTCCTAGTCAGTCTGAAACACTCCCCCTTGGGACTGGTGGACAGAGGAAGGAAGGTGGAAAGAAACAGTAATTGTTCTGTCCACTGAAGCCATGGATTCGGACTGGCAGGAGATCTATTCATGTAGTACAGATGCTGTTTAAATATTTGTATACAATAATTTTCTATTAAATGTGTATATAAAAATTGGTGGCTAAACTTAGGCTTTGTGTGGCCTTTATGTAGAAAACACATGATTCGCAAAGGCTGGATTGTCTTCTACATCAAGTGCTATTTCTAAACTCTTTCAAATTCTTAGTCCATCTTTTTGAAGGCATATGGCAATCAGTCTTCTCTGTACAGTATGTATATGTGTGCCAGACATAGGGCTTGATTCACAAAGCTGTGCTAACCTACTTAGCACCTTTGGGCGTGATAAGCAGGGTGCTAAGTAAGTTAGCACCATTTTAACAATAAGATCGCGCACAAAGTCCTGCGCAGAACTTTGCGCGTGCACGGCGCGGTGCGCGCGAAACATCGCACCGTGATGCGACCTAAATGTCACATCCGATGCACCTACAAGATCGCATGGGGTGTGCCTTTAATGTCGCACCCCATGCAACCTTATAGGTGCATCGTATGCGGCGTTAAAGTCGCGCTGTGCGCTGAAAGTTTTGCGCACTGGACTTTGCACGTGGGTTGATTTTATCACGCTTAAACTGAGTTAAGGCGTGAAGGGGGGCTTTTCATAAGCGTGCTAACAGTTAGCACTGCTTTGTGAATCAAGCCCATGGGGTCTTGTATTGCATTTGTTAGGGTTGTTTGCACTTCCAGTGTGCATGCACATGTTTACACATACAGAACACAGACTATTATTCCCTTTGTTGTTTATAGACTGTATATGACTATATAACAAATGAAGCAAGTGGCTGTAATTTTTGCTGCAGTTAAGTGTGTTCCCTTGTCTTTCTTGTGTGTCCTTTCTGCTTTTCTGTAATTGTATTTTGTTTGTGCCTTTTCTGTGTGTGTGATTTGCTGTGATTCCTCCATTGCCTTGTCCCAAGGTCTGTGCTCATTAGTTTGATATGTAACACAGTATACCTTCTCTTCTGTGCTTTATTTATGGCCTAGTTCTGTTCTTTATTTATGTGCCAGGCCCTATCATAATATTAGTCTTCCACTTGTGATGTAGTATATGTTTCTGCTACTTGTATGTTTATTCTTGTACTGTCCACGTAGTTGAATGAGAATACAAAGCAAAGAAAAGTAAAGGTCAGATGCCTATAGCAACACCACGTAACTGTATGTATCAGTACATTGACAGCTAGCATCTCACATGTTGCTGTTGGTTACAGCACATCACATTTCTGTTTGCTTTGGCTGTTAGCTTGCCATGTAAACCTATGCAGTGAGGAGCAAGGTTCCGTGCTGTGCAATAGCTTCTGCTCCCAGTTAGATGGTTACACATACCTGCTACTTCTGTTTTAAATGAGTGTCCTTAAAAGCGTTTAAGCTGTGCTATGTGTTGTCTTGCATGTAAATGTAATATATGGTATATTTCCTCCTGATTAAATATCTCTTGTTTGAGATCTAACACTCTTGGTATTCGATGGATACTTTTTATTTTAGAAACATCAATTGTACCTTTCCTTTCCTAGAACTTCATGACTTTCCTTTCTTATCGGTTTGTCTCTGGATTGAGAACTTGTGTCAAGCTTTAGTCCTGCATGTGTGTTGTCTGTCCATTGTGCCTCTTTGTAAGATACCCCTGTGTTCTTTTGTAGTGTGTGTCCTTTGTCTTGTTGTGATTATTGTCAGCTTTGGTGTATTTCTGTCTGTTGCTGCAAAAAGAAAACCCATGCCGCATCTGTATTTGTATTTGGTGTATTTCAACGGTTATGTGATGCCACAGAAGAGATGCCATCACACCTTATATGTACAAGCTCATTGTATAAACAAGCCATCAACTTATGAGACATTAATCAAAGACTGTTTATAGAGAAACCCTTCTAATTTCAAGGTGGTGCATGCATTAAACTGTGTTAAGCATAATAACTTGCGTAAAAAGTCTTACCACACAATGAATAGATTGTAATGCATTGCATTAAATGTATTGCATTCTGCACTACTTATCATGCTGTAGGACTTCATGCATGTTGTTCTGCTTAAAGGGAACCAAGTACCACTTTTTTCCTGGTTTCTAAAAGCTATAGGAGTTGCCATGTTCCCCCTCCCCCTTTAGCTGCCTTTTATTTATCCAGGAGAAGGTGTGAAGATAGCATCTGTGACCTTTGTAATAGCGTCCAATCTACCTGCCTCCCCCCCTCTAATTAAAGCTTTTTGTTACTTTTTTGCTAATGTGTGCAATAGAATAATAACATAATTCCTTATCTGCCCGAAACTCCTGTGGTCAGGAAGGCCTCAGAAGTAGGCTAATAAAAAACCTCTGCTAAACTTTTAAATGTAAAAAGAAGAGGTAAAATTGGAAGGGTGTTTTTATTAATGAGCCACATTGTTGGCATGCATACTATTGAGATGCCCTGGGTGCTAAAAATAGTGCTTGGTTCACTTTAATGCAGTTCAGTGCATACACCCCAATGTGCCTTATTTAAATCATCTTCTTTAAACAATTTAAGACTTATACATAAAAGCCTTACAAAAAGTAAAACTGTGATCCCATAGTAGTCAGTTATTTCATTTTCTAAACTGCACTAGAAGAATTACGTTCTGCAATTGCTTGCTTGCTTTGGTAACGTGCTCCAGGGTTTGTTAAAAGCTATTTTTCTTGCATAAATCTGTGAAGTTGTGACCTAGAAGGTTTAGTGTCAGCATTTGCTGGCCAGACTGAGGCTGTGTAGTTAATAGCACTGGGTGAGCTGATCATGCTACACATAGAAAGATTCCAAATCACCCAAGACAAGACCACCCTCACCTGCTGCTTCTAGCAATGCAGTCTTACATTGGCCCATATAACTGAGGGCTGAATTCTCTGGGCCAGCTTTGGTAATGTGTCTGCATTTCAGAAAATTCAGAAAATGTAGTTTTTCTTCCCTTAAATTTCATTAATAATGTTGTTTGAAATATTTAAAACATTTGTTTTTGGGGGGCAAATGTGAGATATTGTTTATTCATGTTTCATGTGTATCTAATATATTCAGTCGGTGGCATGCTCCTTCACAAATCAGTATCCGATCAGCTCTTTGAATAGGATGCTGTGCTTTAACTCCTTCCCTTTACACCTCTCTCTGCCTTCCCTGCCAGAATCCCTACTTTCCTTGCTTCTGCCTATGCAGGGAATATCAAAGTACTGTATCTTCTTCCTTCTCATTCCAAGTTTGCAAAGTTGCGTCTACTGGCCTTAACAATGATCCCAAAGCAAGGGGCTGATAGGCGAAGGAGCACAACACTGTCTGGAAATGTTTGTGAAAATTTAAATATTCATGTACAATATTTCATATTTATCTACATCCAAAAATAAAACAAAAACCAACAAACAAAACCAAATCTGATTTTTTTTTTATTTAAACACAATTATTAATGAAATAAACCAAAAATAAAATATCTAAACAAGCATACATTAAAACTCTGTACTTGTAAATGTGTCCTTTGTATGAATATTATGTTTGATATGTACATATGGTTACTGTTACGTTATTAAACCAGCAAGGGGGTGTTTTGTGACCAGATATCATTGTATCAGAAGGAACTGAGAAGCCTACATCATATATGGATTGCAGAATGAGACAGAAAATTACTTGAGGTCTGTGTTTTAGGGTTTAGGGATTTAAGTTCTTTTTATTAGTCATCAAAACAATGACACAATGTGATGATTTATTGTTTAATTTTGAGGTGTTTTTCTCCATAACATTGCACAATATTCAAATTTACCTCACGTTATTTTCCATTTTTTGTTATAGTTAGTCAAATTAAATTGCAGGTAAGATATTTCTGACAAATTTTGGTTTTGTAAAGCTGTAAATTAAGTGTGTTTTTTTACATTTCTCTTTCCCAATCCCAACACAAGTACATGAATCATCCATAGCTAAATGCCTGTAAAGCGTGGATTACTTAACTATGAGGTGTTACATTTCAGGTGCCAGGCCTATTAAGTTAACGTTCCTCCTCCTCATGTAAATCTGTGTAAATGATTATTTTATAAATAACTGAAAAAAAGAATAACTGGCGTTAAAGAAGAATAAAGCAAAGTTGGGGTGTAGTTTCTTTCCTTTGCTTGATGCTTTATTTTTCCAAATCTGCAATGTTAGTAACAAAGCTTATAGAGGTTGTGTGATGGCCTCCTAATCCCGCCCTGTTTGACAGGATGAGGTTGTTATAAAGGTGCTGGTCAACTGCTACATCAACATCACAAGCCACTTTTGGATTTCTCCCCAAGAGGTGGGAAAGATTATAAGTTGTATGGGTCCTTCAATATGCTATTGTCCCCTTATAATTTAAAAATGATAATGCCTGTGTGCCTGTCGAGATAGAAGAAAGATAATTCAGTGGTGAAGTTATTGTTGCACATCTGATCCCTGGTTGAAAATATTCTCACTATCTACCCAACTAAAATTCTTAAATTGGATATAAATTTAGAACTAACTCTCTGCTCTAAAAGATTAGTCAGTAGCCTTTAGGCCAAACAATTTTCTTCATTACAATTTATGAAAATCCTAAAAATACCCAATTTAACTCAGGCTCGATTCCCACTTGCACCGGATCACATTTGGCCAGTGGGAGCGGACAATGTAGTGTCCACTGTGATAGTCTTCTGTGGTTTGGCTGGAGCCCGGGGCAGGTGCATCACCACCATAGGCTATATGGTGAACACATCCGCCTTCCCAGGATTAACATGGACTGCACAGAAGTGTGGCCCGCTTACCACAACGGATCCCACAGAACCATTGTAGAGTGACAAGTGTGAACAGATTCTATATATAAAATAGGAGCTGTTTACTGTCAATTTTGCGATGAGTGGAGAAAGGGCAAAAAATGTCCATTCTCAGCTCAAGTGGGAACAGAGCCTCAGTGTATACTTATAAGCAGAGAGCCTCAGCGGTGTGTTTCACAGCTGCTCAGAGGAGCTAATTACACAGGTTGGTCTGCCAAAACACACACAGAGAACACACAACAGTGAATTTCTTCAGCAACTATATGTGGAATAAAGACTTTTCACTGTGTGTTGTACAAGAGTTTGGGTCCACTTTAAAAATTAGCATTTTTAGATGATGGCTTTGAATAAGTTTGAAATAATGAACTGTAATTTAAATATGCCTATGCGTTAAGTCTGAACTAGAGCAGTTCCATGTGTGCTAGTGGTGTCTGAGCGCCTTTGAAAATATATCATTGGTTGGGGTAAAATTTCTAGGACATCTAAACATGAGTTCAAATTTCTTCTTTTGAAAAAGTAAAAGCCAAAAGCAAAATACATTCACCTAAGATAACCAAAATAATTATCTTGCACTGCTGTGGCATAAAATATTGGCATAAAATATTAAGATTCACAAAAGTTTGTTTTTTCATTCAACGCAAAAATACAAGGTAATCTGATATCATGATGGGTGGGGCTATTGCCATGAATAAGTAGGCCTTGTCATGTAGCCTCACACATGGGTCACGTTTGGGATATGTAAGCATGAGCATTCAGGTACCAGTTAGCAGTTGTATTGAGAGATCTCTGTCACTGCTGTGGTATTTAGTCTCTCTGACTGCTTCCTGGACCTGTGTTTGAAAACTCTGCATTACTGTTGCCAGTCTTGCTTGTTCCTGCCTACTGACTATCCTGCCAATTCTGCACTGCTGATTTCTACTACTAACCCTAAACTCCACTGACCATGCATTACCTTTTGAATCTGTTTCCATCTTGCCTACCTGTTGCTGGCTTACATTATTCTTGACTTTGCTTTCTTACTGCTGAATCTGCTCTAGTCCTATCTGACAGTGCTAAGCCGTTCAGTTAACGATCATCACTTGCCTACATCATCTTGATCATCTGCTCACCTTATGCTGTGTAAAAGCAGTGGTGGCTCCAGCTTCAAATGTTTGGGGGCACAATGCCTGACTGGTAGGGCCCATTTGGGTGATCAAAATTGATGTTTGTATGGTGAGCTTCAGATATTTTTTGCATGACTCAGATAAAAAGTCTAACTAGTTCAGCAATTATAGTAACCAAATGTAAACATCACAAACAGAACTTTTAAGCAGAGCAGATTTTCCAAATGATGGTGCTATTATTGAAGAAAAGTTACCTACAGATTTACTTGGCTAGTTGGTTGCCATGCTTTAGGACCTTGGTTTACTTAACACCTACATAGACTCAAGCTGACATGGAGAGTTTTTTGACTATCCTGTTCAGTGTATACTGCTGGAGCCTGGAAACAGTTATCTGTATGTTACTGAGCAGGGAGGCACTCATGGGTGTACAGAGATTCTGGGGGATAGGGGCAGTTCCCCAGTGTAGCACCACCACTGTGTAAAAGAGGCTGACTTCATCACTGTCTCCATCTCACAACAGGTATGTAACAAAAGTTGTTCTGTGATTTCCCTTGGCTGTGGTCACATGATTGCACATACAGGAAAGCTGTCAACTCAGATGCATGCTGATAGAAACACTGAGCATTAACATATGGTACATTTCTCTCCCAGCATGCAATGTAGTCAGCAGCTTTCTGTAGACATAATCATGTCACCATTACCTAGGGAAAAATATAGTTCGGCTGTGTTTAGCCTTAAAAAAACAAAAATACAACTTTTGCAATGCTCTCTATTTCGTGCCACAGGAAATGCAGAGCATTTATTTCAAACAGTATATACTGAGAAAGAAATCAACTTGTTGAACTTGTTGTGGCTAACTAACTACATTTTAAAGAAAGGCTAAAGTCAAGTGAAGAAAGTAGTCCAGCATGTAGTATTTTAAATTCAAAGCTAAAACAATGTTTAAAGCCTGAGGGACCTGTTTATACAGAATGCTGAAATATGACACCATTTGAAGTCTGACATCTGAAAATATGGTCCCACATAAAATGATAGACTATTTGTAAACATATGGCCCTCCATTTACTAAACCAAGAGATTGCAAATGGCAAAATAATGATATAAAAGAATGTGCCAGCTCCTATACATTTTAACCCCTTGTCCCTGATTCACATTGGTATTCCACAGGGACACATTTAAGGGCCACTTTCCCCTTTTTCAGAGATCTCTTTTCCCATGTTATTGACACAGAGATAATCTATATATCAATATTTATAAGTTTGGTTAATCACCCTTACATATGTGTTCCCAGAAAGGACATGGTGGAATCTGCATACCTCCCAACTTTTTGAGATAAGAAAGAGAGACACTTTGAGGCACGCCCCTGCCACACCTCTAAGCACGCCCCCAAGACACCCCTCACCATGTATATCCCAAAGATTTCAAAACCAAAGGATGTAGTTTTATCATACGAATCACACTGATCCTTTTTATCATCATTACTTTTTCTTAATTTAACATATGAAATATAAGAAATATATCAATTTAATTGATGGGAATAAAGTTTAGAGTCAGCTAAACACTGACAAATGAGGAAGAAAGAGGGACAGAAGGATTTGGTTACCAACGAGGGACTGTCCCTCCAAAAGAGGGACAGTTGGGAGGCAGGAGCTATGGAATCTGGGATCCCCGGCCGTTAATAATAATACCCTTAGATCACTGCCCTCCCCAGGCACAAAGGTAAAAAGGGGTAATTTGTGACAGCCTATTTAAAACAAAGTGTTAATATGAAATGCTTATTTAAAATAAAGATACAAATCTTTTTGTTTTGTTTTTAAAGAAAAAGACACTTTTTCTTTCCTGCTGTAGTTATAGTCTAATGTCCCTCCCACAGATTTAAGGTGCATACACATGTTAGAATAAATCTATTGTGGCCAGCTCGGCTAAAGCTTATTTAACCGCAGCGATTGAAATCTACGCCCTGTTTTGATCCCCTAATACCTGCCAGGGCATAGATTTCACTTCACCGCTGCCGCGCGTCTCGCCGCTTCCGACGATCTCGTAGCTCTCTGCCCCCCACAGCTCACTCGCCCTGCCGCTGCTATGAAAGCGTCTCCTCACCAGCTCTCAGAGCTCTGCTGTCATAAGAGATGGCAAAGTGGGTGGCCTGAGGCTGGCGGTTGCAGTTGTTATGTGCGGCGATACGTTGGTATCTGGCGGTTTCTTGTACCAGCGGTCTCTGGTCTTTAAGGTGGAAGAGACCAATGGTACTTAAGTGGTTAAAGATTCGGAATGCAAGCTCTGTAAACAGCAGCGGCCCCTGAGTGCAAGAATTGTTCCCCCTCCTTTCCCCACCTGCCAGAAACCACTCCATTGTATGCCATCATCCTTCCTCCCTGACCCATAGAAACAGCATGTGTTGCTCTGCTACAGCACCGTTGCCCTAATCCCTAAAGACATCAATTGTTGTGAGCATTTACGCACCTGAAGGCATTTTTTTTTGGGGGGGGGGGGGGGAGGGGAATAATTTATCTGTATGTTTTAGGACTGTTGGGGATAATCCACAAAAGACACAAAACATAGGTAGAACATATGAACTCTATACAGAACTTTATTATGATAATATGACTTTCTAAATTTGATTTTCTAAATTTGATAATATTTTAAAAAATACAGTCCTTAACCAAACCAAAGTGTTTGTTACATTCATAAATGCATGTAGTACACAAGGCCTTGCTGAATGATCTGAATGATCTGTTTTGTTGACAAATTCCACTGGGCCCTCTGCAATCAGCAGTCATGGTATGTTGAGGGGTAATAATGACAGTGGACCTGGTTGTATTTTAATTCCAGAGAAATATATGGCTTATGTGGGTTTGGCCAGTATATGTTATTTCTTGATATCTGCATCATTGCAGATAGTGCCTTACATGGTCAATTTCTGCATGCTTACACAGTCTCTTCCACAAGAAAATGATTGAAGATAACACTGTCACTAATTATCTTCTGGTACTTTGTGTATGCAGTTTATATCCATCCTAACCTGGGGCAATGAGTACCACTTGGCCAGTTGACATGCATACATTTCAAAAAGGTGCAAATGGCGCAGGATAACGGTAGTAGAATATTGGTGAATTTACCAATATTCTACTACTTCATTCAGGTAGTAAAATATTGGTAATATTTACAGATATTTTACTATGACCCTTAACCCTTAACCCCTCCCCTGATGAGCAACTAACTTAATGCGGATCCGAGATGAAAAACTAACTATAACAAGTAACTTGTCTATATATCTTATCTAAAGTTTAGATAGTTTGCACAGCAAATCTAGCTGAAAACAGCTTTAATAGAAAATGATTATTTCTTCCTGTGATACAATGACAGCAGCCATGTTGTTTGTAAACATTACACAGAGGCAGGCTTATCTGTATCTTGAGCACTCAGCCTGTGTACAAAAAACTAATCCCCCCCTACTCCCTCCTCTCCTCTGCCTCTGAAATCAATGGCTAGTAACACCTCCTCCTCCTCCTGCCCAGACTGAGCTCCCATCATGAGCCCTTGCTACTGCCAAGGCTCTCTGAAAACCTGTGGGCGTGGTTTATTTAGTTTATAGGGAATTAGAGTATTAAAACAAAAACAAAGAAGTATTTGGCTTGAGAAATGCCCTATAAACAATAGGAAAGGAACACAATTATGCTATGAGTAAAAGTTCACCTCGGATCCAATTTAACCCCCCACCACCAGTGGGCTGCTAAGTTTAACCTCCCACCCCCTCCCTGGCTTCCTCCCAGTAAGCTCTGCTGTGCAGCTGTGCTCACCGAGTGGACCAGTAGCAGGCTACTGCGCATGTCTCAGGTTTATTTTAAGTGCTGAAAAAATCTTCATAATATAATAAGGAGATACAGTAGAGACAGAAGGAAAACTTTAGAACCCAGGAGATTCTTTCAGATGCAGATTTTTCAAACAGGGACCACACACTGCACCTAGCAACATCTCATACTGTGCATACTGGAGATGATACTGGTATAAAATCAAAAGTGTAAGGTTATTGTTATCAGGACCCCATATTAAGACACTGTAAGCACACATAATAACAAGTACATCCACACTTCAAGCTATTTCTAATATTCATGTAAATTGTTTCCAAAACTCAAAATAAGCAAGGAAAATGTAGGGATAAATAAAATGTTCTATACCTCATGTTATGCTGCTGTGCTAAAAATTGTTAAACAGAATTCACACTACCAATCTGAGAAAAGCATGCCACAATTTTGCTGGTATCGCTGAGCGGTCATATGTTCTGCTGTTTTTTCCTGTATGCTCTCCAGCTGCCACAAATTGGCAGTAGATTGAAACTTCACAGTCAGATATCTGCAGTTTAACCTCTGTACCGCGCGTTACATTCAGCAAAATGTTCCTAAAAATAATGATACGGTAATGCTAAAAGCGACAATGTCCAGGGAACTGTAAGCAATGAGCTACTAATCTCAGTTGGATTGTTTTGCATCATGTTTTTATGATCTTTCCTAGGCCATTGGGAATAGATATTGAAGATAATGATATTGTTTGAAGCATACAGGCTGTGTCAATAAGGTGGTCAAATAGCATCAATGAAGAGAAAAGTGTACTACTCCACAGCTGCCAGGTTCTACTTTTAATCAGGATTCAGCAGTATGGAAATTATTGGCTGCTATTGCATACTGAAAGTCATCGATTAATTTCATTAAAGCCTAATTCCACCAAAACTTTGGATAGAACAAAGAAGATTAAAGGAATACTATCGATGTATGCATTTATTTTTAAATGCTGTATGTTGTAGCACACATTAGGACAAGTACTAGGAGCAATTTGATTCCTCACACAGCTGTTCCTCTCAGCTGTAAAATCCTCCGTCAGTTTTGGCCGTCAGTGTTTGATACAAATGTATCTATATGCTGAGGGCTCCCAGAGGGCTAAGCCCATGTCTGCACAGGGGAGATGCTATCAACTCCTCAGTTTATAGTTTAATTATCACCTTGCTGAAAGAATCTTATTGATATGGTGGTAAGGGGTTAAAGATTCTAGCAATGTGTGTTTATTATCTTTGCTTCTCTTGACTGATAAAGATACTAATAATGCTAATTGTAAACAGTGGTCTGCCCCTCTCAGCAGCTTGTAAAGTGGATGCAGCCTGGAGTGAATCACCACAAGCAGGCAGCCAGACTGAGTGTAAACACAGACTATTGTTTATAGCTAGTTATATTCCAGCAATATTCCAGCTCATTTAGTTACCTGTTACCACCTCAGATCAGCCTATTTCTCCTCATGTCTCCTGCATGCTGTGAGTGACACAGTGAAATATATTTGTGAGCTGTGTGACAGAGTAACCAAGCAGCTCAGGGTGACCCAAACTACTATGAGCTGTGTGAGAAATGAATTTTTAAGCAGGGATAGCAAGAGAGAGACCTGGGTGAATAAATAAAGTGCCCCTAGCACTAGTGGTAATGTGTACACTAATATACAGTATTAAAAAAAAAAGTCGTTTCAATCGATAGTACTCCTTTAAGAACTCCTTTCAGACTCCTACTGCACACACTGGGGAGGATTCCACTCACTTTCTCTGGCAAACAAATTAAGGGAACTAAGGTGAAATTTGAACACCAGGGGCCATATGCAATTCACTTTTTCACCTGAGTTTTCTCCTAGGCGGTATTTTCACAACATGTAAATAAAATGCCTTTTACACCCCCAGCAAGCAAACAAACACTCTAAATAATTTTGGTGGTACTTTTTTGCCCACTTTTGGTACTTTTTCCATTGCAGAGTTCTAAAAGGGTTATTTAAATTGAAGATGACAAATTTTCTCCTAGGAGAAAACTCAGGAGAAAAAGTGAAATGCATGTGGCCCCAGGGGCATAGAGAGGCATGCATATGAAAAAAGTCGCAAGATGAAAAGGGATAGCGGAAATAGAATATCGGTAGTGTTACAGATTCTAATATCAGGTAAAACTTTTTTTGTGTATGAGCCTATTTGTATTTAAAAGCACACTTGCCTCTGCATTTGCCTTATGCTTAGAGGAAAATCATGACCTGTGCTTGCATCCATGACTTTACTCTAAATGTATTAGATGTTTACTTTTCTTCTCAAGCTGAGAGCATTGGATATTTTCCAACAAGATAAAAAGAAGTGGACATTGAGGGAAGCAAAGTAGTACAGAATGTCACAGCTGTGTAGCAATTCCTGAACTCAGGTTACAGTTATTACAAAAAGGTCTTTTATGCAGCATGCAGACAGACACAACTGAAGCGCTACAGCTGAATAGCCTTTAGGGAGAAATTGAATTAAACCCGTCTGAAAATAATATCAGTGTACAAGAAAATAAAATAGTACAATACAAACTCAAAATGCACTGTGGTAATCATATTTCCAAACCATGAATGCTCAGACTTAAAGAGTACCACAGGGAAGGAGGGGGGGGGCAGATGGTTCACAGAGGCACGTTCCCTGCTGCAGGACATGCCTCTGTGTGCCCCCCACATCGCTCTCTGCCCCCCCTCCACTGCCATGCTATAACCCCCCAAAATTAGCAACCAGCGATTGTCGCTATTTCAGAGAGTAAGGGAGAAGAGAGGTATTCCCTACTTAAACGCCCACTAGGAGCATTCCTGCAGGCCTTCCAAAGCTGCCATTGGGCAATTCTCTCTCTCCCTGGCCACGTCCCCTGCCGCTCCCCCATTTCCCTGCACTTTGCTCTGTGACAGCAGCTCTTTCAGTGTCCTGACCCCAGGGGTTATGAAAGTGAGAGCAGGAGATTGCAGGCCACCGGAGCAGCAGAGATAGTGGCTACCTGATCCGCCCAGCCCCCGAATCAAGTGGCATTGATCTTTTTTTAATGTACTGCCCCACCTCGGGTTCTCTTTAAAACCAAGGCCATACTTACCTCCAGTTTTACTAAAGAGGACTGGTAGACAGCAGAAATGGGCCCAGAGACAGCCACTTGTTTTGCATTAGAATACATTACAGAGAATGGGCAAGAAACAGATCTGGGCTGACAAATGCAAAGTGCACTCATCCTTACCGCATAAGCACCATGCTACTCCTTAATCCCCCGGCAGCATAATGCACACTTCCAACATGACAAATGATACCTAAGGGTAGTAATGGAGATGCAGGAACACCTATGCAAAGTTTAAAACCCTAATGTTTGGAAATTTATATAGCCGAGTAGGGAGTCTATGCAGCAGCAGTACAGAGTGGCGAGGGTAAGTACGGAGGTCATTCCTGTGTATGGAAGGTTCATGAGAACCAGTCATTTGCTAAACGTTTTGCTTTGCTACCACGTTTTGCTTGCTACCACAGACCCAGGAAGGGGATTAAAATCGCTTTGGCTCCATTTTTAAGTCACTGGGAAATCAGAAGAGCAGATAATGTTCTCTACTTTGTTTGCTCAGGAATTACTTAATGACAAGACAATCTGATACTTTGTCCTGCAAAGGCAATGTTATCAATTAGCTTCAGTGAAGTGTAAATATGCCTTCAAATGAAATTATGCCTGGCACACACCATGCAATTTCCCTTCAGATCGACAGGTCAAATTGATAATTTCCAACAGGTTCGATCAGATTTCCAATCGGTTTTCCAATTACTTCTATGCAAAAGTGATTGGAAAATTGATTGGAAACCTGATGGCACTTGTCAGAAATTAATGATTCAACCTATCAAACAGATGGTAATTTGCATGGTGTGTACATTAGACTCGTTTTTTATGTTTTCTATTAGCTTTTTGTTGTGCTTAATGTTTTAGAGAAAACATTTAATCTTGATTTCATACCACTTTTATGGAAGCCATTCATAAGGTTACAATGTGTAAAACTAATTGAATCTCCCAATCATCACCAAAGAATTTTGATTGAAATTATTTTAAACATTAATTAGATAGACTTTTTTAAATTATTGAATTGTTGTTCTCCTGTACATTTAGAAATAAAGTTGGACATATATTAGATTTCTATCTAGCTTAATAAAGGAACCTGATCAATTTATTCAGACAACGTCCATGCTGTAATTACAGCTAGAACTACTGTAACAAGCAAGGGAAATGCTGATCTTAAATAGGTTGAAAAGTATCTTTTCTGTGCAGCGGATAGTGGAAAGTTTTGGTTATTTAATGTCCAAACATCTATATGGATTTGGAAAATATATGGTGTGCCTGATTTAATTAGTGGAATTGTTCTGATTACAGACTGCAAACACTGTTATCTTGTAATTATCGCCAGGAGCATGCCATTAGCACATGATTAAGTGCACTGTCTGCCTGCCTAGACCTCTGCTTGCAAAATGCTTTATGATCTTAATTAGCAGGAAATGATGGAGGAGGAATGGAGATGTTTCCAAAGAGTAAGGAGATGTCTCATTTTGAACAATAGGAAATGTCTAATGAAGGCCACATGAATCTGAAATCTTGAAACGCTGAACTTAGCAGCTTTGCAAACAAGCCAGCTCTTTATGCCTTAATTGTTTGTCCAGTAGTAGGAGAGACATGATAGATCTGTAAAACTGCAATGGATAGATTCAGTCGGAAAGTACTTATAGTTAGAGTTGGGCCGAACGGTTCGCCGGCGAACGTGGTTCGCGCGAACGTAGGACCGCACGCGAACCTTTTGCGGAAGAAGTTCGGTTCGCCCCATAATGCACTGAGGGTCAACTTTGACCCTCTACATCACAGTCAGCAGGCCCAGTGTAGCCAATTAGGCTACACTAGCCCCTGGAGCCCCACCCCCCTTATATAAGGCAGGCAGCGGCGGCCATTACGGCCACTCGTGTGCCTGCATTAGTGAGAGTAGGGCGAGCTGCTGCAGTCTCTCATATAGGGAAAGATTAGTTAGGCTTAACTTCTTCCTGGCTGCATACCTGTTCTGTTCAGTGAGCCCTCAGCCCACTGCATACCTGTACTGTGATCCTGCCACTGCATACCTGTTCAGTGATCCTGCCACTGCATACCTGTTCAGTGATCCTGCCACTGCATACCTGTTCTGTTCAGTGAGCCCTCAGCCCACTGCATACCTGTACTGTGATCCTGCCACTCCATACCTGTTCAGTGATCCTGCCACTGCATACCTGTTCTGTTCAGTGAGCCCTCAGCCCACTGCATACCTGTACTGTGATCCTGCCACTCCATACCTGTTCAGTGATCCTGCCACTGCATACCTGTTCTGTTCAGTGAGCCCTCAGCCCACTGCATACCTGTACTGTGATCCTGCCACTCGAAACCTGTTCAGTGATCCTGCCACTGCATACCTGTTCTGTTCAGTGAGCCCTCAGCCCACTGCATACCTGTACTGTGATCCTGCCACTCCATACCTGTTCAGTGATCCTGCCACTGCATACCTGTTCAGTGATCCTGCCACTGCATACCTGTTCTGTGAACCCGCCACTGTATACCTGTTCTGTTCAGTGGACCCGCCACTGTATACCTGTTCTGTGAACCCGCCACTGTATACCTGTTCTGTTCAGTGGACCCGCCACTGTATACCTGTTCTGTTCAGTGGACCCGCCACTGTATACCTGTTCTGTTCAGTGGACCCGCCACTGTATACCTGTTCTGTGAACCCGCCACTGTATACCTGTTCTGTTCAGTGGACCCGCCACTGTATACCTGTTTAGTGAACACGCCACTGCATACCTATTGTGTTCAGTGATCCTGCCACTGCATACCTGTTCTGTGAACCCGCCACTGTATACCTGTTCTGTTCAGTGGACCCGCCACTGTATACCTGTTCAGTGAACCCGCCACTGCATACCTGTTCTGTTCAGTGAACAGTTTGGTGTGTCAGTGTGAAGCAGTACCTTAATTACACTACCTGATTGATGTATACACATGCAAGATGTTTTAAAGCACTTTAGGCCTGTCATTTAGCATTCAATGTGATTTCTGCCCTTAAAACGCTGCTTTGCGTCAAATCCAGATTTTTCCCGGGGACTTTTGGCGTGTATCCCACTCCGCCATGCCCCCCTCCAGGTGTTAGACCCCTTGAAACATCTTTTCCATCACTTTTGTGGCCAGCATAATTATTTTTTTTTTCAAAGTTCGCATCCCCATTGAAGTCTATTGCGGTTCGCGAACTTTAACGCGAACCGAACGTTCCGCGAAAGTTCGCGAACCCGGTTCGCGAACCTAAAATCGGAGGTTCGGCTCAACTCTACTTATAGTGAACCTCCGGACTAAAAATCGACTCAGCAGCACTGAAAAGGCTTTATGTTTCTTTAACAGTTTCACAGCATCAGAACTTTGTTTCTCTTATACAAGCCTCATTTTTAGCTGCACAGAAGAAAACTGCCCGGGCTTTTTTCCCCTGATGCTGTGCAAAGCATGACGGGATTTCTGATTTTGTTGTTCTCGTTCTGCTGTTTTGGTGCAATTTTTTTTTTACATTTTGAATTTGACATTTGAAGCCTAGCGTGCGCAGCTGGGAGGGGTAATAAGGACACAGGACAGTTGGAACGGTGTCCCCTACTCTTTGTCACCTCCTTTCAACCAAAAAAATGGCTGCCCCCATGACAATGATGGCAGCCCCCATGAATCACAAACATTTGCCTGTTCTTTTAAAACAGGGTGGGTAAGATATTATATTACCTATCTATTCTAATTAACAGAACTAATGTAACTTGATGACAGTATGTTTGTTTACGCTGAAGTTCCCCTTTAAGTACAGAAAGTCTTGATCTCAGTGAATCTCTGCAGGGAAATGCATTGCTGTGGCATAATTGTATTGGGTGTTTTGGTACAAGTGCAGTTAAAGAGGCTTGTCATGGAACTCTTTTTTTGCCTTAACATTAATCTAAAGCTGGTCATGCACTATTCAATCTTGATTGTATAATCGTGTTTAATTTTACCAAAACGATGTAGTTATAAGGTGGGCATGTGATACAATTTGCCGGATGATCGTTTACGAACGATTATTCATATGAATGATTGGAAATGATCGTTGAGGACCACTAACGTACAAAATTCTCCTAACCAAGTCGATAAGATTGATGGGCTTGATCCGAAAATTGCATCCATCCCACCAAGTCTAACCTTAACCCCCCCCCCCCAAAGCCTATCACTAAGGACCCCCCCCCACTCCTCACATTACCCCCACCCCACTATTTGTAGCTGCTTTACACCTACTGCTTGTAACTGTAATTGTAACTGGAGTTGTAACTGCACAGCGGGCCCCCGCTATTTTATCAGGCACCTTTTTCAACAGGATGTGTCTTGCACCCTTTTCAACTGTTCTGTTGTCCAGCCATGGAAGCAGAGTTCCTCTGTACAGTACACCAATTAAGTACTGTTTGGAAAATTTTCCTTCAACAGCATATCTGCATGAACTTGCTTTGAAAAAATCTTTCATTTTAAAGCAGTGAAAATATGAAGTCCAGCCCCCTGGGTCATGTGTCCTGCATCACTGCCCACGTGTCACAATTCTCTGTAGTTTGTCACTGCCCATTTAAAGCAAACATGAGCTGATATAACCATGAGGGCTGCCTTCTGGATTCGTGATTCAATGCATACAATAAAATACTCCCCAGGTTTTATCAGGTACTGCAATTTATTCTCAAAGGCCTGGTGCACACCAAAACCCGCTAGCAGATCCGCAAAATGCTAGCAGATTTTGAAACGCTTTTTCTTATTTTTCTGTAGCGTTTCAGCTAGCGTTTTGCAGTTTTGTGTAGCGGTTTTGGTGTAGTAGATTTCATATATTGTTACAGTAAAGCTGTTACTGAACAGCTTCTGTAACAAAAACGCCGGCAAAACCGCTCTGAACAGGCGTTCTTCAGAGCGGTTTGCGTTTTTCCTATACTTTAACATTGAGGCAGAAACGCATCCGAAATCCAAAAAATGCCTCACCCCGGGAGGATTCGTTTCTGCAAAACGCCTCCCACTCTGGTGTGCACCACCCCATTGAGATACATTGACCAAGTGGATCCGCAGCCGCAAGCGGCTGCAGAAATGCTGAATAAGCCTCTCAGTGTGCACCAGCCCTAACACATTTTTTATTCACTTATAATCCTCCTTGAAAGATCACGTAAATATCCTTGTTCTGTCCTTGAAAAGTTAAAGTGTGTCTTGCTTTCAGTTTAAATGACCTGCCAGAAGGCAGCTCCATACCTCTTGCTGTGCTAACAAAGATAAGCAAGATAAGCAAGCTGACTCTGTTTTAATCTGTGGAACTGTCATTCAAGAGATCTGTCTCACTAATTAACCCTCAGACTAATTCGCAGGCATTAGTCTGAATTCTGATGAATGACAGGGTGTGCGCGCTATTCAAACGTTTTGACGCTTATAAAGTTTGATGGATATAATAAAATTAAAGTTCTTCTTCTTTTTTTTTTTTCTTCCTAGTCCAGTGACCCTATATTTTTTTTTTTTTTTTTTTTATAAATGAGTTGTGATAAAATGCTAGTTTAGAAATAAACACCCAATTCAGGGAATATTCATACTGCTGATATTTACAATTCAAAGTGAGGAGAGTAATAATTAAGGATGGCAGACAGATCGCATAACTTAACTCTTGGTCAGAAGATGCAGAGTGAAGAAAAAAGCTCAGTTAAAGCCCATTCACACTTGAGCGTTTTGCCGGCGATTTCTGCAAAACGCTCAAACACTAGCGCTGCTTTTGAAAGCACTAGTGTAATTAAACCCTATGGGCCCGTTCTTACTTAGGCGATTTGCGCTAATTCCCCAAAAACGTGAAACGCAAACGCGTCACCTGCACCATTTTCAGGCGATTTCTTGGCGATCGCGTTTCAGTGCACGGAAAAATCGCAGCAGTGTTCAGTGATTTTTCCGCTGAAAAATCACGCAAAACGCCGGCAAAAATCGCTGGTGTTTTGCATTTCTAAGTGTGATTGGGCCATTAGCGCCAGTCAGCAATTTCATGAAGTTTGCCTAGTTTTTAAAAACACAGCAGAATACAGAAGTTTTTTACCCTTTTTTTTTTATTTTTTTTATTAGACTTTCTAAAAGTAAACCTGAGACAAGAGGAACCACAGGATTTTTACTTCCCTGGGGCTTCTTCCAATCCCCTGTAGTCCGCCTGTGACTGTCAGCTCCCTCGTTGTCCTCCCGGTCCAATCCGATGAGTTGCTGCAGCCAAATGAAAGTCTGCAATCCCTACTGCGCATGCAAAGCCATGCAACTCCTCGATCGCGCTCCCCAGTTCTCTGCTGCACGGTTTGTTAAGGCTGTAACTGCGCATGCACAGAACACTTCCTGCCACAGGAGTGCAATTAATGAGTTGCATGGTTTGGGCAGCGCATGCGCAGTACTTTGCAACTGAGCTCAGTCGTGGACTTTATTAGGACTGAGGACAGAGGATACTGGAGGACTCTGAGAGAGCTGACAGACTATAGGGGGCTGGGGGCTCAGGTATACTACATGTAATCTGCATTTTTGTGGTATTGACATTTGTTAATACCCAATTGGCTGTGTTTTGTATGCACACAAAAAAAGAAGAAGGTCAACAAGCTAAACTAATGTTTGCCATTACTCATTGCACTGTATAGAGCTGAACTGCTGAATGACTTGTTTTATACAACTAGAGTGGAATTTCCCTGTATTGACTGGACAGTAGCTTTCTTTCTTGCATTTTTATGTACCACTTTGCCATGCTGAGCTTTGCTTGGCAACTGAAGGCACAGTCATTTCTAATGCAGTCAATAAGAGTTCATTATTCACTGTAATAGCAGATACTCTACAGCATTCTTATGTTTTAATGATAGTCAATTTAATCTGTTAGTTCATTTTAGCTTTTTTTTTGTTAAATTTGACTAATGCTTAATTTGTTATAAAGGATTCCACAGAATAGCGGAGTATATGTGAGGATAATTCAGTACAATGCAGCCTTTCACAACACACAAGTTAAATTTGTACCTAGACTTCCAATACATATTTTGGACTAATAGGACATTTTATGTCTGTTCCCAGCTGGCACCTCGCCTCAACGCCTCTTTAATTAAGAATAATGTCTGGTCAGCTTCCAGTAATGAGGTGTCCTTCATGTGACAGGCACTAGGGTTTATGTAGCCTGACACATGGAAAACCTGTGCACTCCTCTCAAGGGACTTCACTTTCAAGAGTTGTACAAGACACCTGCTCTTACCTGTCCTCCTGGCAAAGCTTCTCTGAGAGGTTATTGTGTACACTGGCATTATGTCTGGAATACATAATTACGGTATCTCTTCACAACTTCCTGTTAGGGCCTGATTGAAAAGTTAGTGTACATCTTTAGCTTAGTACATGTATGCCTAGATACATTCTATTCTCTCAGAATATAGTGTGTTTGAGCTAACACAGGCTTTGAGATGGACGTTAAATAAAAAACACACCTACAGGATTTTATGATATACGTACCTCATTACCAAAAAAAAGTGAGATGCTTTATAAAAGTTAATAAAAGATGTATGTGATAATTTGAAAATCAGGTAGCCCCCGTATTTAATTGGAAATGATGCACGGACCACATCACAAATGTTTAAACAGAAATATATATATATATATATATATATATATATATATATATATATATATATATATATATATATATATATATATACATATATATATATATATATATATACAGTGGGTTGCAAAAGTATTTGGCCCCCTTGAAGTTTTCCACATTTTTCCACATTACTGCCACAAACATGAATCAATTTTATTGGAATTACACATGAAAGACCAACACAAAGTGGTGTACACATGAGAAGTGGAACGAAAATCATACATGATTCCAAACATTTTTTACAAATAAATAACTGCAAAGTGGTGTATGCATAATTATTCGGCCCCCTTTGATCTAAATGCAGTCAGTTGCCTATAGACATTGCCTGATGAGTGCTAATGTCTAAATAGAGTGCACCTGTGTGTAATCTAATGTCAGTACAAATACAGCTGCTCTGTGACGGCCTCAGAGGTTGTCTAAGAGAATATTGGGAGCAACAACACCGTGAAGTCCAAAGAACACACCAGACAGGTCAGGGATCAAGTTATTGAGAAATTTAAAGCAGGCTTAGGCTACAAAAAGATTTCCAAAGCCTTGAATATCCCACGGAGCACTGTTCAAACGATCATTCATCAACTTTCAGCAGGACAATGACCCTAAACATAAAGCCAGGGCAACAATAGAATGGTTTAAAACAAAACATATCCATGTGTTAGAATGGCCCAGTCAAAGTCCAGATCTAAATCCAATCGAGAATCTGTGGCAAGATCTGAAAACTGCTGTTCACAAACGCTGTCCGTCTAATCTGACTGAGCTGGAGCTGTTTTGCAAAGAAGAATGGGCAAGGATTTCAGTCTCTAGATGTGCAAAGCTGGTAGAGACATACCCTGAAAGACTGGCAGCTGTAATTGCAGCAAAAGGTGGTTCTACAAAGTATTGACTCAGGGGGCCGAATAATTACGCACACCCCACTTTGCAGTTATTTATTTGTAAAAAGTGTTTGGAATGATGTATGATTTTTGATCCACTTCTCATGTGTACACCACTTTGTATTGGTCTTTCACATCGAATTTCAATAAAATTGATGCATGTTTGTGGCAGTAATGTGACAAAATGTGGAAAACTTCAAGGGGGCCGAATACTTTTGCAACCCACTGTATATATATATATATATATATATATATATATATATATATATATTCACACACACACACAAACAAAGTGCTGCAGCACACAACAGGAAAAAACAGTGACAGGGGCTCTTGGTCACGCTTTAGAACACTAGTAAAAGTGCTTAAGCTCACCGACTGTGCCAAGCGCTTAACCAGCCGGGCGGTATGGACGAGCTCAGCTCGTCCATCACCGCCGGAGGCTGCCGCTCAGGCCCTGCTGGGCCGATTTTCATCAAATAAAGAGCAGCACACGCAGCCGGCACTTTGCCAGCCGCGTGTGCTGCCTGATCGCCGCCGCTCTGCGGCGATCCGCCGCGAGCAGCGGCGAAAGAGGGTCCCCCCAGCCGCCTGAGCCCAGCGTAGCCAGAACAAAAAGTTCCGGCCAGCGCTAAGGGCTGGATCGGAGGCGGCTGACGTCAGGACGTTGGCTGACGTCCATGACGTCACTCCGCTCGTCGCTATGGCGACGATGTAAGCAAAACAAGGAAGGCCGCTCATTGCGGCCTTCCTTGTTTATTCTGGGCGCCGGAGGCGATCAGAAGAACGCCTCCGGAGCGCCCTCTAGTGGGCTTTCATGCAGCCAACTTTCAGTTGGCTGCATGAAATAGTTTTTTTTTTATTTAAAAAAAAACCCTCCCGCAGCCGCCCTGGCGATCTTAATAGAACGCCAGGGTGGTTAAAGGAGCATTATCGCGAAAATTGTAAATTTTACAATACATGTAAACACATACACATAAGAAATACATTTCCTCCGGAGTAAAATGAGCCACAAATTACTTTTCTCCTATGTTGCTGTCATTTACAGTAGGTAGTAGAAATCTGACACGATAGTGGTCCTTTAAGCTCACCGACAGTCCATCTGTAATGACCATGGAACGAGAGAATGTGGAAGCGTTTTTGGATCATGTTTGTACATGTTTTGTCTTTGCAGGGTAGAGTTTAACTTTCATTTCTAGAAACATGATGAACTGTGTTAGAAAAAATTTGAGTTCCTCTATAGAATTACAAATGCTTTTAAAGCGGGAGTGTCACCATAAAAATCAAATTTCAACAGCAACTGGTCTGAGCGTATTAAGTGATAAAGATGCTAATCCTGCATTCAAAACTTTCAAAACTTTTTCTGCTGTTATGATTTAGAGTTATCACATACTTAAGGAGCACTGGTCCTTTAGTAGTCAGTGCCAAACAGTTGCATGCTGGGGGTTCTTTTTATCTATAATATATTCCTCCTCTTCCCTTTATTTCCCTGCTTAGCTACTTATCTGAAACACGATCCCCTGCTCACTTGTGTTTACAAGCAAGGCTGAGGTGACTCAGCGATTGGAGGAGACGAGAAAAAAAAGTAAAGGGCAGAAATGACATCAGGATGTAGCCTAAACTGTGGGCAAAAGACATGGCCCCCACCAGGAACAGAATTCTCTTCATTTACTGTATAAAATTCACTGAAATCAAAACGTGGACAGTACAATACATGTGTTATGTAAGTAGATGAAGTATTTATCTACTTATATATGTGTTTTTTTAATCCTGGCTTAGTATGGCTGATCCTACTGCTTTAATGCTGTACTGCCTGTAGCATGTAGATCACACCTATCCACCACTGGCTTGTAGCCTTGTACCTTTTTAACAATAATACATACAGTAAATAATGAAATTCCTAAATTGAGTGCAAATTTTATTTTGAATAGCATTAATTTTAAATTGTTGAACTATTTGTATGTGCAATGTCTCACGGACAGGGGTACTCCTTGTCATCTTCTTTCTTGGAGATTCTCTGCTTTTTATACACCCCATCTTGTGACTTCTTGCTGGCAGTTAACCTGAGAGAACCAGTTAAAGAAATTAAGAAATGAAATTAATTATTTCCCAGGGTTTTATTTTTTCTTTCTAGCGTTCCACCATTTGTTGTCCATGTCCCAATGTTTTGGAAACGTGATGATGGTATCAGATTCAAAATGAATATATAGTCTAGTCTTCATAAAACAATGAAATTCTCAGTACCAACATTTATTGTGTTGTTTTTGTACAATTTTTTTATAAATGTTGTGTTTAAATGATTAGTAATTCAACAATTTTACACACTGTTAAGGTGGCCATTAACAGTCCAATTTCTAGCGAAAAATCGTTTGAGCAATCAGAAATTCTGATCGGATTGGTTGTAAATAATCTCAGTTGATGGGCACAATCGATTACGAACGATTATAAAAAGAGTCGTCCGATTGGATTTTTGTGAAACCAAAATTTGGATTTTCTTGTTGGTTGTGATAGATAGGAAGCAAAAATTGGCTCGTTGAAGGTGTAGTGAACGATTTTTCCTCTGATCAGAATTATCTGATCACTCAAATTATTATTATTTTTTTAAATTAGACCGGTTGTGTCCACCTTTACATTTTTGTGGTTGTGACTGTGGTTGTATACAAATAATTCGGAAAACCACAGGTATAGAACTATCAAAACTAAGAGAAATAATGCAGGATATCACATTCTAGAGGATCCTAAAGGTGGCCACTAACGGTCCAATTTCTAGTGAAAAATCATTTGAGCGATCAGAAATTCTGATCGGATTGGTTGTAAATAATCTCCATTGATGGGCACAATCGATTAGGAACAATTATAAAAATAGCTGTCCGATTAGATTTTTGTCAAACCAAAATTTGGATTCTCTTTTTGGTTGTGATAGATAGCAAGCAAAGATTGGTTAGTTGATGCTGTAGTGAACGATTTTTCTTCCGATTAGAATTTCTGATCGCTTGAACGATTTTTCATTAGAAATTGGATCGTTAGTGGCCACCTTTACCCTGATCATGATGCTGACAAGCTCTCCCTCCACTGGCGAACTCAGGGGGCTATTCCGGGTGCCTGGAACCTCCCCCCTGCACTGAGCTGTGTATTCAGCCAGGGAAGCCCGCATAATATAAACAGCCTCATTCTCCCTCCCTTCTTACTTCTGGTGCCTCCCTCCAGCTAATAGAATGAGAGAGGCAGCCGAGCTTCCCTCACAACCCTCACAAGAAGATGCAGCCTGCAGTGAGAGAATGTTGATTATGGAGTCCTGGACTCTCCACAGCACAGAAGTGTCCGAAATGATGAAATTAGAGTGCAGGCAAGCTGGTAAATATGCACAGCATGATGCAGAGCTTGCCTGGACTCAGGGTCTGTGGGCAAACATCTGTCTGGTCTCTCCCCATTGTTATAATGACTGCATTGTGTGGATAAGGTGTGGATAACAAGCTGAAAAGTTTTTGACAGTCCCTAGACTCCAGGAGGGCTTCTTTCTGACTTGTGTGAGAGACTGACAGGGACAGGAGTCCGATTACAGGCAAGTAGCCTGTGTGATGTGGGACTGCAATACAGATAAGTTCTCTGCTCCATCTCAGGCTATTCTCAATTTCTCCACTCCTCTCTCTGGGCTAGTGCACGCCAAAATGACAATAGCAATCGCTAGCAATTTGTGAGTGTGATTTTGTGAAGTGATTTTCAGAGCGATTTTTGAATGAATTGCTCAAAAACATGCTACATGCAGTATACCTGCGATTTTGAAAAAATCACAACGCTGCTGTGGGAACACTGTCATAGGGTAACATTAGCCAAGCGCTTTTCAAATCACTGTTGATTTGAAAAACGCTCAGAAGCCCTCTTGGTGTGCACCAGCCTCCCTCATTTACCTTTGTTTCCCTCTTCCCCTAGTGCTGGCTGGCTGTGTCTTCTTGTCATACAGGAAAGCTAAATAAAAGTGCAATCCTGGTGAGGCAAAATATTATTATTTAGTATTTATATAGCGCCGCCATCTTCCGCAGATGCATATATCCCTGCATCATATGGGTATCGCTTGCGCTATGTGAAACTATGTAGCATATTCCACTGAATTGTCCAAACTAAGTCTATCTCCTGTTCCTCTCTTGGGGAGTTGTTCCAGCGCTGTCCCCTGTTCAAATTTGCTGCTACCAGAAGTCCTCAGAAACACTCGTGTCCTTGAGTACTTCCAAAGATAGGCAGCTCCGTAATACGCCAGCGCACTTTTGTGCATGGGCAGTATAGAGCCACCTGTATTCGGAAGCACTCGGGGACATACGTGCTTCTGGACCTTTCAGGAACCGCCCCCTTAAAAATCCTGTGTTTGCCCCTCCCCTCCATACTTACCATGTAAATCTTACTGTCAGTCAGTTACTGCCTTGTTTGGTCTTGCAGTAATATTACTCTTTTTCAACTTTGGATTTTTGCCATTCATGTTAATACTCAGCACTTTTTATATTGGGCATGGCTGGCTGCATAATGTAATGGTTAAGGACTCTGCCTCTGACATAGGCATCCGGGGTTCAAGCTTTGGCTCTTCCTGTTCAGTCCTGCAGGAAGTCAGGGCCCATTGACACTTAATCAGTTTGTGTGTGTTAGTATGCGTTTTTTCCATAGCAGTGCATTGGGAAGAAGATTTCAGTTAAAACGCGTTAAGGAGAAACTCCGACCAAGAATTGAACTTTATCCCAATCAGTAGCTGAGACCCCCTTTTACAAGAGAAATCTCTCTGCAGTGGCTTCACGGCTGCTCTGTGGAGTATCAAATACTTCTTCACATTGGGATAGTGTGAGTGTAATCAGATAGTGTCTCTCTGCTCCCAGTCATTCAGAAACAGTTGTTGGGGTCACACAGCATCGTAACACAAAATTGTAAACAGGGCCAGCGCTACCATAAGGGCAAGCAAGGCAATTGCTCCAGGGCCTCAGCAGCAATGCGCCTTGCACCAAGCGTCTGCCACCACCCCACAAATTATCTTGCACACTCCCCCCTGCAGCATTACAGAGGCAGTGGTGACAGGCACACACTCGCCTCCTCCAAGTTCTAGGCATTGCAGATCCATTTGTCTTCTCTTTAGTGTTCTTTATCTGCACTTCCTGCTTCTCCGTTCAGGCTCTAGTGGCTGTTGCGAGAGGCAGGAAGTGCAGAGCAGCAACACTAATAACACTACAGAGGAGACAGATGGGACTTCCAGTGCCTGGAACCCAGAGGAGGCGAGTGTCTGCCTGTCACCCGTGCCTCCATCACACTGGGGAGGGGTGGTTGTTAGTTAGGAGCACCCCTGACTATTATACTTGGGGGATGGGGGTGGGTGGCAGGGGGCCCCCAGGTTAATTTTGCCCCTGGGCCCCATTGTAGCTAGAACTGGCCCAGATTGTAAAACAACCATTTTCAAACAACAATTGCAAAAAAACTATGAAAACTGCTGAATAAAGTTAGTCTATTCAATTTCAACTCGGCCATGTTGACAGCTGTACTGAATTGCTTTATTGACTGGAGTTACACTTTAACTATGACATTGTATACAGATTAAGGAACAATTGACTGTTCATATAATAATGAACGGCAATCAGCAATGTCCTTTTTTACCCCACTTAAAGACATGTCCTTTTTACCCTTTAATTTGGATGATAGATAATTTCTTTGGATATTTATGTTCTCTTTGTCAGCTCTTCCATAATTTCTCTTAAAAGCAAACCAATAAAGGACATAAGAATTACAGCCTCCCATAATAAGCGCAGTGTAACCTTGGCTGCGGTAGGGCATCATAAAAAGATCCTCAGTCCTGCAACACAACCTGCAGATAGAAATAACAGTAAAGTGTAAGTGTACCAACAGTATGTTCAAAAACCTACAAACATTACAAATATGCCTATATCATTATGGCATATGGCGAAGAAATACCACAAGATAGCTGGTACACACTGTTTAATTGGATCCCCAACTGTCTGCATATACAATTCTGCTACTGTCACGCTCATTTCTTAGCTCTGTTACCGCAGCCCTTTGGTCAATAACACTTAAGAGAAATATATTATTCCCAGCTATTGCTGCCAGCACATCATTTCATGAGTAGTATAGCTTAGATGGGTAAAGCCAAGAGAAGCTCTCCCTGGGATCTGTTTATGTTAATATGCAGTTACAGATACATAGATAGTTTATTTCTATGTACTCATAGTCAACATCAGACCCAAAATTAATAATGACATATGTTAGCATCATTGATGTAGCTCTGCATACTAGTTCTAGTACCTCAGGGTAACTGTAAAGAATCACTTGGATATTAGGGCCAGAGAAGAATTAAAGCAGACCTGAACTCAGAACTTCCTTCTGCTCTAAAAGATAAGCAACATCATAATCACCTTTAAAGAAAAACATTTCTTCACTACAACTTACAGAACTTCCACAGAGATCCTGCAGTGTGGTTACTCCCTGGTTTGCTGGGAGCACAGAAAGGGTTCATGTCCTGTGTTTACATATTAGCTCACAACTTGGCAGACTCTGCAAACAGTTGACAGCTCAAATTAGACTAGCTCATTACTTGTTGAGAAGGGAGGATTAGACGGGCTGTTCCATATAAACTTGCACAGGGTGAACACAGGGTGGATTTCTCAGTGTTTCCTTCTCTCCTGTGCAAGAGTTCAGGTCCTGTTTAATGTGAAATGGGGCCCTAGGCAACACAGCAAATTTGGCACCCTCTACTGGCCACCTAACTTCTTTGATAAGGTAAGATGGAGAATAGGAGTCAGGAAAGGTGCCAACCAGGACCCTGAATACCCCAAAAGTCATAGGCACCTGCTTAACCTCCCTGGCGGTTTATTTATTTTGCCAGGGAGGCTGCAACGTGGTTTTTTTTTAATAAAAAAAAAAATATTTCATGCAGCCAACTGAAAGTTGGCTGCATGAAAGCCCACTAGAGGGCGCTCCTGTTGCGTTCTTTCGATCGCCTCCGGCAATCGAAAGTAACAAGATAGGCCGCAATGAGCGGCCTATCTTGTTTCGCTTTTGTCGTCGCCATGGCGACGAGCGGAGTGACGTCATGGACGTCAGTCGACGTCCTGACGTCAGAGCCGCCCGATCCAGCCTCTAGCGCCGGCCGGAACTGTTTGTTCCGGCTGCGCTGGGCTCGGGCGGCTGGGGGGACCCTCTTTCGCCGCTGCACGCGGCGGATCGCCGCGGAGCGGCGGCGATCGGGCAGCACACGCGGCTGGCAAAGTGCCAGCTGCGTGTGCTGCTTTTTTCAGAATTGAAATCGGCCCAGCAGGGCCTGAGCGGCGACCTCCGGCGGCATACCCCGAGCTCAGCTCGGGATTACCGCCAAGGAGGTTAAAGGGACTCAGAGTTGACTAAAGTAAAAAGATTTTATACTTACCTGGGGCTTCCTCCAGCCCCATCCACCTGGATCGCTCCCACGCCGCTGTCCTCCGATGTCTACAGCTCCAGGAACCGGGTCCCCGCACTTCCGTCATCACGGTCAGTCTACGCAGGAGAAGTGCGCCCTCTACGTATCTCTCCAGTGGCTGCTGGAGAGATACGCAAACAGCAGACTTCTCCTACGCTAGACTGGCTCCGACTAACAGAAGTGACAGGACACGATACCGGAGCTGTGGACATTGTAGGACCGCGGCGTGGTGATCCAGGTGGATGGGGCTGGGGAAGCCCCCAGGTATGTATCAAATCTTTTTACTTTTCAGCTCTGGTACACTTTAAGTTGCCTCCTGGATGATCTGGTTCTGTATTAGGCCTCCTTTCCATGTAACAACTGTAGGAACAAGAAATACCCATAATACGGGGGGTGGGGGGAGTATGAGGGCCACAGTTTACAATAATATGAAAAATTCATTAACATAGATTATTCATAATACATTACAGTACTGAAGGCTCTTTCACATCAGACAATGCATGCAGGAGCTGTTCTCCTACACGTGTTGAATGGCCTGCGGCGTGTCGTCGGGATACTGTGGTGCGATGTAATCAGCGGCGGTAGCTATTAATTCACCCGATGGGAAACCGACGGCTCCCGGCAGTTCAACGCTCCCAGGTGTGTTGAACCGCAACACACCGAAACACAGCATCGAGTGTGAAAGGTAAGATGAAAGTCTATGGACTTTCATTTTACCTTGGTAAACGCAAAGTATTGACTTCCAGTTTGCAGCTGAAGGTCGCTTAAAGAACATTTTTGTACATCACAAATTAAATATTTATATACATAGTTGAGGATGGATGCTTTGTGTTAGTGTAGATAATGTGCAGTATAATGTGCCCATAGACCTAGTTTACACTTTTTTCACATTTTCTCCTTCCTCTAACTTAGACATGCCCTACTTCATACTCACTGTGATCCCCAAAAGATCCAGCTATAACATCGCCCCAAAGCTTCTGGATATGGGTCGCTGCTTCACTGCAAAGGCCTGGCCTACTCTTCATTCTTCAGTGGTTGGAGAAATGGCATGACTATTATAGCTGCTGACCTTCCCCAGGTATTTAAAGTGGTCAGGGTGGGGTTGTAGCAAACATGTGGTAAGAATTTTGAGAGGGAGGAGCAGGGGGATTGCTGATCTTTCGTCTCTAATACTTTTAGCCGTAGACCCTGCACAAGCATACAGCAGATTAGGTGTTTCTGACATTATTGTCAGATCTGACAATATTAGTGTGTCTAGTACTATGCAGACACTACTGTAGCCAAATAGATCATCAGGATTGCCAGCCAACTGGTATTGTTTAAAAGGAAATTAAAATGGCAGCATTCTCACTAGAGTTGTCCTTTAAAGAAGTGAGTATACAGGTTTGGCTAATGATGGTTACACTGTAAGTAGTTAGGGAATGGAGGATGCAGTTTTAAAAATTACTTACAGATACGTTTAATATCTTAAAAAAAAAGTTGATCATGTCCATTGTGCCTGTGCTCCAAGGTAACTGGCAGAACAAGGGCAGGCCATATTTCCCATTACTAGTGTAGAAAGGCTGTTTTATCAATCTTCTAAAATAGATTACAAGCAAGGAAGCAGGGGGGAAAGGATTTAAAATAAACTTCAAAACTGATGACTTGGGAGATATCTTTATTTATTGTATCCGGGTTTTGTTGTTGGTTTTTTTGTGTTTTTATTTTCTTCTAGCATTACATATTTTGAGTCTGCTACTGCTGAAACCTGCTCGATTATTATTTAGAGTCCACCTGCACGCTACTGAGCATGAAGACTCCTTCATGTCCCACCTGACCGTAGTGCATAAATAGTCGCAATTGTGTTATTGTCCATGTCCATGCTAAATCTGTGATCCTGTGACCTCACTCGATCCCTGTGGATTTGACCTGGTTTTTACTCTAGATTAGGTTATTGTTGCTGGGGTGGTTTGTAGCTTCTTCCTACTTCATGCAGGGAAAGGAATATGGGGTGCTTTACGTACTTTAGTTGCTGCTGATGTTCACAGAGGCAGGTTCAGTGGCCAGTGAACCCGAAGCAGCTACATCCTCACTCAAGAGGCCACAGGTCTAATATGGATATACGGGTGTTTAAGCATTTCTTTTGCAGTTCAATGCAATTGGGCACTGGGGTTAGGAATGCTCTGGAATGGGAATTGCTAAACAATGATTTCAGTTTTAAGGCATGCGTAAAAACCTCAAGAAGGAACTACTTTCAAACAAGATGCAGTACACTTTTTTTCTGGAAACATTTCACAACGTTGCCATATAACTAAGCAACACAGACAGTTCTTACTTCAGACACTAATAAAAGCTGCTTGGAATGTGCTCTTAGGCTGCAGGTACTGTGTGCTAGATATTTTACAATGCTCACAAAAGCTAGCGTGGATTTCCCAGCTTTGCGTTATAGAGACCATAATGTCTTATTTGTCTTGCTTTTGTTTGCATTCTGAGGATACTCTTTAGCATAAATATAACATGAATATAAATTATGCTTCATTTTATTTGTTAGGGAAATAAATTGAAGACAATGCAGCGCTAGATCGGAAAACACATTACGTGGGTCTTCCATAAAATCTGTCTGTACAGCCTCACAAATCTCATTCTTTCCCATGTCGCAAAATCATGACTGAAGGAGGAATATGTCAGTGGGATTGTTTGCTCTGGGCCAATGCAGACAGCTCCTGTGAGAGATACATTTATAAATGGAGAGCTTATCGGGTCTCAAGCATAAAATGTCATAAAGAACAATTAGTTTATGTTGTCCATAACAACCAATCAGATGTTTCCTGATTGTCTTTGCAATACATTATATAGAAACAAAAGTCTTTTCCCCCTGTATTTTTATGCTTGGTATAACCTGTGCTTTTTTGAAAGTTTTCTAGAAATCCAACATGTGGAACACATATATTGGGCCTAATTTAGAGGGAAAGAGCTCAGTAGTAATTACATGTAATGCAAAGGTATACTGTATATGAACAAAAACATTTGTAAAGTGATCTTCTCCTTACTAAGACCAGTAAAGATTGAGGGATGGATTATGTCATTTTGGTCCTTTCCATGCATGGCTGTATTTTCAAAAATCTAAGGCAAGCTGTGAAGCAGAGCAAGAGCTGACCTATAAAAAGTAATGAAGCTATTTACTCAGTTCAGGTTGTGAAGGAAGATGGGAAACCACTGTAAGTGCTTTTGAGGAATTTTAGTTACTGGAACCACTTGGCAGAGTTTTAACTATGAACTATGATGAGTTTTTTCCATTCCATTGTCCATACCCATTTCCACCTCCCCACATGTGGTGACTCATCTGCCAGGGGCCTAATTATAGGCGTAGCCACCATGATACAGCCAAATAGAATCACAACAACACTTAATCTGGAGGATGGGGTGGACTCCTGTATTGGTGATAGGGTAAGTAGATGGGGCCCCCAACAACCCTGAACCCTAAGCCCTTGAAGGCCCTCTCCCCTATAGTTATCCTATACCTCTTGGTCAACTGATGAGGAATGCACCTTTCCTCAATCGATTACACTCATAAAATCGCTGTGTTCTCCGTATGAAAGCTCATAACAAAAGGGGTTGAATGTATAAAAACTGGATGATAGGATGAGACTTACTTCTTCAGTAAAACCCATGACAAAAGCTACAATCCTTCCTGATAGTTTTGGTAAAAAATCTAAAATGTACTGCTGGTGTCCCTGATGTTCTTTGCTTTTTCATCCACGATCCACCACAAGAGATGATTGGAAGTTCCTGCAGCACAGTGCCGCTAGCACTCCTCAACACCCCCTCTCCATAGACCAGAACATACTGATTGCCCAGGAGCAACCACTGCTCAAAATCTGCCACCCAAAATGACCTATGCGGAAATAAAATTCTAAAGCGTACCAGACTTAAGTGTGTGTCGGTGGTTATGATGTTACTGCTTTGATGCAAGTCAGAATAAAGTCTGTCTCCTTATGTCATATGAAGGAGGCAAGTCTCAACCTTCTCTCTGGTTTTGTACTTTTAACCCAATTATTATTTTTTGAGGGTGTAATTTAGTATCATCCTAATTTACTAAGAAACTTTGAGACCAGAGAACCAGGAATAGGGCTTTCATTTGTTGCTGAAGTACTGTATATTACACTATAGAAAGTGTTACTGAAATGTAGCAAATTTTTCTTTTGTGTGAGTGCAGTTAGGAATGGTCAATACAATGCAAATATTTCCCATCTGATGGAGTATTATGTAAATTCAAAATCTACATACAGAATTTGCATAATCCTGCATCAACTTTATTTGAATCTAATTGACCATCCCTAATTGCAGCCACATTTAAGCAACCATTGTGAGGACTGTATTTATTTAAATAATTAAATCTCTGCTGTCCTAGATGCAGTAAAATGAAGGACAACTGAAGTGAGAAGACTATGGAGACTGCCATATTTATTTCCTTATAAACAATACTAGTTGCCTGGCAGTCCGGCTTATCTATTTGGCTGCAGTAGTGTATGAATAACACCAGAGACAAGCATGCAACTAATACTGTCCGATCTAATGTCAGATACACCTGATCTGCTGCATGCTTGTTCAGGGTCTATGGCTAAAGGTATTAAGAGACAGAGGATCAGCAGGAAAGCCTGGAAACTGGTATTGCTTAAAAGGAAATAAATATGGCAGCCTCCTTATCCCTCATGCCTCAGTTGTCCTTTAAGTGCATGCTATGGGTGCACGCATGCAACTACAATCATATAACCCCTCATTTACCAACAGTAATTTCAATATGTTCTTATATGAAATTTTACTTAATCCAGGCCAAGTTTGTTTTATGTTCTCCACTGTTTTCCAGCCCCGGAAATCCTTAGCAAACCTGACCCAGTGTGTCTTTCAACATTTGTTAGTGTTTTTTTTTTAAAGAGTTAATATGATGGGATAGCACTCCACTTCTGTGTCCATGGTCTAAAGGACAGCAAGAAGTTACAGCAATCATGTAAGAGACATCATTGCCTAGTGTGTGACTATACCTATTACAGCTTGACTAGAGCTCTCAGACACTGCTAATGTCACTGTCCCTTTCAGGTGAGTGCCATATTGATTAGCTGTTGAGAGAGTAACAAACTCAGATGCAAGGCCATTGCTCTGAGTGTACAGCTAATAGATTATTTCCCCCGAGCATCTCATTCCGATTAAAAGAGATTATCAGGGCTCCTCTTGCACAGACCAATGCTGAAAACACGACTCAGGTTTAGTGTAAATCTGTGCATAAAGATTTGGCATAATGTATATTTTTTCACTAGATGCTAGAAAACATTAAGACCTTTTTACACCGGTTTCACAAATTTTGGATCAATTTAATTTCAACAAACTTTTATTGGGCACTTAAGTGCCAAAGTTGCATAGACAAAAAAACATGGTAACGTTGTACAAAGAATCTGTATCTTCCCAACATGGGCCACAGATATTTAAAGTTACATAAAGTGTAGATTACAATTATGCTCTCAATAGGATAACATAGCAAATATACAGAACAATATAAAAAGAAAACACAAAGCAAGGATACAAAGAGCATCACGGCTGGTTCCACTGAAGTTACAACTGGTTATATCTAGCATTTTGAGTTGTACTATTGGAGTTTTTATGAATTCCAGGTATTAAGTATGCTTACAGAGAGGAATAACGGAAATGGGCTAGACAGATTTGTGTCTAGATCAGGGGTCTCAAACTCCCGGCCCGCGGGCCATTTGAGGCCCTCGATACAATATTTTGTGGCCCTCGCCGGCAAAAGCTTCCTTATAGTTCGCTTCAGTGCTTCCAAGTAATCCGCCGCATCCCCGCCGCTAAACGAGGGCTGCAGAGCCCCCAAATTGCCCGGGGGGGAGGGGCAATCCGTCGGCATTTCCTGGAATGGCCAGAGCTTTCAGCTTCAGCTCTGCCCCTCCTGACGTCAATCACAGCGGATCGCCGCCTCTCCCCGCCCCTCTCTGTGAAGGAAGAATGAGAGGGGCGGGCAGAAGCTGCAATGCGCCGCGATTGTGAAATTTCTTATGCGGCCCAGCTTCATCCTGACTTTGCTTCCTGCGGCCCCCAGGTAAATTGAGTTTGAGACCCCTGGTCTATATTGAGTGAGCCAGATTAGGCAGAAGAGTTAAGGCCTAGTTGTGTTTGAACCCCTTTAGATAATCTGTTGGATGCCCAAGGGTCCCACACCTTCTGGAATTGGGGTAACCTATTGTTAATTATAGCATTAATACACTCGCAAGACATTATAAAGTTTGTTCTCTCAAGTACTTTTAAATAAGCAAGGTGGGGATAGTTCCAGTTAGCAGCAATATGCGTCTTTGCGGCAGAGATTATGAATTGGACAAATTTATGCTGGGCATGCAACATTGTTTTTGGTTTATAGCCTAAGAGGAAGATTTTCGGATCGAGTGTGATCGGTTTAGGAGTTAATTTGTTAATTAAAAGGCGGATCCTTCCCCAGAGATGGGAGGCCCTTGGGCATGAAAACCGTATGTGGTACATTGTGCCTGTAACCTTACAGCCTCTAAAGCAGAGAGAGCTTTTTGTGGGGTCAATTTGGTGTAATCTATGGGGAACTAGATACTTACGGTGTAGCAAACGTAGGGATACTGTAACGATCGGTGTAACACAGAGAGGATCCGATTATCGGTGATCTGCAGTATCACTGAGAATACAGATATATACCCGATCATTGATGATCTGCAGTATCACCGATAATCAGATATATCTCTAACCTCTGGACACCTGAGTAAAATGAGTGTTTGGTGCAACAGTAATACTTTGAGGAGAGCACCCGTATAGAGAGTGCAAGGCAGTAAGAGATACTGCCCAAAGAGCAGGCTCCCTCCAATGGCCTGAGGTTCCCCAAGGGGAGGAGTCAGGCTGAGAGTGGGAAGGACCAGAGTGTGAGTGACACCAATGGTGAAGTGTCACTGACAGATCTGTGAACTATCTCTAAACAGAGGAGATAGTTCTCGAGGTCGGACAAGCCAGGTCGGCAACAGACAGACAGATCAGATACAGAGACAAGAGACTGATTCGGAATCCTAAGGCAAGCAAGGTTTGGCAACGGAGAATCAGATATAGTGAAGTACCAGATCAGAGATCAGAAGAGTGGTCAGGAAAGCAGAATGTCATAACAAATAATCAAACAATGCCTAGTCTTAGGTGTGAGCTCCTTGATCATCAACACCCCGGAACTAGTCTGAAATATGATGGTAACGCTAATTCCTAGTCTTGGGTGTGAGTTCCGTAGTCATCAACACCCTGGAACTAGTCTGAAGGATAACACAGATAATATACAGTATTCCTAGTCTGAGGTGTGAGGTCCGTGATCATCAACACCCTGGAACTGGTCTAGAGCATAACACAGATGAAATACAGTATTCCTAATCTGGGGTGTGAGGTCCGTGATCATCAACACCCTGGAACTGGTCTAGAGAATAACACAGATTCTGACAAAAAGGTCTGAGTGCTTCCACGTAGTGATCGCAACGACAGACACCAGAGAAATGACCAGCACCCAGTAATATACTATAGCGCTCTCCAGCGCCTCCCCTAAGTGCTGGACCAATGAGAACTGATAGAATTGTCAGCTGACCGGCTTGGTCAGCTGACTCCCTTCTGGCTGTCATAAAAACTCTGCCTCTCAGCGCGCGCACGCGTCCTTCTGAACCTGTGTGGACTATCAGTCCCAGCCACACCAGACATGTGTTGTAACCCATCCGCTGTGCTGGACGCGGAACCAACCGCACCGCTATCAGAGCATGCAGCGGTTTCTCCGCGTTCAGCAATACCGACAGATGTAGGCCTATGCGCGCAAACTGCCGCGTCGGACGCGGAATCCACCGCCTTGTTCTCAGGACATGCGGCAGTTTCTCCGCATTCAGTCATGCTAGCAGATGCAGGCCCACGCGCGAAACCTGCCGTGTTGGACGCGGAATCAGCCGCCTTGCTATGAGCACCCGCGGCGGCTTTTCCGCGTTTTCTCACAGATACTTCCATATTCGTGGTTTGCAAGCTTCCCCTAGATAGGGTCTCCAAGCACTGAGTCCATTCATCGTCATCAAATTGAGTGTGTAGGTCAGACTCTCATTGTTTTGGTACTGATGCGTATAGTTGGGTGGTGGGGCATTGAGTACAGAGTAAAGGTATGATAACACACCTTTCTGCATGGGGTCATGTAAACATATACTTTCAAAACGCGTGGGTTGGATAAATGAACCCGGCTTAGCCAACTTTGAGAGAAAGTGGTATAGTTGCCGTACATTGAGCCAGGCTGAAGCCCAGGGCTTCGTAATGTCTATCAATTGGTTCCAAGTGGGGATCATTTCCCTGACTAATTAGGCCTTGATTGTAGGGTTAGTTTCTGTTGACCACCACAAGAATGACGGTGCCTGGAGACCTTCAGGGAAGTCTGGGTTAGATTTAATTTCAGTTAGTATGGAGGGAGTGGATTGGAGAGAAGTCAAAACTCTAATTGATCTCCATAATTTCAGCGTATGGTAGGTTATAATAGAATTATCTCACACTTTTTTGATCGATTTAGATTAGTACATGCAGGGGTGGAATGATGCAGGGGCAGGGAGACATTTTCTTCTGGGGCCCATTGCTATAAATGGGCCTGTATGGAAGCCATCTGCATATGCTAAATCTTCGCTCCCCACTGTTGGGCCCACCTCTCATTCTTCTTAGATGGTAGTCTTGTTCAGTATATGTGCTTCCTTTTTACTTTCAGGCTTTAGTTGGACTTTAAAATAAAGTCACAAATTAAAAAGGTAATAAACTGGATTTGAGGGTGCTGTATTATCCATGTAAATATTATGTTTTTTTTAATGTGCACTCTGTTGGGAGTGCTGTTGCTGCTGCATATTAAGATGGCAGAAGCAGGTGGGTGATACTTCACTGAACTCAAAGGTAGGGCAATACTCAAAGGCATCAGGGCTACAAGGTCAGTCTGCTGAGCCATAATGTAGAGCCAGTTTAACACTGTAATATTCCATTCTCTCTTTCCTTTTATTTAGTGAAAAGAAATTCCCCCTGTTTGAGTCCCCAGTTGCATCATCAGCTACCTGTGCTATTGCCTAAAGGAAAAGACCCCTGCCTTTTCCAGGGCACTGTTAGGGCAGAGGCCCTGCAGGTTATCGCCAATCACTCTCCATTGCTGGCTTACAGAAGCTGCATTCTTACACTTGCACAAGTTGACCTTTAATGTAATTATTGTGTTTCAGGAGAAGAGAAACAGATGTAGCATGATGAATTACACCACAATACACACTTCTCTATACGTTTTTTGCCTTCTTATAGCTAAAAATTATGATAACGTTTTAGGAGGAGTAAAGAAGATTACCAAGGAACATGCTGATTATCCCAGTATAGAAAAATAACTTTATTTTAGTACATTCCAATGAAATTTCTTGTTTATTAGAGCTCTTTCAAATCAAATTTCAAGCATCATAGCTTTTTAAAACATCTTGTGCGGGATGTCACAAAAGTGCATGATTCTTGAGCAATGTGCTTTTTCAAGCATCAGTGAATGTCAGATTCGGATTTTTAGGAGTTATAATAATCGGTACTTCTTATCGGATGTTGCTGGCTGAAACCTTTTTTCCTATGCTGTAATTATCCTAGTGGTGCTGGAATGAAGTCCACTGAGGCTTGAAAACAGAGGAAGTAGAACTGAAATTTTTGTGACACCTTGATGTCACAGGATGTCTAGAAGAACTGTGATATTTCTCATAGGATTTTGAAGAGCTATAATAAAGAAGAATTTTATTGGACAGTTCTACTGAAGCTTAGGTCTTCTATCTTGTAATTGCCTCTCTAGTGCTGGAGGGATAACATTGTGTCATTAATGGATTATTTTGGGCTAATTTTGAACATAAAATCTATAATTAAGGAAGCTGTGGGTGTTTTATGTAACTGTTTACAAGAATTGGAATAACACAAATACAGTGGAATCTTGTTATAGTAAACTCTGATATAGTAAACCTCTGGATATAGTAAACTCAGTTATCAGGTTCCGAATATGCCCTTGTATGAATATACAATGAATGACAAAACCTGATATGGTAAACTTCTGATAATGTAAACTACTTGGCCAAGTTCCTTGGAGTTTACTATAAAGGGATTCTACTGTACTAATTCACGTGGGAGTGGAAGTTCTTTCACTTGCCTCTTTGGGATTTGGAAGCACAGGCGTATCTAGAGTGGTACAGGCAGGGTTTATGCCATGGGCGCCACAGCATCATGGGTGCCATGTCTGCTCCTGTGTTGCGCCCATGCCTGTGCTACGTTGCCTGCCTCCGTACCTCCCTGTCACTCAGAGATCCGATTAATTCTGTTATCTGGGAAACATGGCTACTTAGTATATGTATGTAGGCTGCACTTGGATTAGTGTTAGAAAAGAGGACAGAGAGGGAATAAGAAGAGATATATCCAAAAAAGTAACTTCTGCAATATCCCAAGCCAAAAAACACAGGCAACCATTACATGTTAATATTATGTTATGTCAATTTCAGTGTTTGCCATAGGCTTTATATTACCCAGATACACCTCTGGTGGGACGATAGATTACCCGTAAACAGTCCAAGACAACATACTGCCTTGAGTATCCAGCCAGAGTATCAGAGAGCCTGGTAGATTCCTGCATCAGGCAAAGGTGCTGTGGGATACATGATCCTTTTCTTTTGGCAACCCTAATGCTGGAGAGTATATGGTCTTATATCGGCATAGCTTGGGGCCACACCTTGGCACAACCCTCAGCCACAAGGCCTACAGTAACAGCAAAAATAAAATAAAAATAAACGACCACTATAGTATATAAAAATTACTCGCATCATAGAAAGAAAAAGGTGGTGGGGAAAACGCTTGAAGGCATTGCCGATCAACATTCCGATCAACATTCACAATAAACAACTGATAAGATAAAATATCAGGACTGTCCAAAGAAAGTACTTAATTTTTGCTATTTATTTAATGAACAAGGAATTGCAAAAGTAATTTTGGCAATACTATAATGGTCAGAATCTGCTTCAAGATATGGTGTTTAGTGTGTTTGGCCTACAAATTCATCCACAATACTTGCCTTACCTACATTTCTGAACTTGTTTGCAGGTACACACATGGCCATCCGCTCCGATCCAGGAAGAGATGAAGAACATATTACTGCCCTTTTATATATAGAGGTAAACCCAAACCCAGACTGGCCACTCTTGTTCAGAATGATAGCCAGTGATAGCATCGCCCTGGGCCATGCTGTGATTGGCCAGTAAGCTAAAGAATGCTTTATGCATTCATGAGGGTCAGAAACCAGAAGTGCTTATGGTTCTGCAAATCAACAGCACAGCTTTACAGCAAGGACACAGAAGTGGCTATGTTCAAAGGGATTACAACTAGGAGTAATATGAAAGGAACTCTGGTAAGAGCCACCTATGCTAGCAGTGATGCTTATATGGAAGAAACCCAAACAGTGATGCCTATAGTCTAGAATCTTTTATAGGTGTCCATATTATAACATCGCCAGTGAGCTGGGTGCAAGGTGAGACGAATGTTGGCTTACCCTGCTGCTACTCAAATTTCCAGCGGTGTTTAATACTATTCCCCCTGCAAGCCGTTGCAACTCGAAAGGAGAAGTAATTTGTGGTCTGGTGATCATGGGAACCCCGAATTCCCCTTGGGCAGGGAGCACACTATTGCATTACTGCTATAGCTGCGCCCAGCTTCAGCGCTTGTACTGAACTACCTGGTAGTTCATGGATAAGTTTGAGAGGTATGTTCCTGCTCTTCCTACAAAAACAAGTCTACATAAATAGCACACATTTTTGTCCTGGAAGGTTCTTTCTAACTACTGGCACATTATTCTAGATGTAATGTTAATTACAATAGCTCAGTGAATTAACTGCATTATCAGCCACATACACATCGGTAATTAAACAGCTGATTTGTCAGCACTGGCATACTATGAAGCAATACATATAAAGATAATCCTCTGAGCATGAACAGAATTACAGAAAATGTCAGATATATCTGATAGAAAACAAGCATAACACATTGAACAAGCTATAAGACATCCAAGCCTGTTTGATTTGCAACCCACTTTTATATTCAAAATACTGTGATGACTATCTATTCACTGCTGAAAGAATTGCCAGAGGTGCATATTACGTACTTTTTTCCTTGGCTCTCCTTGCAAATAATTAAAATACTGCAGAAACAGGGTAAAGACATTTCCACAAATGGCCACTAGGTGTCACTAGAATTACATGTTCCTCCTTTAATATTATTATGCACGTTCCTCCATTTTTTTTAGTCCCCAGGAAATTGCAATGTTTTATAGGGAAACCTAGCTACTGCCTTAGTTTAATCAAAACTAGCTAAGAATTTCAGTGATGACTACTCAGATGAGGTTCATAAGGTGTCTGGTAGCTAGCAATGGTGCCTTACGGCATTGATGCAGACAGATCCAACCAAACTCCCATCTGCATACAGTAATGTGTTCTTCTGTTTGCTGTTTTTTCTAAATCCACAAGCCTTTTTACAGTCTACAGTCTACAGTCTACACTCTACAGTCTTGATTCTAACTGTATGCCTATTTATGTATCTATTACTGTAGAAACCCTTAATCGTAAACTCCAAGGGAGACTGGGAAAAGTGGTTTACTACATCAAAAGTGGCCATACTCAAGCACATAATGTATACTGTAGTACTGGATCTTAATTCAGTAAATATTTGGGAGTCATTTTTTTTAATGCTTTTTAATGCAGTAAGCGAGTTCAGACAATGTTAAAGCTAGATCAAAATTTGCAGTGCTCAATATGCAGGGATTGCATGCAATAATCGCACAACAGCTTGCACAGGAAGCATAGGTCTCACCAGTTAATGTAGGTACAGTAATTATAGTGTGCTCCGCTGTCTACACTTCTGTAAAGCCTGAATGATGCTGTAGCATTGTCGCCATGCACAAGCAAGTCAAAGATGACAGGTAATTCCTTCAGTAATCAGGCAGCAGCTTATACAGGAAGCAAAGGTCTCACCAGTTAATGCAGGCACAATACTTGTAGTGTGCTCCTCTGTCCAAATATCTGTGCAGCCTGGATGATACTGTAGCGCTGTAGCCATGCACAAGCAAGTTACAGATGACATGCAGTTCCCTCAGTAATCGGGGAGCAGATTACACAGGAAATATACAGTATATGTAACCCTCTCTTTCTTACACCATCTGTGACACTTCCAGCTTTCACACTCACTTGGCCACCAGCTCCTCCAAGCATAAACTCTAAGTGGACTGTAAGGGATGACACTCAGGCCTTCTGTGTTTTAAAGCTTTAATGAGGTGTGGTGTAAGACAACAGGGAAACACTGACACTATTTGGGATACTGCCAGGCCACCAGACCACCTCTTCCACAGTCAATCTTTGCAATCACAAAATATTATAAAACAGTGATCGTATAGTGGATTTTACATAAAACAATAATATGAACATAACAGCAACATACCTGTACGACAACAGGGAAACACTGCCCCTATCTGGGGTACTGCCAGGCCACCAGCCAGGGCCGGCCCGCTCATGAGGCGGGGTGAAACTTTTGCCTCAGGCGGCACATTTCTAGGGGCGGCATCCGCCCGTCGGTGGGTGTGGGGAGCCGGCCACTGAGCTGGAGGGGTAGCGGGCAGGACGGGGGTATTGGGCCTAGCGGCGGGGAGGGGGGTCGGACCCCCCCTCCCTCGCCTGGGTCCCCTGTCCTCCACTCCCCTCCAGCCTTAAATAGATCAGAAGCGCTACTCGTAAGAGGCAGTGTGCGGTGAGGACTCACCTCTTCCTCGATCCAGCGTGCCCGCCACTGACGTCACTTCCTGCAACGCCGCCCACTGTATTGTAAGTGGACGGCGTTGCAGGAAGTGACGTCAGTGGAGCGCACGCTGGATCGAGCGAGGAAGAGGTGAGTCCTTCCCGCCCACTGCCTCTTACGAGTAGCGCTTCTGATCTATTTAAGGCTGGAGGGGAGTGGAGGACGGGGGACCCAGGCGAGGGAGGGGGGGGGGGTCCGACCCCCCTCCCCGCCGCTAGGCCCAATACCCCCGTCCTGCCCGCTACCCCTCCAGCTCGGCGGGGGCAGCAGCAATAATTTTTTCAAAATTTGCCTCAGGCGGCAAAAAGTCTAGGGCCGGCCCTGTCACCAGCCCACCTATATCATAACAGGCACTCATTATATTACAGTCCCACATACATGTTACAGGATATATATATATATATATATATATATATATATATATATATATATATATATATGTATATATATATATATAACAAAGCATACAGAAAAATTAGCAAGACGAAACATTTTACAGATAAATTACAGCAGGGTGATGTGAAACACTGCATGTCTCATACAGCAGTCATTTCAGGAGGAAGAGCACATGGCTCTCTAACTTACATCATCTACTCAGCCTAGCATGTACTGCAGGGCCTACAGGCTGCTAAAAAGCACTCATACACCTCTGTACACTCTACAGAACTATTATGGGTATATATCATAACTTTTTACAACAGATAGATTAACTTTAGCTTCTGAGAACATAGACAGAGATCCTACCCCTTCCACAGTCAGACCAAACCAACAGGTGGAATACACAGGGGGTTTTCTGGAAGAGTCCATTGCTAAGATTCAGCCTGTTAACACTTCCCTCAGTTTTAGCTAATGGCACATTTAAAGAGGTTTATTTTGCTTGTCCTGACACTCTTTTAACAGCTTCTGAACAAATTAAACTATATTTAACAAGTGTACATTGCTGCAGCTTCTAATATGTTGGTATGACCCTCTTGCAAACCTGTAGACTGGATATTTGGTGAAACCTTATGTGCCTAAAATTCACTGTGGTACATATAGTATATACTCACATATAAGCCAATTTTTTAGGACAAAAAAGTGTCCCAAAAGTGTGTGTGTGTGTGTGTGTGTGTGGGGGGGGGGGTGGCTTATATGCGAGTCATGTGTGGGTGTGTGTGGGTATAGTTAACTCTCTTTCTCCCTGGCAGCGTCTCCCCTGCAGCTCTGCTTGATATAAGTTCGGGCTTCATTTCTTTCTCATTCCGGGAGCCACTTCCTGTTTCCCTTGCAGTTCCATTCTCGGCCACTAGATGTCAGCGGCCAGTACAAAGCTGCAAGGGAGAAGAGAAGATGGCTGCCCAGAGACCAGAAGAGAGAAGACACAGAAGCATGGATCTCTAGCAAGCACAGAGCTGCAAGAGAGACAGGAAGATGGCCAATGAGGAGAGGTAGCTATATGTACCCTGCACAACACTCTGCATCACATGCACTACACTCTGCAAGCATCTCATGCACTACACTCTGCAAGCAACTCATGCACCACACTCTGCAAGCAACTCATGCACCACACTCTGCAAGCGACTCATGCATCACACTCGACAAGCGTGTCATACATACACTCTGCAAGCATCACATGCACCACACTTGTCAAGCATGTCATGTAGAGTACATATTGCCTGGGCGCCACTCAGTTCGGCGTGGGGAGAGCCGAATGACAGCTCTCACTGCTACCGCTAAACTCAGAGGCAGTGTTAAATACTATTCCCCCTCTGAGTTGTCACATGCACCACACTCTGCACCACATACAGGGGGGGGGACATTAGGGGGTCGGCTTATTCACAGGTCATACATTTTTAGTTTTTTTTTTCAGGGGCATATGTTGGGGGTTCGGCCTATGCATGGGATGGCTTATACGCGAGTAAATACGATAGGTCTCCCCGGCTGGTGCTTTTGAGCTAATCCATGCAGGTTCAGAGTAGTGTGCAGGTTTCAAGTAGGCTACAATTGGCTGCCAGCCACCCACTGACCACAGCTCAGGGATCTCCAACTGACGTATGATGCCTGTGCCCACCCACTTTCCACTATATTCAGATATACAATACTGCAGAGGCCAAAAAACAGGATTACTATAACAGAAGTCCTATTATATGAGGGTTTATTATACCAGGAGATACTCCAAAATACTTATAATGGAGCTTGGCCGGGACCTGGACACTTAGTTTACTATACCTGAGTGTTTACTATATCAGAAATTATTATAACAATATTATACTGTATAATCATCATGTTGCATCATTGTTTTGAGGTTCTGTGGAAGGATATAAGGTCACTTCTAGGACTCTGCACGTCTTCAGCTTTGCCTTAAGGTGATCACTAACGATCCAATTTCTAGCGAAAAATCGTTCGAGTGATCAGATAATTTGGATTGGAAGAAAAATCGTTCACTACACCATCAATGAACCAATCTTTGCTTCCTATCTATCACAACCAACAAGAAAATCCAAATTTTGGTTTGACAAAAAATCCAATCGGAGGACTATATTTATAATCATTCATAATCGATTGTGCCCATCAATGGAGATTATTTACAACCAATCCGATCAGAATTTCTGATCGCTCTGCGATTTTTCACTAGAAATTGAACTGTTAGTGGCCACCTTAAGACTTGTGGATCAACACATGTATAATTAACCACCTTGGCGGTAATGACGAGCTCAGCCCCTTGAGGGTCTTTCTGGCCCACTTGGCTAGCTACATCACCCCTCCGATCGCCGCCGACCTGCTTTGATCCCCCCGATCGCCGCACTTTTTGCTTACCCCCCCTCCACGGGAGCCCATGCCGGCGCAGCCTCTCCCTAGCCTCCAGGGGTCGCTATGGTGGTGATCGGATCTGTGCATGACGTTATGTCCGTTCGTCGCCATAGCAACGCCAGGTAAATATCGGAGAGCGGAGGGGGGGAAACAGTGCTGGGGGACTTGGGGGGAGAGTGTAGCTGGTCTAATGCTAGCTACACTAAAAAATAGCCTTTTTTAAAAAAAAAATAGCCACCCGCTGCCGCATGGCTGCCGCAACACCAGGGTGGTTAAAATGCTACATTTTGAGACAAAGCGAAAAGGGGAATGGTTCTGTAACAATGTGTCCAAAAGCTCTTTTTGCTAGCATTTACCTGCAACAAACACAACACTGGAGGCCGCAGGAAGTAGCTATGGCAAATTCTATATTTTTATGTATCGGTCTTGTATGCTTTCCTTACTTTAAAGGGCATCCATAGTTGTGATTGTTAGGTGTGGGAAAGTGACATCTGAAGCAGGTCAGTAGAGATGGCCTGAACTGTTTGCCGGCAGACAGTTCCCGGTGAATTTCTGTTGTTCGCGTTCTCGGCGACTGCGAACCTTTGGCGTTTTCAACCTGCCCCCGTACATCATCATGGAGCCAAACTTTTACCTCTTACCTCACAGTCAGCAGACAAATGGCAGCCAATCAGCTAGCACCCTCTGCTGGACCGCCCTATTAAAAAGCTGTTGCGGTGGCCATATTGGATTAATTATCTGCTGGCTGCTGTTAGTGAGAGCAGGGTCAGACTTGCTGCAGATAGGTAGGGAAAGCATTAGTTAGGCTTGTGTTCTTGTTCCTCACTGACTACTTGCTGAAAGCACCCCAAATAGCCCTTTTGAGGGCTAGTACATCAGTCTCCTATTTTTTATTTAGTGTGTGACATTCCACAGCCCACTGACACCCATAGCTGTGCACACTACTGCTATTGTGGCCACATTAATTTGCAGGCACAGTACCACTCCAGTGCTTTTTTTTCACTGTATTCCGATAAAACTATTGCATTTCTCTGTGTGTGACACTCCACAGCCCACCGGCACCCATAGCTGTGCACACTACTGCTATTGTGACCATTAAGTTGCAGGCACAGTAACACTCCAGTGCATTATTTGTAGGAATGTAATGTGATTTCTGCCCTTTAGGGATTAAAACCCGACTCTGGGTCAACTCCATAATTTTTGGTGGGACTTTTGGCATGGATCCCCATCTGGCATGCCACAGTCCAGGTGTTAGACTCCTTGAAACAACTTTTCCATCACTTTTGTGTCTATGGCATGTTTGCGAACATTTGCGGAAGTTCGCAAATTTGACATTCGTGACATCTATAAAAGTCAGACAGAGTTCCTGCCCAGGGTGAGGCTGAGAGCAGAATTGTCACACCAACCATCTGTTACAGCACCTGGATTAAGGAACGTAGGTCATGTCTCAATATTAACATTTCAACATTCTGGATGTGAAGACAATTTAATGAAGAGTTTCAGCTCCTGAGTGTTAGGGCATGTTCACACCATTATTATTGATTTATAAAACACCAATATACAGTTGCAAGAAAAAGTATGTGAAGCCTTTGGAATGATATGGATTTCTGCACAAATTGGTCATAAAACGTGATCTGATCTTCAGCTAAGTCACAACAATAGACAATTGCAGTCTGCTTAAACCAATACCACACAAATAATTAAATGTTTCCCTGTTTTTATTGAACATACCATGTACGGTAAACATTCACAGTGCAGGTGGAAAAAGAATGTGAACCCTTGGATTTAATAACTGGTTGAAACTCCTTTGACAGCAACAACTTCAACCAAACGTTTCCTGTAGTTGCAGATCAGACGTGCACAATGGTCAGAACTCAGAAGTAATTCTTGACCATTCCTCTTTACAGAACTGTTTCAGTTCAGCAATATTCTTGGGATGTCTGGTATAAATTGCTTTCTTGAGGTCGTGCCACTGCATCTCAATCAGATTGAGGTCAGGAATCTGACTGGGCTACTCCAGAAGGCGTATTTTCTTCAGTTTAAGCCATTCTGTTGTTTATTTACTTGTATGCTTTGGCTAGTTGTCCTGTTGCAACACCCATCTTCTGCTGAGCTTCAGCTGGTGGACAGATGGCCTTAAGTGCTCATAGTCCTATCTTGCTTATAGATACCATTTTCAGACCTTATATTGTAAGTAACCTGTGAGGATGAACAGTCTCATTGGGCCATAGTACCCAATTAGACTAGGCTCTTAATATTATTTCCAAAGATCTCCAGTTTAAAAATTCTTTAGTAAATTATGGCCATTTTTTAGACAATGTAGACGCCTCCTCCTACACACACGCACGCGCACACACACACAGAGTTCCCAACTGTCCTTATTTCGGAGGCACAGTCCCTGTTTGGGAATCACATTCATCTGTATCTCATTATTTCTTATTTATCCTTCTTTCAGGATTGATGTACATATTTATTCAAATATACATATTTTTCTAATGGAAAATGTGTGTAATTGACTCTAAACTTTATTCCCATCCTTGAAATTGTTGTATTTCTTATTTTTAAATGTTAATATGAAGGAAAACTAATGCTAGTAGGAAGCACCAATGTGGTTTGGAATATAAAACGACGTATTTTTCTAATGGATGCTTTGTGGTATGTCTGACTAGGGGTGAGGTAGGGGTGGGATTAGAGGTATGACAGGGGTGTCTCATAAATATCCCTCTTTTTTAGCTCAAACCGATGGAGGTATGAATAACAGTACATCACCTTTATTGGTTTTTTTTGTTTTTTTTATCATCATTTTATTGCCACCAGACCTGTTCCCTCCAGCTGCAAAGTATTCAGTTTATGGATATAGAGTATCAGCAAATCCTCTTTAGGAGAGGTCGCCATTAAATCATTTATTGCAGTATTCTTGGTTGAAGTATGAATCTTGTTGTCCTATTAGTGATTGCTTGTAATAAAAATGCTGCACAGGCCTGTCTTCTTATTCTGTATGAACAGTTGTAATTTGGAGTATCATTCACTGGATATATTGCTGTTCTGAATGAAACTGTACAGTGCCTCATTTATCTTAATTTTAAATTTACAGGCAGTGAAAAAAAACCTTGTTCTCATCAAGAGAAACAGATTAATTTCCTCAAAATCCATCCAAATTCAGCTTCCCTGCAACATTCAGCAAATACCATCTGTAGCTTACGCATCTTGTTTTCATCGTATAATGCCGTGCCGTAAATGCAGCAGTTCTTATAAAAAGTTAATAAATATGGTTAACCTATCCCATAGCTCCCAACTGTCCCTCTTTTGGAGGTAAACCAGAAAAAAGGGATGGTCCGCAACAATGTCTCTCCAAAGCACAGTTTTTATTCAGGACATATCCTCAATGCAGTAGAAAGCACAACGATAGTGCTTTGGAGAGACATTGTTGCAGACCATCCCTTTTTTCTGGTTTATCTTTATTGGCCCTGGCTGACAGGGGTCCAGCACTGTCCCCCAGTGTGCAGTGAAGCGGTGACTCCCTTTTCTTCCTCTTTTGGAGGGACAGTCCCTCTTTGGGAGCCCTGTCCCTCTGTCCCTCTTTTCTCCTCATTTGTCCCTCTTTCAGGACTTTGTCCCTCTTTCTATGTAAATATATATATTTCTCTACTAAAAAGTGTGTTTGATTGACTCTAAACTTTATTCCCATCCTTTAAATTGATATATTACTAATTTTAAAATGTTAATATGAAGGAAAATGAACCAGGATAGAAAGGACCAGTGTGGTTTGAATTATAAAACAAGATATTTTTCTTATGAAAGCTTTATGGTATGCGCAGGGCCAGATTTGTACTTTTTACCGCCCTAGGCCCACAATCACCAGGCGGCCCCTGACCAACAGCATACCGCACGCACACAAAACACAAAAGCAGCTCCACAGATGGTGAATCAATTTCATGCTGAAATCGATTCAAAATCTGTTTGCAGTAAAGGCAGCCATACAATCGCTCTCTGATCAGATTCGATCAGAGAGGGATCTATCTGCTGGTCGATTTGATGGCAAATCGTCCAGTGTATGGCTGCCTTAAGTGAACAGCAGTGACCAGTTTAACAGCAAGTGGGATGGAATACTATCAATCAGGTCTTCCTTTTTCTTAGTGATAAAACAAGTTTGTGCCAGAGACATTGGAACACTTGATTGATTCTCAAATTAGCTCACTGCAGGGGTTCCCTTTACAACTTTACAACAGGACCACAATGCTGATAATAAGCACTCTCCTCTCCATGCAACAACACATAATCTCACCCTGAAAAAGCTATAAAAAAAACAAACAAAAAAAAACGGCAAAGCTTACCAGCTGCGGTTAAAGAAAGCACCAGCACTTGCAGGACTTTGCTACTTCCAGGCTCTCTCCTCCTGAGTGACAGCAGCACATTCGGTCAGGCCAGAAATCACAGCAGGGAGGACATGTGGAGTCTCCGTTCAGAAGTCACAGCCCGGGCATGAACGAGGGGGGAGGGGAGGGCCCTCCTGAATCTGCACTCACTCGCACATCTACCTCTGTCACTACGTGAGAGAAGAACTACACGCAGTGCACGGCAGAGGTGATCCCAGCTGATTTCTCTGCAGTGCACATGATTTCTGTATCTGTAGAGCAACTACGCGGGCTTCTTTGAAATGCTGCCCCTCCCTCCACTTCTTATTGGACATTTGGATGGCCGCAACAGCATTGGCTAGTCGTCAGCTGCTGCTGCTGCTGCTATTGGCCAAACTCCTGATATGTGAGGAGGGCGGGTCTAGTCAGCTCAAGCTCCGCCCTAGTCCCGGGCCTATTTGGCCTGCCCACAAATCCGGCCCTGGGTATGCGTGACTAAGGGTGTGACAGGGGCGTGATCAGGGGTGTGGCAGGAGCATGGCTTAAGTGTCCCTCTTTCTCATCTCAAAAAGTTGTGAGGTATGCTATCCTGCAGGACTGAAGGCCCAACATGAGCATGTTCTTTACACAATTTTTTGAGTATCTCCAGGAAAAAAGTTATATTTTGCATTTGGAAGGGTTCCATGTATCTAAAGCAAAAGCATACATGAAACATGTTTGCATTTCACCAATTTAGTTACATTAATCTTACTTCAGTGCTGTCCAACTATAGTCCTCAGGGGCCATATCCATGCCAATGTTTAGAATGGTAGAGAAATGCACTCTACTTGATGAACCAGCCCTTTCCTGATTCAGTCCCATCAATTCATATGAGCTGTGCCAACAATTTGTGAGGACCTCAGCCCTCAAGGACTTCAGTTGGACAGCACTGTCTTACTTGCTTCTCTTCTAGTCAGGCCCTTCTGTTCTGCACGTCGGGTGATTCACCCATGCTATCAGATGACTAGTCACATTTTTTGCGAGGAGGAGGTAATGCTGCAATGCCATGCATATGAGAGAGGAGTGGTGGAATAAACCCTTCCCCTACCTACCGTAATCAATATGTGCATCCACTGGAACTGAAAAAGGTGACAAAAGATTTGTTTTGCCCTTATTTGCATGACCACATCTTAACTCCTTCAGCATTAGGTGATTTAATCACCTGTGAGTCTGTGAATTTCAAATTCCAGCATTTAGAGGAGCCAGGGTGAAAACAATGTTTTTAATGTTGGTAAGAGTATGAACGTAATAAAAGTTGTATAGATTCACAAAGTTATCCACTTGTAAGCTGCAATTAAATATACTGTGGTGTCCTACTTTGTAATACTACTGTAGTAAGGCTTGACATTAGACCTCGGTAAATATTAGAACATTCTTGATTACTGCAACACTCTACTCTGCGGCCTACCAAAAAACACACGGGCACCTCTCCAATCCCTATTGAACCCTGCTGATCATGTTATCCACCCCTCCATCTGTTCCTTTAATGCTGCCCCTCTCTGACAATCCTTTGATTGTCTGCCAATTACCAGGGTTCTGTTCAAACTCCTAACCCTATTATTCAAAGCTCTACATAAGCTTTCGACCGATACATTTCCTCATTAATCTCCAGATACCATCCCTCCCAGAACATTCAATGCTCTCATGAAACCCTCTTTTTGATCACCTATCATTATGGCCAGGACTTCTCATGAGTGTCACCTCTCCTTTGGCACACTCTGCCACAGCATGTTCATCATGCTGTGAGTCTAGAAACTTTAAATTGTCTTTTGTGTTCAATTTTGATCACCTCTCAAGAATGTCACCTCTCCTTTAGAACATTCTGCAACAGCCTGTCCATCATGCTCTGAGTCTGGAAACCTTCAAATACCTTACCTATCCTTGGGAACACATGGGGTCTAAGTAGAGCCCTGTTTCGGGAATGAAATGCAGAAGATAAGGTTATGGAGCTGCCTAGTGGGCAGTTTTATCACCAGTTAAACCTAAAGACTGACTACAATTCGAGTGTGTTAGTGTATGAGAAATCCTCCACACTCCTTTTCTAATATTAGTGGAAAACCAAAGCTTTTTGCTGCATAATGGTGCTCTTATCTTATACAGTAATACGTAATACAGTAATATATATATATTGTACTTGGTGCTTTTGAAGAATAATTTATATGTCTGCTGTGTTTTAGTATTGTCTATCATGTGGTGTAATATTGAGGTGAACACACCAGACTGATGGGAGGCTGGATTGCTTGTTTATTGCTGAGAGAGTGGTCACCTCAGTTCATCACCCTCTATGCAACCTGCATCATTCTCTTTTTTAAAAATCTTTAGACGCTCCTATCCTTCGCCTTCCCTTTACAGTCCAGGTTAAACAGTTAGACCGCAGTCATTAATATGGGGCCCAGGAATCAATTTTACAATGATTGCTTTCATATTCCCCAGATAGCAGGGTTTAATAGCCAGAGCATGGTACCTCCCTGCAAGCGGATTCAGGAAATTAGTGTCTGAGTACAAATAAGGGTTCTGTGTTCCAGGATATGCCAGTTTATTTTGTACATTTGTTGCCGTTTAACTCTAGTAGATATAAAATGACTGTGATTGTTTTAGAATATTCATCTTTAAATTTTCATCACCATGATGTGTCCTAATGTAAGCTCACAGCATGCTTATTGCTATATAAGCTATTTTATTTACTTATTTATTTAGTATATATTATTTTAGTATTTATTTAGCGCCAACATATTACACAGTGCTGTACAGAGTATAATGTCTTGTCACTTAACTGTACCTTAAAAGGGCTCACAATCTAATGTATGTATTGTGTACTGTATATGTATCATAATCTAGGGCCAATTTAGAGGGAAGCCAATTAACTTATCTGTGTGTTTTTGTGATGTAGGAGGAAACCCGAGTGTCCCAGGGGAAACCCACACAGATATGGGAAGAACATACAAACTCCATGCAAATAGTGCCCTGCAAAGCGACAGTGCTAAACACTACACCACCACGATGTGTTAATATTTTGGTTGATATTTTGTAAGTGAGCCTCTTCTCTGTGGATTTGCCTGTATTCACCAAGAACATTCATATTTATAAATATTCTTAAAACCTTTCATTAGATTCTGTCTTGAGGGAAATTTTTGGACTGCTGTAGCTTTGAGAAGAGTAAATTGATTAGCTGAGCCAGCTACTGAAAAAGGTGTAACCTCTGACCAGTCATCATCTGTTTTCTAGGCTTGTCATTTTCAGGATCACAATGATGAGCCCTATTAAACAACTACAAAATATCTGGGCCCCAGCTCATGATACAATATGCAGTAAGAATTCTCTAATTGCATGTTTGGAGGTACATCAGACAACCCAGTAACTCTGTAAATAGTAATTGGCCAGGATGAATTTCTCCAGCCAATAAATCTATTCATCTTTACTGGGAACTTTCCTACGTATCCCCCTCTTCTATGCACAGGAAAAAAGATGCAAGCTCACCCCAAAAACAGTATAAATGACTGCTCAGACCTAGGATAATCAGTCCAGAGCAGGCAGTGCAGGACAGTAGCCAATGTTTATGAGGAAGGACTAATTGCAAGTCCTAAACATGTCAGCTGATATTTTCTGCTGAATGATGTCTGAACGTTTCTACGCTGATTTTTTTTTAGGTAAAAGGCAGTGATGGTCAAACATTTCATAACCTTATAGAACCCAAATCAGAATCCAAAAGTACAGCGGTCAATCTGGAAGTAGATACTAGTAGATGCAATCACAAAGGGGCAGATCGGGTTCGAATATTTTTCATATATTTTGGATTTTTCTTTTTGGGAACAGGTATTTAAGATAAAATAAGGTAATTGCAGGGCACGTTCCCACCACTCTCAAGCAGGGCCGGATTTCTACTTTTCAACACCCAAGGCCAGCTATCACCAGATGCGCCCCCCAAACCCCGACCCGCCCACTCGACTTTGGTAAGGATAAGATTTTAAGCTCCTCTGAGGTCAAGTAGGTGGGGACATAACTGCATACCCTGTAAAGTGCTGCAGATGATGTAAGTGTTATGCAAATAAATAATAATAATAATATGGTAGCACATTAATTAGACTATGACTATGGTAAGATTAGATTGTGAGCTCCTATGAGGACAGACAGTCAGTGACATGACTATGTATTCTGTAAAGTGCTGCAGAAGATGTCAGTGCTATATAAATACATACTAACAATATGGTAGGAAATTAGACTAGGACTATGGTAGGATTAGATTGCGAGCTCCTCTTTGGACAGTCAATGACATGACTATATACTTTGTACAGTACTGCTGAAGATATCAGCGCTATATAAATACATACTAATAATATGGTAGGACATTAGACTATGATTATGGTATGATTAGATTGTGAGCTCCTCTGAGGACAGTCAGTGACATGATAATGTACTCTAAAGCATAGATCCCAACTGTCCTTTTTTCGGAGGGACAGTCCCTTTTTGGGAGCCCTGTCCCTCTGTCCCTCTTTCCTCCTCATTTGTCCCTCTTTCAGGACTTTGTCCCTCTTTCTATGTAAATATATATATTTCTATACAAAAAATGTGTTTTATTGACTCTAAACTTTATTCCCAACCTTTAAATTGATATATTGCTAATTTTAAAATGTTACTATGAAGGAAAATGAACCAGGATAGAAAGGACCAGTGTGGTTTGAATTATAAAACAACATATTTTTCTTATGAAAAATTCTTATGGTATGAGGCATCAGGAATCAGGAATCGTTTATTTCGCCAAGCATGACTGGGTCATGCCCGGAATTGGGTTTGGCACAGTGCATTTGGCTCAGAAGGGAGGAACAGAAAAATTTACACTTACACATGTCAGTAGCAGACGGTTACAATTACAATTACAAATGTCAGTAGCAGACGTTTACATTTGCTTTTCAGTTGCATTTACATTGTACATTACATTTGTGTTTACAGATTTCATACCAGCGCAGCAGTTGGCTCTGTCCGTGACAGTTCTATATTGCATGGGGGTGCCCTGGTGGGGAGTATGTTGAGGGAGTTCAGGAGGCTGACGGCTGGGGGAAAGAAGGAATTACTATGCCTAGCCGTCTTTGTGGAGATGGCCCGAAGCCTTCGTCCCAGTGGCATCGGACTAAAGTAGCAGTGGCCCGGGTGAGAGGGGTCGTTAGCGATCTTCAGGGCCCTTGATCTCAGTCTTTTGTTGTGTAGGAGGGCAAGTGAGGGGAGAGGTCTCCCAATGACCCTCTCCGCCGCCCTGATGACCCTCTGAAGTGAGTGCCTGTTGCTGGCGGTTGCACCAGCGTACCAGACTAGAATGGATGAGCAGAGGATCGACTCAATGGTAGCGGAGTAGAAGTTGGTCAGAATCTCTTGGGTCATGCCAAACTTCCTCAGCTGGCGGAGGAAGTACAGTCTCTGCTGGGCTTTTCTCTGTATCGTGGTGATGTTGGGCCTCCAAGTGAGGTCACTGGAGATTGTGGTGCCCAGGAGCCGAGCGCAGGGTACTCTTGCCACCTCCGTACCATCGATGTGAATTGGGGGTAGGGTGGAAGCGGACCTTCTGAAGTCGACAATTAGCTCGACGGTTTTTGCAGTGTTCAGCACCAGCCTGTTCTCCTTGCACCAGAGGGAGATTCTCTCCACCTGCTGACAGTACTCCTGGATATTGTTCTTGGTGACAAGTCCAATGATAGTAGTATCATCGGCGAACTTGATGACCTTAACTGAGTCCGCACTGGATCTGCATCTGTTTGTGTAAAGGGAGAACAGCAGTGGAGACAGGACACATCCTTGAGGTGCACCTGTGTTTGTGGTCATACTTCGTGATTTAATGTCCCCCAGCTTGACGACTTGGGTCCTGTTGGTGAGAAAGTCTGTGATCCAGAGTCGTAGGCTTGGGTGCACTCCCAGTGCCGCTAGTTCTTCCTGCAGAATGCTTGGGCAGATGGTGTTGAACGCCGAGCTGAAGTCCAATAGTAGGATTCTGGCGTACGTGTCTGGTCTATCCAGGTGGTCATAGATAGATTCAAGGCAGATGTTTACTGCGTCGTCAGTGGACCTGTTTGCCCTATACGCGAACTGATAGGGATCCAGAAGGGGCAAGGTGGAGAGTTTGAGGTTGGATAGAACTGCTCGCTCCAGGGTTTTCATTATGACGGACGTGAGGGCCACTGGTCTAAAGTTGTTAAGCTCGGAAACTCCCTGTTTCTTAGGGACCGGGATGATGGTCGACCTCTTGAAGCAGGCGGGGACCTTTCCGTCCCTTAGTGACTTGGTGAAAATGAAATGAAAATGGAGGAGAGGATGGGAGCGAGTTGCCTGGGGCAAGTTTTCAGGCAGGCTGGAGTCACGCCGTCAGGGCCGGGGGCTTTCCTGATGTTTAGTGTTGACAGGAGTTGCAAGACATCAGCCTCTCCCACCGCTGGGGAGGGGGTTAGGCTCGTGATGTTCTCCTCGGTGCGTGGAGGGGGAGTGAGAGGTTCCAGGTGCTCCCCCAATTCTTCCTGTCGCTCAAACCTGCAGTAGAACTTTCCGAGTTCTTCTGCTAGTTCTGGGCTGGGTGATGCGTGTTGAGGGGGGGGGGGGGGGGTTTGTAGTTGGTGGCAGTCCTGAGCCCCCTCCATACAGCCCGTGAGTCGTTTGAGCGCAGGTTTTGCTCCATCCTCTCAGCATATTCCCCTTTGGCGGCCCTCAGTTCCCGGTTAAGGTCGAGGCATGGTGAGGGCGAGGCCGGGATGTGGCTTAAGTGTCCCTTTTTCTCATCTCAAAAAGTTGGGAGGTATGTCTAAAGTGCTGCAGAAGATGAGAGCACTAATAAATACATTTACAGAAGTTAACAGTGGATAAAGCATGAAAGAGAGAATGGATAGAGAAAGCAACGTAGAGGGGGTTGACAGGGAACGTGAGACAGGACAAGTGGGCATAGAGATGGCAAGAAGGATGGTGGGAGAGCTAGTCTAGAGGGAAAGAAGCGAAAAGGTGGGCAGTGCAATAGTACATCAGCTGTAGTTGTATTACAAGTATATGCCATCTGCAAAAGTCCATTTACATACCATAATTATCCTGCCTTTACAACCCCTCCCCCCAACATACCACAATGATGCCTGCATCCCCAGTGTTTCCAATTGCCTCCCCCAAATATTGCCTTTTCCCCAGTTTGTGAAGAAGTTTCAGAGTGCAAGGCAAGCAGAAGACCCGTACTGCAGAGCCGCAACCTGTCAGTGGACTCACACATGCCTGTAGAGTCCGTTCTACACAAAATGAGAAAGAAAGGCAGCAGCATCATTAACTTACACATGCAGTGTAAAAATTGTGATCAATACAGAGTTGAAGACACACTCCGGGCTTAGTTACCAACCCAGCCCCTACTCTCCCTTCCCCTCGTGCAGAACTGGCAGTGCAGAGGCTCTTTCATATTTACCTCTCCGTGCTCTGTTTTCTTCCTCCTCCAACAGGTCTGCTCAGCACTAAGTTCCTCCATACTACCATGATGCCAAGGGGAGGGGCGGAGAGACAAGCAGACCTGCTGGAGTAGGAAGAACATGGAGAGTGCACAGAGAGAAAAATGTGAAAGAGCTGCTGAACTGCCAGCAAGAAACAGAAGAGTCTCCCTGAACCGGCCTGTGACCTCCGTGCTCGCTCCATTATCTGAAATCTTACCCTGCTCTAGAGCTGGAGATGGAAAAAGGGCAGAGGCTCCACGATGATTGCTGCCTGCTTCGAGTGTACCACCGGGATTTTTTATCCCCGTCCAGCCTGCCCATAATTACAATAAAAGTTTTAAATGGAGACATGAGTTGGCTCTTTCGAAGCTTTAAGTTTCTTCTTCAAGCATGATACAGAACAGGTTCTGGTCCCATTCTGTAACATGCCTGAGGAAGAAACTTAAAGTTTTTAAAGCTTGCAAAGGAATCTTGTACAGTTAGTCATTAAAGGGACTCCGAGCTCACCCAAAAAAAGAAAGTTGTACTCACCAGGGGCTTTCTCCAGCCCAGTGCTGGTCGGGAGGTCCCACGCCGGCGTCCTGGCTCCTCTCCTTCTCCCCGCTCCGGAATGGCTGACAGGCCGCAGCCCGGGCGACACTCGGCAGAGTGTCGGGCTGCTCCTTCCGCGTATGACGCGGCTGACATCACACACCGGCCGCCTCGCGTCATCACAGAGGCCGGCGTGAAAGTACTGCGCATGCGCGCTTTAATCGCCGGCCGCCGTGATGACGCGAGGCGGCCGGCGTGTGACGTCAGCCGCGTCATACCCGGAAGGAGCAGCCCGTCACTCTACCGAGTGTCGCCCGGGCTGCGGCCTGTCAGCCATTCCGGAGCGGGGAGAAGGAGAGGAGCCAGGACGCCGGCGTGGGACCTCCTGACCAGCACTGGGCTGGAGAAAGCCCCTGGTGAGTACAACTTTCTTTTTTTGGGTGAGCTCGGAGTCACTTTAAAGGTATCACCTAAACAACTTTTGTTGTCATGTCTTTGGACTCTCTCCATAACTAACACCGAACTACAGACAACCAATGAGTTGGCTCTTAAAATCTCTGTTTGGCTATTAGTAAAGTTATTTTTATCTATAAACATCAGGGCCGGATTTGTACTTGTACTGTATTACCAGCCGCCCCAACCGAAACCGTATCCTACCACCTCTCTCCACACACACACCCACCCAAAAATTTTTGGGCCGCTGGTGTCCACTATTGTGGCTAGTGCCGAGGTCTCCATGGCCACGTGAAGTTAATCAATCATGTCACACGGGGGAACTGGTCAATCAAGCGATCTACAGGTGATGGGCGTGGTGGGAGCCGTCCACCACACACACGTAGTCAAAAGTGTCTCACAATTGGACATTGGGTGGGGTCAGCAACACGTAAAAGTGAGTCCTGGACCCACTGCTTTCTCCAGGGTAACAGCGCTGCCAATCAATAATTAAGAAATGGGTACTGTGAGAGGCTGCCTTCTGTATTCTGTACTATTTGCTGGTGCTGCTCCTGGTCCTTTCATCCCCCACACCAAGTGCGTGAGACTCGCCCTTCTGTAACTGCCTGGAGCTGCTGCTATGTCATTGGACAAGGTCTGGCTTTTTGCTAGTCACACACTGTTCACAAACGTTTGGTTATCGGACAGCACAGCCAGGGCCGGTTTTAGCAACAATGGGGCCCCAGGGCAAAATAAACCTGGGGGGCCCCCCAACAGATACCCAGGAACAAAAATCGGCATTAAGGGACCTTTTTTGCAGCTGGTATAGTCAGGGTGTGAAGCCCCAATTGGTCAGAGCTCCACATTCTGGCTATTCCAGCCTGCATGGGGGACAAGGGGTTAAAATGTTTCAGGAGGGGGGGCCCACATAATTTTTTAAAAAACATTTCCCACACTCTAAACATAAAAAAAAATAGGAAAAAAATGCCAGGGATCTTCATACAGCCATATTGCGGCTGTATAGTGATCCCTGGCCAAATCACTGCGGCTGCGGAGGGGTTTCCAGGAGGTCCATACGTACTGCGTATGAACCCCTTGGAAACCCCATCAGGAAATTCATTGCTCATTCTTCTGATACATGTAAAATTACACTACCGTTAGGTTTGCTACTAAAAGTGACATTTACTACATTTAAAAGTATACTTTTTTCCTTCAAAAGTTTAAAATCGATTTTCTCAAAAACTATAAGGTCTTTTTGAAAAATTGTTTTTTTTCTTCTTATTCCCAATGATTTCCTGAACATATCCTGCAAATTTAGGGTTTCTAGCATTTAAGGTGGATTTGCTACCGTATTAACCATTAAAGTCATCGGGTTTTTAAGTGTGTATTTTTTTTCCTTTGAAACGTTAAAATTGATTTTCTCTAAAACTATAAGGTCTTTTTGGAATTTTTTTTTGCCTCTTGTAGCCACTGGGGACCCCTGCAGGCTCTGGGGCCCTGGGGCAATCGCCTCCTTTGCCCCTATGGTAGAGCCGGCCCTGAGCACAGCACAGGCAGATGCTAGCTGGTACTAATAGTGCAGTTATCCTGACCCCTTTCATTTGTTTGGACACTTGCAAATACTTCCCTGCAAATAATGCCCACAGTCTGCAGGCCGCCCCTTGTTTATCTGGTGCCCTAGGCCATGGCCTATGTGGCCTGGCCAGAAATCCGGCCATGATAAACATACATACAAAAACAGAAGAAAAAAAAAAAAGAGAAACAAGAAAATGTGGAATAGCTGGCTACAGTATTTCAAAATAGATTTACAATAGCTGTTTCTTTCTACCTAATATAAATCATCAGCACAATATGACTTTGATATGCTATCTTGAGAATGCTGGGTGGGGTACTTGCCACCAGAGCCGGGATAAGGCTCTCCAGCACCCAAGGCTGAGACACCAAAGTTCGCTACTCCATCCCTCCAACTCCAGTTGTCACACACTGATTGCTATTAGAGGCACCCCAAACCCTCCAACCCCCTCCAACACCTTAATCTCTAGTTATCTGGCTTGCAGTCACTGCCATGTATCCCTTTTCTTTTTTCTCTCTGCTTCAAACACAATCGGGGAATGACAGCTGCTTGAGTTGTGCGCCCCCTCCTACACTGCGCCCTGAGGCTGGAGCCTTTCTCGCCTCGGCCCGGCCCTGCTTGCCACATTTGAACAAGTTCATTTTTGATGTATGTTATTTTTGATACCACTGAAAAATTTTGAAATTTACCTTAAAAAAGAAAATAATTTATATTCATGTATATATATATATATATATATATATATATATATATATATATATATATATATATATATATATGTGTGTGTGTGTGTGTGAGTGAGCAAATTGGTTTGTAAGCACCCAACTCCAGCTGGCACAAAATATTTTCTTTTTTTTCCGTTACTGCTGTTATCCCACCATTATTTTCCACCAGAAAATCAGCTTTCTTACTATAACAACTTTGGTGCTGGTTCACAGCCCATCCCTAGTGGAATGTAACTGACCAGTTTCACTGGAAGCAGAAGGAATTTAACAAGGGCTCAGCATAGCTCACAGTGGGACTCTGCAAAAGTCAAAATACTTCATCAGCATGGCAAACCTTGTGATATTCCCAATTGTCGCTTAAATGATAGCTAGAGTGGGCCCCTCATTAGTTCTTGTAGGCGTCTGGTAACAGCAAAAAGAAAAGAGAAAAACTGAATTCACAGTACTTTACACAACAATACTCTTCATAAGATTTTCAATCTGCATAAGACGTCTTCTGCAGTTTGGAAAAGTGGTATGTTGATGATTGTAAAAATATTGTGAAAAGTTCACATATTCAGTTCTTACCTTTTGTCTTGTATTTCATGCTGTGACCAGAAGCCTATGAGAGCTAATTAGGGAGTGACTCCATCTATCATTCCAGGTACCATTTGGGAATCTTGTAGGTTTTGCCTCAGTGATGAAAAACTGTGCCTTTTTCAAAATTCCCTTGTGAGCAGTGCTGAGCGCTACGTTTGTGGATCCAGTAAAATTAGTGCCTGAGATTATACTAGGGAAAGGCTGGAGAAAAAGTTTGCACTAGCAGACAAAAGGGGTGTTTACGGCTGTTTTTGAAACCTATGGAGGAAACGGCACCTGTACACTAGTGTTGGGCGAACACCTGGATGTTCGGGTTCGGGAAAGTTCGCCGAACATGGCCGCAATGTTCGGCATGTTCGGGCCGAACCCCGAACTCCCCGAACATCCCGCTTTTGGGGGCCCTATGGGGTCGCAGGCATAAGGGGGGAGCATGCCCCGATCGCGGGGGGGGTCGGAAATTCCCCCCACCCCCTCCGCTAGCGCTCCCCCCTCTGCCCGCTTCCCCATTCAAAAGTTAGGAAGTGAAACTGTACCTGTGCGGCCGGTAGTGGGTGACTGGCAGTGGGCGGCACTATGGAGAGACTGAGGAGGAGGAGGAGTCCGGAGAGTGACGCGTTGAGGGAGGCCGGGCAGTGGGCGGATCAGCAGTAGTACCGTACTACTGCTGATCCGCCCACTGCCCGGCCTCCCTCAACGCGTCACTCTCCGGACTCCTCCTCCTCCTCAGTCTCTCCATAGTGCCGCCCACTGCCAGTCACCCACTACCGGCCGCACAGGTACAGTTTCACTTCCTAACTTTTGAATGGGGAAGCGGGCAGAGGGGGGAGCGCTAGCGGAGGGGGTGGGGGGAATTTCCGACCCCCCCCGCGATCGGGGCATGCTCCCCCCTTATGCCTGCGACCCCATAGGGGGCCAGTATTCGGGCGAACAGGGCCCTGTTCGTGCCGAACAGGGGCCCTGTTCGGCCAGGCAATGAGCCGTTCGGGCGAACCCGAACAGTTTGGCCGAACACCACCAGGTGTTCGGCCGAACGCGAACATCACCCGAACAGGGTGATGTTCTGCAGAACCCGAACAGTGGCGAACACTGTTCGCCCAACACTACTGTACACCAGGAGAGTGTACTACTGCTCCATCTTCGGGTTTTACGCACTATACACACTCCACTGCATTTTAACACGAGGACATTGGATGGGCAATGCAAATGCTTCTCATTTCTCAATGTAACATGCACATATATGCACTGCAGCAGAGTGCACAATAAGAGTACCTTGCTGTATGCATTTTTAGGACATAATGGAAGTCAATAGTAACAAGGGTCTATACTTTTGTACTACCTGTCGGGGACATCATCATAAAATCCCAGGAACATCCTGAACTGTATGATGAAGATAATAAGTTGTATAAGAATGCCTACTATAAGCTTTGGGAGGATATCACTACATCTTTCTATGATGATTGGCAAGGAATGAGCAAGTAAGAGAGAATATTCTCTCTCTCTGGCCCATATGCAATTCATTTTTTCTCCTGAGTTTTCTCCTAGGTGATATTTCCATACCTTGTCAATAAAATGCCCTTTAAGCCACCAGTAAGCAAGAAAATACTCAGAATAATTTTAGACAGTACTTTTTTACCTAGCTTTTAGTACTTTTTTAAAAAGTTGTTTTAAACAGAAGATAAAAAATGATCTCCTAGGAGAAAACTTTGGAGGAAAAGTGAATTGAATATGGCCCCCCCTCTCTCTCTCTCTCTCTCTAATATAAATATATATATACTGTATATACATCAGAAAGAGAGAGATATAGACAGTGTTATGCTTAAAGCATGATCCTTAGCATTTTGAATTTTTTGCAAAAAAATTAGGTGAAAAAGTACTATCAAAATTATTTTGAGTATTTTCTTGCTTGCTATTGGTTTAAAAGGCATCATATTGCCAAAGTATGAATATATCACCTAGGAGAAAAAGTGAAAGGCATTTGGGCTACAGTCTTTTATTGTTTTACAACTCCCATCTTAATCTATTTCCTGCCAGGGGCATTTCTAGGGTCCTTGGAGATCGGGGGCACCTGTGGTCACCAGGTGGGGAGGAATGTGCGGCGCGCGCAGCTCGCCGCTGCAAAAAATGGGCGTGGCCATGAGGTGAGTGGGCGTGGCCATGGGTGGGGCCAAATGTACATGAACTTAGTGTAAGCTACAGATAACTGGCCGGCCCATCGAAATATTGGATGGAGCCCCCTGTCCTTTATTTAGATAATTTACAATCAGTATAGGCATAGATCAAAGATGTATACGCACATACAATTTTGATTGGTCAATCACTGACCCCCAATTTTACCACCCCCGTGCAGTAAGTGGGCCAACAGACAATGAATTTTATGAACAGAGCTAAAATTGGCTAATCAAAATTGTATGTGTGTACCAGGCTTTACAGCTAGTACTGTACATACTGAAAGTAGCAGGGATCAGCATACAATATAGCTGGTTTACAATCAGTAAAGGCACAGAGTAACACCTTACACTGTACACACTGGAGGTAAATCAGCACACAGTGCAGGCACTAGAGAACAGTGTATACTGTACATACTGTAGGCAGCAGAATTCAGCACACTGCAGCTAGCGTGCCAGAAATATGAGGATCACGTTGTGCGGCTTGCTTATCGCGCCGCACCGAAAAATGGGTGGGCCATGGACCAGAATATAGGTGTGGTAACGGGTGGAGACAAATTTACATGAACCTAGCAATGGTGGGACATTAGATAATGACAGTGGTGGCGAACCTTTTGGAGGCCGAGTGCCCAAACTGCAACCCAAAAGTCACTTATCTATCGCAAAGTGGCAACAGCAATTTAAACTAAATACTGTACAAACGTTTTAACTCATACATGAACATTATGGAAAATCCAAGTTGAAAATAAACTGTGAAGATAAACAATTTCATCCATCCTACTCCTGAAAAATGTATTCAATTTTTTAGAACCTCCCAGTTTTATTTTCTGTTTTAAAAAGCTAAAAAAGTAGGTTTAATGCTATTGTCTCATATGATAAGGATTCAGCTTTTCCCATAGTCTCGCAGTTAGCAATCATGTGACCCCCAACAAGACAAATTCAGCAATCATGAGGCCCCCAACAAATCATGAGGCCCCCAACAAGACAAATTCAGCAATCATGAGGCCTCCAACAAATCATGAGGCCCCCAACAAGACAAATTCAGCAATCATGAGGCCCCTAACAAGACAAATTCAGCAGTCATGAGGCACATAAATAGACAGCATTTCACATAAATAGGCAGAATGCCCCCTTAATATGGTAGCCCCCCAAGTTAGGTAGTGAGTGACAGGGACCCCCAGGTTAGCTAGTGAGTGACAGGCGCCTCCAGTTAGGTAGTGAGTGCCAGGGAGCCCCTTTAGGTAGTTAGTGAGTGCCAGGGAGCCCCTTTAGGCAGTGAGTGAGTGCCAGGGAGCCCCTTTAGGTAGTGAGTGAGTGCCAGGGAGCCCCTTTAGGTAGTGAGTGAGTGCCAGGGAGCCCCTTTAGGTAGTGAGTGCCAGGGAGCCCCTTTAGGCAGTGAGTGAGTGCCAGGGAGCCCCTTTAGGCAGTGAGTGAGTGCCAGGGAGCCCCTTTAGGCAGTGAGTGAGTGCCAGGGAGCCCCTTTAGGCAGTGAATGAGTGCCAGGGAGCCCCTTTAGGTAGTGAGTGAGTGCCAGGGAGCCCCTTTAGGCAGTGAGTGAGTGCCAGGGAGCCCCTTTAGGCAGTGAGTGCCAGGGAGCCCCTTTAGGTAGTGAGTGAGTGCCAGGGAGCCCATTTAGGTAGTGAGTGAGTGCCAGGGAGCCCCTTTAGGCAGTGAGTGACAGGGAGCCCCTTTAGGTAGTGAGTGCCAGGGAGCCCCTTTAGGCAGTGAGTGACAGGGAGCCCCTTTAGGTAGTGAGTGCCAGGGAGCCCCTTTAGGCAGTGAGTGAGTGCCAGGGAGCCCCTTTAGGCAGTGAGTGGGTGCCAGGGAGCCCCTTTAGGCAGTGAGTGGGTGCCAGGGAGCCCCTTTAGGCAGTGAGTGGGTGCCAGGGAGCCCCTTTAGGCAGTGAATGAATGCCAGGGAGCCCCTTTAGGCAGTGAGTGAGTGCCAGGGAGCCCCTTTAGGCAGTGAGTGAGTGCCAGGGAGCCCCTTTAGGCAGTGAGTGAGTGCCAGGGAGCCCCTTTAGGCAGTGAGTGGGTGCCAGGGAGCCCCTTTAGGCAGTGAGTGGGTGCTAGGAAGCCCCTTTAGGCAGTGAGTGGGTGCCAGGGAGCCCCTTTAGGCAGTGAGTGGGTGCCAGGGAGCCCCTTTAGGTAGTGAGTGCCAGGGAGCCCCTTTAGGCAGTGAGTGAGTGCCAGGGAGCCCCTTTAGGTAGTGCGTGAGTGCCAGGGAGCCCCTTTAGGCAGTTAGTGAGTGACAGGGAGCACCTTTAGGCAGTGAGTGAGTGACAGGGAGCCCCTTTAGGCAGTGAGTGAGTGACAGGGAGCCCCTTTAGGCAGTGAGTGAGTGCCAGGGAGCCCCTTTAGGTAGTGAGTGAGCGACAGGGAGCCCCTTTAGGTAGTGAGTGAGTGACAGGGAGCCCCTTTAGGTAGTGAGTGAGTGACAGGGAGCCTCATTAGGGAGTGAGTGAGTGACAGGGAGCCCCTTTAGGTAGTGAGTGAGTGCCAGGGAGCCGCTGAGATCCGTGGCACCCCAGGACAGATTGGGGGCACGTGCCACCCTAAAATAGGGCTAGCAACGCCCCTGTTTCCTGCCCTCAAAAGTGTCTGCCATTCAAGAGTTTTATGGCATGTAATTATCTGTGAGAGTTGCACTACAATCCTACTCAAGTTCAACTAAAGAGAAAATGTTATTTACATACTTGGGTTAATCCCTTACAGTAAGAAAAAGGGGAAAAAAGGAACACAGCCTACTTCTTTGTAGGTTTGGGATTGTACATACACATATTTATCTCACCATGTGACATGTGATTTTAGGTGCTTTTTAAATATTTTGTTACAGAATAAAATAAAAAGGCAACATCTCAATAAACTCAGAGCTATCAAAAGTTTTTTTTTTTCAGGAGTAGCTGTCTTCCTGAATATGGCAACACTCCTCAGTAAGTCAGTTCTGACAAGAACTAGCAGTCCATTGAACTTAAACAAATAGGACTTATCTGAGTTTATAAAGTCAGTAGAAAGGGAGGGTGGAGGAACATTATATACCCCTGAAAACATAAGTTTCAGTGGACAACCTACATATTTAAAAAAGGACTATATTGGAGACTGCTTAAATGGATACTTAAGGCAGAAAAAAAATGGAGTTTAACTCACCTGGGGCTTCTACCAGCCCCCTGCAGCCATCCTGTGCCCTCGCAGTCTTGATCGGATCCTCTTGTCCCCCCCGGCAGCTATTTTCGGTTTTGGCATCAGGCCCGACAGGCCTGGCCACGCATGTGCTTCTTAGCGTTCCTATCTGCAATAGCAGGATAGAGGGCGTTGTTGCGGACAGGAACGGGTAGAAGTAGATGCGTGGGTAGGCCTGTCGGGCCTGTCGGTCAAAACTAAAGTAGCTGGCAGCGGGGGACAGGAGGATCCGATCGAGACTGCGAGGGTACAGTATGGCTGCAGGGGGCTTGTAGAAGCCCCAGGTGAGTAAAACTCATTTTTTTCTGCCTTATGTGTCACTTTAGGCAATGTTCTAAAATTATCCAGTATATTGCTTATATTAGAAAAAAACATCCCTCTGAACCGCCATAGCACAAGCAAACTATAGCTGCCTAGAGTGACAAGGGCATTAAAAACATACTATAAAGATGTCTGTGGCAAGGGAAAATAAGGTCCACATTGATGATATATGGTAAACCTGTCATCTAATCATCACCTATCAAAAGTCTATTATTTTGTAAAGGTCTGGCATGATGTAATGTATATGTTTTTTTTAAAGGTGAAAATTGGAGGGCACGTTTACCATAAATCATTGCTGCAGACTTTATTACTCTGGGGCTACAGACATCTTTATAGTATTGCTTTTAATTTACTTGTCACTTTAGTCAGGCATGGTTTGTTTGTTTGCGATTTGGAGGTTTAGAGGGATGTGATTTCTCACAAAAATAATAAATATGGATAATTGTTTAAACATTTCTTAAACATTCTTCCTCCTTTTCAAGATCGTATGCATCTTTATTATTAGGTGGAGACACTCTGGTAAAGAGTGGCATTTCTTGTACTATGTGTTCTTTGTTATTCCTGTATTATTGATGAAACCTGTAAGGATATTCCTAAATGTATTCCGACATGTTTTCACTTATCATTTTTTTTTTTTTTTGTATTTTTATTAAACATTTTTAAAACATTATTACAGCAGGAAAGAGGTAGAAATGAAATTACAGGTCATAAATGAACAACATAAAACAACCAATCGTTCATTACATCAGGCCAGGACATACTAGCTCACAGTATGTATTTCCAACTACTCAGCCCATAAAGTAAAAAAAAAAAGAAATCTAATGATCTGGCCTGTTATGCGAGAGTTCACACTTGCTTTAAAAACGGGACTTTTTTTAAGCTCCGCTTAAATGCAGGAAGCGGATCCTATGTTAAAAATAGGATCCACTTCCACTTTTTACAAAACACGGTTCCTACATGGATCCATCTGCTGCGGAATGTGAGACAGAACGCAGAGTCCCACCTTGGCACATTTTCCCGAACCGGACAGAAACAGCATATATACAAAGTTGCACACTCCATCTCCATACGAATGCCTATCTTATCTTATAATATCATTAAATGTGAAAGTTTAGATGTTTGTTACTCAATCACGCAACAATGGCTGAACGGATTTGAATGAAATTTGGCACACACATAGTACATTACCTGGAATAACATATAGGATACTTTTTATCCCCATAACCAAGAGATGGGCAAAGACAAATACAAATTTCACTGAGAAAATGAAAACCATTCTTACACTGTTTATGGTAGGGTTCTCAAATTTTGCACAGTTGGTCACTGGGTGACTGGGATTAATATTCAGAAAAGTGGGTGGAGCCTACAAAAGCCAATTTAAAATTCACCTATTGGTTTTCAAGTTGAAAATGTAATTGCTGCCATTCTTAACGGCACAAAGCCTCAAACCTGGTACAGTTGCTCATTGCGTGACTAGGGTTCAAATTCAGAAAAGGGGGTGGAGCCACAAACAGCCAATCAGATTTGTTTCATTTCAATGCAAATTATTGATGCCAAAGACCGTAAAGCTCACAAACTTGGTCATTGAGCAATTGTGGGCTAGGGTTAGAAAAAGTGGGTGGGGCCAGCACCAGCCAAATACATACCCAGGCAATGCCGGGTCATCAGTGGGTGGAGACAAATACAAATTTCACTGGGAAAATGTAAACTGCAGCCATTCTTACACTGTTTATGGTAGGATTCTCAAACTTTGCACAGTTGGTCACTGGGTGACTGGGATTAATATTCAGAAAAGTGGGTGGAGCCTACAAAAGCCAATCAAAATTCACCTATTGGTTTTCAAGTTGAATATTTAATTGCTGCCATTTTTGCAGTGTTGATGACACAAGCCTTAAACCTGGTACAGTTGCTCATTGGGTGACTGGGGATCAAATTCAGAAAAGGGGGTGGAGCTGCAGCCAATCACATTTGTTTCATTTCAATGCAAATTATTGATGCTAAAGACTACAGAGTTCACAAACTAGCTCATTGAGTAATTGAGTAATTGTTTCTTAGGGTTAGAAAAAGTGGGTGGGGCCAACACCAGCCAAATACATACCCGGCCAACGCTGGGCCATCAGCTAGTATGCATATATATTAATTGAATAGATGGATCTATAATAGCTTGATTGTGGCCGTGTTATAAACCAACAAAGAAAGACTCCCTAACTATGCTTCCAATGAAGACAGATAGAAAGCAAATATCGTCTGTATGCACAGTCCAGACAAGCTAAAGCACGTGTATTATCATGCAATCAAAATACACTGAAGGCAGGCAGGGGATGCACTCAATATGAGGCAGATATGATTCGGCATGAATATTATGCAGACTTATGAGTTAAACCACTGTGGGTTACATTGTTGTTATCCATCTCACCGCTGCTCAGCTGGCATTCTGGGCATCCTGGATATTTTCCATTAGTGTCTGCTTCCAATCAATATACCTTTCTCTGAGTGCTATCACTCAACGTGATAGATGACCAGTGTTCATCTAATGAACCACTGTTTTGACCGCAATCTACCAGCTCCTTGACTCACACAACCGGCCGGGATTGGCTGGGCTGTGGAAGTCTGGCACGCCGTTTCATCCCAGTTCCACCCACCTATGCGTTTTGCCCATCAGGGCTTCCTGAGGGTGAGCCCACCCATTGAGCTTTGTGCTGATTATGTGTCTATTCCATTATATGGTTCAAATGCATCACATAGTAGTATTTTTTAGGGTGAGGCAGAGCTAGGCAACCCTCTAATTTAGCCTTTTGCAAGGTGGTTAAGGCAGTCCAGGGCGTTTCCCTTCCACACATTTGCTCATAAGCTGGGACACTTTCTTTCAAAAAATCTCCGAACTATGCACAGGCACAGTCTGAAGGATGTATAGGAGCTGTGGCATAAGATTTATTTTTAGAATATTTACTCTACCAATCCAAGAGTGGGAGAGGGAGGCCCATAAACCAATGTCTCTCACAAATGCAGCCTAAATTAGGAGATACTTTATTTCACACAATTTTCCAAGATCAGAGCAAATCTGTATATAAGGTATGTAATGGCACGTGGTTGCCAAATGAAACAAAAGGATTTCTGCAACACCTGCTGCACTTCCATAGACAATGACACGTTTAAAATCTCGGATTTACCTTAATTAATCTGATAATTATTAAGCAAACTGAACTCTTCCACAATTTTAAGAAAATTTGACAAGGAAATTAGGGGTGTTGTAACATATAGGAGAAGGTCATCTGTGTAGATGGCAGTTTTACCCACCTTGATTCCCTTGGTATCTGAGTCTGCTCTGATCGCAGTGGCTAGCTGTTCTATTTATAAAAATGAGTGGAGAGGGGGCAACCCTGTCGGGTCCCATTCCCAATGGAACTCACCCGAGATAAACAGCCATTCGTTTATATCCTAGCAGTAGGTGCCTGGTACAAAGCAAAAACTTTTTGAAAGAAATTTGTTTCCTCAGTATCTCTCCGATGCACTAACACTCTCTGCAAAAATGCTTGTGATGTCAAATGCTTTTTCAGTATTGCCAGAAAGCAATGTGGCAGGGGTCCTTGTTTGTTGGGCATATTGCAGGGACAGCAGAGTTTTGAATATGTTATCGAATGGTTCTCTCTTAAGGAGGAAACCCACTTGGTTATGTATTAGGAAGGGGATACATTTTTGTAATTTATGTGCCATGATTTTAGACAACATTTTTAAATCTACATAAATAAGGGATAAGGTGCGATAATAACAACACAAATGGGGTCTTCTGCAGGCTTTGCTCTTACCATTATATATGTTTAAAGGGTGTCTCAGGGTGGGGGAATCGCTACTGATAAATTGTTAAATGCAGAAACAAACAAGTGGACAAGGAGTGCCTTATACTTTGTAAAATACTCAATACAGAAGCCATCTGGGCCGGGTGACTTGCCATTGGGTAGGCCACTGTATCTATTCATCCTCTGAGATGGGGCAGTTCAGATCCACAAGCTGTTCCTGGCAAAGATTGGGTAGAGGGTTTTTCTGTAGAAATGTGTCAATATGCTGATCCATTGGGATGTGATGACAATTTAGAATATGAACCTTTTAGGTTATAGAGACCCCAGAAATATTTGTGAAAGACTTCCAATATATCCTCCTCAGTTCTCATAACCTTTGGCCATTAGTCTGAAGGAGCCCTTCGAAATTCAGGGAACCCGTACATAAAAATGATATCTACCACCCATGTCCCTGGATGTCACATGTAAGATTAATGTCCAGGCGGGTGGGTGCCACAGGAACCAAAGCAGTATGGCTTTGTTGCCCTTGTCCCAATGTTGTTGAATCAAATTCAAAATATGCATACATTTTTCATGAATAAATAACATTTGTCCGTTTTAACATATGGTATAATGTGTTTGTAACATTTTTAATTAAATACAGAGATTAACCAGTTCACCCCCAAGGGTTTTTATCCTAACGGACCAGAGCAATTTTCAGTTGTCAGTGCTCCTCCCTTTTATTCCCTAATAACTTTATTACTACTTATCACAAGAAAATGATCTATACCTCGTTTTTTTCGCCACCAATTAGGCTTTCTGTGGATAGTACATTTTGCTAAGAATTTTTTTATTCTAAATGCGTTTTAATGAGAAAAACAGAAAAAAAAGAAAAAAAAAATCATTATTTCTTAGTTTTCAACCATTATAGTTTTAAAATGAAACATTCTCCTGTGGATAAAACAAACACGTTTTATTTGCCAAGTTGTCCCGATTATTAAACAGTTTAAACGATGTCACAATGTATGGCGACAGTATATTATTTTGAAATATAAGTCTTATTTTTCTGTTGTGTTTTTTTTTTTTTGTCCATAATTACAAGCCCCTATGTAATAAATTAAAAATATAAATTAACAAAGCTGAGTCCCTAAGGCAACTATTTATTTATTTTTTTTAGCTGATTTTTTTTTTTTACAAGTGTTTTTTTTTTTTTTTTGAGGGGGGGGGAGGGTTGGAAGTGTAATTTTATTAAGATCTGTATGTACTTGAAAATGAATGTATTTTGTAGGTGTAATATACTTTTTGGCCACAAGATGGCGCTAGTGAACACTCATAGGAAATGTTCACTTTTTTTTTTTATTCTTCACTTTATTTAATTGTTACATTTCCTGTTATTGTGAATGGACGTAGCCGCTGTTCGCGGTCACGTCCATTCACTCCAGGCACTGCGATTGGGTAGAGGACCTCTTCCCCAATCACCCAGCACGGAAGCCCGACGGAAACAGCGGCGGTTGCGGCGCACACACGGCGGTAGCATGGGCGGGAACGCGGGACGTATTAAAACGTCATGTTGCTGTTAATAGCGGTAAGCATGACGTTTTAATACGTTAGGATGTCAGTAAATGGTTAAATGATGTGCAAATAATTGCATTCTGTTTCTATACATATTTTACACAGATTCCCTTTTGTTTTTGGAGGTAGGGTAGTACTTATTTCTTGTCATGATAGGAAGTGACAGTAAGTGGGGAAATTCCTCTCCATAATGGTTATGCACTAGTCATTGACATGCTAATTATTCATTATCGTGACTTGATTCAGAATAATGCAAACTTTGTATGTAAATTTATGCAGCTTGAAAATGGACCAATCAAATGCCAATCAGTAGAATTTGATTGGGAATTTTTCAAGATGCATATATTTGCATATAAAATTTGCATAACCCTCCAACAAGAATTATTTGCATCTCAGGGATCCTTCCTAGTATCCACAGCATTAAAGATCCAAAACAGGATGTAGGCCTTTTCCAATTTATTCAAAACCAAGGTCTCTGGCTTCCCTCCAGTCAGGATCAATAGCTGCTTCCACTGGTAAAGTTAAGGAAATTTCTGATGTCAGCAGTTTCCTTCTGTTGCCACTTAGCACAGGATAATATTGAACTAGCAATAGCGTAAGATCATTAATTAAAAGCAACTCTGTGCTTGCTTTAAGTCAGGAGACAGCTGATTCCAACATGTTTATGCTTTCAGCCTTTTTTATAGGGTGCACATAAAAGGAAGAAAACTGCTGACTCTGCGTTTAGATGAGTTACTTCATTCACAGAGTTGCGGTTCTGCATTCTGCTCAGTTTTGCACAAAAAAGACGTCTTTCAGATATTTTTGTTTGTGTAGCAGGAATTTGTGAGGATATCAATATGGGCGTTGTCATTGTGAACTTACCTTGAAAGGTTCTTTGCCTGACTGCATAGTGAGCCAGTGCCCTAGAACAGACATGCATCCAGTGCATTCTCAGGACACATGAGATGAATGCTTCTGTCAGGCTCCAGGGATTGCATTATGAAGGGACCGTCCAGGGATTGCATTATGAAGGGACCGAGAGTCTCTGACAATCTGTCTGACTACCTCCCCAGAATATACTCAGATTTTATCAATAAGTCGGTGTGTTTTTGTTCACAACAAAATAATGAGCATGTTTCGTGAGGAAGTTGTAGCTCCTTGCTGTTTACGTTTGCAGCTGAACAGTATACTGGTTAAGGTAAACAGGGGACCAGGATTCAAATTCTGTCTGGAAGCAGTGACCTAACCAGAAAGAAGTGTTTGGGCAAGACTCTCTAATGCTCCAACTACATTTGAGGGGGGCTTATTCAGTGTGCTCTAAGCTGCCCCAGCTCTCTCTAGTGACCTGTGCTTTGACCTTTCTGGGAGGAAAACACTTTACAAAGGTTTGCCTTTTTTAATTTCATTTCAAACAAAAACGCTCAATAAGATTGACCTCCAGGCAAATACATTATTGTAAATTACACATCAGTCCAGGATTGCCGTGTGTTAAGTGTATTTTGCTGTTAACTGTATTTTGCTGTTTCTCTGCAGGGCAGTTACATAGTTACATAGTTACATAGTTATTTTGGTTGAAAAAAGACATACGTCCATCGAGTTCAAACTGTACAAAGTACAACTCCAGCCTGCTCCCTCACATATCCCTGTTGATCCAAGGGAAGGCGAAAAAACCCTTACAAGGCATGTTCCAATTAGCCCCAAAAGGGAAAAATTCCTTCCCGACTCCAGATGGCAATGAGATAAAATCCCTGGATCAACATCATTAGGCATTACCTAGTAATTGTAGCCATGGATGTCTTTCAACGCAAGGAAAGCATCTAAGCCCCCTTTAAATGCAGGTATAAAGTTTGCCATAACTACTTCCTGTGGCAATGCATTCCATATCTTAATCACTCTTACTGTAAAGAACCCTTTCCTAAATAAATGGCTAAAACGTTTTTCCTCCATGCGCAGATCATGTCCTCTAGTCCTTTGAGAAGGCTTAGGGACAAAAAGCTCATCCGCCAAGCTATTATATTGCCCTCTGATTTATTTATACATGTTAATTACATCTCCTCTAAGGCGCTTTTCTCTAGACTAAATAAACCCAGTTTATCTAACCTTTCTTGGTAAGCGAGCAGTTATATGCTCTAAGTCAGTTCTTAGACTTAACCATCCTCTTTTCATTCTATTGGACCTCAGCATACGGTGAGCTTCCCGTGCATGTGAATGAGAGGGCTGATGCTAACACTTTAAATGGTTTTTGAGGGTGTGTAAACAAGACTGATATGGTGGACATGTGCATACATTTGAAAAAGGCGCCTGGTGTAGCCCATATGCCAAATGTGGCTACAAAGGGCACCTGGTATAGCCCATATGCCAAATTCAGCTTAAAAGGGCACCTGGTATAGTCTATATGCCAAATTTGGCTACAAAGGGCGCCTGGTGTAGCCCATATGCCAAATTCAGCTACAAAGGGCGCCTTGTGTAGCCCATATGCCAAATACAACAGAAGCTGGAATTCCATTGTACCGGCTTCCACTTTCATGTAAGGTGGCATCACATTGATTGCATGAGAAAAAGCTACATGTTTACTGGCTTACCCCAGACTTGTTCATTGACTATGGTAGGGACATTAGTCTATGACCATTACAGCGACATTGGATTGTGAGCCCCGCTGAGTGACATTTAATGATTTGGATGCTTCAAAATACTCTAAGTGCTGCAGAGGATGTCAGCTCTAAATAGGTGCATACAAATAATACAATGTTTGTTCAACTGTGTCCATTTTATGGCATGTGCTTATACAATGATGACTGCTGGATTTCTCATTCATCATTGAAACTTTCCCCCAATTTATAATGCCATTTTATCATCAGCAAATTCAGCCTTTATGTAAAGATCTGATGGACACTTACATTTGTTCTTCCCAAGGCAAATGCTTGTTTCCTTACATTTTTCAGATTTCTACAGAGGTGAATGTGATGTCTGTCACAATAAACAAGAGTTCAGTGAAGAATGACTGCTGCTTGCTACCTTCCAGCCATTCCCTGGGGAGGCCACCCTGCTCTGTACTCAGTCAGCTCCATGCTTGCTGTGCTTTCATGTGAGATCCAGTTACCTTTGTTCATGTTCCTTGGTATTCACGCCTTGTCATAGTCACCAGGAAACTTTGTTAACACCTCTGAAGGCTGGCAGTGAAAGTAAGTAAATGTATGCAGGTAAATGATCATAGATATGTATAAACTGGTTAGCTGACCTTGTATCATCCTGGAATATGATGACCATGTTGTTGTTTTTTTGCCACAGAGATATAATCATGTGTGGCTGCATGTATACAATAGCAAGCATTGCAAATGTTTCACTTTATTAATGTTATTCATGTAATATGCTATTATGTCATAACTGAGAAGTATTCCACTTGTATTTAATACTGTATGGATATATATATATATATATTTTCCTATGTAATTATTAGTATCTGGTGGCTCTAAACAGGCTTTGAACTTCCCTATAAGAAGATGTGCTAGTACGAAACCTGTCAGCAAGAGGTTCAAGTTAATTACACTTACTGTAAATGACAGCTAGTAGGAGAGTCATTTCTAGCACTTTACTTTTGGGCAAATGCACATATTATATGTATATGCACTTATGTATTTTCATTGTGCGCACAATCTTGGGAGTGCAGGCGATCATGGTTTTCCAGTCTCTATGGTCAGGCTGAGGTAGTTCAATTACAGTTAAGTGACCAAAAAAAACACTGATTCTGCACTAAGGCCTTATACAGGAGGCAGTAGTGGATACTAGATGCCAGTAGTGGTGTGAAGGATTATTGGGTTATGGTCGGTGCACTACTAGGACTAGCAGACCCATCTCCAACAGCACTGAGGTCTTATACAGGGGCCAGTAGTGGATACTAGATGTCAGTACATTAGTGGTGTGAAGGATTATTGGGTTATGGTTGGTGCACTACTAGGACCAGCAGACCTGTCTCCAACAGCTAACTTGTACACTGGCGACAGAAGAGCAATGCAATAGCAAGAAAAACAATGTATTAGCCCTAAGAAGGCTTTAGCTGTTCAGGACAATGTGGTAGCAGCAAGAATCTGCACCTAGGACACAGAACACAGGCCTACCTAACTCTCTCCCTTTTATAACACACTGTCCCTCATATGGCTAGCACAGAAGCCAAACACAGACTGCAAAATGGCTTCTGTGCTGGCTTTCCAATAGGTGTGTGTGTGTGTGTGTGTGTGTGTGTGGGGGGGGGTCCAGGTGGGAGGCATAGCTGATTGGCTGCCATGTGCCTGTTGACTGTGACTGTGTTTAGCTCAATGATCATGTATAGGGAGCGTGTTGAACACGCCATGTTTTCGCTACCCCTTGTTTTCGGTGAAAAATTAGCTGGGCAAATAGTTCCGCTCATCTCTAGATTTGACAAAGCAAATATCGAATGTGGCAGCTGCACTATCATTTCAGGACTAAAGCTATGGAACATGCTACATTTTCATCACCCTAGACAATTCTGCATAATCATCTTAGGTAAAAATATAGCCTTAATACAGGTGTCACACACGATCATTGTCAACGTCATTAGTGATGTCAATTGAGGCAATCACTAATGACTATGTTGGGACATTCGTAAGGATAGAGGTGCCCAAGTGTAAAAATATATATAAACTTCTTATAGTTAAAATAAGAATAAGAAGTTATCTTTTACCTCTCCTGACAACAAAAACACCAGTAGTACTGGAAAAGTATTTAGTCAAACCACAAAATAGACCTAAAGGTCTATTATAGATTAACCTCCTTTGGAGGAAATAGTTTTTCCCCTAAAAATTGCAACCCCAGGAGAGCAACCATCCAGAAGGACCTGGAAAACGAAGCGGGGCTGGTTAATTCCCCGCTGGCTTATATGGTGGTTGCAAGGATCTGGAATCCACTCTTGGGAGTATAGCTGTATACACTTACAACTTCCCATTTATTAACAATACTACACTATTGGGCTCTTGGTCTCTCTATTTACCTAGGTATTCTTGCGTACAAGGTTACTACATGGATCAACAAAACCCTCCTACACATTCTGGGACAGTTATTGTGTGTACATGTGAGGATATGTATAGCCTTTGGGTTTATTTACAAAGGCAGATTTTGAATTTGAACTTCATCCCAATCAGTAGCTAATACCCTCTTTCCCATGAGAAATCTATTCCTTTTTTCAAACAGATCATCAGGGGACTCTGTATGGCTGATTTTGTGGTTAAAGCCCTCCCACAGTGTGATGTCAGCACCTCACAGCTTTGAGGTCCTGACAACACACTGTGGGTGCCTTGTTGCATTGTGGGAAATGTTTCCAACTGCCACAAAAGCAAGCAGCATCTCCTTCCAGTGACATCACCTGTCAACAGTAAAAATGTCACCATGTGATGAATGTCTGAATATAAATCAAGGAGAGGAAAGATTTTACAATGAGCAAACATTGACTAAATCATTTATACATAATTATTGTAAACATTAAGCACTTTTTTATTACATTATTTTCACTGGAGTTCCTCCATAAGCATACATGCTGGTTTCAAGAAAATGTCAATTTAAAGAGGAACTCCAGTGAAAATAATTTAATATAAAAAGGTGCTTAATTTTTACAATAATTATGTATACATGATTTAGTCAGAGTTTGCTCATTGTAAAATCTTTCCTCTCCCAGATTCACATTCTGACATGTATTACATGGTGACATTGTTACTGTGGGCAGATTATGTAGCTGTTCTGGCTTTAACAGACAGCTATAAACAGCCATTTCCTGTGTGTGTCATTGTTACATTGTGGCAGTTTGCCCAGAGTACCGTACGGTACCAGAGCCTCTTGTGGGATGGGTTTCAGCACAAAATCAGTCATACAGCGCCCCCTGATGGTCTGTTTGTGAAAATCATTATATTTTTCATGTAAAAGTGGGTATCAGCTACTGATTGGGATAAAGTTCAATTCTTGGTCGGAGTTTCTCTTTAAGTAGAACTCTGAACAAAGTTCACCAATAACTATGAACAACTATCTTCTTGTATTTGTTTTGTTTGCAGAAGACACAATCTTATGTGTAATAAAGAACATCTTCATGTCCTGCTAGATTAAGCAATGCAATAATGTATACACCATATGCAGTGCAATACTATTCTATCACTGTTCATAAAGGGTCAAATACATTCACCAGCTAGCTCTATAACTGCTGCTAAGGTGGTGATAGCTTACCTTCCGCCTGAGTAAAAAATAAGTCACAGTAGACAAAATAATGCAAAAATTTAGATTTAATTTGAATTCCAAAAATTTAAAATAGCTTTTCAAAATCATGAAAATTAAAAGGCAAATTGAACAAAAAAAAGAAGCCTCATATACAGAGACACATAAATTAAACAATTTATATTGCAGACAAGCCAGAGTGTGTATAGATTACATATATACAGTCTTCTTCTGTAAACAAGGCATTTGTACATTTTTACATTTACAAAAAAGCTCGTCACTACCATAGGATATAATAATCCAAATAGGAGATAAAGGATTCAATTTGATTTAGTTTTTCTTTTATTTCTATTGTATTTTTTATCTGTACAAATTATCTTCATAAAAATATATCTCTGTACAAAATAGTTTATTTATGCTGTTTTGTCCTTTCCACGGGTAGTTAGTGGGTTGCAGAGGGGGAGGCAAGTGGCAGAGCAATGAGCGGTAGTAGTAGCTAGTCCTGATTAGGATTGCATTTCAGACTGTAGGAGTTGGGAGCGGCTGGGGGCGGAACCAGAGATGGGTCACTTTACCTTCCACAGATCCAGTTTGCTTAGCTGTGTTGTGCAAAAAGATTAAAAGCACCAATATAATACATTGATATACATACTTACTATTAATCAATGATGCGTTTTTGCCTGTTTATGATTTTTGTTTTTGTAAAGGTTGTATACTTTGCTTATGATTTATGAAGTACACACTAAACAATGTACAATTCTGGCCATCTTAATTTACGTTATTAAAAATAAGTTCATGAAGTTTTAACCACTTCTTGATTTCTCCTTGTAGCAACACCTGAGTCCTTTTCCGTCTGTAGCCCATATGTAAACAAAGTCTAGTACATTAGCTCTCAGTGCAGTTTTGATGGCATACATTTCAGCATCAACTACATTTTTAGATCCATTTGTACACTCATTCACCTAAAACAGAGGGAATTACTTATAAAAACCGATACAAGCCTCTTAAAGTGGCAAGGGGCATGCATCATGTGCCCCCCCCCTGCAAAACTTGTAGGGGTCCCCCCTTCCTTTATTCAGACTTCCTCCCCTGGTACCTGCGTGCTGCCCTCCTTCCATTTTCCTCTGGTGGTGTCAATCCCCCCCTTATGACCACGATCCAGAGGACAGTGGTTGAGGGACAGCATTACAAAATGTTGTGGGTTTGCAACTATACTCCACTCCACTAGAAAGTGTAGTTTCATCAGTTGCCTTCTTTGTCACTCGAGGAGAGATTTCCCACTTCCTGTTTGGTCAGGAAGTGATAGAAATTCTCACAGAGGAGAATACAGAACAGCAATAAAATACTAAAAGTGGAGCTAACCTCTTACCAAAACCAAAATGAAACATTCTCTGGAAATGCTCTTAAAGATATAATCTGCCCCTCTGTGAACACAGTTCACCTGGCATAATTCATCCTATTTGTAAATGCCAGATGGTGTGACAGCAGAGTTTGCAGGGAAGCAAGTCACCTAAACACCCTTTATTATTCAATTCAATAGCAGCCTGTATGAACTGTGCAAAAATCTCAGAAAGCTGCGAACTAACAGCAGCATTACCACAAATGGTCACTAGAGAGTATTCATCTGCCTCATATTCATTTAAATTGCTGTAATTACACCACCTTCGATGCAGCATATATGCTGCAGTATATATGACAATTTAAATAAGCTATTCTTCTCTTTTATAAATTTTCAAAACTGCGAAAGTGCACAGAAGAGGTAAACCGATCAGTTTCCTCCTTCTGCACATTTTTAGAAATATGCCTTTAGGGTAATAAAATACTTCTATAGGGAATGTACTATGTTTATGCATTTTAGTAGTAAAAAATACTTTTGTTTTGTAAAGTCCAGCTAAACTTACAACTGAATATGGCAAATTATAATAGCAAGCAGGATAATAAGCAAGTATAGACTGTGTATAAAAGCAAAGTGGGGGACAAAATACTTTTTTTCACAGGGCTGGTGTGATTGTCAATGCAGTACAGCCTGCTTCCTTTCCTCTCTAGATTCAGCAGGTGGGGGAGACAAACAGGTGTGACCATTTGACACCCAATGAAAGCTGGACCAGCATCCACTTTAAGTGTTCTTAAAATCCCATGAGGTACAATATCATCTGTTGCTTAGTCCATGCAGTATCCACAGGAAATCGTCTGTCACAGTGTCATCTGGGGGATGTTTTGGGAGATCTCACTTTATCCAGCTTGTATGACACTGGAAAATTGAGCTATTGGTCTTATACAATACTGATTCTACATCTATTTACTACTGCAGGGGCATCAGGATCATAGCATGTGTTTTACCATGGGTGTTATCTCCAGTTGTTGGCAAGCTACATCTATAGTAGGAGAAACAATAGATGCCAGACTACATTTTCCAGCATCCCTGCATTACGATACAAACTGTGTGCCTACATGAGGAAGATGGACTTATAATTCCCAAAAAAGTAGGTGGTGAACTATTGTAATATCTTAAATTGCTGACAGGAAACTAGGGGACAGGGGAGGTCTTAAACCTGTATGGATAGGTGTGCAGCTGTGGGCAAGCAAAGCTACACAATAGGTTTATCTATTTGAAAAAAATGTAACATCAAAAGTTACAGTTATAATTTACATTAATCAACATGATTGTTTTACGAATTTGCCTTATTCAATCTTGGGTTTAGTTGGATTTTAAATAATTTTTAAAATATGAAATAATGATTTTCTATTATTATTTCTTCAATCAGGTAATAATAAAATACTAACTATATTCACTATCTACATACTATCTATTTACACGTTACTATCCTAGCAGCAAGTGGCATTTAGAACGATTTGTTGTTTTTTTAAAGTGACTGCAGTTTGTGAAACTTCTTGTCTCACTACTGTAGCTCCGAAAGGGAAGAAATATGTTTTGCATAAATGTTACATTTAAGAACATGCCGAAGACAACAGAAAAAAAAGTGGCATTAGGATCATAAAGGCTTAAAATTAGCTATAAGGATTAGGGATGCTTATAATTATTAATGCAAAATAAACCAAAAAAATTCTAAGAAAAATAAAACTCAATCATCTAAAACAGTGATGTTACTTTCTAAATAAATACTACAGGAGTGACATCAGTGTTATTTAGATATATAATGTTTTAAAAGAGGCACAACCCTGCTCTCCTAATACAAACGTGTTTGAATATTGAATCTATTCTCTCTAGATATGATATAACAGAGATGTCATGTCTAAGCTGTACACTACCGGTATATATCATGAAGGTGACATCAGTACACATTCAATTAATTAAACACATCTACAGAAATATGGGGCTTGCATTACTAACCTGCAAATCCCGTAATGTGCATAATGTATACAGCGCATCTGTTATTGCATTGTCCTTATTTGGTGTGCTATTGGCTCACCAGCAAAACGAATGCACTAACTTTGCGCAGTTGGTCAGCCAATAACACACAGAACAGATGCAAGATACTGTATGTTGTGTGCATTACGCAAGTTATTAGCTAAAATGTACGTTACACAATTTGTATAATGCATGTTAATCTTTATGTGCCCTATCAACGCTCAATTATGTTCAGTAAATTTCATGCTGTCCAAACTGTAAACTATCCCTTATCTGGAAATAGAGATGTGGTTCTTACAAAATGCTTGTATAAGGAGGATTGTGATGTCACTCCTGAAAAGAAGAACAGTGTTGTTAATTCTGTATAATATAATATATCTGACTGCAGTGAGTGACCTCATTACCGTAAAATACTCTAACACAAGAAAACAATTCTCATTAAAATAAATATTGTTATAAGAATAAAATTAATACTTCAGGTATTTTGCAACTTTAAAGTGAACCAGAGACGAAGCACCCTCATGTATTTTACCATATATATCAGTGGGAACATTAGAGAAAACACCTACCCTGCTTTCTGTTTCATTCTCACTGCTAAAAGTGTCTGTTGTCAGCTGTGATAAGAATCCCGGACTGAGCATTCAGTCTGGCTTTGCAGGGAATAATTATAGCTGAGTCATTATAGCAGAGCCACAAGGGGGCAGGATTGGGCTTGAAAAGACACCAGAGAAGACAGACTCAGCTATAATCATTCCGTAGCAAAGCCAGACTGAATGCTCAGTCGGGGATTCTTATCAGAGGTGATAACGGTCTGATTAAACAGAGAACAATGAAACAAAGAGCAGATTAAGTGTTTACGGTCATGTTCCCACTGATTTATAAGGTAAAATACATGAGGGTGCTTTGTCCCTGGTTCTCTTTAAGATTGCTTTTTGCAAAAAATGTTGTTGGTGGTGAATACGCTATTTTTGCTGTGAACTTAATTTTGCACAATTTGTGTAACTGATCACATGACTCAACAGCATCCACTGCAATGCTGCTTTACTGATGTGTGAAAACAGTGAAGAACGTTTGTGATCCAATAAACCTGATGTCTGCTATTGGGTGGCAAAAGATTGCAAATCTCACCTGGTCCATATCAGATCCTACTGAGGTTTGTTAAAAGGTGAATGGAAATGCAGATATGCTTATGCAATATTTTGTGTTTGTTTGTTTAAAAGTAAACTAAGAAATGTTTGTGTTAATCTGTTTTAGACCTTAACTGAATAAATAATAAATAAATAGAAAAAAAAATCACAGGGGATGTACAGTGATTTCAAGTAATCATTAAAGCACACCCGTCCTTATGGAGGCCTAAAGTCCTCTTTTCAAAGAAAAACCTATTTCCTGGTTGTAATTCTCTTGTAATCACTCCCACATAGGCAGATCAGGTGTCCTGATTTCCTCGATCTGTTCTGATTTTCAGGTAGAAACATTACAGAGTCCAGACAACTAACTAATTTTTAGAAGGAATTCAACATGGCAGCCTCCATAGCTCTCTAACAACAAGTGTGCATTCACCTTTACTTAGCTTATGACACTGAGGCCTATGTGTAAGTCACTTTTTCTCCTAGATGATATTTTCTTTGCTATTACACATTGTCACAAAATGCCTTTTAAGCCATCAGCAAACAAGAAAATACTAAAAATAATTTTGGTAGTACTTACTACTTTGCCACCTACTTTTAGGTACTTTTTCATTTGAAAGATGCTTACAAGTTATTTTAAAGAGAATATGAAAATTATCTTCTAGGAGATAGCTCAGGAGAAAAGGTGAATTGTATAAGGGCCAAATGTACCCCTAAACCTATTCCTTGGTTACATTTGTTTTAAAGCAACATAATAATAATAATAATAATAATAATAATAATAATAATATAAGAAAGATCACACTTTAAATTAGCTTATATTTATCATGTATTATCAATGCTGGTTTTATCATGAAAGCATATTGCTAATTGTGACTCGTTAAATTAGAAGGTAGGATGAGTTTGTCTAAAACTAACTAAAATGGTAAAGCTTTGGGCTAAAATCAACTCAAAGACCTGGGCTTAAATGAAAGGGCTGATTATGGTTAATTACTTGGCCCAAATTTAAATGTTAAACTAACCCCTTAAGCTTTACATTTTCTCATACCGCATAAAAAAATATTTCTGCTAAAATATAACAGGTCAGAAAACGGTGATAATCTACTAGTACTTGTGGCAGTAAGCCAGACTTGATATAACAGTGGAGCTGTAGTACCTATTACTGTTGTAGGGAAGCTCTAATGCTGGGAATACATGATGAGGTTTTTCAGCAGATTTACTGTCTGATCATTTTTCCAATCGATCTTCCGACCATTCTTCTGATCGATTTCCATTTACTTCTATGAGAAATCGATCAGAAAAAAAAGATTGAAAATCAGATCAGACCTGGCGGAAATTATCTATCGAACCATCTGCAGTAAGAGTTAGACTTTCACCATTGGCCAGTGCCACCAATACATCCAATAAAGCAGGTGGGCTATCAGGTTTATACATTAAACATACAATAGGTTGGGCAGTAAAGGGAATGCAGCAGTTATACTGTGTTTGTCATGACCTTCCTTTTAGCACTAGTATCTGCACAACTTCAGTCAATTCAACAAAAAGAAAAAGAAACTGTACTGAAACCAATTACATCTTTTTGCTTGAACTGTGAAACCAAGTTCCACCTACAGCAGCATTGCAGGCAAAATGTGTGGCTGTAATTATGGCAAATGTGGGAGAGATATGGAGGACGGACACCACCATGTTGCTACACCAATGAGTTTGAAATTGATATCTGGGTTCATTTCTCAGTAGAAAACATAAGGTACAAAATACAAGCCATTTATGGTAAAACAGGCAGAAACACTTGTCTGTTGTGAAATCTAATGATGATGATGTAAATTAAAAAAAGATGCTAACACATAGATATGGGCTACATTCAAACTTTGTTTGTCTGTCCTTCATCCTAACAAGTGCAATAAAAGATGCTACATATGACCTGTACAGTAAGTCCCTGTGACACTACAGTATGTACAGTAACCTGTTGGTTAAAGGTCAGCTTTCCTCAGAAAGACATTATTGTATACTGTATATAGCAATGCATTGCAGGGAACACAGGGACCGTGTATAACATAATAATGATTTCTCATATTAAGGCATCTCTGTACAGATGTATTGAGATAAACATTAATTCTGTCACAAAGGACATCACATTTGACCACTAGAAGACATGTATGAAAATGTCTGAAGGATGAATTTATCTGTGTTGCCTATAGGCTACAGGCACTAAATTTTCCTTTTCATGCACTTAAAACTCCCGCTAAATTGTCATCTAAGTTTCTGGTAAGTTCAGAAGTCTCACCACTGGAATTTTAAGAAGACATAATAAGCAACTAGCAACTAGAGTCTACTCGCCAGCATTGGAGTTCTCTGATATGAATAACTCCTGTTATCAGGAACAGAAGGGGGTGGGGACAGGAGGAATCACTCTCTCCATGTGATTTTTTATATCATTAAAATGCAGTATAAGAAGTGGGCTCATATGCACATTAAAGGGAACCAGAGACAAAGCACTCTCATGTATTTTTCCATATATTTAAAGAGGAACATGACAGTAAACACCTACCCTTCTCTCTGTTTCATTCTTCTCTGCTAAATCTGCCTGTTATCAGCCCTGATAAGAATCCCTGACTGAGCATTCAGTCCAGCTTTTCCCGGAATAATTATAGCTGAGTCAGTTTTCTGTGATGTCTTTTAAAGCCCAAGCCTACCCCCTTCTGGCTCTGCTTTGCTGCTTCAAGGATAAATAGCAGCAAGGCAGAGCCACAAGGGGGCAGGCTTGGGCTTGAAAAGACATCAAAGAAGACTGACTCAGCTATAATCATTCCAGGAAAAGCTAGGCTGAATGTTCAGTCGGGGTGTCTTATCAGGGCTGATAACAGGCAGATTTAGTAGAGAAGAATGAAACCGAGAGCAGGGTAGGTGTTTACTGTCATGTTCCCATTGATATTAATGGTAAAATACATGAGGGTGCTTCATCTCTGGTTCTCTTTAAACTCAAAGGTGGGCAAAGACAGAAGATGAACACTGGTAGATAATGTAACTGAAGTTTCCAAGAAAAATCCAGGAATTATGTGGGTCCCTCAACCCACTAGTAATTGGCATTCTTTCAGATACTTTCATACATGAGGTCCACGATCAAATCAGACAAGCCAGTCTGTCAATTGGAAATTTACATTTGTTACACAAAAATGACTCTGTTAGCCAGCTGATAATGTAACATCTAGATTGCAAATTTGGATGTATAATGACCGATTTCCACACACACACGTGTAGGACAATACAGTAGCACAAGCAGAACAATTTTTAAGTGTAACCAACTACAATCCTTGCTTTATTTATCAGCTAAAGCCTGAATTATTGTTCCTTCTACCACTTGTAGGCTGCATTTATACAATTGTCTTCATAGCTACCTAACTTGCTAACAGCTGGGCATTGACATTTAGTTAATGTACATATCGGTATATCGAATTCTGAACACTGAAAACTCTCAAACACTCCACCACCATTGCAGTACCAAACAAAGGGACGGGGTCAGGGCAGTTCGCTTACTTGCACTTCAGGGCACGTTTTATGTGACTCTGATGCTTCCTTATTCCAAAGCCAGAAGGAGGAAGTATCAGAATCACACAAGATGTGCCATGAATCCAAGTAGGTGAACTCCCCGTAACCCTGTACCCTTGTTTGGTACTGAAGTGGCGCTGAAACATGGTGTTTGGGAGTATTTGGGTGTTCCAAATTTGATATGCCGAATTCGAATACCAATACTACTGCTAATAACAAGATAGATGTTTTCATAGACTTTTGTCCTAAAAGCCAGTCACAATACAGTCAGGCTGAACGGTTATGTGTACACTGCAAATGTTTTGGAGGTATGCCTTTGTCAAGCTAAGAGCCTCAAACTTGAAAGTGTCTGAAAAAAAAAGTCTGTGTTCATCTCTATCTAATTGGTTGTCCTTTCAAAATTCTTGACAAGTTGATTGACAATGTGTGCAACACCGGATTTTTATCAGTTACTTTTAGTGGCGTGGCCTTATTGCCAGAAGTTGCTGAGAGATATAAAGAAACCAATCCATGCCAAAACTAGCCCCAATAGTTGCTGTAGAGTATACATATTGAGAAAACTGAAATGCTATGAACAATTCAGCACACAGGAACAGAAGAGGTAGTTGATGTTTTCTTCATGAACAATAGCATAGTCATACCAATCGGGTAAAATAGCAAAAAATGGAAATAGATATCTTTTCTGCATATACTCTGTTCTTAAATCTGGAACTATTTTATATAAAATACATTTAGGTTAAAAGTTGTTTTTCTCAATATGAAGTTGTTTTACCACTCTGATTTGCATCTATAGGGTAGGTTCTGAGTGCTTTTTCTGGTAAAACACAGACTTAGATGTAAAGTTAACACATTGTGATCTGGCTGCCTGTTATAACATTCATAGGAATGAGAAATGTCAATCATTGTCATTGGAAGAGGTAAAACACCACAGGCTGTCACAATTCCCTACTTCATTAGTATTTAGTTCTAAGTGGCTGGTAAAAGAACATTCAATATGCCAAATCACCCAACCCTTTGAGCTGGCCAAGAACATGTATGTCCCCTATTTGCTCCAAGTTTAGGACTTGTGCCATGGAGTTCTTAACTGCCGTGACATTCTGATTTTAGTGAGAGGTCCTCTTGTCTCAGTAATTTGTGCACAAACATGTCTCCTAATAAACATACAGAAAAGAAGTAAAAAGAACCTGCAATGCATTGCTTATGACAATCTCACACATCCAACTCAACATGACTTTTTGAGGTAATGTAACCAAAGTTTCCTGAATGACATTATGTAGAATATTATATTGGTCAAATGTATCCATCTGTAGCTGGAGAAAGAAGTGCCGGTACACCTTTCGTGTGTGCTAGGAGACCAATGAGATGGGGGTTGGTTTCAGAACAGAATATCTGAACAGCTCTCCTTCAAGTGTTGGCTGGTTGAAGACTTGACCACCAACCTGGGATTTGGGGTGTAAGGCTGCGCTCCCCTTCCCGCCAACGCCACACAGTCTGTTATGTGCTGCAGGGATCAGGCGGAGAAGAATGGAGGAAAAGCACTTTTTGGAACTTGTTCTTTGTTGAATAAAAATATGTATATTTATATATATAGGATTGTTTATATCCACTTCCGACCAACGTTGCATGTATACAAGTTCATTATAAAAGCACTTGCACGGTGTCCCTGGAGGATAAAGACCTCTTGAGGTGGCAGCCCTGCCACTTGCGTTGAGACATCCAGTTGCCAAGGCTGCATGAGGCTCTGGCAGAGTTGCCAGTCCACTGCTGGCATTGCTTCATCTTTGAATACAGGGGTCTTCTCCTGGTTTTCCTGAATTCACCAGCCTGGCACGCTTTGGATGGTATCAAGAATGAAGTGACTATGAGTGGCACTGGTGACATCATCTGACCACTCATGTGCAGGGCAGGGGAAAAGACAGGATGGAGACTCCAAGTAAACCCAGTTCACTGTATAGAAGTGGAAAAACACAGAAAAATTGTGAGAATTGAAAATGACAATTGGAAAAATATGGCAGTTCCTTGCAATATTGTTCTACAACTAAAAGAGAAAGAGAGTGTCTGGAGTGTTGAGTTGATCCTTTTCTACTTTTTGATCCTAATTAAGGTGTCTCCTCAGCCCACTATAGGTTCCAGTAAAAGTGCAACTTATATTTGACAGCTGTTTTCAATCATGTAGTAAACTAGAAAAGCACCTTCTAACCCACAGCAAACTATGGCTGAGGGACCATTGAGTCCACAGCTCCCATCCATGCTGCTCTTAAGCATTGGTGTGTACCTTGTTGTTTTGAAAAGGGTATTATTTTTTGGGGTACTGAATTATTACAAATGGTCAATGAGATGCTTATACTTCTGGGCTGCATGCAAATTTCATGAAAACTGTATGCAGGTTTGAATTGGGCCAATCTAAATGTGCAGGAACTACATTTGATTGGCTTAATTCCAAGCCGCATACACTTTGCTGTAAATTTGCATGCAAGCTGGATTTATTAGTATGTCACTGACTAGTATCACTAGTACTGATCTAAAAGATTGATTTTTTATAAAAAGTATCTGTGCAGCATCTACCAGGGGATTCTGCTGAAACAGACATCTCAACATCAGTGGTGCTGTACTGAACTGAAAAATGTAGAAAAGTATTGTCAACATGTGGTGCCAACTGTAACATGATAGGATGCAGTGTCAGGGTGCAGAGGAGGTACATCATAAAATAGAAGATGCTCTACTAAGAGCAAAACCAATATGCTGGCCCCATCATGAAACAGTCACAGAAGTAAGCAGATTATATTTCTGCATGTAGGAATCATCCATTAATATTTTATGGACAGTTAGATGTTTCTCATCTAAGTCTTTTTTGGATGCATCATTTTTGGATTTTGCTCAGTACAGTGTAAGTTTTCTTCTAAACAAATCCTTTGTGGCCCTGAGTTCTCTGCCATCTTTGTGTAACTAGATTTTGTAGTCCTGCTATTACCTGATGAAGAGTGGATGCTATACGGCAGTGCACACTGTGCTAACAGTGAACTCAGTCTCATTTGCCATGATTTCTGTGGGCTGTACATTCCGTTCATACATGGGATTCTCAAACGTGGCTCTCCCATTTGTATTTTCATGTCCCGCAAAGCCGTTAAATGGAACCTTCGGTCTTCTGTGGAGACAAAGATCAAATTAGTAATGTAGTAAAAGGAACAATTACTTTAGAATAAGAATTATCACTTACAAATAAAAAGTATTTACGGATAAACTGTCATAATTTTCCCTATTTAATTGCAATATCCTAAGACATAATACAGGTTTTCCATTGACTCCTACTTTGTCGTGTAGTCGCATACTAGATGAGTAAGGATCGATTAACCTTGCTAACCAGATTTCAGATTACAAATCACTGTAGCTAGGCTAAATATAGGTGGTCGCTGATTAGTTGCTATGGGCCTATGTATGTGGTTGCTATGGGTCTGTGCCTTTTGTTATTTACGTCAGTAAACAAGTCTTTGAATAAATCTTCTTTATGCTGGACTGTATAATTACATGACATACAAATGACTTTTATTTAAAGAGTGTAACCAACACATAAAAATTGTTCCGCTCATAGGATTTAATCAGCGGCACTCTTAAAGGTTATCTGTTTCCTTAAAATCTTATATGACAGCACCACCATGATATATTTTCCCAACTTACCATATGGCACAGGAAGTTTGAAATGTCTTCCAATCACCGTTGTCCAAGGTCAAGGATACTTGTTTAACTGAATGTTACAAGTTTTAATTCTACTATCAGCAGCACATTACACTGAGAATTCCTGTACCCTTCCAGATATTAACTGAAGAAGTGTTGGAAGTTACAATGACACAACACTGATACCTCTGACTCAGCTATGCCCCTGAAAATAACACTGTCTCACCTTGTGCCCCTGGACATGGGAGATACCTCATACTAAAATGGCTGCATCTCCATACACCCATACTGTATAATAAGAGTAGTCTGTGGGAAGAGTCAACCAAGATAGCAAGAATGGAGGAGCCCTGGTAGCCACTAATATAGATACTGACCTCCATGACTTTGGACTTGTTTTGTTCACACACCAACCAACAGAAGAAGGTCCAAACACAGTCATGTTCTTTGGTGGCTATTTTAGGGCAGTCTGCATTCTGGTTTCTAACTAATCACAGTGGGATAAGATGATGGCCCATATACCATGAACAAACTCACAATTGGTTAGTAACTCATTTATTCCATCTCATGCAGTAGTAAAACTCCACTGAAAAAATACAGCAGATCTGCACACCAGCACACTAAGCACAATTCTCTATAAACATAGCTTACCTTCCCCTTATTATAGCCCGTCCGAAGGCGCCTCCCACGCTGCGTTCCAAGCTGCGTCACATGACTACTACGCTTCTTCCTTCAGCCCGGAAGGAGGAAGTGTTTGTAGTCACATGACCGTGGCTTGAAACGCAGCGTGGGGCGCGCTGTGGGACGGGTTAAAAAAGAAGGCTGCTGGGTAACCTTAAACCCCCCGCACATACCCGCTCAGCTGCACTAATTAGGAGGATGTAATCCAAATGAAACTCATTTAGATTTCATCCGGAGCTCATCCCTACAACAGTGTCCAGGCAATGCAGTAAGACAGCCCAGAAATTACCTAGCAGCCAACCAGAAAAGTGGACTAGCCAGGGCAATAACAAGAGAGTATCAGAGTGGCATTGGTGGATAACTTTTTATCTTACAGACGTGCATATTAAGGGTAAGGCCATGTGTACGTTTTCCACATGTGTATACACTTTCCTGTGTAGTAGGTCTTGATGCACTGCTTTAGGGTAAAGGCTCATACACACGTCCAACTTAATGCACAACCAACCACACAACATGACCAACTGCACAACAAGTTGTTTACCTAACACACATACCAACCAACTAAACAACCAAGTCACTTAAATACTATGTGTGCAAGCTAAATGACAAACTGAATTCAAAAACAACAAAGTTGTTCAAAAGACTTGTGCACACGTTCCAACCTGTCTGATAGTTGGTCAGATTGATCCACTGGTTGGATCTGGCAAACAACCTGTTGTCAGTTGGTGATCCGGTTGTTTGCCAGCCATACACATGACCAACTTATCTTCCAACAGACAAGTTTGGAAGATAGTTGGACAGATTGTTGTTACTTGTGTATGAGCCTTAAGAGTCAGCTGAAATGCTTTGAGCATTATAAAAACTGATTATCTCATGAACAACTTTTCTCTGCTCTTGCCTTATCTGTTCTTGCAATAGTCACCCACAACATCAACATATGCTGCTCCAGTACAATGATCATACCTGTGTTTGTAGAGATATAGGACAAATCCAGCAATGATGAGAGCAATAAAAGGCACAAGGATAGCAGCTGCTACTGAGCTGCTGTTGGATGGAAAGTGTCCAATGGTGTCAGGACTATTCTCTAGTAACCTCCGGTCTATAACAGCAAAATATCACAAAACAGCATGTTAGATTACCTACAAACTATGCCAGAAATAATCTTCTGAGCATACATTAGATGTTGATATACACAGGACTTCTTTAATGGTATGTATATACTGCCAGCAGTGAGATTTAAGCCACATTAGCCTAAAATATCATCCGAATCATACTAACATGTTACACAAATTTTTGAATGTATAATAGTGCAATAAATATTTGCAAAATTGTGCTGTGAATATTTACACACAAATTGTAGTAAACATTTTAGGACCTACTAAGTTCAGCCCAGGTTCAGATTTTGATAAGAAAATCCCCAGGAAAACTTAATGATCACTCACAATAATAACTTGAGTGTGACTTAAGCCCCATACACACACTCAACAGCGGTCTTTTAGGGATCGTTTCCACTATCGCGAATCTGCATGCGTCCAACGCATGCAGATCCGCACATGTAATACAAGTGGATGGGCCTGTTTCCACTGTAGCGTTGTTGAGGTGCGTTTTTTTCAGCGTGAAAAAAACGCACAAAAGAGCCAACGATTTCGCCTGCGTCGGGAATCCGTGCGAATCGCCGCTAATGTATTTAATAGTAAAAACGCATGCGTTTGTTACATGCGTTTTTACCCGCGATTTCGCATGCGATTTCGCACCTTTTTCAATTTTATTTAGCCCTGGCAGTGTCATGGTTAATTTCGCATGGCACCCTGCCATGCGAAATCGCATGCGAAATCGCGGGTAAAAACGCATGTGGAAACGCATCCGCATGCGTTTTTACAAGCGTCGGAATGCGGCCGAAATCGCGTCGCAACAGTGGAAACAAGCCCTTAGGCTCTCACAACTTTTCTTGTGAAACACCTACAAAAAATCTCTTGCCATTGTTCAAGCAGCTGATAAGACTCATAAGAAGTCAATTCAACATTTGGATTGACTTCTTATCAGTCTTATCAGCTGCTTGAACAATAAATAGCAAGAGATTTTTTTAGGTGTTTCACAAGAAAAGTTGTGAGAGCCTAAAAGACGGCTGTTGAGTGTGTGTATGGGGCTTAACAGAATCTACCCTGAAGAAGGAAGCAAGTTCTTCCCCAATCTCAAAAGAATTGGGCACATATAGTGCTCACACCACAACCACCCACACTAAGATGCCACTGCCCACAACTGCACATACCACATGTGCATCCGCACATATTTACAATCTTCGGTTAACATGTAGGATAAATTGAAGTGTTTGAATACAAAGTCTATTTAAAGTTAAAACTGCTTAATCAATTTTCATTTAGCGGTATAAGCCAGCAGTGACAGTGCTGTGTTCAATATTAGATCTGATTCCTGCTGAAATTGATGATGATGATGATGATATCGATCATATGGCACACTGTATGGAAACTGAGAAAGCTCCAATCAGAGATGTGGAGGCATACAGTAATATATTCTTGCTATTTGAATGATATATTCTTGCTATTTGGTTAGTAGCATCTAGTGTTTGAATGAGACAAGCACAGCATTTTAATGCTGGATGGGTTGCAGGGAGGGTCAGGCTTCATGTATTGTTATTTCCTTAATTCTTATAATTAATGAATGACTTGTGTGATTGTTAGATCTACGTGAACCCACAAGTGGTAATAATTATTTTTTTTTAATAACATGTGCATGCTGAATTTTACAATTCCTGCCTACAATGGTTAAACTGGTTCCATACATTGCAGTTTGACTGACTGGGGGTAAACTGAGACCAGATTGTACATCCGGCATACTGCTTACCATAAACCAGGCCAGGGGCATAACTATAAGGGCATGTTTCCACTACACCAGTGATCTGCAAACTTGGCTCTCCAGCTGTTAAGGAACTACAAGTCCCACAACGCATTGCGGGAGTCTGACAGCCACAGTCATGATTCGTAAAGGCAAATGCATTGTTGGACTTGTAGTTCCTTAACAGCTGGAGAGCCAAGTTTGCAGATCACTGCACTACACGCAGATTGGATGTAGAATGGATGCAGGCCCTAAGAGAGCAGAGGGGCCCAGAGCAGTGAGGCCCCCCACCTACTACTTTACTCCCTGTGATACAGGAGTCCATCTTCCGGTGACTTAGGGGCTTTACTTGTTATGAGTGTGAGGATCATATTGACCACAATTGTTTTAAGACCCTTGCAAGATGGGCCTCCAGGCTGTAAGGTTCACCGAGGGAACATTGGGTGGGGGGGGGGGGGGCATGAAAGTTTTGCAGGGGGGGGGCATGCTTTTAGTGACACCCCTGCCATAGCTTGTGTAATACACAAAGGTACTAAGTTAATATCAGTTAATCAAAAATACATAGAAGGCTGAAAAGTTTACCTATCCTCTGGAGTCCAAACTGCCCAAATCCTTTTCCACGTACAGAGCCTTGGTACACATAGGTTCCTCCAGCAGTTTCAGAAGAAATCTTTAAGAAAAAGCAATGAAAAACATCTTTATACACAGAGATACTTTGATGACAATTCACTGATGTTACCATTTTATTATCTGAGAAGCAGAATTCATTCACTAGACTTGATATCACACAGCATAGTTATGCTATTTAAGATTTACAGATGCAATAAGCTTTACACAAGCCATGCAAAGTCTCAGTATGACTGTGGTTATTAGCAGTCACCTCTGGCACTGTTCTGGTCGTATTCGTGGTAATATTGATATGATTACACCATGCACGACTTATAACAGATTGTTGCAATAGAAAAGTACTACTGAATCTTAATATGACTGTTATGAATGTAACCCACCCTTTAAGCATTGATCCTATTTTGACAGTTCCCCTGCGGGGGTATGTTGTACAATTTGGCTTTAGCCAGTCAAACCAGTAACATTTTCTGGAATAAGAAAATAATATAGCTGAAAGCAGCTGTGACTTAGTTCTCCTGGCTCATCTCCAGCTGAGAGAACTCCTGGCCTCCTGAAATTACTAACTTAGGCCTACATAGAAATAATAAGTCAGAAGAAGCAGGGCATGCTGGTCATCCTTTATTTCACCTTACACTCAGACAGCTTCCTCAGTTCACTTGATGATACAGGATGCCAATAAAATCCACTTCAAGTACTCAAATTATAAAAATGTTAAGCATTTACTGGTGCTACATCCTGAAGGTTACATTAGGAAGACAAAAAAAGCTCAGAAAATGGATGGGCAAATATAAAAAGCTATAAGCGTAGAGCAAGTCTTATCAGCACGCGGCATCATCAGTGATACTTTACTCCTGCTGATTTATAAGACTTCAGTCATGCAATTTTTAAATGTCTGCTTCCTGTACACCAGGGGTGCCCATTGGGTAGATCACGAAGGACTTCATAGTAGATCTCGGCAGCACTACATTTTCCATCTGTATATACAATTGTGCTCCTAAAACTGTGCATAGGTAGATCATTTTGACTTGCTAATTTGTAAATTAGCTCACAAGTTGAAAAAGTGTGGGCACCTCTGTTGTACACAATATTACAGCCACTGGATTTTGATAGTAACACTCATAAGTTGGATTAAAAATGATGCTTGGATGTATAATGAAACATCATGACATCACAACTTTCTCTTATGAACTGGTAAGGAAGGGCTGTAGAGATGACATACTGTGTAGAAACAGCTACTCATTGTGTGAAAAAACAATTACTTTAGGCCAATTCAGTCATGGTGGCTCAATCTGCTTGAAGTCAGTGGTCTTGTGGTCATTACATCAGTGGCTGGTAATGCCATCTGGGTGGCTGTTCTGCAAACTGACTTGTGATGGTGTTTCTGTGACAATTACTGGCCTCATGCGTGCTAGTTTTCTAAACACAACTACTACTTCTAATGTGCTTCCAATAAAGCAAAACAGGTAGCTTTGGCATTAACTGTCACTCAGTATTAAAGGTAGGCTGTGTTGGCTTATTTTTATTAATCACAAGGAAATGCCCCAGTGTTTGAGCTACATATAGCCAGAACATCACACCAGACATCAGGGGCAAAATGTATATCTATTACATTGCCAAAACATCACCCACTGAAGATGACAGAAGGTACCAGTTAGGATGATGGTTAGATGAATAGAGAAGAAGGGTAATGGTTGGGGGGTAGGGAAGATGCTCTTAGCTTTAAATGTCATAGTTAGGAGATATTTGTAAGGGAGCTTAGGGGTAGACATTATGAAGGAGTCAATGACCACAATTAAGCGTATCTAATGTCTGATAACGATTCTGAGCCTGTTATCAACATGGTGATAAATAAATTAGTATTCCCTAAGCAATCTACCGCATACAATATTTAAGTTAAGGATTTTATCTTGAAGTTAACTATTGATTCCTAAAATTAAGGACACAATCCTTAAGTTAACAATGGAATCCTTAAGTTAAGGACTAAATGAAGTGGGATGTCAAATCACAGAGAGTGAATAGAAAGCACTGAAGTCAGCTTTATTTCCTAGCATTTAACCACTTGCCGACCACCCCCTAATCCCTAATCTGCCCCTTGCGGGCACCCAATCACCCGCCCCACACGCTTAGATTGCCCTCAGACCCCCCCTTATCAATTTGCCAGTGCATTATTTACATCTGTTCTTCCCTGTAATAACCCACTGATCACCTGTCAATCACCTATCAATCACCCATCAATCACCCCCTGTCACTGCCACCCATCAATCAGCCCCTAACCTGCCCCTTGCGGGCAATCTGATCACCCACCCACACCATCAGATTGCCCCAGACCTACCCTCAGATCACCTCCAAAGTGCATTGTTTACATCTGTTCTGCTATCTAATCACCCACTGATCACCCATCAATCAGCCCCTGTCACTGATACCCATCAGATTAGACTCCTATCTGCCCCTAGGGCACCCAATCACCCGCCCACACCCTCAGAACGCCCTCAGACCCCAGCCCTGATCACCTCGCCAGTGCATTGCTTGCATCTATTTCCCCCCTCTAATCATACCTTGAGACACCCATCAATCACCTCCTGTCACCACCTGTCACCCCCTAGCACACCTACCCATCAGATCAGGCCCTAATTTGTCACCCCCTAGCACACCTACCCATCAGATCAGGCCCTAATTTGCCCCGTGTGGGCTCTTGATCACTCGGCCAAACCCTCAGACCCCCCTCAGACCCCCTTCCGATCACCTTCCCAGTGCATTGATTGCATCTATTTTTCCCTCTAACCACCCCCTGAGACACCCATCAATCACCTCCTGTCACCCCCCTAGCACTCCTATCCATCAGATCAGGCCCAATACAACCTGTCATCTAAGAGGCCACCCTGCTCCGGTTCCACAAAATTTGCCCCCTCATAGACCACCTGTCATCAAAATTTGCAGATGCCTATACCCCTGAACAGTCATTTTGAGAAATTTGGTTTCCAGACTACTCACAGTTTTGGGCCCGTAAAATGCCAGGGCAGTATAGGAACCGCACAAGTGACCCCATTTTAGAAAAAAATACACCCCAAGGTATTCTGTTAGGTGTATGACGAGTTCATAGAAGATTTTATTTTTTGTCAACAGTTAGCGGAAATTGATTTTTATTGTTTTTTTCACAAAGTGTCATTTTTCACTAACTTGTGACAAAAAATAAAATCTTCTATGAACTCACCATACACCTAACGGAATACCTTGGGGTGTCTTCTTTCTAAAATGGGGTCACTTGTGGCGTTCCTATACTGCCCTGGCATTTTAGGGGCCCTAAACCGTGAGGAGTAGTCTAGAAAACAAATGCCTCAAAATGACCTGTGAATAGGACATTGGGCCCCTTAGCGCACCTAGACTGCAAAAAAGTGTCACACATGTGGTATCGCCGTACTCAGAAGAAGTAGTATAATGTGTTTTGTGGTGTATTTTTATACATACCCATGCTGGGTGGGAGAAATCTCTCTGTAAATGGACAATTGTGTGTAAAAAAAATCAAACAATTGTCATTTACAGAGATATTTCTCCCACCCAGCATGGGTATGTGTAAAAATACACCACAAAACACATTATACTACTTCTCCTGAGTACGGCGGTACCACATGTGTGGCACTTTTTTGCACCCTAACTGCGCTAAGGGGCCCAAAGTCCAATGAGTACCTTTAGGATTTCACACTTCATTTTGCGACATTTGGTTTTTTCAAGACCAATCCTCACGGTTTAGGGCCCCTAAAATGTCAGGGCAGTATAGGAACCCCACAAATGATCCCATTTTAGAAAGAAGACACCCAAAGGTATTCCGTTAGGAGTATGGTGAGTTCATAGAAGATTTTATTTTTTGTCACAAGTTAGCGGAAAATGACACTTTGTGAAAAAACACAATTAAAATCAATTTCCGCTAACTTGTGACAAAAAAAAAAAAATCTTCTATGAACTCAGCATACTCCTAACGGAATACCTTGGGGTGTCTTCTTTCTAAAATGGGGTCATTTGTGGGGTTCCTATACTGCCCTGGCATTTTAGGGGCCCTAAACCGTGAGGAGTAGTCTGGAAACCAAATGTCGCAAAATGACCTGTGAAATCCTAAAGGTACTCATTGGACGTTGGGCCCCTTAGCGCAGTTAGGGTGCAAAAAAGTGCCACACGTGGTATCGCCGCACTCAGGAGAAGTAGTATAATGTGTTTTGGGGTGTATTTTTACACATACCCATGCTGAGTGGGAGAAATATCTCTGTGAATAGACAATTGTGTGTAAAAAAAAATAAAAAATTGTCATTTACAGAGATATTTCTCCCACCCAGCATGGGTATGTGTAAAAATACACCCCAAAACACATTATACTACTTCTCCTGAGTACGGCAATACCACATGTGTGGCACTTTTTTGCACCCTAACTGCGCTAAGGGGCCCAAAGTCCAATGAGCATCTTTAGGCTTTACAGGGGTGCTTACAATTAGGCCCCCCCAAAATTCCAGGACAGTGAACACACCCCACAAATGACCCCATTTTGGAAAGTAGACACTTCAAGGTATTCAGAGAGGAGCATAGTGAGTCCGTGGCAGATTTCATTTTTTTTCGTCGCAAGTTAGAAGAAATGGAAACTTTTTTTTTTGTCACAAAGTGTCATTTTCCGCTAACTTGTGACAAAAAATAAAATCTTCTATGAACTCACTCTCACTGAATACTTTGGGATGTCTTCTTTCCAAAATGGGGTCATTTGGGGGGTATTTATACTATCCTGGAATTTTAGCACCTCATGAAACATGACAGGTGGTTAGAAAAGGCAGAGATGCTTCAAAATGGGAAAATTCACTTTTGGCACCATAGTTTGTAAACGCTATAACTTTTACCCAATCCAATAAATATACACTGAATGTTTTTTTTTTATCACAGACATGTAGCAGAATAACTTTCGCGCTCAAATGTATAGGAAATTTTACTTTATTTGAAAAATGTCAGCACAGAAAGTTAAAAAAGCAATTTTTTTGTCAAAATTCATGTCTTTTTTGATGAATATAATAAAAACTAAAACTCGCAGCAGCAATCAAATAGCATCAAAAGAAAGCTGTATTAGTGACAAGAAAAGGAGGTAAAATTCATTTAGGTGGTAGGTTGTATGACCGAGCAATAAACCGTGAAAGCTGCAGTGGTCTGAATGGAAAAAAAGGCTCTGGTCCTTAAGGGGCAAAAAGACTGTGGTCCTCAAGTGGTTAATGAAGAAGGTTACACTGTATACAGAGATTGCACCCAGCAGGCACACAGAGAGAGGAAGAGAGAGGCATTAAATGTATGTATACATACATATAGAAATTCATACAGACACACACACAGCCACTCTCACTTACTGTCACTGTACTTCATTGGCTGCCATACACTGGATTCTCCTGCTGCCTGGCTGTAATCTCCCGAGCATAGAAGGTAGCAGTATGGGCAGAACTACATTCTGCCTGATTGTGCTCCTCCCCTCCCTATCTACTGCATGTAAGAATAACTACAGAGGTGATAACTTAAGCACAGGAGTTATAAAATAACACTCTTACTGTGAAAACTTGTCACTACACGTTAATAAGGCAAGCATCTTTTGTGAATTTATACTTAAAATACCGATCCATGTGTGGCAATGAATTTTCAATTGCCTTGTTATCACTAGCATGATTTTAGTGAATTGTGGCCATAATAAGGAATGGTGAGGGATCGGTGTCAGGAAAGAGTTAACGGTGGAGAGGAAGTCAGGGAAAGAAGAATAAATGATGAGGGGGCTGCAGAGAGTTATGATAAAAATGGAAGATAACAACCAAAACCATTATCAAAAATCCAGTTTAAAAGCCAATAATGGGTAGTGTCGTGGCCATCCCACAATTTGAGTATCTCCAATTTTTGCACTTTCTTAGGCAATGTTTGAAGGGTGGATACGCAAACAGGGAAGCGAGTGAAGTGGAAAAACAACTTTTTTTATCTCCTCCTGATAAAAAAGCGCTCTCAACCTATTATTGCATGATGCTAGATATAGTATATGACTGTAAACCAGCGTATATTTCCAAATGGCACATTGAACTGGATAGGGTGTTTACAGGTATAGAATGGGATAAAGCTTTTATATTTACAAACATAACATCCCTCTCCAATCGAGGTAAAGAGAATGCTTTCAAAATATTATCAAGATGGTATAAGACACCAGCAGTCATACATAAAATCTTTCCATCTGAAACTGCACTATGTTGGAGATGTTCACAGGAAGTTGGCACAGTGGTTCATATTTGGCATTCCTGTTCAAATCCAGCAATTTTGGATTAAAATATGTGCTATTATTAAAGAATGTTTGCACATAGAAATTGACAACTCCCCCTCAGCCTTGCTTTTATTAATTCTACCAATGCCAATTCGTACATTTAAAAGATCTCTACTGAGACACTTTTTGTCTGCAGCCTGTCTCACTATTCCTAAATTTTGGAAAACCACTACCATGCCATCTATTTTGGATTGGTATAAGGAAATGCAATATATTGAGCATATGGAACAATTGGTGCAAGAAACATATAATAGACAATTATCGCATGCAAATTCTTGGTTAATGTGGCACATCTACTTAGAATCAGATGAAGGGAAAAAAAATTATTGGCATATAGGAGGAATTAGTCAATTTATTATCAAATGTGGTCTTTAAAGCTGAATTTGTTGTAGTGATATATTTGGTAAAAGCTTTCACTCTGTGAAGAATGAAGGTTTTGCTTTCATCTCCTACAGTAAGGATATTCTACTACTATTAACAAACAGTTGCTTTAGGCGGATTTGCTTTACACTATATACTCATACGTGGATGGTATTTCGGTTAGATGTGTTCCACCGAGGGGGAAATTGAGGGAGGTATGGGGGGGGGGGGGGAGGTTTGGGTAAGAGTAAGGGGGGAGGTACTGGGAGAAAACACCGGAAAATTTTGGAATCTGAGGGATGGATATATAATACTCTGTTACCATTATAATTTACGAGGCCTATACTTTTATTGGTATATTCTTTAAAACTTTTTATAATAATAACCTCACTATGTTATGTAAAATTTCCTTAAGTTACTAATCGAACAGATGTAAGTCGTTATGTATACATTTTTGTATCCTCTGATTTCAATAAAATTCTTTGAAATAAAAAAAATAAAAGCCAATAATGGAGTATTGAGAGGTCCACAATTATTTGTACCAAACTCAGGCTTCGTTTGTTTTTTGAAAATATCAGTTCCATTTCTAAGCATTTATTTTGTATAAATAAAACTTAAATGATGCTGCTGTTGGATCAGTGTGCGGCTGTCACTGTCCCATCGTGTCACTGTTTTATCACAAAATGAAAAAGCATAAAACAGAAATTTGAAAGCAGATTTTGTCTGAACGTCGAGCTTGGTGGTAATCTGGTTTTATAATGCAGTTATCGTATGATTGCACATGTCGTGTTTTAGACATGCAATCTGTAGAATTAGCAGCAGAGAAATATAGTATGTGACAGCAGATAAGAGGCGCTTGTCCTTTTCCTATCTTCTGCCTCAGAGACTATAAGATCCATAGCCTTCATTTATATTCAGTATAGCAAGATGCCTACCTCAAGCATTCATGTATTCATTGCATTACAATGAAAGTGAGCACTGTCCTTGCAAGCCATCATTTCTCTCTAACTAATTTTATCTCTTGAGCAATCAATGTCATTCAAAGAAATCACCATGGGTTCTATAATATTAGCCTGCGTTACATAATTTATTATGCAAAATGTACCTGCTTACAGGGAAAAACAACCCGGAAAACAATTTACACTTGTTTCTATGCGACCCTGTTTTATTTATTATGCATATAGTGCCATTATCTTATGAAGTGTTGTACAGAGTACAATATTAACAGTACTGGGTACCATAAATGTGTACATAGTGCACAGTACAGTCTCAACATCTAGTACTGAAAATGCAAAACTTCATACAGGGGCTGGACAAAATAATGGAAACCCCTAACATTTTGGCATCATAATCTTTGAACATATGTTAAGCAATCCAAACTTGACATATGTTAATTTTTTTGTTTATTATTTTTGTTATTTGATATGTTTAATTAAAATAATTGTTTTTTACAGACATTTAAACCAAAGTTGGTTATCATTTATAAAAATGGCAGATCTCTCAGACTTTCAAAGAGGCCAAATTGTTGGTGCTCATATGGCAGGCGCTACTGTAACAGAAACTGCCCGAATGCTTGGCATTTCAAGAGGTACTGTCTCAAAAGTAATGACTGCCTTTGAAAGAGAAGGAAAAACTCCCTCAGCAAAGCACAGTTGTGGCCGAAAGTTGAAGTTGCCTGAGAGAGACCGTTGGACTCTAAATCAAATTGTTAGAAAAGCTTGAAAGACCGCAGCTCCTAAAATCACTGCTGAGCTGAATGAACACCTACAGAACCCAGTTTCCACAAAAACTGTTTGTCAGGAGCTGTACAAATCTGGATTCCATGGAAAAACTGCAATTAGAAAACCTCTGCTCTCAAAGACAAATGTTTCAAAGCGTTTAGAGTGGTGTAGAAACCACCAGAATTGGTCCCTCGAGCAGTGGGAAAATTCGATTTTCTCTGACGATTCATCGTTTACCTTATTTCCGACCTCCAGCCAAGTGTATATTTGGAGACAGCCGAAAGAAGCATTTCATCCAGACTGCCTTCTCCAAACTGTAAAACATGGCGGGGGTTCTGTGATGATCTGGGGTGCTATTTCTTGGAAATCCACAGGGCCAATGATTTCCCTTAATGGAAGAATTAACAGCTGAGACTATTTAGGAATTATGGGTGACCAAGTTCATCTTATGGTTCAAGAACTGTTTCTGGAGGGGAATGCCGTCTTTCAAGATGATAATGCCCCAATCCATACAACTAGAATTGTTAAAGAATGGCATGAGGAACATTCTAATGAAGTTGGCCACCACAATCCCCAGACCTCAACATTATTGAGCATTTATGGTCGTTATTAGAGATTCAAGTAAGAAGTCGATTTCCGCCGCCATCGTCTCTAAAAGAACTGGAGGATGTTTTAACTGAAGAATGGGCTTAAATTCCTTTGGAAACAATTCACAATTTGTATGAATCAATACCTCGGAGAATTGATGCTGTAATTGCCGCAAAAGGTGGACCTACACCATATTAAAATATATTTTGTTGATTTTCAAGGTATTTCCATTATTTTGTCCAACCCCTGTACATAGACAATGCATGGCATGATAACATTCAGCAATGTATGTAGTTGTGGTATGGTGGTGGTGTGGTGTGGTGGTGGTGGTGGTGGTGGGGGGGGGGCACAACGACTCTGTTATTGCATATCCTCTAGGTGAGGAGACAACAGGTAAGCTGAAGCTAGGGGGACAGTAAGAGGTTGTATGCTTGTCTGAAGAGGAGTGGTTTAACAGTGGGTTATGAGTTTCCAAGTAATTGACAGAAAGTGGAGTGATTGTCAGAAATGGTAGCATCAGAAGAGAAAGAAATTAGGTGAATGATATGAGCTGCAGAGTTCAATAGTAAATGGACAGAACCTAGTATGTTTTATTAATAATAATACTAATTCCTATATTTGTATAGCGCTTTTCTCCTGTTGGACTCAAAGCGCTTGAGAGGGAGCCACTAGAGCACACTCAGTAGGCAGTAGCAGTGTTAGGAATCCAACCCAATAATTTATCCTTACTGAATGGCTGCTGGCTTTATAGTAGACTACAAAAGTACAATGTTGCAGTAGTCAAGTCAGTATATGTTTAGGGTATGCACATGAATTTAGCAGCGCAGGGAAGTATTTAGTGCATTAATGAGAGGTTTAGATACAAACTCAGAGTCAAATATGGCTTTAGGAGCTGGGGTTAGTGAGATATTTATTCACATTTATAGTGACTACAGGCAAGGGAGTCAAAATACTGAAAACCATTTCCTTTCTACTTATGTTAGGTTTGAGGAAACACAATAAAATAAATGAACTAACAGCAGATACGTTGGGGCACTGAGAGAATAGAGTAGAGAGCTTGTAAACTAAAAACAAACTGAATTTATTATTTGACAAAGAAAATTTATATCACACTTTTCTCCTGGTGGACTCAAAGCGCTTCAGGGCTGCAGACACTTACGGTGCATTCCATGGGCAAACAGGATCATTATGGATCATTAGGGATCATTGCCCAAACACTCCTTACTGTTCTACGAACTGGCCTGAGCCCTGGTTAAAGGCTCAATCCCTACATCAAAGGCTACACCCTTAACCAGTACACTATCCAGCTGACCCTGTATGTAAGTAGAAAAGAGAAGGGGATCAAGGACAGAACCTTGTGGTACACTAACAAACAGCAGGCATTAGGAGGAGTTAGTATAAGAGTAAGAAAAAACTTAGAAAGCTAAGAGAAAATCCAATAATGTGTAAGGCCCTTGATGCCTAGTGATGGGAGATGTGGGAGAAGCAGACAATAATTAACAGGTCAAAAGCTGATGAAAGACTGTGGAGTATAAATATGGAGAATCCTTACCAACTTAAGTGAGGACTGCTTCAATGGAATGGGGGAGAGAGTGAAAACCGAAGTCGGTGGAGTAAGGGTTAGCAGATTGATAGCCACACAGTTCTGAAAGGGTGTGCTGTTTCAGGAATTTAGAAGCAAAAAAGGGAGAAGTGAGAAAGGATGGGGGGCCCAAAGAAGATTTTTTTGCTAAGTGGTGTAATCATTGTGTGAAGCAGAGAAGGACACAATTCCAGTAGAGAGAGAAAGAATGGTCAAAAAAAAATGTTAAAGCAGGAATGAAAGATGAATAGAGCTGGGGGGAAGAGATGAGAAACAAAGCACAGGTAGTGAGGTAGGCTTTTGTGATTAATGAAGAAAGACACTGTTTAGTTAAGGCAGCGAAGCCTGTTAGAGGAGTTTGTTTAGAGTGAATGATTGTACAGGCATAGAGATGGAAAAGCTCAGAGTGGGTGATAGTGTGTAACAGATTGGAGTGAGTAAGCAAGATGCATATTGTGTCTTCAGAGGATAAGCAGCTTCTTGGGGGAGGGAGGTGAGAGCTGGAGAAGGGGGTTGAAGATGCTATCCCTTTCACTTTGGCACACATTTGGGATAATTCAATATAATTGCAAAATATGTGATACCAGGAGAGTCAATTCATAAAAAATAGTGTAGTGCCCCGTCTGTATGAAAATGAACGTAACCACTTGCCGACCGCACACTCATACCGTGCGGCGGCAAAGTGGTAGCTGAGGACCAGCGACGCACATCTGCGTCGCCAGGTGCCTCCCTAATTAATCAGGAAAGGCCGTTCGCGCGAGCGGCCATTTCCTGTTAGATCATGGAGCGGGTCTCCGTGAATAGCCTGCGAGCCGCTGATCGCGGTTCGCAGACTAAATGTAAACGCAGGAGTTTGTCTCCTTTGTTTACATTGAACGGCGCTGCTGCTACAGCAGCGCCGTAAGGCAGATCGGCGATCCCCGGCCAATCAGCGGCCGGGGATCGCCGCCATGTGACAGAGGACAGCCTGTCACAGGCTGCACAGGACGGATAGCGTCCTGTGCAGCCCCGATCACCAGGGGTGAGAGGGAGGAGAGGGAGGGGGGGGGGGGGGGGAATTTCGCCGCAGAGGGGGGCTTTGAGGTGCCCCCCCCCTGCAACACCCAGGCAGGCAGGAGCGATCAGACCCCCCCTGCACATCATCCCCATAGGGGGGAAAAAAGGGGGGGCGATCTGATCACTCTGCCTGCAACCTGATCTGTGCTGGGGGCTGCAGAGCCACCCAGCACAAATCATAAAATAACACGCTGGTCCTTAAGGGGGGGGGTAAAGGCTGGGTCCTCAAGTGGTTAAACCCTAGGCATGCAGGCTTGAAGTTGCAGGTAGAAACCAGACAGGCCTATGGATGTTCCTCTGCTTTGGCCATCATCCTGCATGCCATTCAGCATTGGGGATAATGTTTGGCAAGTGGTTATATAGGGAAGGGAATGAGGTAAGATGGCAGACATTCTTTAATCCCTAGCAAGAAATGTATGCTCAATTACCATAAATGATAAATAATGTCAATAAGGGGACTTTAATGTACAGTATGTATAAATATATGAAGCAGCCAGGATTACTGGCATTTGGGACCAGAATTTGAAGTACATAGGGGACTCTTGGCTGCCAGAGCTTCCTCTGAATAAACTGTAATCAAGAAAGAAAATAAGAGAAAGGAAAACAGTTCCAGCCTCAAGGCCCTCAAAGACATCAATCAAGATCAATCAAGAGACAAAAATAGAAACTTGCTACTGTATATTAACAGAGCAGGCATAAGGCAGACAAACCATTCTACATCAGACCTAGGAGAAGAGGAGTGTTATATATGGGGAGTATGAATTCCCTTGTTGCTCTGCATCTCCACTGTCAGTGATAGAGAAGGAAGGGAAATGTAAAGCAATTTCTGCTACCAAAAATGATCCCTTACTTTAGTAATTAGCACTGTATAGACTGACTGCCCAGCCTTCCATTGAGCAAGCTTTTGTACTCAATGGAGAGGGAGGGTGGAGGATCGAACACAGTGGCAAGGGCCAATCACAGGCATATTTTCCTATTTTTCTTGATACCAAAGGCACCCTTGATGGTCTCCTGCTGCTAAAGCCCATCCTTTGCAAAAAAAAATAATGGTCAAGGCACCCTTGATGATATGACTAGATGTAGTATATAGGATAAGCGTAATTTCGTACTTTCTCAGGACAAACCATTATTTAATGGAAAAAGTCATGTTTACTCATGCACGGTAGACAACGCATTTCATGGGTCTTGAACCACTGTCTCAGGTCAATACAAGTGCCTTTAAAACTTTTGGTCACGAATGTGAGCACCTGAAAATCTTCAGGTAAGGTAAGAAATTACGCTTCTCATAAATACAACATCTAGTCATATCATCAGGACGCCTCCACTACTGTTTTTTAGTATAGTCCATACCCCATAGTAATTTTTTAGTCACGAGGACCTTTAGTCCTTATAACTAATCCAGGAGAGCGAACAACCAGACCTGGGGCAACGAGTGGGGACGGTTATATTCCTGCAGGCTCAGACGGTGGTTGCAAGTTTTGCAACTCAGCCCTGTCAGTATAATATGTATACACGTGTGCTTACATCCCTTTGTTTAATGATACTGCACCATTGGGCTTCTTGTCTCTCTCATTCTCAGAGACTTGGAGGTTACAGGTAACCATCAAGGATCTGAAATTTTTCTACCATCCTTTGCAAAGTCCATCTTGCTGTGTGTTTGGATATGCATTGTGATGCACCTGCATTGTATTCAGCTGTAATTTGCTGTGTTGCTGCTCTTCTGTTGTTGCGGACCATGTGTGCTACTCACTTTTCACCTCTCTTGTTCACCAACCGTTTTCCCCCATAACAGTCCTTATCACATTAATTTTTTTTCAACTGCCACTCTCTAAACACTTGATATGCTCTTGGGCAAGAAAATCCTAAAAGAGTCATTATTACAGAGATGCAAGCACTAGCTCTTCTTGCAACGAAGATCATCCCTCATTCAAAGACAGTTCATTTTTTCGACTTACTCATTTTGACATTAACTTCCGTGATGACTATGTCATCCGAAGTTGAGCGTTCCTTATATAAGCAACTCTGCTTTGTTACATCACTCTACATCACTGTTGGATTGGTCTACTTTCAAATAAGGGGTGTCTCTATTTTTTTGAGCCATCTCAATGAGATATCAGTTTGACACATTGTTAGAACAGTAGTTTTTAATGTTAGATATGAAAATCTTACTTTACAGAACACAATCCTGCTATGCTTATATATGCTTATGAACCATATATGACAATATGAAAGGAAAGAAGATAAGCCCACAATATGAACATTGGTTAATCTCCTGACATACAGAATTAGTACAAACATGTGACTTACATGGCCATCCAAGGCCCAGCTATCCATCTTGAACTTTTCCATAACAATCTCTTTGGGCCCCCGGATCTGATATGCTTGAAGAAGTAGGTGAAATTCTTCCTTTTTGAAAATACCTGATACAATTATAAGAATAGACCTTTATAAATAAATGGTGAGATTGACGAAGGTAAGAGTTGTAAATATACACTATAACCCATTGTCCAACCATCCTACTCCCCTGCTTTATAGCAAGCTTAACTTGCATCCAGGAATAGCTGGCAGCCTCTTTCTCCACTCACTGTGGCCAGTGTTCCTCTGCTCCACCTCTGCTCCCTCTATGTTCGATGTTCTACTGTCCCACTTGTTCTGCATAGCTAGTGGTCTCTCCTTCCATGCCTTCCCTAACCAGTGTATTGGTTCTCTATCAGCTAGGTCACCAGCTCTCAGAGGGTAAGTGGTTACCTCTAATCTCGCTTCTCAAACTGTGCAAATTTTCTGTACTAAGTGCAGAGCTGATAGAGGTCTGAAAGGAGGAGAAACACAGGGTAGATAAGAAAGATCTTGTTCCCCTATACTGCATAACTTTTGCTCAGCACGTCAGCACTTTCAGGGAATTACAGGTAACATTGGGGAACTATGTTAAAGAGAAACTCCAACCAAGAATTGAACTTTATCCCAATCAGTAGCTGATACCCCCTTTTACATGAGAAATATATTGCTTTTCACAAACAGACTATCAGGGGGCGCTGTATGACTGATTTTGTGCTGAAAACCCCTCCCACAAGAATCTCTGGGACCGCGGCACTTTTGGCAGTTTGTTACAATGTAAAGTTCACAGACAGGAATTAGCTGTTTACAGCTGTCTCTAACAGCCAAAACAGCTAGCAGCAGCTACATAACCTGCCCACAGTAAAAATGTCACCATGTAATAAATGTCAGAATGTAAATCGGGGAGAGGAAAGATTTTACAATGAGCAAACACTGACTAAATCATTTACACATAATTATTGTAAAAATAAAGCACTTTTTTATTACATTATTTTCACTGGAGTTCCTATTTAAGATTGTAGAATATCCTCATTAAATTTACAGTCTAGCATTGTGCTGTGCTGCTCATAGACCAGCTGATTGTATGTGTATGGACATACAGAAAGCCTGGAGCAAGCGGAGGACAAGTCGGGCCCATTAGGGGGGATGGCGAGGTGGTGCACAAGGCCAATTACGGATCAATTTCCACATGAAATTGACTGGGAATCGGCCTGCAGTGTATGGGCAGCCAACAGATCTCTCTCCAATCAGATCCTATAGAGAGTTTTGTCTCTTGGTCGAATCTGCCCATCGTAGCTAGATATATGGCTACTTTAACTTTTATAAGACAATATAATTTCCAAAGGTCTCAGGTCTTTTCTGTACAAAATCCCAACACTTCAGCTAAAATATCAGAGGTCCACACTCACCAGACACTTGCAGCTCCACCCCACTGTGATCAATCATGGTGGCATTAACTTTATTATTCCCAGGATCAAAACTAGTGACAGTAAGCATCGCCGGTTGTTTTCTTCCTTGGTATTCATAAGATCCTTTCCAAAGAGAGTCCTTCGCAAAGACATCTGCAGGAACTGCAAAGGTAATATTAAACTATACTATCTCAGCAATAAACTACAATAAATGCAAATAAATCATAGCCAACTCTCATGTTAACATCTTTGTTTGCCAAAGGCCCCAAAAACGTAAACTGTGCCACTTACATTAGCTGACATTATTCACTGCACATAAAAATCAGTTCAAAATATTGCAGTAGTAACCTATTACAGTCAATTAAATATTTATTTATAAGAATAGAGCCTATTCATTTTACAACATGAGCACTGAACTGTGTTAAAAGTACTAAAGTACAGCTTTTTGAGGTTTCGGTGCATTCTTGCTATAGCACTGCATACGGATATCTAAGAATTTGAAGGTCACTACGCTAGGAATTGCTTCACCTGATGTTATGAAGACTAAATGGCCTTATTTAATAAGCTTCTCCTGAACTAGAGAACATAAGTGATCCTGCAAACCAGTCTTGGATTTATGAAAAAAAATGTCAGCTCTTGGTTAGCAACAGCATTCACCCTTTTGGGTCATATCATGTAAGAGAGTTGCCGAAAGGTTATTAAATTAGCATTTGTGCAACGGCAGTAACATAAATCCAGGATACCTGCTGTCTTACAGCTGCTTCACTTAGGTCTGAGACCCACTGGGAGCGCCTGCAAACGCTACACAATTGGAACATTATGGGGTGGTCCCACTTACAGCAGTGCCAAGTTGTCGCAAATCACTGCAAACAGCATTTTGGGAGCGATCCCATTAGAGTCTGCAGAGCCAGAGAGCGATTGCTCAGGGAATTGTGGGACTTCCATGAATTGGGTAATCTCGGGCGCTTTTTGATTTCCTGCAAAGCGCTTATAGTGGGTCCCTACCATAAATGTTTGAAGGCTATCACTACTAAGCAGTTGCACCAAACTAGTCAGTCCAAGTTTTCTGGATCACTTATATTCATTAACATTCTTTAGCTCTGAAAAACCATAGGCATTCACATGGGCCTGATTTTATGTTTTCCCATATGCTTAGAAAAGTCTGCTCTCTAGATGGGAGAGTTATTAACTGAGGCGAGTTCATTTAATTAAGCTAGTATGCCAGAGATGTAAAGTTCTTACCAGATATTTTTGGGATAGGAGGCTCTTTAGCTGGAGAAATAGGTTTTCCACTGGGCCTGACATCAGCTGTTAAAAGAACACTCATACATGTTAGGAGATGGTCATAAATATTAGCACACAATTGCATTAAAGCTTATATTAAATGTACTTCATGTATAGACTTTTACAATGGTTGCCACAAGATCTGATCACCATTCTTTAAAATGTTCACTCCAAAAACCTGATCATGATTATAGTATATGTTGGCATGTTTTTGTCTTGTGCAATCATATGCACAAATCGCCATACATTGGGAACCAATAGTGACTGACCTGGTCGGCTAAATAATTGACATATTGATTAATAGGTACCCTAATGTTATTAATTGTATCCTGTATGTATATTGACAATTTGATAAGAAAATCCCAACATTGATTGACCAGAGGTCCATATAATGCTGCTTGAATGCACAAGGATGGGTAGAAGTACACCTGTACTAAACCAAGCAGAGATAGCAAATCTACACTTGCGGAATTAGTGTTAGCAGACTGTGATAACAAATGTAGTCTATAGTGATCAGCGCAGTATGGATTCCCAATCTGTTCAAATAACTTGCTATCTTCTTAATCCACCACCACACCGCTTGTGAGATCACTCACCAGCTCCTTAGATCATAATAAATGATCATATGCGTGCAGTCAAAAAACACCAGCCCGTCTGGTCGCAAGTGGGCTCTTCGCAGCCTTCTCCTCAGATCCTCATAGATAAAAACATATAAACACGCTCCACATTTATGAATTGACATTGAGCATCAATTTGGATCGGCAGCATTTGATGAGATTGGGTTGTGTTTGAGGAGTTGCGCACAGAAACCATTGTTTATTGTTTAGACTGTGATAACAGGTCAACAGGAACACCTGGAAGGTGATCACCGAAAAAGCAGATCACACCTATTCAATCCTTTCCAAACCTATGTCGGGCTATGTCCGACATTGGCATTTTCTAGTATAGGCCCAATTTTGGAAAAAGTCAGACACAGGAAAACATGACTGCGGCTAAGGCCGCTGTTGCTGGATAAAATCTGGAACAGCCACTTTAGGTCAAAGTGTCAGACTTAGTCCAACACTCTCATTACCACCAACCCCATCCTCCGCTGCTGCACCACATCATTTAAATATTAGGTGGGTGTATTTGGGCTCTCTGCCAGGGGTGCCATTGCCAGATCTACTCCAGCACAGTGTCAGCCAATGTGGATTAAAGTGTCGGACAAAGTCTGACATTTTGATCCCTTTGGTACTACGTTGCATCACTTAATTACACTGTTACATGTGCAACGTAAGCACCAATCCTGCCAACCACTGATGCTGGGTTGCCTCCTCGCTCTAATATGAGGAGGTAAAGACCCAGCCAGATCTCGTTGCTCTGCACTCCTACGATCACTAAAACGGATTAAAAAGGGTTAAAGTATGGTATGCTTCATCAAACTGCGCATATGTGTACTGTAACCTAGGTACATTCTAAATTCTAAACTGAGTCACAATTTAAGTGTTGTGTCTTCAGGTAACTGAGAAAAAGTTTTTTCAGTAACCTAGATCAAGCAAATGCCTGGTCCCAATCTGTTGGTGTATCTAAAAGGCTATTACGCAAATGTGCCATACCTGTACACACTGGTGGCTTCCCAGTCCAACTTCCATCAACTCTGCAGGTCCTGTGCTCAGATCCCCCGGTCAGGTAATAACCAGACTGGCAAGTGTAGATCAAAGTGTAACCCAAAGATGGTAGGTCCAGTGCGCCCACATTAGCATGAGGGGGAGTCTCAGGCTGTCGGCAATTATGAGCTACATAAAAAGAAGAATATGTTCTATTAGTAAAGGACTACAGCATTTGAGAACAATATGATGTGGCTATTAACTATATTACATAGCAATATCTGTTAAAATAAAGCTGTCATATTACAAGATAGGACAAAGCTAATAATATTACTAAAGTACATCTGCCTTGTGTATTTACTGTAATGTTGGAAACTTTCAACACATTTTTTTTAAAGTACATCTGCCTTGTTATGCCCTAAGAAACTGCAATAATCCACACATTCTGAGTAGCATGGCAAAAGCAGAAGGCTGTGTCTCTCTATCTTCACAAGTACATCATCAAGGACATGTAGACAATTTTCTACTCACATCTTAAAAAGGAGCACTCCAATTGGCCAGTACATGATTTATTCTTCTTTAAACATTAATACAAATGGGCAAATACAAGGTGTGGGTTTTAATTACGGTAGCGTGTATTATTTTAAAACTATAATGGTCTAAAACTGAGAAATAATTATTTTTTTTCCATTTTTTTCTTCTTTTTCCTGTTAAAATGCAGTTGGAATAAAATAATTCTTAGCAAATAGTACCCTCCAAAAGAAAGCCTACCTTATATACTCCCGCACAAGCCTAATTTTTAGCACAAAAAATGTGCTGAAAAATTACCCCCCTCTGCTTATATGCGAGTCAGTGCAGCAGAACAGATAATGGAGCAGGTTTTGTTACAGGCAGAGGATCATAAGGATTATGCACTAGTGATCCTGCTCTTGCTAGCTGGCTCCCTGCTGTGTCTGTTCCCCCCCCCCCCATCCCCTGCAACATGGTGCAAAGTGCGCTGCTCAAGTCTACCCTGACTTGTTGAGCGGAGCATGCAAGCAATGTGTCAATGACCGTGGCAATGATCGGGAATTCTTCCTGTGTGGAAATTGCTGTGTCTCATATCTATGATGCCATCTAGCGACGTCTTAAGACACAGCTGTATCATCCTTGGGGTACATCTGGCTATGGGGAGGGAGGCTGCCTTGTACTGGGGGCACATCTGGCTATTGTGGAGGGGGCTATACTGGGGAGGGGCCTATACATAAGTCAGTCACTTTTTCCTTGTTTCGTAGGGAAAAGTGGGTACCTCGGCTTATACACAAGTTGGTTTATATGCGAGTATATATCGTATAAACCTGTGGAAAAAAATCGATTGTTTTGTTGTGATAAGCAGTAATAAAGCTATAGGCGAATGAATGGAAGGAGCGCTTACAGGTGAAAATTGCTCTGTTTTTTTAAGGGAAAAAACACTTGGAGGTGAAGTGCTTAAAAAACTTTAAAAGCACACTGAAAACAATAAAAAACATAGTTTATACTGTATGGGCTTGATTCACTAAGACAAATAGCATGCCTTATCAAAGTTAACACGCCTTATCAACGTTATCACGCCTTATCAGAGTACAATACGAACCCGCAGGGGCTCAGGGCAGGACGAGTGGAGCTTTCGTCAATGCCAATTAGCAGTCATAAGTTCATAGCGCTCGCTATGCTACTCTGATAAAGTGTGTTAAAGAGAACCTGAACTGAAAAGAAAAAGTCAAAATAACCACACACAGATCATACTTATCTCCTGTGTAGTCTACTCCTCAATCTCTTTCTGCTCTTCTGCGTACCATTTGTCCACTGTGATCAATGGAATTCTCTGTCCTCCATTATAAAAATGGCCATTACCCCATAACAGCTTCCTGGTTAGCACACTGTTAAACTGTAATATCACCCACTTGAGCCATAGGGAAACATGGACATTACCTGGCACATTCAGTTGTAACTGACAGCTGCTGATATATAACTGACAGCAACTGGTATATTTCAGTTCTGACAAAATATTGTCAGAACTGGAAGGGATCACTGTAAGTAGAAAATGGTGAGCTTCAGAGAGGAACTGATGGTGAGGTTAGTATATAATATTCATTTGCAGCTACGTCATGTGTTTATTTTAAATAATTTAACTCACTTCAGGTTCCCTTTAACTCTTATAAAGCCTGTTAACTTTGATAAGGCATGCTATTTGTCTTAGTGAATCAAGCCCCATGTCTCAATTCCAAGTTGTCTGAAATTAAACCACTTATCCACATTTCACCATGTTTAACACAGGACTTAATTTACAAATTCAATTGCAAAAGATCTCCCAGAATGGAACTGGTTTTAAGTAGCCTGTATTTGTTTATCTAGATTAATAACAGTAAACTGTTGAAAACAGTGTTTTCATAAAAACATTTTAAACAGTGGTCCATAAAATTAAAACAATCCTTCAGATCAACCAGAGCAGTGTCTGGATTCCAAAGAGGTGCTGAAACGTGTGGCACTGTACAGAGCTCTCCTGAGCACTGAAAATATGGGTAAATGTATAACCCAGAATACAGTATGCTATTAATATATTGCTGTCCAAACAAATGATATGCTTTTAAGTATGTTACCATAGAACAAAACAAGTTGTTTGAGATCATACAGAAACTGTAGTAAAAGGCCTACTTACGAATGCACTCGGGTTGTGCCCCGCTCCAAGTCAAGTTCGGTAGGCAAGTTCTTGTGGTAGAGCCCTGTAACAGGTAGCCTTTCTGACACTTGAACATTACTGTACTTCCAACCTGTGTGTTAGAGAAAAACACAGATATGTCTGCAAGCTAAGGCATGTTTCAAAACACTGTATAAAATGTGACACTAGGTTATAAAAGAATGAGCACCAGTACTCAGTTTAGGGCAGTATACAACAACTAATGAAGACAGGTTTTTAGCTGGTTGTTTTTGGCATTGCTGTTTCTAGCTTTGTGTGACTTGTCCGAGTCATTCTGCATAAGGCAGGCTGGGTCAGATTTACAATTAGGAGCACTTGCTCATTGAGCCACTGTCTATTATGTCTCTTCTTAGCATCAGAGCACTGTGGCTTTTGCTATTTAATCTTTAATCGCGACATGCGACATTCACTGCATACTTTCAGGCTCTGATTGGCAGCCAGTCATGTGCAGTGCATGTTTTGCAGTGCTGGAGAGAATAAGGATTTAGCAGTCATTATACACTTACCCTATAATTTCTATAAACATGGTTCTACTATTGTGGAAACTATAAACTATAAGTGGACCACTTCCACATTTACGCTGATAGTTTTCACAACCACAATGAGCACAAATCATCCATAGGAAAATATATGTACCTCTGTATTTATATCCATTAACCTGAGGCAACAGAAAATGATTTGGACTCCTCCAGGATGCCATTCACATGTTGTAAAGCACATACAATACTCAGGTGTTTTCACATATACAATGGGTTAGGGATTTTGTTTAAAAAAAAAGAAGAATTTAGAACTTTATCTTGCAGAAATAAATACAATTCAACAGGACATCCAAAGTTTCACCCCCAAACCAAGTGGCGTCCTTGGTTTAAATTGTGGAGCTAACATCCCAGTTTTTAAAGGGCACCTAAACTGAAAGGTATATGGAGGGTGCCATATTAATTTCCATTTAAACAATACCAGTTGCCTGGCATCCTGCTGATCTCTTTGGCTATAGTAATATCTGGATTAAACTCTATCTAGTCAGACTTTAGTCAGAAACATCTGATCTACTTGCTAGTTCGGGATCAATCGCTTACAGTATTAGAGCCAGAGGATCTGAAGGATAGCCATGTAACTAGTATTGTTTATAAGGGAATACATATGGCGGTCTTAATATATCCTTCTGAATTCAGGTGTACTTTATGTCCATAAGGGAATTTAGTCACTTTACTATGCACACAAAATGTCCAAGTACTTAATGGGAAAGTCTCTTTTTAAATACTAAATCAGTATTGCAGATGACATTTAAATAGCCATATGGTACACAATGTCTAAGCTGCATATATTACATATTGATTATAACTTTCTGTGTACAGCAGGCAAGGAGAAACTTCAACAGCACTGCCAAATGCCATAAAGTTTTTGGAAGAATGCAGCACTGCTTTGTCCCCTTGTAGACTATGCATCTCTCTGAGCTTCAGCACTGCTGGCCGAAAATTTCATCATTCATAAAGCGTTCACCTTTTCTGAAAGTATATTGAATAGTCAGCTGTATCTACCATCAGTTACACATAATGAAGCAATAACTGGAGAAAACATGAGACTGCTAACCTGGAAATAATACAGACACTGTGATTTCTTGCTCAATAACAGGACAGTTTTTAATAAAGATAATACAGTGGAAAAAAATGAAATGCTATTATTATTATTATTACACAATTACATAATGTGTTTTTGCAGAGCTTTAAGCTGGACATCAAATATAGAATCTTGTCAAATGTCACACTTTATGTAGTACAAAGGTAAACAAACTGAACATACTTTAATCAGATTCTGGTAAGATAAAACAAGATGGCACAATTTTAGATTATATATTTAGCCAGCTGCACAAAAGGTAAAATGTTCAGCACTGTGCAGTCTCTGAATCTGGACACTACTAATGTCAATGGTGATGGAATTTGGGTTAATTTTTTCTATCTAATCCTATGAAGGAGAGGAGGGTGGGATGTTTAGAAGAAAACAACACATCTGGCTGGCAACTTTGCCATTTGCTAAGCAACTGTTTGGTCACAAAGGTCAGAGTATCTTAGCCAAGTAGTGAATTACAAAAAATGAGGTGGCCAGTTGGGGGATTTGTTTTTCAATGGTTAGAATCGAATGATGGACCCAAATCTGTAGTATGGCCACCAGCAAAATAGAGGTTGTCTGAGGATGATGGCTGTGGATGCTAACCATACTGTATATTATCTGAGTCTCTTTATACATAAGAGGTCCTTGGACAACGAACAAAACAAATACATCAAAAACAGACAAGTGTTATCTGGCTTAAAGAAAGTCATTGCATGCTTCATACCATCCATTTTTGGCCACTACTTGTTCTGTCAAAACTGCAGGGCAATGGACCAAGCATGGGCCAAGCCTAAAGGAGCCGTTTTAAATAAAAAAGTATCCCCTAGTTATACAAGTTATTATAATCAATCTTAGTAATAGTACCATGTTAGTCCACAGTATGAAAAGATTAAGCTTTCAATATAATATCTTTTTGTGGCTTCCATATAGGATATTAGGTGTATCTAGAGAAAACAACTTGTCCATTCAACAATATACAGGCTGTGCTTTTTACATACACAGGATGGTAGTCTGAAGAGGATATTATTTGTAGAGTAAGTTTACCCTTTCAATGACACTGAAAACATTCTGCTGTAATTACTGGTAATCTTTAAACACTCCTCTCTTTCCTTCTAAGTCTGCTTTGAATCACTGCTGAAAATGGCATTTCTGATATTGACATAGAGTTAAAATAAACCTTTAAGAGGCACTTGATCAGAACCCTGTTATGTCCACATTCAAATAGCAGAGTAGGACAGGTGGCAGAGAGCAGTTGTGCAACTGATAGCTTTTGGAGGGCAAAAAAAAATATATGTTTTCCTTGGCTTCGCTAAAGGGAGCCTTGTCTCTTTCCACATGCTATGACTGAGATGTTGGTACTGTACCTGGAAGCCTTGAGAGCTATTCTGCATTCCAAATGTTGGGATTCCTGGATCAGAACAGGTTGTGTGAGAAGGATCTGTAAAGCAAATACAATATAGCTCAATTTCCTCTACATAAAGCAATATTAGATTGAAATACCAATATAAAAATTGACCAAAATACTACAGGTAGTATTAATACGTGAAGTAAATTTTTACTATCGATATCCAGCCGATTGGATCATATGCTAGAAACTGATGCCCAAACATGCTGACCCGATCGACCAATCAATTTTCGGCCACAATCAGTTGAATCGGTCGATTGTACTGGTTGGAAGATATCAATTGGGAGCAGTGGCAGATCGACGGCACATAGTGCATACATTGCTTACTTGGTTTACCTCAAATCTTTTAGTGTATAGTCAGATGAAGTTGTAATGACAGAGCCCAATTTCTGCCTTATATCCCCTGACAATATATAACAATAGTGATTACTAATAATCAGAGACCAGTGCTAATATATGTTGCATTCATCTTATAAAAGGTGATGGCATCTGAAAAATCGCTATTACAAATCCAAGCCTTGTTGCCACCTTAGATGAAGAGAGCTTCATCTGTAAGTCGGAACAGCTGCAGGTGGTCCAGAAAAGGCAGGGGTCATCATTAACCTCTTGAGGACTGCTGTGTTAAACCCCCCTAAAGACCAGGCACATTTTCATTAAATTGGCCACTGCAGCTTTAAGGCCAAGCTGCAGGACCGCAAAACACAGCACACAAGTGATTCCTCCCCCCTTTTCTCCCCACCAACAGAGCTCTCTGTTGGTGGGGTCTGATCGCCCCCCCCCCCCCCCCCAGTGTTTGTTTGTTTATTTTGGTATGTTTATTTGGGTGTTTTTTAAATAAAAATGGTGTTTTTTTTCCTCCCCTTGTATACTCCCCAACCTCCCCCCGCCGTCCAATCCCTGTGATCAGCTGTCATAGGCTTCAGCCTATGACAGCTGATCACCTCTGTGGCTCAGTAGGGGACAGCCGTGTGCCACGGCTGTCTTCAGTACAGCGCTGCTGATCGCATCGCTGTACGGGTAATTAGACGGCGATTACGCCGTCTAACAGTCTCCCGAGCGTCAATTGCTACTCGGAGACTGAAGGGGGTGCGGAGCGCCGCCCTCCGAGAATGAGATGCGTGCGCAGCGTGCGCGCAATCTCATTCAAAACAGAGCCCCAGGACTTTACGCCAATTGGTGTTAGACGGTCCTAGGGCTGCCACCGCGGCCACGCCCACCGGCGTGATGCGGTCGGCAAAATGTTAAGCTAGATAGCTCTGGGTATGCCACAGAGGATTATGACTTGAATTTAAATCTTTTGGAGAAAATAATATTTATTGTTTTTCTATATCATTCTTCCTCTGTAAGGGGAAACCTTTTCTAAAGGATGACCTGCTTTAGTCTATCAGTCAGTTATTGTAGGTAATGGACATTGTCCCTTTAGCTTCTGTACAAGATATGAACACCACTAGCCATTGCACAATGCTCAATAACTCACCAATACAACTAGGCTGAGTTCCACTCCAAGATCCATCAGACTGGCAAAACCTTCGTGATGATCCTACCAAAACCAAAGGAGGGGGACAAGAGAAAGATATGGAGGAACGGTAGCTGAATCCTCTGTCTACCCTACGTGCATGAGCAGGTATCCCAGGATCACCACAAAACACAGCTGTAAATAGAGCAAATACAATGTTATGTCCAAAGTTATCTTAAACACTAAATCTAAAACACTCATTATGTTGCACATAAAGAAAATTCACTTACGGAAGCATTGTGGAACTTCTCCTACCCATGTCCTATTACTCTCACAGGTCAGGACAGCTGGTAAGGAGAGCTGGTAACCTTCTACGCAGGCATATGAAAGGCTGGAGCCCCACAGGAAGTCTGTTCCTACAGCTTTTCCATTGGGGATTGAGGGAGGAGAAGGGCAAGTAATAGCTGTGTTTGATAAAAACAGGGAAGGTGATCATTATTGTTAAGGCAAAAATAAAATACTCATCATACATAATGAGCTCAATGTAAATTAAGGATGTTGTCAGGCTATTGTTCTAGCAATGAAGAAAAATATGATTACAATATATGAAACTGACATCAAAATTTGGGGAGATTATAAGAACAATATACAAAAAATAGGTTCATGTCTCCGAGGAAGCATCCAGGCAGTGCGGAACGCGTAAGAAGGGCAGCAGGCAGGCACACACAGAACACCAATCCCTGCCTAAGGTCTGAGTTTCTTATTTTTCATAGTACAATGATTTCCTTATATGTAAATGGGGCCACTTCCCGATTGATATGTACATAGGATCTGCTAGTTTAACCACTTCTGCCCACAGGTTTGTTCATATTTTGCATCTGAGCAACTTTCACCTCCCATTCATTTGCCAATAACTTTATCACTACTCATCACAATGAATTGATCTATATTTTGTTTTTTTCCGCCACCAATTAGGCTTTCTTTGGGTGGTACATTGTGCTAAGAATTATTTTATTCTAAATCAATTTTAACAGGAATATTAAGAAATAAATGGAAAAAATTCATTATTTCTCAGGTTTTAGCCACTATAGTTTGAAATTAATACATGCTACTGTAATTAAAAAACATGCATTTTATTTGCCCAATTGTCCCACTGATTACACCATTTAAATTATGTCCCTATCACATTGTATGGAGCTGATATTTTATTTGGAAATAAAGATACATTTTTTCAATTTGCGTCCATCACTATTTACAAGCCTATAATTTAAAAAAAATATATTAATATACAGTACACCTTTGACATGCATATTTAAAAAGTTCAGACCCTTAAGTAACTATTTATGTTGTGTTTTATTTTATTGTAATTTTATTAAAAATTTGATTTGGGTAATTTTTGGTGCGGGAGGTAAACAGCTAATTTTAAATGTAAAATAATGTGTTTATTTAATAAAAAATGGATGTGGGTGTATTTTACTATTTGGCCACGAGATGGCCACAGTCAAAAAGTCCTAGGAGCGATCGATCTCACTTCCAGGAACAAGAATTAGGACGGGAAACTTTTTTATTACTCAGAAAAACCGCAGCCTCTGATAAGAGGTTGTCGGTTTTTCTGCGGGTGACTTTGCGGGAGCGAACCCGGACGGCGGGAGCGCGCGCAGCCTATCTGGACAAGATTGTTCATCCAGATAGGCTTAAGTGGTTAAGTTTGATATTTTGATATTGCTCATCCAGCTTGTCCTACTACATTATTGTACCTATATCGATGAATTTTTGATACTCTGATCTGCTTTGCTCACTGTTCTGCCATGTGTTTTTAATTGTTTTTATACCTGTGTATGTTCCTAATAAATTATTGGTTGATGTTTGTGGATAACTTGTCTGCTTTTCATTTCAATATGCCATGGTTATCTTTCGCTAAACATATACAGTGGTTTGCAAAAGTATTCGGCCCCCTTGAAGTTTTCCACCTTTTGTCACATTACTGCCACAAACATGAATCAATTTTATTGGAATTCCACATCAAAGACCAATACAAAGTGGTGTACACGTGAGAAGTGGAACGAAAATCATACATGATTACAAATAAATAACTGCAAAGTGGGGTGTGTACGTAATTATTCAGCCCCCTTTGGTCTGAGTGCAGTCAGTTGCCCATAGACATTGCCTGATGAGTGCTAATGACTAAATAGAGTGCACCTGTGTGTAATCTAATGTGTCAGTACAAATACAGCTGCTCTGTGATGGCCTCAGAGGTTGTCTAAGAGAATACTGGGAGCAACAACACCATGAAGTCCAAAGAACACACCAGACAGGTCAGGGATAATGTTATTAAGAAATTTAAAGCAGGCTTAGGCTACAAAAAGATTTCCAAAGCCTTGAACATCCCACGGAGCACTGTTCAAGCAATCATTCAGAAATGGAAGGAGTATGGCACAACTGTAAACCTACCAAGACACGGCCGTCCACCTAAACTCACAGGCCGAACAAGGAGAGCACTGATCAGAAATGCAGTCAAGAGGCCCATGGTGACTCTGGACGAGCTGCAGAGATCTACAGCTCAGGTGGGGGAATCTGTCCATAGGACAACTATTAGTCATGCACTGCACAAAGTTGGCCTTTATGGAAGAGTGGCAAGAAGAAAGCCATTGTTAACAGAAAAGCATAAGAAGTCCCGTTTGCAGTTTGCCACAAGCCATGTGGGGGACACAGCAAACATGTGGAAGAAGGTGCTCTGTTCAGATGAGACCATAATGGAACTTTTTGGCCAAAATGCAAAACGCTATGTGTGGAGGAAAACTAACACTGCACATCACTCAGAATGCACCATCTCCACTGTCAAATATGGTGGTGACAGCATCATGCTCTGGGGGTGTTTTTCTTCAGCAGGGACAGGGAAGCTGGTCAAAGTTGATGGGAAGATGGATGGAGCCAAATACAGGGCAATCTTAGAAGAAAACCTCTTGGAGTCTGCAAAAGACTTGAGACTGGGGCGGAGGTTCACCTTCCAGCAGGACAATGACCCTAAACATAAAGCCAGGACAACAATGGAATGGTTTAAAACAAAACATATTCATGTGTTAGAATGGCCCAGTCAAAGTCCAGATCTAAATCCAATCGAGAATCTGTGGCAAGATCTGAAAACTGCTGTTCACAAACGCTGTCCATCTAATCTGACTGAACTGGAGCTGTTTTGCAAAGAAGAATGGGCAAAGATTTCAGTCTCTAGATGTGCAAAGCTGGTAGAGACATACCCTAAAAGACTGGCAGCTGTAATTACAGCAAAAGGTGGTTCTACAAAGTATTGACTCAGGGGGCCGAATAATTACGCACACCCCACTTTGCAGTTATTGATTTGTAAAAATGTTTGGAATCATGTATGATTTTCATTCCACTTCTCACATGTACACCACTTTGTATTGGCCTTTGATGTGGAATTCCAATAAAATTGATTCATGTTTGTGGCAGTAATGTGACAAAATGTGGAAAACTTCAAGGGGGCCGAATACTTTTGCAACCCCCCGTACGCTAGTTAGTACATATATATTTCCATGGCGAAAACTTTTGACCTTGTTTTGTGGCTCTGTCTTTTTTGTTTGGGGTTCATGTCTATAGAAAATAAATGATGAAAACATAAAATGAACTTTATAAGGAGGAGAACAATATACAAAAGATAGATGCATGTCCATAAAAATTATAAAAAACATAAAAGGAACTTTATATTTTATTTTTCAGTTAGACTAATTCTGTTTTCACTCTTCATTGTCCTTAGTCCTAACGCCACATCTAACTCACTGGATCACACACACATACAGACATACAGTGGGTCATGAGTCAGCTATGCTAGGCGTGCGGTTCACTATGTCCAGTATACATGTGCATTGTCTTCACTTGGTCTCTATATACCTAAAGGAGTGGCTGATATCGGGAACATGCTGTGTATTTACCTAATGTTATATACACAGACGTGTAATAAGCTTCTGGAAGGCCACTTCATATCTGAAGCGTGAAAGTGGTGAGCCACCACAGGATTGCTGTTAGTACCTGAGGTGGGGATGATATACGCAACTTGTGTCGTGTGTGTGTGTGTGTGTGTGTGTGTGTATATATATATATATATATATATATATATATATATATATATATATATATATATATATATATATATTCAAAATATTTTAAACTAGCTCTTCTATGAGCAAGTAGGAAAGGGTGCCTAGAAAGAGTAGATCCTTGCCATAGCATATACAGGTGTGGAATAACAATAACCTATAATAAATATATATATATGCTTTGAGCCAATGCAATGACTCCTTTTCCTCACCTTTGCAGATAGGTTTTGAGCCATTCCAGATGCGATCTTTTGTACAGTACAGTGTTGGTGCTCGATCTGACTCCATCATGTATCCAGGTAAGCACTGGAAGGACACTGTGCGATTATAGCGGAAATCATTGTCTAGTCGTAATCCATTTGCTGGCGTGCCAGGATCGCCACAGTTAATTACTATGTAAACATGATAACAGAAAGAAAAGAACAATTGTATCACAAGGACTATTCTGCCTTGTAGGCTTGCAATTCACACCATTTTTCTGAAATACAATTTTTAAAACATTTCACCTTTGGCCAGTAAGCTACAATGATAGCAAAAAATTAAGCTCTCAGTTACCTGCACACTCCGGAGGACTGCCTGCCCATGTACCATTGACTGTGCAATCTCGCCGCAACGGTCCACTGGTGAAGTACCCTTCACGGCACTCATAAACAATGGAGCTGGAAAACACCAGGCCATCATTGAAGATCACACGGGAGTTGCTAGGGGTTCCTGGATTTCCACAAGACACAACTGCAAAAAAAATATGATAAAATAATTTCAAGGAAGTGCCCAGGGCTAAATACTATTCCCTTTGTTGTTCACAATATACATGCTGCCACTTGGAAAAATCATCCAAAAACATGGTCTGACATACCACTGCTATGCTGATGACACCCAGTTAAATTTGTAATTCCAACTCGACATGACAGACCCCATTCTCAAAATAAACACATGCTTAGCTGAGCTTCAAGAGACAAACAAAATTGGGGTTCTTGTCATCAAAGGTCAGTGCCTAGCAGCAAAGCAGCTCCAGACTCAGTCAGAACCACTGAGGGAAGGGTACTCATTCCTTACTAGCTACAACACTGTGGGCAGCTTTAGTTTACTGACTGGGAATTAAACTTTAAGAATCAAATTTCACTTGTTGTGAAACATTCCCTTTTTTCATCTAAGGAATATTGAAAAAATGAAGAGGACTCCAAGCACCTCTCATGGGCATGCCTTTAACCACTTGCCGACCGCGCACTCATACCGTGCGTCGGCAAAGTGGCAGCTGCAGGACCAGCGACGCAGTTCTGCATGCCGGCTGCAGGCTAATTAATCAGGAAGCAGCCACTCGTGCGAGCGGCTGCTTCCTGTCAATTCACGGCGGGGGGCTCCGTGAATAGCCTGCGGGCCGCCGATCGCGGATTGCAGGCTAAATGTAAACACAAGCGGAAATAATCCGCTTTGTTTACATTCGTACAATGCTGCTAACAGTAGCAGCGTTGTACCAGATCAGCAATCCCCGGCCAATCAGCGGCCGGGGATCACTGTCACATGACAGGCAGGAGCCTGTTAGAGGCTGCAGAGGACAGATCCGTTCCTGTGCAGCCTCGGATCTCCGGGGAAGGGAGGGAGGAGAGGGAGGGGGGAATTTCGCAGTGGAGGGGGGCTTAGAGGTGCCCCCCCCCCGCAACACCCAGGCAGGCAGGAGCGATCAGACCCCCCCAGCACATCATCCCCCTAGTGGGGAAAAAAGGGGGGCGATCTGGTCGCTCTGCCTGCACCCTGATCTGTGCTGGGGGCTGCACAGCCCACCCAGCACAGATCAGCTAAAACAGCGCTGGTCCTTAAGGGGGGGTAAAGAGGGGGTCCTCAAGTGGTTAAGACAGACGACTTCCAACAAAGTTGTGCTATGACCCCTCTGGAGGAGCCTCTTGCAATGGCCATGCGTGTCATTTCCTTTGCCTTCTTCATTCAGTGATGCTCTTCTCTAACTGAGAAGAAAGGGGTGACCTGGAAGTTATAACATAGCCAAGATGGCAGCCGTGATTTTTAAATTGAAATCGAACGAAAACTATTTGGTGTAGAATGGTGATTCAGGCATCATGAAAGAGGAGAGCACAAGCTACAGAAAGGTATGCATCTTTAAGTACTTTGCAGTACTGGTTGGAGTCTTAAAGGCATGCCCATGAGAGGTGCTCGGAGTCCCTTTAAGGACCTCATTCCTCCAGAGGATCTTGCAACCCTAGTTCACACCTTAACAGCTGGACTATTGCAACGCCCTCTATGCAGGGCTTCCAAATAAAGACCTACACTGGCTGAAGCTAGTACAGTATGCTGCAGCAAGACTGGTAGCAAGTCAACCCCACCATTGCCACATAACACCAATCCTTTGCTTACTCCATTGGCTACCAATAAAATGGTGAATCTTCTTCAAAACTGGCATGATAACATTTAAATCCCTACAAAACCTAGGCCCAGGATCCCTGAAGGATTTATTGCACCTGCATTACACATCCCACAACCTCAGATCAACATGATCCAATACCTTGACCACCCTTAAAGTCCAGCTAAAAACCTTCAGAGTCAGAGCCTTCTGCCATGCTTTCCCTACCCTTTGGAATCCATTGCATGGAGGCATTTAAATCAAAACCGAAAAGCCACCCGTTTAATCTGGCATTTAAGATCACATCACTTTTTTCCCTGTAACCCATCACTATGTACTGATCTTTAGGTCCTATGGGAGAAAAGTGCTTTACAAATGTTTTTTTTGTGAAGTTAATTAATGTTTATTTCATAGAAGTGATCCTCCTTCCCTTACTGCACACAGTTCAGATTATTTGCCTTTCCATATGACAACATTCTGCAGTACTTTTTTTCTGCCAATAAAAGATGTTTTGCTCTCTTGATGGATTCTTGATGGGTTTAAATCTTGCTCTTTTAATACGACATTCCAAGGATGTAATATCACTAATGCATGTCGATGTCAATGATTGGGAACAGGAGAGGGAGGGAAGGATTGCCATAAAAACAGAACATTTTTGTTTTTAATTATAAAGCACCCGCAGGCACAGAACCAAAGTAAATGGGGCGTGGAAGCCACTCCCCCTGCCGCAATGTGACATTGACAGAGATAAGGCAGATAGTCTATCCTGCATATGGCACCACGATAAACAGAATCTGTGGTGACATTCTCCCCGCTTGGTGACACCTTACAGCAAAATTAATCAAGGGGAAGATACTTTCTTTCTAAGCTACGCTATTCTTAGTAACTGTAATTTGTATGTGCTGCTTAGATTTGTCATTTTTACCATCTGCTAATTTATGCACCTTGGATAAGACAGACACTATCGAGTTTCTTGATTGATGATATAAATGTGTAAAAACCTCCTCTAGAGGAATAGTGACATGAAAGTAACCTGATAAATCACACAAAGCAAATTAGCATCTTTTAATAAAATTAACATGCATATTTATTCCAACACTTACAACTTGAAATATATAAAGGGAAAAAGTAGCCCCCCGCAGTTAAAAAGAATCTGATCTGGGGACTCATGATCACATGAAGCAGCTAAATTCCAATTGGTTGCTATGACTAGTGGACTGATTTCACTTTTTGGTAAAAATGTTCTTCAAAGAGTAGAGTTCGATTGCCCTGCTTTTTGCAAAGGCAAAGAGCAATGTACGTTTTGGCTATGGAAACACACATTGTACATGCACATATTGGCTATGAGATGAAATAATACAACCAGCCACCTTTCTTTATGTTTTTGTGATTGCAGCACTTCAGCCTTGGGCCCATATGCAATTCACATGCGCAATCGCTGGACAAACCTGTACAGGCTTGCCAGCAACTTCCCAAGGTGAGATTACTCCAGGCATCCCTGCCTTTCCTACCACTGGTTTTCTGAGGGCGCTCTATTTCTTGTCTTTATTCTAGAATAAATACAGTATGACATGCAAAGTAAGGTCCGTCCAGGTTCTCCCTGTTAGGGAACAACCTGATCACCTTAAATATCAATAAGGAGACTTGTAATGTGGAGCCAAATTTGCCTTTTACAAGTAAAGTTGAAACTTCCATTTCCATTATCTCTGAAACAACTCATGGTCTTCAGTCTTCACATGTATATTTCATTGCAGGGAAATTCTGATTATGTAGTTGATTTTACCATATGCTTTGTTCAGTTTGTCTAAGGTAGCTGTGCATATTTGTGTGTGCTGCGTGTAAGTATACCTATAAAATTATATGTGTAAAAAAGGTGAATACAGAGAGCGATACAGTAACTTATGCTAAAGCTTGAACTTCATCACGGGTTATTTATGGGCCCTATTACAACATACCTTCACATTCGGGTTGAAATCCACTCCAAGATCCATTTATCAGACATGTTCTCTCTGCAGAACCTCGTAGATGATACCCAGCCTCACAGCTGAACCGCACCACACTGTCAATAGTAAAGTCATCCCCTTGGCGAATGCCATGTGATGGAACTCCAGGATCGCCACACTCGCCAGCGTTCCCTCCTGCCATGAAAGATAAAACAGGATGTATATTATTAAAATGTATCTGGAATTGTGTACAGGGCTGTTACTTGTGAAAAGTCTCATTCATACTGCAAAATATTAAGGGACACAAATTTGTTTTCAAATTATGGTTATTATTTATAGAAGAAAGTAAAATGAATGTAAGTATTAACTAGAAATGGTCAGACAATCCCCAGTCCTGCCATTAGTAAATATAAGACCACTATAATGCTATACTTTCTTTCTTCATTATTTTCAATATATTTACTAAATCTAACAAAAATCTATTTAACACCAGGGTCAACTCGACTGACACCTGATTGAAATATTGATAGGCCATTGATTGGGAAGACTGCTGTATTCCAGATGTGGCATTCACATGACATTTCCAATATCTATGTACTGCATTGAGCAGCAGTTAGATCCAGATTCCATCAAATGTCTGCTGCTGACATCTGATGGGATATAAGGAGGAATACAGTGGTACTAAAGCAAATAATCAATATCAGTCCAATATCAGGTGTGTGCAGCAACACAGAATCTTCTGGTGGTTTCCCGACCAGACACCATCTCCTCAAGTCCTGCAGATGACCTCAGGTAATTTCACTCTTAAGTTTACGTATATGTAGTCAGATATGTTTCCCACTGTGAAGGTGCTCACTGATTGTGTAGGATGCACTTGCACCTACGGATAGTGTGAAGACCCAGAATGAAATTGGCCTTTCTGTGGCTCCAGGGCTTTATCTCATATGCATAAATTATGCAAAACCAACAATTTCTGAGTTTTTTAGAGGGGACATACAGTATGTATCTGCTGGCTTCATGTGTGCTAAGGGCACCTTATATTTTTCTCACATCTTACCTGATCTAAAATCCATCCAGTAGTGTATCGTAGGTTTTTAAAATGTATCTGAACTTAAGAACTTTTGAGTCAACAGAAGCTATGCCTGAGTTTTGAATGACAATTTATTTTGAAACAATAGGACTTTTCATATTTTTTTCAGAATTCCATTACAAAGATTTTTTTTTTACGGTTGCCGACAGCAAAAGTCCACCTTTGGGACTGATTGGTAGACAAAAGGCCTTTATTGGGTTATGCATTTCTGAGTAGCTTTTACATCTGCTCATTAGCATGCATGTATTCAAGGTGCTTAAGCCTGGGCTCAGGTGTACCAGATAGTAAGCCGCGCATTAGGTAGGACGAATTCTTTGTTTGCCAGTTTCTCTTTTTTTATACATTTTTCAGAACAGACAAAAAGTTAACCACTTGAGGACCGCGGGCTTTACCCCCCTTAAGGACCAGACCCTTTTTTCCATTCAGACCACTGCAGCTTTCACGGTTTATTGCTCGCTCATACAACCTACCACCTAAATGAATTTTGGCTCCTTTTCTTGTCACTAATAAAGCTTTCTTTTGGTGCTATTTGATTGCTGCTGCGATTTTTACTTTTTATTATATTCATCAAAAAAGACATGAATTTTGGCAAAAAAATGATTTTTTTAACTTTCTGTGCTGACATCTTTCAAATAAAGTAAAATTTCTTTTTACATGCAGCACGAAAAATGTGGACAAACATGTTTTTGATTAAAAAAAAAACCCATTCAGCCTATATTTATTGGTTTGTGTAAAAGTTATAGCTTTTACAAGCTATGGTGCAAAAAGTGAATTTTCCCATTTTGTAGCATCTATGACTTTTCTGACCACCTGTCATGTTTCATGAGGGGCTAGAATTCCAGGATAGTATAAATACCCCCCAAATGACCTCATTTTGGAAAGAAGACATCCCAAAGTATTCACTGAGAGGCATAGTGAGTTCATAGAAGATATTATTTTTTGTCACAAGTTAGCGGAAAATGACAGTTTGTGACAAGAAAAAAAAAGTTTCCATTTCTGCTAACTTGTGACAAAAAAAAAAATGAAATCTGCCACGGACTCACCATGCCCCTCTCTGAATACCTTGAAGTGTCTACTTTCCAAAATGGGGTCATTTGTGGGGTGTGTTTACTGTCCTGGCATTTTTGGGGGTGCTAATTTGTAAGCACCCCTGTAAAGCCTAAAGGTGCTAATTGGACTTTGGGCCCCTTAAACCTTAAACCTCAGCCCTAAACCGTGAGGAGTAGTCTTGAAACCAAATGTCGCAAAATGACCTGTGAAATCCTAAAGGTACTCATTGGACTTTGGGCCCCTTAGCGCACTTAGGGTGTAAAAAAGTGCCACACATGTGGTACTGCCGTACTCAGGAGAAGTAGTATAATGTGTTTTGGGGTGTATTTTTACACATACCCATGCTGGGTGGGAGAAATATCTCTGTAAATGACAATTGTTTGATTTTTTTTACACACAATTGTCCATTTACAGAGATATTTCTCCCACTCAGCATGGGTATGTGTAAAAATACACCCCAAAACACATTATACTACTTCTCCTGAGTACGGCGATACCACATGTGTGGCACTTTTTTGCACCCTAACTGCGCTAAGGGGTCCAAAGTCCAATGAGTACCTTTAGGATTTCACAGGTCATTTTTGTTTCAAGACTACGCCTCACGGTTTAGGGCCCCTAAAATGCCAGGGCAGTATAGGAACCCCACTAATGACCCCATTTTAGAAAGAAGACACCCCAAGGTATTCCGTTAGGAGTATGGTGAGTTCATAGAAAATGTTATTTTTTGTCACAAGTTAGCGGAAATTGATTTTAAATGTTTTTTTTTTCACAAAGTGTCATTTTCCGCTAACTTGTGACAAAAAATAAAATCTTCTATGAACTCCCCATACTACTAACGGAATACCTTGGGGTGTCTTATTTCTAAAATGGGGTCATTAGCGGGGTTCCTATACTGCCCTGGCATTTTAGGGGCCCTAAACCGTGAGGAGTAGTCTTGAAACCAAATGTCGCAAAATTACCTGTGAAATCCTAAAGGTACTCATTGGACTTTGGGCCCCTTAGTGCAGTTAGGGTGCAAAAAAGTGCTACACATGTGGTATCGCCGTACTCAGGAGAAGTAGTATAATGTGTTTTGGGGTGTATTTTTACACATACCCATGCTAAGTGGGAGAAATATCTCTGTAAATGGACAATTGTGTGTAAAAAAAATCAAACAATTGTCATTTACAGAGATATTTCTCCCATCCAGCATGGGTATGTGTAAAAGTACACCCCAAAACACATTATACTACTTCTCCTGAGTACGGCGATACCACATGTGACACTTTTTTGCAGCCTAGGTGCGCTAAGGGGCCCAACGTCCTATTCACAGGTCATTTTGAGGCATTTGTTTTCTAGACTACTCCTCACGGTTTAGGGCCCCTAAAATGCCAGGCCAGTATAGGAACCCCACAAGTGACCCAATTTTAGAAAGAAGACACCCCTAGGTATTCCGTTAGGTGTATGGCGAGTTCATAGAAGATTTTATTTTTTGTCACAAGTTAGTGAAAAATGACACTTTGTGAAAAAAAAAAATAATAAAAATCAATTTCCGCTAACTGTTGACAAAAAATAAAATCTATGAACTCGTCATACACCTAACAGAATACCTTGGGGTGTCTTTTTTTTAAAATGGGGTCACTTGTGGGGTTCCTATACCGCCCTGGCATTTTACGGGCCCAAAACCGTGAGTAGTCTGGAAACCAAATGTCTCAAAATGACTTTTCAGGGGTATAAGCATCTGCAAATTTTGATGACAGGTGGTCTATGAGGCGGCGAATTTTGTGGAACCGGTCATAAGCAGGGTCGCCTTTTAGATGACAGGTTGTATTGGGCGTGATCTGATGGATAGGAGTGCTAGGGGGGGTGACAGGAGGTGATTGATGGGTGTCTCAGGGGGTGGTTAGAGGGGAAAATAGATGCAATCAATGCACTGGGGAGGTGATCGGGAGGGGGTCTGAGGGGGATCTGAGGGTTTGGCCGAGTGATCAGGGGCCCACACGGGGCAAATTAGGGCCTGATCTGATGGGTAGGTGTGCTAGGGGGTGACAGGAGGTGATTGATGGGTGTCTCAAGGTGTGATTAGAGGGGGGAATAGATGCATGCAATGCACTGGCGAAGTGATCAGGGCTGGGGTCTGAGGGCGTTTTGAGGGTGTGGGCGGGTTATTGAGTGCCCTAGGGGCAGATAGGGGTCTAATCTGATGGGTAGCAGTGACAGGGGGTGATTGATGGGTAATTAGTGGGTGTTTAGGGTAGAGAACAGATGTAAACAATGCATTTGGGAGGTGATCTGACGTCGGATCTGCGGGCGATCTATTGGTGTGGGTGGGTGATCAGATTGCCCGCAAGGGGCAGGTTAGGGGCTGATTGATGGGTGGCAGTGACAGGGGGTGATTGATGGATGGCAGTGACAGGGGGTGATTTATGGGTGATTGACAGGTGATTGACAGGTGATCAGTGGGTTTTTACAGGGAAGAACAGATGTAAATAATGCACTGGCGAATTGATAAGGGGGGGTCTGAGGGCAATTTGAGCGTGTAGGCGGGTGATTGGGTGCCCGCAAGGGGCAGATTAGGGTCTGATCTGATGGGTAACAGTGACAGATTGTGATAGGGGGTGATTGATGGGTAATTAGTGGGTGTTTAGGGTAGAGAACAGATGTAAACACTACACTTGGGAGGTGATCTGATGTCGGATCTGTGGGCGATCTATTGGTGTGGGTGGGTGATCAGATTGCCCGCAAGGGGCAGGTTAGGGGATGATTGATGGGTGGCAGTGACAGGAGGTGATTGATGGGTGATTGACAGGTGATTGACAGGTGATCAGGGGGATAGATGCATACAGTACACAGGGGGGGGTCGGGGGGGGGTCTGGGGAGAATTTGAGGGGTGGGGAGGTGATCAGGAGGGAGCAGGGGGCAGTTTAGGGAATAAAAAAAAATAGCATTGACAGATAGTGACAGGGAGTGATTGATGGGTGATTAAGGGGGTGATTGGGTGCAAACAGTGGTCTGGTGGGTGGGCAGGGGGGGGTCTGAGGGGTGCTGTGGGCGATCAGGGGGCAGGGGGGGGGAAATCTGTGTGCTTGGGTGCAGACTAGGGTGGCTGCAGCCTGCCCTGGTGGTCCCTCGGACACTGGGACCACCAGGGCAGGAGGCAGCCTGTATAATACACTTTGTATACATTACAAAGTGTATTATACACTTTGTATGCGGCGATCCGGGTGCTAGTAACCCGCCGGCGCTTCCGAACGGCCGGCAGGTTACAGCGCGAGGGGGGCGGAGCCATTCCCGGGCGGAGGATCGCGCCACGAATGACGCAATTGCTCCGCCCATGCCCGTACAAGGACCGCCGCCAATTGTACATGCGGCGGTCCTTGCGGGATCCACTTCCCAGCCACCATTTGTACATGCGGCGGTCGGGAAGCGGTTAAGTGCTTTAAGAGATCTATTTTTAAATGTACAGTGTATTTTAGTAGACTAGTGCAATTAAAAATATATTGTTTTTATAATTTTGCCATAGCTTTTTACGGCACCTTAACAGTTATAATGTTAAGTATAGTATAAGTGATCTGATATAGGAAAGACTGCAAAGGCTTTCCGTCTAACCTCGGGGGATATTCTAGCTGAATACCCTATACTACAATATACTTCTATTTCAGATACCCATAGCTATGTCCTATTATGTGGAATAGTTTTACTTTCACCATTATCCACCTTCAGAATGCTTGTATTGTTTTGATATAGCAGTGACTAACTCATATGTGACTAAGTGTCATGCCCAGGGCCATGCAGGGAATCCATAACTGTGGGGTGCTCAAATTTAAAAAAGGGGCCATACTAACAGCGCGCACCCCCATTGTTCTCCCTCCTCCACTTTTCTGTTTCCTTGTCTCTTGTTTCTGCAACAATGTTACATGACACGGTTGCTATGGGGATGCCAAAGATTTAAGGACGTTCTTACTTGTTGGCACCTTGGTCCCCACAGCAGCCAGTGAGTATAACTTATACAAGTCTACTGCAAGCCTGCAGCATTCCATAGACTCCACACTCCTAATAAGGAGGAAGTCCAGGGGAAGGGCAGAGGTAGTGGGACACAAAAAGGGGAGGTGCTGAGCTGAGCACCCAGAGACCCCCCCCCCATGCATATGCCTGGTGATGCCTTGAATGAGCTACCTATCAGAATTTGCCCCAGTTCAAGCCTTTAATACACAGAATGGACTTTTTGGTGCCCCAATGAAGGGACGTTACTGCTCCTTCACACATCCTGACTCACCTTCTCTCAACAAAATCACGCCACTGCCACTGTCATTAGCACAAGGCACGCCCCTCCTAGCAGATTCAGCCAATAGCAGCTATGGACAAATGTTCCAGTGTTCAGCAAACTCTTACTGGCCTGCTGCCATTTTTATGATGCTATTTTGTGAAGGTTATCTCTCAGCACTTTACAGGAATAATATCAGATGTGTTGTAACAAATATCATAATTTAATTTTGTATTTTTTGTATTCATGAGACTCAAAAGTTAAGTAGTTTACTCCTGCAACTACTCCTGCTATATATCTAATGCATATGGAAAAGTAAAAGCAAGCTTTTATGGAAAGTAACACAGTTTGGCACACTCTAGAACCGCAGGAGTTAATCACCGATACTTATTCCAGCACTCACATTAATCTTGCTAAAACACTTAACTGATTTCTTTTCCTTTTACTGCAGCCTAAAACACAGACCATAAAGATCTAGGGTTTATGAGTTGTGACATAAAACTCCAGGGCAGATTCATAAAAACGAGGGACAAGGAAAAACATGCCATAGAGAGAGAAAGACAGACTTAAGAATTCAAGTAATGTTTCAAGGTTATCAAATAGTGCAGGGCGAGGAGACGCAGGGAGTGACATGACCTGATAAGCATTTGTCAGGCCAGTGCTGTGTTTAAGGCCAAGGAAGTAATTAGCACTGGATTTGTGGAAAGGCCATTGAGGTGGTTAGGGAGAACCTAATTCAAAGGGGCTAGGACAGCTACCTCTTATTTCATTATCTTACCCCTCTTCTTTATTATGTGCGCACAAAAGGTTGATATACTAATGAACCTTTAATAAAAACAGACAACAATTACTAGTTCTTTACATAGCTTTTAAATTAAATACAGCTAATGGTCATATAAAAGTGGCTTGCAGCATATATAACAGAAATCTAGGCTTATATACGGTTCACTAATTTCATTGCTGTGAGATTCTGCTGCTGCCAGTCTCTTTCATTATCTAATGCTTGGTTGGCCCAATGATGCTAGTTAACAGTGCTGGTACAGTTGTGACAAAGTCAGATGGTGAAATTGATACTGCAAAGAAAAGGCTTGCACACTTTCGGTTGCTAGGGTGACATTTGGAGGCAGGGCCGGCGCTACCATAGAGGCAAAGGAGGCAGCTGCCCCAGGGCCCCAGAGCTTGTAGGGGCCCCCAGTGGCTACAAGAGGAAAACAAATTTTTTTCAAATCGGCCTTATAGTTTTTGAGAAAATTGCTTTTAAAGTTTCAAAGGAAAAAAAATACACATTTAAAAACCTGCTGATTTTAATGGTTAATAGCAAATCCACCTTAAATGCTAGAAACCCTAAATTTGCAGGATATGTTAAGGAGATCATTAGAAATAAGAGGAAAAAACAATTTTTCAAAAAGACCTTATAGTTTTTGAGAAAATCAATTTTAAAATTTCGAAGGAAAAAAGTATACTTTTAAATGCGGTAAATGTCACTTTTAGTAGCAAACCTAACGGTAGTGTAATTTTACATGTATCAAAAGAAAGAGCAATACATTTCCTGACGGGGTTTCCAGGGGGTCTATACGCAGCCGCAGCGCTTTGGCCAGGGATCGCTATACAGCCGCAATATGGCTGTATGAAGATACCTGGCATTTTGTTTCCTATTTTCCCAATTTTTTTTTTTTTTATGTTTAGAGTGTGGTAATTTTTTTTTTAAATTATGTGGGGTCCCCCCTCCTGAAACTTTGTAACCCCCTTGTCCCCCATGCAGGCTGGGATAGCCAGAATGTGGAGCTCCAACCGATTGGGACTTCACACCCTGACTATACCAGCTGCAAAAAAAGTCCCCTAATGCCGATTTTTGTTCCGGGGTATATGTTGGGGGGGGGGGCCCCCAGGTTTATTTTGCCCTGGGGTCCCATTGTTGCTTAAACCGGCCCTGTTTAGAGGCACAATTAGTGTAGCTGAGCAGTTTGTATTGTTAAGTGGAAAGGTGAGGAGGCACAGGAGGTGCAATCACTAAACAATGCTGTGGGGGAACTGTACATATGCTGGATTCTTGGCATAGGCCTCACAGAACAATCATCTCAGTTGAGTTTTTTTCTAGTGTGGCTACATGGTTTTGATCTGGAGTTAATGCCATTACAACGTTTCCTGTCTATTTATCCAAAAGCGTAACTAGAGGAAAGCAGACCCTGCGATTACAGGGGGGCCCAGACTGAACTGTGGGGGGCTCCCAACTACTAAACTTCCCTTCCACTGATACAGGGGACTATACTTCAGATCAGGTGTTTGTGTGGCTATACTTGTAATAGGTATAAAGATCATGATGGCCACACTTGTTATAGGACCCTTGTGAGATGGGCCCCAAGGTTGTCAAGGGCACCAAGGAGAGGCAAGGGATGGGGTGTGAACATGGGGGGATCCAAGTTTTCCTCGGGGGAGGGGGGCATGAATTGTAGATATGCCACTGTATTTATGTTTATGTTTCAGTTAGAATGACTACTGAATGGTGTGCCTACAAATGACATAACAACTTGGTCCTACAGCATTGTCACTTAAAGGACTTCCGAGGCCAAATGTTCCCCCAAAAAATAAAAAAAGTTAGATACCTGTATAACTTTGGTGGACACGGAGGACGCCGTCCGCACCCTCCGTGCCGTTCCGCCGGGTCCCCGCCTCTCAATATCCTCCAAATGGCTACCGACCCCACGGCCAGGGTTAGGTTCTGCTGCCTGTATAAAGATGGCCGCCGGCGTTGGCCGCCGGCGTCGGCCGCGGCTGCGCACTCCGCATGGCCGCTACTGCAGCTGCGCAGCACTAGGGCCAACCCCCCAATCCACGCAACAGGCTGTTTCCTGTAGTGTGGATCGGGGGGTTGGCCCTAGTGCTGCGCAGACGTAGTAGCAGCCATGCGGAGTGCACAGCCACGGCCAGCACCGGCGACCATCTTTATACAGGCAGCAGAGCCCAACCCTGGCCATGGGGTCAGTAGCCATTCGGGGGGATATTGAGAGGCTGGGACCCGGCGGAACGGCAGGGAGGGCGCGGACGGCGTCCTCTGTGTCCACCAAAGTTATACAGGTATCTAACTTTTTTTTATTTTTTGGGGGAACATTTGGCCTCGGAAGTCCTTTAAAGGACAGCTGTAGCAAGATGTATATAGAGGCTGCCATATTTATTCCCCCTGAAAGATGTTCTGTGGGGGTGTGCTGAGGGTAAAAACAGACACTTACCTGGGACTTCTATTAGCCCCCTGTAGCAGTAATGTCCCATGCCGTCCTCCTCCGATCTGCCGTTCCCCGCCGCCGGCACCGGGCAATTGTTCGTCTAACACAAATGCACAAATAATGCGTGCTCCAGTTCACATCATCGGAAGCTTACTGCGCAGGCGCAGTACGAAGGTTTCTTGTACCGCGCCTGCGCAGTATGCTTCCGATGATGCGAGCAGAAGCTAGCAGGCGTGTGGCCACGGCCGCAGTTGGGAAGCATGACTGGAGCCGGCGGTGGAGAACGGCGGATCGGAGGAGGATGGCATGGGGCATGACTGCTACAGGGGGCTGATAGAAGCCCCAAGTAAGTGTCTGTTTTTACCCTCAGCACCCCCACACAGAACCCCTTTAAGCAATACCAGTTGCCTGGCTGTTGATCTATTTGGATACAGTAGTGTCTGAATAACATCAGAAACAAGCATGCATCTATCTCATACTTTGACTATAGATCAGAAACTGCATTTAAATCTTTATGAGGTAAACATTTAAAAAAATGTAGGTATCCTTCAAATCACTGCTTTAAATCCTGTAAACTTATACAGCTCTCACCTGAGCAGTGTGGTAGGAAGCCACTCCATCGGCCATCAGCTTGGCACGTACGGGAGGCATTTCCAATTAGAGTTCTTTTGCCTGCACAGCTGTATTGTACTACAGAGCCCACTGTATATCGTCTTCCAGAAACCTGTGCATTGGGTGGAACACCAGGGGATCCACAGGAGATTACTGCAGACCAAGGAGAGAATGGAGCAGAGGTAAGTCTATGTTCTGTTTCACATGTGTCATAGTTCAGTTTCTTTCAGAGAAAGCATTACTTACACAAGCAGCTGGGAAGAGCTTGATCCCATGTACCATCTCCCTGGCATGTAATAACGTGTGTCCCCATTAGATAGTAACCGTGGCTGCACTCATAAGACACAGATGTTCCAAAACTGAATCGGTCTGGACCTCTTTGCAACACCCGCCTGAGTCCATTCTCAACATGACCAGGGTCTGTACAATTCAATACTAGAAGAGAGAAGAAGCATAGAAGCATTTCAGAACAGGGAACATATGATAGTGAATAAGAGAATAAATTGAGAACAGGAAAGAAGAAGAGTTATGCTACATTGTCATTAAGAGACATTTCAAACCTTTATGCACGGTACTTACTTCTGCATGTTGGCAGGGGGTGATTCCATTGCCCATTGGCCTGACACTGTGCTTGAGCTATACCCTCAATAACATAGCCTGGGTTGCATGTAAACTTCACAATATCATTTAAGTTGAACTGGGATCCTTGAGTCATTCCATTCCCGGGATTACCAGGATGCCCGCATGTGATTGCTGTAAAAGACACAGAAACATGCTTACATAAGGACTAATAAATCATTAATTTACCTTCTCAAAGCAAAATGTTGCGATCCTTTTTTTAGCCAGTAGCAATCTTGCCCATGTCTTCAGCTATGCTCAATCATATAATACACCATAAAAGGAACAGAGGTGTGAAACTTATGGAGGCAGAGGATCAGCAGGACAGCCAGGCAATGTACATTATTTAAAAGGAAATAGACATGTCAGCCTCCATATCCCTCACATCTCAGGTTCCCTATAATGCTAACACACTAGCAACAACTTGATTCCCTCCGCCATCACTCTGTAGTACTTGCCATGTAACTTACCAGTCCAATACAAAAAAGCATGGCTTGAATAAAATATATCTACACTGTAAGACTTGTTTTTTTTGCAGCCTTTCAAATGTTTAATTATAAAGTTTAAACACTGCTGAGAATGCACTAGCAGCCATTGATCTCTACAACTGCCAAATAGAGATAAGCAAATTGATTTGTCAATCTGATTTTTTTTCCTGTGAAGTTTACGATTCACCTGAATATGTGCATGTTTGTTTGAACTGCACAGCTATGGAATACTATAAGCCCCATGACTCCTCACTGAATGGACACATTCAGGTAAATTAAAAATTCACAATTCTAGTAGCATATTCCCCAAATCAAACAAATTTACAATTGAGGTTGTTTATGTCAGTCACAAAATATAAATTCACCAATTGCACAACTACCAAGAGAGCACCATCGACAGGACTGAGAGGCCCTGGGCTGGGGGAACTTGGTTTTCTTCCCTGCACTCCCCTGGTAGCCACTGTCAGTCTGTTCCCCCTTCCTATGTTCCCATGCAGCATAGGGTGTATTAATCCTATTACCTGCTCCAGTGCCAGGTATCAACATCTGTGCTGCTACACACTCTGGTCCTCTTCGTATCAAAACAACATACGGGAGGCTTCAGAGAAGAATGAGGACGAGTGAGAGTTAGCAGCTGCATGGAACAGGATGCCTGTTGCTGGAGCAAGTATGTCCATTGTGCACTACTCTGCATGGTAAGGGGGTCAGCCTTATAGTTGCTAAACATGTTGGAGAAGGAAAAGGGGAGATTGGTGGATAAACATGGTAAAATGGGTGGAAGAGAAAAGTGGCAGAGATGTGATATGAGAGGTAGAACAACTTATCAGAAATGTTCAGTATTTGATATGTGGTGGAGGAGGGGCAAAGGTTGCAACACTTCCTATGGGAAAATGGGTTGAATGGTTGCCACACTTGTAACAGGGGAAGAGGGTGGAGTATTGCACCAGCACTTGTCGTGTGTGTGCGTGTAAGGGGGGGGGGGTGTTGTCTCACTTATCAAGAGCAGGGGAGGGAGAATAGTGGCTGCTGTCATTATGAAGGTACACTGGGGGAGTTGTTTGCAGTGCTTTTAATGAGTAAATAGTGGTTATGGTGGCTGTAATTGCAAAGTGACTCTATGGCCCCACTGGGTTTACCACAGAGAGATGAGGGCCTAATTGTAGTGAGGAGAGGTCCATAAATGTGTCGCCAAAGGCCTCATAATTTATAGTTATGATGCTGAAACTCACTTATTAATAAGCTTTAGAGTACCAGAGAATGTTTCACCAAACATGTAGCAATCTCTCGCTTAGATATGAAATGAGAACTACTGAACACTAGTAGACTTTTTCTATTGCTTTCAATCAAAATGAAGAGAACAAGAAACAGGTTGCAAACTATGACTTGTTTCACTGAGGATTTGTTATAATAGAACTTATTAACCCAAATGTACCAGTTTACTGAGGTGAAGTATTGCACTTCCCAATCTCTCACATTAGCACTTTCACAATCCTCCAAGCACTACGGAAGTGGCAGCGTACAGCCAAAGTCTGAGATATCCCTTCAGGAATCATGGCCAGTTGCTATGGCACCTGTGCCTGGCTCCAATAAATGCAATAGGAAAATAATGGATGTTGCCCTATATCTTCAAGCATTTCCCATTCACCCACTCACACATTTTAAATATGTAGAATGTCTATAGTAAGATGTTATTACCTTAAACTAAATAATGCATTTTTAAAAAGGAAATTGTCTCCTCCCAATCCCCTCCTTTGAGGCACTATTTACACTTAATGCGTTGCATCAAGTTGCATCCCATTTGCCATATGGGATATGATGCAACTCAGCGCAATGCATTACGTGTAAATTGGACCTTAACCTTTGTCTCCGATTCAGGGTGTTATGACCCAGAGACTATGGGGTTGATTCAATAAAGGTATCACACTCACACAGAGTGAGTTATTTTAACGCACGCACACTATGAGCAGTCCTGGCAGCATAGCGTGCTCACTTACATTATTTGCGATCGTTCCAAGTGCTGCACGAAGTAGTATTTGCGCGACCGCAATATTTTGCTAGCGCAGCCGCTACTATGTTAATTACAATTCCTTACAAAAATTCGGCGGCCACGTGTTTAAATTTGTGCACCACCCAATATTGGGGAGACATTCAGGTACCCTGAACAGTATTCATCCATTAGCAAAAAAAAAACAAAATGTCTACTTGTGCTTGAATTACTTTAATCTTAGCCAGCAAAATACATTACAAAACAAGGTTCACAACATGTTAAAAATCCTAAAACCAATCTGGACCATGTGAGCTTGTATCATTTTTCACCCACTGTCCTCATGATGGTATATTGCCGAATTGGTCACCCAGCCGCAGCCTATGCAAACCAATCGGTTACCCAATCATTATTGGACAATTGTGGGCCCTCCACCCGGCGCACACCACGAGGCCTCCTCATTCACACACAGCTTGACAGTACACTATCTCACAGAAGCTACCTGATGGGATCACTGGAATAGTTCTTAATTCATCCGCTATGTTTACTATTAAGGTATACTGTTGTTCTTATTTTAAATGGAGGTATAGCTAACAAGTTGCTTCCAATCTCCCCAGTATTTCCTTACTCCATTTCAAGACACTGGCCAGTAAAGAACTCAATTCCAGATTTGTTGCAGTCCCTCAGACTTCCATCAATTTCATGAGCCTCAAGGCTAAACAAGCAGTGTGTGTCTGCAGATGCTGGTTTTACTCACGACCTTGCTGCCTTGAAATCAGTCCTTTTCCGGGGGAGTTACTCTCAGGGCTCACAGAAGTCCATTAGCCCGACGCTGTATGTGCGTCACTTCACTTGCGCTGATTTAGCTGGCTGCTCCGGTCTCCCCTTCCACATGGCTTGCGGAGGATTGTGGTGCTGCCCGGCGTCCCGGGATAGTAAGCGCTCACGTGGTCCACCTCACCCCGCCCACTGACGCGTTTTGCCCCGCCCACGGGGATTTCTCACTTTGAGAAAGCCCCATGGGCGGGCGAAACGCGTCAGTGGGCGGGGTGAGGTGGACCACGTGAGCGCTCACTATCCCGGGACACCGGGCAGCACCACGATCCTCCGCAAGTCATGTGGAAGGGGAGACCGGAGGAGCCAGCTAAATCAGCGCAAGTGAGGTGACGCACATACAGCGTCGGGCTAATGGACTTCTGTGAGCCCTGAGAGTAACTCCCCGGAAAAGGACTGATTTAAAGGCAGCAAGGTCGTGAGTAAAACCAGCATCTGCAGACACACACTGCTTGTTTAGCCTTGAGGCTCATGAAATTGATGGAAGTCTGAGGGACTGCAACAAATCTGGAATTGAGTTCTTTACTGGCCAGTGTCTTGAAATGGAGTAAGGAAATACTGGGGAGATTGGAAGCAACTTGTTAGCTATACCTCCGTTTAAAATAAGAACAACAGTATACCTTAATAGTAAACATAGCGGATGAATTAAGAACTAATCCAGCGATCCCATCAGGTAGCTTCTGTGAGATAGTGTACTGTCAAGCTGTGTGTGAATGAGGAGGCCTCGTGGTGTGCGCCAGGTGGAGGGCCCACAATTGTCCTATAATGATTGGGCAACCGATTGGTTTGCATAGGCTGCGGCTGGGTGACCAATTCGGCAATATATGATCATGAGGACAGTGGGTGAAAAATGATACAAGCTCACATGGTCCAGATTGGTTTTAGGATTTTTAACATGTTGTGAACCTTGTTTTGTAATGTATTTTGCTGGCTAAGATTAAAGTAATTCAAGCACAAGTAGACATTTTTGGTTTTTTTGCTAATGGATGAATACTATGTCAATTAACCTAGTACCGGTGAAGTATCGTGGTTGCGCTACAACTATATTGTGCAGCACTTGGAATGATCGCACGTAACATAAGAGCGCACACTGCCAGGACCGCGTGTAATGTGCGCTAAAATTAACTCACACTGTGTGAGCGCTCGATACCTTCAGTGAATCAACCTCATGAAACACACAAGTATGGGGCTTTTACACACTGTGGACCTCCCAAAATTGCTTACTGACAGTACTCCTGATCACTACTGCAGTTGGTAGTGACAGGTATGCATGGTGTATTTGATGTATAGAAAAATAGAAAAAACAAGGCAGAAGACAGAATAGAAGTATTTTAAGAATAGAAGATCAGATGATCAAAGAAAAACAAAAAAATTGACAGGTGCAAAAAAGTCAGTAGAAGTACGTTGAAGAAGATTATGCCACAAGATACAAGTATCAAGAAAAAGGATGTCAATTTCAGGAAAGACACACACAGGGAAGGCTGAAGGATACAGATAAAAATAGGAGACCAAAGATGAAAAGAAGCAAAACTGATGTTATAGCAACACTGACATTTATATTTTGGAACTGGCTGAGAGTTATACATGCTGCAATACACACAAGCTGCAGAGATGCATTTTTCTGGTCCTGAAGAATGTTAACTCTTCCTCCCCTTGGCTATACTTACGCACACAGATGGGGGATCTCTCTGACCAGCGATGGTCCTGCTGACATATTCTCACAGACTTTCCAATTAACCTGAAGCCTGCATTGCACTGGTACACCACACTGTCTCGGTAATTATAGTTCTGTCCGTTAATCAAGCCATTAACTATAGGCTCTGGTGTTCCACAGTGACCAGCTATGGAATAAAAACACTTCTTAGTAATAAACACAGAAAAGCACTTATTTACTGTTTGCATGAAATTAACTGATTAACCGTACATTAATATAAATACGCTAAAACCTTTACTTACAGTCTGTGTAAAATTAAATGATAAATTAGACAATATTTTCTAATTACCCATGATCCATGCTTAACTTAACTGAGCTCTAATGAAAACAATGAGTCTTATTTAATAGTAAAATAAAATGTGCTGTGATGTGTATAACTCTGAGGTGAGCAAAACAATTTAGAAGCCAATGAAATGGTTTCTGACTGATTGTTATTAATGACTTTATAGAAATGGGTTTGCTACAGCACATCATAGCTTTGCTGCTAGCACAGACACAAACTATACATTCAGTATATAAAAAAAAGATATAGCACAATATGGCATAATATGGCTTAGCGCTATCCGGCATAAAATCTACCATCGATAAGGAACCTATATATTAATTATGTTGTAATATTCTGCATGTTAATGAAAGGAAAAGATATAGTTTGTGCCATAAAAGTAATCCATAGCATTCATCAAATCTCTGTTGTAAACCCTGCCAGACCCCATTCCCACTAGCTAAAAAAACCTGTCTGTTTCCGTGTCTTCATGTTATTTGTATGATCCATGCATATTTGTCAGTCTGCAATGGATCCATTTGATCGCCAATGGAGCGGATGCCGACAAATCAAGGCAAGCCTGAGAACGGTCAGTGTCTGTACTCAATAGGCTGGTTGCCACATACGGCCCTGCTCTACTCAGCTTTCTTCTTGGTCATCTCGGTTCTTTGCTGCTGCAGCCATCATTGCTCGGACTGCACTTCATAGGACAAGCTCCAGTATATAGATCAGAGCATGGCTGGAATCATCAGGCTCCCACTGGATTGCAAAAAGACCAAGTGGAACATTCTCATTGGTTCACAGATCAGTGGTGGACCAATAAGAATCTCCTCTGTTGATAGGAAGGATTCCCATTGTTTTTTTGCAATCCAGTGGGAGCCAGATGCTTCTGCCAGGGCTCTGATCTATATACTGGCGCTTGTCCCACGCAGTGGAGCTGAATGATGGTGGCAGCAGCAATGGGGGACTCGGATGGCGGCAACAGCGGCAAGAATGAATACACTATGGTGAGTAGTGGGAACATGTTGGCAGACATGCGGACAGGGCACGGCACATCTGTTCCAGATACACTGTGAACGCATCATTGTGCATCCCAGCCTCACAGTTAATAGCACATTTTTTAAAAGCAATCCCTTTCTACAGCGGCTGCACTGTGTTGTCTCACAGGTAGTAGAAGTAACATAGGCAAGGACAGAAGGGAGAGCATGTATGACTGTATGGGATAAGCGCTGAGTAGCAGGATGTGAGATTTCTTCTGATATCTGGTTTACAGGTACACAGGCTAGAGAATAGTCAATGGAAATAAACAGTCCCCAACTCCATCATCAGCCAAGGAAAAAATGCTTAAAGGATACCACAACTGAAATGTGACATAGTGAGATAGACATGTGTATGTACAGTGCCTAGCACACAAATAACTCTGCTGTGTTCCTTTTTTTTCTTTCTCTCTCTGAAAGAGTTAAATATCATGGTATGTAAGTGGCTGACTCAGTCCTGACTCAGACAGGAAGTGACTACAGTGTGACCCTCACTGATAAAAAATTCCTCTTTTTATCTCTTTCTTGCTCTCAGAAGCCATTTTCTGCTAGGAAAGTATTTTATAGGTGGAATTTCTTATCAGGGAGGGTCACACTGTAGTCACTTCCTGTCTGAGTCAGGACTGAGTCAGCCACTTACATACCTGATATTTAACTCTTTCAGAGAGAGAAAGAAAAAAAAGGAACACAGCATAGGTATTTGTGTGCTAGGCACTGTACATACACATGTCTATCTCAACATGTCACATGTCAGTTGTGGTATCCTTTAAAGACATAACAAAGACCAGCAATGGGTTTTTGGGCAGAATTAATAATCTATTCTTGCAGATCTGCTACTATCAATCATGTTAAGACCATGTACACAAATATCGTTAGACCACCAAAACTGGTCATATACTCATGCATAGCTTCTCCACATTATCTTTGAAAGAATGTTCCCTGTTTCTCTACAGCAATACACTGTGGTGAACAACTGCAGCATGTACAAAGCTGTTGCACATGACATCGCTCGCAGATGTTGTTTGTTAATCAGAAGTGGTTCATATGCAATTATTTTCATCTATCTGTGTACTTAGCTTAAGACAGCCTGGATCCTTCCTCAACCACCTGCCTAGGACAATAACTTTACCTCCTGCTTTATACCTAATCTTAACCTTATTGCCTGGTAAAACTCCTTCTTTGCTGGTATCCCCCAGAAGCGTTATTTTATGCCTAAGCTTACCGACCTTTGATTCTGATGCATATCCCTTACCATAATCATTCTTGCAATGTTCAAATCACAGTATCTTTGGCGAACCCCTGGACACCATCTTTGACCTCTGTTTACCTCTGTTTACATAGGATGGCATATTCTCCCATCTTATCATGAATCTGGCTATTAGTCAACCAAATAATAACTTTGACCTTTTTTAAATGCCTACAATGTGCAGTGATGTGGGCTGAAAAAATGCAGTCTCCCTTTCTTGGCATAGGGAGATATAAGATATACAATGCACACATAACATTCATGTACACAGTGGCATAGCAATAGTGGATGTAGAGGTTTGCAACCGCACCGGGTCCCCTGAACCAGAGGATCCCAGAGAGGCCTTCTCTCAACGGCATTATTAGCTCTTTATTGGTCCTGCGCTGGTAGTGATCACTTTTATAGATGTTCTGAATAGTGGTAATCATTAAACTGTTCCCCATCCTCTGCTTACACCTCTAGTAGTATTGTGGCTGTCCTTGGCAGGTTATGGTGCACCATATCAATTGTTATGTATGGAGTGCTTGGGGGGCCCAATGAAAAAATCGCAGTGGGGCCAAAAGCTCTTTGGCTACACCACTGCATGTACAGTGTTTGAACTTCTGGAATATATAAATGTTGTCTTGCTTTTTTTTTAAAGAAGGCAACATTACATTTAGCATTACTTTTTAATTCCTTCCAGGTGGTTCTGGGTCACCATGAGCTGTCTGGGTATTCCTGGAGTATCTAGCTAATAACTGAATTGCAAGCTTTGGGGGCAATTCCAGACAAAAAAGAATATCAAAATGTATTCAGAAAACTTCAATAAAGATGCACAAGTAACCAATAAAAGCTACTTGAATTTGTCTGTAAACCAGTTTTGTGTAATCCTTGCACACATATTGGGGAGGAGATTGCACTGTGAGGCTAGTGCTTTCTGCCTAGATGTAATCTTGATTACAGGAGGGAAGAGCAGAATGATCTGCTGGTTGATCTGCTTTTCCAGGATGGAGGAGGTGTTTGAAGGCCCAAAATACATCAAATAGTGTAAAATGTAACTTTAAATAAACCAATAAGGTCAATAGTATAGTGAACAGCAATCAATTAATCACATAGAATATTTTAAAAGCACAACAAGGAGGCTAACATGTTTCATGGCCTTACACAAGCTGCTTCATTTGAAGCAAAAAGCGCACTCACATGGCCACCCAGGGTCAGGACACGTCCAGACGACTTTACTGATATCCCGTTCCTACTGGTATTTTTACTTTGAGACAGGAATATTCCTGACATTTATATTGTATAGATTCCCCTTGGGAGATACCCTAAACATACCATGGGCAACCTTATGTATACTTTTTGATACTGTTTTTAGATCTGAATCTTTATGGACATCTTACTGCTACTTTTTTGCCTCTGATAAAGCTGTGAAACACGTGTCATGCTGCAAGTTGTACAAATAAAATTATGTGATGCATTTTTTTTATTAATTACTGTCCAATGTACATTGACTTTAATTGGTGTATTAAAACTTAAGTTTTTTTTATAACATTCATACCATTTGTTATACCATTTAATGTATTGTGGTCTTTAAACTCATCATTTTTTTCTGTTATTTTAATTATTGACAGTGACATTTGGGGACAGACTTTTTCAGTTTCTGAATAATTTATACAGGCTGGAGGAGGGCTTTGCTCAGACTCTATTGCTTAGGTGAAAATGGCAGAAAAGAGAAGTTTATAGAAATATTTCTGCAGGCTATGCTTAGTTTCTGGAGTATCTGAATCACAGCCCATGATGAGCCACTGAAGTGACGAAACTAGTAAGATGGTCTCACAGACGTGGAAGGAAGCTGGCGTCTTGTCAGTGTTGACAGTGTCCATGAGTGAACGGTGAAGTTGGGAACCAGCCAGTCAGCCAGTGCATGAGGTAGAGCCCGTTAAAACGTTATTGCTCAACACAACTTGTGAGTGTTCATTTTTTACTTAAAATACATTTTGGAATGGTTTTACGCTATGGAGGGACGCACATTTTTTATCTTTAAGGTGTAATGCTTTAAGAAGTCTAGTGATTGCTGAGGTGTCGGAGCTGATCCGTGTCAGTATGGGGGCTACCTTAAAACACCCCAGAAGTGTTGTGTACCCATCTTGCACTAGGTCATGTATCGGGGTGAGTGTCCACGTTTTAGGGTTAGGTGGTGGCTGTCATTTTGTTTAAGGATAACTACCTGTCACGTGTTGCCCATTGATTGAAGGACTTGCCAGTATCTCCAGTTGCTAACCACTGTACTATATATGAGCTGTAGCAATATCTCAGTTTTATATCTGAATCAGAGGACTGGCTTGACAAAATAAGGAATCTCTTATCAGGATCCATATTTCACATACATTTTATTTCACTTTTGTATTTAACTATTTTTTGTGGAGTTCATCTATAATCTTCTCCATTTACCAATTATGTCATCATTTGAGAATGTTTGGAAGAAAAACTCTGCTTGTGGTCTAATAAATCATTTGGGATGATCTGAATGAATGACAACCAGAATTATATGAAAGTAACGGATTATATATAAATGTGTTTTGAAGCTGTGCCATTTGCATTTGTAAGAAATAAATCTTGTTTCAGTGAGCATAATCAAAAATTGATCAGGTAGCTTATCCCATATTTAATTTGTAAGAGTAAATTGAGGATGTAATTTAGCACTGAAACCTATTATTAACCATTTGCTTGCAATGTAGCTGTTTAACACACTGCTTTGGAGATTAATATACTCTCTTTCAGCTGTATTATTTAATGTAAAAGTCTGTACACTGAATTAATAGATATTAAATAATAAAGAAATTCCCATTGCATAAAATATTGTGCTTCTAAAGTCAGAACGGGCAAGCTTATCAAGAAGAATTTAATAATCACAAACACATTGCTTATTAGGTTAAACAAAGTAAGTGGAGAAATACTCAGCAGAAACTTACCTAAACATTTGACCTCCTGTCCACTCCATAATCCATTAGCCATACATTCTCGCACACGGGATCCTACCAGGGTGTAGCCACTATTACATGCAAAGATGGCCGTCGCCCCATACTGGGTCAGCATACCAATCTTATTCCCATTAGGAGGAGTTGGCAGCTCCCCACAGGATATAACTAGAATTCAGAGGAGAATGATGGCTAGAATTAGCTGCTGTGGTTATACACTATACAATCAATGTGAGAATTAAGGGAATCAGTCAATAAATTCTACTAAAAAAACAAATGTGAAAAAACAAGAAATGTGACACAAATGTTATTAGATGTGAGATAAACACAGCCATAAAACAAACAAAATGTTGCAGTGCTTTGCTCTGTTTGATGGAGGAAACACACACACACACACAATTGGATAGAAATTGTCCATCATTATTACAAAAAAATGATCAGCCCTAAAGAAACTAACCAATAATTGGCAGACTGATCAAGATGATATATGTGACCTGTTGAAGTCTTTGTCCCTTATTAACCACTTGAGGACCCACCCTTTACCCCCCCTTAAGGACCAGCGCTGTTTGTTGTGATCTGTGCTGGGTGGGCTCTGCAGCCCCCAGCACAGATCAGCGGGCACGCAGAGCGACCAGATCGCCCCCCTTTTTTCCCCCCTATGGGGATGATGTGCAGGGGGGGTCTGATCGCTCCTGCGTGCAGGCATGTTGGGGGGGGGGGCACCTCAAAGCCCCCCTCCGTGGCGACATTCTCCCCCTCCCTCTCCTACCTCCCTTCCCCGGAGATCCGGGCTGCACAGGACGCTATCCGTCCTGTGCAGCCAGTGACAGGACGTCCCCTGTCACATGGCGGCGATCCCCGGCCGCTGATTGGCCGGGGATCGCCGATCTGCCTTACGGCGCTGCTGCGCAGCAGCGCCGTGCAATGTAAACAAAGCGGATTATTTCCGCTTGTGTTTACATTTAGCCTGCAAGCCGCCATCGGCGGCCCGCAGGCTATTCACGGAGCCCCCCGCCGTGAATTGACAGGAAGCAGCCGCTCGCGCGAGCCTGGTCCTACAGCTGCCACTTTGCCGACGCACGGTATAAGTGCGGTCGGCAAGTGGTTAAATTAACTTTTTCTGTGTTGTTACCTAGGAGATATTGTTTTATATTCTCTTTAAAATAACTTTTCAGCACTTTGCAATTGAAAAAGTACCAAAAAGTAGTTGAAAAGTGCTGGCAAACTGATTTTGAGTATTTTCTTAATACCTGATTTCCTGGTGGCTTCAAGGGCATTTTATGTACAAAGTGTGAAGTATATGTATAACATAGCTTCTGAACATTCTATTATGATGTAATTATGCAGTATTAAAATACTGGGACATGTCTATTATAATACAAAACTGCACCACATTTAGCAAGAAATGTTTTGTAATACTTTAATTCATGCACATTTCCTCTCTGGATGAGGAAGACTGGTGTCTCCCTGTAGCAGACACAAGTTTACACAAATGTACGTGAAGCCTATAAAAATAGATTTCCAAAAGTCCATCTTCAACGGGTTAAAATTGTCAGAACTCTGACTCCACCTTTCATCAGTTATTATGAAATTGTCTTCCATTAAAACATTTTTTGAAACATCACATTTTCTGTGGCCGTAATTGTTGTCATTTAATTTTAGTTACATACAGCTGTTCAGACTAATTAATTCTTCAGTGTAAGGTTTGTGTAACTAAAACTCTGAGTAGGGCTCACTGAAGAAGTGGTATTTTGCATACTATGGCAAAAAGAGCACAAACACCAATAGGATTATGTATTTGCATACTCAGCATATCTGGCTAATTCTCAAAATACATGACTCATTTTATCCACAACATATGAAATATTGGGAGAAAGGTAGTCATGTTGAGGTGGTCACACATGATAAAATAAAAAACAGTATTTTTTTTTACTCGTTCAGGAAATATGATTTTTAATAAAAGATGATCAGGAGTGGTGGCTTTTTCTGATCAATTTTCATGAAAATTGAATTGTGCAATCATTTTTTGAAATGTTTCACTATTTTTTCTTCACACAATTTGTAATTGTTGAATTTAAAAAAAAATGTAAAACATTGTATGGTGTGTGGCCACCTTTAGCCTGATTTAATTCATTTCCACCACTATTTAATAAAAAACTTAGTATGTAGGAGGAGATTATATACAAGCCAAGGGACTGGAAACTGTGAGTCTTCAGCTTAGTCTACCACAGCAGGCAGAACTACAGACGTCACACACATACATATAGGTATAAGAATATGTATATATACATGTGACCATGGATTAGGCTGACTGGTAAACACATTTTCTACACATGCATTTGCAGTGTATGCAAATCAGAATTGTTTCTAACACAAAATCAGTGAAGCCATCACCCGGAGCACAAAGCTCCATGGCCATGGCCAAAAAGCCCTCTGTGAATTCTGATGTTCTATTATGGGTGCTGCATGAGTGGCCAAGTGTGCCATAAGCTTTTATGTCATAAAATCATGGCTGGGATTCTTTCCCGATCCTACTTACAGAGAGCTTTGTAATTCAGGCCTATTATGTGTGTGCGCGCGCACACACACACACACACACACACACACACACACACACACACACACACACACACACACACACACACACACACACACTACACACACACTACACACACACACACTACACACACACACACACACACACACACACACACACACACCTATGATAAGCATATGTAATAATACTGCATTTATTTAACGTGTTGGCTGAGTTTCTGGGACTATACTGGTCACTCGGGCTATAAAGCATATATTTTTAATTCTATAACAATCTTACTGTGTTCTTTCTGTGAAATACATTTGCGTAGTCTAGATACACTGGTCTGCTAAAATCTATTAGCTATGGGCCCTATATGTCGGTTCCCTTTGCAGTTGTTATTAATTACAGAATACAAGTACTGTACTGTACTGACAAACCAAAGCAGAAATACATTCATAGTATATCCCTCTTTCCTCATTGGTATTAACTTATAGTTCTGCTCTCATGGTACAAAAGCTCTTAGATGTGCATGAGTGTCCACAGCAAAACTGTTTGCTTGGTGGTGCATTTCAGTGTTAAGCTGCTGTGCACTCCACAAACCTGACCCATTGTAATGGTCAATTTCCAATAGTTAAGTGCAAACAAGAAAATCACTGGAACTCACTGTTACAGGTTGGTATGGTGTCCCCCACACTCCATGTTCCATTGGCCTGACAACGAATAATGCGATTCCCCATGTAGTAATACCCAGGATCACAAATGAGCATAAGCTCAGCTCCAAAATGATACTGTGTTTTATGGATCAGACGCCACCGGCCATGTTCTGTGTTGAAGCTGTTGATTTCTGGACATGTGACAGCTAAAAAACAAAACAGAAATAGTGTTACAATTGCATAAATCAGTTTCCTATAGGTGTATATGTCTTTTTACAGCAGAAAGAATTCTCTTACTCACCAATACATTGTGGGGGGTTGTTGCCATTGCTCCAATGACCAGAGGGCAAGCACTCTGCAGTGGTATCTTCAGGACTCAGCAGGTGGTGACCCTCATTGCATTCATACATAGCTTTGGTCCCCACAGTGTACTCCATTCCAAACACTGCGCCATTCTTGGGAGCAGCGGGAACGCCACAAAACATTGCTGAAGAGAAAACACAGAGAGATGTAAGACACTGTAAAAGAAAAAAATATGAGTATTTACAAGATGAGGTGCAACTGAATATGTGCAGGCACCCAAAACTATTTTATTGAAATACATTAAATGGCATAAGCCCACAGGCTACAGTGACTCTTTGTCCAAATCATGTACAATTTGCCAACTTATGATTGCTCCATTTCTGGCTTCAGTGTTGTTTATCTCTGAAATGGTATTTTTTCTTACGAGTATAAAGAACTTCAGCCCCATTTGTAAACTGTTCCTGCCCCTTCCTGCATCACTGGGCTGTTTCCATTGGTTATTTGTCACCATCTGAAGTCATGTGATATTGGAGACAGGATCTCTGGTTATACTAGTTAAATGTTTCCTTTTCAGACATGCTGCTGCAGCCCAGGGCCTCATGTAAGATTTGTAATTTTCTAAGGCTCAAACATGGTACCAAGCTATGATGTGATGACTGGGACCAGCACAAATACCCACTGAACCAATCCGAAGAGTCCCCTGGGGAAGGCATGATGTGAGTGACGAATCTGAGAAAGTATGAGTGTGTACCTTTGCTGATATTCTTCCGTGTCCTGAATAGATGCATACATGTATATAATGATTACATTCAAGCCCTTGTGTGTATTGTGCTCCTTTAATACACGTAAAAAGAATGCTACAAAATGCTGCAAAGAAACCATTTCAGATCTTTAAAAAACTGTCCATATACAAGCTTTTCCAATAATTCCATGAGGGACACCAAGTTCCCAGGGAGGAAGTCTTTTTATTTACTGTGTATGTCCATTGGACAGTGCATTTAAGGTAATCCATTAAGTGCTTAATGTGTGGTGCTGGTTTATCAATGCAGATGGACTGGAAGTCATCCAAAGTTCTGTTCAATGCTGACTGAGGATGGCCTAGCGAGTGACACTATAAAAGTGGCCTGGGGATGCATAGAGCTGAATGCTATCTGAGGCAGGCACTGCTCACACTAGAACTGTAATATTGAATTAAAACAACAAATTGATTTATACAAAAGGCCAAGAGAGGACCAATAAGAAGCAGGTAGTTTTGGATTAAAAACTAGAATAGCCACGGGGAAGAATGAAAATGTTTGCATTGAATTACAGCTGAGCATGGAGCTTGGCTATGTCTAGATGTGTAAAAGAAATACAGTGCGTATTGAAAATTCCATTAAAAGAACTGGCAGCCTCTCTTTCATTTAACTATAAACACAGGGCAGCCACTTACTTTAAAGTTTCAATAGAAATGCCTGCCTGATTTCTCATTAAATTAGCTATATAACAAAAGGTGAATTAAGTGCACATACAAATCAGAGGGGCTAATGCTCAATTACTCCCGGAGTCTGGCAGCTCCTTCGGGCCGGACCTGGTAACAAGCAGCCAAGCAGCTCGTGGTGGCAGTTAATTTAGTGGCTGGACAGAGGAAGGGGACACCTCACGCCTCAAGTTGAAATGATAATTATGACAGTGTCAGGCTGGCTGAAAGGGAAGCTGAAGGAGATCTGAGTCTAGACTGCAAAGTGAGCAGAATTCCAATTCGGAAAGGTGTGAGAGTCAGACAAGGAAGACAAGAATCGTAGTTCAGTCACCTTGAGAAAACTCAGAGGGAAAAGTAAATGCTTCTTTTACCACAGTGAGGTAATAAAATATATAAATAGCAAAACATATGCATGGATGACTATATGAAAAATATTAATGAAAAATCCCTAATGTCAAATTTTCATGCATACATTTCCATGCACACTCAATGTGTACTCAAGGTTTTTGAGTGAGTATTTAAACATAATATATATATATATATATATATATATATATATATATATATATATATATATATATATATATATATACACTACTTAAAGAAAACCTGTAACGAAGAAAACCTCCCCTGGGGGGGTACTCACCTCGGGTGGGGGAAGCCTCTGGATCCTATTGAGTCTTCCCCCGTCCTCCTCAGTCTCACGACGGCGGAGATAAAGCTCACCGAACAGCCGAATATTTACCTTCCCGGCTCCAGCGCAAGCGCAGTATTGGCTCTGCGCCTCAGAGATAGGCGTAAATAGCCGATCGCTGTCGGGCCGTTCTACTGCGCAGGTGCAAGTCTCCTGCGCCTGCGCAGTAAAGCGAACCTGTCAGAGATCGGCTATTTTCGCCTATCTCTGTGCGCAGAGTCACAACAGCGCCCCCTGCTGGAGCCAGGAAAGGTAAATAAATCAGTGCTTATCAGCGCTTGTCAGGCTTGTTGAGGGAGGTTTCTGCGGCACTTCGGGGGAGCCAGCGCTGGACTGCCTGCAGTTACAGGAGTGGGGGAAGCCTCATTGGGACCCTGAGGCTTCCCCCTCCCGAGGTGAGGACCCCCAAGGGGAACTTTTTTTTTGTTACAGGTCTTATTTAAAGAGGAAACCTGGCGAGTCAGTTACATGTTGTAGAATGCAGTAAATTATTGAAAATACCCACTTTTTACAGTAACACTTCCTATAGCTAAATATTTTGTAGATTGAAATGTAGCCCCACCCTCCTAGTGATGCTTAGCCTAGGCTGATTAGCTATGCAGAATTCTCCTGTCAGAGCATTCTGGGAGACCAGGCATTATTGTCACTGGCTTCGAAATCCTCAGAAACAAATATCACGCAGATATGCACCTGACAGGACTAAATGTAACCAGCTGTGAAACATTTCAGAAAGTACTGTAAATCAGGGTGAGGATGAAGTGTGGGTGAGGGAGAATTAAGAAAAGGTGGCAACAGCATTACTGCTGTCAAGGAGCATCTCTGCAGAATGCTTGTTTGTTGTGTGTTCTGAAGTGAGCAGAAAAACACCTGGGCCCATACGCAATTCACTTTTTTTCCTAGGTGATATTTTCACAACTTAAAATGCTTTTTAAATCACCAGAAAACAAACAAATACTCAAAATAATTTTGACGGTACTTTTTCACCTACTTTATGGTACTTTTTCCATTGTAGATGGCTCAAAAGTTATTTAAAATTGAAGATGAAAAATTATCTCCTAGGAGAAAACTCAGGAGAATAAGGGAATTGCATATGGCCCCTTGTCTCCCAGAATGTTCTGGGGCAGAAGGTTGCATACGTAAATAGCCTAGGCAAAACATCACTGGGAGGGCAGAGCTACATACCAAAATACAGCGATATGTTGATATAGGAAGTGTTTCTGATGCTGAAACCAGGATAACTAACTTAAATTGAATCTTGAATAATGTATTATATTGCATTGTATGTTATAATAATAAAATAATAATAATAATCCAAACATTTGTATAGCGCTTTTCTCCTGTTGGATTCAAAGTGCTCAAGAGCTGCAGCCACTGGGATGCCCACAAGAGGCCACCCTACAGTGTTAGGGAGCCTTGCCTTGAACTCCTTACTGAATAGGTACTTGACCTAGCCAGGATTTGAACTCTGGTCTCCCGTGTCAAAGGCTGTGCCCTTAACCAGTACACTATCCAGCCACTGCTGTTGTTGTGGTGGTGCCTCTTTAAGTTAGATTAATGTAACAGCCTCTGGTCAGCAATTAACAATTTACCCTCAGACATTTTTGAAGGTATTTAATGAGACAACAAGCCAGTACATCCTACTGAAACCTGCATTATGGCTAGATTCACATTACCATTTTAAGCTTTTGCTCACTAGCGATCCAGTTTGTTATAAAATAGCACATTGTTGCAATGGGAGGAGCATTCTTACTACCACAGACAAAGTCTCCATGCTTCCATGCTTTAGCTTGGCCACATTCCCTGAGGTTTTATCCACACTCTCTTTCCAGCTGAATGAGCTAGTGACAAGCGAAGAGAGTTTCTGCAAACAAGGAAGTCCTCTTTTCTCTAGTCACCAGCTTGCAATGGCAATCAGCAATGGGGGTAACACTTTGCCAGGAAAGAAAATATAGCCTCCCTTCCTTAAAGACAGCCTCCTGGCCTGATGAAATATCCAGCACTAGGGACAAGAGTTTATGATGGTATCCAATCAGATAAACACCTGCACCAAACTAATGTGCAAAGTTTACTTTGATTGCAGTCTGGCACCTTTCTTTTTTGGCTGACAGATCTTCTCAATATTGATTACAGGCTCACTCTTGTCCTGTTGCTTGCAATCTCTCTGCAAGTTATTTGCAGTTTTCTTCATTGGTTGAAGAGCCTCTGGAGAAGGTCTGTTCTTTTCAAGCTCTTTGGCTCAACTAACTTGTGGCTACTAGCTTTCTTCTCTAAATATAGACTAAGCTGAGCCTTGCCACAGGTTTATGTGGCTAGTCACATTAGCTGTGGCAGTAATCTACCACTGCGAGTGATGTGACTAGTTATGTCAGACACCAGCTAGTTATAGATACATATAGATGCGGAGTTGGTGACAGGACATTAATTGAACAAAATATTTTGAAGATGATGCCTCTAGAGGCTCCTCAAGTATTGTAGAAAACTGAAAAATGAAATGGAGACAAAACTACAAGCAACACGACAGGAGTCTTACTGCAAACACCCTGCAGAGAAGCTTTCAGTCAAAAATAAATAATCCAGGCTGCAAAGTGGTGCATTATAAAAGAAGTCATTGAAAACAACCCCAAAAATGTCTAGCAAGTTATAGATAATAAATTATTACACCAGTAAGTGGCTTCAGTGGCTCCTATACACATTAGCTTGGCAGGGGTAGTTATCTCGTTGCTTCAATGTTAAATCAATCAGACAACGTCATAGATGATGACCACAGCAGGGAAAAGTGCTGGTATAGTTCAAGGGGGAAGAGGGCCATGCTTTTTTTTATGAAAATAGCTGAAGGAATGTTGATTTTAGATAACAAATTTACTGGTCCATGAATACCCGCTGTGTGCAATATTAGTGGCTGTATCACACAATGTTGAAATTGTAAATTAATCACTGAAGCAGCTCCATGACACGGGTAGATAGCTTTCATGAATTCAAGAAAATGAATCTTGTTTAAGTCAAATTGGGATAATTAATGCACTGTTTTGTATGTATGTTCATTTTTTTGCATAAATAGATGCTAATTAACACAAACAATGTCTTGTGCCTGTTTATTGTTAATGCATGATCCTAAGAAATTACATAAAATGAACATGTGCACTACAAAAAAACAACAACAACAACAACAAAAAAAACCTGTGTATCAGGTCCCACTTTACAGGTTATCTGAAAAGGACTGTTTGGACAGAGGACAGAGGCAACATTAAGGAGGTAGAAGGTAAGAGAGACTGGATCATGATTAACAACACATGCCTATAACTCTAACTGCTATCTGAAGTCTTCAGGCAAGTTCTACATCCTTAAATAGTCCTTACTTTGTATAGTACTCTATGTTGTCAAGAACAATAGTAATCATACTGTTATTTGAATAATTGTGAGTAGTCTAATACCATCATGGTGGTGAAGAGGTGAAGTCCAGACATTGTTTAATTTAAGATGTATGTCAACTAAGGATAATATACAAACAGTGGTCTACAATTGGGACTGCTGCAACACCCCATTTGCTACAGGGTACCACCACAGCTTGCCTGTTTTTCTTACATACATCTAAGGTCTCTTGTATTTATTTCTGTATCTAGCTTAGTAACATTTCCACATGCATGAGGAAGAGACTATATTTTGTCGGTGCTAGTTGTTAACTAAATCATGCTATGGTAACCAGTGTTTGCCAATTCTGATGAAAAAGCACCCAGTATTATTAATGCATATTCTTGTTTTGCTGCATTTTATCCAGGCACAATTAACACCAGCACAGATTTAACTGGTACAATGGTTTTTATGCATTGTTAGCACATTGGACCAGCTGTATCTAAATCATGTTTTCCACAGCTAAGACAAGGTAGCTAATTGTATCTCTCTAGTTCCTGTAAAAATACATGGATGAGCTGTCAAGTCATTTTCCGCCTTTTCAGACATTAACAAGAAATGTTTATGCCATGTTTGATTTTGTATTGATTTGTACAGCACTTTAGTGGTTGTATCTGCAAACTCACCCTGACATAATGGCACCTCTGAGTTCCAGTCATAATAGCCCTGAGGACGACGTAAGCACATTGCAGAGTTAATTCCAATGAGTCGATAGCCAGGATTGCAAGTGAAGCGTATGACTCCTCCAGGTGGGCTGATGATGGGACCCAGTACAGAGCCATGAAGTGGAGGACGTGGAAGACTGCAGTAAGCAGCTAAAAACACACAAATTAAAATAGGTTAAAGCAAAGCTGAACTAACCTTTCCTTCACTGAGTTCCATCTCTGCCTTGTACTATATACCTAAATAACATTTTGTGACTAGTGTATTTTGCCAAATTCTGCATTTGACACTCATTCTCTGGCTAAAACATTAATCTCTTTTATTTTTGGCCAAATTGTTTAATTATGAAGGCAACTTTGTTCCCATTAGAAATATTAACAAATGGAATATTGTAATCCACCCAGCTCTTACCAAACACTGGTCATAAAACAATTCATGCATTACAATATAATGTTCTTATCAATTAAAAAGGTTTGCTGAACCAAATCCATAACTAAAAGCATTGCCTGAATAGTGCAATATTTGGTACAGAAAATATACCCCAGTAAATTCAGTATTTGGATAAAGAAAAATCCAATGTTCAATAAAGTCAAGTGGGCAGATATTCTAGTACTGTACGTTGGTCTTTGGCGAGAAACCAGCGTCCCCAAGTAGCATATGAAAATCCCACCAAACGCTATGATAAACAGGTTGTTATAAAAACAGCAAGGAAGGGTGGGGGATGGAGGAATGCATAGTCCCTAAGGGTCTTTTCTGGGAATTCCAAAGCAACAATGTGCTTGAAACATTTAGGACATTTCAGCCATATTAAATGTAGATTTGTTTCCTCCCCCAAAAAAAGTTTTTTAAAAATAATTTACCACTGGTCAAAAAGTTTATATAGGAAACCCCCTTGATGTCTCTACCTACAAAGTAAAAAATAAGTCTGAATTTTTCCCCAGGAACATGCCCTGAGATTAGATTATAAGCCTTTGCCAAGGTCCTCCCTTCTCTAGTGTATTCTACATGATTGTACACTCACATTATTGTGCCCTTTTCCCATGACTGCTATAGACTTGTATTATAACCTGTTTGCCTTGTATAACCTTGTCCTAAGTTGTATAGCCTTGTTATCTTATGCTTGCCATCCCTTGTACCATTTATGTATTTATTGTCCAGCACTTTATAAACACAATAAATAATAATAATGCCCATATTTGGTTCCTGCAAAACCAAACCCAACTAGCCCACAATTCTATTTTAATTAAACTTTGACCTGAAGATCAACACTAAAGACTACAAATGTTGAATAGGCCAACAAATCAGTATGGCTTATTGTAAGCTGCTTCTAAAAACACATTTCAACTGTCTCTTGGCCTGATAATGTAGGAACCATAGACTGCAATTGACCACTGGATCTGAGAAATGTTGTACTAATAATCTGGTGGTAACTAGTTTACATTTAACAGTTTAGCTATAATTAGTTTGTAGGTAAACATGAAATTATTCAGAAGACAGACATCAAAGGAAGTCTTTCATTATCTCTAAGCTTAAAGTGGTTTTTTTTAAGGAAAAATGGGTTAAAATTGTTACAGGCAGATATACAGGTCTGCTCAATGCTTACTTGAAACCTTTATTTGCATTTATTGCTGCCCAAGAGGGCTCCATCGGTTAGTGAGAGCAAAGACACACATAAGGCACACATGCGTTTGACACACGGAAATATGTAACCATGGATCATTTTCTCCAGCAAGTAAAAAAACATAATTATTTGAATGGATGTTTCTTTTATTTGCGTTCTCGTTAACTTGCTTTAGACTGTGTGAAAAACAGATTAACTGTTAGGGAATATTTTATACAGAAATGTTGAAAATTCAAGTGACTTTAAATTTAAAAAGAATAGTTATATTATACACTCAAACTAAGCATTGCATTTATGTTACTGGGAGGGAGGCGCCCACACAAAGTAAAATGATTAAAAACAGTTTAAAAGTTAAGTTAACCTACCTCTGAAAATAAACTACATATCTTTTAAACATTCCTTTATTCAAAAAATGTATAACAAAAAAAAAACCACTTGACAAACATTCCTCACGTGAATAAACAGTGTCTCCTGGTAATTATAGCATGGCTCGGAGCAGCAATAGTCATTCTATGTACTTATATATGTAGTTTCTTCTCAGAGGTAAGTTAACTTACCTTTTAAACAGTTTTTAATCATTTTATTTTTTGGGGCGCCTCCCTCCCACTAATATAACCCAACAACCCCCATGGTGGCTATTTTTAGCTTGGAACATTGTTCCTGTATTCCCCCATCTATATCCCTTTTCCCAGAGAGCGACCTAACTTTCACAGATGGAGATGCCCTCCTATTGGCGGTTGGATCCACCACATCCAATCCCATTACCATAGTTGTGGTCCTGCAACCTGGTTTTGTGAGTATCCACTTTTATTCCTTTATATTGTATGATTATTCAAATATTCTACACTATAAGGGGCTCCCAGTTATTTCTGTTTGTTTTTTCCTAACTGGAATATTGGCAGGTATTCCAGACTCCCGCCATTGCATCAATATATTATCTGTTGTCTATGGAGGCAATTAATACATCTAAGAGCATATTTCCAAGAAGAAGAATTCTTGGAGGAGTACATGGTAATAATTACATGATTATTTTGTATTTTTCTGACAGACGATCATGTGATCAAGTATCACTTTTGTTTCCTGTATAGGCAGACCAATGATCAGCTAGTAACTGAAACACATATCATGGTCACCTGATCATTTGATTATGTGCTTTTCCATTAATTTACAGTGTAGGAGAAATTATTCTAAGAGCATTGATCATTTGAGTTATCTGGTGTATCGTATACTTAAAATGAAGTAAAGCAGAATTCTAATTGTATATATGAATAATGGAGCACAGCCAAATGTGAACAGAAGCCAAATAGTGCTATAAAAGCCAGTATTAATATAATTAAGTAAAAAGAAAGTAACTTATTCAAGCAACACATTTATGTAGAACCTTAAAAAATGAACCGTCAAGCTTATCACCTATGCACATAAAAATAGCAGCATTTAATAGACAATATACATTTGGTATAAAATAAATATACAACATGAGAATTAAATGGACTAGTGAAAAACTCATGCTAAACAATATTTATAATAACATTATATAACTTAACAGTACGCAAGGGCAAACAACAAAATTACATAGATCATCTAGTCTGTATTTTTTTATTCAAATATTCATTATAATTCTAAGTACTTTTATGCGAGATTTGTGCCAACCAAATTCCCATATTGAATTGTTTTCACATAAGCTGATTTATTACTGGTGTATATTTTCTAAACACGGCTCCGTGTGCGTAGCTTTCTCCTGTGGTTCTCTGGGAATAGTTCCATCATTTTCTTCCAGAACAGGGAGCAGGCATTTGCATATATTTTTCAGTCCTTTGCTTTCTGTAGAGTCAACATCTAACACATTGTGGACAGGGCTGCCAACTCAACCTTTTAATTACTGACATTTGTTATACAGATTTCGGGGAATAATTAGATTTATTCATTGTGTTCCTTGCATTCTGTCAGTCATCAATGTGCATCAATAATCATAGAGTTGATTGAGAGTCTCCTGAATTGTATGTATGTCCTTATGCTAATATCCTACCAGGCTTGCTAATACATTAATTTAAAGCCCTGACCCCCACGATGGCGGGGAGAGTTTTTGGAAGACTTGGGGACTAAGTGGGCCCACCTCTCTCTTCCCCATCCTGTATGAAAGCAGCGCAGTGGAAGGCTAATACTTTCTACATCAGTGCCAGGCCCTCTTGTCTTCTCTTCACAGCAGCCTGTAAGTGTACAGCAGTGTTCTCTGTAGACTCCTGATGTCAGGTCATGTGGCATCGAGAACCTAATGGAGGAACGCTGCTCCCTGAGAGGAGGATTTACTTTCAAAGTTGCTCTGCCAGGACTTGCTATACTTTAGCTACCCTAACTGCCACCAGCACCTATGCTCTTGGGGGGGAAGGAGGGAGGGGGTTAACTTGCAGCAGAGCAAGGGTCACCAGTGGTGTCAGGGCAGGGTGCTGTGGGTGCCCCCTAAGTGCCAGTAAGGGGGGTGGTGGGGGTGGGAGAGTGGAAGGTAGCAAAACATGGTGTTCTAGCACGTATTGGAGCTTTGCTATTAACTGCTAAAATCTGCACCATTGATTTTTATGTATTCCTGAGAACGAAAATACGTGAAACAATTGTATATTCAACTAATCTGACGTCAGGCTTTTTTCTCATTCCTAGTATTTTGCACACGTGCCACTTCTTATGACTGTAACTGGGTGCCTCATAGATAGTTCAGTTATAGGGTATTTCATCAACCTCATGATTCCAGTTGTACATACCACAAGAAACATTCAAGAAACAAGAAACATTCTATCACAATTTGGTTGTGACTGGTCATGTTTCAGTGGATGTATTGGATAAGATGAATGGGTGCGGGTAGTGTAGGAAGGTTTTGATAAAGAAAATACCATTTTACTGGCTAAGTCAATAGATTAAAAAAACATGTTTTTGGATATCATAACATATTTCTTTGCAGAGGTTGTCTGACAGGTTTTGGACTAGTCAATCATCTAATAGGGGATTCTAAGGGTTTTCTTTATTGTAAAAAGCACTAAGACCCATTTCCATTTGTGCCAATATTTATTTTTTTAATTTTACTGCACTCATATCACTACACATCAGTCATTTAGTTGCTTTGGTAGTCTCACCTGAATAGCGAATCTTGAAGCCCTTCCGACTATAGGCATGGTCAGATATCCATCGGAGAAGAACCTTGTTCCCTGAGCTGGTGAAAGTCATTGGAGCAGAATAGTTACCACTTAAGGATGAAAGGACGGGGCTCTGACCAGATGAACCTAGGAAGAGTGGCCATTAAGTTATAATGTGTAGCTGAAGTCAAAATACCTGCATAAAATGTCCCTTAGTTACACTATTACATAATCAGATATGTCAGATAGTATCATTACAGATGTTATCATTGACTTTGATCATATTAATCATTCAATTATTTTTAGCTAACCAAATATTGTAGTGCGTCCTGTGAAAACAATGCATCCTTTTAAAGGTGACCACACATGATGGCCCATATGCAATAACTGTTTCTCCACAGTTTTCTCCTAGGAGATAATTTTTCACCTTCTTTTAAAATAACTTTTTATCACTTTACAATAAAAGTATCAGAACATAGATGAAAAGTGCAATCAACATTGAGTATTTTCTTGCTTGCTGGTGGCTTTAAAGGCATTTTACTGACAAGGGCCTCGATTCATAAACAGCAGTGCGATAAAAAAAATCTTGTCGCTCTGTGTGCTAATTCATAAAGATTTCCCCAGCTGCCCTTGGAGGTCGGTAAATTACCGCAGCCCATTGAGCGGTAGAGTAGAGCAGTGTCTCAATTCTCTCTTTGCCCTGCAGAAATGAATCACACAGAAGGCTCTCTCCACTGATGACTCAGACAGATGAGTCACACAGTCTTTCCCTGCCTGCTCAAATGATTCACACAGAGGGCTCTCTGGCTCTCTCCACTGATGACTCAAACAGACTTCGGCTCTCTGCACTTTTGCATTCATCAGAGCTGTCAGAGCTGTCGGTAACTTGTTATCGCCTCACTAGAGGTGTCGGTAACTACCGCCAGGCTTACCGCATGTTCAAGGCTTTATGAATTGACATTTGCTGACAATTTACTGACATGTGTTGTTGGTAACTGCAGCCAAGTCGGTAATTTATCTCCCTGGTCGGTAATGTCAGCTTTTCATGCGGTAACAGCCTTTATGAATTAACATTTTGCTAAGTGGTCGGTAAAGTCTGCTGTTTTCAGCATTACCGCATGAGGTAATGCTTTATGAATCGAGGCCAAGGTGTAAACATAGGAGAAAACTCAAGAGGAAAAGTTAATTGCATATGGTCTCATATGATTTAATTGCTTTTTTTTCTGAAAGAGCTTCAATTGATTAATGTTTGGGATTATTGAATGTTAATACAAGATTGATGTAGATTCAAAGATTTATAGAGAGAGTTCATTACATTTTGGTATACATAAAATGATCATGGTTGTGTTAGTTAATTTATAGCCTTTAAAAAAGCTTGAGTACTGTATGTGATAAACATTTTTTATTTTTCCACAAACGTTTAGGATTCATATCTGGGCGTCACAACCTTCATCAGACCATAACATCAATACTGCATTGTGACAAATGGATATATGAATTTATATAGAGGCAGCTCTATCACTTAATTTGATGATCTAAAAGAAGTATAACAAGTAATAAATAGTAATAAATGGGCGCTCAGCAATTCGTAATGTAAAAACGTGGATGTAAGCAGGCAGTTCTATCACTCAATGTGAGAATGGAGTGCCAGTTTAAATATTTACTGCCATCTTCACGTCTGTGGCTTTTTCCCCCTATAGAACTATTTCTATATTTTCAAATGTTTATGTGTTGCATTCCTGCACTGATCCTCTCACCCTATAACAATCTTGTAAGTGAAAACAAGTATAAAATATAGTTCTTTTTGAATTCATTCTATGAAACTGTCAGGATATCACCAAATCAAGTAATTTGGTGGTATTCTGTGTTACCATCTTAACCACTTGAGGACCTAGGGCTTTCTACCCCTTAAGGACCGGCCACTTTTTTTCCATTCAGACCACTGCAGCTTTCACGGTTTATTGCTCGCTCATACAACCTACCACCTAAATGAATTTTGGCTCCTTTTCTTGTCACTAATAAAGCTTTCTTTTGGTGCTATTTAATTGCTCCTGCGATTTTTACTTTTTATTATATTCAGCAAAAAAGACATGAATTTTGGCAAAAAAATGATTTTTTTAACTTTCTGTGCTGACAGTTTTCCAATAAAGTAAAATTTCTGTATACATGCAGCGCGAAAAATGTGCACAAACATGTTTTTGATTAAAAAAAACCCATTCAGCGTATATTTATTGGTTTGGGTAAAAGTTATAGCGTTTACAAACTATGGTGCAAAAAGTGAATTTTCCCATTTTCAAGCATCTCTGACTTTTCTGACCCCCTGTCATGTTTCATGAGGGGCTAGAATTCCAGGATAGTATAAATACCCCCCAAATTACCCCATTTTGGAAAGAAGACATCCCAAAGTATTCACTGAGAGGCATAGTGAGTTCATAGAAGATATTAATTTTTGTCACAAGTAAGCGGAAAATGACACTTTGTGACACGAAAAAAAAAAAAAAAAAAGTTTCCATTTCTTCTAACTTGCACCAAAAAAAAATGAAATCTGCCACGGACTCACCATGCCCCTCTCTGAATACCTTGAAGGGTCTACTTTCCAAAATGGGGTCATTTGTGGGGTGTGTTTACTGTCCTGACATTTTGGGGGGTGCTAAATTGTAAGCACCCCTGTAAAGCCTAAAGGTGCTCATTGGACTTTGGACCCCTTAGCGCAGTTAGGCTGCAAAAAAGTGCCACATATGTGGTATTGCCGTACTCAGGAGAAGTAGTATAATGTGTTTTGGGGTGTATTTTTACACATACCCATGCTGGGTGGGAGAAATATCTCTGTAAATGACAATTTGTTAATTTTTTTTACACACAATTGTCCATTTACAGAGTTATTTCTCCCACCCAGCATGGGTATGTGTAAAAATACACCCCAAAACACATTGTACTACTTCTCCTGAGTACGGCGATACCACATGTGTGGCACTTTTTTGCACCCTAACTGCGCTAAAGGGCCCAAAGTCCAATGAGTACCTTTAGGATTTCACAGGTCATTTTGCGGAATTTGATTTCCAGACTACTCCTCACGGTTTAGGGCCCCTAAAATGCCAGGGCAGTATAGGAACCCCACAAATGACCCCATTTTAGAAAGAAGACACCCCAAGGTATTCCGTTAGGAGTATGGTGAGTTCATAGAAGATTTTATTTTTTGTCAAAAGTTAGCGGAAAATTGATTTGTATTGTTTTTTTCACAAAGTGTCATTTTCCGCTAACTTGTGACAAAAAATAAAATCTTCTATGAACTCACCATACTCCTAACGGAATACCTTGGGGTGTCTTCTTTCTAAAATGGGGTCATTTGTGGGGTTCCTATACTGCCCTGGCATTTTAGGGGCCCTAAACCGTGAGGAGTAGTCTGGAAATCAAATTCCGCAAAATGACCTGTGAAAGCCTAAAGGTGCTCATTGGACTTTGGGCCCTTTAGCGCAGTTAGGGTGCAAAAAAGTGCCACACATGTGGTATCGCCGTACTCGGGAGAAGTAGTACAATGTGTTTTGGGGTGTATTTTTACACATACCCATGCTGGGTGGGAGAAATATCTCTGTAAATGGACAATTGTGTGTAAAAAAATCAAAAGATTGTCATTTGCAGAGGTATTTCTCCCACCCAGCATGGGTATGTGTAAAAATACACCCCAAAACACATTGTACTACTTCTCCCGAGTACGGCAATACCACATGTGTGGCACTTTTTTGCACCCTAACTGCGCTAAAGGGCCCAAAGTCCAATGAGCACCTTTAGGCTTTCACAGGTCATTTTGCGGAATTTGATTTCCAGACTACTCCTCACGGTTTAGGGCCCCTAAAATGCCAGGGCAGTATAGGAACCCCACAAATGACCCCATTTTAGAAAGAAGACACCCCAAGGTATTCCGTTAGGAGTATGGTGAGTTCATAGAAGATTTTTTTTTTTGTCACAAGTTAGCGGAAAATGACACTTTGTGAAAAAAACAATACAAATCAATTTTCCGCTAACTTTTGACAAAAAATAAAATCTTCTATGAACTCACCATACTCCTAACGGAATACCTTGGGGTGTCTTCTTTCTAAAATGGGGTCATTTGTGGGGTTCCTATACTGCCCTGGCATTTTAGGGGCCCTAAACCGTGAGGAGGAGTCTGGAAATCAAATTCCGCAAAATGACCTGTGAAATCCTAAAGGTACTCATTGGACTTTGGGCCCTTTAGCGCAGTTAGGGTGCAAAAAAGTGCCACACATGTGGTATCGCCGTACTCGGGAGAAGTAGTACAATGTGTTTTGGGGTGTATTTTTACACATACCCATGCTGGGTGGGAGAAATATCTCTGTAAATGGACAATTGTGTGTAAAAAAATCAAAAGATTGTCATTTGCAGAGGTATTTCTCCCACCCAGCATGGGTATGTGTAAAAATACACCCCAAAACACATTGTACTATTTCTCCCGAGTACGGCAATACCACATGTGTGGCACTTTTTTGCACCCTAACTGCGCTAAAGGGCCCAAAGTCCAATGAGCACCTTTAGGCTTTCACAGGTCATTTTGCGGAATTTGATTTCCAGACTACTCCTCACGGTTTAGGGCCCCTAAAATGCCAGGGCAGTATAGGAACCCCACAAATGACCCCATTTTAGAAAGAAGACACCCCAAGGTATTCCGTTAGGAGTATGGTGAGTTCATAGAAGATTTTATTTTTTGTCAAAAGTTAGCGGAAAATTGATTTGTATTGTTTTTTTCACAAAGTGTCATTTTCCGCTAACTTGTGACAAAAAATAAAATCTTCTATGAACTCACCATACTCCTAACGGAATACCTTGGGGTGTCTTCTTTCTAAAATGGGGTCATTTGTGGGGTTCCTATACTGCCCTGGCATTTTAGGGGCCCTAAACCGTGAGAAGGAGTCTGGAAATCAAATTCCGCAAAATGACCTGTGAAATCCTAAAGGTACTCATTGGACTTTGGGCCCTTTAGCGCAGTTAGGGTGCAAAAAAGTGCCACACATGTGGTATCGCCGTACTCGGGAGAAGTAGTACAATGTGTTTTGGGGTGTATTTTTACACATACCCATGCTGGGTGGGAGAAATAACTCTGTAAATGGACAATTGTGTGTAAAAAAATCAAAAGATTGTCATTTGCAGAGGTATTTCTCCCACCCAGCATGGGTATGTGTAAAAATACACCCCAAAACACATTGTACTACTTCTCCCGAGTACGGCGATACCACATGTGTGGCACCTTTTTGCACCCTAACTGCGCTAAGGGGTCCAGAGTCCAATGAGTACCTTTAGGCTTTACAGGGGTGCTCAAAATTTAGCACCCCGCCCACTTGCCAGGACAGTTAACAAACCCCACAAATGACTCCATTTTGGAAAGAATACACAACAAGGTATTCCATGAGGGGAATGGTGAGGTCATTGAAAATTTTATTTTTTGTCACAAGTTAACGGAAAATGACACTTTGTTAAAAAAAAATAAAAAAAAAAATTCTGCTAACTTGTGACAAAAACTAAAATCTTTTATGAACTCACCGTGCACCTCACATAATACTTTAGGGTGTCCTCTTTCCAAAATGGGGTCATTTGTGGAGTCTGTCCTGGCATTTTAGGGTCTCTGCAATCATTACATGTATGGCCAGTATTAGGAGTTTCTGCTATACTCCTTATATTGGGTATACAAGTAATGCACTCTGGGCTGAAAGGAAAAATGAACGGCAAACATACCTTGCTCCACATCAATGGCAGATCTTCCTCCACATCAATGGCAGTGATAACCTCAGGAGAGAGACACCCCGTGCCACCCTGCACTCAGGGTGAGCCACCAACTTATGTGACTGGGCCTCAGAACTTTAGTATACAGCATTATGCCTGTAGGATACAGCAATATGCCTGCCAATAGAGATGACTCTGTGTGGCATTAAAGCATCATCATAGGCCCAAATCACATATAAACCGGGGGTGTCCACACTCAAGGGAAATTCAAACATGCCGTCTTATATCGCCAACCCAGGACAGATCAGCAATATCAAGCATGGAAACCGATCCTTCTTCCCATTTTTATGCTTACCCGTTTGGTCTTCAAGCTTACCTCTCCTCTCCCTGCGACAATGTGCGAAAGACCACTGAGTGTGTGCCTACTCCTGTGTCTGGAGTTCCCTAGGTTCTAATAGTGTACCTGCTCGTGGTACCTCTCAAAACACGGCCCTACGCATAGACCAGGCTGGTCAGGACAGCGGGGACAATAATAAACGGTGTCACTCCTTGTTCCAGCCCTGCTGCAGACACGGCAACGTTTTCTTCGGATGCGTTGACCTGGGGCACACGGAAGCTGATAGGCGTAATGCCTTCCATGCAGTCGGCTAGTTGCATCTGGGGGGGGGGCCTGGCACCTCCTGGATACAGGATGTCCATAATGATCTCTTCCTGAAATTGGAGGAAAGATCCAGTTCTCCCAGCCTTACTGTAGAGAACAAAGCTGTTGTAAACTGCCAATTGAATCAGATAAAAAGACACTTTCTTATACCAGCGTCTTGTTTTCCGGGTAACTAAATAGGGCGCTAACCTCTGGTCATTGAAGTCCACCCCTCCCATGTTGACATTATATTCGTGGACGACAAGGGGCTTTTCAATGACCGCAGTTGCCCGTTGAATTTGGACTGTCGTGTCTGTGTGAATGGTGGACAGAAAGTAAACGTCCCTCTTGTCCCTCCATTTCACCGCGAGCAGGTCTTCAGTACGCAAGGCGACCCTCTGCCCCCGTAAAAGTCTGGTGGTAACGAGCCGTTGGGGGAAGCCCTGGCGACTAGGCCGCGCAGTGCCACAGCATCGGATTCCTTCTAACTTTAAGTGCTGAAAGAGGGCCACACTTGTGTAATAATTGTCCACAAAAAGATAGTACCCCTTCTGGAACAAGGGTGACACCAAGTCCCACACAACCTTTCCACTGCTCCCCAGGTAGTCAGGGCATCCGACCGGCTCCAATTTTGAGTCTTTTCCCTCATAGACCCTAAAACGACATGTATAGCCTGTGGCCCTTTCACAGAGCTTATACAGTTTCACCCCATACCGGGCGCGCTTGCTTGGGATGTACTGTTTGATGCCAAGGCGCCCGGTAAAGCGTAAGAGGGACTCGTCTACGCAGATGTTCTGTTCAGGGATATAAGCATCTGCAAATGTTGATGACAGGTGGTCTATGAGGGGCCGAATTTTGTGGAGCCGGTCATAAGCAGGGTGGCCCTTTTCATGACAGGTTTTGTCGTCGTTGAAGTGCAGGAAGCGCAGGATGGACTCAAATCGTGTCCTGGACATGGCAGCAGGGTACAAGGGAACATGATTTACTGGGTTCGTAGACCAATACGACCGCAGTACATTCTGTTTCATTAGTCCCAAGTGAAGGATAAGGGCCAAAAAGATTTTAATGTCGGAAACTTGGACTGGTTTCCACCCGAAAGGCTGGGCATACATGCTCTCCGGGTGCTCGGTGATGAATTGTGTGGCTTTACGGTTGGTCTCAACCACAATTAAGTCCAAGAGAACCTGGGTGATGAACAGCTGCAAAAAGTCTAGGGCCGTTCCTAGATGAGCTGTCGCCACCTGGACTCCAGACTGGGCGGTGAAAGGGGGCACTACGGGTGCGGCGGAATCAGGGGATTGCCAATCTGGTTGTGCCAGCACCTCTGGGAGTCTATGGGTACTACGGGCCCGTCTTCTTGTTGGTGGCTGCGACGGGGGTACTACTGCACTTGCCACCGTACCAGTTTCAACTTCCATGCTGACGCTCACCACTTCGTCAGGGTCTACGGAAGCACTGGCACTAAGTCCAGGAGATGCTGCGCTGCTGGTGCCTGCCTCACCAAGAAAACTATCAACAGCGCTAGCACCACCCTGCTGCCCTTGAGGCGGATCCTGCGCCACCTGCGGTCTAACGACTTGGGGTCTGGTACGCCTGGCTCTAGCCGGGACCATAGCCTCGTCATCACTATCGGTCAGGGAACCACTGCTTTCTACAGGTTCAAAATCGGACCCGGAAGATTCGACGGATGATTCTTCCCAAAAGAACTCATCCGACTGGTCCATGTACCTGTATACCTCGTCATCGGAAAGCCCCCTTCTTGCCATTTTGGATTGCTAAATTTATGGGGTTTTCCTCCGAGACTACCCAGAAAAAAAGAGCACCTACCTAGCAAAAAGGGAGTATTTGAGAGGTATTGGGGTTGGTGGGAAGTGGGGTCTCAGAGGCAATCAAACAATCACGGGACAATCAAATCCAATTACAGCACAATCGACTCCAATCACAGCACAAGCAAATCTGATGCACTCGGAAGGTGATGGGGGGAGGGTGGGATTGGGTGTGGCGGGAAGTGGGGTCTCAGGCAATCAAACAATCACGGGGCAATCGAAGCCGATCACGGGACAATCAAATACAATTACAGCACAATCGACTCCAATCACAGCACAAGCAAATCTGATGCACTCGGAAGGTGGTGGTTGGAGGTGGTGGGGGGTGGGGGGGTGGGGTTGGGTGTGGTGGGGGGGAGGGTGGGGTTGGGTGTGGCGGGAAGTGGGGTCTCAGGCAATCAAACAATCACGGGGCAATCGAAGCCGATCACGGGACAATCAAATACAATTACAGCACAATCGACTCCAATCACAGCCCAATCAAATCTGATGCACTCGGAAGGTGATGGGGGAGGGTGGGATTGGGTGTGGCGGGAAGTGGGGTCTCAGGCAATCAAACAATCACGGGGCAATCGAAGTCGATCACGGGACAATCAAATACAATTACAGCACAATCGACTCCAATCACAGCCCAATCAAATCTGATGCACTCGGAAGGTGATGGGGGAGGGTGGGATTGGGTGTGGTGGGAAGTGGGGTCTCAGGCAATCAAACAATCACGGGGCAATCGAAGTCGATCACGGGACAATCAAATACAATTACAGCACAATCGACTCCAATCACAGCACAAGCAAATCTGATGCACTCGGAAGGTGGTGGTTGGAGGTGGTGGTGGGGGGGGGGGGGGGGGGGGTTGGGTGTGGTGGGGGGGAGGGTGGGGTTGGGTGTGGCGGGAAGTGGGGTCTCAGGCAATCAAACAATCACGGGGCAATCGAAGCCGATCACGGGACAATCAAATACAATTACACCACAATTGAATACAAGCGCAGCACAATCGAATACAAGCGCAGCACAGTCAAATACAATGCACTTGGACGGTGATTAGGGGGGGGGTCTGAGGGCGATTTGAGGGGATGGGGGGTTGATCAGGAGCCTGCACGGGGCAGACTGAGTCCTGATCTGATGAGAGGCAGACACAGGGGGTTACTGATCAAAGATCAGTTAGTGATTGCTGGGGAGGACAGATGTAAACAAACAGCAGGGGATGTAATCAGAAGGGGGGTACGAGGGCAATCGAGGGCCTGGGCAGGTGATCGGTTACCCCCGCGGGGCAGTTAGGGTCTGCTCTGATGGGTGGGGGTGCTGAGGGCTGATGGACAGGTGATAGACAGGTGATCAGAGGGGGATCAGAGGGGGATCAGAGGGTAATGTAGCTGTATACAAATGTATACAGTATACAGGGGGGTAGTCTGGGATGGGGTGTGGGGGTGATCTAAAGGTAGGGAGGGGGGATCAGGGGTGACTAGGAGGCAGTTAGGGACCTAAACTAAGGGGCAGCGTCGCTAGTTAGTGGCAGGTGGGGGGGGTGGGGGTTTTGCAGGGGTGCAAGGGTGCTGGGCAGGGGTCTGCTGGGGTGATCAGGGGGGGTATGAGGCCTGGGGTGGGTGATCAGGGAGGCTGTGGGCAAAATCAAGCTGCGTGCAGTGAGACTTACAAGTGCTTCCTCCTCGCTGGTGGTCTCTGGAACAATGAGACCACGAGGCGAGGAGGAAGCACGTATAAGGCACTTTGTTTACCTAACAAAGTGCCTTATACTCAGGGATTGGCTGATCCTGCGGATTCCTCCGCTCGCCGGCTCTGCTAAGTGGCCGGCGAGCGGAGACAAAATGCCCGTGCTTCGATCCCGGGCGGAGGATCGCGTCACGGATGACGCGATCGCTCCGCCCATGCCCTTAAATGGACTGCCGCCTCTGTGGGTGAGGCCGTCCTGCAGGGCTCCACTTCCCCGCCGCCCCTGTGTAGTGGGCGGTCGGGAAGTGGTTAAAGGATACCTGACCCAAGACAAATCTGCTTAAGGTAAACACAGCGAAATGTTTATGTTGGATAAACATACCTCTGTGGATTGTCTGTACCTCTGTTTGTTTCTCCTGGATCCTATACTTACTCCGTGAAAAATAGGACTTTTGGCTAAAGTCTAATTTACAAACAGGATGAGGCAAGCTTGCAGCAATATTCCCTTCTATCACACCCCTATTGCCTCCTTTCAGGGGAGTGAATGGGGCGTGGAAGAGGAGGGAATGGAAGAGTTACATTGCAACAAGCTAAAAATTTGATGTAAACCAAAAGACACATTTTTCAATATATGATTACAGGGATCATGAAGAACAAGGAGAGAAACTGACCATATACAGAGGTATGTGGATCTAGCAGGAACATACCTGTGTGCTTACCTTAGGTACTTTTCTCTCAGGTCAGGTGTGTTTTAAAGGAAACTTGTAGCGAGGAATATGGGCTGCATCACCATTTTTCCCTTTTACAAAATGCTGTCTGGTTGTCCTCCAATCTTTTGACTTCATAGTCACACACCAGGTAAAGTGCAACTAATGAGGTCAAAACTAATGTATAAATCCAGTTTGTATAATTATGTTGTGTCTGTGATTAACCCCCTCCTGACCGCCTAATGCCGATCGGGGGGAGGGGGGGTCAGTCCTGGGACTGCCTAACTCCAATTGGCGTCAAGTCCTGGAGGCATAGTTTATACCTATGATAGGAGAGGAAGTGGATGGATCACCGTCCACGGACAATTTAGGAAGGGAAAAGGGAAGGAGTGGGACAAGGAAGATTTTTTTTTTTTTATAAAAGCCTTTGTTTACACTATAATAATAATAATAATAATAATAAAAACTAATGATCGCAGCAGCGATAAGAGACCACTAAAATAAAGCCCTGTTAGGGACAAGAAAAGGAGGGCAAATTCATTTGGCTGCTAAGTTGTTTGGCCGTGCAGCAAGCTGTTAAAGCTGCAGAGTGCTAAATTGTGAAAGATCGCCTAGTCACTAGGGGGATGTACGCCTGCGGCCCTCAAGTGGTTAACAGAGAAGAGTCATGAGGATCAACAATATATCCAAACAAGCAGCATCATTTAGCAATATGTACACAATTGAATCGTCCATATCTACGTCATATTTCCTTTGAAAGCATTAGATTTACTGTCTAAATATATATTTTTCTCATTTACAGAAAAAGTCCTAAATACTAATCTTCCTGTCCCCGTGTCCATGCCATCTGCTTGTTGTACATATGTGGCACATGGCCATGGGAGGGCTTCAGGCAGCGGTCATGGGTCACAGCCATGCACATGTTTAGGGGGGGATGAGGCCATGGACACATGAGGTCGTCAGAGCACGCACAGCATGTGGCTGTGGATGGCATGCCTAGTTCCCGTTATTATACGGGTGGGCTTTTTTTTTCGCTGGTGTTTCATTATTTCCCTAACCTAAAATCAACTGTTCATTAAATAATGTGCTTTTACAGTAGGCAAAAGCCACAAAGCTGAAGCAAGAAATAGTGGTGCCACCTGCCTGGCTATATAGTATACCAATCCCTGGACTGGCTAGACAGATGTATAAGGTCTTTGGTTGGCAGGAAATGCATTTCTCATGGATTTATTTTAGTCAGCGATTTAGCTGTTTGTAAATTCCTTTAATTAAAATGGCACTCTAGACAAACTAAAAAAAAAAAAACACAAGTAAATCAATAAATAAATAAATAATTTGAGAGCATTAGTGGTTTCACAAATGGGAATTTAACAACTGCTATAATATATATTATAAATGCATGCCAAAAAAAAACCCCATCTTGAAAAACAAAAAACATTAAAAAAGAACACAGTGTAAGGATGAATGAAACTACTGTATATACTATGCTGTCACTTCTGTTTATTATCAGATGTATCCAGTTCCCAGAAAATGCCAGAACATACAGATATTTTTTGAAGGCATTTCTACTGAATATGCAACTGGAACAAACAATGAATCTGCTAGGTAAGCATGTCTAAGTTACTGCAGTGATATTTACCCTTTTGTAGCCATGCTGATTTACATGCCAGGTATTTATTGTAGTGGTAATTCTATGAAATACACTTAAATCATTATTACCACAATAAAGTTTAGTATCATTTTCATAAATTCCACCAAATAAAGAAATTGGACCCTTGTGATTATTACCGTATATACTCGCATAGAAGCTGAATTAAAAATATGCACTTAAAATATGCTGAAAAGTCACCCCCTCGGCCCATATGCGAGTCACCTGCCTTTGTCTGTGGTGGGGTGTGTGCAGACTAACCTGCAGAGACGATCGGAGTGCAACAGTGATAATGAGCAGGCTTCAGCATGCTTCCTAGCTGATCCTGGGTGTGGGCCAACTGATCAGATGACCGCCGATGCTGCGGGCTTTGCAGTGGAGCTGATTGGCAGGTGCCTGTAAGGTGGATGGATTGCTGAAGGGGAGCGCGGAGGACAGGAGAGATGGATGGCCATATTGCACATAATCTCGCGCTTCCTGTGCAGAGACAGCAGGAAGCGCGATATTATGGAGGAGCGGAGCTGTGATTCTGCCAATCCATCTCTCCTGCTCTACTCTCTCCCAGGCATCTGATCGCGCCTGCCTGTGTGCGAACCAGGGCATCCCAATGCAGATCATCAGCTGTTGTACTCGATGCTCCCCTTTAGCAATCCATCCACTTTACAGGCACCTGCCAATCAGCTCCACTGCAAAGCCCACAGCATTGGCAGTCATCTGCGCAGTTGGCCCTTCCCAGGATCAGCTAGGAAGCATGCTGAAGCCTGCTCATTACCACTGTTGCACTCTGATCATCTCTGCAGGTTAGTCTGCACACCTCTTGCAGATCAGCTGTTGCGCTCCCCCTGGCTATCCACCGTACAGGTACCCGATCAGCTGGCTCCACTGTACAGACTGCAAATCCCTCAGCACTGGACATTTGATCAACTGGCCCGCTGACAGTAAGCACTAAAAGTGTGTGGGGGAGAAAGGGTAGTATAATAAGGCACAGAACAAATGACAACACTGTTCCATACATAGGTGAACTCTGCAATAACCCCCATATGAAATACATCAACCACCCTCGTGTTGTCAGGAGCCGCTGTATTTCCTACCCTCGGCTAATATGCGAGTCAATAATTTTTTCCCTGGATTCTGAGGTAAATGTTAGGGGGTCAGCTTATATGCGAGTCGGCTTATATACGAGTATATATGGTAAATATACATTTTGCTTTTTTTAATAGAGGCAAACAGATAAGCAAAACATCTGGATAATACAGTATAATCCTAATCTAAATAAACTTCAATACACCCACAAATTTGTCTTGTAATAAGATGACTCCTAAAGTTATGCAGTACTTACAGTATATTGTAATTTCACTTTAATTTGTTACATCAGTCTTAGTTGTATGTATCTTTATGTGGTGGTGATGGCGGTCTGTGTGTTTGTGTACGTGTGTGTTGGGAGTAGGAGGAGGGGGAATATATGTGGCAATGAAATAAAAGTTGTAGATTTTTTTATAATTATATTGTTTTGTATTTTTTATTAACTTTTTTGTAAATTAAGTTTATACCATCATTATAGGGCTAATATGCATGTATATGTATTTTTATGGAGATATGATGGGTTTCATTACACCTTTGATGTCTCCGGTGGGTGTATCAGAAGACTAGGCACAGAATGATTCTCAGCATCTGTTGCCTAGCAACAAGTGCTGATCCTGGAAATATGGAGTAATTGCATCCTGTCCAGTTCTGAAGACAGAATCCCAAGTGCATTACACCAATAAAGCGAACATTCAGCACAACTCCAGTCTGTGCTCCAGAGCATTTAGAATAGCCAGCAATCCCTCACTAGAGATGGCTCAAACCTCTGATCTTCGGTTCGCTAACCTCGAACGCGAACCTCCGCAAAAAGTTTGCTTCGCACGAACCGCAATAGACTTGGGGAGGCGAACTTCGAAAACTAGAAACATTTATGCTGGCCACAAAAGTGATGGAAAAGATGTTTAAAGGGGTCTAACATATGAGTTTTTGCATGGATGAGTGAGATACACACCAAAAATCCCCGGGAAAAATCTGGATTGGATGCAAAGCAGCGTTTTAAGGGCAGAAATCACATTGCATGCTAAATTGGAGGCCTAAAGTGCTTTAAAGCATCTTGCATGTGTATACATCAGTCATGGAGTGTAATTAGTGTACTGCTTCACACTGACAAACCAAACTCACTGTGTAACGGCCGTGCTGGACTGGTGCGCACCATGGCGAAAGTACAGGTGATGGCGGCTTTCCAGCCCATATGGTCGCTAGCTGAGGTAGCTCAATGACAGAACAGTGACTGTCCAGCTGATCGAATTTGGTCTCTCCACAATGAAGCAATGACCTTATTACCTTGGGTGTGCCCCCCCCCCCCCGACACTCATATAGCCGGCGGTCATTGCTAGAGATGGCCCGAACGGTTCGCCGGCGAACGGTTCCTGGCGAACTTCGATGGCTCGCGTTCGCGGGGAACTGGGAACTTTTCCGGAAGTTCGATTCGCCCCCATAGTGCATCATTAGGGTCAACTTTGACCCTCTACATCACAGTCAGCAGGCACATTATAGCTAATCAGGCTACACTCCCTCGTGGAGCCACTCCCCCCCTTATAAAAGGCTGGCAACATCAGGCATTGGACTCACTCATGTGCCTGCAGTAGTTAGAGAAGGGAGAGCTGCTGTGCAGAGACCTATAGGGAAAGCTTAGTTAGGCTCTTGTAGGCTTGTTAGCTTGCTCCTTGCTGATTCTTATTGATAAAAAAGCACCCCTCAACAGCTCTTTCGAGAGCTAATCTTGTTCTTATGATCTATTTTTTTTTTGTGTGGCCCACTTGCATTATATACAGGCTTGTCAGTCAGTCGCAGCTGGCCTTTGGCCCCTTGGTGGTATAATTAGTTACTACTGTGCCAGCTGCACATTATAATACCCATCACTGCATATACGTACCTGTTGTTCACAGCGCACCCACCTACCTACATAAGCGCACGCAGTGTCACTGTGCCTGTCCGGTACCTGTCTGTGTGTGACCGGTGCACATTGTAATACCCATTACTGCATATACCTACCTGTTGTTCACAGTGCACCCACCTACCTACGTGAGCGCATGCAGTGCCACTGTGCCTGTCCAGTACCTGTCTGTGTGTGACAGGTGCACATTATAATACCCATCACTGCATATACCTACCTGTTGTTCACAGTGCACCCACCTACCTACGTGAGTGCATGCAGTGTCACTGTGTCTTGTACCTGTAAGTGTGTGACAGGTGCACATTTGTAACACCAGTCATTGCAAAATTGTTCACAGTACCTGTGTGATCGCACGCTGTGTAATATACCACTCCTAGCATACCTGTTAACTGCACCTGTGGGACAGCTGCACATTGTATTGTAATACCAGTCACTGCATACCTTTCACTGCATCTGTGACTGCACATTGTATTATACCTGGCAGTCAGTGCATACATCCAACACTCTACGCACGGCGCGCTCCAGGAAGAAAGCATATGGGATCAAGTCACTGATGGTGCCTTCACTGTGACTCACCAGGTTTGTCACCTCCTCAAATTGCTGCATGAGCCTTCAGGCATTTCGCATGTGTGTCCAGTACTTCGGCCAGAACATCCCCATCTCCCCAGAGTATGTCCTTTGACTGTAATTGTAGAGATACTGTTTGACGGTTGTAGCAGGTGGTTGAACATCAGGAGTGTTTAATTCCAGCGAGTCGGGCTATCGCAAATCAAGCGTCTCACCGGCAAGTTGTTTCTCCACTGAATATCTTATTAACCACAGAGCGAAAAAGTTAGAAAGCAGGGCCTCAACATGATTCCAAAAATGCAAAATAACTTTATTATGGACCTATTCACAGTAATCAACAAACAATTAAAATCACTTAAAAAATGAGTATCCCAGGGTGCCTCAGTTCCCCCTCCACACATACATCCGCATTCCACACTCAGACCACACTCAATTAAACTAGTTAGAATGCTGCAGCAATTCTAGATATAGGGTATTGCAACTAATGAGTATATGTGAATGTCCCCTTTAAATCACAGCTGATGGCTTTAACGTGGGTTTTGACCTCATAATAGAGGTGAGAGAATGTGCCAAAAATTGCAACTAGCAAATTGCTGGATAGTTCAACCCTTGAGTGCACTCAAAAAAAGAAAGAAAGAAGGTTCCTTGTTAGAAAAAACCCAGGTTGGATACACTTCCAGTCCTTATGCGTAACATTCTCCTCCACAGAAAGCACATTTTGGGATATCTTTTGTATTAGAAGCAAAACCGCAGCTTACTTGTGTTCCTGGTGAATCTGCATGCTGAAAATCACTTACACCTCCGGACGTCCGCAGGTCCTCAACACTCTGCGGTCCACGGTGGCTGTGCGCTGATTTCACCTGGTTTGCCGTTCCCATATATCACGCTGTTTCACCAATCAACTTGGCTTCCTCAGACTGACGTCACTCTGAGGAAGCCAAGTTGATTGGTGAAACATGTAAGTGGGAGGAGTCCCAGGAGGCCGGCCTCGTTCACCACCAGGAACACAGGAGCGCTCGATCCCCGCTGTGATGCTACATTTCCTAGTAGGAAGCGGGTAGATCGCGCTCACCGCTACTATCAGACCACACCAGTTTCAGGAGGCGCAACAGCGTGATATATGGCAACGGCAAACTAGGTGAAATCAGCGCAAAGCCACCGTGGACCGCAGAGTGTTGGGGACCTGCGGACGTCCGGAGGTGTAAGTGATTTTCAGCATGCAGATTCACCAGGAACACAAGTAAGCTCCGGTTTTGCTTCTAATACAAAAGATATCCCAAAATGTGCTTTCTGTGGAGGAGAATGTTACGCATAAGGACTGGAAGTGTATCCAACCTGTGTTTTTTCTAACAAGGAACCTTCTTTCTTTCTTTTTTTGAGTGCACTCAAGGGTTGAACTATCCAGCAATTTGCTAGTTGCAATTTTTGGCACATTCTCTCACCTCTATTATGAGGTCAAAACCCACGTTAAAGCCATCAGCTGTGATTTAAAGGGGACATTCACATATACTCATTAGTTGCAATACCCTATATCTAGAATTGCTGCAGCATTCTAACTAGTTTAATTGAGTGTGGTCTGAGTGTGGAATGCGGATGTATGTGTGGAGGGGGAACTGAGGCACCCTGGGATCCTCATTTTTAAGTGATTTTAATTGTTTGTTGATTACTGTGAATAGGTCCATAATAAAGTTATTTTGCATTTTTGGAATCATGTTGAGGCCCTGCTTTCTAACTTTTTCGCTCTGTGGTTAATAAGTTATGTACTTTAGTTTTTTCCTGGGGCCCAAGGATTTGTGTGTGGTTTCTCTTTGAGGAGCTTGAAGCCCCCAGATTACACACCCAAATTCCAATTCATTGAGGGCTGCCTTTCTCTAATTTTGTCTTCTCCACTGAATATCGGCAAAGCGTGCCATGGCCGTGTAAGACCACCTGAAATGCCCACACACCTTCCTGGACTGCTTCAGGATGTCCTGTAAACCTGGGTACTTAGACACAAATCTCTGAATTATTAGATTCAGCACATGTGCCATGCAGGGTACATGTGTCAACTTTCCCAAATTCAAAGCCAAAATGAGATTGCTGCCATTGTCACACACCACGTTGCCGATCTCCAGTTGGTGCGGGGTCAGCCACTGATCCACCTGTTTGTTAAGAGCAGCCAGGAGAGCTGTTCCAGTGTGACTCTCCGCTTTGAGGCAAGACATGTCTAATATGGCGTGACACCATCGAACCGGGCATGCAGCATAGGCCCTGAGGAGATGGGGCTGTGTAGCTGGAGAGGAGATCACAGCACCAGTGGAGTTGAACTGCCACTCAGCCAAGGAGGAGGAGGAGGAGGAGGACGATGACAGCAGCGAAGAGGATGTAGCAGGAGGAGAGGAGGTGGCAGCAGGCCTGCCTGCAAGCCGTGGTGGTGTCACAACTAGGTCCGCTGCACAGCCACGCACTCCCAGCTTGCCAGCGGTCACCAGGTTGACCCAATGGGCTGTGTAAGTAATGTACCTGCCCTGACTTGCTTGGCAGACCAGGCATCCGTGGTCAGTTGGACCCTTGACCCAATGCTGTGTGCCAGAGATGACACCACTTGCCTTTCAACTTCATGGTACTGATTGGGTATCGCCTTTTTTTAGAAATAATTGCGGCCAGGTATCTTCCACTGCGGTGTCCCAATGGCCACAAATTTTCGGAAGGCCTCAGAGTCCACCAACTGGTATGGTAACAGCTGGCGAGCCAACAGTTCCACAAAGCCAGCTGTCGGACGCCGGGCAAGGGGGTGACTGGCAGACATTGGCTTCTTCTGATCAAAGATTTACCTCACGGACACCTGGTGCTGCTGTGTGCAGAGCAAGAACCGCTCTAGTTGAGAGGCGGAGTGGAGGAGGGTGGCTGTGATTGGGAAGGTGCAAGGGAGAAAGCGGCTGAAGAAGATGATGCACCTGAAGGAGGAAGAGGAGAAAGAGGGTGGCTTTTCTCTTGTGTGCTGCTTTTCCTCAGGTGGTCTTCCTATTGCAGTTTGTGCCTTTTTTCCATGTACCTTCATAACGCAGTTGTCCCTATGCGGCTTTTGGCCTTTCCATGGCTCAATTTTTGGCGGCAGAGAGAACAGATGGCATTGCTCTGATCTAAAGCAGACACACCAAAAAATGTCCAAACCGCTGAGCCCCCCTGGGGTGATGGCACTATGGTGGCATCAGCAGCTGACGTTGAAGGGCATGTTGGCTGACTGTCCATAAGTGGCGATACATGGGACCGGACACTGTCACCAGCTGTTTCTGATGACGATCTCCCCCTGCTTCTTACAGGAACTCGTCTCCTCCTACTCCTCTATGACTCCCCCTCTTAACTGTCCCCTTGGTAATCTTGTCTCTTAGGATCCCACGTGGCATCTGTATCATCATAATCATAATAATCATCCTCCCCAGCTTCGCTTGCCTCAGATACCTCATAAACTGCACCAACAGCAGGTACTTCATCATCCTCCTCCTCACACCTTACGTCCATAGTGTCGCCTAACTCAGACATATGAGGTGCGGTGGTGTAACTTGCTTAGCGCCTTCATCTTGTTGTAACAATAATGGCTGTGAATCCATGGTTTCCCCACCAAATAACTCCTGCGAAGTGTCAAATGCAGCGGATGTGGTGCTTGTAGTAGCGCTGGTGGCTGCGGAACTTGAGGTGTTCTGTGTTAAATAGTCAAACACGTCCTGACAATCTTGGGAGTTGATGGGATGTGCCTTCTTCTGAGCACTATACTTTGGGCCAGGGCCACACAAAATCACGTCAGCCCGACCTCGAACAGACCTGCCAGGTGGCCTGCCTCTGGCACTGCCTGTTGTTTTGTCCATATCGGGGTAGGGGGGGGGGTTAAATGAAAGGTATGCACTGACTTGACTAATACAATGTGCAGTCACACAGGTGCAGTGAAAGGTATGCAGTGAATGGTATTGCAAAACAATGTGCAGTTGTCACACAGGTGCAGTTAACAGGTATGCGCGGACTGGTATATTACACAGTGTGCGGTCACACAGGTACTGTGAACAATTATGCAATGACTAGTATTACAAATGTGCAGCTGTCACACACACATGTACCGTGAACAGGTGCAGTGACTGGTGGTATATAACATTGCATAAGCTCACGTAGGTAGGTAGGTGCACTGAACAGGTGGGTATGCAGTGATTAATATTAGAAATGTGAAGCTGCCACACACACAGGTACCATGAACAGGTGCAGTGACTGGTTGTATATAAAACTGCATGCGCTCACGTAGGTAGGTAGGTAGGTGCACTGAACCGGTGGGTATGCAGTGATTGGTATTACAAATGTGCAGCTGTCACACACACAGGTACCGTGAACAGGTGCAGCAACTGGTGGTATATAAAACTGCGTGTGCTCACGTAGGTAGGTAGGTGCACTGAACAGGTGGGTATGCAGTGATTGGTATTACAAATGTGCAGCTGTCACACACACAGGTACTGTGAACAGGTGCAGTGACTGGTGGTATATAAAACTGAATGCGCTCACGTAGGTAGGTAGGTGCACTGAACAGGTGGGTATGCAGTGATTGGTATTACAAATGTGCAGCTGTCACACACACAGGTACCGTGAACAGGTGCAGTGACTGGTGGTATATAAAACAGTGTGCGCTCACGTAGGTAGGTAGGTGCACTGAACAGGTGGGTATGCAGTGATTGGTATTACAAATGTGCAGCTGTCACATACACAGGTACCGTGAACAGGTGCAGTGACTGGTGGTATACAAAACTGCGTGCGCTGACGTAGGTAGGTAGGTGCACTGAACAGGTGGGTATGCAGTGATTGGTATTACAAATGTGCAGCTGTCACACACAGGTACCGTGAACAGGTGCAGTGACTGGTGGTATATAAAACTGCGTGTGCTCAAGTAGGTAGTTAGGTGCACTGAACAGGTGGGTATGCAGTGATTGGTATTATAAATGTGCAGCTGTCACACACACAGGTACCGTGAACAGGTGCAGTGACTGGTGGTATATTAAACTGCGTGCGCTCATGTAGGTAGGTGCATTGAACAAGTGGGTATGCAGTGATTGGTATTACAAATGTGCAGCTGTCACACACACAGATAGTCACTGAATGTGCTGGGCCTGGCAGTGGCACAGTAGGAATTACCAAGGGGCCAAGGTCCAGCAGCTGCGACTGACTGACAGGGTTGTATATGCAACACGAGTGTCTGTGGGACACACACACACAAAACATAGATCACAAGAACAACATTAGCTCTCAAAAGAGCTATTGAGGATGAGGAGTGTTTTTTTGGCAATCAGCAGTATCAGCAAGAAGGAGCAACCTAACAAGCCTAACACAAGAGCCCAACTAAGCTTTCCCTATGTCAGCAGCCAGGTTCTCTCCCTTCTCTAATTACTGCAGCCACATGAGTGAGTGAAAAGGCTGACACTGCCTGCATTTTATAAGGGGGGGGGGGGGGTGCTCCAGGAGGGAGTGTAGGCTGATTGGCTACCCTGTGTCTGCTGACTGTGATGTATAAAGTCAAAGTTGACCCTACTGATGTAGTATAGGGGGCGGGTCGAACTTGCATATAGTTCACATGAATAAGTTCGTGGTCGAACTGTTCGGGCCATCTCTACCCCTCACCTCCAGTCTTCTGATTTTTCAGTCAGCTCCCTTAAGGCCAGACAATTCGGTCTATTGCCAGTGCCACCAGGACCGCAAAGCACAGGAACAGCTTCTTCCCCTCAGCTGTCAGTTCTCTGAACTCTATGAACTCTCTTCACTCACTCCCCACCTCCCGTTGATCATTCTTCCTTTACAAGCTGAATTTGATAGAACTTGATTGCACTGATGAACTTTGTACAATTGAGGCAAACCTAGTGTTAATCTGTTTAATTGTCTATGCTGAAATTGCTGTTTTTGTATTGCTGCATGTGCATGCCAAAGCCCAATTCCCGAGCACAACCCAATGGTGTTTGGTGAAATAAAAGGTAATTCCGAGCAAGGTGGGGGGCATAGTGTGAAATTTGGAACTTGTAGAAGTGATTGTGTGGCTATAATGCCGTCTTTACGCAATAGAAACAATTTTGTGGCTGGTATAGTGACTGTGAGCTTGTTGAAACCTTTAGCTGCAAATGAAGCGTCTCTCCTACATTATGGCAGATATAGGAGTGTACTTCAAGCTTTTCTCTGACTATGCGTTTATATTTAGCAAGACTGTAAACTTCATAAACTGTGAAAAGAATAGAAAAGAACGTGGCAGCAGGAGTTGAGAAGCTGAAGACAGCACATCAGGGTTTGTGTCTTGTTTGCTCACAACATGACAGATGAGACCTGACTGGCTACAGACGTGTTACTATAGCATCTGCTCATGACGATATGACAACCTAACATGTATCCTCTTTTTCTATGTTTATTAAATAGGAGGCAACATATAAGGCAATATAACAGATACAAAGGAGTTGCATTATAATTAGCTGTAAAATGTCTTCTGATTTCTATGTGACTACCATATGTAGAAATGCTCTGGGCAAAATTAAATGTATTACGATTGTTAGAGAAGGAGCCAGTTCCATCAGATTCTGCACTTTTGGGTTCTTTGCATCATTGATTGAAAAAAGTCAGAGGGACTCTCAAACCATAGAGCAATGTGAAAATGTCACCAAAGAGTTTATAATCAGCTGCTGGAAACAGCTTGTGGCTCGATGAGCTGTGAGCTCTGTCGTGACATCCCAGGGATATCAATAGAAAGCCAAAGGTAAAAAAATAACATATCTAGTTATATTGTTCATAGAATTAAATTAGTCAGTTCACATTATATTGTCTATCATCAGTAGAAGACAACTGCAAACATTCATTTTGCAAAACATTACTGACAAAAAGAGGAACTTGCGCAACGACCATAACCTCGTTACTGAACATACTCAAATGCCCACCTTGCTACCGGTAATTTTGTGCATATTTACTAAGTAAATCTATTGCAAATATTCATATACTGGTAGTAAGGAAACTGTAAATGTTCAGTACAAATTTCCCAGGAACACATGATCATACCTCCTCAGTGACACCTAGACAACTGCTCAAGATATCACAAAGTGCTTCAGTAAGCTACCAATAATTCCATACACTGTTCTCAAATTTGCACTTCACTCAGTTCCTTTCCTTCCTCCTTACTCTTATCAAGTGCAGAAGATTCCACATTAATTTTCAGCTGTCACATAATTAACTGTTCCTCTGGCCCTTTTCTTTATGAACTTCTGAACTTTATCCTTCTCCCAAGTAATAAAAGCATTAAAGCATCCAATTAATCTCACTTTCCAAAGACATTACACTCCTCCCCACAGCAAGCTCTAATTACCCCTAGACTTGAAAACTATCTCCCTTGACCCCACTGCATAATCGAGTGTGTGACTCATCTGAGCAGAGCAGTCCCTGTATTACTAGCTCCTGGAAAGTATAGGTACAATTTGATATGACCCATTTTATCTTAAAGAATTATTTCGCTATTTCTTCACTTGTTACTTTGCAATCAGTTTCTATTAACGACATTTCTACTTCTACCTAACTAAAAGATGGCCTGTATATCATAAAAAGGATAGTTGTAGCATGTTGCTGGCTAGCGATAGTCGCATATGTTTATTCAATCAAAGGTAGCACCTGCTAAAACTATCTTTCTGCTAATATCTGCGATTAACTTGGAACCACATACTACTTGTACACTGTTATGGAATGCTCTCTCAATGTGTTCCAATGGACTTTCACCAGCGAAATTCTATAAACGCAAGTTACAATTATTGTCCAGAAATAGCTCAACAAGCATTTTATCTTCTGCTGCCTGGTGGAAATATGTTCTTGCATGAACTTTTAATGGAGCAGGTCAGAAGATATCTTTTTTAGTTTTACTTAAGATTTCAGGAGGGTGAGTTTTAAGAGTCTTTACCTATAGGAACACCTGCCTATGTGATTTAACAGCACTTAAGGGAAGGATTTCCCATCAGTAAAATCAGTGGCAAGGACAGGACTGTAAAGACCCACCCTAGCAACAGTTTATAGCTAGATTTACTATAGTTAGTTAATATGGCAGTGATTTTTGGACTCCACATAAGAATATGTCCATGTTGTATATTTTTACTTAAATATGCTCTAGTAAACATGCACAAGAAAGGAGTTTAAAAGTGAAACAAGCTTTAGCTTAAAGTGATCCTTAAAGAGAATCTGTATTGTTAAAATCACACAAAAGTAAACATACCAGTGTGTTAGGGGACATCTCCTATTACCCTCTGTCACAATTTCGCCACTCCCCGCCGCATTAAAAGTAGTTAAAAACAGTTTTAAAAAGTTTGTTTGTAAACAAACAAAATGGCCACCAAAACAGGAAGTAGGTTGATGTACAGTATGTCCACACATAGAAAATACATCCATACACAATCAGGCTGTATACAGCCTTCCTTTTAAATCTCAAGAGATCATTTGTGTGTTTCTTTCCCCCTGAAGCTCACTGAAGAGTTACAAGCTGATTGTTTGTTTACTCTTGCAGACAACTCTGCCCGGTTGTCTGTAATTCTGCAGTATGTGACTCATCAGTATGTGAACAGAGGATTTATCCAGCTTGTAAAAGATAAGAGAGCAGAGAAAAGCTGGCTGATGTAAATAACACACACACACAGGGGAGTGTGCATAGAGGGGGCATGCATAGCAGATCACACTGAAGAGTTGGCAGCCTTCCAGACACAGGACGACAAGTCCGACAGGGGAAAGATAAGCTGATTTATTACAGAGATGGTGATAGTATAAAGTGCTGCAGTAAGCCAGAGCACATTATAATAGGTTTAGGAACCTGTAGGATGGTAGAAAACACAATGACATTTTTGTTACAGAGTCCCTTTAAAGAGACTCCGTAACAAAAATTGCATCCTGTTTTTTATCATCCTACAAGTTCCAAAAGCTATTCTAATGTGTTCTGGCTTACTGCAGAACGTTCTACTATCACCATCTCTGTAATAAATCAACTTATCTCTCTCTTGTCAGACTTGTCAGCCTGTGTCTGGAAGGCTGCCAAGTTCTTCAGTGTTGTGGTTCTGTGATGCATCTCCCCCCTCCAGGCCCCTCTCTGAACACTGCTGTGTGTTATTTAGATTAGTGCAGCTTCTCTCTGCTCTATTATCTTTTACAAGCTGGATAAATCCTCCTCTGAGCTGGCTGGGCTTTCACATACTGAGGAATTACATACAGGCAGAGCTGTCTGCACTCTGCAGGAAGAAACAGCCTGACACTTCAGTGGAAGATAGCTGCAGGGGGAAAGAAACACACAAATGATCTCTTGAGATTAAAAAGGAAGGCTGTATACAGCCTGCTTGTGTATGAATGTATTTTCTATGTGTGGACATGCTGTACATCAACCTACTTCCTATTTTGGTGGCCATTTTGTTTGTTTATAAACAAACTTTTTAAAACAGTTTTTAACCACTTTTAATGCGGCGAGGAGCGCCGAAATTGTGACAGAGGGTAATAGGAGATGTCCCCTAACGCACTGGTATGTTTACTTTTGTGCGATTTTAACAATACAGATTCTCTTTAAAGAAAACCTGAACTGAAAATTAAAAGTCAAAATAAGCATACAAAAGTCATACTTACCTTCCATGTAGACTACTCCTCAGTGTCTTTCTCCTGTCCCGCGTCCTGTTAGTTCACTGTGATCAAGGGAATTTTCCGTCCTCCATTTTGAAAATAGCCATTAACCATAACAGCTTTCTGGTCAGCACACAGTTAAACTGTAACATCGCCCACTTCAGCCATAGGGAAACATGGACATTACCTGGTACATCAGTTTTCCTCTCAGCTATAACTGACAGCAACTGATAATTTACTGACACCAACTTTTACTTTTTTACTGACACCAAAATATTGTCAGAACTGGAAGGGATTATTGTTAGAAGAAAATGGTGAGCTTCTGAGAGGAACTGATGGCAAGGTAACTCTGTAATGTTCATTTGAAGTTACCTCATGTGTTTATTTTAAATATTTTTACTCAGTACAGGTTCTCTTTAAGTAAAAACAAATTAAAGAGATAAAAAAATTGTGTCTACCATCCTACCCTTAAAAAGGACTTTTAGATACCCCACAATTTTATGTTATGTTTAAAAACCTAAAAAAGTAGATTTATTGTTTTGTCTCAGCTCAATAACACAGTCGGCCTCGTGTCTCAGAGAGCTAAAATGTATGAACTATTGACCTTTTTTATACTGTATATCCCCTGCTCTTATGAGCTCAATTCCCTGCCAGGAAAATGTTTTATGGCTGTCATACTTCCCAAGCAGACCCACTAGTTCCGCAGGGGTCACTCTGTTTCAAAGAGAGAGGAGCAACCCTCAATGTCAACTGTCAAGACAGTTGCTCCTCCTTAAAAAGCAGGGTAACACTTGCGGATCTAGTGGGTTTGTTTTGGGAGTCCTCTGTCCCTCCAAAATGCCATTGCCTGCACAGCTCCTTTCATTTTCTTGGCTGTGTATATATTGTTTCACTATGCACTTTATCCTCCATGGGCATATTGCAATGTTTGTTCAGCACTGGCACTTTTATTCATTAGGTTTATTATTCATATATGTGGATATGTTATTTGGTATTTAAACTGTGCCATCACTTCGATTGTTTTACTGTATATATGGAATATGTGGCACAGCTAATTTCTCACTATTTATGCCCCAATACTGAATCTGGGTTCATCCAGGAGCTCATTATTTCAAATCACAGTGATGGTTACTTCCAATTCTAATATGTGCAGCATTCATTGAACATTTAAAAACAGTTGACTATGCAGTCAGGTCCACAACTATTTGGACAGAGACAGCTTTTTCGAATTTTGGTTCTGTATACTGTATTACCAAAATTAGATTTAAATGAAACATCTCAGATGCAGTGTAAGTGCAGACTTTCAGCTTTTATTAAGTGGGGTGAATTAAAAATGTGAGGCAACTATAGCATTTTTTTAATTACGGTTTTATCATTATCAATTAAAGGACCACTATTGCGAAAGTTGTAAAATTTTAAATACATTTAAACACATACAAATAAGAAGTATGTTTTTGCAGAGTAAAATGAGCCATATATGACTTTTCTCCTATTTTGCTGTCACTTACAGTAAGCAGTAGAAATCAGACAGAACTGACAGGTTTTGGACTAGTCCATCTCTTCATGGGGGATTCTCCACAAGGCTTTTATTATTTCTAAAGAAACAGTCCCTGAAAAGGATTTATATAAAGATGCAGACCACCACTCTACCTGTTTGTACACTTTTTTGGCAGTTGGGCAGAGCAACTCCCATTCACTAAGTGCTTTTGAAAATAAACAAAACCCTGAGAATCCCCATGAGGAGATGGGCTAGTCCAAAACCTGTCAGTTTTGTCATATTTTTACTACATACTGTAAGTGACAGCAACATAGGAGAAAAGTCGTTTGTGGCTCATTTTACTCTGGAAGAAACATACATCTTATTTGTATGTGTTTACGTTATTTTAAAGTTTTATAATTTTTTGCGATAGTAGTCCGTTTAAGCAGATAAAACACCTGGAGTTGAATTGAGGTGTAGTGCTTGCACGTGGAACCTAACTGTATTTAGTATTGAGTTTTATTGGGTACTTTTTAATTTTTAAACATTAAACTATCATGACGTTTGTTTTGTCATTGGACTGATCATGCATAATAAAGATCATATGTAGATTTTTTTTCCAAACCTATCAAACGGAGTGTGCTATTTCTAGTGTTTTTTTTACTTCTCTACCTTTAAATCAATGCCCTGAAACAACTCCAAGTATATTGTTAACCCTAAATGAACTTGGTAATTCCTCTCAATTCTAAACTTAGCCTCATACTTTGGATACTTTGGCGTATGAGAGGCCTTTCAGATTGCCAGGTTTAATGAAAGGACAATGGGCTTGATTCACTTGGCTGCTAAAGCAGCGCAGCTTAGTTTGAGCAGCATGACTTAAAAAATCCACAGCGCACGCTACAAGCAGGAGTGCTGAGTAGCGTGCGCTGCTAACTTATGGATGCTCCTTGTAAAGTACCAGCCGCTCCTATAAGCCCACCCTCAGCCCCATCTGGTCCTGTAGATTTAAAGGATGTGATCCCCATACTTTCATTGGCCCAATAGGCTGCCTGCCTGCCTGCCACTTGCTTCACTTAGTGAATCAAGCCCATTGCTTGCATCATGTAATTACAATCCCATAAAAGGTCTCTACACATGTATGTAATTTTGTGTAAATAAGTGTCAATGCAACTCTTTTTATTGTATTATTGCTCACCGTAGTTTTACTCTGTATTCAACACATATAATGTAGTATTAAACATAATTGTATGTTCCTTCCTTCATGAACCAGTACACCTTAAAGTGGACCCAAATTAAAAAATATAATAATTTCAGAAATAAAATCTATTTTCTAAATTATAATAATCAATAACAGCCTTTTTTCAGCTGCATGATGTCAAATATAAAATATTTTACATTTATTGGAGGAACCCCTCCCTTCCTTTCATATTGCTGGGAGAGAATCCGGCAGACTGGTGGAGGAGATCAAAAACAAAAAACAAAACACAGGCTGCTACTGATGATGTCACAGGGGAGGTGATCTCAGCTTGTGTGAGATTTCACATAGACGACGCCCCTGTGAGGGAGGGTAGCTGATGACAAACACACCCATGATCTAAAACCTCCTACTAAGTTCAGAAGTAATGGCTGCCACCTGTATAACCCTAGTTATGAAAAGAGAAGGGTGAAAAGCATGCACTGAAATGCTCATAGGCTTAAAGGAGTGTTTGTTTATCTTTGTATGTGTCAGAGTGGTGCAACTAAATATTTTGAATTAAAAAAATGTTTGGTTTGGGTCCCCTTTAACAGCTGGGATTGGTTGGATTTGGAAACCAGGCAAAAACTGCAAGATCTGGCTTACCATCAAAGATATCAAACTCGTCGTATTGTTTCTCACTCAGAAAGTACTCCACGGTGAGTGTTACATTATATCCGGACTCGACTTTGATAAGCCAGGAACAGGTTTGGAACTGAGGATATGTACCAGGATAGCTCTGGCTAAGAATCACACCAGTGGAATCAGTTAGGATCTCATTGGCAGGGCACAGTACTGTAGGTAACAAGAAAAAAACTGATATAAAAACAGCACTTCCAACATGGTATTGTAAACAGAGGTGATAATAATTATAACAATCAGAAAAACAGAGAGAGTTAGCCAGAATACACAGTTAGAAGCTGGCTTTCATTTTCTAAACTAGGTAGGAATTTAAATGCATTAATATTATTATTATTTTAGAAACCAATGCATATGGCTGCATCCAGCAAAGACAAGAAACAATAAAGGGAAGACTCTGCCCTTTTGATCTTGTAATGTACAAGATGAGCTGTCAATACAGAGAGCTGTATGACTAATATGTTATAAGAACTATGTCAAGTTTTTGTTACTGTAAACCAGTGTAACATTAATGGGAATTAATTAACCACTTCCCGACCGCCCACTACACAGGGGCGGCGGGGAAGTGGAGCCCTGCAGGACGGCCTCACCCACAGAGGCGGCGGTCCATTTAAGGGCATGGGCGGAGCGATCGCGTCATCCGTGACGCGATCCTCCGCCGGCGCCTGTCACCGCTCGCTCGCCGCAACATCCCGCCGGCTATACGGAAGCGCCGGCGGGATGTTAACCCCGCGATCGCCGCATACAAAGTGTATAATACACTTTGTAATGTTTACAAAGTGTATTATACAGGCTGCCTCCTGCCCTGGTGGTCCCAGTGTCCGAGGGACCACCAGGGCAGGCTGCAGCCACCCTAGTCTGCACCCAAGCACACTGATTTCTCCCCCCCCTGCCCCAGATCGCCCACAGCACCCATCAGACCCCCCCCCTGCCCACCCCCAGACCCCTGTTTGCACCCAATCACCCCCCTAATCACCCATCAATCACTCCCTGTCACTATCTGTCAACGCTATTTTTTTTTTATCCCCCCCCTGCTCCCTGCCCCCTCCTGATCACCCCCCACCCCTCAGATTCTCCCCAGACCCCCCCCCAGACCACCCCCCCCTGTTTACTGTATGCATCTATCCCCCTGATCACCTGTCAATCACCTGTCAATCACCTGTCAATCACCCGTCAATCACCCATCAATCACCCATCAATCACCCCCTGTCACTGCCACCCATCAATCAGCCCCTAACCTGCCCCTTGCGGGCAATCTGATCACCCCCCCACACCAATAGATCGCCCACAGATCCGACATCAGATCACCTCCCAAATCCATTGTTTACATCTATTCTCTCCTCTAAACACCCACTAATTACCCATCAATCACCCATCAATCACCCCCTATCACCACTTGTCACTTTTACCTATCAGATCAGACCCTAATCTGCCCCTTGCGGGCACCCAATCACCCGCCCACATGCTCAGATTGCCCTCTGACCCCCCCTTATCAATTCACCAGTGCATTAATTACATCTGTTCTTCCCTGTAATAACCCACTGATCACCTGTCAATCACCTGCCAATCACCTATCACCCATCAATCACCCCCTGTCACTGCCACCCATCAATCAGCCCCTAACCTGCCCCTTGCGGGCAATCTGATCACCCACCCACACCATTAGATCGCCCGCAAACCCGCCGTCAGATTACCTCCCAAATGTATCGTTTACATCTTTTATCTTCTCTAAACACCCACTAATTACCCATCAATCACCCCCTATCACCACCTGTCACTGTTACCTATCAGATCAGACCCTAATCTGCCCCTTGCGGGCACCCAATCACCCGCCCACACGCTCAGATTGCCCTCTGACCCCCCCTTATCAATTCACCAGTGCATTAATTACATCTGTTCTTCCCTGTAATAACCCACTGATCACCTGTCAATCACCTGCCAATCACCTATCACCCATCAATCACCCCCTGTCACCCCCTGTCACTGCCACCCATCAATCAGCCCCTAACCTGCCCCTTGCGGGCAATCTGATCACCCACCCACACCATTAGATCGCCCGCAAACCCGCCGTCAGATTACCTCCCAAATGTATCGTTTACATCTGTTATCTTCTCTAAACACCCACTAATTACCCATCAATCACCCCCTATCACCACCTGTCACTGTTACCTATCAGATCAGACCCTAATCTGCCCCTTGCGGGCACCCAATCACCCGCCCACACGCTCAGATTGCCCTCAGACCCCCCCCCCCCCCTTATCAATTCGCCAGTGCATTAATTACATCTGTCCTTCCCTGTAATAACCCACTGATCACCTGTCAATCACCTGCCAATCACCTATCACCCATCAATCACCCCCTGTCACTGCCACCCAAAAATCAGCCCCTAACCTGCCCCTTGCGGGCAATCTGATCACCCACCCACACCAATAGATCGCCCGCAGATCCGACATCAGATCACCACCCAAGCGCAGTGTTTCCATCTATTCTCTCCTCTAAACACCCACTAATTACCCATCAATCACCCATCAATCACTCCCTATCACCACCTGTCACTGTTACCTATCAGATCAGACCCTAATCTGCCCCTTGCGGGCACCCAATCGACCGCCTACACGCTCAGATTGCCCTCAGACCCCCCCTTATCAATTCGCCAGTGCAATATTTACATCTGTTCTCCCCTGTAATAACCCACTGATTACCTGTCAATCACCTATCAATCACCCATCAATCACCCCCTGTCACTGCCACCCATCAATCACCCCCTGTCACTGCCACCCATCAATCACCCGCTGTCACTGCCACCCATCAATCAGCCCCTAACCTGCCCCTTGCGGGCAAACTGATCACCCACCCACACCAATAGATCGCCCGCAGATCCGACATCAGATCACCACCCAAGCGCAGTGTTTCCATCTATTCTCTACCCTAAACACCCACTAATTACCCATCAATCACCCCCTGTCACTGCTACCTATCAGATTAGACCCCTATCTGCCCCTAGGGCACTCAATCACCCGCCCACACCCTCAGAATGCCCTCAGACCCCAGCCCTGATCACCTCGCCAGTGCATTGCTTGCATCCATTCCCCCCTCTAATCACACCTTGAGACACCCATCAATCACCTCCTGTCACCCCCTAGCACACCTACCCATCAGATCAGGCCCCAATTTGCCCCGTGTGGGCTCCTGATCACTCGGCCAAACCCTCAGACCCCCTTCCGATCACCTCCCCAGTGCATGGATTGCATCTATTTTCCCCTCTAACCACCCCCTGAGACACCCATCAATCACCTCCTGTCACCCCCCTAGCACTCCTATCCATCAGATCAGGCCCAATACAACCTGTCATCTAAAAGGCCACCCTGCTTATGACCGGTTCCACAAAATTCGCCCCCTCATAGACCACCTGTCATCAAAATTTGCAGATGCTTATACCCCTGAACAGTCATTTTGAGACATTTGGTTTCCAGACTACTCACGGTTTTGGGCCTGTAAAATGCCAGGGCGGTATAGGAACCCCACAAGTGACCCCATTTTAGAAAAAAAAGACACCCCAAGGTATTATGTTAGGTGTATGACGAGTTCATAGAAGATTTAATTTTTTGTCAAAAGTTAGCGGAAATTAATTTTTATTGGTTTTTTTTCACAAAGTGTCATTTTTCACTAACTTGTGACAAAAAATAAAATCTTCTATGAACTCGCCATACACCTAACGGAATACCTTGGGGTGTCTTCTTTCTAAAATGGGGTCACTTGTGGGGTTCCTATACTGCCCTGGCATTTTAGGGGCCCTAAACCGCGAAGAGTAGTCTAGAAAACAAATGCTTCAAAATGACCTGTGAATAGGACGTTGGGCCCCTTAGCGCACCTAGGCTGCAAAAAAGTGTCACACATGTGGTACCGCCGTACTCAGGAAAAGTAGTATAATGTGTTTTGGGGTGTATTTTTACACATACCCATGCTGGGTGGGAGAAATTTCTATGTAAATGGACAATTGTGTGTAAAAAAATCAAACAATTGTCATTTACAGAGATATTTCTCCCACTTAGCATGGGTATGTGTAAAAATACACCCCAAAACGCATTATACTACTTCTCCTGAGTACAGCGGTACCACATGTGTGGCACTTTTTTACACCCTAAGTACGCTAAGGGGCCCAAAGTCCAATGAGTACCTTTAGGATTTCACAGGTCATTTTGCGACATTTGGTTTCAAGACTACTCCTCACGGTTTAGGGCCCCTAAAATGCCAGGGCAGTATAGGAACCCCACAAATGACCCCATTCTAGAAAGAAGACACCCAAAGGTATTCCGTACGGAGTATGGTGAGTTCATAGAAGATTTTATTTTTTGTCACAAGTTAGCGGAAAATGACACTTTGTGAAAAAAAACTATTAAAATCAATTTCCGCTAACTTGTGACAAAAAAATAAAAACTTCTATGAACTCACCATACTCCTAACGGAATACCTTGGGGTGTCTTCTTTCTAAAATGGGGTCATTAGTGGGGTTCCTATACTGCCCTGGCATTTTAGGGGCCCTAAACCGTGAGGAGTAGTCTTGAGACAAAAATGACCTGTGAAATCCTAAAGGTACTCATTGGACTTTGGGCCCCTTAGTGCAGTTAGGGTGCAAAAAAGTGCCACACATGTGGTATCGCCGTACTCGGGAGAAGTAGTACAATGTGTTTTGGGGTGTATTTTTACACATACCCATGCTGGGTGGGAGAAATACCTCTGTAAATGACAATCTTTTGATTTTTTTACACACAATTGTCCATTTACAGAGGTATTTCTCCCACCCAGCATGGGTATGTGTAAAAATACACCCCAAAACACATTGTACTACTTCTCCCGAGTATGGCGATACCACATGTGTGGCACTTTTTTGCACCCTAACTGCGCTAAAGGGCCCAAAGTCCAATCAGTACCTTTAGGATTTCACAGGTCATTTTGAGAAATTTCGTTTCAAGACTACTCCTCACGGTTTAGGGCCCCTAAAATGCCAGGGCAGTATAGGAACCCCACAAATGACCCCATTTTAGAAAGAAAACACCCCAAGGTATTCCGTTAGGAGTATGGTGAGTTCATAGAAGATTTTATTTTTTGTCAAAAGTTAGCGGAAATTGATTTTAATTGTGTTTTTTCACAAAGTGTCATTTTCCGCTAACTTGTGACAAAAAATAAAATCTTCTATGAACTCGCCATACTACTAACGGAATACCTTGGGGTGTCTTCTTTCTAAAATGGGGTCATTTGTGGGGTTCCTATACTGCCCTGGCATTTTAGGGGCCCTAAACCGTGAGGAGTAGTCTTGAAACGAAATTTCTCAAAATGACCTGTGAAATCCTAAAGGTACTCATTGGACTTTGGGCCCTTTAGCGCAGTTAGGGTGCAAAAAAGTGCCACACATGTGGTATCGCCGTACTCAGGAGAAGTAGTATAATGTGTTTTGTGGTGTATTTTTACACATACCCATGCTGAGTGGGAGAAATATCTCTGTAAATGGACAATTGTGTGTAAAAAAAATTAACAAATTGTCATTTACAGAGATATTTCTCCCACCCAGCATGGGTATGTGTAAAAATACACCCCAAAACACATTATACTACTTCTCCTGAGTACGGCAATACCACATGTGTGGCACTTTTTTGCAGCCTAACTGCGCTAAGGGGTCCAAAGTCCAATGAGCACCTTTAGGCTTTACAGGGGTGCTTACAATTTAGCACCCCCCAAAATGTCAGGACAGTAAACACACCCCACAAATGATCCCATTTTGGAAAGTAGACCCTTCAAGGTATTCAGAGAGGGGCATGGTGAGTCCGTGGCAGATTTCATTTTTTTTTGTCGCAATTTAGAAGAAATGGAAATCTTTTTTTTTTTTTTTTTTCTCACAAAGTGTCATTTTCCGCTTACTTGTGACAAAAAATAATATCTTCTATGAACTCACTATGCCTCTCAGTGAATACTTTGGGATGTCTTCTTTCCAAAATGGGGTCATTTGGGGGGTATTTATACTATCCTGGAATTCTAGCCCCTCATGAAACATGACAGGGGGTCAGAAAAGTCAGAGATGCTTGAAAATGGGAAAATTCACTTTTGGCACCATAGTTTGTAAACGCTATAACTTTTACCCAAACCAATAAATATACACTGAATGGGTTTTTTTTTATCAAAAACATGTTTGTCCACATTTTTCGCGCTGCATGTATACAGAAATTTTACTTTATTTGAAAAATGTCAGCACAGAAAGTTAAAAAAATCATTTTTTTGCCAAAATTCATGTCTTTTTTGATGAATATAATAAAAAGTAAAAATCGCAGGAGCAATCAAATAGCATCAAAAGAAAGCTTTATTAGTGACAAGAAAAGGAGCCAAAATTCATTTAGGTGGTAGGTTGTATGAGCGAGCAATAAACCGTGAAAGCTGCAGTGGTCTGAATGGAAAAAAAGTGGCCGGTCCTTAAGGGGTAGAAAGCCCTAGGTCCTCAAGTGGTTAAGTAGACCTAAAGGCAGATCAATCATTCCCTGCCATAGAGGGTCTATAACCGGAGTGATCATTATTTTACAAATTACCTTCACAAGTTGGAGGAGGGTCCTCAAACTGCAGCCGTGTAGTCAAATGGCAGATCAAGATTTCAGGCCCTATTAACGTGAACCCAGGGAGGCATTTGTAACGCACAATATCACCTACAGGGAAAACAGAAAATAAACATGTAGATAATAGGACACAGGATATTCATTGCATAGGATGCAGTAGAGGTATGGAACTGAGGTATCATTAATGTATTGTTTGGATGTGCTGGTAAATCTCAGTCCAACGTGCTATATCAAGTGCACGGTGGTACTGGTGTGCGATAATGGAACCCTCAACAAAAACGATGGAACTACGGGTGTTGTCCCCCTAATGTAAATGTGTCCTCTGCATTTATCCTTTACCTGTCCGTTGTTGCCCTTAGCGATGCCAATGCATCTTCGGCTTCCTCCATTTGCACTCACATGCTGCTGATGTATAGCATGTGGTGTGTGTGACGTCATTTGTGAGGTGCAAGTGGAGGTAGCCTAACATGGATAGGGACCGTACAGGTAAAGTATAAAGGCATGCATGTGGGGCACATTTACACTAGAGGGGCAGCAACGGAGGCAGTGAGGCAGCGGATGCGGCATCACAAGGCTGATTTCCGAGAGATTTCATCTATCTATTACAAAATCGTCAGTGCTTTAAAAAAAATGCAAACGCTCATAGTGTGAAGCCCTTACGGCAAAACTGACCGATATGTTTATAGCATAACTGAGAATTTAATGTATGAAAATTGTTTCCAAAGATTTTGTCTTTAGACAAAAGTAAGTTGATACAGGAAAGATACTTATTATCAACAACTAATTGTACTGTTGCCATTACTTTATCAAAAATAAATAAACTTTAATAAACTTCCTTCTGCAGGCCAATACATTTATAGGCTGACATTAAACAGAGCTTAATTTTGCACAGACTCGGTGAAGGCAAGACATGCATAGTAACATCGTAACAGAAGGTAAGATTATATATATAAATTATTGAAGCTTTTTTGAAAAAAAAATTCTGTTCTTTTCTTCAAGCAATTCTGTATTTTTTTATCCCGATGAGTCAAATAATTAAATATTTGATATACAGTATATCCTCTGTACAGGGAGTTCTCAAATTACACTCACTGTGGTCCGGGCAGGGCAGGTGTAAATCAAATATTGCAAGAATAAAATAATGTTAATTTATAGTTGTTTTCAGGTGAATTCATGCTATTTCAAAAAGGGAAGCACACATAAAAAAGGGTTATTTAAAAAATGCTTAAATCAAATGTGCTAAGTTTGTGAGCCTACTGTTTATGTGTACCACTGTTTTCTACAGTGGTGGCAAAGTTGTTGTCCGCTTCCTGATCTCCTCTGTTTTTGCTTATTCGTGATTAATGTATATATAAGACCTACTGATGATAAATAAAGGGACTTTAAATGGTGAAATCAATAAAGGACATACTGTACATTCATTGTAATACTAAAAACTTTACATTTATTAACTACTTGCCGACTGCTCCACGCCAATTGGCAGGAGCTGTGTGACAGCCCCAGGATCGCTCCACGCCGATTGGTGTGAATGGCTGTCTATGGGGCTAGCAGGAGATCGCGCGCACATCTCCTGCTCGGGGGGCGGAGCTCTGCCCCGCTTTCAGTCTCCGAGCGGCGGTCGCTCGGGAGACTTAGACGGCAACGCCGACTTAAGTCGCTGAGGCGGCCGATAACGACCGCCTCAGCCGATAATTCGGTGTGTGTACAGCAGTCGGTGACCCCTCAATCTGCAGGTGATCCACCCGACCGATCTACTCTCCCCCAGCAATGCCAATCCCATTGTTTGTGCCATTCCCCCATCCACCATGCACACGCCCCTCATCATCCCTCTGTCGCCCTTCCTCACCCCCACAGCAACACATCACGTTGTCAGCTACACAGCTGACATGCTTGTGTAGAGCAGCCCGGCCCAGTGATGTTGCCTAAGTGGATCAGGTCCTGATACCAGATGGGCGACATCCGTCAAAGGTGTGTACACACCTTTAGAAATATTACAGGCACAATTCTATGTGTTAAAGCTTAGTAAATTATGAAGACACCTTGAATACATTTTGCAGGAGACATAGAAAGATATAATTTTGTATAATGTATAAACAGCTTTTTGAATACTCACCCATTAGAAACTCCTCACTTCCAGACAAAACTTCTCCATTTGGCACTGTAATAGGGGGTTTACATTTCCTAAGACGATATCCTGTTTTAGAGAATAGAAGTTACAAAGTAAAGTTAGAGAAATAAGAATTTAATTAACCGAGCAGATTTGATAGAATGATATTCTAATGCTAGATTCCAAGTAACATACTGCTCTGCCTGCATCAAGAAAATGAAGAAGAAAGAAGAAATACAGGGATGAAAAGCCCTTACTATACTGCAAGAAACATTAGAGCTGATTTCAAAACACCTATGCAGAAAATTTGACAAATAGTGAAGGAGTTGCCTAGATAAACTGATCAGAAACAGCAGCAATATAGTGTAACTGGTTATTTTGGGCAAATGTGCTCCAGTTTGTGTCCAGTCTGGCTGTCATAATGGTCAACATTTTCATAGATAATGACTATCCCAAGTAATTTCCCCTTCTCTTCTCTTGACCATTGCATGTGACACTTTCACATTGACTTTGGCTTAAAGTGTACCTGAAGTGTGTGTGTGTGTGTGTGTGTGTGTGTGTGTGTGTGTGTGTGTGTGTGTGTGTGTGTGTGTGTGTGTGTGTGTGTGTGTGTGTATTCCTACTTATGTAGGTCTTCTCCCAGGCCCCTGTAGTATGGCAGCTCCCTCTGTGTCTTCCTGGTCTGATCCGTTGTGCCACTTTCAGCCAAGCTAACGTTCATAAACAACTGCTCATGCCTCTTTGATCGCCCTACCAAAGCTGGTTGCTTTCTGCACATAATCAATTTGTACACAGAATTAAAACTCTGCATGTGCAGGAGGTGCACGGTCCGGAAAAGCTCTTGCGCAGTAGCTCCTGTGTAGCGGACATTAATTTGGCTGCAGCAAGACAACAGATCCGATCAGGAGGACACAGAGGAAGCTGACAGACTACAAAAGGCTGGAAGAAGTCCCATGTGAGTAAAAATGTTCCTGCCCCCTCCGTCTCTGTTTTACTTTAATAAACAGACCTTGCGTACCATCACTGCAATGGACACAATGGGCACCGTAAAGATCTGACATTTCTGATCTGTGCATGTCTGAACACATCCTATGCTTAACCATAGGATCCATCAACATGTCTGTTGCTCCATTGTGGACGGTTCCGTGAAACAGACCATTGTAGCCTGTAGTGTGAACTTTACTTTCGATGGCCTCAATTCACTAAGCTTTATCAAACACTTTATCAAACGTTTGATCATTTACCTGATGGGTTAAAGCTAATTTACATCTGTTCTCCCCTCTAATCACCCACTGATCACCCATCAATCACCTCCTGTCACCACCTGTCACTGCTACCCATCAGATCAGACACTAATATGCCCCTTGCGGGCACCCAATTACCCACTCACACCCTCAGATCGCCCTCAGACCCCCCCTGATCACCTCCCAAGTGCATTGCTTGCATCTATTCCCCCCTCTATTCACACCCTGAGACACCCATCAATCACCTCCTGTCACCACCTGTCACCCCCTAGCACCTAGTGTGGGATCCTGATCACTCGGTCAAAACCTCAGATCCCCCTCAGACCCCCTTCCGATCACCTCCCCAGTGCATTGATTGCATCTATTCTCCCCTCTATTCACACCCTGAGACACCCATCAATCACCTCCAATCACCACCTGTCACCCCTAGCAATCCTATCCATCAGATCAGGCCCAAATCTGCCCCCTGCGGGCTTCTGATCACCCGGCCAAACCCTCAACCACCCCACCGCAGTGACAGATTTTTTTTCTGATCACTGCTGGTCTCTACCACTTAATTGTGGATGAGACCAACTGTTATGCCACAACCACCAATCCAAGAAGCTACCATGCCCAGCTTTTTCGGTGGAAACCACTCCAAGTTACAAACGTAACATTTTTTGGGGCCTTCTCCTTAACATAGGTCTAGTCAAAAAGAATGTATTGTGGTCTTATTGGTCTACGCACCCAATACATCACAAGCCCATGTTCTCTGCTGCCATGTCCAGGTCACGATTTGAGAACATCCTGTGCTTCCTGCACTTCAGTGCCAATACAACCTGTCATCTAAGAGGCCACCCTGCTTATGACGGGTTCCACAAAATTCGGCCCCTCATAGACCACCTGTCATCAAAATTTGCAGATGCTTATACCCCTGAACAGTCATTTTGAGGCATTTGGTTTCCAGACTACTCCTCACGGTTTTGGACCCCTAAAATGCCAGGGCAGTATAGGAACCCCACAAGTGACCCAATTTTATAAAGAAGACACCCCAAGGTATTCCGTTAGGTGTATGATGAGATCATAGAAGATTTTATTTGTTGTCACAAGTGGAAAATGACACTTTGTGAAAAAAAAAACAATAAAAATCAATTTCTAACTTGTGACAAAAAATAAAATCTTCTATGAACTCACCATACTCCTAACGGAATACCTTGGGGTGTTGTCTTTCTAAAATGGGGTCACTTGTGGAGTTCCTAAACTAACCTGGCATTTTAGGGGCCCTAAACCGTGAGGAGTAGTCTGGAAACCAAATGCCTCAAAATGACCTGTGAAATCATAAAGGTACTCATAGGACTTTGGGCCCCTTAGCGCACCTAGGCTGCAAAAAAGTGTCACACATGTGGTATCGCCGTACTCAGGAGAAGTAGTATAATGTGTTTTGGGTGTATTTTTACACATACCCATGCTGGGTGGGAGAAATATCTCTGTAAACGGACAATTGTGTGTAAAAAATAAAAAAAAATCTCATTTACAGAGATATTTTTCCCACCCAGCATGGGCATGTGTCAAAATACACCCCAAAACACATTATACTACTTCTCCTGAGTACGGCGATACCACATGTGTGACACAGTTTTGCAGCCTAGGTGCGCTAAGGGGCCCAACGTCCTATGAGCATCTTTAGGATTTTACAGGTCATTTTGAGGCATTTGGTTTCTAGACTGCTCCTCACGGTTTAGGGCCCTTAAAATGCCAGGGCAGTATAGCAACCCCACAAGTGACCCCATTTTAGAAAGAAGACACCCAAAGGTATTCCGTTAGGAGAATGGTGAGTTCATAGAAGATTTTATTTTTTGTACAACCAAGAGTGTATCATCAATTGTATATTAGTCAATTGGCACCTTAAGAATTTACCTTTAGCAATGCATCTCTACTGTGTTGCAGATATTACGCATTTGAACTCACCATAGAAGTACAGAGCAAAGATGCCTCCACTGGCTGCATTGCTGTGAAAAATAATCAAGACTTGATTGGATGAGCTCATGGTTGACCTTTTGGTTGAACTGCTAGTGAATACACCTAGCTGAGGATCTGTTTGGAAGATACCATCCCTGAAAAACAAGAAGATAAATACATAACCAATGTATCTATAAATATGTATTGCACTATCTTCTGTATAATGAATACAGAACAAGTCTACCATTCGTTCTACAGAAATTTTCATTGAAGATAACTCAGAGAAGCATATCAGTGTGATCAAGTGGTTGTTTTCTAGGTCTGCACTTGTCTAGTTGCCACCATGTTGATTATATGTCCTTCTGTTTCTTGTTTTGGCCTACACAGGAAGCAGAAGTGAAACATGATCACAGATCCATCACCTGATTAGACCGATCACATGCTTCACAAGAAGAGGAGAATTTCTACAGAAGAAGTTTATCATCTCTAGCAGTAAAGTTTCCACCCATAAGAAATTCCACAATTTACAGCCAAGCTATGAGGTGCAACCAGATCTGTTCTGACATGATAGACAGAACAAAAAACTCCTGAAAAACCTCAAGAGAAGCTGCATTAAGAGGACCTTCATTAAGCAGGGCACAATTTAAGGAAGCTATCACATAGCTATCCCCTCCCTAAACACCTAACACTAATCCCCCTCCCTAAGCAAGCCCCTTCCTAAACACCTAACACTAATCCCCCTCCCTAAGAAAGCCCCTTCCTAAACACCTAACCCTAATCCCCCTCCCTAAGCAAGCCCCTTCCTAAATACCTAACACTAATCCCCCTCCTTTAAGCAAGCCCCTTCCTAAACACCTAACACTAATCCCCCTCCCTAAGCAAGCCCCTTCCTAAACACCTAACACTAATCCCCCTCCCTAAGCAAGCCCCTTCTTAAACAAATAACACTAATCCCCCTCTAAAAGTAAACTTACTAAAATGGCTAGCACTAACCTTCCCTCAAATAGCATTCCCCTTTGTAAACATGTAAAGGTACGTCACCCATCGGGGATTGGGGCCTGATCCACTTGGACTACATCACTGTGCAAGGCTGCACAGACACGAGTCATCTGTGTAGCTGCCAATGCGTACTGTTGCTATACAGAGTGACGACAGAGTGGCAAGTGCATGACGTCATGTGGCTGGCAGGTGCATGGTGAGCACAAAGGAATCGGCCGATGCTGGGGGCAAGGCGATCCGCCGGGCTCACTTACGCATCGCGGGTTGGGGATAGGGATCAGGCGCCACTGTACACCCGTCTGATTATTGGCTGAGGCGGTTGTTATCAGTCACCTCAGCCAACTTTAGTCAAGCGTGTGTATGATGCTTAACACTAAACTCTCCTGCCTGACTAGTAATTATATCCTTGCCTGACCCTATTTCCTAACAATAACCCTTCTAACACTAATCTGGTGCTTGGCTATATAATAGCCAGACCTTGCCACCAGTTAATTTAGATATTGCTGATATACATACTGTATATAACTGAAACCGAAGTGTCCAATTTAATCCCCGGTTGCACCATAGCTGTCTTTGGTGCACCCTACAGCAATAATTAGTCACAAAGGGAAGAGTGGTTGCTATGTCAGCTGAAGAAAATGTTTCCAATCACAGCTGTCTTTACTCAGTCTGGACTCGGGAGGCATGACTAGGGCAGACAGTGAGTAGGTGTGTGACTATTCTTAAAGAGAATCTGTAATGTCAAAACGTACCCTGGGGGGTACTCACCTCGGGTGGGGGAAGCCTCAGGATCCTAATGAGGCTTCCCACGCCATCCTCCATCCCTCAAGGGTCTCGCTGCAGCCCTCCGTACAGCGGTGACGTCAATATTTACCTTCCCGGCTCCTGCGCAGGCCGCTCTGAAGGCTGTCAGCTCCGAAGTAGGCGGAAATACCCGATTGCCGTCGGGTCTGCTCTACTGCGCAGGTGCAAGTCTCCGGCGCCTGCGCAGTAGAGCGGACCCGACTGAGATCGGGTATTTCCGTCTACTTCGGAGCCGAAAGCAGCCACAGCGCCCCCGCTGGAGCCAGCAAAGGTAAATATTGAATTGACAGTCGGGTCTGTCACCGGACTGTTCAGAGGGCTGCAGTGAGACCCCCGTGGGACAGAGGACGGCGTGGGAAGCCTCATTAGGATCCCGAGGCTTCCCCCACCCGAGGCGAGTACCCCCCAGGGGATATTTTTGATGTTACAGTGTCTCTTTAAAGAGGATATAAGGATCTATTATTTGAAGCAGGAAATCTTTTACTTTTTTTTATCCAAAATCACCTAGACTGACACCAGAGGTATGAGCATGTTTTTCCTATACTGCTACAAAATATAGTGCTTGTTATTGGCTGGTAGAGTGAAGTCCCATTGTACATTCTGTAGTTATGTTTCTGGGTGGAATGGAGAGAACAGCAGAATTATAATGAAGCTAGCAGCCTTTTTTTGTGCAAGGGATATAAGGTTGAAATATAAAATAATAACACAAATATAAAAAATGTGTGTATTTTACACATTTCCATTTTTCTATTCATTTTGAAACATCGCATAAACCAGTTCAATCATCTTAACCTAGGGGTCTTATAAAACTTAATTTTTTATTTTTCCTAGTGAAGATGTTGTAAGTAGTTATAACTACAATAATACTGTATAAATAAAGTGGGGCTAAAGGCATACCCCTAACTCTTTGAGATGAGAAAGAGGGACACTTATGCCACACCCCTGATCACGCCCCCACTCAGACATACCATAAATATTGCATAAGAAAAATATGTTGTTTTATAATTTAAACCACACTGGTCCTTTCAATCCTGGTTTATTTTTCTTCATATTACCTTTTGAAAATAATTCATATATACATTTGCAGGATAGGAATAAAGTTTAGAGCCAAGTTCAGTAGAAAAATACATATATTTGCATAGATTTGTATATCAGTCTTGAAAGAGGGACAAATGAGGGAGAAAAAGGAACAAGGGAATTGGGTTCCCAAAGAGGGACAGTCCCTCCAAAATAGGGACAGTTGGGGACAATGATAAAGGCATCATTATAAATGTTTTTTTTCTGTACATCATTGGTTATTTTTCACTGTATGCATAAAACACCAACAAGCCATATTTTCAATATTTATGTGTGGCGAAGTGAAAAGACATAACTAAAGAAGTATAATAGCTTCATCCATCCCCCACCCCAAACAAGTACAATAAAAGTGCACTGAATGTAAGATGATATGGAGATACAATAAGAAGGAACTGCCTCCTTAACGCCGATAGGCGTCGGCAGGTCGAAGTGGTGTTACCAAGGAAACGGCCACTCGTTCAAGCGGCCCTTCCAGGTCAGTTCACTGAGGGTGTCTCCGTGAACAGTCTGCCGATCGCGGCTCGCAGGCTAAATGTAAACACGCGGGGAAGAAATCCCCGCTGTTTACATCATATGGCGCTGCTGCAGCATCTGATAGGCTGAAGCCTATCCTAGACGGCGCAGGGTGGATATCCGTCCTGTGCAGCCCATAGCCTGCGGGAGAAGCAGGTAAGGGCAGAGAGGGCGGAAATCGCTGTGGAGGGGGGCTTTGAGGAGCCCCCCCCCCCCGCTAAGCAGAAATAGCCGGCGGCGATCAGACCCCCCCAGCAGGACATCCCCTAGTGGGGAAAAAAGAGGGGAAGTCTGGTCGCACTGGCTAAATCCTGATCGGTGCTGCGGGCTGGAGAGCCGACGCAGCACCGATCATAGCAAAATCCCCTGGTCCTTAAGTGGTTAAACTCCAGCTTCTCTCATTGGTATGCATTGGCTTAGCCACAAACGTCAACAATGTTGTGATATTAAGTTACAAAAAGGCTTTGTGCAGCTTTATAGTCACAGGCTGCTGCCATACAACATACAAAGTGGTGAAGTGGCAAAAATCACAGAGTGATGTTACTGTATTTATCAACCCCATTGAAAACAGGTGAAGCCAGTGTAGTCCCTGCAAAGTACAGAAGAGTAGCAGCCATTTAAAATGCTTTATTTTAAATGCTTTTATAGAAAGACCCCTAAGTCTGAGGTATCTTGTTTGCACTTCAAAGGATAACATGCTCTTTAAAAGCAATGAGTTCCCTGTAATGTGCCTCTATTGACAGTAAAGATGACATTAAATCTCGCTAGAAATCTCTAAAAACAGTAACTCTTGCTATTTTGACACAAAGAATGTTTCACATTTCACATACATTCACATTTTATTTATTTCCACCGATTTACTGAGGAAAGTTCACATATTAAACATGAAATATGAAATATTTGCAAATACTTCATCAGAATTCAGGAAAGCTGCTGTATTACTTCCAGTGAGAACAAGATAATGGCCTCAATTCACTAAGCTTATCTCCTGTCTTTAATAACGTTTCTAGAGTTATCACTATGGTGACGAGGCATGTAGTATTCAGGAAGCATTTTACCTCAGGCAAACCTAAAGTTAACTCTTCTGTCTTTAAGTTAACTCTTCAATCCTTAAAGAGACTCTGAAGCGAATTTGTTTTGCTATATTTACCTTAGCATTCGCTTCAGAAGTCTCAACAGCGCTAAACCGCTGCATCCCCGCTGAAAAACAAGGGCTGCAGACCCCCCAAATCCCCAGGCAAACATCCACGACCAACTTGGTTGTGGATTGTGCTGCCCTGAGAGGCTGAGCTATTCGCTGTAGCTCCATCTCTCCTGCGGATCACCGCCTCTCACCCGCCCCTCTCTGTGAAGGAAGAGTGAGAGAGGCGGAGAGGGGTGGCGATTGATGGCAGGAAAGGCAGAGCTACAGCAGAGAGCTCTGCCCCTTCCAGGAAGCCCCGTCCATAGCCCCCCCCCCCCCCAGGGATTTGGGGGGTCTGCAGCCCTCGTATTTCACCGGGAATGTGGCGGATTGCGTCTGATGAGAGTTCTGAAGTGAATGCTAAGGTCAATTTAGCAATTATTTTTCGCTTCACACTTCTAAAAGTTAAAGACAGGCTGTTAAAGGGAACCTAAACTGAGAAGGATATGGATGTTTCCTTTTAAACAATACCAGTTGCCTGGTAGTCCTGCTGATCTCTTTGCTGCAATAGTGGCTAATTACACACCTGAAACAAGCATGCAGCTAATCCAGTCTGACTTCAGTCAGAGCACCTGATCTGCATGCTTATTCAGGGGCTGTGGCTGAAAGTTTTAGAGACACAGGATCAGCAGGAGAGTCAGGCAACTGGTATTATTTTAAAAGGAAAAATACATGTCCTCAGTTTAGGTTCCCTTTAATTAACTGCGTGTGAAAATAACTACAGAGGAGGTAACTTAACTACAGAGGAGGTAACTTAACCACTTTACCCCCAGCGATACGAATTTCTCCGCCCCTTTTTTCCCTCCTAAAAAACCAGGGACGGAGAAATCCGTACCTTCCGCGCTACCGCCGCTGTCCGCGCTCCCGCCGATGTCCGCGCTCCCGCCGCTCGTGCGCGCGCACCCGCCGCTCGTGCACGCCGCTGCCCGCTCGCCCGGAGATCAATGAACGGGAAAATCCATTCCCGTTCGTTGATCTAGCCCCCGCAATGATCTGCTGCTTCTTTCAGAAACAGCGAGATCATTGTGCGTCTCCCAGCCTCCTACTGCTTCCTGTAAGCATCCTTCCGGACGCTTACAGGTCGCATGTAAACAAACACTCTGTGGCCATCTTGTGGCCAAATAGTAAACTACACCCTAAAAGCATTTTACATATACAAACATTACATTTACACAATAAATTAACTCATTACCTCCCACACTCCCCAATTTTTATTTTTTTTTTGTAATTAAAAAAAAAAAAATACAATAAAAAAAAAACATAAATAGTTACCTTAGGGACTGAACTTTTTAAATATTTATGTCAAGAGGGTATAACACTGTTACTTTATAAACTGCGGGCTTGTAATTAGGGATGGATGCAAAACTGAAAAAAATGCACCTTTATTTCCAAATAAAATATTGTCGCCAAACATTGTGATAGGGACATAATTTAAATGGTTTTATAACCGGGACAAATGGGTTAATACATTTCATGGGTTTTAATTACAGTAGCATGCTTTATTTAAAAACTATAATGGCCGAAAACTGAAAAATAATAATTTTTTCCCACATTTTTTCCTATTTCCCCATTAAAACACATTTAGAATAAAATAATTCTTGGCATAATGTCCCACCTAAAGAAAGCCTAATTGGTGGCAAAAAAACCAAGATATAGTTCATTTCATTGGGATAAGTAATAATAAAGTTATAGACGAATGAATGGAAGGAGCGCTGAAAGGTGAAAATTGCTCTGGTGGTCAGGGGGTAAAACCCCTCAGTGGTGAAGTGGTTAAGGAATGAAGAGATAAGATAAATCTCTCACTGTGGAGGTAAGTTTTCTCTTGCCTTATTATCTCCAGCATGATCTTACTGAATTGAGGCCAATATATGGTGTTACTGGACACTTTTCAGGTTCCCCTTATAAGGAAACGCTATTATAGTTACAGGGCTAGAGGCTTTTTAAGGACACTTCCCCATTAAGATGCAATTAGTAGAGTATCTGGGCACATTACATCAATTGCAGCTAAACGCACAGTGCAGTAAGCACCAAGAAAGGGACCAAGCCAGTGAACAACAAGGAGGTGCAGAGCTGGTCCTGCACTGCAAGTTCATCATGTTGAGGCATGAAGGTCCTTGGTCTTTTAATGGAATTAATAATTCATTAGAATGTAGTAAATCATTCAGGATACCCACCTTTATGGTCATTTTTGGCATCAGAAACACTTCCTATATCTATGTATTGCTTAATATTGGCATATAGTAATCAGTCTGTGACTGTAAAGGCATGCCATGTCTTTGATGAGAAGAATAAAGCACAGCTTGTTTTTGTTTGATTATGATTTAGCCTATCTGCCTTCCAGTATTTCTCCAGTGAGCATGTCCAAGAACCAAGAACTGTATACTGTCGGCTAACAGTGAGTCTGGATTTATTTGTTGTGTTGCTACTTCCCATACCTCTTCTTCACAGAGTGCTAAGTTGTATTTTCCTTTTGTTTGATATGGTATGTAGCCCTGCCCTCCCAGTGATGTCAAAGCCTAGGCTGTTTAGCTGTGCAGAATTCAAAATGTAGCTATGCAGAAGGCGTTTCACTAATTATTCTGATTATTTTCAGCTTCTTAAGGTTAGGAAGGTAAACTAATGTAAAACTGCATATAAGCAGCACTGGGTGCATGCGTGCCTATTATTATTTAGTATTTATAAAGTGCTGTACAGAGTATATTGTCTTGTCTGTCCCTCAGGGTGCTCACAATCTAATCCCTACCAAAGTCTATGTATGTATGGTGTAGTGTATGTATCGTAGTATAGGGCCAATTTAGGGGGAAGCCAATTAATTTATTTGTATGTTTTTGAAATGTGGGAGGAAAACAGAGTGCCCAGAGGAAACCCACACAGACACGAGGAGCACATACAAACTCTGACTGGGATTCAAACTGGGACCCAGCACTGCAAGGCAAGAGTGCTAACCACTACGCCACTGTGCTGCCTATGGGCTTAGACCATTTGACATAGTGTCAGGAGGAAATACAGAAGTTTCCAGCTGCTATTGCAAACAGAAAAGTGACACAAGTAACAAGTGCTTTACATCAGAAGAAAGCTTCTGCACATTTCAAATACATTAAAGCGGACCCAAATCAAACATTTTTTTAATTCAAAATATTTAGTTGCTCCACTCTGACACATTCAAAGATAAATAAACACTCCTTCAAGCCTATGAGCATTTCAGTGCATGCTTTTCACCCTTTTCTTTTCATAACTAGGGTTATACAGGTGGCAGCCATTACTTCTGAACTTAGTAGGAGGTTTTAGATCATGGGTGTGTTTGTCATCAGCTACCCTCCCTCACAGGGGCGTCATCTATGTGAAATCTCACACAAGCTGAGATCACCTCCCCTGTGACATCATCAGTAGCAGCCTGTGTTTTGTTTTTTATCTCCTCCACCAGTCTCCTGGATTCTGTCCCGGCAATATAATGTAAAATATTTTATATTTGTCATCGTGCAGCTGAAAAAAGGCTGCTATTTATTATTATAACTTAGTAAATAGATTTTATTTCTGCAATCTTGTATTTTTAATTTGGGTCCACTTTAATCCTAGCTTTTTCTTAATTGTCTATCTGGGAGTTGCCGCCCATGTGGTAGATAAGGCATGTCTAGAGAAGCACTGTGTTTGTGGTATTTTGTTTGATTTCTGCAGCAGGCTGATGCAATGCTGGTTTCCATGTGGTTCATTCACAAAAGATCATTAAAATGCTGTGCGCAAACAGTGCTCAGCAATTTTACTAGTACATACAGCAGTTAAGTAATGCACATGGCACAAATAGTGCAATTGGCATTGCCTAGATAATACATGTGTTGCTAGTTTAACTCACATTATGCTACTTGCATAATGCTTGTTGCACTAGAAATGCATACATTACCTAGGTAACGTGAATAGCGCTATTTCCACTTATGGAACTTGTAAATACGGGTAAAAATGCTATGTGCTGTCTGTGCATTATAATGACCTTTAGTGAATCAACCCCCATGTTCCTATGTGGAGTCATAGGCAGCCTCCATTTGAGCATCTGGCATATTTGTTAGGGCATGTCCACAGAGTCACAGTGTTTGTGATTTTAAAAGCAGCAAAATACATCATTTTTTTATTCTTACAAATGCGATAGAAAAATAAAACCCAGAATATCAGTCATTGTTACAGTCAAGTAGCACCTCCTATTATAGACAAAATCCTAAAGGGACTCCGAGCAGTGCAGTAACTATGGAAAGATGCATACCATTTCGAAGCTCTCTTTCTCCTCTTTCCAACAATATATAAACCGCTACCCTTCGCCTTTTAGTTTTCGCTATTTTCACGATCGAAATTGCAGCAAATGCGAGGAGAAAGAGAGCTTCAAAATGGTATGCATCTTTCCATAGTTACTTGTATTACACAGGACAACTTTTCCCCAAAGTCAGCAGCTCCATTCAGCTGCCGACTTTGGAGAAAAGTCTCCATGTGTAAAACAAACAACTATGGAAAGATGCATACTGTTTTGAAGCTCTCTTTCTCATCTTTCCCACGACACATAAACCGCCGCCCTAAGCCTTTTAGTTTTTGATATTTTCAGCCGCGAATTCGATCACGAATATAGTGAAAACTAAAAGGCGTAGGGCAACGGTTTATATATCGTTGGAAAGAGGAGAAAAAGAGCTTCAAAATGGTATGCATCTTTCCATAGTTACTGCACTGCTCGGAGTCCCTTAAGTATATTATATATGTTTATTTATTCAGAGTTTTAATATAGACTGTAGTTTACATTTGCTATTACTGATACTAATCCACGTTCCAAAGTATTGAGCAATATAGTGAACCACTAGCTTTTAGCCTAGCCTTGCTGTGTACAGAGCCCCAGTAGCACCCTGGTAGCAGAATCCTTCTACAGAAATGTACTTAAGACATTTAAAACACTTTTATTATGAACAACCAGATGAATGAACCATGTAGCAAGAGCTCACAAAAAACGATATTGTATAGAAGTAGGAGCTGAATACTACTATACACAGAGTGAAATAAGAGGAGTGTGCATTAGAGAGAGAAGGAGAGGCATTCCTGGCAGAAATGAGATTCTGAGATGTACAATATTCCTCAGGTCAGAGACACTGACAGTTTCTGAAAACTGAGCAATTTGTCAGTGTCAAGCAAGTCTCCCCTCCCGGCCTCCTCCTGTCCTATCCTCACTATCCAGGCCTCTAGTCCTCTCATCGGGGACACTTTGACAGTGTCCCCATCCTTTCCAATTAACTTCACTTGTTCTTTAAATTAGTGTTAACGAGCTGTTCTGACACTCTCCATCAGCAACCTCAAGGCTCGTCCGACCTTCATTGGGGAGAAACATGCAAATATTTATCAGGTAGGATAAGGTGCGGCTTAGCAGAATACTAGATAAAAGTAATCAAACAGGTGGTAAACACAAGCTAGATTTATGCAAAGAAAGATAATTAAAGCTTATTAAAATGTTTGTCAAGGACTGAAAGTCTGATGTTTGGAAATTTTTCTTGTTACTTATTATGCAAGTGAGGCCACTGTAGCATTTAACAGAAATAGATTTGTAGATTAATAAACACAGGCACTGTTAGAGACTTTTTTTTATTAATCTTAATATCAATGAAGTCCTCACACATTTTATGTTCACAGAGATACAGCACTGAAGAGAATGCATCTGAGATATCACTTTACAATTATTGTATTTAATGGCCAAATAAAGAACTTTGAACAGGCTGAATAAATGTTTGAACAACAAGGAGTTTGGTATATGTACTTGTGAATAATGAAAGTTATATAGACAGGGATAGTGATGAATGAGCTTGCCCAGGATCAGTTTACCTTCTGTTTGCAAATTTTTTGGTAGGAGTCCCAGAGAACTCCATTGATTTTTATTTTTTTTATAGAAGGCTAACTTTCATTCAGATCTCTTTTTCCATTTTTAGGGCAAAAAAGTAAACACATCTCTAAGAGAAATATGAAGAGCCAGGCACACATGCATAAAAAAAGACACATGTAAAAAAGGGTGCAGGGGATTACCGGTAGTAGAATATCGCTACAATTAGCGATATTCCACTGCTGAATTCCGATAATGATTATCAATATTTCACTATGGCTAAACCTAACCTTACCCCTACACATAACCCTCCCCTGGTGGTGCCTAACCCTAAGACCCCCGCCCCCAGTGGTACCTAACCCTAAGACCCCCCCTGGTGATGCCTAACCCTTAGACCCCTTCCCTGCTGCCCAACTAACTCCTGTGAACCCCTAAACCTTCCCCCACACCTTAATTCACTCTCTGTCGCATAATCAGGCACCTCCCAGCACTGAAATTCACCACCGTAGCCCCATATTGCGGCCATTGTAAAAGACGCAACATGCGGCAAAGAAGGTAAATTTGGGCACCAGGAGGCACTCAATAGTGGGAGCTGGCGTGCACCCAAATTTTCGTGTTTTGCTGCAAATAATAGCTTATACAATAGGTGCCTATGGCGGCACCTTTTGTTGGTGTTAATGGCAAAAATATCCAATGTTTCAAGTGCATTGTGTTTCACCTGCAATGTATTGTATCTGTGTGTTCAGCTGTTTGTGCAACTTGGCATTGTGGCCAATCGGCATTCAGAAAGGAATGACCAGCATTATGTTTAAGCCATGTAGCCTACCTGTAGGTAAAATATTCTTCATTCATGATTTAGCTATTCTAAATAATCTCCTATGAAACTAAACAGTAAAGTCTCATAGACCTTCCTTGGTGGCAGGTTGAGGCTGACTCTGCTAAGAATTTACATGTACAGCCTCCCTGATGCATTACTGATAGAGCTAAAGTACTGGATTCTCTTGGCCGAGCACATTGTTCTCCTCCTCCTGCTCATCCCCTCTCCATAGCAACAGAAATAATCATGAGGCTATAGCCTCGCAACACATCTGTACAGCACTCGCAATGCACCTGTACAGCACCTGAACTGTTGCTGAGGGATAGAGTACAGATCCCTGCAGTAACATTCTTCTTGTGTATGTACTTGCCTTTATGCTGTGCTTAGAGTTGTAGAAGACAATATTTTTATAAAATCAGTAGCTGCTATTTTTTTTAAATAACATTCCCAGTGCTGCTCTGGGCTGCCTCACAAAAACAGCAAGCAACATAAGCAGCCCAACTTCAACCACACACACAAAAAAGTTTCACGCTGCAAGTAAAAATATACAGTATAGGTAAGCATTTTTTCACTGTATGGAAGGGTGTGAGTAAAAAACACAAACATATTGTATATATTTTTACTTGCAGTAAACTATAACGGCTCATTCACATCTAGGGCGTTTTCAGCCTTTTTTTTAAAGTGTAGGCGATTTTGAAAATCGCCCTCAAAATGCTTGTGCTTCCCTATAAGAGAGTTCAGATCTGAGCGGTTCGTTTCCGATCTGCTCAGCAAAGCGGTGCCTGTACCATTTTTGAGGCGATTTTGCCTCAATGGAAGGTGTAGGAAAAACGCAAAACGCTCACAAAATTGATTTGTGCAGTGATTGCTTTCGCGTTTTTAACCACTTAGCAACTTCTGCCACGCTTTTCTACATCCTTGTTTATAAACACCTATAAACACATGTAAATATTTGGTTACAAAAATACACCATTATTCACTTACCATAGAAAAATTAAATACATTTTCATTATTTTTGAAACTCCTTCACCCCTAACCCCCACAAAAATATTATCGCCATACTTTGTACTAGGGACACAATTTAAACATTACAATAACCGGGACAAATGGTCAAATAAAATATGTCTGTTTTATCTACAATAGCACATTTAGGGCTTGATTTACTAAGAGGTGCTAACCTACTTAGCACATCTAAAGTCTTAAGGCGCGCTAACCAGGGTGCTAAGTAGGTTAGCACCAGTTTTCTCAATCAGATCATGCGCTAAGTACCGCGCGCAAAGTTTTGCGTGCGCAAAGTCCTATGCGCGCGCTAAGTCCCATAGGCTTTAGTGGGCACTTCGCGTGGAGCGCCCTGCCCAAAGTTTTGCGCGCTGTACTTTGCGCACGATCACTACTTCTCACATTTCAACTGAGTTTAGACGTGCTAAGGGCCAGTGCTAAAGTTAGCACCGTTTTGTAAATCAAGCCCTTTATCTTTAAACTACAATGGCTGACAGCTGTGAAATTGTGATACTTTTCATTTTTTTCTTCTTCTTTTTCAAATGCATATAAAATAATATCATTCTTAGCATAAAGTACTGCCCAAAAAAAGCCTAGCTTTTTCAGCACAAAAATAATGTATAGATCATTTCAGTGTAATTAATTAGTGATAAAGTTATTACCGAATGAAAGAGAAGAGCTTTTGAAGGGGAAAAAACCTGTGGTAGAGAAGTGGTTAAGAATAAATACATTGTATTTATTCTTTTCCGGGTCAAAGAGTTCACTTCCTGACTTTCCTGACTTGCATGCTTAGAAAAGCACTTAAAAAAACAGTGCGCAGTAGAGCTTGGTTAAAAAAATTGCGGACAAAATGTTAGTTTTCATCTAAATTTTCAATTTTAGATGTGAACAAGTCTTCATTCCATTTTAAGGCCACGGGGGCATCAGGAAAATGTTTTTTTCTTTAGAGATTGGAATATCGAGAAGTAAAAAAATTGTACAAATGTATATAATGTACAAATGTATATAATAAAATGTAATTTAAATTGTTTTACCACCTCATTTAAAAAAAGGTGGGTTACCACTAAGGCAACCACTCTATTAGCAGATGGGGATCATGAACCTGTCCCCACTCAGGTTAAGAAGTTGCACTCTGTAGATCGAAAAAAAAAATGGGCAACACTCCTCCAACCAGGGTGGACTCGATATTAATATAACAAAGGCACCAACAGTTTGTTGGCTTGGCCATGTATATTAGTCCTCTTGCACACTGCAAATCACAAATATGATTTCTGACAAAAGAAAAAAAAGGCAGAAAAAATGCAGCATGCAGGACCGATTTAAAATCATAAATTGGAACCAAATGTAGTGTGCAAGAGGTCTTATTGCAATCTATATGTTCACTCTACCGATAATTCAAGGTGATTGACACTAGACTTAATATATTTACTATAAGTAGTATATACTTATCAGTGTTTGTAAACCAATTTTAGAGCTGTTTACACTGCTGAACTCCATTTTGTTTGTATGGCCATATGCTTTACTGAATGCATTCTTAAAGCGGGAGTGTCACCATAAAAATCAAATTTCAACAGCAACTGGTCTGAGTGTATTAAGTGATAAAGATGCTAATCCTGCATTCAAAACTTTCAAAATTGTTCTGCTGTTATGATTTGGAGTTATCACATACTTAAGGAGCACTGGCCCTTTAGTAGTCAGTGCCACACAGTTGCATGCTGGGAGCTCTTTTTATCTATAATATATTCCTCCTCTTCCCTTTATTTCCCTGCCATTCTGAAACACGATCCACTGCTCACTTGTGTTTACAAGCAAGGCTGAGGAGAAAAAAGTAAAGGGCAGAAATGACATCAGGATTTAGCCTAAACTGTGGGCAAAAGACATGGCCCCCACCAGCAACAGAATTCTCTTCATTTACTATATAACATTCACTGAAATCAAAACGTGGACAGTACAATACATGTGTTAAGTAAGTATATCAAGTAGTTATCTACTTATATATGTGTTTTTTCCCCTGGCTTAGTATGGCTAATCCTACTGTTTTCAGCCAGTTGTTTGTGCCTCTCAGTTACTCCCTAATCTGCCTGAGGAAGTGGGTTACACATGAGAAATGCGTTGCAATTTTGAGTATACAATAAAGCTAATTTTTAAAAAACAACTTTATCGAGTCATCTATGGGGAAGGTAAGTCCTCCACTACCTTCCTTTTTAAACTGGTTTTAATATATTTTAACCTATTTTGGCACCTCTCTCTGAAAGAACTAGCTATAGATGTGAGCAAAACAATAAAAATTTCTCATATTTGCCAATGGGGTACTTTAAAAAATATTACAAATCTTGGGCACTATTTCTAGAATTTTAAATGATTCCACTACTACTCCCTAACCTGGTTCAGGAAGAGAGGGACCAATTGTACAGTATATTCATAACCTAATAATTGAATCCTAGACCAAGCTAAAACTGAATAATAACTGAGACCTTTAAACCAAGACCAATGATGCAGTGCACTGAAGTTAGGAAGTAACTATGGCCAGGCATGTTGGATATTTTTCTTTCTAAATGTAGTTAATTTTGAAAATGAAGACAACAGACTATCCATCATTGTTTAGAAAGTTTACAGTGCCGAGCAGAATACTGAGCAAACTAATGACTATATTTATATAATTTAAATATATAGAAATGTAGGTTCTTCTTGTTATTATTATTATTACATATAGTTTTTAATAAAATATATTTAAATATATAGAAATGTAGGTTCTTCTTGTTATTATTATTATTACATATAGTTTTTAATAAAATATTTTTGACAACTTCAGCAGCACTTTACAGAGTATATAGTCACGTCACTAACTGCCTTCAAGGAGCTTACAATTTGATCCCTACCATAAGCTATGGCCAATTTTAGGAGGAACCAATTTTCTTGGCAGAATATTTTTGGGATGTGGTAGGATGGGGCAGCAGGGTGGCGTAGTGGTTATCGCTCTCGCCTTGCAGCGCTGGGTCTCTGGTTCAAATCCCAGCCAGGTCAAAATTTGCAAGGAGTCTGTATGTTCTCCCTCTGTCTGTGTGGGTTTCCTCCGGGCACTCCGGTTTCCTCCCGCATCCCAAAAACATACAGATAAGTTAATTGGGTTCCCCCTAAATTGGCCCTAGACTATGGTACATGCACTACATGATACACACATAGATGACTATGGTAGGGACTAGATTTTGAACCCCTCTGAGGGCCAGTTAGAGACAAGACAATATACTATGTACAGCGCTGTGTAATATGTCAGCGCTATCTAATTACTTATATAAATAAAACAAAAAAATAAATAAGTGATATGTATGAAGGAAACCCAAGAAAACACGAGACGAACATACTATATAAACATCATGGAGATAGTGACTGATATCTACTACACAACAGTTCTGTCACTATCACTTTATTAATTTTAACCTGTAGGGCTTTATGCATAACATTGGATTGTGGAGTTTCACTTTTTTTATGTAAATCTGTTAAAGAGAGGGTCACCATGTTTTATCTGATTGGTTATTAGCAATGTGCATCATCAGTTTATTCTAAACTGAATTCTCAAAATAAAGCACTGTTTATTGAAAAACATATTTTCATCTTAATTCTAATGTTCATTACCAAACTGTACTATCTTTAAACCAAAAGCCACAATATCTTATTTATCTTTGTAGGGTTTTGTGTATAAGAAGATTCAGAGCATTGTAACATTCCCACTAACTCATTTTCTAGCTGAGAGGCTGAATGTCTCATATGGAAATCTGTTGCATTCAACACATTCCTCAATCAAAATTAAAATGTGTCCCATTGTGTCCTTAAATTGGTGTCTCTGGTATCTTTCTCAGAGTAGGCTTTTACTTGGTCAGGGTCCTATCTAGGATGGTAAAGAAGAATACCTTGAAACTGTTTATCTTGCAACAGCAAGGCTGAAGATTGTTCTGCCCAATGAGAAACAGCAGTGATGTGAGTGTTGTAAAAGACAGCTGGGCAGAATGACTATTTCATCCATTCTCAAACTTGTACATATTTGTAAAGAAGAAGATGTGTGTCTACAAGACAATGTAAAGACATAAATGTCTTAAAATAGTTAGTTTTAAGTGGAACAATGCAGCTTTCATGTGTTTGTCCATCTTATCTTGTTTGACAAAGAGACCAACAGTGAAAGAGGATCTTGGCTCTGTTCCCACTAGAGCGGAGAATGGACATTTTTTTTCCATGGTCTGCTCATTGCTAATCAGAGAGTAAATGGCTTCTATACATAGGAGCCGTTCACACTTGTCATGCTGCAACTGATCCGCGGGATCTATGGCAGTAAGTGGACCGCACTTCTGTGCAGGATGGGATATCTCAGGCCAGGCGGATGTATTCCCCCATATAGCTTATAGGGGAGCATATCTGCCGCGGGATTCGGCTGGATCAATGCAGAGCTGATGTTATACTGTCCACTACCGCTGACCGCATGTGATGCGGAAGTGTAGTGGGAACAGAGCCTTAAGGTGGCCATACGCCATACAATTAAAATATCCAATTTTCCACCAATTCGATAATTTCAATCAGTTGTCCCGAAAAATTGTGAGCTTTTCTTTGTTTTTGATCGATAAATCCGATCGAAATTCCCATATTTAAATTTTTGGAGATTGGACTTGTTGGAAATTTCAGAACACCTTTATCAAGAACTGTATGGTGTGTAACAAATTGTCAGTTACTTGATGTACAGTTCCAATCAATTTTTTCTGAGCTTTCAATTATTTTATTCATGGTTGGGGTAAAATTGAACATAGGTGTGCAGTACATTGGTCAGATTTATGAATTGTTACAATCAGTCAGAAAAATTGATTGCTATTCTTGAATTGAATAGATATTTAAAAAAATAATGTATATGGTGTGTGGCCACCTTTACTGTACAGCTTCAGTTACAGGAAAGTCTAATGATCTGTTAATACAGCATTACAGTATCAACCCGAAAATAACATGTATGTTGGACCCTTGGCGGCTGTAGTCTGGGAGTGTGCCCATGAATCGTATGGGTGATATGGAGACCTACAATATCAGGTTCATGTAGTTTCATGAATAAAAAAATATATATTTTAAAGGAAAGCTTTCCAACTAATAAATTCCATCATCAACAACATATTGAGCCACAGATTGTAAGATAAATCAAATATTCCTCCTTGCAAATCACACAAAATGCATTTGGACAGCAAAAAAATAAATTAGGAACTTTTTTGATACGTTTCAACATGTGAAAAAGAAGGCTTCATTGGAATGATGGAAGGGAATGCACTTTGCCAGAACTCCAGTTTCATTTGGTAAAGGAAGATCAGCCTCTGTGCCAGCTTGAGGAAATTATTAAAACATTCATACTAATAATAAACATTAGCATCTTACTAAAGAATAGAAAAACAACATTACATAAACAATAATCAAAATAACACAACTGACTCTTTAAATCTAAATGCATAATTTTGCTTGATGTAGTCCTCCAAGTGAATAGCTAAGTAACCTATCCAGTCCTTCTACAGATAAGCAATTGTATTGAATTTACAGGTATAACAGATTCCAGGAATTCTGTGTGCTTCGGAAATGGGTTGAAAGATCCCTGCTATGCAGTAAGGAGAGGCAAGTAGGGTGGCAACCCACAGTCAGCTGTAGGATCTCACAGCCCTCACCTGCTGCCCAGCATGAGCTTTTCAAGATACATCAAACATGCTGCTTGATGGCAAACCCTTTGTGATCTCTTATCATTCTTTGCTTTGTGAGCACTGAGCTCCAGATTTTTACAAGAAAGATGCAAAGAAAAAAACAGTAAGCCGCCTTAAACTGACAAAGTCTAAATCTATTACAAAACGCTCTGCAAAAGCATGGAGAGAGGGTGCGGTTTTCCTGCTGATGAACTGGTGAGTGAATGCTTTATCATTTTAGTCCATTAAAGGAAGCAATCTGCTACTGTCCATTTATTAAAAACACTTTTCCTTCCTTATGAGCAGGCTTTCTACTTTGCTAGGTGGGGCTAATTAGCAGAAGAAGTACTTTTAGCAAATGGTATAAATTCAGCTGCAGGGCTCAGTCAGTGGTCTGTTCTTTAAATGGCTCACATGAAGCGGGATAAAGTGTTTAAAAACAGGTGTTTTAGGTGAATGCAAACAATATAAACTACTGCAAAAGGTCTGGTATATTTTTAACTTGTATATTTATAGCAATGCTTTACTTATTTATGGCTCCTTAAATTATTTCCATTCAAATTATATTGTGGTCTCCATAATAAATAAAGCGGAATCATGTTTGTCTGGTGCAACATATGCATACCTGGAGCAAAGGTTTGAGAATGTGCACTGTTGCACCAGATGCATGCAGTTGGAAGCCAATATTAAAGAGCTAAAAGATCAGCTTTCAGCACTTAGAAGAACAGACATATTGAGAAGAGCTTCATGTTGACCAAACAGGTAATGGCAAGAAACAGTGAATAGGGGGGTAGAGTATATCTAGAGCAGTATGAAGACATTGCTACGTTGATCACAGTTAGAAGAAGGTGTGTGTGTGTGTGTGTGTGTGTGTGTGTGTCTGTGAGTGTGTGTCTGTGAGTATGTGTGTGTGTGTGTGTGTGTGTGTGTGTGTGTGTGTGTGTGTGTGTGTGTGTGTGTGTGTGTGTGTGTGTGTGTGTGTGTTCTAGTCCTTTGTTAACACGCCCTAATAAATGTTCATGTTAGTATGATATCAGGTCATGGATACTGATTCTGGGGTAATGGTGTGCAACAGGATATCTCCTCTAGCAACCAGGGGACTGGCTGCTAAAATGATAATGGAAATAGGAATATAGCAAATTGTGATGATTGTGGTAGAGGACTCTATGATTAGGTGGTTGAAAGCCAGTCAAGGACATTACTGCTGCTGATAGCGGCGCAACAGAGTGGACCGATGAGGATGAGGGAGCAGATGGACTACAGGGGGCTTGAGGAAGCCCCAGGAAACTATAAATCCTTTTACTTTCATTGTCTAAGGTACTCTTTAAACTAATAAAATGCCAAGATGAATAAAACATGAAATAAAAACATGAGATGCTAGTATGCTACTGCCTTAGAGACCTTTCTGGTATCAGAAAACAGCATGGCAGAAAGGAGATTCTATCATTTGGTTAGGATGGGGCTCTTCACAGTTAGAATGATTAAGATGTGGAATATTTTATCCCAAGAAGTAGCTATGGCAAATCCTATATTTACATTTAAAAAGGGCATGCATGCTTTTTGTAATATGAAGAACATTTACAGCCCTGACTGCCAAGTGAAGTAATTCAGTTAAGGAGATCATATTTACCATAGCGGATCTCCTTTCATCTGAAACTAAGGTACAGTGAAGCTCTGTAGTTGAACTTAATGGACAAATATATATTTTTTTAAACCTAGATAACCATGGGACTATAATACATAGAATAAAAGCAGTACTAAGCTGCAGATTCAGGGATCAGATTTATTTTGGCCAACTGTTTCATGGGTTAATCATATTTCTGTATTATAAGCTAGTTGTAAATAATAGCTAATAAAGTACTCAACAATAATATTACATTTACTAGCACTACATATAATACAGTGGAGTCCCAGTTATCCAGAGCTCAACAAACCAGCAGTCTCAACCAACCAGCACAAATCGCTGGCAGTACTCACATTGGTGAAGGCCAACTTCTTATTTTATCATTTAATACAGAGATTGCGGTATGTATGTAGAGTGGGATAGTACTGTATTAGCTAGGCCTATTTTTAACATTGAGTCTCAGGCAACTAAGCGCTGCGGAATATGTTGGCACTATATAAATAAATAATAATAATAATAACAATAATAACTAGAAAGCACACTTATCCGACATCAACCCATCCCCATTGGTGCAGGGTAAACAAGACTCTACAGTATACATTTTTGAGTATCCTGTATATAAAATACATTATAAAAAAAATAAGTTTTATTATGGCTAGGTACTTTTACTTTTTGTGTTTTTAAAGAGACACTGAAGCGAGACTAAATCTCGCTTCAGCTCTCATATATAGCAGGGGCATGTGTGCCCCTGCTAAAACGCTGCAATCCCGTGGCTGCACGAGGGTCCCTGACCCCCCAACCCACCCCCCGCAAACCTTGGTCGCAGACTTGGTCGCACTTTTTGCTTCCTGGAGGCAAAGGCTAACGGCTGCAGCCCTGCCTCCCAGCGCGTATATGAGAGGGGCGGGCGAGAGGCGGAGATACGCGTCTGACAGATGTGCGTGGGGCAGGGCTGCGGCGGTTAGCCCTGCCCCAATGCGGAAGCGCTCCCCCGCATTACGGAGGGGATTTGGGGGGACAGGGACCCCCGTTAAGCCGCGGGATAGCTGCGTTTTAGTAGGGGCACACGTGCCCCTGCTATATATGAGGTCTGAAGCGAGATCTATTCTGTTAAATGTTTATTTATTAGGGATGGGACGACGAATCCGGCGAATCCACGAATCTCGAATATTTCCTAATATTCGAGGGATTCGTGGATTCGCCGGATTCGTCGTCCCATCCCTAATAAATAAACAATCCACGAATCCCTCGAATATTAGGAAATATTCGAGATTCGTGGATTCGAATCCCGACGCCATTTTCCGCTCGCCGAATCCACCGAATCCCGACGCTGCATCGCCGCGCATCCGCCGCTTCACCCGCTCGCAAGTGTCCTCCTCCCGCTCCCCGCAGCCTCCTCTGTTCGCCCGCCGCATAAATAAGAAGCAGCAGCCTCTCTCACCTCCAGCGTGGAGCCCGGAGCGGCAGACCTCCTGCAGACTTCCTTATTCCCCCTAGTGACTGGCTCTTACTACGTCATCAGTAAGAGCAGGTCAGGCGGCCACTAGGGGGAACTAGGAAGTGAAGTCTGCCGCACTGCACTCCACGCTGGAGGTGAGAGGCTGCTTCTGCTTATTTTTGCAGGGGGGGGGGGGGGCGAGCGGAGGAGGCTGCGGGGAGCGGGAGGAGGATATGACCCAGCTACCTACTGCAGTGTAGGTAAGGTAGCCCACCCAGCCTGCTAACTATACTGATCCCCCCAGCCTGCTACCTATACTGATTCTCCCAGCCTGCTACCTATACTGAGCCCCCCAGCCTGCTACCTATACTGATCCCCCCAGCCTGCTACCTATACTGAGCCCCCCAGCCTGCTACCTATACTGAGCCCCCCAGCCTGCTACCTATACTGATCCCCCCATAGCATGCTACCTATACTGATCTCCCCAGCCTGCTACCTATACTAATCCCCCCAGCCTGCTACCTTTACTGAGCCCCCCAGCCTGCTACCTATACTGAGCCCCCCAGCCTGCTATCTATACTGAGCCCCCCAGCCTGCTACCTATACTGAGCCCCCCAGCCTGCTACTTATACTGAGCCCCCATAGCCTGCTACCTATACTGAGCCCCCCATAGCCTGCTACCTATACTGAGCCCCCCATAGCCTGCTACCTATACTGAGCCCCCCATAGCCTGCTACCTATACTGAGCCCCCCATAGCCTGCTACCTATACTGATCCCCCCATAGCCTGCTACCTATACTGAAGCCCCCCATAGCGTGCTACCTATACTGAAGCCCCCCATAGCCTGCTAACCATACTGAAGCCCCCCATAGCCTGCTACCTATACTGAAGCCCCCCCATAGCCTGCTACCTATACTGAAGCCCCCCATACCCTGCTGCCTATACTGAAAGCCCCTATACCCTGCTGCCTATACTGAAGGCCCCTATACCCTGCTACCTATACTGAAGCCCCCTATACCCTGTTGCCTATACTAAAGGCCCCCAGCCTGCTACCTATACTGAGCCCCCCAGCCTGCTACCTATACTGATCCCCCCATAGCATGCTACCTATACTGATCTCCCCAGCCTGCTACCTATACTAATCCCCCCAGCCTGCTACCTTTACTGAGCCCCCCAGCCTGCTACCTATACTGAGCCCCCCAGCCTGCTATCTATACTGAGCCCCCCAGCCTGCTACCTATACTGAGCCCCCCAGCCTGCTACTTATACTGAGCCCCCATAGCCTGCTACCTATACTGAGCCCCCCATAGCCTGCTACCTATACTGAGCCCCCCATAGCCTGCTACCTATACTGAGCCCCCCATAGCCTGCTACCTATACTGAGCCCCCCATAGCCTGCTACCTATACTGATCCCCCCATAGCCTGCTACCTATACTGAAGCCCCCCATAGCGTGCTACCTATACTGAAGCCCCCCATAGCCTGCTAACCATACTGAAGCCCCCCATAGCCTGCTACCTATACTGAAGCCCCCCCATAGCCTGCTACCTATACTGAAGCCCCCCATACCCTGCTGCCTATACTGAAAGCCCCTATACCCTGCTGCCTATACTGAAGGCCCCTATACCCTGCTACCTATACTGAAGCCCCCTATACCCTGTTGCCTATACTAAAGGCCCCTATACCCTGCTGCCTATACTGAAGGCCCCTATACCCTGCTGCCTATACTGAAGGCCACTATACCCTGCTGCTTATACTGAAGGCCACTATACCCTGCTGCCTATAATGAAGGCCACTATACCCTGCAACCAGAGCTGGGACAAGGTCCTCCAGCACCCAAGGCTGAGACACCAAAGTGCGCCCCTCCATCCCTGCCACCCCAGCCGTCACACACTGATTGCTATTAGACTAAGAGGCGCCACAGGGCCAACAACCTCCCCAACACCTTAATATCTAGTTATCTGGCATGCAGTCACTGCCATGTATCACCTTTTCTTATTTCTTTCTGCTTCAAACACAATTAGGAATGACAGCTGAATGAATTATGCGCCCCCTCCTACCCTGCGCCCTGAGGCTGGAGCCTCTCCAGCCTATGCCTCGGCCCGGCCCTGCCTGCAACCTATACTGAATGCCCCTATACCTTGCAACCTATAGTGAAGGCCCCTATACCTTGCTAGCTATACTGAAGACACCTTTACCTAGCTACCTATACTGTGGGCACCTATGCCTGGGTACCTATACTGCGGGCAACTATACCATGGATCGCACAATTCTTATGTGCAGGATTCAATAGATTCGGGATTCGAAAGGTTCGAGATATTCGAGAACCTTTTTAGATTCGGATTCGGATTCGAAGAAATTGTGGATTCGTTACAATCCCTACTATTTATATTTTTAATAGTCACTAACAGTAGCAGTAAAGCAAAATGGTCATTTGGAGATTGCTTCTAATCATGTAAACAATTGAAAATAAACCAGTGAGTTATATTGCTGCATAGGTCAGTTAGGTACCCAGTGAAGCTCTGTCTTTCATGCATTGTGCAGCGCAATCCATGTCCGAAACGGTCTGTGTGCATGTTGGATTATTGTGGTTCTGTAATATTTACAAGCTGACACATCATTGCATTCTAGCAGTTGTAGTGGTGTGTTTGGCTTTCTGGGACAACAAAGGGACAATTTGCATGTTCAGCAGTGGTGCATTGTGGGAGACCTTATATGCTCATTCCAAACCGAATAATCACAAATACCTTCTGTTTTGGGAAGGCAAATTTCTGTTTTGCATAGCATTTTAAGTAAGTGGACAGTTTGGTCCTTTTTGACCCCTTACACACTCCTAGTTTTGGATAACCATGAGCTTGCTGGGCAATCTGTAACTATAAATTGTGTATGGAATAATGGAAATGACTGCAGGCAAATAGTACAATAATGTTTTAGGGTCATGTCACATAAGCAATGCTGTCTCTGTGACATTCCATTGTGACATGACTCTACAGACTGACACAGGTAGTTAATACATTTGCATATCTGTTCAGATTTTAACATCAGTGACCAAGTGACGGAAAGTTCTTTTTGTGAAGTGTGGGACTGTTATTTCCATCTCATAGTACTATTATAGTTAGCTGTATATTGCACAGGAACATTACAGATCACAGTGCACTGTACTTGGTTTGACATGTCAGATCTAAGAGCACTAAGAGCACTTAGAGACACATTTCTAAAGCAGCAAAAAACAAACAAAACAAAAGAAACACCGCCACTTCACTCATTTTTATAACTGTGTTTGTTGTAAAGAAGACTACTGCACCTTTATTTCCTGCTGACAGATTTATGGGTTACACAAGGTTTAAAGCACAAATGAAAAAGCATATAGTGGCTGCTATATTTCTTTCCTTTCAAATAAGGAACCCACCACCAGCGCTTTTCTAAGCTCTTGTACTTTGAAAAGCTGTTGCAAATTTAATGCTATGGGTTTGTTCTCAGTTGAGCAATGTGATTTTCTAAAAATCCTCCATAGAATTGCATTAGCAAGAGCTTTTCAAATCACAAGCGCTTAGAAAAGGCTGCTAGTGGGTTCCAGGCCTCCCAGTTGCCTGGAAGTCCTGCTGATCTCTTTGGCTACAGTAGTATCTAAATCACATACCTGAAACAAGCATGCAGCTAATCCACTCAGAAACATCTGATCTGCATGCTTGTTCAGGGTCTATGGCTAAGTGTACTAGATGCAGATGATCAGCAGGACAGCCAGTAAACACTTGGGTCAACCTCAATATCCCTCTCACCTCAGGCATACTTTAAATGTTATGAGACCCAAATGAGCAATGAAAGAATGAAATAATATCCTGCCCCTCATTAAAACAAATGACTGTAAGTGGCAAAAAGTGTGTGATCAAAAGCCAGCCCCTTAGTGGGAGTGGCTTTCTTATCTAATGTGGCTTCACTGACTCTTCTCCTTTCACACTCCTGGCACTGGTGAGAAGATAAGGACTGGAAAGTCGGAATAACGTTCAAGCAATAAAGCAACCATACATTGATTGACATGTTGTATTTTTTAATAGTTTGTTTTTTATATTTATATAGGATGCTTCTATAAGAACTAATCTCACACTCAGTGCCGGATTTATGGAAAGGCCACAAAGGCTAGGGCCTTGGGCTGCTGCAGGCCAAGGAGGCGCCTGGACATGACATAGGGATTACTTCATATGAAAGAAAAGGTTACAAATGGGGAGCAACACATAAAAACTGAAGCAGATGCCCAAGGGAGTTGTACATGAAAGAGGTGCTGCAGTACATACTGTAGATGTAATACATGGAATGGGAGGGGCTGTACATGGAATCGGAGGGGCACTGCTGCATAGGGGAACATAAGTGGCCTAGGGGCAGAAAAAGTATAAATGCGGCAATGCTCACACTCGACACAAAGTCACAAAATACTCAACTTCAAAAGGAGACAGAAGCTGCTTACCATATGGTGACATGATCATTCAGAGGTTCAGTCTCTAGGATTGTGAAGTTTATGTGTATTCCAAATCCTACTGGAACAGTGATGATCCAGGAACAATCCAGGGAATTGGGGTACTGATTAGGAAAGCCAGGAGAGTAGATGGAGCCATTGAAAGCAGTTACATTTCCTCCACATGGTACTAATCATCAGATTCAAGGACAGCCCAAAAGAATACAAATACATCGCTAATTAGAAAAGACATTTATTTCACATCTCTAGACAAAGTTTGCATTTGTAATTATACAAGCATCAATAATTAGGAGCACATGACACAACATATAACATATTGGAATTCTCATATATTTCGCATTTAGTTAAAATGCATCACATTCAGCTGCTTAATAATGCAGAAGAGCATTATGACACAGCACATTCAAATAAAGTGCTAAAAAATGTCCTATGAGAAATCGCAACCAGTCAAGATTCAGCTTTGTGAAAACCACTGAAATCTAATCTGACTGGGTGTTAATAAATTAATTTGCAGAGTTGGCAGTTATGTACATGCTCTTTATTTCTCTCATTACCCCTGTAATCCTTTTATCTCTAAGATCAAAAATCTGCAGTGAATATTTAAGAGAAGTGAAAATTCTTGTACTCTAATAACGGGATGAAAAATATGTCCTAATGTCAGAAACCTGCAAAAGAAAAGTGCGTGTTCAACGTCCCCAAGTGTCAGCCTCACTCATATGCTACATTAAATTCCACATTCTGCTTTGTGTCTACTGGTGTGTAAATAACAAGCATAAGATAAGTATCTGCTGTAGTGCTCTTACCTTCACACCTGGGAAATGGGTGATCCCAGTTTCTATTGGTGCCATGCTGGCATGTCAACACAGACTGGCCTATCAGCTGATAACCAGGGGAGCACTCAAAGGAAATGGATTGACCCACATTATAACCAGCCCCTCGGACCACACCATGTGCAAAAGGTTCTGGATCTGGACATTCTTGGAGCTCATAAGCTGTAAAAAGAAAACAGACATACATACAACACAAATTACATAGCAGTGAACAACACAATTTAAGAATGCAGGTCATGTGACCTGTAGCCAGCTTTTTAAAATTAGTGTATCTAGCAGGTATAGGAATCCCTAGCAGACTGCAGGATTGGCCCCACCTTTCTTTGGGATTATACAATCATAATGTGTTATAATTCCCTCACCAGCTGCCAAGGCAGTTCATCTATGTGGGTGTTCCTGGCTAAGTTGAATGAAGGTAGAAATCAACTCTTTCCATAAAAGTTATAGAAACAATGATGAAGTTCAGAGGCCTATCACATGAAGAGTGCATGTACAACACTTTTCAGAGGAGACTTAAAGGATCTACTGAAAACAATCATATATCAGAATAAAAGGTTCATTATAAGGATATTTGATCTCTGCCTAGCAAAACTAAAAACTATAAAGCTTGCGTAACTGGAGTTATAATTTACAGAGCAAGAACCATCATTTTTGTGACTGTTGGCCATTCAAAGATTCTCTACTATGTGCAGTGCAATGAGAACAGTTCTCTCCTCTACAGCATGCCTGATGACTGAGTGACATACTGGCAGTCAGGGAAGGAGTTAAGAGTAAGTCCACTAGGGTATGGGGTAGCATCCAGGAAGTCATTTTGGTTAGAGTGACATAAGTGGATAGGTTAGGTAGAGGCCTGAGTGTGAGCTTATAGACTGCATGTGGGGACCCCGAAAACCAGGTATCAGCATAAATCTTGACAGCCAAAACCTATTACCTTTAAAAAAACAGGCACATGTGATCTTGCCTTATATGTTATTTATTTACTTTAATCATGATAGCGGACACACTGAATATTCTCTTTCTGCATTAAGAGGTATGGAAGGTGTTTTACTAAAGCAAACCTGCAAATGTGTTCATCTTAATTGCCCAATCATGTAGAACATTTTTATTGTTATATATCCTTGCACAGTATTGGACATTTGAATGGAATATAGCTCACCTTGATATTCCAGTTTAAAACCAGGTTTGTTCTGAGAATGGTCACTATGGAAATATATAGAGGTTTCATGGGATGTAGAAAGAAGGTTGCCGGGTGTTTCTGATCCACTAAACCGACCAATCACACTGCTGGTTTCATGAGGGCCATTGCGAATCTCCACAAAGTCATGATTAGCTTCACTTGAAAAACTGAGAAATTGAATGTGGGCACCTGCAACAGACATCAGGATCATAGTCAAAAACAAATGACCACTAAAATAGAAATATACAATCTTCTTCTTCTAATTGTAAACATTTTTTTACAGCACCATTTATTGTACAATTTAAGTAGCTCAAAAGCTCCGTTTTATTCCTAACCAGCAGCGATAATAGTAGCAGGGCTAGCCTGGATATAATATTAATAATGAACATGCATCATTTCCTGCTGGTCTCCAGAACACAGCTACAATCCTCTTCTTTCAGTGAGAAAAGGATGGAACTTTTTCTTCCCCATGATGTAGGTGGAGGGCACTTACAAGTTAGATAGCACTCAGCTGTCTTGCTAGTTACCCCTCCCTCTTGATAGGATATTTGCCCATCTATGGTTAGCAGAAATAGTAATGCATATCATTTTTGGCCAGAATGGACATGGTATTGTAAATAACTAACATAAACAACACATCACTATATCATTAAAACTCTCCCAGGGAAAAGACATGAGGAATTCATCAAACCAGTTGGACAACATGTGAAGCCATCCACTATGGCACAGTCAGGATAAGCAGGAGGTACCCGTTGTTCACTCCACATTATCACAAACTAAGAACAATGTTTTCATATCAGTCTGTTGCCAGGATGCCTTTTATGCTGGCAATACACCATTAATTTTTTGGGGCAGATAGATGGCTCGATAGATCATTTCCCACAGGTCCGATCTGATTTCGCTTGATTTTCTGATCAATTTTCTCATAGAAGTGAATGGAAATCGATAGGGAAAGCGATCGGAATTTTGAATGGCCAGTAAATCTGCCGAAAAACTCATTGTGTATTCCCAGCATAAGGCTGTTGAATTGTCTGTGGATCTGGTTATTCCCTGCAGTCTACTGTCTATGCCAAGTAAAAATTAGGCAACCATATTCTATTAATGTTGTATGATCTTTTTTTCAACAGTTGAATAGGAGACAATAGTATGTCTGTAGGCACCCCACTTTATCTCCGCTGGTGATGCCTGAGAGAAAAATACATCAACCAAATAAGATTTTTCTAGTCAATATCTACTGATTGAACTCAAAGAGTGACATCTCCAGCAAATTTTCAAGGAGAACAACAGAAGGATCAGCCAAGCTGAACATGAATGTTGATATATTTATCTGTGCTGGGGGGGGGGGGGGGGGGGGGGGAGTTTGGATAGTTGAAACATGCTTAGCATGTCAAATTGCCATCAGTACCCAGCTTTAAAGAGACTCTATAACAAAAATGTCATCCTTTTTTCTACTACCCTACAAGTTCCTAAACCTATTCTAATGTGCTCTGGCTTACTGCAGCACTTTCTACTATTACCGTCTCTGTAACAAATCAACTTATCTCTCTCCTGAAGGATTTGTTGCCCTGTGTCTGGAAGGCTGCCAACTCTTCAGTGTTGTTGATCTGTTATGCATGCACTCCCCCCCCCCACCAGGCCCCCTCTATGCACACTCCCGTGTGTGTTATTTACATTAGGCAGCCTCTCTGCTCTCTCAGTGAGAGTGGGACAAATCGTCCTCTTTTAGCTGTGAAAGGAGCTGGGCTGTCACATGCTGGGTAATTACAGACACCTTGCAGAGCTGTCTGCAGGAAGAAACAATCAGCCTGTTACTCTTGAGGTGGATGATAGCTGCAGGGGGAAGAAGGTAAACACACAAATGATCTCTTGAGATTCAAAAGTAAGGCTGTATACAGCCTGCTTGTGTATGGATGTATTTTCTATGTGTGGACATACTGTACATCAACCCACTTCTGCTTTTGGTGGCCATTTTGTTTGTTTATAAACAAACTTTTAAAACTGTTTTTAACCACTTTTAATGCGGCGAGGAGCGGCGAAATTGGGACAGAGGGGAATACGAGATGCCCCCTAACACACTGGTATGTTTACTTTTGTGCGATTTTAACAATACAGATTCTCTTTAAGCCTGAAGTTTCACAAGACAAGGTCACCTGAAGGATTACAACCAGGTAAAAGGCTTAATTGATTAAAGTGGCTAAGAGAAACATTTTCTCAGAATTTGCCACATTGTTTGTTTCACCCTTTCCATAATTTTGAGGAAAGATGTAGTTCTCTTTCAGGATCCATTCCTACTTCAGGCACTTAAAGGACAACTGAAGAGAAAGGGATATGGAGGCAGCCATATTTGTTTCATTTTAAGCAATACCAGTTGCCTGGCTATGCTGCTTTTAGCCATAGAGCCTGAACAAGCATGCAACAGATCAGGTGTTTTTGACAATATTGTCAGATCTGACAAGATTAGCTGCATGCTTGTTTTTGGTGTTATTCAGACACTACTGCAGCCAAGTAGATCCGCAGGGCTGCCAGGCAACTGGTATCGTTTAAAAGGAAATAAATGTGGCAGCCGCCATATCACTCTCACTTAACTTGTCCTTTAAAGAAAATCATATATTTAAAGATTAATTACAAGAAAAGTCTTGATATTTGGCAATTTCACACAGTAATGGATCTCTACATCCTAAAGGTATTGCAAGCAGCTGTAAGAATATAGGACATTTTAGCAGTCTCTATTCTTAAAGGGATACTGTAGAGGGGTCGGGGAAAATGAGTTGAACTTACCCGGGGCTTCTAATGGTCCCCCACAGACTTCCTGTGCCCGCGCAGCCACTCACCGATGCTCCGGCCCCGCCTCCGCTTCACTTCTGGAATTTCAGACTTTAAAGTCTGAAAACCACTGCACCTGTGTTGCCGTGTCCTCACTCCCGCTGAGGTCACTAGGAGCATACGGCGCAAGCACAGATCATACTGGGCCTGTGCAGTATGCTACTGGTGACATCAGCGGGATCGAGGACACGGCAACGCAGGCGCAGTGGTTTTCAGACTTTAAAGTCTGAAATTACAGAAGTGACCCGGAGGCGGGGCCGGAGCATCCGTGAGTGACTGCACGGGCACAGAAAGTCTGTGGGGGACCATTAGAAGCCCCAGGTAAGTTCAACTCATTTTCCCCCGACCCCCCTACAGTATCCCTTTAAGAGGTACTCGCAATACCCCCAACCTTTTCCTCTCATCTCCCCTTTATTGCCCACCCCGCCTCTTCCTTTCATTGCTCCTCCTCTCTTTTTAGTTCCCCTCTTTCTTCAATTTCTACACTTTCCCCCATCCCTTCTCCCTCTTCCCCTCTTCACTGTCTCATTTCTCTCCATCTCTCCTCTGAAATTTGTGGTTTATTCCATTGATCTGTTGTTTGTAAACACAGTTCCTTCCATGAAGTGAGCATTCACTATGAAACACGTCAGTTACTTTGGGGGCTGCAACGAGCACTCGCAAGTAATTACTATTGTTATTAAGTCTGTTGATTAAAATGTTTTGTAAATCAGTAGTATTGATGATTATTGTCCACTCAATGAGGTTTAAGTTCCCAGCAGCATTTTACAGTCCACTTAGTTTACCTGTATGTAACGATTGTGGAATTCTCTCCGTGATCAGCGCACAAGGCGTGCTCTGACACGGCGGAAATCCTCCACAAGCGTATAATTTGCGGGAACCCAGCAAAAGGTGCAATGCACCTGTAGAGGGAAATTCCTGTCGGCAGGCGGAGCTGTGGAGTGCAGAGGAACAGCTCCTCTGCCCTGCCACAGACGCAAGACAGGAATTGTACGAAGGGAAGAAACGCAGGGCAAGATAGCCCTGAAAGAGAGAGATCAAAGCGACAGAGGGTATGTGTGTCCACCAAACTAGTCGTCACCCTGCGACGATGAACACACAACTGTCACAGGAGCCCTAGTGGCTGACCGCACTTAGCCTTCTAAACGGTGCCAGCGCACGGATCGTGCGAACTCTGGTCGCAGTCAATGCGCAGGAACCGTTAAGAATTAGCCGCAGACAACTCAGAAGGGAGCCTGTGAGACACAGGTAATTACAACGTCACCCACTGGTTCAGAGTAAACTGCCACCACCGCGGTTACCATGGGACCGTGGAGCCCACTAACTGACTGACTAGTCCTGCGAATAAAACGGTTAAACACACGGTATTCTGTCTAGCCAACAACAAACAAACAGTAGCGTATCTTCAGAGACCCGGGATCAGTTCTGTGTGTGCTGATAAGCAGGCACTATTGAATCTGGTACCCTTGAACTGGGCACATTCAACCCGCCTCCCCCTGGTGCTCCCCCAAGTGTATGAAGTACCTGGTGGTGGGTGGAGAGTCCGTCTCCTTCCGTGAGCGACAAGGCGGTCGTGGCAGGTTCATAGTAGGACACAAGCTTGCCCAAATCAGTCCCCAGCAACACAGGGACTGGGAGATCCTTCATAACCCCAACATCCCTTTCATGGATCCCTAATCCCCAATCCAGCTTCACTGTCGCGTGGGCTATGTGAAAAAGGGTGCCCTCTACTCCAGTAAGGGCAAGGGATCGGCTGGAGCTGATGCTCTCCTTTGGCACAAGGTGTGAGTGAACTAACGTGATGTCAGCTCCGGTGTCTCGAAATCCGGTGACAACTTTGCCGTTCACTCTAACAAGTTGCTGCTGGTCGGTTCGGTCGCGGATTTCCTTTCCGCGGGCAAACAGGACAAAATCTGATGATCCAGGCTGTGGTTCGCTGGCGGGTTGCCTCTGCTGTGGGTGAGGTGCAGGTGATGCAGATGATCCAGGTGCTGGTGGTGTCTGTCTCCGCTCCGGACAGTCGAATTTCATGTGTCCGGGCTGGCGGCAGTAGTGACAGGTGACCTCTCCAGGCGCTGCAGGCCTAGGTGCAGCAGCTGCGCTGGGTGGCCTCTGTGGCGGACGGCTCACAGGGGCAGGAGAGTCTGCCAGAGTATTGGGCTGACCTCCTCTCCAGCTGGATGGGACAGTTCTGCGGGTATCAGCCACCCGGGTAGTTGCAAAAGTCTCAGCAAGGTCTGCAGCGACAGTGGCTGAAGCCGGCCTGCGTTCTAACACAAACTGTCGTACATCAGCAGGGCAAATGTTCAGAAATTGTTCGAGGACTATCAAGTCCTCCAGGACTCCATAAGACCCCTTGGTGAGGCCCAGAGTCCACTGGCGGAGTGTGGTAAGCAAGCTGCTGACCACATCTCGGTACGAATCAGAAGACTTTTTCTGCCAGGCCCTGAACTTCTTCCGATAGGCTTCTGGCGTCAGCTGGTACTTAGTAATGATAGCGTCTTTTATAGCAGCATAATCATTATCCTTCTCCGCAGGCAATTCTGCGAAGGCATCAAGCGCTTTGTAGCGCAGCAAAGGTGTCAGATGTCTGGCCCACTGGTCTTGGGACAAACGATACTGATGGCATGCTTTTTCAAAAGACCGCAAAAACAAGTCAATGTCTGTGTCTTTCTCAATATTAGCAAATTTAAATTTTGCACTTACGGGTGCGGCAGCTCCTTCAGCAGGGAGACTGGGCGGTGAACTCCGGCTGGCCTGTTGAACTTTTGCCATGTTTAGCTCATGCTGTCCTTGGTGCTCCCGTTCTCGCTCAGCGGCATCCCTCTCCGCGTGGCGTTCAGCAGCAGCAGCAGCTTGCCGCTCCCGTTCCTCCCGCATTTGGCGCTCTGTCCGCGCTTCTGCAGATTGGCGCTCCTCAAGCATGTACTGCAGGTACTTGTCCAGGTCAGTGTCCATCAGCTTTTGTAATGCCTGCTGCATTAGCGGATCAGTACAAACGGACAGTCCAGTACTGGCCGGTTCCAGGCGAGTACTTTCAGAAACTCTGGGATTGGGGTCCATACTGACAGTCTCTGGCGTAACTGTTGCAACAGGGCCCGCAGGATGCTCAACCTCTGTACGCCTAGGATCTTCAGCCTCTGGTTCCCCTTGCCTTGAGTCAGATGGGGCAGCGTCTACCTCAGCAGACACATCCAGCTCCCGCGGTTGCTGGGTATCCCATTGAAACAAGTCATTTACCATGTCCTGTTTGTTCCTGCGGAGGGTGTCAATGCCCCGCAGCTGACAAAGATTTTCCAGGTCGGATATGGCCATGAGCTTGTAGTTCCCGGACATTTCCATGCCAAATAAAATAAAACTTTTGGGGAGGGGTACTGGCTACACAGTCTCTCTGTATATATAAAAAATATATTGCCTTCCAGCTACACCAACGAATTAGTTCGTTTCTCGATAGCGCTAGCGCTATCGCAGATACTTTCAGCACAACACAGGTCCCAACCGCTGCCTAACACTGTCACAGGAGCCCTAGTGGCTGACCGCACTTAGCCTTCTAAACGGTGCCAGCGCACGGATCGTGCGAACTCTGGTCGCAGTCAATGCGCAGGAACCGTTAAGAATTAGCCGCAGACAACTCAGAAGGGAGCCTGTGAGACACGGGTAATTACAACGTCACCCACTGGTTCAGAGTAAACTGCCACTACCGCGGTTACCATGGGACCGTGGAGCCCACTAACTGACTGACTAGTCCTGCGAATAAAACGGTTAAACACACGGTATTCTGTCTAGCCAACAACAAACAAACAGTAGCGTATCTTCAGAGACCCGGGATCAGTTCTGTGTGTGCTGATAAGCAGGGTAGCGGACAGTGAATGACTTGGAGAAAGTCGTTTATTCACGCAATAAAAATAATTAATATATACAGACAATTATTAAAATCACAATTATTAAAACAGTAATAGCCAGTATAAAAAAATAAAAGAAGGGAGAAAAATACTTAGTTCCTGGAAAGATGTCCTTTTTGTGGGAAAATCAGAGTTCTGGGTTTCAATCTGAGTTCAGAGTTCAGACCAGGTGGATGCCAGCATATCCTCAAGCTGGCACCTGATGAGTTCAAGATGTTTCAGTGTGGAGGACACTGAGTTTGGCTCCTCTGCCATTCTTATGCCCCTGATTCAGTAGGAGGGAGTGAGGGCGGGGGCGGGCCCACCCCCCCCCCCTTAGAACATGAGATGAGTCCTCCCCTTGTCCTGGGGGCCAGAAATCATGCCTTAACCATATATGGGCTCTATCTCACAGAGCCGTACAGGTCAGGGCAGATTTATTAATATTTTCAGGTCTGCCTCGATGTACCCAGCAGCCTGATACCAAACATGAGGGGTGGGACCCTTGTGGTATCAGCAGGGCACTTCCGAACTGCCTAACTGGCAGTCTTTCCCTCAGGATGGTCTGAAATTCCTTCAGAACCAGCACCGGGGTTTACGCTACACTTCCCCCACGTTTGGCGAAGCTGCCATCTCAGGAACCCCAGAAATATGACAGATCTGGGAAGTTATGGATATGCTATGAGACTCAGGTTATTCCCAGGCAAAGGCTCTTTGAAGTTTGGAGCAGCCAGCTAGGTGTCACCTCCCCCACTGGGAGGGAGCCAGCAGGTCTGGCTTCCCCCCAACTAGATTGCTTCTGCCATGGTGCTTGTCACCTTATACCTGATGGATGGGCCATCAGCACAGCTTGAAGCCAGGGACTCTCTGGGCCCAGGCTCATTAGCATATCAAAAGAGCCATCCAGCCTTTAGGATGGTGCTCTCTCTCTCTGCTAAGAAAAGGACTTCAGCTGCCCCTACACACTCAACCCAGATTGTATCGATTTGAAGCGCAATCGATGCAGGGAATCGAGTGCGATCGCTTTTTCTTCACGGGCGGTTCCAGGACGCGCCTGCGGCCCCGCAACCGTCCGTGACAACAACCATGAAGACAAAGTGAGAAGGCAATCGCCAGAGATGGTGATTGCTAACAGCAACACCAGACCGAATAAGCACAGATGAGGAATGTATGTATGTCCACCAATCTAGCCGCCACCCTGCGATGGCGGACACACAACAAAGGGAACCGAGTGAGAACGCAATCGCCTGAGAAGCGATTGCGAATGAGATTGAGCAAAGGGACAGATTGTATGTGTGTGCACCAAACTAGTCGCCAACCCGCGACGGTGCATACACAACAGCAGATATGAATAAGGAACGCAATCGCGAGAGAGGCGATTGCCAGAGGTGACACAAGGCTACAGCAAGGCAGAGCACGAGAGTAGCAAAGGCACAGCACATAATACAAAAAGGAGACAAGGAAAACAACAAACGCTAACTAAACGCGAACACCGCACTCATTTGCAACAGTACACGCGTTTATGCGCGGTCTCTGCGTGATAAGCACAACAGAGACAAGCATGCCTAACTAACCACCGAGAGACAAACATGAAACAGAGGACACGAGCGCTTGCTTAACGGTTACCTCACCGAGCCTCCAGCAAGCGTTCGTAGCAGACAAGACAGATACACGAAAACAGGAATAAGTGAGAGATAGGATCCACAGCACTAGCGCAAGGCGAGTGCGATCCAAGCTAGACAGGCAGATGAGATAGCTGGTAGCAACCGCTGCTCCAGCTATACTCCAAGAACAAAGATCAGAATTATCTCCTGTCGACCACCGCAGGGACAGGACAATCGCAACAGACAAACAAAACAGATATGAAATCCTAACTGCACTAGGGAACCTGCCTAGTGCAGTCCCAGGAATTACTCTAAGCTAATCTTCAAACAATGAGCAAGGCTGACACTTCAGGAGTGTTACACAGGACTAACCCTTATGACCAGCCCAGATCTGTGATATCACATGGTATATATAGAGCAAGCCTACAAAGGATGTGGCTAGGGAATCTGCATGACAAATGTATGCAAATTCCTCAGCAGCAAGCTGCCAAACTGACAAAAGGTCTCTCTTCCAGAGACCTGCAGAATGCAGACCTGAACAGTGGTCAAAAAACTGCCTGCTTGCGCAGGCAGCCGAGCGGATCCTCACACTGTAATATTTCTATTAATAAAGTGTAAGGTAGTTCTTGACTAGTTGTTGAATAAATGGCTTTAAGAGAACTCACTTTGTATATAAACAATGCTTCCACGATGCTTCCCCGCGACAAGGGCCTTGCAAGTCTGTGAAGACTTGCACAGTAGACGAGATGCGCCAGAAGTATCCAAATCGCGACAATGTCGATGCAAAGGCTGCAGTGCATTGCCGCATGATCCATGCCTACCACACAAATGATGCAGCAATGCAATCAATGGGTGACACAGCAAGTGTGCACGATGGGAGCGCAGTGCAACCCAGCGCTCATCAGCATATCGAAGGGAATCCCAATGACATACTTCCTGCCCAGCAGGGAGTACGTCACTAGTGAGGAGGCGGGCCTATGCATATGACTGTCACCGCACCGTGGCGCAGGGTCATATAACGGCTAAATTCTGCGGTGTGATGCAGTGCTTGCACCGCATCACACTGCAAGTAATAGGTGTACAGCTGACCGTATAGGGACAAGTGCTAATATAGAAAACAAACAAATCCAGTTCAATGATGGTAAATGGGCTGAAGCTTTTACTGAGTTGGCAAATTTCCCCTGTTCCTCTCTGCCCCTGATGAAATTGCATAGGAATAAACTGTAGGCATGGGTTAACATGCACTGGGCAACAGATAAGCCTGGCAGAAATAATTGATCCTACAAGGTTTATTCATTTGCAAATGGTGATTTCTATGACTGTACAACGTAAAGTGCTTGTTTTCTTTCAGGGTTTTATTCTGAAGATTAACCAGTTTGAAGTCTTTATTTGAGCATGTATCATTTGTTTATCTGCAGCTGCCTTGGAAAATGAATGAATAAATAAATACCTCGGCCTTTAGGTGACATCCACCTACACACACTTCACAGCTGATGTAAATTCTAAAGAATTCCAAAGAATTTAATTAATAAGTAACCATTTGCTGAGATACCCACACAGCGTTTACATTCTGCTAATGAAAGCTCACTTGGCTACAAAAAAAGAAAAATTACACAAACATATGTTTTTGCAGAGCACCCATATTAACATTAAATGCAATCAATTTAACATTTTATAATGAATATTTCTATTAATAGTTGCCATTTTGAAAATGTTAACCAATGACAAATGTTATAATCACAGGTCACCTCCAGGCACAGATCTAAATATAACAGCTGAATATTTACTAAGCAGAGAGCCCACATGAAGCGTGTGTAGCTAAAAATCCTGTTTTAACAATCTGATCACATGACCAGAAGCAGCTCTGAGGAAGGCATCAACATCAGGGTTTGTTTCTAAAATGCAAATGCAATAGGTATAACAATAGTGTTACTAAATTGAATACTATAAGCTGCTTGAACCCAGTGACAGAACCAGTCAGCATGTGCCCCCTCCTTGCACATTCTTTAGCACTGGGCAGTGTGTGCCACTTTATGTCACTCTGCTACAGATACTCCCACTTTTTTTGCTCGAAGAAACAAGAGATTCCTGTGAAACCCATTGCAAATTGGAGTTTTTACATCTTAATTAGAAGCAGTAGAGTGTTGCACTGTGTTAGCCATTAGTACGTCTTAATTAAAACTGTTTTGAAAAACTAAATATCAGTGTTTTATACCTGGAGGTATGTTCACCACTACCTTCATTTTAAACTGAATTGTAGTGTATCTTATTCTGTTGGTGCCTCGGTACAACAACATTGCATTATACTGCCCACCCTTGTGTTACCCCTATCTTCTTGATCCTACGGTTTAAATCCCACGGGGCTTGTTCTCTGCATCTGCCGATACAGGGGTTGCCTTTGAGGCAACCCACCTTTGTGAGTACCTCTTTTTCACATTATTTCATTCACACAATGACACATATGTACACGCTACATTGGACTGTTTATCCTCTTATCCCATTTTCCACTCATGACCATTTGAGAGGTGCTGCTGATCTACACTTTAGCACAATGTCTGTAATCATTATATCCTTAAAAGAACCTCACTTTTTAAGGCAGGGAACACACTTGACTTTCAATTTTCTGCGCTCGTTTTTCTGCATACTTTTTCTGCACACCAAGTGTGTTTCCATGCAGGAAAACGTGCGCATTTTTTCACAGTAGCTGATGTAATTGATAGAGAAAACTGACAAAGTGTGCAGAGTCATCATGCAGAATGTCATTTTTTTTTCTGCTTGCGAACAACAAATTAAGTGTGTACTAGCCCATTGATTAACATGAGTTCTCAGAAAACAGTCAAGTGTGTTCCCTGCCTAAAAGAATTGTTGCTATTTACATTCGCTGGTATTTCATCAATGATACCACTTCAGTCAGTGACATCACTGACCATGTATATTAATAATGTCCTTCTATGGTCATGAATTTTAACAAGAGAACCCCAGCATGAGTATAAACATACCTAGCAGCAGAGACTTCTGCAAGATGAGGATTAAAGATGAGTACCTGCCACTTCTGGATCACAACTATAAACAATATTTCATCCAGAAGTGAAGATACAAGCAGAGGAATGAGGAAGAAAAATACATTTAAAAATAAGATAAATGTTACTTTAGAAGCCATACTTTCAGTTGTGTAACTTTCTTAATTTAATTTTGGATTCATGGTCTGCTCATAAATGGGTAAAGGGTCTGGAGAAGACACTTGTACTTATTAACATAAGAGGCAATTGGAAAGCACTCTCTTAGAGCCTATTTCCTCTGGTTCAGAATATACAGTGTTTCCCTGCATGCAATTAGAGTGGGGAAGCACTGCCTAATCCATTAATAGGCTTGCTGTCCAAATTGCATGCCGACGCGTTTCGAAATTACATGCTGCAGTTTACTACAGCACACATCCAAATACCCATAGGGATGCACACTTGCAACACTGCTAGTGCCAGCATGCATCCAGCAAGATGCACGCCTGCATAGTGGAAATCATCCCTACATTCAAAGCTAGATTGCATCTGGGGGGAGGAGGGTTATTACTATTTTTTTTTTTTTTTACTAATCTCAGGCATAAGCAGTTCTGCTGTCACACAAGAAAAGCATTGCTATACTATGTGTTGAGAGTCTGCTTACTGCAGGTGAAAAAACAGTCTCTTATCCTTACAAGGGAAACACATCCATAGGCTTGTAATGAAGTGAATTATTTTTCTCTTCTGCATAGATATCTGCACACCAGCATAACAACTCATTTAATAGTTCCAATCCTTCTTTAGATCATTGTAAAATTGAAGCATTACTCCTAGCCATTGTTAAATTTACTGAAGGAGTAGAATGAAAGAAAGCCCAGTCTCATTATAACCGTGCTTTAATTAGCTGGTAAAACTATTTTGTGCTTGATGGCATGCACACAATTAATTCCACACATTGACCGTATTAATATTTAATCTGCTCATTCCTCCTCTTATTCTTCCCTCTCTCTTTTTCTCTTTACAGACTGAAATTGAATAAACACATACGACTTTGCACCAACCTATGTTCAGTTTCATCAACTTTAAAAGTATATATTATTTTAAAGGAGGAAAATCATTGCTTAGCATGGTGTTGGAATGGTAAAACTTGACAATGATGATGATGGATTGATTAAAACTGCTACTAGAGATGAGCTGACATTTTGTGGGAAATTCACTCAGCAACAAAAATTCCTGCTTATTCTCCTGGTGAAAACACGCAATTTTATACGTTGACCTCTGTGGAGGGAAATGCCACCATTTTGTAAAATAGGTGAATAGCTATAACTTTCAGTTATCTGCTCTAATTTCCTAAGAAAGCCTAAAGGTGGCCACACACCATACAATTTTTTAAATATCTGTTCAATTTAAGAATTGCAATCAATTTTTCTGACTGATTGTAACAAATTAAAAAAATATGACCAATGTACCACACATCTATGTTCAATTTTTCCCCAATTATGATAAAATGATTGGAAACTCTGAGAAAATTGCTAGGGTGTGTATATTATTAAACTTACAATCCAACACACACCATACAATCTTTAGAGAAATTGAACAGAAATATCTGGCATTCCGGATTGATTTAAATCGAAAAAAACGGGAATTCTGATCGGATTTTTCAGTCGAATGAAAAAAAAGCTTTCGATTTTTTCGAGAGATACGATCGTTTTCATCGAATTGCTGTAAAATCGGATCATCTTATTGTATGGTGTGTGGCCACCTTTAGAATCCTAAAAGCGCATTTTGATAGGTTGGTGTCTCTTGTACTGAAAATATTAACCGAAACCTAAAGTGACAGACATATGGATGCTACCATTTCCATTAGCCGTTAGTGTTTGATCGGTCACCCACCTGCAATAAGCATGTGACCAGGGAAGTCCCAACACCTGAACTGCATTGTTTTTCTAGGTCAGTGACAACTGATCCCCAGACCAACAGCTAATTGCTTTTTTTTATAATGAAGTTAGTAAGTTGGGCTCAGCACTCTTTTTTTTGCAGCACTAAAGCCCCAACCCCTGGGGTGCATAAAATATACATAGAGCTTGTGTCTACCCTTCATATCTGCCGGTGCTTTTCCCTGCACATTCTAGAGCCCCCTCCTCCCCCCCCCCAAAAAAAAAATGATTCACAAAATGTGCAGTGTGTTGCTCATTACTATTTGATATTTTATTTATTTTATGTGCATTATACTGCATATGCATTAAAGATGTGGATGGTGTGAGGCTGAGCAAGGGCTTTAAGGGACAATTGAAGGGGGAGGGATATGAAGGTGCCATATTGCCATATTTAATTCCTATTAAATAATACCAGACCAGTTGACTTGCTCTCATGAATCAGCAGTGTCTGAATCACCCTTAGCATCCAGCTAAAGGTGGCCATACATGATACAATAAAATGATTACATTTTATGGTAATTCGATAAAAACAATTGGATCTCATGAAAAAAATTGCAAGCTGTTTTTTCATTTGACTGAAAAATCCGATCGGATTTCCAGTTTTCTTCGATTTTTATCGATCCGGAATGCCAGATATTTTTCAGCAATCTTTCTAAAGATTGTATGCTGTGTGTTAGATTGTCAATTTATTAATTTACACACCCTAGCAATTTTGTCAGAGTTTCCAATCATTTTTATCATAATTGGGGAAAGATTGAACATACATGTGTGATACATTGGTCATATTTTTGAAATGTTCCAATCAGTCAGAAAAATTGATTGCAATTCTTAAATTGAACAGATATTTAAAAAATGTTATGGTGTGTGGCCACCTTAATGCAGTCAAAATTAAGTCAAACATCTGACCTGCATGCTTATTTAGGGGCTATGGCTAAAAGAATTAGGCCATGGTCACAGTAGTGCGTTGCGGGGCAGCACAATGGTTGCTCTGTAACGCAGCTCGTCGCACTGCAATGCACCATATGTGACATTCACAGTTCAGTGAATGCATTGCGGTGCAAGGGAGTGTGGTATAATGCAGTGCATTATGGCAACACACACACATTAATGGTTGTGGTGGAGGATACTTTTCATTGACTGTATGCTTCAGTGTATGCGACACAACGAGTGGGTAACGTGCGAAACCGCTTCCCCGATTTATTTCCTGCTGTCAACGAGAATAACTCTGTGGATTCGGTGCAAAAACCGCGCTAGTGGAAACGGGCCTTATATGCGAAGGTCCAGTGATAGAGAAAATTAGCATCTCATCTATTAAATTCTGATTACAACCAACACAAGTCAATTATTAAAAACTACAAAGCAATATGTAAATCAAGCATTAATTTTGACCTAAAGCTGTAATTTCGCCCCAAAATCATACACAATTTTTTTTTATCTTAAAACTACCTAGCACCAGCAGAGTAAACCCTCAGCATGATAAGCACTATCTATCTCCATCAGATAAAGTCTGATAACCTCTGCTGTCACAGTTGATTAGGCAGGTGTTACCTGACTGAAGCTGCTGTATATGAAATGTGACTGTGCTGTCACTCACCAAATCCCACCGGTAAAGAGATCTTCCAGGTGCAGTCCAAATTGCTGGGATAGTTTCCTGGGAATCCAGGACTCAGAATGACACCTTCCATGTCTTCCGTGACTCCTCCACACTGAGCTGAGGATGGACAGAGGAAACATCAATGTGTTACAGGCAGTCATTTACTAGAATCAGTGGAGTGGCAATCTACAGTAACTGTGGAGAAAACTCCATCAATAAAATAAAATAAAATCTGCAAATATAGTAGCCTGAATTTATACTGATTCACCAACCATTCAGGAACCTTACATAATTTGATATTACTCACTTGTAGCCTGCAAGCTATAACCTCCTAATACCAAAAACTGGTTTTTAATAATTTACTTTTTAAAATGAAATATGTAAATATATTTTTGTAAGATAGCCAGAGGAATCTTTTTTTTTATTATTAAAACTGCATTGTACACTTGAAGATTAAATGTAAAACAAAATGCATCTATATAAATCTGTTTAAAATAAAAACTAAAAACTGTGCTGAATGGCATCATCACACCCAACAAGCATCCAAAAATAAGTGTCTGATAACTGGCATGAGGCTCACAGGGGATCAAAAACATGAACAAATTACACAGCGAGTATCAATCATTTCTTGATGTAGCTTCTATTTTAAAGAGACTCTGTAACACATTTTTCAGCCTTATTTCTTCTCTCCTATAAGTTCCTATACCTGTTCTAATGTGGTCTGTGTTACTGCAGCCTTTTCTAGTTGCACAGTGGCTGTGTTATCTCTGTTATATGATCTAATATTCTCTCTTCTGTCGGCTCTGTCGGAGGAGGCTGGAATGTGTGGAATGTGCTGCACTGCTTGTCATTGGCAGAAGCTATACACACCCTCTCCAAGCTCTGTATGAGACTGAGCTACTCTCAAGCCTATCACACTCTAGTTAGAAGCCACGTCTTTTGTTTGTAAACACTGCCTAAAAATGGCAATTACAAGCCAGGATTGCAGCAGGGAGTGGCAGAAACAGCACAGAGGGGCCCAGGAGAACATAATGAATATAATGGTATGCTTTTTATTGTAAGAGTACAGATTCTCTTTAACTACTCACTTTTCAATGTCTTGGTTTATCATTTCCCCTACTACTTTCAGTAAACTTCCTCTTTAACAACCATATAAAAAAGACCAATCACCCTGGAGATAAACCACTGCTGACAAAATGCAATTAGTTCCAGTGATATTATTATTATTGATTTATAAAGCGTCAACATATTCCGTGGCGCTGTACAAAGTAAGAACAAACATGGGGTACATAATAATACAGACAAATGGAATACACCAATATACAAAATACATAATTGGTGACGAAGTGCAGAATCGATACAAAATACAGAATTGGTAATGACAGTGACGAAAGTAACATGATGAATAAATGTATAATGAATTCCAAGACACAAAGAGGGGAGAGAGCCCTGCCCTTGTGAGCTTACAATCTAAGGGAATAGGGAGGAAACGAGAGGTGGGGTAGTATACAATAAGCATACCTAGAGGCAGTGTGTTTTAGGATATCTAGTAGGAGTGCAACTTGGCCTTAGAACAAAGGGGAAGTGGCCTAAGGTACTGTGTTTGCTTATTGGAACAAGTGAGTATTGACAGAGCATTTAAAGGTAACAAAGGTTGGAGAATGACAGATGTGTTGTGGGAGGGCATTCCAGAGGAGCAGTGAAGCACGTGCAAAATCTTTGTATACGTGAATGCGAGGAGGTAATTCTAGAGGAGGACAACAGCAAGTCCTGTGCAGATCTGAGATTACGATTGGGTTGGTATCAAATTAGTGAGGAGATGTACAGAGGAGAGAGATTGTGAAGAGCTTTGTAGGTTAGGGTTAAGTGTTTAAACTGGATCTTCTGGTTAATTGATAGCCAATGTAGAGCTTTGACAGAGAGGGGCATCAGAAAAAGAACAAGAAGAAAGATGAGTCGAGCAGCTGAGTTTAGTACAGGCTGGAGCTGGGCCAGTCTGTTAGTTGGTAGTCCACAACGTAGTATGTTACAATAGTCCAACCAAGATATTACAATTGCATGTATTTACATTTTAGTTGTGTCTTGAGTGAGAAAAGGTCAGATGCGAGATATGTTTTTGAGTTGGAAATGACAGGAGCTAGTTAGGGAGTGGACATGAGGAATAAAAGACAGAGATGAGTCAGATATTATGCCTAAGCGCCGTGCTTTGTGAACTGAAGTTATGGGAGTGTTATTAACATTTATTATTTTAGGCAGAGTGGTGGACAGAAATGATGGAAATGACTAGTTCTGTTTTACTCATATTAAGTTTTAAGAAGGGGGGGGGGGGAATAAAGGAGGATATAGCACACAAGCAGTCAGGAACACGTGTGAGGAGGGAGTACAGGTCTGGGTACAGTTGTGCAGCTTCTGAATATAAGTGGTTTTGAAACCCAAATGAGTTGATTAAGTTGCCAAGGCTGTGCATGTAGATGGAAGAGAGAAGGGGGCCAAGGACAGAGCTTTGATGTACCACCAGAGACAAAGGATGAGGAGAAGAGATTTCTGTCCACCACTCAAAGGATGAGGAGAAGAGATCTGATCTGAGTAAGAGACTGTGAAGGTCTTTCTAGAGAAATAGGAAGATAACCAGGAGAGAGCGACACCCTTTATGCCTACAGATGAAAGTATCTGTAGGAGTAAGGTGTGGTCAACAGTATCAAATTCTGTTGACAGATCAAGAAGGATCAGTATGGAAAAATCAACTTTGGATTTAGCTGTAAGAAGATCATTGGCCACTTTAATAAGAGCTGTTTATGTGGAGTGGTTAGTGCGAAAGCCAGACTGGAATTGATCAAGCAGGGAGTTAGCAGATAAATAATGGCTTAGTTCATCATGTATATTATGTTGTTCAAGTAATTGTCTTGGGTTAAAATTGTTCTTTTATAAAAACAAAGCAAAGTTTTTGACTGAAGCTCAGCTTTAACCAAACATTTTCTGCTCCTCTGCCTTCTTGCCCCTCCTTTTTTCTTCAATTTTGCACAGAGTTTGTATGTTCTCCCTGTGTCTGTGTAGGTTTCCTCCAGGCACTCTGGATACCTCCCACATCCCCAAAAAATTAGAGATAAGCTAGTTGGCTTCCCTTCAAAACTGGCCCTAATCTATGATGGACATACGACTATGATAGGGACAGTTAGTGACAAGACTATGTACAGTACTTTTTAAAGTGCTGTGGAAGATGTCAGGGCTATATGAATACTAAATAATAGTCGCTTCCTACACCTCATTTCTGCCCCCCACCACCATCCTCTTCCTTTAACTTTTCTTCATCCATCACCTTCTCTTCCTACTTCTTCCTCTCCTCTTCCTGATCACCATCAGTTTTTCCTAGCCTATCAGCTTTGACACCAAGCTTTATAGACTAATATATTGATTTATGAGATCATGTTACATTGGCTTTGCCTTCTTACACCCCAAGCTCCAATCTGTGTAACAAGATGGCTTTGTGATACGTTTAAACTGCTACATTCTATTTGTTGTGGTGTCTAATTGTGTCCACCCTTCCCAACTGAACAACCCATATGTGTGCCTCTAAACATACATGCATCAAGTATGTACTGTCATTTGGACACTGGCAAGAAAACATTTAAAAAATTGATGCATGAATGAGCTATTGTTACTACATTGTAATCAGTGTATATTTTTTAATGGTGTGGATTCTCTGGCAGATTATTCACCATAAATGCACCGCTGAAGAGCCATTTCATTCCTATGTACCAAGATGTACATATATTGATGCACTACAACATTAATGAGGCACTGTCGTGACATACAGTAGAATGTAGTACAATAAATTATTTAGAATACCCACTTTTATGCTAATCATCCTGGTTCCAGCACCAGAACACGCTTATGTATATATATTGCTGTATATTGGTATGTACACAGTACGTAGCCCTGCCCTTCTAGTGATGTCACAGCTGTTTAGCCATCCAGAAGTCTCCTTCCTCTGAGAGTAAACAAACATTCTGCAGAGATGCACTTGACAGCACTAAAGATGTTGCGCCCAGTGATACAATACAATTCAGAATGTAAATCAGAGTGAAGAAAGTGTGAGGAAAAAATTTACAATGAACACTGACTAAATCATTTCTAAATGGATATTGTAATAAATAAACGATTTTATTCATTACATTATTTCAGTAGATCTCCTCTTTAAGTAGATGGCTCACTAGAAAATTTTGTGCTAAACATATGTATTATTCTTGGGTAATCTGCAATACTAGATGCTATTTTATAGCTTAATCCAATGAAAAAGTGGTTTTAATTATTTTGTTTGAACTTGTGGAACCTATTCATACTACATGTTATATTCCTTATAACTCGTTAAAAATTATTTAGCACACTCCGACCTCTCGCCTTCATCATGGCTTAAGGTATGAAGTGCTTCACTTCAATACAATCTTTTAGACTGTGCACTTTTTTTTAAAGGTAATTATATTAAGATTTATGTTGTTGATAATGTCATACCTAAGTAAAGTACTATTATTTGTTAAAATTTACTTATAATTAGAACATTTTAAAACAACATTTTTAAAGAAAAAACTAATTATCTCTTATTTCATTTCATTTGTAATAGCCTTTATTGCTGTAAACATGACTATTTTTTAATAAACTGTTTATTGCTTTTTATTTGTTTGAATTACAATCTTCGAAGAAGCAGAAATAAGGATTTTACAATAGACAATTAGACACCCTGTTCCATGCTCACACATGCCTAAGACCAAGATCTAAAAGAAAAAGTGCATTTATCCAATTTACAATTTTGTACTTAAACCATATCTGCAGCTGCACCTTTGGAAATATGAAAGATCAAAGTGCACTAACACCCAACAGGCGCATTTAAGTAAGGTTCCTCATTAGCTTGCAAACTTTGTATCTCAGTAATTTCATGGTAAATGTGTGAACAAAAGGCTATGGTGATAGTGTCAAAGAAGGAGAATGCATTCAGTGGTAACCTCACACTATGCAAGAAATTGTTGTACGTACATCAAATAATAGAAAATCATGCAGTGAAGTCTTATTTTAAATATATACTGTATGTCTGCAGTATAAAGGATATTGAGAGCGATTCACTAAAATTAACGCACACAAGTAGTGCAGGATAAAATTAGCGCTTGCACGCTACACTCAGTCCTGGCAGCATTGCGTGCACTATGAAGTTATGTATGATCCTTACAAATGCCATGCGATATCCTGTAGCGTAACCTTGATTTTTTCACTAGTGCTGAAGCTACTATGTTAATTAACACAGGAACAACTATCCATTAACAGGGGAAGTGACTTCACCACCATTTGTCATCAATTTAGCATGTTTGCCTAAATAGTTTGGAGATAGTACAGTCTCAACCAGGCACTTCTAAAATAGAAAATGTGTTCAGCTGAAGCTACCTTATGTTTCTTTTTGGATAGACCATAACCTGAATAAATGAGCCTTCACAGAAGTAGTGCTTGAAGCTGTATACACATAATAGGGTTTTTGTTTGCCCGAGATGATCTTTCTTCATCATCATGGTTGAAAATGTAGCATTAGTATGGATGTCTGTGATATTGTTGGCCTTTCCATAAGTGATTTGTCACACTGGTTAGTCTCGGGTGACCATCACTGTAGCTGCTACAGCAAGGCTGCTGGCCATGAAGTCTGTACAAAAACTTCCTAAATTGTCACCTGAAACTATCAGGATCAATATTTTCGCCATAATCTAGCATCTACTTGACTTTACTCTAGGGATCTTTTTCCAGCTAGCTAGTACAGCAAATATACACAGTTATGTTCAAAGTAAAAATGCAAATACCATTTTTGCACTCACACAGCTCAAGTATTTTCTTGCAGTGCAATATTAATAGCAAAAGGTTTGGCCGGAGCATGCATTAAGCAATATGTGATAACAATAACGTGGACCACATACAGTTGGAATTGTAGAATATCTGTTGACTTAGATCATCTGTGTAATTCCGGTAAAGGTCATTGGTGTTTGCACATTGTATTGGAGACTTATTTATCCCAGCACCTGCTGGATTTAGAATACATAGACAGAGCAGATGACTTCAACATGCAGACCTGTTGCCATCCATAGATATGTTACAGGCAACCTCAGAAATGTAATTGGAGTATTATTTGCGTCTATAATCCCTCATGACGTCTGGAGAGGACGTATGCATTTTGTTATTATTTGGGTGATCTATTGCTACAAAATAATGTGCGAGTGTGTTCAATTTCCTGCAAGCAAGGATAAATTAGATAGAATCACTGCATTTTACAGGACTTTAGTAAATCAGTCCTTCAGTAAATGCTTGAGAATGGAGCATTTTACAATGAAGAAAAGCAAAAAAATCATGTCAACATAAACAGATAATTCACAAAGCAAAAATCAAATAAAAATATTTGTACTAATTTGGAAATGACAGTGGGGTAGTTTGTGCTTTTTCTATGTGAAGATCAATTCAGCTTCTTTTCAACCATACCATTCAGGGGCCCCTATTAAATTAACTTTTCTCCTGAGTTTTCTCACAGGAGATGTTTTATATCCAACCAATAAAACATCTAGTGATTACACATAATGGTAATTTGCAATGATGATGCGAAATCGTAGTGCTAAATTTTGGGAAAAATCAATATTAATTTTGTTTGTAACCGAAATCAGGAACCGTAATTTTGCAATTTTGTGCCAACTTAAGTGGTTAATAACAAAGCAAAAAAATAATTTTACAAAAACAGATTTCAATATGCAAAGGAAAAATATTTTTTAAACTGTTATTTTTCAGGGTTTAAAAACATTTTCTCCCTACTCCCCTTAAAGAGGAGCTGTCAGCCATACTATCTCAGAAAAAGAACCCACATATATAAGTAGATAAATACTTGCTCTACTTACATAACATATGTATTGCACTGTCCATGCTTTGATTTTAGTGATTTTTCTACAGTAAAGAAAGAGAAAAGCCTTCTTAGCATTTCCCATTTTAAGTGTGGCTATTTTGAAGCCTATCCTGATATAATTTCCCCCCTTACTCTCCTCTGCCTAATTTGCCCGCCTTCACTATAGAAAGTGCATTGTCTCAGCATGAGAAATATTGGCCAACCAGAGAGGAACAGAGGTGTAGGAGAGGAAAAGGGTTTCAGCCAATCAGGCTGCATTAGTTATGTCTGAGGGGGAAATAGAGAAGCAAAAAAGGATAACCCAGCATGCCCTGCAACTTCCTTTTTGCATACTAAATTCTGTGTGTACCAAATAAGAGTCAGGCAAACTGGAGAATGATCATTTATCAACAAGAAAGTAATTAATAGTGATTTTTAACTTTTGGATTGCCTGGTTAGCTTCCTTATTACTTGTTTACCAGATAAAAATAAAAAATAGATTTTTGATTTTATGCCCGACATTTACTCTTTAACATACATAGCAATTTTGGTGATGATAGCATTTATTATTAACCACTAAATTTGGCACAAAATTACACAAAATTATGAATAGATTACACTGAATCAACTGACTTTCCAAATTGTAATTACGTATTGGCATAATTTTGAAAATGTACAAAATTTCATACAACTGTAATTAGCAAATTACGATCATCACTACACTAAAAACATCTTTTAAGCCCCAAGCCAACAAGAAAATATTCAAAATAAGTTTGATGTTACTTATTTATTATTTATTATCTACTTTTTAATATGTTTTTTAATACCTTTAAATACTTTTTCAGTTGTAAGGTGCTGAAACATTATTTTGTAGAGGAGAAGAAAATGTATCTGCTTGGTGAAAACTCAGGAGAAGTCAACTGAATTGGGGCCAAACTGGCAGTTGTAAAATTTGATGTAAAACAAAAGTTATCAGATTAATTTGAGATTTGAAGTGAAATGTATTTTGTTGTATCAGTTTCTACATACCTATACAGAGTGGGGGAGGATAATTCCAGCGCCTTACTGTGCCCGGCATACATGAGATATGGGAATGGCCCTGAAAAAAGAACACAACAATTTTTAAGAAAAGCTAACAACTCTTAAAATACTGTCTTCAAAAATGCCACTGGAGATAAAGTGATAGCTTCAAGAAACCTGCAGTATGATGAATGTGGAGTTTGGAAAGGGTTCATTGCTGACTCTGATGTGTGCTTGTTGCAGGTGTGTGACCTATAGACTACAGTGCCTAAATGGTCAGCACAACAGGGATCTTTGAAGAAGAAATAATATAGTAGACTTCATATTACTCTCAGGTTACCTTTAAAGCATCTTGCATTATATAGAATGGTAATGGATAAAACCAGTTACTGCTTTTTGTGTCTCACTGGGGAGAATTCCCCTTACTCCTTTCCTAAAGAAGTAACAAAAATAATTTAAATCCAAGAAGAAGGGTAGTCCAACATTTTGCACTTGCCACTTATACAAGTGTTCATTGGGAGAACCAACATTTTTTGGAACTCACCTATCTTTCTGTTCCACCAGCAAATATCATAGGAACAAGAAAAGATGCAAAATCTCTCCAATAAGGATGAACAGTGCGAAAAAAAACTTGAAAAGTTCTAATATGTCCCCTTGTTTTTGAAAAAGCAAATCTTAGAGAAGAATAATAATGACAATCATTTTTTCAGGATACCCATTTTCTCCTTAGTTAACCTGTTTTCAGCTCCTTATATTTATGTATTGTTAAATATTGGTATGTAACCTTGCCCTCTCAGTGAAGTTTAGCTTATGCTGTGATGTCATGCAGCCTTCTCCTCCAGAGCACTCTGGATATCATGTGATTTTCTTGCTCACTTCACAAAGGGGAAAGAAAGACCATTCCACAGTGATTCACCTTGCCAGCAGTAAAGCTGTCAGCATCTGGTTCATTTAGGAATGTAAATAATGAGAAGGCAACATTTTATAATGGGCAAACATTGACTAAATAATTCAGAAATTGATATTGTAAAAAATAAGCAACTTTATTTATAAATACATATATGCATATATATATATATATATATATATATATATATATATATACTCGCAAGCAAGCCGACCTGCATGTGAGCCAACCACCCAACTTTTACCTGAAAAACCAGGAAAAAATGATTGACCCCCATATAAGCCGGAGGTAGGAAATGCTGGCCGCGTGATTCCCCCCCCCCCCCCCCCCAGTGTGTCCCAGTATAGCTAGTATAGTGCCCAGTATAGCTAGTATAGTGCCCAGTATGGGTAGGTAGTCCCCCAGTATAGCTAGTAAAGTGCCCAGTATAGCTAGTATAGTGTCCCAGTATAGCTAGTATAGTGCCCAGTATGGGTAGGTAGCGACCCAGTATAGCTAGTATAGTGCCCAGTATAGTAGGTAAAGTGCCCAGTATGGGTAGGTAGTCCCCCAGTATAGCTAGTAAAGTGCCCAGTATAGCTAGTATAGTGTCCCAGTATAGCTAGTATAGTGCCCAGTATGGGTAGGTAGCGACCCAGTATAGCTAGTATAGTGCCCAGTAGGGGTAGGTAGTCCCCCAGTATAGCTAGTAAAGTGCCCAGTATAGCTAGTATAGTGTCCCAGTATAGCTAGTATAGTGCCCAGTATGGCTAGTATAGTGCCCAGTATGGCTAGTATATTGCCTAGTATGGCTAGTATAGTGCCCAGTATGGCTAGTATAGTGCCCAGTATGGCTAGCATAGTGCCCCAGTATAGCTAGCATAGTGCCCCAGTATAGCTAGCATTGTGCCCAGTATGGCTAGTATAGTCCCAGTATGGGTAGGTAGGTGGGTGGGTAGGTAGTGCCACTCACCGCTCCCCCCACGGCCGCCACTGCTATTACCTTAGGCGGCGGTGCTTCCTCTATCCCCGTCCTGCTCTGGTAACTAATTCACAGCAGCACGCCCCTCGGCGGCTGCTGTGATGACGGAGGAAACCATAGAGAGCGGCTTCCTGTAACGGCGATGTGTATCGCCGTTACTATGGGAACCGCTCTCTATGGTTTCCTCCATCATCACAGCAGCCGCCGAGGGGCGCCCTGCTGTGAATTAGTTACCGGAGCAGGATGGGGATAGAGGAAGCGGCGCCTCCTAAGGTAATAGCAGCGGCGGCCGCGAGGGGAGCGGGGAGGGGCACTACCTACCCACCCACCTACCCATACTGGCACATGACTCGCAAGCAAGCCGACCCCCCAACTTTTGGGCCACTTTTGGGGGGTGAAAAATTTGGCTTGCTTGCGAGTATATACGGTATATCACTCTTTAAGGACCCTTCCACTTTAAATCTAACACTTTGTAAGGCAAAATCAGTTTTATGCTACAGAAATAAAACATTACCTTATTTTGCTGTGCTCTCCTAAATCTCTGCTCATTTTAGTTTGAGTGGAGGGACATTTGATCTTCGTTCCTGTCTGAGACCCCAAAAAATGGAGTTCCAACTCAAACCCTTGCTATGTATGCTGGAGATCCACTTTGAGCTTTAAATAAACTTTGTTTAGAGCCTTCCAATAACAAGTGAATTTCTGAACATTTGCATTTCTGTACTAGCTCCAATTTGACATAAATCAGTGACAACACTGCCGATGTGCATTTACAACCCCAAGAATGAAAGGCTGGTGGAATGATAACCTTGCTGAATAATAGCAAATGTGCAGCTATGGAAAGCAATGTGTATGCAAAGGGCCTCCATGAAACATCCAGAAAACCTTTTGATCAAGGGAACCTTTAAAGTTTCCAATTGACGAATGTATATTAGAAGTACAGTCATTTGACAGTTCAGATTAGGCAAATGCTAATCAGCGAATCCTTTGTGAAATTACAGACTTTATAAGTAGTGCAAATGCACTTTCCTGTATAAGCACAGATCTGTGGGCATGAAAGGACACATGATCACTGAGAGTTATCAGACATCCCCTCCTAAATGGGTCCCAGAGAGCTCTGTAGCTCTGTAATTGCTCTAGAACACTTCATTCATGTCAAGTCTGCATCCGAATGCATTAGTATATATGGCATATACAGACATTGGCCTGATTAACATGTAGTGATAAGCTTTCACAGTGAGAGTTATTTTATCACTCCAGTCCTTATGTTATCACTGCTGCAGTTTTTATTACATGCAGTAGATAGGGACGGGAGGAGCACAAGCAGGCAGGATGCAGCTCCACCCCTCCTGCTGCCAGGACAATTACAGCTTGCCTGTGTAGGACAGCCAGGGAAGGAGATGAGCTTAGTGAATTGTGGCCATTGATAAATCTTCCGGTCCCCCGCCATTACAAAGCAGAATACTAAACCGTATCTGTAACTTGAAACTGTCAAACATGATTAGGAACTATCATTTTTTTCTCTGTTCCAACAGGATATTCAGATAATAACACAAATAAAATTGAACAGAAAATAGTGGGAATATATACTGCGCAAACCTTTAGAGGCAATCGCTGCAAACAAGCGATTCCTGCTACTCTCTGTAAGACTTCTACACCTTTTTCTGTAGATGTTCAACAGGATTCAAATCAGGGCTTACAGAAGGCTACTTCAGAATACAGTAGTGTGTTGTTCTTAGCCATTCTTGGATGCTTTTATCTTTGTGTTTTGAGTCTTTTTTTATGTAATAAGATCCATGACCTGTGGCTGACATGGAGCTTTCTGACACTGGGCAGTACAATTTATTTCAATATCTTGAAATTAAATATTTCCATGTAGAGACTGAAGCCACCCTGCACCAGATGCAGAAAAGAAAAATATAGTCGCGTCTCCACTACTAGTTCCCAGTAGATATGGTGGGCTTAATTTTTGATCTGTGAACATAGAGCTGATGGGTCCTACCAAAAATCTCCAATTTGGTCTTATCTGTCCCAGGCGCCCTTTGTGTCTGACACTGAGAATTTGAGCAAATTCCTGTTCAATTTGGCTTTACTATGTTTTTTTAGCAGACCTCTCCTGTTTTTCTTCCACTGAGCTCACTGTCCCTAAAAAAAATTATGGAAGGTACAATAGGATACTGATATACCTTGTACTTGGAGTTCAGCTTGTATCTATTTGTTAGTTGTACTTTTTGTCTGCCATTATCAATTTCCTTCTGCCCTTTCTGGGCTTGATTTCCTTTCTCCCTAACAGATCAACAACTTGCTTGGTCTTATAGCCGTTACCTTAAGGGCTTTTTCACATCAGAGCTTGCATTGGAGAACGCTCAAAGCATACGTTTTGTTGTATGCGTTTTAATGCGTTTTGATATGCGTTGCACTGCAGTGAGTGTGCGTTTTTAATCCGTTTTCAATGCGTTACAGCACATAAAAAAACGCAGGTAATTTTTTTTTCTTAGTTTTCAACTTTCTACATTGTTCCTCTGTTGCATTCTGGGACTGATTGCCTGCGTTAACGGATTAAAAACGCGCATAGTGTGCGTTTTACATTGACTAACATTGTAGCGCATAAAGCTAGCGTCGGCCGAAAAACTGCGCCTGGGTGCAGTGTAACGCAACGCACAAAAAGGCTGCGTTATATGTGAAAGCTAAAATGAAAGTCTATGGACTTTCATTTCACCTTGGGTAACGCAAACTTTACCCTTTGCGTTGAAACGCAGAAAATCTGCCCTAATGTGAAAGAGCCCTTAAAATGCTCGTCTATAATTTGCTTTCTCATCTGCTCAGAAAACTCTTTTCTTTGCTTTCTCTGGTCCACATTCAGTGTTAGATACATGATCCTAAATAGCAGAGTGACTACATTTCTCCGTTTAAACAGGCTAATAGACTGCATGGTTGCAGATGTGTGAAAAAGGAAAAAGCTGGTTTCAAAAATCTCTCTAATCCTGTTCTTTATGATCTTTTCTAAGGGCAACAACAAATGCATATAAGACATTTATTTATTTTTGCTTTTTTGATGACATATCACCAGCATGCAGATAAAGTGAGAGTGATATGGAGACTGCCATATTTATTTCCTGCAGTAGCAGTAGGGTATTGTACCATGTTAGCCATCAGTAAAAGCAAGAAGTTATAAATCAGGATGATACCATTTATTGGCTAACTAAAAATGAATAAAAATAAGCAAGCTTTCAAGCTTTCAAGGCTGCAAGGCCGAAAGCTTGCTTATTTTTATTCATTTTTAGTTAGCCAATACATGGTATCATCCTGATTTATAACTTATATTTATTTCCTTTTAAAGGACAACTGTATGAAGGCTGCCATATTTGTTTCCTTTTAAACAATACCAGTTGCCTGGCTATCCTGCCGATCCTCTGCTTCTAATATCTTTATCTATAGACCCTGAACAAGTCTGCAGCAGATCAGGTGTTTCTGAAATTATTGTCAGATCTGAGAAGATTATCTGCATGCTTGTTTCAGGTGTGATTCAGACACTACTGCAACCAAATAGACCAGTGCGGCTGCCAGGCAACTGGTATTGTTTAAAAGGAAATAAATATGACAGCCTCCATTTCCCTCTTGTTACAGTTGTCTTTTAAACAATACAAGTTGCCTGGCAGTCCCCCTGATCCTGTGTCTCTAATACTTAGCCATAGACCTTAAACAAGCATATTGCAGATCAGGTGCTCAGCTGACTTAGGTTTTACTGGATTAACCATTTGCCTGTTCCAGGGGTATGACTCAGACACTACTTGTGCCAGAAGATAAACAGGACTGCTACACAACTGGCATTATTTACAGGGAAATACACATGGCAGCCTCACTATCCCTCTCCCCTCAGATTCCCTTAAACTTAAAGGGACACTTTTGGTTGAGTCAGGGGAAAATGAGTTGAACTTACCCGGGGCTTCTAATGGTCCCCCGCAGACATCCTGTGCCCGTGCAGCCACTCACTGATGCTCCGGCCCCGCCTCCGGTTCACTTCCAGAATTTCAGACTTTAAAGTCTGAAAACCACTGCGTCTGCGTTGCCGTGTCCTCGCTTCCGCTGATATCACCAGGAGCGTACTGCGCAGACACAGACCATACTGGGCCTGCGCAGTACGCTCCTGGTGATATCAGCGGAAGCGAGGACACGGCAACGCAGACTAAGTGGTTTTCAGACTTTAAAGTCTGAAATTCCAGAAGTGAACCGGAGGCGGGGCCGGAGCATCGGTGAGTGGCTGCACGGGCACAGGATGTCTGTGGGGGTCCATTAGAAGCCTCGGGTAAGTTCAACTCATTTTCCCCTGACTCAACCAAAAGTGTCCCTTTAATCACTTTTTAAAAGGCATTAAGAGTTGAAAAGTGCCAATAAATCTGCAGTATAATAAGTTAAACATAAGGGTCTGGAACATCACACGAAGTACAAATCTTTCCAAGGGAATATTGTAATATATAAAGTATACATGGTTTAGTAATACATAAATATACATGGTAGAGTAATACATAAGCTTCTAGCAAGCAAATCTAAACTAAAAATCTGAAACATATGGTACACAATGAATTCTGGACTATATGTAAAACTGAGCTCAGACTGGAGATACATAAAAATTGGTGAAACGGGGTTTTCAGATATATTAATATTTTATAATATAAAAAGATCAGATTATTAGGGAAAAAGAGCTTTTGGTTAGAAAAATGTTCATATGCATACATAGTGCTCTTGAGTACATGAGCAGCCTAGCAAAAGCAAGAAAAGTTAGTTGTTATACACAGAGGCCTGAATTACCACTTCAAATATCTCCTGGCATGCAGGGCACTTTGAAAACAGAAAACTCCCCTGCACATGCTTGATGTCTGAAAGAAACACAGGTTCACAATCTTTTCCCTGTTACAAATGTGAGCTGATATGCACTATGATATTGCTGTACAATAGAAGCTCTCACTTTTTTTTATTTTGGATATACAGTGCTTTATTACCTGCAGTGTATATCCTGGCTCACACTGAAAGGAGACTACATCATTCACAAGGTATCTTTCCCCATTCTTTACTCCATTACTGGGAACAGCTGGCTCTGGGCAACTGGCAAGACCAACAGCTATAAAAAAGCAGAACAATGCGTCAAATATGAATTAAATAGAACGGATAAAAATTAAAATTAATGAAATGCTAAAATGGAGTTAACATGTACCTATTTTAGGGGGAACAAAAAATAAGCAGTACAAAGCAATACTAACCAAAGACAACCCCCCCCCCCCCCCCCAGTCTTGCTATTATATCAATATCACTTCTTCAAATTTTGAAGGGGCAGTTTACTAGCAAGATCACTGCATGATATGCCAGCTGCACCCACCTTATCATAGTCATTACCTGCTGGTGATATGCTGAGTACACACAATGCAATTTCCCGCTCGATTGATGGGAATCGGACAATTATTACCGTCATGTCTGATCTGCTCCCGTTCGATGACAGGATCAGTTTTCTGAAAGTTATCATGGGAAAATCGACCCCATTATCGACCCCAGTTTGGACACGTACACACGAAGCAACTTCCTGTCAGTTTACCTGAGTACTTGTTGGATATCTGATTTATCTTGATCATGGAGGTAGAAGTAGGAGATGAAGAAGGAGGATGAGACTACATGGCCCAGAAATGAACATTTGTTACACATGTGAAATGTAACTGGCATCTGCAACATATAAATTTCGATACCCTCCTCTTTGCCCAGAAAGGATAAGGCCCTTCAACGATGCAACATCTAATCTTTTTTGTCAAACAGCTTCTCCAACTTTTAGGAAACAAAGTCTATTTAAGTCTACTGGGCCACTCAACAGGCTGCACAGAACCACATGTCTTTTTTGTTGCAGACTCCAGTAGCAATCACAACCATCATTTTAAATGGGGGGGTGGGGGGGGCAGGCAGGATCCCCTTCTGCTTTTCTAGTTTTCTCATGGGGCATTGTTTTCAACAACATTTTTTTTAGAAGCATGCAGAAGGGAAAATACCATTTATGCACATCAGTGAGCTCTTGAAAAGTGCATGTGGGATTTTTAGTTGTACATTTCACTGTAGCCTAGAGCTTTACATAGCCAGAAGGCAACTCTTGCCACAAAAGATTTCATATTGCAGGAACAATTTGAATTCTACTACTGAAGGTAAACTCTTTGTACATTCCACAGATAAATTACTGCATTAAAGGAATCTGAGCAGTTTTCTGCACTTTGTCCTGATTTCTAATATTCTAATAATAATTTCCCCCTTCCCCTTCTCTCTGCCCTTATTTATCCAGTGGAAGGCATGAACATAATCAAGTGTGACTCTCTAAACTGTTTGAAGTAAATTGTACTTTTGTACTTTCTACCTACCCCCTCCACCCCTGCAGATGAAAGCTTTTGTTTGCACATTGCTACTGCTGATTAAAGCAGTCCTTATCTGCTAATTACAGCAGCCCTTTTCTGTGAAAAGCAGGCCACAGAAGTAGAGTAGTAAAAAGCCTTTAACAAATATTTAAATTCAAAAAGAAGAGGTAGAATGGATTTTTTTAATGAGCCACATTGTTAATATGTATTTTTAATGTGCTGTTGAGATGCCTTGGGTTACTTTAAAGAATAACTAAAGTGAGAGAAATAAAGGGAGGTGGCACTTCTGGCTTCCTTATAAAAATGGTACTTGTCTGATGTTGTCGTATGTATCTTCTGCCAGTCATACTCCCAGAAACACTGGCTCAAACAGAATGTAAACATCAGATAATCTGAAAAGGTTTGTATGGATATCCTGCGCCTATGGACAATTGCAGCAGCTGAGTGGACCAGGCAAATCCTCCAATACCTAACTCTGTAAAATTATAAATTGAAGGTCCACAGCGCTAAGTTTAAAATTAAACACCTTTAATAATACAAATTGTGTTGGCATTGATCTTAAGCTCACTTAGAGCACCTTCCCCTTTAAACACCCCTGTCGCACACAAACACTCACACAATATCACTGCAGTGAGCACTCGCACAAAAATGTAAAAAAGGGATCCCAGTAAAAGATCAAGGATGAGGATATAAAAAGCTTTTGTTGATAGAGCTAATGATGGGCATAAAACTTTTTGTGCCGCTCAATAAAGTCCACAATAAATGGAGTTTCCGTTAGGATTAAATTCATGCATGCATCAATGGCAACTTCTGCTTGTATATATGATACTGCACCAGTTCCTCCGGCGTGGGTGAATCCTCGTTCCGCTGTCTCCCCTCACCGTATGATCTGACACTGGCCTTGTGTATACGGGCACGGAGTCAGCTGATGCCGCCAGGAGTAGGTATTACTTCCGTAGACGCCGCTTCCGTCCTCTGCAGATGGACGGTTCCGTAGGCGGCTTGTTAGTTACTTGCTGGCTTGGGCAATCCCACAGTGACGTCACTGATAGCGTATGTGCGTAGGACGCTGACGTTTCAGGAGGTAACGCCTCCCTTCTTCAGAGCTGCCCAACGATCGCTTCCCCCAGCTTATAAACATTCCTCTTATTCTTAGGATCCACCCACTTCTCCTTGGAAACCAGTGCTGCCGTTTATCTTCCTCCAATTTTCACAACAGCAAGCATACATGTCAGAGTTCATCCACAGCAATTGCTGTGGCTTTTCCACTTCTCATATTTTTGTCATGATAGAGAAAAATAGTTGTCTCCAGATCTTTTTATATTTATCCAAGAATAAAAATGAAAAAATTAAAATAAAAATATGAATAATGTATATGAAAATTCCCCACATATCAGTGTGTTTTATTCTATTTTAAAAAAGCATAAAACTCAAAGTCACAATTTAACCCTTTGGGGGTCATAGTGTCCAGTGCATATATCCAAAATGATTCCGTACGAGATAGTTTACTTATAAAGTCTCCTCCCCTCCAGTCTTTCTCTACTTTCTGTAGTCCACAAAATGTGGTACCCCGTACTGAGCATTTGTGAAATTTCTTGTAATGTGCAGATAAGGGATGTTTTTCATTTCCTTTTTCTATATTATATAGATGTTCCCCTAATCTTTTTTTCAGAGATCTTTTTGTCCTCCCCACATATTGCTTTTGACATGGGCAGCATATCACATATACTATCCCTTTGGTGGAACAAGTAAAGTTACCTCTTATGGGGAATATTTCACCATTGCAAGAGGAAACAACCTCCTGCATCACTCTGTCACCTTTAGTAGCCGCACACATTCCACAATCACCACATCTTCTAAATTTGTTTCCCCTTTTCACTGGGCAAGGATCTGTAATAGTGGGTGCTATCATTTGGCCAATGTTTGAACTCCTTCTGAATGTAATGCCCGGATGATGACCCAAATACCCATCCAGAAAATCGTCTTCCTTTAAAATGCTCCAGTATTTGTTCACTATTGCTTTTATCTTGTAAGCCTGTTCACAATAGTCAAATAAAAGAGCTGGGGGCCTTTCAGACCAATTATCTCTGTGTTTGTTTCCTATCATTAATGTTTCTCTGTCGATATTCATTGTCTCACCCACAGCTTTCTCTAGAAGTTCATCCTCATATCCCTTCTCTTTGAAACGATTGCTGAGAACCTCTATTTCAGTATTAAGGTCTTGAGGTCTGGAACAATTCCGCTTCAGACGTAAAAATTGTCCTTTAGGGACATTAACTAGCCATCTTGCTAGGTGGCAACTATCTATATCAATAAAACTATTGCAGTCAACTGGCTTAAAAAATGTTTTAGTGTGCAATTTCGCATTATCTAGAAAAATGGTGAGATCCAAGAAATTTACAGAAATTTACAGAATTTTCACGATTTTCTGGATGGGTATTTGGGTCATCATCCGGGCATTACATTCAGAAGGAGTTCAAACATTGGCCAAATGATAGCACCCACTATTACAGATCCTTGCCCAGTGAAAAGGGGAAACAAATTTAGAAGATGTGGTGATTGTGGAATGTGTGCGGCTACTAAAGGTGACAGAGTGATGCAGGAGGTTGTTTCCTCTTGCAATGGTGAAATATTCCCCATAAGAGGTAACTTTACTTGTTCCACCAAAGGGATAGTATATGTGATATGCTGCCCATGTCAAAAGCAATATGTGGGGAGGACAAAAAGATCTCTGAAAAAAAGATTAGGGGAACATCTATATAATATAGAAAAAGGAAATGAAAAACATCCCTTATCTGCACATTACAAGAAATTTCACAAATGCTCAGTACGGGGTACCACATTTTGTGGACTACAGAAAGTAGAGAAAGACTGGAGGGGAGGAGACTTTATAAGTAAACTATCTCGTACGGAATCATTTTGGATATATGCACTGGACACTATGACCCCCAAAGGGTTAAATTGTGACTTTGAGTTTTATGCTTTTTTAAAATAGAATAAAACACACTGATATGTGGGGAATTTTCATATACATTATTCATATTTTTATTTTAATTTTTTCATTTTTATTCTTGGATAAATATAAAAAGATCTGGAGACAACTATTTTTCTCTATCATGACAAAAATATGAGAAGTGGAAAAGCCACAGCAATTGCTGTGGATGAACTCTGACATGTATGCTTGCTGTTGTGAAAATTGGAGGAAGATAAACGGCAGCACTGGTTTCCAAGGAGAAGTGGGTGGATCCTAAGAATAAGAGGAATGTTTATAAGCTGGGGGAAGCGATCGTTGGGCAGCTCTGAAGAAGGGAGGCGTTACCTCCTGAAACGTCAGCGTCCTACGCACATACGCTATCAGTGACGTCACTGTGGGATTGCCCAAGCCAGCAAGTAACTAACAAGCCGCCTACGGAACCGTCCATCTGCAGAGGACGGAAGCGGCGTCTACGGAAGTAATACCTACTCCTGGCGGCATCAGCTGACTCCGTGCCCGTATACACAAGGCCAGTGTCAGATCATACGGTGAGGGGAGACAGCGGAACGAGGATTCACCCACGCCGGAGGAACTGGTGCAGTATCATATATACAAGCAGAAGTTGCCATTGATGCATGCATGAATTTAATCCTAACGGAAACTCCATTTATTGTGGACTTTATTGAGCGGCACAAAAAGTTTTATGCCCATCATTAGCTCTATCAACAAAAGCTTTTTATATCCTCATCCTTGATCTTTTACTGGGATCCCTTTTTTACATTTTTGTGCGAGTGCTCACTGCAGTGATATTGTGTGAGTGTTTGTGTGCGACAGGGGTGTTTAAAGGGGAAGGTGCTCTAAGTGAGCTTAAGATCAATGCCAACACAATTTGTATTATTAAAGGTGTTTAATTTTAAACTTAGCGCTGTGGACCTTCAATTTATAATCAGATAATCTGAATCACAATGGTATGGTTATTTGCATGCTTATAGCAGGTGGCTGGCTTAAACAAGCCTGCAGTCAAAAGAGCACACCAGAGACTCAAGCCTGAAGAGACAGGCACACCAGCATTTTAAACATATGATAGCAATAAGGAAGCTTTGGTATTCGCTTCATTCCTGGTTCCCTTAAAGCAGACCTCACCTGAGAAGGATATAGAGGCTTCCATTTTATTTCCTTTTAGACAATACTAGTTGCCTGGCTATCCGGCCTCCAATACATTTAGCCATAAACCCTATACAAGCATGCAAATCAGGTGTGTCTGACTGATGTCTGACTAGATTAGCTGCATACTTGTTTTATGTGTGTGATCCAGACACTAATGCAGCCAACGAGATCAGCAGGACATTATGCAACTGGTATAGTTTTAAAGGAAATAAATATGGGAGCCTCCATATCCCTCTCAGTTCAGGTGTCCTTTAAGCCTTTATTACAAACTGTTTAATGTGTCCCTGTTCACCTGAACCCACTTATACCATGACGTCTAAAAAACAGTACAAACTGTAATTTACAAAGTATATAACACAAATCAGTTACTTTAAGATAAGGTCATGGCACAATGTAACAAAACTTACCAAGCTAAGCATTTCAAAGTTCTGAAACAGAACATAATTTATGTGGGAAATAAAAGAAAATGTAAATATGTGGGCAGCTTATCTGCAAATATATAGAGTATATCTTGTTATATTTGAAATGAAAAATGAGTAAGGAGAAACCACTCATGAGGTTTTGAAAATCAACCCCTATTTGGTCTGTCATAAGAAAGGCATAACTGTCCAAGAAAAAAACATGTTTTTGTTGTGTTGCATCTTACTTTTATACTCTAAATGAAATCCAGCTGCGGATACACTTATATCAGAGAAGAAATGAAGGTAGAGCTGGTTTGATGTGCTGTTGAGCAATGCAGGTACAGTAGTTCCTGAAACAACATAAAACTCACAGTTCATATACTGTACATAATAATATTCATTTGTGCAGAAAGACAAAAACAGTGGGATGTACATGAGTGCACAAATAGCAAATAAAGGACCTGCACCTATCGTATATTAGGTCTTCGGTGGAACAGTGATAATAAAAAAATGTCAAAAATAAACTTGTTATCAAAGAAGCCCTTGATGACACTAGAAACATACTGCAATAAGATTTCTGAATACACACATTTTCATGTTTTATACATGGAAAGGTACACCATCATTAATTAATATTTATAAAAAAAAAAAAAAGCAACCCCCCCCCAAAGAAACAAAAAATACTTTGCTACATTTAATTTCCTTAGTGCTTAATATTATGATATGTAAAATACAAAACACAGTACATCTTATATGTGTTTAACACATTCAGCTGTGCAGAAAAATAGCAGAAAGTTCCAAAATGAAAAAGGCTACAATGCATCTACACAAGGATATCATCAAATTAAATATGCCTATGTAAAGGATATGTGACGGTATAGACATATTAAATACATTCCACATTAGTAGCACAGATATGGGTAGAGAGGGAAAGAAGCATCAAAGAACAAGTTGGGGTCAGTGAAAGGTGATCTGGTTGCAACATGATAGCAGCTAATGTATCCCCTTTATAGCAGTGGGAATAGTGGTGGTGTTAATTAGGTGCAGGTAGGGGATGATTTAGTGTAATCTGAATTTAGGGTAGTGGGCATAAATACAGAAAAAGTTAGTGTGAGAATAGGTTGAGATAGGTAATAGAATATCGGTAACACTACCAATATTCTACTATACATAGCAGAAAGTATTGGTAAAATTACTGATATTTTACTAACTAATTTCTTGCGCCCATTTTTCATTGAATCGCTTTCATAGGTATGAGTTGGGGTCAGCATAGCATGCTCACAGCACCTAGGATAACAGTGCAGACAGAGAACTGAATGGCTGGCCACTTCTCTGATGACTGACCTGCACTGAAACTTGAGTTAGACAGTTTTAACTTTCAATAAAAGACAAACACTTATATCGCGCTTTTCTCCTGGCAGACTCAAAGCGCCAGAGCTGCAGCCACTAGGACGCGCTCTATAGGCAGTAGCAGTGATAGGGAGACTTGCCTAAGGTCTCCTACTGAATAGGTGCTGGCTTACTGAACAGGCAGAGCCGAGATTCGAACCCTGGTCCCCTATGTCAGAGGCAGAGCCCTTAACCATTACACTATCCAGCCACACACCAGCAAAGTGCCAAGCCATTTTTATTCTCTGCTACAGGTCTACTCAGGACCACACTACCCCCTAGTTAATAAGGTTCCTAGGCTTTTCGGGAGAGCAACATAGTTTAAGAATCTTCCAATGTATGGTTGTAAGTAAGTTGGTATACCTCTACCCAAAATTACAGTTAGGGCAAGATATAACATGCAAAGCAAAAATGCCTACCCCCAGGCCTGGCTCAGTAAGCAGTCTGTCCATAGACAACAGGGACTGCTGTGGTGCTTTTGATGATCTGGCAGCTTCCTCTTTCTCTCCTGCAAACCCTTGTGACTCTTTGCATGAGCTGCACAACAGCATTATTTACATGTCTGTGATTATCTGTGTATGATGACTAACTGGGCTGGACAGGGAGGGAATAGATTACACAGAGGACCAGGCTTATGATATTAGCTATTAACATAACAGAAATTAAGCAATGAAGTAATGTAGTAGTATTATTGGTAGAAGCATCCAAGGTGTTTGCAGGGGTGTACAAAAACTACCAGATGCAACAAGCAGCCATGATTAGTTTTGCAGTGTAACACTTTTGCACAACTTTGTACCTCACTTCTTCAAAGCTGATCTGAAGCATAGATGGGATGTTTCAACATGATAAAAGGAGAACATACTTTGTCCTACAGTAGTCCCATTGTTTTATTTATTTACATCTAGTAAATTGGGATCCATATTTGTATAACGCCATACTAAGCCAAAGCTTGGTATTAATATCAGTGTAGTAGTAAGTTATTCTGTTACCTGAGAAGCTTCCTAGCATAGTTGCTGTGTTGTCTCCCCCATCAAACACTTCCAGGGAGTCCCAATTCTGCTCTGTAACAAAGTTGATAACTTGGATCTATGGATATAAAACAGAAAAGGGTCTGAAAACTTTCAACAATAACACTAGTTAAGAAACCAAACACCAAACATATGATCACGCGCAATGCAATTATTTTCTTTTTAAATTCCTGTGTGACTTTGGAATTCACAGCTCAGCTCTTTGGTAGAGAATTTTTTGCTCTGCACTACATTTGTCCTCTATTAAATCGCTATATGCATGAAGAAACTTCTTTCTTTTATTTACATACTATTTATCATGTTGCAACATCATTATGGACACACGTAAGATGCTGTTAGAGTGAGTGTTGTGCATGGAGGGTTAGGAAGGTGGAAAGGATTGGAGGAGGTTAGGTTTTATGGCTGAGGTTGGAATATGTTGACTAGGTAGGGAGTTTAAGCATGGATTACCAATAGCTGTGTACATTTACTTCCATTAAATTGTCTCTTTGGGTCTCTCCCTTGCTTAATGCTGCCATAGATGTGACAAGACAAGACATGGTACATTTATATTGTGCTTTTCTCTTGGTGGACTCAAAGTGCTTGAGCTGCAGCCACTAGAGTACACTCTATAGGCAGTAGCAGTGTTAGAAAGTCTTGCCCAAGATCTCCTACTGAATAAGTGCTGGTTTACTGAACAGAAAGAGTGGAGATTCAAAACCAGGTCTCCTGTGTCAGAGGCAGAGCCCTTAACCAGTACATTATTCAGTCAGCCCCAGGTCTGCAGCACTCACTGTACATAATCCCCATACAACATCTGTGTTAGTATAGAGGCATGAGAATGATGTTACATGAGCATATGTGTTGCACAGCACTTCTACTATCTGGAGTGAAGCTGAAATGAGGATCCTGCAAAGTAGGATCCTTCAAAACTCACTTTTTCCGACAAGCATATGCTCTACCTTAGCCAATTCCCCTTTGACCTAAGGCCAAGTTGTACTCCTACTGGATATCCTAAAACTCACTGCCTCTAGGTATGTTTATGTATATGTATATAATACCCCACCTCATGTTTCCCCTCTATTCCTATAGATTGTAAGCTCGCAAGGCCAGGGCTCTCTTACCTTTTGTGTCTTGGAATATGCTATACATTTTATCCATCATGTTTCTTTTGTCACTGTAATTACCAATTCTGTATTTTATAACAATTCTGTATTTTGTACCAACTCTGTATTTTGCATATTGGTGTACACCATTGTCTGTATTATTATGTACCCCATGTCTGTTTCTTAATTTGTTCAGCGCCACAGAATATGTTGGTGCTATATAAATCAATAATAATAATGATAATAAATTATTGTTATTACGCAAATGTAAACTTCATATGGCACTCTGAAAAAGCAATGAATGCTTGTCAGTAATGTGTCCCATGGATGCAAGGGAGAGAAATCTCAATTTGGGACATTATTAAAAAATTATGCTTGCAGCAGCTAAAATGAAAAAGTAATTTTCAATTAAAAAAGCAGGCACAATCGAAAGGGCTCTCTGAGCAAGATCATACAGAACTCCTATAACGTTATACTATTATGCTCCGCAAGGGATGCATAATTGTGCATGCTAACTACTGTCCAAAGACTCAGACTCTACTTCAGTGTAATCATTATTTGTTATTAGTAATATACGATTACCTGCCAAACATAGCTGACTTCTGGATTACTCTCAGGCAATTACCTCAACTACTGCATAACAACATTCACTTCCTTGCACTTACAGTCTTAATGACTCATCACTTACTGTGCTGTTTAATATAAAATAATAACAAAATTACTGCAGCTGAAACATAAAATACAATTTTCTTCTTTGTGAGTAGAAGTGTTAATGCGCAATATCATTTGAATGAAAATGAAGTTTTTCCTGAAATTGTGATTTTTTTTTTTTATGGTGTGTGAATGTCACCAATAATCGCAATGTGTATTGCATGTGGCCCCAGTAAGGGCCGGTTCACACTTGTGGTTCCCTGCCAAACGGACCGGATGACCTGACCGGATCCGGATCGGAACCGTACGGTTCTGATCCGGATCCGATCCGGATCCGGTCAGGTTGCATCAGGTGTTCATCAGGATGCGATCCGGATCTGTTTGGCAAAAGATAGTAGAAACCGAATAAAAATGTTGGGGTCTGGGAGGTCAGCAGAAGGTGGACCTGTGGAATCAGGCCCTCCGCTGTTTAGCACTCACCTCCACCTCCGACATACTGCCAACATCTCCAGCACGTTTAAAGTCACTGCTGCTCCACTCCAAAATGCTTGCCCATGTGTCCCCATCCAAAATCGCCGCTACAATACGCATAGGAAGTGGGGTAGAACATCCAGATTTTTAGCCAGTGTGTTGTGCGCTCTCCGGTTCTCATTGGTTTGTATTGGCCGGATGGTGCAGTCCGGCTCCGCTCCGGATACGGCTGCCGGAGGAGCCGGACCAAAAAATAGCGCATGTTGGGTCTTATGCCGGAGTCCGGACGAAACAGACGCATGTGAACGGACGCATAGGCTTTCATTGCTATGCCGTGCGTCTGTTCCGTCCGTTCTGCATGCGGTCCGGCTCCGGCACGGCGATTCCGGACGGCGGCCGCTAATGTGAACCGGGCCTAAATGTGCACTCCATGATGTGTGTCCCCAGTAAATATCTAACCTTTTACATCTGCTGCCAGTAAAGGTGAAATCTATTACATGTCCATTACTTTTCCTATGTCCTTGCAGAGTCTGGCAGGGTACTATGCTAAATAATGTAAGAGTGTGTTCTGCATTGGGAAGGGTGAGCTAGGGCAGATGGCGGCAACTTTGAGCCTTGAGCAACAGGTTGCCACCCCAACAACCCATATTGTTATCCTTCACTGAAAAATACATCAGACGGCAATATAAAAGCTTGGCAGATGAGCTTGTTGTTCTTAAGGTGGCCATACACCATACAATTTTTTTAAATATCTGTTCAATTCAAGAATTGCAATCAATTTTTCTGACTGATTGTAACATTTCAAAAATCTGATCAGTGTACCACACATCTATGTTCAATTTTTCCCCAATCATGATAAAAATTATTTGAAACTCTGAGAAAATTGCTAGGGTGTGCATATTAATAAATTGACAATCTAACACACACCATACAATCTTTAGAAAAATTGAAGAAACATTTCCAGCATTCCGGATAGATAAAAATTGAAAAAAAGCGGGAAACCCAATCGGATTTTTCAGTCGAATTAAAAAAAAGCTATTGATTTTTTCGGGAGATCCGATCATATTTATCAAATTGCCATAAAATCGGATCATTTTATTGTATCGTGTGTGGCCACCTTTAGGCTTGTGCAAAGGACAAGGGGGCATGATTTGCATATGAAGAAAAAAGTTTTAGCCATCTATTTAGGAAGGGGTACTGTACAGTAGGAGTGGTTAAAATGTGGAATGTATAACCACAGGAAGTAGTTATGGACAGTTCTATATCTGGATGCTTTCCTTGCATTGAAGGACATCCATGGCTATAATTACTGAGTAATTCCCGATGCTATAGACTCAGGGATCTGATTGCCATCTGGTAGTAAAACAGTTTTTTTTTTCCTTTTTAGGGTGAATTGGTTTAAGCCTCGTAAGGTTTTTTTTTTTCGCCTTCTTCTGGTTTAACTGGGATATGTGAAGTTGGAGGCTGATGCTATGCCATATTTATTTTCTGGTTGAATTCGATGGATAGATGTCTTTTTCCAACCCAACTAATAACAATGTAACTATGTAATGACACAAAGTAACAAATTTGTATTATACTTATTGAGAACCGATTCACACATAAAAACATATTGAGCCACTCATTGGTGCTTTGGCCATGGTGTGTTGTCACAGGCTTGCCTACATATGCTCCTAAGGCTCGACCGATATCAGCTGTGTTCTTTACTGGGTCACTTTCATTGTGCTTTCCTTGAGAGTATAGATCTGGTAAATGTTTGGTATTTTGGCATTTGTCATGAAGGTTTGGGGGGTGTAATGTAGGCTAATGTTTGGTGCAGTACATTTAGTCCTGGCTGGCAGTGTATATTATAGGGTATCTAGCATTGGTCCTTTTCCCTGGATTTGAAGAGAATGAGTAGGCTATGTATAATAGGCCTCTTCTAGCTGTAGATTCTTAGCCTGCATACACAAATGCGTATGACTTCTGCCTGTACTCTGAATTGGTCAGCGTTAAACACAACAGACTGAACATGTTGGGCCTCATGACTAAAAGCATCTAAAAGAAGAAACTGACAATGTTATCCTCAGTATCACCCTCTCGCTTTCTGTTTCTAACTGGCACTAGCAGATTGAATAAGAGGAGATCATTGATTGCTAGCGTAAACTCAATCAGCCGAGGACATGCAGAGTGACACATTTAATCATGAGACAAAAGACAGGGCCATGTGAAAAATTCTGTTAGACAGCAACGGCTGGTGTGTGTCTACATGCCAACGGGAAACGTTGGACTCTTTAAATCTTTTAGTTTGCATTGTCCATCAAAAAGCAAAGGAAGATCGCAAACAATGAAGGGGAGGGGAGATGGCTGCACGTTTATCATGAGCTGTAGTTAAGACTTGGAATGCAATGCATTGGTAACAGAAAGCACACTGGCACCTCTTCATGATAATAGTAACAAACATCAGCAGGAAATCTGGCTAACAGGGTCTGATAGGAAATACAAGGATAAAACAAGGTGTCAGAACATGTTTTCTTCGCTTGGATACAAAGCTCATACAATGTATCTAATTCCCTAGAAAAACATCACACAGACAGCAGCGAAGCACTAAACATCGCCTCCGATGTATGTACACATGCACATCCCTCCCATTAGCTATCTATATGCCAACATGCTACTTAAGCTCACTGCTGATAAAATGGGAAATCATTCCTTATTAGCAAGCACAATATCATTTGCAGAGGGCCTCATGCCTGCCCCTGTATGTCAAAAGACATCTATGTAGGCTGTACAGAGGAGATATTTCATTCCTAACAAGAATGAAAGTAACTGCCAGACCACAATGCATTGAACTTGGTGACACCGTGATTCGGTGACGTTCTGAATGTCCCCTGGGGAGCAAGTTGGAAAAGCTATTAAACTGAACTTCAATTAGGAAACACGCCATAAATATTGCACAGCAGCGCTTCCTGGGCAACTGCTTCCTGTTTAATGAATGTCCAGGCCACCATACTGAGAGCAGGGACACAAGTTTAATTTGGAGAGTGTGTAAATGGTGCATTAAGTTTAATGACACATTTACAACAAACAAACATATAAGGATGTGTAGAGTGGAAACAATAGCACCATTTACAACCATTTGATACCATATCCTGAAAAACAATTGGACATACTAAAGAGCTTTAATAGTGTCATGAGTACCATTCACCAGACAAAAACACTTTTATATTCCTCATGTGCCACACTGATTGTTAGTTACTTAGGTATATCAATAGTATAGTACACTACAGCACAGGGATATTTTAGGAAGAAAATTGTATTTGAAAATGTATGATTTAATGATTTATTACCACTGTACTCCAAAGCATCTAATACATCACCTTCCACACAGTGTGGTACAGTGGGATGCAAAAGTTTGAGCATGACGTTTTTAGTCGTCATGATTTTCCTGTATAAATCGTTGGTTGTTATGATAAAAAATGTCAGTTAAATATATCATATAGGAGACACACACAGTGATATTTGAGAAGTGAAATTAAGTTTATTGGATTTACAGAAAGTGTGCAATAATTGTTTAAATAAAATTAGGCAGGTGCATAAATGTGGGCACTGTTGTCATTTTATTGATTCCAAAACCTTTAGAACTAATTATTGGAACTCAGATTGGCTTGGTAAGCTCAGTGACTCCTGACCTACATACACAGATGAATCCCATTATAAGAAAGAATATTTAAGGGGGTCAATTGTAAGTTTCCCTCCTTTGTTAAATTTCTCTGAACAGTAGCAACATGGGGGTCTCAAAACAACTCTCAAATGACCTGAAGACAAAGATTGTTCACCATCATGGTTTAAAGGAAGGATACAGAAAGCTGTCTCAGAGATTTCAGCTGTCTGTTTCCACAGTTAGGAACATATTGAGGAAATGGAAGACCACAGGCTCAGTTCAAGTTAAGGCTCGAAGTGGCAGACCAAGAAAAATCTTGGATACACAGAGGTGACGAATGGTGATAACAGTCAGAGTGAACCCACAGACCAGCACCAAAGACCTACAACATCATCTTGCTGCAGATGGAGTCACTGTGCATCGTTCAACTATTCTACGCACTTTACACAAGGAGATGCTGTATGCAGAGGAAGACTTTTCTCCGCCCACAGCACAAACATTTGCCGCATTTGCACAAGCCAGCTTCATTCTGGAATAAGGTGCTGTGGACTGCTGAAACTAAAATTGAGTTATTTGGGCATAAGAAGGGGCATTATGCATGGAGGAAAAACAACACAGCATTTCAAGAAAAACACCTGCTACCTACAGTAAACTATGGGGGTGGTTCCATCATGCTGTGGGGCTGTGTGGCCAGTGCAGGGACTGGGCATCTTGTCAAAGTTGAGGGACGCATGGATTCTACTTAGTATCAGCAGATTCTGGAGACCAATGTCCAGGAATCAGTGACAAAGCTGAAGCTACGCTGGGACTGGTTCTTTCAACAAGACAACGACCCTAAACACTGCTTAAAATCCAATAAGGCATTCATGCAGAGGAACAAGTACAACTTTCTGAAATGGCCATCTCAGTCCCCAGACCTGAATATAATTGAAAATCTGTGGTGTGATTTAAAGAGAGCTGTCCATGCTCGGAAGCTATCAAACCTGAATGAACTAGAGATGTTTTGTAAAGAGGAAAGGTTCAAAATACTTTCAACCAGAATCCAGACTCTCATTGGAACCTTCAGGAAGCATTTAGAGGCTGTAATTTCTGCAAAAGGAGGATCTACGAAATATTGATTTTATTTTTTGTGGTGCCCACATTTATGCACCTGTCTAATTTTGTTTAAACAATTATTGCACACTTTCTGTAAATCCAATAAACTTCATTTCACTTCTCAAATATCACTGTGTGTGTCTCCTATATGATATATTTAACTGACATATTTTACTGTAACAACCAACGAATTATACAGGAAAATCATGACGATTAACAACGTTGCCCAAACTTTCGTATACCACTGTATATTATAATGCACCATAATGAATACATATAGGTTTGCAGAAAGGAGAAAACAGAGAAAAATGTAATGTCATGTGGGCCATAATCCCTTATTTAATCCACTTTTTCTCCTAAGTTCTCTCCTAGGTGATATGTTCTCACCTTATCGATAAAATGCCTTTTAACCTCCCTGGCGGTAATCCTGAGTTACGCCTAGGCTAGCTGCCGGGTGCTCTATGCAGAGTATTGCGCACAGCGGGCATTTTTACTCACCCCCCCCCCCCATCCGGGGGATTCAGGCATAGGTAGCCATTCACCTTCCAGTCCTTTGAGGCTCTAAATTACTCTGGTGAGATCACCATCATTGAGCTCACCATAGAGTTACAGCGTCACCCGGAGGACGGAGGTAAAATTGCCGCTCTGGAGACCAGGGAGGTGAGTGAGAGAAGAGGCCGTTGCTGGCTGCTGGCAGCATGATTTTTTCCAGATTGTAGGGTCTGAAACCTTTTAAAAAGACCCTAAAATCCAGAAATACTCATACCGCCAGGGGAGTTAAACCACCAGAAAGCAAGAACATACTTTAAATGATTTTGACAACACTTCTCACCTATTTTTTGGTATTTTTTTTATTTTATTTTTTTTGCAGAGAGCTGAAAATTATTTTAAACAGAAGATGAAACATCTCCTAGGAAAAAACTTAGGAGCCACAAATTTAGATTACCCTATTAATTGTATGTTCAAATAAACCACAAAGTAAAGTTGTTGAACTATTTTGTTAAATACTTTTGTGTAAATCATAAGAATTACTTTTGACACTATATTTTCTAAATTTAAAAAGGTTTTATAGCTGTGCTTTCCTGCAGCTGTACATCAATCCATACTAATGCACTTTGTTGACTTCCTGTTCAGAAAGTGGGATCTTGAAATTCTACTTCCTGTGAGCTACAAGACTACAGTAGACAAGAGTACAGATTGACACAATCTCCTGCTGTTTATCTGCTGTGAATAAAACAGAATATGGATGATATGGGGATGGTCAAAGAGCACCCTGAGGAGGCAAAAAACACAGAGACAACGGTAGCCCCAATGGTGCAGTATGTCACAAAAATACCTAAACACAAATGTGAGTGGTGGAATAGGATACTCACAAAGGAAGGTTGCAGAAGGGCAACCAACCACTGTAGGCAGGTGGAGATCAATAAACCTGAATCCATTTGGGTGTCCAGCAAGCTGAATGAAGGTCGTACGCTAGTAAACCGAGACTAGATGGTCCTCTGTGTGGCTCCACCACAAGAGGACAACTAAAATGCCCCTCCAAAGGAGGGTGTAGATGCACAAGGGAGGAAAGAGGTGCCCAGATAGTGATACAACTTTCATTAAAAACAATAAGTGAAAAAGAGTTGAGGTGGCTTACCTCAAATTAAGACAAATTCATATAATAAATTAACCTCTGAGAGAGAGGCACCTTATGTTGGCTAAATGCACTTTTTTGGCACTTGATTTGGCCTGAGGAAATGTGCATAGACCCACGAAACGCATTGCCAGTGCAAAATAAAATTCATTTATTTTATTAATTTGTCTTCATTTGAGGTAAGCCACCTCAACTCTTTTTCATTTTATTTTTTTTAATGAAAATGTTATCACTATCTGTGTGCCTCTTCCCTCCTGTAACGATGGGTGTCAACACGCAGAGAGAATCTGATTACTGGTAATCTGCAGAATCACCCGCAATGCAGATATACACCAGATTATGGATGATCTGCAGAATCACCAATAATCCAGGTGTGTCTAACCTCTAGACACCAGTATAATGTGAGTGTTTGGTGTAACAGTACAACTCTGAGCATAGACCACCAGGGACCCCGGTGGCCTGAGGGACTTGAGGAATACTCCCCTGACTGTGAGGAATATTCCTGTAGCCTGAGGACTCCCTAGGAGAGGGGCCCAGGCTGGGTTGCAGGAAGCCCTGCTGCTAATATGAACAGACTTACCCTAACTGGGTGTGAGGGCCTTATTCTCTACACCCTGGAACCGGGCTAAGGTAAATACACATACAATACAATCCTAGCTCTGGGTGTGAGGTCCGTGATCACAACACCCTGGAACTAGTCTAGAGCATAACATAGAACTGACACAGTATCCTAGTCTTGGGTGTGAGGTCCGTAGTCACAACACCCTGGAACTAGTCTAGAGCATAACATAGAATTGACACAGTATCCTAGTCTTGGGTGTGAGGTCCGTAGTCACAACACCCTGGAACTGGTCTAGAGCATAACATAGAATTGACACAGTATCCTAGTCTTGGGTGTGAGGTCCGTAGTCACAACACCCTGGAACTGGTCTAGAGCATAACAGTAAAGCCACAAGAGTAATCTAGCTCAGTGTGAATCCCCAGGTCCACCTGGCTCTTAACACACTGTAGGATCTGACTGTGGTCTGTGTGCCAACACATAAGCATTCGCAACGGCAGACAACGTGAGACTGAAGGACAAGCAGCTATATAGTGCAGCGCAGATCAGTGCCGCCCAGTCCCCCTCAACCAACCGCCGTTCGTTCTGGGATCAGCTGACCAGTAGAGTCAGCTGACCCCTCTCTGCTTCCCATAAAGCTTCTGCCTCTCGGCGCGCGCGCGCGTATTCCTAAGCCTATGTGCACAGGAAGGCTGAACCACATCAGACACATGTCGCCACGCAGAAACCGCCGGGCTGAGCGCGGAACTAGCCGCCGCGCCGTCAGAGCACGCGGTGGCTTTTCCGCAATCCTTCACACCTCCCTTGAGAATATGGTTGACGGGAGGTTTGAATTATGCAGCTAAAGAAACAAATGTGCAAACTATTTCCTTGCTCCACCCTTTTCACTTTATCTCTTTAACTACTCTTTACCACCACTTCCAGCCACATTTTCTATTGTTATATTGAGAAATATAGTCTGGTTTACTTCTCTGGTAGTCATATATTCATACTGATTGACTCGTCCACCAGCTAAATCCAGACAAAGCAAAAGGAAAGCAGCATTGCAGTTCCAAGCACATTTCTCCCCCGAAAAGGGCATTCAGTTTTCAGCTTTGCTTCTATATACTGTTTTATTGTCACTTATCATTGGTTGCTGTTAAAACATGCCTTGTTCAAATTTGAGTTTAGCTGGGTTTTAAATGAACATTTCTGTGCTTACTGACTGTAATGTCCATACAAACAAACTGATTGATCCTAAATCTGCAGTTAAACTACTAGATTTTTTGTCTGTTCTCTGGTTAGAGCATGTTAATGACTGACAGTTCTTTAAAAGGTGATGTATATATTGATGCAGTAAATGTAATGGGCATTGCTCATTGACTTCCCATACAGTGTATCTAGCCACAGCTGTCTGCTTAAGCAGTAATGTTACCTTCTATTTTGTGTCTGTATGGAATTGTCAGTACAGGTATATCTTTCTGTCTTGCTAGGATGTTTTGCTTGCATTGTGAAAATGTGTTGCTGTAAGGCGACTGGCCGTGTACAGAATATACTGCATGTGTTGTAATTTGCTGCCTGCCATGTAAAGACTCTTCTAAAGTAGTTCAGGAAAAAAAGCAATTTTCATATTGTCATAAGAGACACTAATTAATACAAGAAGTAACAAATTAATTTCATGTGTTACAATAGCAGAAAAGTTACTAAAGTTTTAAATATAATGTTACTTTGTTTCATTGCAGCGAGATCCAATTTAATAATAGACCATTTATATCTTTTCTCCTGGAGGACTTAAAGAGAACCCGAGGTGTGTTTAAAGAATGTTATCTGCATACAGAGGCTGGATCTGCCTATACAGCCCAGCCTCTGTTGCTATCCCAGACCCCACTAAGGTCCCCCTGCACTCTGCAATCCCTCATAAATCACAGCCGTGCTGTGAGGCTGTGTTTACATCTGTAGTGTCAGTCTCAGCTGCTCCCCCGCCTCCTGCATAGCTCCGGTCCCTGCCCCCGTCCCTTCCCTCCAATCAGCAGGGAGGGAAGGAATGCAGGCGGGGACTGAAGTTCTGCAGGAGGCGGGGAGAGCAGCAGACTGACACTATAGAGATAAACACAGCCAGCTCTGACAAGCTGTTTGTCAGCAGCGTGGCTGTGATTTATGAGGGATTGCAGATTGCAGGGGGACCTTAGGGGGGTTTGGGATAGACACAGAGGCTGGGTTGTATAGGCAGATCCAGCCTCTGTATGCAGATAATATTCTTCAAACCCACCTCGGGTTCTCTTTAAAGCACTTCAGGGTTGCAGCCACTAAGAGCACACGCCACGGGCAACCAGAATCAACAGGGAGCCTTGCCTAAAGTCTTCTTATTGTTTTTCTTACTGACTTGAACTGGGATTCAAACCCTGTTCAAGGGCACAAATCCTACATCTAAGGCTACAGCATTACCAGTACAATTTGATGGAACAGCAGGGTAATAGCATGGATTATGTGCGTGGTGCACTTAATCCATGCTATTACCCTGCTGTTCCATGGTGCACATACAGAGCAGTCACAAGATTGTGTATATTATCAAATGGCCAGTCAATCTTCTGCCAGTAGAGTCTGCCATTATTAGCATGTTAGTAACACATTCAGTTCATAAGTAGGGGAAAGGAAAGATGACATTGTAGCATGCAACTGAGCAGCTCTTGGCAGGCGGGGCAACGAGGGGAACAATGTACTAGGATGAGGTCATCCAGCACTCCAGATCTTTCAGCAACGGACATCACACTCTAAGTTCTTGGCCAGGTCAGGGCCGTCTCTGCCGAGTTTGTACGCACCTTAAACAACCTGATATAGTCAAGGTGCAGCCACACAACAGGTTTGTAAGCCATTAACATGACTTGGTTATGTAGCTGCATCTGGCCTGCACAGTTTAGTGAATCTAAGTGACATTCCATTTGATGTATACTAATAAATACATCTAGAACAATATGCATTGGTTGGACATGGTTATACATACAAACCACACCTTTTATGTTGGTTTAGAAAACCTCAATTTTAGCAATAGAAATGTATATTTTCATGTGATTTTAATACAGGACTCGTATATTCTTCAAGATCTCTCACCTGGATCCCTGCTCCTTCAGGAACGGTTATTTTCCACACACAGTTCAAGCCGTTCAGATATGGCTCTGGAAATCCTGGAGATAGTATTGTTCCTTTACGTTCAGTCAGATTCCCACCACAAGGCACTATTTAAGAACCAGATTAATAGAATCAATTATTGATAGCTGAGCAATATTTTATTTAATGGAGCGAAAACAAAGGATAATATTTAATTTTTGTTCTTGATCAGAGTTTGGGAATATTCTGCTACTCAGACTGTAGACATAATTGGGTCTATTCACTAAACGTCTGTAAAATCTATGTGTACAGACAGTGCATCATTTTATGAAGGTCTCTGTAAGACTTCGAGGCAATCACTGGTTTCCTTTCAGATCCCATTCCTCAATCCCCACCATGCTCTTCACCTAAAGTCAAGCCCCTGCTTGAACAGGAGACTGAACACATCCACCAGACTTCAGTTGCCCCCCCCCCGGACTTATGCAGGTAAAATATAGGATATGAGTCCTTTGGGAGGTGGGTGCGGGCGGCCTTCCCTGGTGGTGGCAGCGCTTGGGGGGGGGCTGCCCCGCACTTCTCAACCTCCCCCCCAGGGGGGCAGCTACAGAGTCTCTGAGCAGTGAGAGTGCTTAAAGTGCCCTGTCAGCCCCCCTTTTCCTGGGATTCTGGGGGCCTCCATGTGGCGATCCTGGCTAAGTGCTAAATGTTGCGCAAACTAATCCCCCGCAGGCAAAAATTTTGCAGTGAGTTAGTTGGCAAAACCCTGCATACCCTGGCATGCAAAAGCGAATGCAGATTTGCTTGAGCAGTGTCTCATGAATAAGCTAATTAGGCCTTATCTGCAAAGCCAGTTATATAAGGGTTCACTTGGTGTTTGATGCACACACCCTTTTTGCAATATAAAATCTATCCATTGCCATTTAATTTTTTTTCTCCATTTTCTTGTGGCTGTTAGTGGTGGAACTCATGTAAGGGGACTGTTGTGAAATCCATGAATATTCACAGATTCACTTCATACAGGTGAGCAGGGTTGACTATGGCATCTTTTCAGAAAAGACTATAATTCACAATCTATTACCTTCAGTTCCTGACCTGACTTTATGTATTGCATAATATCACTGAGGTGCTGAGTGCCTCTTGGATACACAGCTTCCTCCTTACTCCTCCAGGTTGTAAGCTCACAAGGACAGCGTTTACAATTGTGCTTGCAATTGATTTAAGTTTTTTAAGGCATGATTTGTATTAGTCGCAGTGACATATGTATGCAGTTTACTGCCTCTGTATGTGTTTTTACTTTGCACAGTGCCCTGGCTCTTTATAAATAATAAAAAAAGGTTATTCTATGCTATTGAATCATAACATGTACCTGTACTTTCAACAGTGTATTCAAAAGCTATACTGTCTAGTACAATACAGCTTTACTGTAGGCAGGGGCACAACAACAATATCCCCTGTGACCCCCACCACTGCAAGGGGGGGCAGGGTTGGATGGTGCTCCTGTACATAAAGCCCAACAGCAGAGGAGCGTTATACCTGTTTGCACCCGGCAGTAGGATAGGTCTTTTTAACTCCTCTTCAGTGCAGTGCATTGTGTACAGCCATTCACCTTGCGGCTCCAGTCTCTGCATGTCATGTGACATGCATTGAGATCCACACAGTGATGAGTAGAGATGGGCCGAACGGTTCGCCGGCGAACGGTTCCAGGTGAACTTTGGTGGTTCGCGTTCGCCTGGACCAGGCGAACTTTTGCGGAAGTTCGATTCACCCCATAATGCACTATGAGGGTCAACTTTGACCCTCTGCATCACAGTCAGCAGGCACATTGTAGACATTCAGGCTACACTAAGCCCTGGAGCCTCACCCCCCTTATATAAGGCAGGCTCGCTGGCCATTACACTCACTTGTGTGCCTGCTAGAGACCGACTAGGGACAGCTGCTGCAGACTTGTTCTCCTAGGGACAGATTAGGTAGGCTCTAGGCTGCTTATCTTGCTCCTGGCTGATTATTATTGCTTTTATAGCACCCCTCAACAGCTCTTTTCAGAGCTCATCCTGTACTTTTTTTTTCTGTGTGTCAAACTGACACTTTTGTTGCATGCACAGCCTTGCTAATTCATAGTGTGTGTGCCACTGCCAGCAGCCCTGCACATTCAGTAACTACCTGTGTGTGTGACAGGGAGCTGCACATTGTACTACCCAGTACTGCATATACCCAGTACATGTTGTGTTTACTTAACCCACCTCATCACTGCATATACCTAGCTTTGTGTTGAGTGAACCCAGCTCACTGCATCTAACTACCTGTTGTGTTCAGTGAACCCACCTCACTGCATATACCTAGCTGTTATGTTGAGTGAACCCACCTCACTGCATAGAACTACCTTTACTGTTGAGTGAACCCACCTCACTGCATCTAACTACCTGTTGTGTTCAGTGAACCCAGCTCACTGCATATAACTACCTTTACTGTTCAGTGAACCCACCTCACTGCATCTAACTACCTGTTGTGTTGAGTGAACCCACCTCACTGCATATAACTACCTTTACTGTTCAGTGAACTCACCTCACTGCATACAACTACCTTTGTGTTGAGTGAACTCACCTGACTGCATCTAAATAACTTTTGTGTTCAGTGAACCCACCTCGCTGCATATAACTACCTTTGTGTTCAGTGAACCCACCTCACTGCATATAACTACCTCACTACAAAAGGCATGTACATGTGCCCATCCCCCTTTGTAATCATTACCTTGCCGCAGTGAAGAGGCTTGCGTATCACAATGAAGCAATGACCGCCGGCTATTTGAGTGTCTCGGGTGGGGGTGACACACAAAAGATAATAAGGTCGTTGCTTCATTGTGGTCAGACCAAATTTGATCAGCTGGACAGTCACTGTTGTTCTATCATTGAGCTACCACAGCCCGGCGACCATATGGGCTTGAAAACCGCCACGGCCTACACTCTCGCCACGGTGCGCACCAGTCCAGCATGGCCGTCACTACGCAAACAGATGTTTGCGGTGCCTTACACAATGAGTTTGGTGTGTCAGTGTGAAGCAAAACTCTAATTACACTCCCTGATTGATGTATATGTTACGGCCAGAACCCGAAGTTTGGCCAGAACTAGAAGTGGCCGGCCACTTCGGGTTCTGGCCGGCCAATGCGCGAACTGGCCGCTGCGCTGCGGCCAATGTGAGAAATGAAACAATTCCTGTAAGGTTTTAATGTGATGTTGTGACCGCAGCGCAGCGGGGCAAAATGTATCACATCTTTACTTTGTTCAATGGCATTAAGCCGCCCGGCTTTTTCCTCTGCCTCTCTCTCCTCCCCCCCCCCCGCCTCTCTCTCTCCTTCTCTTTATGGGCACAGCCGGGCGGGGACACGCGTGTCCAGGAGAGTCGTTCCTCGCGGCAGGAGAGCAGAGCGGGGAGGCTGCAGACATCGCTTCTGCCAGCACCCGCTCTGCAAGAACGGCAGGATTCCCCTGCCGCGACGAACGACTCCGGAGGGACACGCGTGTCCCCGCCCGGCTGTGCCCATAAAGAGAAGGAGAGAGAGAGGCGGGGGGGGGGAGGAGAGAGAGGCAGAGGAAAAAGCCGGGGGGCTTAATGCCATTGAATAAAGTAAAGATGCGTGATACATTTTGCCCCGCTGCGCTGCGGCCACAACATCACATTAAACCTTACAGGAATTGTTTCATTTCTCACATTGGCCGCAGCGCAGCGGCCAGTTCGCGCATTGGCCGGCCAGAACCCGAAGTGGCCGGCCACTTCTAGTTCTGGCCAAACTTCGGGTTCTGGCCGTAACATATACACATGCAAGATGTTTTAAAGCACTTTAGGCCTGCAATTTAGCATTCAATGTGATTTCTGCCCTTAAAACGCTGCTTTGCGTCAAATCCAGATTTTTCCCCGAGACTTTTGGCATCTATCCCACTCATCCATGCCCCCCTCCAGGTGTTAGACCCCTTGAAACATCTTTTCCATCACTTTTGTGGCCAGCATAATTTTTTCTATTTTTCAAAGTTCGCATCCCCATTGAAGTCAATAGCGGTTTGCGAACTTTTCCGCAAACCGAACCTTCCGCGAAGGTTCGCGAACGGTGTTCGCAAACCTAAAATCGGAGGTTCGGCCCATCTCTAGTGATGAGCTGTGCTGAAAAGAATTAAAGAGGACCTGTCCTGCTTCCTGGAGCAAGTAATGTATAATGCTCCGCTGCTGCTCTGAAATATACAGGAGCAGCCCCCCCCCCCCCCCCCCATGATGAAGGTCAGATAAATACGTAGTGGGAAGAAGGGGAAGACAGATCTCTGCAAGGAAGGGGGAAGAAGTCAGCTTAATGTAGTTATGGCCCTGACAGTGGGCTTTCTATCTCTACCATACTAGTCTGGTATTTGTGGTAGCTAATATAATCTGTTATAGCCAACATATACTTGACTTAGCTTATATGATATGCCCACCAACATTAACTTAAAGTTTCAATTAATTTAGATAGCATGCACACAAAAAAAACAAGTTCAGCAGACAGTGTAGGCATGAAAGGAACAACAATCATAGTGTTCTTTTGTTTACATACCAATACATGAGGGGACTGAGGTGTTCCATTGTGCCAAAGCACCAATCACAGCCTGGCATTCAATATCCCTAGAGCCCTGCAGTGCATAGCCAGGATAACATTCAAACCGCACAACGGCTCCGACAGAGAAATCATTTCCAATACGACGACCGTACTTGGGTTCTGGTACAGAGCTGCACTGAGTAGCACTGGTACGAGGAACAGCTAACAGGGGAAAAATGTAAAGAAGAATAAGAAAGCAATTACCAAAATGGCACACACATAAATAATACTGATAATACAGGCCATAGAAAAAAACATTAAAACTTAATTGCTAGGTCTAATTACATAAATCAGTAACTTTGTTTGTGGAAAGTAAAATGTAATCTGTTTTACATAAGTCTAATTTAACAAATGTTTTCATACCTCTGGGCAGGCTTACGTAGGTAATCTAGTCTTTTTCGGCATATCTATTGGATAATGAGAATTATCTTGAACTGACGAAAGCTAAGTACGCACCACAAGACTGGTAGAGGGTGGAGCAGGGAACTTATGCTGGATACACACGTTGAGATTTCCCGTTCGATTCCCGGGATCGAACGGATCGAATCGATTATTTCCAACATGCTCGATTCTGATTTCGATCGTTTCTGCCTTCGATTTGCATGTTAAGTATGCCAAATCGACGACAGAAACGATCGAAATCCGAATCGAGCATGTTGGAAATAATCGATTCGATCCGTTCGATCCCGGGAATCGAACGGGAAATCTCAACGTGTGTATCCAGCATAACAGCGACCACGACCCGATGAACAATTTTTCCCTGACGGCACACGGCGAGTATGACATGATCATGGTACTTTGTGCAGGAGTCTAAAGGGATCGGAGAGATTGTCCATGATGCAATATGTCATGACAGTCGTGATCACTGAACATCGTGAAAAATGATTGTGTAATAGCGAGAGCGTAGCCATGGTTGTGAAATTGCTGAAGCAATTGTTTGTTTTGAAAACATTGCAAAGCTCTAAAAAAAGTCACCACAAAAATCGCATTGTGGGTATGGACCTTTAGTGCTGGTGTACCCCTAAAAACCAGTTAAGGTCATGTGTATTCCTCTGGCCTGCTACTTCCTTTCTGATTTCCACCATCTAAGGTTCCCATGTGTTCCAAGGGTATTATCACACTATTTCTGTTTCTGTCCATATAAATACTGTTTAAAAGAAATCCTTATGGTACACATACCTACAATGTAATACCAGAATATCACACAGTGTGGTATTATTCAGAAAATACAGCCTATTACACTGCATTTACAATCCAGGCACATTTAAATTAACCAAAATGTAGGCCAGCCCTGCTGGGAAATGATCATTTATGTCTATAAAACAGACTTCAAGTTGTGTGCAGGCCAAGAATGTTGACAGCTACAGACAAACAATATTTGTGATAAAAAAGAAACTAATTGAGAACCTTCTGACAGCGAATCTCAACAAGCTTTGCTATAGAGTCCAAATCCAGATGACAGAAACAAACCTGACATAGATTGCTGCAAGGTATATTTACAGAGTCACAGCTGCCTGTCCTCTGTAGCTGTGCACCTGCCAAATCCTTCTCTTACCCTGTCCCTCTCCACTCTCCCTATCTAACCATGTGACAGTTTTTAATATCTGTATGAGGGTCCCTGTTGGTTTTGTGCACTGCTTCGATGGCCACAGGACATGACACACCATTTATCCACCTACCTTGGTACACGAAATGAAATCCTTTGGCTGCCGCCTGTCCCTTGGCGCTGAACTTAATTAAAATCTGATTGGAAGTTGCAAGAGGTAGAGATTCACCTGTAACGGCAGAGTGCACGTGTTACAGAGCGGGGAGACCTGTCTCTTGTAGATAAACCTGCTGCTGGCATAGCAAAGTAAGGGTGTTGATCAGATCACAGTGCATGTGATAGACTGCTAGCAGCACAGAACGTCCTATGCTCCCGCCATGAGCAGACATTTCTGTGGTTTGAAAAGTGACTGCGCTTCGGAAAATTAAAATGTAACCAAACTTTAGTTTGCACAGCAGCAGACTGGAAAAATAAAAACACAGCAGATAAAGTATGATAAAGAGATAGAGATGCAGTAGAAAATGTGACACATATACAGCTGACTGAGTTTAACTTTATCTGGGACTCCTTAAATGGGCTGGTACTATGCAATCATGACTCCAGATGATTTCATTCAAAGATGTAACATTTTCTACACCTTGTTGCGCTGAAGCATGTAAAAATAACCAGCTTGAGATATTTTATTTTTATTTGACTGGCTGAATGGTACCCCGCCTAATTGGGGTTGCCCAGTCATTACCAGTGAGTTCTACATCTCATCCATAATAACATTTACAAACTTAGTATACTTAGAAGCAGTGGAGTAGCTAAGGAGCTGTGGGCCGCGATGCAAGGTTTACAAGTGGCCCCCCCATGCACTCTATACATAACAATTGATGCGGCGCAACAAAACCTGCCAAGGACAACCACAGTGTCAGAAGTGCAAGAAGGGGATGGTGAGCAGTTTGTTAATGATTACCACTATTTAAAGTTTCTATAAAAGTGATTATTATGAGCACAGGACAGGACCAATAGAGAGCTTATACTGTAGATGAGCGAGGGCCCTTTGGGGCCCCTCTGGCCTAACGGCCCCGATGCGGTCGCAACCTCTGCAACCCCTATTGCTACGCCCCTGCTTAGAAGGAGACCTCCTCAATCTTACCTCCCCATCCACATTTTTTACATCTTCTGGAAGTTAGTATTTATAAGCCACTTCAATTTTGAAACATAAGGGCTGGTGCATGCTGGTGGATGCCCATGTTTAAGCAATGTTGTACAGCTCCTATATGTTTCCAAGTAACCCCACAAACATCTCTTAGAAGCTTCTGGTACTGCAGTTTTCCAAAAATGTCCAAGACTGTGAGGCCTAACAATGATGTTGGAAAAGCAACTTTGATTCCACTGACACACTTTCAAGACAACAGTTTGGGATACAGGTTCCTGTCACTACTAATGTCTATGCATGAGGAACTGGACCCAACATATGAATAATATCTTCCCTGGAGGATCTCCTATATGTCATTGGGATCAAGCCAGTGGTGGGACTTCCCTAATAGGTATGAGCTTGAATTTTCACCTGACTATTTAAGAAAAGTATTAGAAATTCTGCCACTTGTGTTTTCTACCTGTATGAGATCCAGACAGGGAACTGAGAAGACGGGACTGTTCAGTGGCTCCATCATGAACCTCAACTACATCATTGAGTGCTGTCTGGAAGAAGGTAAACTGCCCAAACACAACTGGAAGATAAAAAAAAAAGGCACGTTACTGAAAAATTCCATCATTAATCATGCCACATGAGATTGTAAACAAAAAAAAGACTGGTAAAGAGAAGTATAGTTTCACAGTAATACTTTGAACATGTTGTCACGTGTAGTCAAAATCCTATTCTTTCTTTCACAGCTGATGATTGTATGATTGAAATCAGCAATTTGAAACGTCATTAAACTGTTGTTTCAGGGAACTTCTAGCACTGTTGGTGCATTTTGTTGATCTAATAATCATCTGCCAAGTCAATCGGCCAATATGAAGCCACCATGAATGTTAACAAGTGTAACTGGATACTTCTAGTGAGTAGTAAAAGGACTGTGCAGAGACCTTGTCAGGTGTGCAGAGTAAAGTCTAGAATGAGTTGGATAAAGAGTGTTAGAATCAGCATGATCTGTTAGTGTGGGGGTGAGCATATCTTCTGCTGATGTACAGTTTGCTCAATATTCCCTAAACACAGAGCTAGGCCATCATAGGGAAAAAGTTCTTTGCTGAAAACATGCTAAATAGTAATGTATGGTTTTTAAATTTGTGCTTTTATAAGTGACCCAACTGCCTTAATTATACTTTTTAGACCTTTTAGACTCTTTTCTTGCTCTGTTTAGACCTGCCCATATTCCACTGAATTGTTTCAATATGGAAGTATCACATTATTTTAATTGAATTTTAATCTTCAGATGTTGTATTGTTTTGTAACCATTAAAATACGTGTCTGAATATGTGTCTGTCCTGTTATTGTTGAAATCACTAGCAAATTTTCAGACAAAAAAACTCCAGACAGTGTATTTTTACCTGTAATGGTCCAGTGACATCAACATTTTGGTTAAAAAAAAGCTTTTGGAGGTGAAAGTGAAACATCATTTCCATTGGTCACTAGGAACCAAAGTAGCTACAACTACCATTTATTCAGGGAAAAAGCCTTTGTACAGAATTGGTGTGCTCTTTCCCTCCTAGAACACAATTAGTTTCACTGCCAAGCAACTTGTGAGAACTGGGGAGCATTCAGTACTGGGTTTAGTTGTGAATTCCTTGTATTGACAATGATAGCTCAAATTCATTGGGGCTACACACCCATTGGGCTTGATTCACAAAAGCATGTTAGCACACCAGTGAAAAGCCTGGCCTGATTTTGCGTGCTAAGTAGCATCACGCTACTTAGCACGCAAAGCGGCTGATTTTGCATGCGAAGCGCTGCGTGCAAAACTTTATGTGCGCAGCGCTGAAGTTTACGCGAGCAAACTGTTATGCGCATATTAGGATGTCACTTGTGAGGTAATCAATCAAGGTTCATTACAAGGATTTGAATGATATTTAAACATTTTGCCTGGTGCTCCTCAATTAATGGTTCAGCAAACCTGGCCTGGAGTTATTAAACTAGTTTTTATTAAGTATGTAACTCTGGAACATAGCAGAGCACAGTGAGGTTTATGAAATTGAGGTCATGTAACTGCAATGCCATATAATATACGTACGTAAAGTGAGCATTTTATGTATAAAGCCCAGGACATTCTGGATTTATTACAATTATTGCTCTCTGCAGGTGCGTCCATACAACTCTAACAGTCCAATGGTTATTTCATTAACCTTTTAGATATTCTCACTCTGGTTTGCTTTTGAAAGTATTGTAGATTTTGGCCACTTAACAGCAGACATAAAAAAATCAGGCCAGGCTTGCTGAGTCACTTAAGTTTTCCATTATTCAACAGTGTTCTCCACACTTGAAGAACCTTAGTAAATCAGGCCCACGCTAACTTTGTGTAATCTTCAAAGAAGGTTTTCACAACATTATTTACTGCATTACATTATTTATGTGCAGAACTTTCTAAGACTACTACTCTTCAAAGCAGATTGATGATTTTTTTGACTGTTTATTTTAAAAAAAACTAGCCTCTCCAGAGACTCGGATGTAAAAATCAATCTGATTGAGTGAAAGGCCTTTTTTTTTTAACTATTTTCACCAGTACAGTGCCCGGAAACCTAGAAATGTTTTTTTTTCTCCCACTTGCCTGTGCTGAGCTGTCTGTGCACTAGAGGCTGGCAGGTACTAGGATAAGGATGTGCAGAGGCAGAGCAGCATGCTTGCAGTCTCCAATTCTGGCAGTCCATGTCATGTTCACTGCCCCATCCCCTCAACCCCACGGTGGTTGGAGGAGACGAAAGAAGACGCCACCCAGAAATAATCTATTTTCAAGTAGACCCCTTTTGTGCCTAAGGCCTCATTCCCACTAGTGCGCTTCTGTCTGCTTTTCAGCAACATGTTTCAATCTGGAACATTAATGTGCTGATAAAAAGTGGACAGAAGAGGACAGAAGCCCACTGAAAAAAAAAAGTGCAAATCAGGCCTTAGAAGACATTTTTGGGCTAATTCATGCATGATTCGACACATTGTTATGGGCAGCACAGTTGCATAGTGGTTAGTGCCCTTGCCTTGCAGCGCTGGGTCCCCAGTTCAAATCCCAGCCAGGGCACTATCTGCACAAAGTTTGTATGTTCTCCCTGTGTCTGTGTGGGTTTCCTCCAGCCATTTTGGTTTCCCCCATATCCCAAAAAACATACAGATAAGTTCATTGGTTTCCCCCTACAAATTGGCCCTAGATGGTAGGAATTAGATTGTGAGCCCCTCTGAGAGACAGTTAAGTGACAAGTCAATATACTCTGTACAGCGCTGTGGAAGATGTTGGCGCAATATAAATACTTAATAATAATAATTGTTATTGTACCATGCATATATAATGGTTGGCTGTCTGGATGGTGTACTGGTTAAGGGCTCTGCCTCTGACACAGGAGATCAGGTTTCAAATCTCAGCTGTTTCCGTTAAGTAAGCCAGCACCTATTCAGTCAGGAGATCTTGGGCAAGACTTCTTAACACTTCCTACTGCCTAAAGAGCGTGCCCTAGTGGCTGCAGCTCCGGCACTTTGAGTCCACCAGGAGAAAAACATGATATAAATGTTCTGTGTCTTGTCTATACATGCATTATGTCTAACCACTCCAAATCTTGCAATCTTTCTCACACCTGCTTATAAGCTGATAACAATAATAACCACAACTATCTTATATAAGAATAAAGCAAATACATTCTTCAGGTTCTATACTTCTACATGTTTCCACACTTCCTTGGATCCCTGGAGCCCGTGCTGTATATCTATAGGACACTTAGCTTTAATTATCCCCTGTAGTAATAGAAGCCAACTCAATGCCTACTGCTGCTACATTATTTCATGTCTTATAAACTATGCCGCTGTAATGTGCTTATTTTACATAAGACCAGAGCAGAAGAAAGGAAAGCTTCCGTTACTGTCTGATGCATTATCCTACCAACCTATAAATCTTTTCAGCAATTCAGAATTATCACCGGTTTTTAAAATTAGGGAAAAACTAATGAATCTCTTATGATAAGAATTAAGAGAAGCTCTTCAGCTCTTCACCGAAAATAGGAAGAAATAGAAAGAGAATAAAAGGTCATAAAAATGATCAAGGCGTGAAGCAGTAATTTGCTCTCCAAAAATTAGGCAGAGAGAATTGCACTCCAGCTTAAAATGATCAGTATCATTCTCTGAAACCTATTTGCATTTCATTTGTTTCATCATGAATGTGTTGGAAAGTATTCTTTAAAGGCAAACAGGACGCAGCGCTGAAACGCTACACTATGTGGTGTCTATTGAACAAACGCTTAAAAAGGTGTCTGCAGATCAATAGTAACTTTGATTCATTTCTCAGTTAATTCTATCACCACTTGAGAAACCATAGATCAGTTACACAACCTGAACTCAACGACACAGAGAATAGTTCTAATGAAACAAAAAAGTATAATGCAACATTTATAGTGTAATGCAACGTACTCAACACAGTTATGGGTGACTGTGGCATTGCTGTTAGCTTGAATCAGCCTATCTCTGGCTTGCCTACGATGCCCAAATCTAACCAGGCATCAGTGGCTTGACAATTATTTTGATTCTCAGCCATGTATTCACTGGATGTCTAGGGTCTCCTAATAATTTTCCTGGATAAGAATGATGTTACTGTCACACGCAACACATGGACATATGCAAACTCATACACAAACACACATCTACATTACACCTAGCCATATACTGTACATAATAATCTGGTGATGCTCTGTTACCGCATGCTGATGCCTAAGCAATCTGATTTATGTAATACAATCTGTTTCAAACTCTTTTTACATAGTACATTGGATGTTATCTTTGAAACCACAAACACTCTAATTATTTAATGTGCAGCACTATGCATTATTTTGATAACTAACATGCATGGTCCTAATATGCCCATCTCATGGTGCATACACCGAAAAATAATGTACCGGTAGTTTCAACCGGGTTCTTTTTGGTACTTTGTAAGCTGTGCTGTCACTACTACACACAACTTCTTTCACATGAATTGAAAAAAGTCATTTGTAGTGATAAAACATCTTCTAGCGCCTTGGTTCTCCACATTTGGTGAACATGCCCTAGGAAGTAGTGCTGGTGGGTTCAGGATCAGGACATACTTGGGCTTGATACTGTTAACTAAGTAAAATAAAAAATTTAGGAAATAGAAATAGGGAATGCTCTGAAATACTTTATATACACAATTAGGGTCTACTGCTGATAAATATATTTGCCATCAGGGCTATTTTATATAATCTGACCGATAACAGGGGGTATCTGGTAGGAAAGGCTATCAAAATGGGGTAAATACCAAAATGATGTTGAGAAAATCTGCTCTATAAACACACAAAAAGGTGTTCAGCTGAAACTTTCTCATCTTTCTTCAGATAATAACAAATTATGGTAGCATTGTGAGAGACATGTTAGGCCGCAGCAGGTTTAATTAATACATTTACAGGGTACAATTTCATGTTCACTATCCTTTGTAGATTAGATCTCCAATTTATGTCACATGCACTGCTCAGTGTTTAACATTTGAGTTTATATTTAAAAATAAACAGAACCTTTTATGATCTCTTACCATAGTCCTTTGGAACAATAATGAAATAGGAACAGCTTTGTCCAGATGTGTAGTTACTGGGGTAATTAGGTGAAAGAATCACTCCTTCTTGGCTGACATACTGTCCTCCACAAGGAGCTAGAAGGTAAAATAAAAAAAACACCACAAAGATTATGAACTCATGATATTAAGTTTTGAGTAATCTGTCCTTTTAAAGGATATGTTTGACACTAAAAATCATGGTTGCAATTGCCACTCTGCCTTATGGCGCCTTATATGAGGCAATAAAAATGATCAATTCTATTTCCAATCCAATTTGTTTATTGAATTGCCTGAAAATCAAAGGCAAAAATGATGGAGTTGACAACTTTATTGTATTATTCCCGTGAGGGAGATTTTATCGCTTCAATGTTATTATGAAAAAGAGAGAATAAACAAAATAGTATATATATATATATATATATATATATATATTTGATAAATACATTTTAGAGATGGTAGAGCATTTTAATGAAAATTCCCAATGTCATGTTAAGCAGAGACCTGCATTTTGGGTTTGAGCACCTTTGTGGGGGAACAGTTGAAAAGGACGTGAGAAACTTACTGTTAAAAAGGGTGCCTGGTAAAATAGAGGGCGTGGAGCATAAATTAGGCACCACTGGAGGAGGCTGTGTTAAGATTAGCACCCACCAGGGGTGGTTAAGGGTAGGCTCCACCGGGGGGTCTTAGGGTTCAGCATCAGTAGAGGGAGGGTTCAGTGTGAGAGTATATTTAGGTAGGCCTCATTCACACTGACAAACACAGATGGCCATGCGATCAGAATGCAACGTGCACAATCTCAATGCCATCTCTGGTTTCATGCATTGCGCTGCTGATCTCATTCACTACAGTGAATGGGTCAGCACTGTGTTTTGCCCCAAAATGCGTGCAACAGTGCGATCATGCATCACACTTCTACACAGCGCATGTAGGGCTTGATTCACTAAACCGTGATAACTCATATCACGGCTGTTGGCTGTTTTTGCGCGCATTTTTGTGTTTGCATGCAATCGGGAATTATCGATATTGTTTTCACATGAAACACGATAATTTGTAATGGCGCGCAGACACGAAAATGCACGCAAAAATGACCGTGATATGAGTTATCACGGTTTAATGAACCAAGCCCCTAGTTTGAACATCAGACTGTGCATTCTATGCACTTCTGATGTTTTTGCTGGTCGGTCTCTATATATGTTGCTGAAATATGCACGGCAATGTGTATAAAGTAAACGAGGCCTAGTAAATTATTCGCTAATATTGTTGAAATGTACTATTGGCTATTTCCTGCACTCATTCCAACAGGTGAGATTATTAAATGTATGCCCTTTAAGGGATGATACAACCCTCCTTCTACCCCATACATAGTGCATTTACGGACAAAATCGCCCCTCCTTCACCAATTCCCCATACTCCGGACAGTTCAAGGAAAAATCCCTCAGAATCAGTCTACTTTTGACAAAAAGGTACTATAAACATGGTTCTAAGCCGTATACAAGTCCATTTGAAGTATTTTTGCAACTGTATTCTCTCAGCGCTGCCAAGTAGTGTGATGAGTAAGAAATCCTCCTACATGAAACTTAAAATAACCCAGGAAGGGAAAAAAATTAAGTCGATCAAAGTCAGGAACTGCCAATCAGCTAGCTGACAGCTGCTGCTTAATTAATCAGCAACTCCAGGCTTGGGTAAATTTCTTCCAAATCCCCCTCGGAGCCCTGAGTCTTCCGACTTCCAGTGTGTAGCCCCATCCACTTGCAGAAAAGGTCCTCTGCACTTTCTCTACTCTAGATAGAGAAAGTGCCACAGGCCACAGCCCTTTTCTGCAAGGAGGTTGGACTACACCATGAAAGCCAGCAGACACAGGGCTCCGGGAAGGATTTGGAAGGAAAACACCTGGCAGGTTGTTATAACTTTTATTAGAAGACTATCGATGAAGTGTGGAATTTACACTGAGGTTCCTCTTTAACCACTTGCCGACCGCGCACTCATACCGCGCGTCGGCAAAGTGGCAGCTGCAGGACCAGCGATGCAGATCTGCGTCGCCGGCTGCAGGCTAATTAATCAGGAAGCAGCCGCTCGCGTGAGCGGCTGCTTCCTGTCAATTCATGGCGGGGGGCTCCGTGAATAGCCTGCGGGCCGCCGATCGCGGCTCGCAGGCTAAATGTAAACACAAGCGGAAATAATCCGCTTTGTTTACATTTGTACAATGCTGTTAACAGTAGCAGCGTTGTACTGGATCAGCGATCCCCGGCCAATCAGCGGCCGGGGATCGCTGTCACATGACAGGCAGGAGCCTGTTAGAGGCTGCACAGGACAGATCCGTCCTGTGCAGCCTCGGATCTCCGGGGAAGGGAGGGAGGAGAGGGAGAGGGGGAATCCTGTGGTGGAGGGGGCTTTGAGGTGCCCCCCCCCGCCAGCCACACGCAGGTAGGAGCGATCAGACCCCCCCAGCACATCATCCCCCTAGTGGGGAAAAAAGGGGGGGCGATCTGGTCGCTCTGCCTGGTGTTTGATCTGTGCTGGGGGCTGTAGAGCCCACCCAGCACAGATCAGCAAATACAACGCTGGTCCTTAAGGGGGGGTAAAGGCTGGGTCATCAAGTGGTTAATATATGGTTTAACAAAGTTTCCAGTAAATATGGTTAGAAGTATTCATTTACCTATACATGTAGGTGCAGGGTAGTTCCAGGCTGGTTTTCCATCTCCTCCCATTACACAAGTCAGTGTAGAGGCCCCATGCACTTCATAGCCACTGTCACAGTAGTACGTTACAGTGGAGCCTAGCTTCAGGTCACTCCCAACACGGCTCCCATTTTTTATTGCTCCTGGATCAAAGCAGGATTCTCTGGGATTTTCTGAAAGATAAAACACAAATACTCACCAGACAGCCACTATAACATATGTATATCATTAGGTCAATGCCCTTCTAACTACATTTATATATTATTTACACATTTACATAATGCTGACACATTTCTCTGCAATGCTTTGCAGATGGCATTAGAGAATTGACATCACTTACAGTAGGCCTCTTTTACACAGAAGGCTGAATTGTGCACATGTCAGTTTAGTCTCCTAGCCAAGAGCACCTTTCAGCTTCAGTTTTATGTATCCTTATGGCATGCATGTCATTGTTTGACACACAGTGGTGTTACCCAGCTGTAAAAAAAAGCATTATGTCCTGTTGCGTGTGAGCACAGCTGTGCTCAGATGTGACTCCATAGGGGGCCATCCTTCCACCATCCATGCTGAGTGCTAGCAAGCACCCTTCCAGTGTACAGGAGCAGCAAGCAGGTGGTAAATTTACCACCTTTAGCCTCCTGTGTTAAAGATGCCTTACTGTAGCTCACAGGAGCTAACAGACTAATATCCCTAACAAAGTCTAATTCCATTTTCTGGGGAAATATGCAAAATAAAGAATAAAAACTGACAATAATAATTGGCACCCATCATTGTTCATTCTTTAACCACTTCAGGACCACAGTGCTAAACCCCCCTAAAGACCAGGCTATTTTTTTGTTAAATTGGCCACTGCAGCTTTAAGGCCAAGCTGCAGGGCTGCACAACACAGCACACTAGTCACCCCCCCCCCCCTCTTCCAGTGTTTTTTTTTTAATAAATATTTAAGTTCATACTTTTAAAATATTTTTTACTATTTCTTTGTTTATTTTATTTTTTTATTTTTTTAAACCCTCTCCCCACCCCTCAGCCAGCCAATCATGGCTATCAGCTCAGCCTATGAAAGCCGATCGCTCTCTTGTGTCCCAGGGGGACAGCTTTCTTGTGTCCCAGGGGGACAGTGACAGATCACAGCGTTATTCTAACTGAAAAGACGGCGGTTACGCAGTCTAACAGTCCCCGCCGCTCGGAGGCTGAAGGCGGGGCGAAGCTCCGCCGCTCAAGCAGGAAATGTGCGAGCAGCCTGCGCGTGATCTCCTGCAGTAGACGGCCCCAGGGCCTGACGCCAATTGGCGTTAGGTGGTCCTGGGGCTTCCGCCATGGCCATGCCGCATGGGGCAGTCTTTAGGTAGTTAACTTAAAACCTCACAAATTTAGTGGTCTTATTGGGCAGAATATTACAAACACTAACACTAATTAAAAAGGCATGGATAAAGTAATGGGACCCTTACCCAATTTTGTTGCACATCGATTACAGGCAATTCAATCATGGCTCTTTGAAAGTCACTTGATAATACTCCAGCGTCTTGTTCTTAGCTATTATTAGGTTTATATAGCTTTGCTATAGGAGTGAGATTACTCTGCTGGAAGATCTATGAGCTGTGGCTGAGATGACTGAGTTACAGCTGTCTGACACTGGCCTGGATACTTTGCTTTAGACTACTTCATGTTTTATTTGGAAAGAAGGAGAAAAGAAGCACAGTTGGCTCACTGCTTAGGGAAGCACTACGCTCACTCAGGAAGCAGCCCAGCATACAGCCTCAAATTACTAAGAAATAGGCAAAATATATGGGAATGCCAACTTCCGCAAGCTCCTAGGGTGAGAGGGTATTGAGGACAACAACAAAAAAACCTTTGACTGATCAGGTACAACAAAGACAATCTCATAGTTTGGGTTCAGTGAGAAGAGGCAGGAGCTCTTGCTGACATTTCTCATTCACTCTATACACACTTTTTGCCATCCCATCTGATAATACATCTGCTAATCTCAGACATTGCTGCTTACATAAGTGCAAATGAACGTCATTTTCCTGTTCTCCCTATTAACTTTTCAGCTGACAGTATAGTCCAGACAGCTCCGAGAAAGATTGTTTGCTCCCCTTCAATGAACAAATTATCAGTCAAACATCTAAAATGTTCTTTTTCTATAACCCTCTTGCTACTTGCATGGCAGCCTCGAGCGCCATTTCAAATAAATTTAAGATTACTTATACAGTATAAAAAGGTAATGGTGAGTGTGCGCGGAATGTAGATTATATTCTGCTTAAAAATTGAAAACGTATGGGGATGTTCTGAGCATAAAACGGAATGGAATGATCTCTTTCCTCGCCACCTTGCCTGCTAATCTGATCAGTATTTAAACATTCAACATGTCTCAAGAAGTTCTCCTTTGGGAATGTGTAATGACGTGCATTTTAAACTGACAGAAGTCACTGCTCTGACCCGCTATGTGACTTTCTGGTGACATGGGGGGAAACTGCCGAGAGAGACTGCAATGCAGAGAGATTCAATATTCATGGCTCTGCATTCACTATAGATTGCTATCACTAAACTTCCCAAATCATTAAGCATCATTAGCATCCTTTAATAATGACTGCATACTGAGGAGGGCCTTATTCCTGAGCCCGGGTCTTCCAGAGGCTAGTGTGGAGATCGCCATAAAGCAATGAATCTGCACAGGCTTAAAAGTGGTTCACTGAGATGTGACAGAGCTTTCAATGCGCAACCTCCATGGAATACCCCTGCGGTGCAAATTCTTAAATCTACTCTTATCCTGGGTAAATTTTTTTCTTTACAAATGCAAAGAAATTGTGCCAGATTTGTCATTTGTAAACTGACATTTCTGTTTAAAGTGAACCAAAGTGAACATAAAACGAATATCTCATTCCTTTCTTTCAGGAATTTTTTCTCAGCCAAACATACATTTCATCAGTGGCATAGCAAAAGGGGATGCAGAGGATGCAATTGCACCAGGGGCCCTAAACTTGAGGGGTCAACACTCCTTCAGTGGCCGCATGAGCTCTTTGTTGGTGCTGCAGCGGTAATGCTCTGCTCTATAGGTGCTTTGAATAGTTCACTCAGAATTTACGATACCTCTGTGTCAATCCAAATCCCAGGTCTGTGAGCATGGAGTAAACAAGGATCCTTATCTCAGCTAACAACCTCTCACCCCATTTAGATGTTCTGTTTTACTTAAGGCATCTTAATGACATGTATTTTTGCTTGAAAAAAAATCCGTTTTCCCTTTTGATGTTGCATGTATATAGCTGTCTGTACCACCAGCCTGCAAACTAACAGGATGTAAGCCCAAGGAAGGCTGCAAGGCCGAAAGCTTTACTATTTTTATTCATTTTTTAGTTAGCCAATAAATGGTATCATCCTGATTTAAAACTTCTTGCTTTTACTGATGGCTAACACGGTACAATACCCTACTGCTACTATTATATCATTATGCTATATGACACTTCAGATACACTTTGAAGTGTACCAGAGCCACTCAGAGATAAAAGTTTTATACATACCAAGGGCATCCTCCAGCCCCATGCACACGGATCGCTCCCACACTGCTGTCCTCAGTCCTCTCCAGCTCCGGTACCAAGACCTGTAAGTTCTGCCAGTCGCGGCCAGTCTGCGCAAGATAAGTGCACTCTCTAAGTATCTCTCCGGCGGTTGCTGGAGAAATACATAGAGAGCGCACTTCTCTTGTGCAGATTGGCTGTGACTGCCAGAATTTACAGGACCCGGTACTGGAGAGACGGCTGGAGAAGGCTGAGGATGTCGTCGTGAGAGCGATTCGTGTGCATGGGGCTGGAGGTAGCCCCAGGTAGCTGCTCTGGGTTCCTTTAAGCACAGGTGCCTAGGAATATAATTTCAAGACTTTTAATTGTATGCTAAAAGAGCCAAGAGGGCCCTCTGATCCCAGGAGCAAACTGAATATAGGCATTGATATTGCATTTGGGAGTTCTGTCTACAAACCCCTTAATGTTGTCTACAAACCTGTGATTTTTAGAAGTTAAACAGAGCTCATTAAATTGGAGGCAACAGGTAAGCAATCACCTCCCCAGTTAAGTATGTACAGGGATTCCTTACCCATTTCCATTCATGTAAAAACTCACACATACTGTATTTCTATGTATGTGGCATGATCGTTTAAGCGTACTGAGAGGAGACAAAGTTTACCTACTGCATTCATACTAGATTTTAGAGGTGAGCATCTACCGTAGTTATATTTAAGTTTGCTTACATAACTTCTAATAAGGTCCTGCTCAATAAAGCTGTTACATTGGTTTATAGATAGTAAAGAATACTAAATATACATTTGCCTTATTTAAACAGAAGGTGTTTGCAATAATTCAGCTTAGAGTGAGCAAGAAAGATCTTCCACGATTCATCACTGCTGAGCATGCAAATCATCTCTTTATGTCCATAAAAGCCAGGCACACATCCACAACCCCTGGTGCACAGTGGCCATAGGCCATTGGCAAATACACTCATTATAATTCCTCTATTGAAGTGCTGATAACACATAACCTCTGCAAACACTGAGCACTGAAGTGGAACTGAGAACACTGAGAACTAGAGTTGTATGTTCGGATAGTTTTTTTTACACGGTATTACTGGGTAAGTAGGCAAATACTGTACGTAATCTGGATAAATAGTATTTACAGCTTGTGCTCTTTTTACTAAAAAACATTTCGAAGCATCAACATTGACTAACTGATTAGCACTCTTGCCTCATAGCATTAGAGTCCCAGGTTTGAATATTAGACTGGACACATTCTTTAATGGAATTTTTATGTTTTTCTCCTGAAGTTTGCATGACTTGCACATGTTCTAGTTACTTCACATTACTCTAAACATATTGGTAGATTAACTTGTTTTCCCCAAAATTTAGCCATGATCATGTAAGCTCCACTACTGAACAATCAGAGATATGATGGACAAAAGTTCTCTGGGAAAATATGCTACTGCTATACACAGTGTTGATCATCAATATCTGCACTTGGACGCTTAGCTGGCATTTCAGTAAGTAGCTGCAAGAGGTCTGGCCATAAACCTACGCAAGACAGAAGCAGGAAATTTGGGTGCCCATGGATAATGGAGGATTTGGGCCCCCCCATTTGGGTGCCAAAAATAATTTTGGACACCTGTTAAATACTGTTTTGAAAATTAGAATGTCATGGTTTTTAAATTTTTTATAATTTTGAGAACTTTAGAACATAATAGTTTTTTTTATTTTTTATTGTTTAGAAAATTAGAACGTTATAGTGTTTGAAATATTTTTTTGTTTTTGAAATGCATCATTTCGAAAATTATAAGGTTAGAAAGGGGTGTTTTATGGTTAGGCACCAGAAAGGGGGTTTTAGGGTTAGGCATCAAGAGGGAACGGTCTTAGGGTTAGGCATCAGGAAGGGGAATTTTAGGTTTGTGGCATCAGGAAGGGGGGTTTTAAGGTTAGGCATCGGAGGGGGGAGGGTTCTGTGTGAGAGTAGGGTTAGGTTTAGTAGTAGTTAAATAACGGTAACATTTACCAAAGTTTTACTCTCGTTATTACCATTGAAAATATTTTTCCTTTTTCATTTGGTGCCCAATTCACAACGGCATTTATCATTTAGACTTATATCAGCTTCACTCGACGACCATTTTTCATTGCACCTCTATTAAATGCATGACAGTCTGCCATGACCAAAAGTTATATAAAATATGACAAATACTGTTACCCTACTTTCCAATAATACTTGGCGTAAGACTACCGTATATACTCAAATACAAGTCGACCTTGTGTATAAGTCAACTCCAATATTCAACCCTCTTTAGCTGGAATGTTTTATTGGCTCAAGTATAAGTCTAACCTACAAAGTTAATGGCTGCACTTGGGGCAGCTGGACCCTTCCTGTCCCTTAAGTGTAGCCAATACCTTCTCCAGGCATCCACGTGCTGCAATTATTCACCCCCCTTCCTGCAGCCCAGTATTTCCCCCACCCCTTGCCTTGTTAAATGGTGTGGCCAGGATTTTCACACCTGTGTTTTCTCTGCATTTCCTTTCCTCAAAGTATCACTTACCACCGGATGAATTGCTGCAAATGGGAATGTCACTTTTAGCACACACATTACTCAGTGTGCTCAATGTTGCCTGTGACTCGTGTATAAGTCAGCCCCTATACTTTTATGAAGTGAATCAGACCTACATTTCTAGACTTATACTCGAGTATATACAGTACATTTGCTGTGACTGAGAAACAGTGACCATCGCTTATCCTTCATAATAAAAAAACTACAGCAGCTTCTCATCATGAACAATTAGGGAGCATTACGTCTGTTTAGCTAGGGTTGATTTTCCCAGCTCCCTGCCGCTGCCAGCCCAGTTCAACACTTATCACGCCCGTGCCATGCAATATTTTCTCACTGCAGATAGACAATATAACATTATTGCTGATGAGATCATTGTAAGTCTCTGAAAAGAAATTGTATTCCATACAGAGGACAAGAAACTATATTCTAAACTGCCCAGTTGGCTATTATACTGTAACTGGCCCATAAATGGGAAACATTACTGCACTATCTGTCAAAAAGAGCTGATTTCAAGGATAAAAATGCTAATTTTTATGCTGCGCGGGTTTGGCATATCGGTCAATTAGGTGTGTCCTTTTCTGGGCTGAATTACTCTACTTTCAATTAAACTAATATGTGAAACCACAGAGCAGAATACACATTTTACAACAAAAATGAAACATTCATCACAGGCTTTTTAAAGATGATAAAAGTTATTAGGTGAAATATTGAAGATATCATTAACCTTTCTGTTCTGTGATCTACAGGCAAAGTTATAACTTCACTAATGTTATGAAACAATAAACTAACCTAATCTCAAGAGTAATTAATAGCATTATTAGATGTAAGAGAGGTTTTGCCTGCACACATTTCACAAATAATTCGCCCGTTACACTATTTTATCAAATTTGCATACGGTAAAAAATAAAGTAAAAGATTCTCCTAACATTCTGGTGAGCTTCGCTTAGGGGTGGAAATTGGGCTAGCAAATCACAGATTAATTAACACAGCTGTTGGTTAAATGGAGCAGCTATAAATAGGTTTTATTTGCCAATCCTATATTCTGCCTTTTTTTTTTGTTATTTATTAATGGCTAGTTGGTAAGCAGATGGTTGTATGATGTATCTGAAGTAGTGTTGCACATCTCTGGAATTCCTATTAGAGATCTGTTTTTGTTTTTTGTTTTTTTAGAAAATCCGTAAATAACAAACCATGCAGGTGGCAGAGTGGCCTCTGGTGGTAGCCTGCAGTGATTAATGTAATACATAGATTGTTGTATTTCCAGCATATCTCAAACCCCAGCCATCTTCGAATGTGCTCCATTCTTTTTGCCGTAGTTACTGTGGGGTTTGCTCCGGCAATACTTGAAGCATTATGTCAAAGCATTGTTGTGTTCTCCTCTGAGTCAGGATGTAATTTATTCGAGTCGGTGTTGTCCTAATCGAGAAATATCTTGACTCCTATCTTGTGCATACAGTTTTAGTAAAGGAAAATCAGCTGCTATTTGTAAGACTTAGTGGTTTTGAAGACCACTTGACCATTGCTTGTGCTTACATGTGCGCACTGAGCCCCTTCCTACTCTTAGCCTTTGCATACCCACACAAAGGAAGAGATTGCTTAGAAGTGATAAGCATAATAAACAAGCTCTTATTAATAAACATATACCCAGGAAAGTCTATAGTTTTTACCACCAATAACAATGCAGTGCATCAAATCTGCTGTGAAATGAAAGTACCTGTGTAGTCGATGACAAAGCCTCCACTGCTGACAGAAGCATCACTTCGAAAGGCAATAAACAGGCTGTTGCTACTGCTTTCTATCCGGTCCGGGAGATGTGAGCCATAGAAGCTTCCTATTAGTGGGCTCAAAGAGTCTGGACCATCATAGATGTGCAGAAAATCATAACCTGGTTCTATGTTGAACCTGAAAGATAGACAGAAGACCATTTTAAAAGAAGGATCGTCATAAGCTGCATTCATTTATTTCTCTCTTATTTTTAAACCCGGGGATATTATAATTTAAACTTCACTAGCAGTGGTATGTAATAAAATTAATCTTTCTAAAAGAAAATGATTACCACCGAGGAAAAAAAAACATGAACACTGAGCATGTTAATTGTTGAATTTCCATCCCATTTAATTAAAAGCATACACTACTCCCTCTACATATATGCTGTGTAAATGATGTACTTATATGAATATCACTGACTGACCTTAGGCTTCATACACACACTTAAATTACATTGCCCTTAAACTTTTTTTTAATGAGCCTTGTTTAGAGATTGAGCACTGTACATGCTGCTGCTCAGATGTGTGCTGTTCTTTGAAGAGGGGATGAGGTTGGAGGGGCAGCAAACAAATGAATGGTGACAGTTGGAACAAGAGAAGACAAGAAGACAATGCAGCTTATTCCTCATTTATAGTTTAGTGATCCATCTTGGTACATTTCTAAAGAGCACATCATGGTGCTGTACACGCTGTTCTCAACCAAGTTATCTTCAATCAATTGTCTCAAGTGAGGATTACTTTGCCTATGAGGCTTTACAGTCACAACAGGAGAGCAGTATCCCCTGAGTGTACAATGGGAGGGCAGGGAGGCTAGAGGGGGATGCGAATATGAGTAAAGCTTGTCACACACTAACACATTGCCACATGAAATGCTAACTCATCAATCCCTCTATTATTGGAATCTGATCAGAGAAGGATCAATTTCTACCACACTCAGCAAGTGCCAGATCATGCACAAGGCAAACCTAGGCACTTGCCTAGAGCCTGGAGAGAGTCTAGGGACTTGGTGGAAGCTAACCCCCACCAAATCATCGATGGTGGGTAGAAAAACAGCTAATTTGCCTAATGGCCCCTTTTATCTTAATCCTTTTCTGCACACAGCACATTGATTTCTTCTAGATTTCAGGAGGAAGTCTATTGAAAATGGATCAAACCGCAGTGCTGCACTGCTTGATACAGTGCAGCACTATGGGTCATTGATCTACCATTGTTTCTGTCCCGACACTGATTACGTTTCTCCATCCGGTGCGATTGATTGTAATTTCAATCGAATTTGACAAAAAAATTGAAACTACAAATCAGACCAGATTGGAGCATATTTTGCTAACAGTTTCCATCAATAGTTAAATTTCCCAGAACTGAAAAATTGATGTGTGTGACTATATTAAGTAGTGTAAAGCCAATTGATTGTTACCATTACGGCACTTTCCTTGTAGCCCAGTTTACGACAGTGTATACAGTTATTGCTAAACAAACTTTAGAGTATTTCTGTATATATAGAGAACTGCTCAGAGGTATGAAAACAGACGAAGTGTGTCTACTTACTTCCTCAATAAGAGAGAGTGTCTGTGGCAGAAAATAAGGAATTATTGTAAACCATGTTTGGTAGAGGTCGCCTGCTCCTTCAGGTTCAATATAAAACTATAGGTAATGTGAAAAATTAAAAAAAATATATAAAAATGCAATATTCTAGGTGATGATTTCAGGTATAACATCATTTTTTTCCAGACCCTCATATGTTATGTGTCATTTTGTTTATATGCTGGGAACATAATCTTCCACAGATGAGGCAGCTTATTGGTGGAATCCTTCCCCCACACTTGAAAAGGATATGAACCTTACACAGGGCTCAGCCATCTCAAATACCCGGTACATTGGATATTAGTTAATAAATGATAACCCCCTTTGCAATATAGATAGGAATTGTTTTAAACCAAATCCACTTGACACTTGGGCATTCTAGCAATCTGGCATCTTATAATTGTGATATATATATATATATATATATATATATATATATATATAATGTTCTTCATATGTGCCCTTCATAGCATTAGCTGTGATTAGAATATTACATTTTATAATTTTTATATTCCCTGTAGATTTATATTGAACCAGAAGAAGCAAGCACATTTAGAAACAGTGTAATGTTCGATTGAAGCAGATTCTATCTCATTCATGTCTATACTTTCATTTGTAAGGGTCTGAACATACTAGCATGCTTCACTGAAATGAGAATGGCAAAGCAAAAGCATGCCAAGGTGAACACAGCCACACTCACTGACATACTGTATATTCTGGGACAGACTTGCAGCTGGGGCCCATGTGCGTGGCATCATTGTTCACTGTCCCCAGACTTATTTGGGCCCCATACTGCAGTCCCACCTGTGATTCCCTGATGGCAGCCCAGATCTAGCTAGACCATAATCATCAAATGTTTCCAGAGTCTCAATAAATGACATTTTATAGCACCTGGCTTACATAAATCCTTCTACACTTCTCTCAAATTTCTGTAGCAGATTTCACTTTTTGCAGAGACCTACTGCCACCTTTTCCAGATTGAATGTGTGGCATAATTTTAGTTATTACTATAGCTGCTTGTTTAGCTCGTCTTTTCTAGATTAGCCGATTTGCTGCTTTTATGATCCTGTGACAAATTGCACAGGAAAGTACAGTGCGATAGAAGAAATCTCTAGGGGGTTTAGAGAACACATGGGTAATTCAGAAGGGCTCTGTAAATGTAATTAGAAAGACCCTCTCAAAGCTGATGAAACAGTAGATGACCTCCCTATAGCTGGAGTGACCCAACATTTCTTCATTTGTCATGCAACACATCACACGGCTCCCTTGCCGTTACAAGTTAAAAATCTAATAGAAGCCCAGATATATGTGTCTGTTCCCAGGAGACCTTATTATCACTGGCGATCTTTTCTCCACCTTATAAAAGCAAATGACTTCATTAACAAGTCCTGTCCAACACTTAATGGCATGGAAGACATTAGCAAGATACATTAAAGCTTATTCCAATGCTTGTGTGCTAGGCAGATACAAGGCATCACAGAAGATGCTCTAATTAGAGATCATTGCTAGCTGAAAGATAGAGGTGCATTATTATTGGAAAAATACTTTCAGAGTTCTTAAAATTCTACATAACACAGGAAAGATGTTTTATTTTCCACTGAATTCCCAAGTAAGCTTTCTACTTTCATCCGGGCAAAAAAAGATGAATATTTTCTTCCCTTGTGAAAGAATGTTTGGCCATTCTGTGGTTTGCTGTATGGAGTACCAATATTCAGGAAAAAGTTCCCCTCTGTTATATTAGATTTTTTCTCTAAGGCTAACTGCATGTAAAGAGCATATGCAGGAAACCTATCAATGTAACTTTAGAAGAGTCTGTCCAAAAATGATATTAACTCAAAAGAAATATGACATGTCTGTTAAATATGTGACAACAAACAGATCTTCAGACTGCAACCGATCATGATTTATTAAAACTGCCAAATAACTAAAGAGGTTTTCTACTTCTATTATAACTTTGTGATACATATAGATAATTGCTTCATAAGTCTTTTTGTAATTTAATATTTTTAAAAATGATCTTTCCCTTTCAATTTGCAGGCAGATAACATTTCAAAAACTGACAATAAGTTCCAATTGTATTATTTGCACTTAAAGGACCGCTGTCACGAAAATCATAACATTTTAATTACATGTAAACATATACATATAAGAAGTCTGTTTCTGCCAGAGTAAATTAAACCATAAATTACTTTTCTCCTATGTTGCTGTCACTTACAGTAGGTAGTAGAAATCTAACAGAACTGACAGGTTTGGGACAAGCCCATCTCCTCATTAGGTGTTCTCAAAGTATTCTTTATTTTGAAAAGCACTTAGTGAATGGCAGTTGCTCCGTCCGACTGCCAAAAAAGTGTACAGTGAGCAGGCTGGCCAGCATCATTGTATAAATCCTTTTCAGGGAGTGTCTTTATAAAGAACTAGCAAAAAGGCCCGCCCTTTAAAAAACGGGCGCTAGGTCACACCCGCTAAGCCCCCCTGCAATGTGCGCCCCACCCGCAATGTGCGCACATATGCATCCCGCTTGCTCGTTCGCCATCATTGTCTGAAGTATATGCACACAGGGAGCTGCTTGCTTGGCAGTTGGAAAAAGCTGTTATTTCCCACAATGCAATGAGAACCTCTGTGAACCACACACAGCAAACTGTCAGCTCCGGCCCTGTGTTCTAACTGCCCTGGCTGTGCACATGCTCAGCACAAAAAACCATTCAGTTGATGACGCAGGGACACTTGCATTTTATTGTATAGGATATACAACTAGCCCAAATCCTTTCAGTAATATTATATTTCTACTACTTGCTGTAAGTGACAGCAACATAGGAGAAAAGTAATATGTGGCTCATTTTTCCTCTGGAAGAAACATACTTTTTATTTGTGTGTGTTTATACATATTTTAAATTTTAAGATTTTTGCAACAGAGCTCCTTTAAAGAATGGTTAAGTGGGGCTTTGTCCAGCTCCCCAAAGTATCTGAGCTCCCATTGTGTCCTTCTAATCCTTTCCAATGTCCGCCATTAGACTGTAACGATCGGTGTCAGCACGCAGAGAGAATCTGATTATTGGTGATCTGCAGTATCACCAAGAATACAGATCTATACCTGATTATGGATGATCTGCAGAATCACCAATAATACAGATATAGTGCTAACCTCTGGACACCTCTAGATATATATGGTGAGTGTTTGGTGTAACAATATGACTTTGAGCAACCCACCTTATGAACAGGTGACCATAAGCAGTACAGAAGACACTGCTATCGAGAGTACAGAAACCTTCCAGCAGCCTGAGACTCTCCAAGGGGTGGAGTCAGGCTGAAGGTAGGAAGGACCAGAGAGTGAGTGACACCTGAAGGTGGATGTCACTGACTGATCTAGGAGGCTATCTCTTAAGTGGAGAGAGATAGCTCTCGAGGTCGGGCAAGCCAGGTCGGCAACACACGGACAGATAAAGTATAAAGACAGAAGGCTGATTCGGTATCCAAGACAGGCAGGGTTAGGCAACGTGAAATCAGATATGCGTGGTACCGAATCAGAAAGCAGAGGGATAGTCAGGAAAGCAACAGGTCATAACAAATATCAAACAATGCCTAGTCTTGGGTGTGAGGTCCGTGGTCTCTACACCCTGGAACTAGTTTGATGTATAATAGAATGATAACACAAGTTCCCTAGTCTTGAGTGTGAGGTCCGTGGTCTCTACACCCTGGAACTAGTCTGAAGTATAACAGAATAATAACACAAGTTCCCTAGTCTTGGGTGTGAGGTCCGTGGTCTCTACACCCTGGAACTAGTCTGATGTATAACAGAATGATAACACAAGTTCCCTGACACTGAGAGGACACCAAACAACCTCAGATACTATGGGGGGCTGGATGAAGCCCCAGGTGAGTAACACTCAACTTTCTCTCTCCTCTTAAGGTCTACTTTAACTGCTTCGCAACATGCGTAATTAACTGTAAAGGGCAGTAGCCATTTTTTCCCTAATTTTTCAGCAGCTGTACCAAACCATCTACTTGCTGCAAACACTAGGGATCATGCATGAACCAGTGCTATACTGTGCTGTAATAGATGGTGTCATGCCCAGTTTAGTAAACCCACTTAAACACCTAATTGTTGTGTAGTTGCTGTAGCTGCAATGGTAAAAATACAGTGCACTATTAAAAATTAATGTAAAGCAAAGATCCAAGGATCCTAAGACCTTTCACATTTAATAAAGTGCCTGTTCATGATCCTACACAGGCTGCAGTCACAAACCCATTGGTGACGGGTCAGTGTTAGGCACCCTCTATGACAGTGCCCTGTAGCTGATTCTTAATATCAATCCATTCTGTGAAAGATCTCCAGTGACAAATCCCCCTGTGAAATAGCACTTGGTTACAGACACTAGTGACCTTGAATGATGCAGGAGGACTGGCAAAACTAGTTGGTTGCCTCAGCCTGCAGACTTACCGCTGTGTGTCCCACCCCAACCTCACCTAGAGTCCTTGAAAAACATCTTAACCCCCCTAAGACCGAGTCACGCCGATGGGCGTAATCGCAGTGGCAGCCCCAGGACCACCTAACACCAATTGGCTTCAAGTCCTGGGGCGGGGTTTTGCAGGAGATCGGTGCGTGCATCTCCGCTTGAATGATGGAGCTACGCTCCATCATCAGTCTCCCAGCCCTGATCATCGCTAGGAGACTGTTAGACGGTGAAACCGCCATCTATTTACAGTGTACAGCACTACAATCTACGGCAGTGCTGTACTGGGGACAGCCATTCTGGAGGCAGGGAATCAATCCGCTGTCAGAGGTTGAAGCCAATCATGCTGATTGGCTGGTGGGGGGAGAGAGGGCAGGGTTTAAAAAAATAGTAAAATTTATTTTTAAAAAAGGAAATAAATATTTACAAATAAGCAAACATTGGGGGAGCAATCAGAGCCCACCAACAGAAAGCTCTGTTGGTGGGCAGAAAAGGGGGGATCAATCATGTGCTGAGTTGTATGGCCCTGCAGCGAGGCCTTAAAGCTGCAGTGGCCTAAATAGCAAAAAATACCCTGGTCACTAGGGGGGTGTAAGCCTACGGTCCCCAAATGGTTAAAGTCAGAGCACATGTAAACTAATCTACCATTGGGTGAGATCTCTCCAGTTTGTTACTACCCATTCATGTACAATCTTTGTATATAGCAGGACCTACAATTGTTTTTGTGTGCTCAACACTCTGTAAACGTTTTTTTTTTTTTTTATCCCCAAGCAGTCATTATTCTCCCATGAAGTACCTTTCCAAAGGCAGCTGTGACTGCTGTCTCATTCAAAACCCAGTTTTGCATTTTGCCCTCAATAAGGCTTTGTAGTTTAACCCCCCTGGCGGTATGAAAAATTCCACCAGGGGGCAGCGCAGCAGTTTTTTTTTTTTTTTAAATCATGTTTTTTAAATCATGTAGCGAGCCCAGGGCTCGCTACATCATAGCCGCTGCTCAGCGGCATCCCCCCGCCCACTTCGATCGCCTTCGGCGATCTCCGATCAGGAAATCCCGTTCAAAGAACGGGATTTCCTGGAGGGCTTCCCCCGTCGCCATGGCGACGGGGCGGGATGATGTCACCGACGTCAGCGACGTCGGGACGTTATTTGGAATCCCGATCCACCCCTCGGCGCTGCCTGGCACTGATTGGCCAGGCAGCGCACGGGGTCTGGGGGGGGGCCGCGCGCCGCAACGGATAGCGGCGATCGGGCGCGGGGCGGCGGCGATCGGTGTGCTGGCGCAGCTAGCAAAGTGCTAGCTGCGTCCAGCAAAAAAAAAAAATCACGTAAATCGGCCCAGCAGGGCCTGAGCGGCACCCTCCGGCGGCTTACCCCGTGTCACACACGGGGTTAACGCTAAGGAGGTTAAAGGGTGAATAAAGTGAGAGGGATATGGAGGTTGCCATATTTATTTACTTTTAAATAATGCAAATTGTCTGGCTGTCCTCTGCCTCCAATACGCTTAGGCAGAGACCTTGAAAAAGCATGCAGATCTAATGTTTCTGACAAAAACATGTCAACATTAGCTGCATACTTGTTTCAAGTGGGTGAGAAACTATTGATGCATGAAAGATTAGCAGGACTGCCAGGCAACTGGTATTATTTGAAAGGAAATACATATGGCAGACTCTATATCCCTCTCACTTTAGTTGTCCTTTAACCACTTAAAGACAAGCAGACTTATAAAAACATCCTGCTAGAGCCCCTTAACGGCTCCTGGACACTTTTATAAGTTAAGCAGTGTTGCTGTTGCTGTGCACGCCCCCGACCACTCCCGCGAGTGTACGTGCATGTGAGATTAGTGGGAAAAAAACACCATAGGAAAAAATACACTTTTTATTTCCATATAATATATTGTCACCATACTTTGTAATAGGGACATAATTACAATCTTGTGATAACCAGGACAAATAGGCAGATAACATGTGTGGGTTTTATGTACAGTAGCAGTGTTTATATTAAAACTATAGGGGAGGAAATTGGAGAAATAGTATATTTTTTCATTTTAAAATGCATAGAAAATAAAGTAATTACTGAAAACAAATATCAACCCCAAAAAGCTTAAATGGTGGAGAAAAAAACAAGATATAGATCATTTCATTGTGATTAGCATCGATTAACCACTTCCCGACTGCCGTATTGACAAATGGCGGCCGGGAAGTGGACCCCGCAAGGACCGCCGTATTGACAAATGGCGGCGGTCCTTGTAGGGGCATGGGCGGAGCGATCGCGTCATCAGTGACGCGATCCTCCGCCTCCGCCTGGCGCCGCTCACCCGCCGCAACATCCCGCCGGCCATACGGAAGCGCCGGTGGGATGTTAACCCGACGATCGCCGCATACAAAGTGTATAATACACTTTGTAATGTTTACAAAGTGTATTATACAGGCTGCCTCCTGCCCTGGTGGTCCCAGTGTCCGAGGGACCACCAGGGCAGTCTGCAGCCACCCTAGTCTGCACCAAGCACACTGATTCCCCCCACCCCCTGCCCCAGATCGCCCACAGCACCCATCAGACCCCCCCCTGCCCACCCCCCAGACCCCTGTTTGCACCCAATCACCCCCCTAATCACCCATCAATCACTCCCTGTCACTATCTGTCAACGCTATTTTTTTTATCCCCCCCCTGCCCCCTGCTCCCTCCTGATCACCCCCCCACCCCTCAGATTCTCCCCAGACCCCCCCCCCAGACCTCCCCATGTACTGTATGCATCTATCCCCCCTGATCACCTGTCAATCACCTGTCAATCACCCATCAATCACCCATCAATCACCCATCAATCACCCCCTGTCACTGCCACCCATCAATCAGCCCCTAACCTGCCCCTTGCGGGCAATCTGATCACCCACCCACACCAATAGATCGCCCGCAGATCCGACATCAGATCACCACCCAAGCGCAGTGTTTACATCTATTCTCTCCTCTAAACACCCACTAATTACCCATCAATCACCCATCAATCACCCCCTATCACCACCTGTCACTGTTACCCATCAGATCAGACCCTAATCTGCCCCTTGCGGGCACCCAATCACCCGCCTACACGCTCAGATTGCCCTCAGACCCCCCCTTATTAATTCGCCAGGGCATTATTTACATCTGTCCTTCCCTGTAATAACCCACTGATCACCTGTCAATCACCTGTCAATCACCGATCAATCACCCCCTGTCACTGCCACCCATCAATCACCCCCTGTCACTGCCACCCATCAATCAGCCCCTAACCTGCCCCTTGCGGGCAAACTGATCACCCACCCACACCAATAGATCGCCCGCAGATCCGACATCAGATCACCACCCAAGCGCAGTGTTTACATCTATTCTCTCCTCTAAACACCCACTAATTACCCATCAATCACCCTCTATCACCACCTGTCACTGTTACCCATCAGATCAGACCCTAATCTGCCCCTTGCGGGCACACAATCACCCGCCTACACGCTCAGATTGCCCTCAGACCCCCCCTTATCAATTAGCCAGGGCATTATTTACATCTGTCCTTCCCTGTAATAACCCACTGATCACCTGTCAATCACCTGTCAATCACCCATAAATCACCCCCTGTCACTGCCACCCATCAATCACCCCCTGTCACTGCCACCCATCAATCAGCCCCTAACCTGCCCCTTGCGGGCAAACTGATCACCCACCCACACCAATAGATCGCCCGCAGATCCGACATCAGATCACCACCCAAGCGCAGTGTTTACATCTATTCTCTCCTCTAAACACCCACTAATTACCCATCAATCACCCTCTATCACCACCTGTCACTGTTACCAATCAGATCAGACCCTAATCTGCCCCTTGCGGGCACACAATCACCCGCCTACACGCTCAGATTGCCCTCAGACCCCCCCCTTATCAATTAGCCAGGGCATTATTTACATCTGTCCTTCCCTGTAATAACCCACTGATCACCTGTCAATCACCTGTCAATCACCCATAAATCACCCCCTGTCACTGCCACCCATCAATCACCCCCTGTCACTGCCACCCATCAATCAGCCCCTAACCTGCCCCTTGCGGGCAAACTGATCACCCACCCACACCAATAGATCGCCCGCAGATCCGACATCAGATCACCACCCAAGCGCAGTGTTTACATCTATTCTCTCCTCTAAACACCCACTAATTACCCATCAATCACCCTCTATCACCACCTGTCACTGTTACCCATCAGATCAGACCCTAATCTGCCCCTTGCGGGCACACAATCACCCGCCTACACGCTCAGATTGCCCTCAGACCCCCCCTTATCAATTAGCCAGGGCATTATTTACATCTGTCCTTCCCTGTAATAACCCACTGATCACCTGTCAATCACCTGTCAATCACCCATAAATCACCCCCTGTCACTGCCACCCATCAATCACCCCCTGTCACTGCCACCCATCAATCAGCCCCTAACCTGCCCCTTGCGGGCAAACTGATCACCCACCCACACCAATAGATCGCCCGCAGATCCGACATCAGATCACCACCCAAGCGCAGTGTTTACATCTATTCTCTCCTCTAAACACCCACTAATTACCCATCAATCACCCTCTATCACCACCTGTCACTGTTACCAATCAGATCAGACCCTAATCTGCCCCTTGCGGGCACACAATCACCCGCCTACACGCTCAGATTGCCCTCAGACCCCCCCCTTATCAATTAGCCAGGGCATTATTTACATCTGTCCTTCCCTGTAATAACCCACTGATCACCTGTCAATCACCTGTCAATCACCCATAAATCACCCCCTGTCACTGCCACCCATCAATCACCCCCTGTCACTGCCACCCATCAATCAGCCCCTAACCTGCCCCTTGCGGGCAAACTGATCACCCACCCACACCAATAGATCGCCCGCAGATCCGACATCAGATCACCACCCAAGCGCAGTGTTTACATCTATTCTCTCCTCTAAACACCCACTAATTACCCATCAATCACCCCCTATCACCACCTGTCACTGTTACCCATCAGATCAGACCCTAATCTGCCCCTTGCGGGCACCCAATCACCCGCCTACACACTCAGATTGCCCTCAGACCCCCCCTTATCAATTAGCCAGGGCATTATTTACATCTGTCCTTCCCTGTAATAACCCACTGATCACCTGTCAATCACCTGTCAATCACCCATCAATCACCCCCTGTCACTGCCACCCATCAATCACCCCCTGTCACTGCCACCCATCAATCAGCCCCTAACCTGCCCCTTGCGGGCAAACTGATCACCCACCCACAACTATAGATCGCCCGCAGAGCCGACATCAGATCACCTCCCAAGCGCAGTGTTTACATCTATTCTCTACCCTAAACACTCACTAATTACCCATCAATCACCCCCTATCACCACCTGTCACTGTTACCCATCAGATCAGACCCTAATCTGCCCCTTGCGGGCACCTAATCACCCGCCTACACACTCAGATTGCCCTCAGACCCCCCCCTTATCAATTCGCCAGTGCAATATTTACATCTGTTCTCCTCTGTAATAACCCACTGATTACCTGTCAATCACCTATCAATCACCCATCAATCACCCCCTGTCACTGCCACCCATCAATCACCCGCTGTCACTGCCACCCATCAATCAGCCCCTAACCTGCTCCTTGTGGGCAATCTGATCACCCACCCACACCAATAGATCGCCCGCAGATCCAACGTCCGATCACCTCCCAAGTGCAGTGTTTACATCTGTTCTCTACCCTAAACACCCACTAATTACCCATCTATCACCCCCTGTCACTGCTACCTATCAGATTATACCCCTATCTGCCCCTAGGGCACTCAATCACCCGCCCACACCCTCAGAATGCCCTCAGACCCCAGCCCTGATCACCTCGCCAGTGCATTGCTTGCATCTATTCCCCCCTCTAATCACACCTTGAGACACCCATCAATCACCTCCTGTCACCCCCTACCACACCTACCCATCAGATCAGGCCCTAATTTGCCCCGTGTGGGCTCCTGATCACTCGGCCAAACCCTCAGATCCCCCTCAGACCCCCTTCCGATCACCTCCCCAGTGCATTGATTGCATCTATTTCCCCTCTAACCTCCCCCTGAGACACCCATCATTTACCTCCTGTCACCCCCCTAGCACTCCTATCCATCAGATCAGGCCCCTATACAACCTGTCATCTAAAAGGCCACCCTGCTTATGACCGGTTCCACAAAATTCGCCCCCTCATAGACCACCTGTCATCAAAATTTGCAGATGCTTATACCCCTGAACAGTCATTTTGAGACATTTGGTTTATTTCCCCTCTAACCTCCCCCTGAGACACCCATCATTTACCTCCTGTCACCCCCCTAGCACTCCTATCCATCAGATCAGGCCCCTATACAACCTGTCATCTAAAAGGCCACCCTGCTTATGACCGGTTCCACAAAATTCGCCCCCTCATAGACCACCTGTCATCAAAATTTGCAGATGCTTATACCCCTGAACAGTCATTTTGAGACATTTGGTTTCCAGACTACTCACGGTTTTGGGCCCGTAAAATGCCAGGGCGGTATAGGAACCCCACAAATGACCCCATTTTAGAAAAAAAGACACCCCAAGGTATTCTGTTAGGTGTATGACGAGTTCATAGAAGATTTTATTTTTTGTCAAAAGTTAGCGGAAATTGATTTTTATTGGTTTTTTTTCACAAAGTGTAATTTTTCACTAACTTGTGACAAAAAATAAAATCTTCTATGAACTCGCCATACACCTAACGGAATACCTTGGGGTGTCTTCTTTCTAAAATGGGGTCACTTGTGGGGTTCCTATACTGCCCTGGCATTTTAGGGGCCCTAAAACCGCGAGGAGTAGTCTAGAAAACAAATGCCTCAAAATGACCTGTGAATAGGACGTTGGGCCCCTTAGCGCACCTAGGCTGCAAAAAAGTGTCACACATGTGGTACCGCCGTACTCAGGAAAAGTAGTATAATGTGTTTTGGGGTATATTTTTACACATACCCATGCTGGGTGGGAGAAATTTCTATGTAAATGGACAATTGTGTGTAAAAAAAAATCAAACAATTGTCATTTACAGAGATATTTCTCCCACATAGCATGGGTATGTGTAAAAATAAACCCCAAAACACATTATACTACTTCTCCTGAGTACGGCGGTACCACATGTGTGGCACTTTTTTACACCCTAAGTACGCTAAGGGGCCCAAAGTCCAATGAGTACCTTTAGGATTTCACAGGTCATTTTGCGACATTTGGTTTCAAGACTACTCCTCACGGTTTAGGGCCTCTAAAATGCCAGGGCAGTATAGGAACCCCACAAATGACCCCATTCTAGAAAGAAGACACCCAAAGGTATTCCGTACGGAGTATGGTGAGTTCATAGAAGATTTTATTTTTTGTCACAAGTTAGCGGAAAATGACACTTTGTGAAAAAAAAAAAATAATATCAATTTCCGCTAACTTGTGACAAAAAAATAAAAACTTCTATGAACTCACCATAAACCTAACGGAATACCTTGGGGTGTCTTCTTTCTAAAATGGGGTCATTAGTGGGGTTCCTATACTGCCCTGGCATTTTAGGGGCCCTAAACCGTGAGGAGTAGTCTTGAAACAAAAATGACCTGTGAAATCCTAAAGGTACTCATTGGACTTTGGGCCCCTTAGTGCAGTTAGGGTGCAAAAAAGTGCCACACATGTGGTATCGCCGTACTCGGGAGAAGTAGTACAATGTGTTTTGAGGTGTATTTTTACACATACCCATGCTGGGTGGGAGAAATACCTCTGTAAATGACAATCTTTTGATTTTTTTACACACAATTGTCCATTTACAGAGTTATTTCTCCCACCCAGCATGGGTATGTGTAAAAATACACCCCAAAATAAATTGTACTACTTCTCCCGAGTACGGCGATACCACATGTGTGGCACTTTTTTGCACCCTAACTGCGCTAAGGGGCCCAAAGTCCAATGAGCACCTTTAGGCTTTACAGGGGTGCTTACAAATTAGCACCCCCCAAAATGCGAGGACAGTAAACACACCCCACAAATGACCCCATTTTGGAAAGTAGACACTTCAAGGTATTCAGAGAGGGGCATGGTGAGTCCGTGGCAGATTTCATTTTTTTTTGTCGCAAGTTAGAAGAAATGGAAACTTTTTTTTTTTTGTCACAAAGTGTCATTTTCCGCTTACTTGTGACAAAAATTAATATCTTCTATGAACTCACTATGCCTCTCAGTGAATACTTTGGGATGTCTTCTTTCCAAAATGGGGTCATTTGGGGGTTATTTATACTATCCTGGAATTCTAGCCCCTCATGAAACATGTCAGGTGGTCAGAAAAGTCATAGATGCTTGAAAATGGGAAAATTCACTTTTTGCACCATAGTTTGTAAACGCTATAACTTTTACCCAAACCAATAAATATACACTGAATGGTTTTTTTTTTAATCAAAAACATGTTTGTCCACATTTTTCGCGCTGCATGTATACAGAAATTTTACTTTATTTGAAAAATGTCAGCACAGAAAGTTTAAAAAATCATTTTTTTGCCAAAATTCATGTCTTTTTTGATGAATATAATAAAAAGTAAAAATCGCAGGAGCAATCAAATAACACCAAAAGAAAGCTTTATTAGTGACAAGAAAAGGAGCCAAAATTCATTTAGGTGGTAGGTTGTATGAGCGAGCAATAAACCGTGAAAGCTGCAGTGGTCTGAATGGAAAAAAAGTGGCCGGTCCTTAAGGGGGGTAAAGCCCTAGGTCCTCAAGTGGTTAAGCTATTGGCAAATGAAAGGGTTGAGCACTGAAAGGTGAAAATCACTCTTGTCCATTAGGGTAAAAACCGCTTTGGTGTGAAGTGGTTAAGCAAAATATATTATTATCTTCTTTACACCAGTCCTTTTTTTCATTTTGCCTGTTCAGTCCACTTCAAATGTATTCAACTTTTATCCCTAAAAAATGTAATCCAGGTCTGTGATAAACACACAACATAAAATGAGCATAGACTGTAAGGCGTCCATGAATGCCAACATATTAATATTTCTGTACTGTCTACAACCTCAAATTCAATCACATTTTTAAGCGCTCCCCTAGCAAAGCTATGTGTTAATGAATCATTTTATAGTGCACGTTTAGTTTTAAAATGTGCATCATAGAAAGCTTTAAAAGGACCTCTGATCAATAACACAAACAGTTTGCATTATTGATTTTGCCCTCTATAACAGGGCAGTGTAAGGGCCATTGTGTGCATGCATCTGATAGAATTACTGCAGTCAGCTAAGAACTCTGTCACTCTACTGAAGGATGCAGAAAGAACTGTAAAAAAAATCCCTTTTTTGTACAACTGTTCTTCACTCCATGAAGTGTCCAGTGCAGACATTAATATCTTTTCCCCAAACTCCTCTTTGCCAGAACCATGAGAAACCTATACTGCATTCCTGGATTACTTTGTACTTTGTCTTAAACTCAATAAAAATGACCTGCGAGACTCAGTACAGGCAGATCAGATTTCCAAAACTCAGATTTTAGCCCAGGGACATCTCACAAAGTAGCAAAGAGGAGATAGATTACTATAAAGAAAAGACTATTCTACAATTGATTTCTCAGTGCAGTGTGTGGAAGATGGGGACGCAGGTGGACACCTGCAACTTTTTTTTGATACATATAAAAAATGCGTACATAGAAGAAGAGCACTTGTTAATTTGATTTCATAATTTGATAACTGTATTATTGTTATCAATGTTCTACTATCGGCTTTCATTAATTATTCCTCACACAAACCCTCTTACCTATGCCTAACACTAACCACTTACCTACCCCTAACCCCCCACCAGCCTACACCTGTAGGTGGCTACTAATGATACAATTTGTCAAACAGTCATTTACAAACAATTCTTTGTATAAATGATCGGAAATGATTGGGACCACTAATGGACAAAAATCTAACCAATCCGATCAGATTGATAGGATGGATCATAAAATCGGATCTATTTCATTAAACTGATCGGATTGATTAGTAGATCTTTTTCCATTAGTGATCACAAATGATCACTTTTGATCGTTCATATGAAGAATTGTTTGTAAAAGATTGTTAAGAAAATTGTATCGTTAGTTAGGCCACCTAATCTAATTTTCCCCCAACCTACGCCTAACAATAACCTCCCACCGATGTATAACACTAACCAGGATAGATGAGTGCAGGAATGCAGCTGAGCCCCATGCAGCGAATATCCGCTCCTGAGGCACTGATTAATCACCCCCACCACTTGCCCTGCCGTTAGTCACAATTCAACCATATAATGGCAGAACCCCAGTGCCCAATTTATTCAGTTGGTGTGCCTAATTTAGAAATTCGGCTGTTAGAAATTAACTGTTTTGATAAAAAATGGCTTTTGAGCTGGCACTGCCTTGTGCAAGCTGCTAAAAGGAGCAAAATCAATAACGCAAACTATATTTATGACCAGGAGGTAATATGTTAATTATGTTAGTGTGCAAATTATACATTTCAGCTTTACCTCAACATTTGTATCAAGTTCAATGAAAGTTCATACTGGTTCATGCTAATGTAAAGATTTCCAAATATATAAAGTATTAGACAGAAAACCTAGAGTGGCGTATTTCAACTGTGTCCATGATGGTCTTTGTCCCTCACACTAACTGTTGTGTTTAGTAGTCACAGAGGCAGGATAACTAAAACTAGGTTTATTTACAGGATTCACCAGCTCTCTACATAACTAGTGTCTTTCTCCACATCTCCAACCAGGCAAAACAGGAACCAATGACCCACAACAGTTTACATAATCTTATACAGTAAAGCAAGTAAAGCATTGACATCTACAAGCCAGATGTATGAACAGCACACTGATCATAGGAAAACATTGCAGAGCAGCTGAAATGTTAGTGAACTAGAGGCTTTTTGTGCATGGAACCCATAGAGAACTTATTTAATCACTTCAATCCGTAGGCTGAATGCTATAGTGCATATGCATGTGCACGCGAGTGCATGAGTATTCCCATGGCAGGATAGACATTTATATACATGGCCGGATTTGTGGGCAGGCCACCAAAGCCTTGGCCTTGGGCGGCAGGAAGACTGGGGCGCTGTAGCAGTTGGGAGATCAGCTGTTTGTGTGACCGCTCCTTCGCTCCCGCTGGCCTGCCTGCCCACCCGCCGGCACCATGTAGCAGTAGACCTCCTCTGCAGCTGCGCTGTCTGGGGCGCCTCTCTCATCACAGCGGTGCTGGAAGATCATCAGCTGTTTGTGTCCCGGCTCCTTTACGCCCGCTCATCTGCTGACATGTTATATGACACAGAACACATCTGCAGTACAAGGTTCCCCTGGCTTGCTGCGCTGCCCGAGGCTGTATGCCGAGCTCCATATCTTCAGCGGTGCCTTCTCTCATCACAGCGGTAAGTGAGTAGCTGATGCCCAATGACAGCGCAATATACAGGAAGCGACATTGCTGCTGCTCACTTCCTGTATTTGAAATCTATGGCGCGGTCTTCGGGTACTGCTCTTTCACTGCTGTGATGATGAGAGAAGGCACGCTGAACATATGGAGCTCGGCATACAGCCTCGGGCAGCGTAGCAAGCCAGGGGAACCTTGTACTGCAGATGTGTTCTGTGTCATATAACATGTCAGCAGACGAGCGGGCGGAAAGGATCCGGGAGTCGGGACACAAACAGCTGATGATCTTCCAACTTCAGCTCCATAAATCTCCAGGAATCTCAATGGCTGACAGCTGTGAGGGCAGCGTGAGGACACTTCTTAGGCTTCAAACTGCGGTAACCCTTCTAATCTACATGCCTTTTGTTTTTATACGTCCTGATTTTTACTTTTTTTCCTATGTAAAAATATTGTGGTCATCCTGCATATTACTCCCTAGACTGTACTTGGACGTTTCTGTCAGTGTCTGTCAGACCCTTGATGCATATTATATACAGAATTCCTGATACCTGATTACTGTGATTTGATATTATGGTTTATATGCTTTTATACTTTGAGTGCACACAGCTATACATATGTGTTTAGCAGCAGTCATTCTGACATACTGTATGTGTGTACTAATATTGCTTATTGTTTACTAGGACTGCCATTGTGTGAGTTAGAAAGCAAATTGCAATGCTGCACTTTCCCATCCATAGGGAAACAAAGTCTGATATCCTTTCTCTTGAGGCACCTGACTACTTATTTTGTCTGGAGGCATTTTATTTGGATACTTATCACTATTGAATAGTTTATCTAAAGGCATGTGACTACTGAATTCCGTTATCTAAAGATGTGTGTGTATACATAATTGTTTTATCTAACAGCATGTGGACACATAACTCTTGAATCTTGCTGCACATGGTTACTTATTTCTTGTATCTAGGGAGGCCCTGGCTACTCTATGGAACTAAGCTGCTATTGCTGGTAAAAAGACGTGTGTGTGTGTGTGTGTGTGTGTGTGTGTGTGTGTGTGTGTGTGTATAGTGTGTGTGTGTGTGTGTGTGTGTGTGTGTGTATACTGTGTGTGTGTGTGTGACGTGCAGTGCTGTGTGTATGGTGTGTGTGTGTCACTTGTAGTGCTGTTGTGTGTGTGTGTGTGTGTGTGTGTTGCTGTTGTCAGGGGGCGGCCGGTGATTGCTGGCCTAGGGCGGTAAACAGTACAAATCCGGCCCTGTTTATATAGACATCCTATTCGCACTGAAGGTGCAGAAAGAGGACATTTATAAACACTCATTTTGCAGAAGTGGTTAAAGTAAAATTATACTTCCCTAGATCTATTAAAGATAACTTTTGCAACCTACATGTGACTTCAAAAGAGCAAACTTTCATGTGCTAGGCCTAGTTCACAGTGCTCATTTACATTGCAGAATTATTCTGCATGTCAACTCAGTGCTTATACATTTGCTATTCCAACTCACTGCATGGAGGCTTTGTATTAAAGTCAATTTCCAATCTCCATTGCAGGGGGTAGTTGCAATGCGTTTCGCAGGCATAACCCGCTTCATCAGGCAATGATAAGAGGAGTACACGACTGGGGACAAGAGGCATAATTGGTGTATGTTTTCGGACAGTGTGTCGACATAATTAGACATTTTTGACAACAAAGATAAATGTACATGCAGTTAATAGTAAAAATAGCGAGCACGTGACATATTTCCCATTATATACGGTAATATAATATTATATTGTTGCTAGAAGGAGTGGGTAAAATAAGCAACAATATAATATTATATTATATAATGGGAAATATGTCACTTGCTCGCTATTTTTACTATTAACTGCATGTACATTTATCTTTGTTGTCAAAGATGTCTAATTATGTCGACACACTGTCCGAAAACATACACCAATTATGCCTCTTGTCCCCAGTCGTGTACTCCTCTTATCATTGCCTGGTGAAGCGGGTTATGCCTGCGAAACGCGTTGCAACTACCCCCCGGAGTGTACCAATAAATTGATTTTGTTCTGAATGCACAGCTTGTTGTGTCTGCTTGCGGGAGGTAAGTCCACCGCTGCCTCCTAAAGCATTTTTTAAACCATTTAAGTATTGTTTTTATCCTTTTGGCGCCTCTGTTCCCGTTTACACTATATCTAATATCCACCCTTGGTGGAGGGGGATACCCCATCTTCTTCCTGTCTACAGAGAGCGACTTTTTACTCCTGAGTGAGGACAGGACAATCTCCTCACCTGCCTATACAGTGGTTGCCTGGAGGTAACCCTGGTTTGTGAGTATATCACTGTACTCTTTTTCATATAACCCACTTGCATAACCTACTACACTATATTTTGGCTCTCGGTTCTTCTCTTTACATAAATCTCCATTGCAGTTCTGCAACTGACCACTGTGAACCTCAGCTTAAAGTGGACCCAAATTAAAAATACAAGATTTCAGAAATAAAATCTATTTTCTAAATTATAATAATAAATAGCAGCCTTTTTTCAGCTGCATGATGACAAATATAAAATATTTTACATTTATTAGAGGAACCCCTCCCTTCCTTTCAAATAGCCGGGATTTTTCTGGCAAACTGGTGGAGTAGATGGTGTCTGGCAATGGAGGAATTGCTAATGGCTGCCCCACAGTATAACCCTAGCTATGAAAAGAGAAGGGTGAAAAGCATGCACTGAAATGCTCATAGGCTTGAAAGAGTGTTTATTTATCTTTGTATGTGTCAGAGTGGTGCAACTAAATATTTTTAATTAAAAAAATGTTTGGTTTGGGTCCGCTTTAAACCTTCAGCAAAACTTACTCCAGTCTTTAATGAAATAACTCAGCAAAGATCTTTTGCCATGTAAAAGCAGAAATGATCGTTTAATCCAGTCTTACTTTACCAGATCAATAAGACTCTATAGTATTTTCCATTGTTTCTCTAACCCCAGTAGTATCTTTAGTACTATAGTTATTTTTTTTCTTAAAAGCTACCAATACAAGCTTAATATTACAGTATAATTGTTTCAGGTAAAACAGTTCTTTATTGCTTGACAGTCTTGAGCTACTGTCCTTTTAATCTGTTTCCTGACCTCAAAAGTGTTTCTCTACCAAGCAAGAATGTAAAGGCTTGTAATTAGTTATCATTCTGTTATGTACAAACCATTCAGATCTAACTGACTCTTAACCCTAGGGTGTGAACAAAAAAGGGTGAAAAAACACGGCCTATTTGTATGGAGGAATGGGACAGCAGCACATACACATATTTATATTATCATCTCACATGTCACTTCAGGGACCCTTAAAACACACCTGAATCAGGATAAAAAAGATTTTTTCTTACCTTTCTTATGCTACTTCAGTGTCCTCCATGCCTCTCTGTTGTGACGCTGTCACCCATAATTAAAAGTGGCACATGTGCTGTCCAGGTCCTCCTCGATCATGCTCCTGTGCCAGTAAGTATTCTGTGCATGCATGGTTCATAAAGAAATGTAATTGTGCTGGGGTGGGGAGGAGATTTTTACTAGGGGTGACAGCAGCACAACAGAATGGACCCGGAGGACACTGAGGGGTCTCAAAAACTACAGAAGCTGGAAGAAGCACTAAGTATGTAAAATCAACAGATTTAATCCCGGTTCAGGTGTGCTTTAAATATGGGTCTATAGAGAAACAAGAGTTTGATAGAAAATAGTAAGATAGAGGCACATACGTGTTAAAGGAAAGTGCAATCACATAGTCAGGAGACACTGTCAATTTCCAATCACACTCTTTTAGTGGAGGATATGGTTCTGGGTATTGAGGAGACAGGATAACTCCCGTTGGTCCAGGTAAGTTTCCACCACATGGAGCTGCAAAACATGGTATATACAATTATTAAGTGCTTACTTTCATATCATTTTTCTTATTTCACTGTACATAATACAGTATACATGATTTCATGATACACTGACTTCAGCTGAATCTTGCCATATTTTTTCAAGATGGGATTAAGTGTGGGAGACAAAGATACTCAGATTTTGATAGCATCTGTCCCCCTAGTTACCCTCACTTTCTTTTCTTGGCAACACCATTGGCCATGATCTAATTCAAAAACGGGGACAGGTACAGCAGAAAAAAACTGGACAGATGTTCTAATACAAAAAGCTAGTCTTGTTGTTCTTGCTTAAGGTGGCCACTAATGGTCCAATTTCTAGTGAAAAATAATTCGAGCGATCAAAAATTCTGTTCGGAAGAAAAATCGTTCACTACACCATCAACAAACCTATCTTTGTTTCCTATCTATCACAACCAATCAAGAAAATCCAAATTTTGGTTTGACAAAAATCCAATCGAACGACTATTTTTATGATCGTCCATAATCGATTGTGCCCATCAACTGAGATTATTTTCAACCAATCCAATCAGAATTTCTGATCACTCAAACAATTTTCACTAAAAATTGAACCATTAATGGCCACCTTTAGAGTCAATCCTCTACACCTTCTTGGTATATTTTCAGATGTGATCGGCTCATTTTCCTTTATTTCTCATTTTAGTGGAAGTTTGCGTGTTAGGAAAATATTTTTGTCCATGATTAGTTAAAATCTATACATTGCATACTGAAAACTGGTGCAAAGAGATGCCAAATTATTATTGCCAATTATTGGTATGATTAGCTGTAGACTCGTGAGCCTGGATTCACAGTTGCATAACGCATGCATTATAATGCGTTAAAATGAGTGCGAACTGCAATGAAGACTGGACATTGACTTTAATGCAAAGTCTGCATGCATGACCCTTTACTGTGAACAGGCCCATAGAGTTGTATGGGCAGTGAGTTGTATGGGCAGTGAGTTGTATGGGCAGTGAGTTGACAAGAAGAATTATTCTGCAACGCAACTGAGCACTGTGCCTAGCCTAAGCTAACGTAAACTCAGAGCATCACCACCAATGATGAGTAAATATTTTCCTAAGGCTAGGTTCACAGTGGTCAGTTGCATAACACATGTGTTATGTTGAGTGTTAACTGCAATGGAGACTGGACATGGACTTTAATAGAAAGCCTGTATGCAGCAGGCTAGACTAACACAAGCCGTTACAATGCAGTACTGCAAACAGGTCCATAGAATTATATGGGCAGTGCGTTAACATGCAGAATTATTCTGCAATGCAACTGAGCCCTGTGAACTAGCCGTAAGTCACCAAATTATATTTATGATAATTAGTATTATCACGTACAAAAACATATTCCATAGCGCTTTCTGTTGGTGTAAACCATCAATATACATACCATGTTTAATATATAGGAGATAACAGGCATACTTATGAAAAAAAACGCAAGTTGAAAAAGGCGCAGTATAGCGGTAATAAAATATTGGTAGTGTTACCGATATGCTACTACATTGATATAGCAAAATATCGGTAAGATTTACTGATATTTTACTATGACCGAACCTCTCCCTACTCTCACACAGAAACCTCCCTTGGTGGTGCCTAACCCTTAATCTCCGCAGGAACAAATAGTGGCTACACATTGTAGTCACTATAATGGCTATACATTGAAGGGATACAATTTCCTGGCAAGCTATTAGATGGTACAAAAATAAATTTAAAATGTATGTCTAGGATACAATAATGATTAATTAAAAGCCTGATTAAACTAAGGAGAAGTAAAACTGTGGTGACTTTGTAGCAAGTCAAAATAACAGTTTTCAGGACACTACATATCATTTTGCCTGGCATCAGCATTTATTGCAGTGAAACCAATTAAAAAAAACAAACACTAAAATGATCATAGCCAGCAGCTCCAGACTGAGGAATAACCTTTGTTACAATTAGTTTATCAGCTTAAGTAGCAAGTGAACTTGCCTGTGTTTATTGCAGCAACAGAGGAATTTCATGTCAAGCAGACGGGAAAATCAATGTGGTGGGTCTGATCTACCAGAGTCAATCAACGTGTTGAACATTCATGCTATTGATTTCGGAATATTTGCTTGCAATCTTATAACAGAAGCAACATCAAGCCAATAATGGGTAAGATTCACTGCCCCAATGCTGGGACTCCTAAGCTTTAAGAAGAGATTAGCTTATGCATTTTCCCTCCCATCAAGGCTACTTAATGAAACATTTTAATGGCTTGGATACACAAAATCACTTATCGGAGTTCATTGTTAAAGCACACATTATTAAGAGCTGTTAAAGACAAACTTTGTGTTTGTTTGTCACTCTGATTTAAGGAATGCATGTAGGCGGGTCACAGAAAATAAACTTGCATGTTTTATGCAGTAAAACAACCTATATATTGCTTTAACAATGTGATAAAGCATTTTAATAATCCTATATTATAGATATGCATTTACCAATCAGTATTCCGGACGTTGCCATTAAGAGAACATTTAAGAACTCACAATATCCAATTTTATTTTATTTTTATTTATTTTTTGTTATTGGCCATAATTGGACCACACATGCCAGGATTTTTAATTCTATAGGCACTCGTAGTATAACGTTCTGTCTTATTTCTGAATATATGGTATTAGGGATTGATTAGAACTTATGTCAGATGTTTAGTATTCATTTTGTTCCTTTTTATGAGAACATATTCTTTCAGGTGAAAGGTGAAAATTGTCAGTTTTCTCTGCATGTTTTTCTGGATTCGTTTTCTGCACACCGTGTGTCTGTATGTGAGAAAAAAAAAGCATTCAAGTTGGAACCAGCCCATTAATTAACATTGGATTTCAGTTTTCCTGTGCAGAAAATGCACACAAAAACAAGACACGTGTGAATGCTGTCTAAGGCTGGATTCACACTTGTATGATTTTTTGTGCATTTTCTGCATAGGAAAACTGAGAACGAATGTTAAAGTACCACTATCGCGAAAAAAGTAGGTAGTTAAAATCTGGCAGAACCGACTAGTTTTGTGCCAGTCCATCTCATCATGGGGGATTTTCAGTGTTTTCTTTGTTTTTGACAGAATTTCCTGAACAGCAGATTAACTGCCAAACTAGTAAGATACCAGCCGGCCTCCCTACTCACTTGCACTCTATTTTGTCAATTAGCAACTGCTGTTCAGGAAATGCTTTTGAAAACAAAGAAAACCCTAAGAATCTCCCCTGAAGAAATGGACTGGCCCAAAACCTGTTGGTTCTGTCAGATTTTAACTGCCTACTTTTTTCAATGGTCTAGTGCACACTTGAATGCGTTTTTCTCAAATGGTGTGCAGAAAATGCATTCAGAAAAACATGCACAGAAAAGTGAAAGACAAGTGTGCTCCCAGCCTTACGGTGAAGTTGGTGTGGGTCTCTGATCCTCTCTGCCTACACTCTAGGTCACTCCTCACCCACCGCCCTGTCACAACTGTCCATTCATGCTGGTGAGGTGAGGGGAATAGTAGGCAGTGAATGACATATATTTTATGCTATATTCATTAATATACCCAAGATAAGACATAGCATACTACTTTCAATTTACATTTTAGAACCAAAAGTATTTGATAGCCATGTCAATGTTGAGAAAAAATAATTGATGCATCGAGGCTATATTATGTGAAAAAACATTATTTTAGCTTTTGATAGTGTGTTCTGACAGTGTGCACCCACATAAGGAGTTTAAACTGCAGTATTAATTGAGCTCTGTGTGATATATTATCCACATTACAAAACGGTCTCAGAGGATTTTCTTACCTATACAGATTGGAGGGTTGGGATTCCAGTAGAACCTGTCAGCAATTTGTACACAGTTAATTTTGGGTTCACCTTCCAAAAGATAACCAGGATCACACTGGAATATGATGGAGTCACCAGCATCACGACTGTCTCCACTTCGGCTGCCATTCTGTGGTATTCCCGGATCATTGCAGGACGTAGCTGTGGTGACTGTAAAAAATACATGTTTTGGAGTCTGAGGTTCTGTTTGTTCTATTTCTTTGTGTTCTTATATTTTACTGAAAAAATATTACAATTAAACTACTATAATAAAATTAAACTATCCATATAACTTTAAACTGAGAGGAAAACTAATAAAATACAGCAAAACACAGATTTGAACAGAAATCAGCTATTGGTTTTGTTTTGGGAAGTCGCTGAAGCTTAAAGTTGGCCTGAGGTAATCTAGTAATCTAATTATGGACTAAATCTAACCCCCACACATTGCTGGCCAATCAATGTTTTAAAAAAATAAATAAAAAGCAAACACAAATACAGTAGAACCGAATTATTGCAGGTGCCATCTCTGTTCTGTGTTCATTAAAAATGTAGTACTATATCTATATCAATATTAAGAAAAGTAGATAAAACCCCCTCCAAATAAAACCTTCTTGACTTTCTGGTTTTACAAGACTAATGGTGCCCATTAATGATACAATCCCGCGGCCCATTGATCGTCCGATTAGATCGTTATAATTGATAATGATTGGTCATGCCCACTAATGGACGCAAAGCCGCTATTCAGTTCGATCAGATCAATGGAATCAATCCAGAAAACAGTTTGATCTCATTGATCTAATCAAATAACAGTGGGTTTGCATCCGTTAGTGGTATGACTGATGATCATTTCTGAGCAATCCTATCAATCAAATCGGAAGATTGATTGGTCACATAATTGTATCGTTAATGGGCATCTTTGTGAATACTACATGATACTGATGTACCATTTCTATCCCAGACATGTGTTAGGGATAGACAGGATACAATGAACTTGTAACTGCACTTTTAACTTGAGTTGGTAAGAGCAATAAATATGCAATTATAAATAAAGTAATTATAAATAAACTGATGATTGAAAGTCAGAATAAGCCACTGGAACATCCTTATTTTGATGAATAATTAACTTTAAAGTGGACCCAGTCTTCATATAGTAAAGCTTGAAGCTAAAGAGCCTTTACAATGCATCCCACACCAAGGATACATTACTGTTTCTATTATCATGGAAGATCAAGCCCAATGGCTTCCAGGTATAGCTAAATTTGACTTTCAAAACAAACACACAGGCTGCCAGCAACTGTGTGGAAAGGGAAAAATCTGTGTAACTGAGTTTGACAGGGAAAATGTGAAAGCAACAAGTCTGATTTTGGTATGGGAGGCCTGAGTGAGCTTAGCTCGTCTCTTAACTGTAGAAGACTGATATACGCTAATAAACTCACGCTAGTATTCCTGAAAATGCCAGCACTAAGACAGTGATGATACCACAGAGCCTTTAGACCTCCAACCGTTCTTTGAAACAGCAATACCTTTCGAAGACTGAATTTGGAAATGGTGCACACTGAACTCAAGGATGCAGAGTACCATCCAGCATAAAATACTGTAAGTTATCAGCCTATTTCAGAGGTTGCCCATCTCTCAGCAGAAGCAACAGCTTGAACCTTCAGTGTCTCCAAACACACAATATACTGTTTATGAATACCTCCATCCTCATGTGACAGCCATCCAATAGGGATGAAAGTGGATACCTAGAAAATCCCTCTCTTACTCACCTCACACAGTATGTCACATACAAGACATTAGACCTCCAAGTGCTCCCCAAGTCTAAATAATAGATATGTACACCCTAACATGTAGCCATATGATGAGGACATTGTTGGCAAGGTCAATCATTTAAAATGTCACTGAATGGGATAATTTCAGCAGCTCTTTATTTTAAGACAACAATCTTCATAGTAATGGCAGTAGAAGTTAGCTTGCTTTCAGGGTAAATACATAGTCACTTTAAAAGAATAATCCATGACAAACTCTTTCTTTTGCAAACTTTTTATATTATATGTTGAAGAGAATTTGAAGATTCCAGCAAAACTGGTTGTATTGTATATGATAAATTGTACTACTTATATCCAGTACCTAAATCTGTGCTTTTAAAAATGTCCTAGCTGTCCCAACACAAAGAAAACAATAATTTAATTGTCACTTTGGGCAGTTCAGGTATTTCTGTTGTCCCCTTTCTATACACCAGCTCCAGTTTGATGCAGAATACCTGATATGTCTGACAAGCAAAGACAGTAAAGAGTTATTGTGTTCAACAGACCAGCATCAATGACCCTGTAAAGCAGCTCAGAGCATTTTCGGCAAGCAGATAATGCATTTCACCTCCATTTGCAGTGTCTTTTCATGTGGGCATAGATTCAATTTATGAGAGACAATTCTGCACCATAATGTCGGCTCGGAGACAAGCGAGAGATAGGGGACAATCATCTCCAACTTTCTGCTTGCCATCATTTCTATATTACAAGGTGCAGGTTCAGCAGGGAGGGGAGCCTGTCAGAGGCTAAACGCCTGATTAGCTTTCTAATCTAATCTGATATTAGAGAAACATTATTTTCTCGCTGTTTCAAGAGGACTCTGCATTTTTTATGGTCTTCTGGGAGAAGGAGACACTTGATGGCAATAAGTTCATGAATATAATTTTAGTGAAGAGTGTTCCTTATGCATTATAACATGATGGGGGGGATGTATTATTACAAAACACGGTACGCAAGGGAATAAATGTGCAAAGTACATTAGTGCGCACACAAACTCACCAACAAACATCTGCAAGTGGTGGATATTAAAGCTGCACATCAGTGACAGTATAGTAAAATGTAAAGTATTATTCAGGATACCCAATTTTACACTAAATATCCTGGTTTCAGCATCAAAGCACTTCCTATATACAGTATAGATAGCTGTATTTTGGTATGTAATTCCACCCTCCAAGTAATGTTTTAACCTAGGCCAGTGATGGCTAGCCTTGGCATTCCAGCTGTGCCAAAACTACAAATCCCATCATGCTTTTGCCTCCCAGAGTTATGCTTAGAGCTGTCAGGGTATTGCAATTCCTCATTAGTAGTTTCACCACATCTGAAATGCCAGCAGGTTAGCCATCACTGACCTAGGCAATGATGTCACAGCATTCTGCCCCAAAGGATTCTGGGAGACCAGGGGCCATATGCAATTCCATTTTTCTCCTGAGTTTTCTCCTAGGTGATATTTTCACATCTTGTAAATAAAAGGCTTTTTAAACCACCAGTAAGCAAGAAAATACTCCAAATAATTTTTGTAGCATTTTGTCATCTACTTTTTGGTAATTTTTCAATTGCAAAGTGCTGAAAGGTTATTTTTAAAAGGGAACTGAAAAATTATCTCCTAGTAGAATACTCCAGAGAAAAAAAAGGTCAATTGCATATGGGTCCAGGTGTTTTTGTTCAATTAAGAACACACATGCCATAGTGTTGCACCTTGCCAGCAGTAACTATGTTGCCACTTGTGATCAATTTAAGAATGATTGATAATCATAGTGAAGAAAACATTTACAATGGGCAAATGCCAAATAGATAATTAATTATACTGTAAGAAATAAGCAATTGTATTAACCTATTTTGGTTCCTGGACGTAGAAACAACGTCCAGGACCATGCGTGCTACCGCGCGCTCCCGGGGCCGATCGCGCGCGTGCACGCGCACTCCCAGCCGCGGATTCGGTAGCCAGGGAATCAATGTATCGGGCTATGGTGATTCACTGATTCCTCTCCCCCGCTGAAAAAGCGACAGCTTCTCTCGGAAGCTGCGCCTTTTCTCGCCGTTCCCTCCCCGAAGTGTCACTCTAAGCGTGTGTTACGCTTAGAGTGACGTCATGTAAACAAACTCATGGCCGCCATCTTGTGGCCAAAAAGTAATACTACAACTGAAAGTAAAAATAAATTAAAATGAACACACATTTACATTATAAATCTATTGTTTACCTCCCACCCTCCCAAAACTACCCAAATAAAATGTTTACTATATAAAAAAACCATTACAATAAAAAAAACAAAAAACATGTAAATATTTACCTAAGGGTCTAAACTTTTTAAATATCAATGTAAAGATGAAATATTTCTATATTTTTTTTATTTTAAACTTGTTAATAGTGATAGATGCAAAATGGAAAAAATGCACCTTTATTTCCAAATAAAATATTGTTGCCATACATTGTGATAGGGACATAATTTTAACGGTGTAATAACCGGGACATATGGGCAAATACAATACGTGAGTTTTAATTATGGAGGCATGTATTATTTTAAAACTATAATGGCTGAAAACTGAGAAATAATGAATTTTTCCATTTTTTTCTTATTCTTCCTGTTAAAATGCGTTTACAGTAAAGTGGCTCTTAGCAAAATGTACCCCCCAAAGAAAGCCTAATTGGTGGCGGAAAAAACAAGATATAGATCAGTTCATTGTGATAAGTAGTGATAAAGTTATAGGCTAATGAATGGGAGGTGAACATTTCTCACGTGAAAACCACGGAACCTGAATGGGTTAATTAAGTTATATTCAGTAAAGTTCCTCTTTAATTGTTATGTGATCAAATGACTGGCACATCTATTAAAAACAGGTATTTTCAATATGTAACACCCATGTATTCAATACACGGGTCTATTCACTAAGTATTGGAAAATGTAAATGCACAACAAGCATAGTTTGAATATAGCCTGGTAAAATGTATGAACACTATATTTTGTGATTTGTAAAATCCATTGCTTAAAAATGAATGAAAATAGTAGAAAAAAAAACTTACCAGGAGAATGAGCAGTAAAGAATACATGGTATGTATTCCTCCAGCCTGTAGGTTTCACTGTTACATTATCTACACTCTATATCAGAGTGTCGTCTAGAACCTGTGCATTGATTGTACATGTGTGTATTGCAATGATTGCCCACAGCATCCACAATTACAATAGAAAACCAAATGCAAGTAAATAAAGCTTACCTGAGAAGTGAATAGAAAACCCTTGTTTGCTAGTGAAGAAATCTGTGTTGAACTGCAAAGTGACAGAATTGAATGTGCTGTGTGCATCAGGAGGTAAAATCGACCCACTCAATTCCTTCATCACAATTCCACTCTCTATGGATCCATCCCATATTTTTAACACATCATGCACTTCCTCTGTGTGGAAAACAGTGAAGTGTAACCTAGGATGGAAAGAAAAAAGTCAGGTGTTTACAAAAGAACACACATTAAAGACAAGTTTAACTTTGAAGGAACTAAATCTTAATTACAAGCACAGCAGCAATGTCAAATTAGATTAGGTTGACTGTCAGTTTGTAATATGCATAAGTTTTAAAAGAAAAAAAAAATCAGCCCTCTGAACTTTGTTAGTTGTCTTAATAGTTTTGAAAACACATGTATAGAAGAGAACAACTAAACTCTGCCTGAACTGCCAGTGCAAGAAATAGCTAAAAAATACAGGAAGATAGAACTGAGGGGAATATGGTTGCTTTAGATGATTTTCTTTATTTTTATTTTTAAAGTGTTTCTCCAGAGTAGATCATTTCTTTTAAAAGTGAGCGGTGCCCTGGGAGTAGGAGGATGACAGTGGTGAAGAGTTGGGGAGAACCTTCCAGCTCAAATAGTTTCATTCTGCTCTTCAGTTCCCATGAATAAGGGTGACTGGGTGAGGATAATACAGCTTGGTGAAAGAAAGTGCACACTGTTTTTTTTCCCATTTTCAGCACCATGGATAGCTTCTTGGGTTATGGTTGCAATTCATGACAAGCAACGCTTAGTGATAATTAACCTGCTTGCACCTCAGCAGTAATATTTGTGCCTGGTACCACAGCTTACTGCAGTCCCTCTGAATCCACCCCAATTCAGTCAGGACATGCTTACTGTAATATTTATAGACCTCTAATAATGTTTTCTTCATCCTAGCAGAGAGAGAGAGAGAGAGAGAGAGAGAGAGAGAGAGAGAGAGAGAGAGAGAGAGAGAGAGAGAGCGTACGTTATGCAGATAAAGCATTCTGTCTCCACTCTGACTCAACCAGCTGCATGCTAGCTGTAGGTGTTTTACATTGCCGAAGCAACAAAATTAATGACCTTTTAGACAAATGGGCGGTTGAAAAGGAAGGCTATTAAGTTAATTCACATCAGAAAATAAAATAAAATTGTAAGATAATTAATTAAACGTGTAGTAACACATATATGAAACATCCCATATTATTGTTTTCAATTTAAAGGGTTATATTTTAACTCTGAAGTGTGCACAGCGCCATTTCGTTGTGACCTACAATCTGGCTCATTCAGCTGCCATCAAAAATAAATAATTAACTTTTTGAGTCTGTGTTGTTATTGTCAGTGTTTGCTCATCCAGATAGAAAATAATTTGCTTCCGCGTACTCTTCAGGAGAGCCAGGGCTACATTTGATTTGCTGTTCAACTGCTTTGTTTGTATACAGAAAACTCTGATCTATTAACTCTTTCAATGCTAATAATAAATAAAAAGTGAACCCAGTAGGTTAACTCTTTCAATGTAATAAATAAAATAAAAAAGTGGACACAGGCAGGTTCTAAGTAATGTATCTGCTAACAGTACTGTCCTACATCAGTTCAGGTACAATACAAAGGCAAGTTTGGAAATTCTACTGCCCCAAGAGATGAGCATGTACTGTAAGTAAACAGAAGCATATACCCCTAGATTCTGGAATAAATGTTTCTAGGATAGAGGCCTGTTGAATTCTGGTATCACCCCTTCCTGGATCCAGTGTGGAGTACCTCTGCCTCTATAGTTGAGCCAGTAGTGTAAGTATAAGTGGAGGAGCTTTTGTAACGAGCAAGGTACTGAGGCAAATGGCTTTACAAACTCAGTCATGACAAAAGTGTAAAAGCTGCTCTTTTTCTGTGAAATGTCCTTATGAAAAAGCATGTTTTTAGGATTGTGCAGGGTAATTTTTGCTTAACTGCACATAGCCAAAATCTGTTTATGCTGGCAGGCTGAGCCATAATACATCCCAAACTGTTTTTCTTTTCTATTTTTTACTGCTGAAGTGCATTACTCCATATAACTAAAACTGCCACAGAGATGAATGGACTGGCCTCAACTAAAATTGTATTCTGTGAGCCATATGATGTTTCTACCCAAGGCCAACACGCAAAGACAAAGTAGCTGCTGTAAGCAAAATTAAACCTTACGCCATTGGAACAAAATAATATGATCCAAATGAGCTAGTCTTCACTGCTTCTGTTAGGAGTACATTTGTGCATTACATGCCGGTACTCTGCCATTTATACATTGAAAATACTTGGTCGGTTGGGAACTCTAGTTCCATTTACTGCTTATCATTGGAGAGATAGCTGTCCAAGCTACTCCCCTATCCCATCATAATCATATGAGACAGTCAAGAAAAAACTGGGAAGGGACCGCAATCTGCTTTTCTCTGTGTGCATGGGTCACCTGACTCAATCCATGCCCTTCCTCTTCTGAGAATTTAACTAAATCTTATCACACTTGCCACAGTGTGTTTATAAAAGGTTTAAATAAAGAAGGCAGTGTAAAATCATTTCATATAGTAAATATGACAAAGAGATGACAAGTACACATGGCTTTTATAAACACAGTGGGACAGGAATGCACACTAAGCAAGCAGGAACTGCAGTGCTTAACACAAAGAACTACATTTTTTCAATAGGTGGTTGGTGTCAGGTGAGGTGACCTGCTTTGTGCTGGACAAGAAACTCACACTCTGCTGGCAATAAGGAATTATAGAAACCAACAGCTGGTTATTTTACATACATTCATTGCAAAAATATGTGCAATGACTCAAAGCGCTCAAGAGCTGCAGCCACTGGGACGTGCTCAAAAGGCTACCCTGCAGTATTAGGAAGTCTTGCCTTGAACTCCTTACTGAATAGGTACTGACCCTAGTTAGGATTCAAACCCTGGTCTCCCATGTCAAAGGCCATGCCCTTAACCAGTACACTATCATTAACTGTCACATGCACTACAAAATGGTAGGCCGAACTAGGGCTTTAAATATGGTTGGAGGTCATAATGATTCTGGCAGCTTTATTATGGAATATGTCTTGTCTAATGATTGCTTTAATTGATTGATGTCAAATTGAGGCGTCTCTGTGCCAAGAATACATACACCATGTTGTGGAAATACTGCATGATGCCTACACATTCCACTACGAGGTAATATTCCATATTCCTTCCATATTTTCCTTAAAGGACCACTATGGCGAAAAAAGTAGGCAGTTACAATCTGACAGAACCGACAGGTTTTGAGCCAGTCCATCTCTTTGTGGGGATTCTCAGGGTTTTCTTTGCTTTCAACAGCATTTCCTGAAAAGCAGTTGCAAAGTCTTACTGACAAAATAGTGTGCAAGTGAGTAGGGAGGCAAGCTGGTATCTTACTATTTTGGCACTTAAACTGCTGTTCAGGAAATGCTGTTGAAAACAAAGAAAACCCTGAGAATCCCACATGAGGAGATGACTGGCCCAAAACCTGTCTGTTCTGTCAGAGTTTAACTGCCTGCTTTTTTACCACAAAAATCTGTAAGGGCCTATTTCCACTACACGCAGATTGGATGCAGAAAAACTGACCCCAATGAATGTCTATGGGCCTGTTTCCACTAAACACATTTTTTCTGCTACAGATTTTCCCATAGGCATTCATTGGAGTCAGTTTTTCTGCATCCATTCTGCATCAATTCTGCATCCAATCTGCATGTAGTGGAAATAGGCCCTTAGCGTTTGTTGTTGAGAAAACTCTTATATGGCAACATACAGCTAAGTTAATGCTGAGGGGAAAAGTTAGCTTTAGTCCTAATTTGGTCCTATATATTTAGTAATCTGCAAGTATACAGTAAAAAGAAATGGCAGCGCATCTAAAACCAAGCTGCACCGGACTGACACTAGCTACATAGGGCTGCAAAGCCGCTTAAAAGCAAAACTGTGCTCATTACAGCTGAAACAGGTGCTACAAACTTACACTAATGGAGGATGTTCCCTTCCAAAATAGTTTGCATGCAAAATATTTCATACTAAACCCTTCCAGCGAAATGAGGCCAACCTGTCTGAAGGGCAATCTGTAAGTATACTATATATTAATTTTCCCCTATCAGTTATGCACACAAACACACATACCCATGCAAATACACACACCCATGTAAATGCACACATAAACACACACGATGCAAATGCACATACATTTCTAATTATTTAATATACGCTGCAATTTGTTTGCTGAAATTCCATCTGACGTGTAGATAAAATCTCAGGAATAATGGCCCATTCATTAAGGCTAGAAGTTTTTGCTTGCCTTGCTCAAAATGATCTTAGCTTTCTGAAATATGAAGGAAAAATCCTTAGGTAAAGAGAGTGGTGGATTTAAAATGTTGGTTCTCATGCAGGGTGAGCACAAGGTAGTTCTTTTAATGAAAGGTCTCCTAGCATCGCAGGCAAAATTAAAAAGCCATTGTGGTTGCGTGTTATTACACTCTGTCAAATGTCTGCCAGCTTTGCCATTGATTAGCATACACTGTATCCAGACACCCATTTGCATTTATATAGGACTTTTATCCAAAATTGCATCCAACTGTGCCGAACAATCTCAGACAGAGCAAAGGGGATTTCAGAGATCAGCTTTACTGCGGGCACTGAAATGAAACCCGCAGATTCAAACCGACAGTCTGCCAGCGACCTGCCCCTTGCATGTCCTTTTCACCCTGGGTGACAGTGACACTCAGCCTTAAGGGAGCATTTAACTGAATCTCTTTTTTATAGTAATGCATGACAGTGACAGAGTGAGGAAAGGCCTGTGCTAAACATGATATTTTGTGTACTATATTTAATGACACTGTGAACGCTAGTCAATTGTACATGAACTTTCTCTATTGTAGCCATGTACATCTGAGTCATGTTTCTACTTTAAGCTTCTCATTAATATTCAACAGGATACATCAAAGTCTTTCTGGGCACCCAACCCCAGTTAAAAGAACAGATAAACACTGCATGCTTAATTAAATATATGTCTAAGCAGATCTACCTCAATGCAGCCTAAAGTAAAAAAAAAATTGTAAAAAAGGCTCAAAGTATTAGCAATAGCAAAAAAAGGACAGAAAAGATAGCGGGGTCCTAAACCATGTACATTTTATGCTATGAATTAGGCCATATCTTTTATTTACTACAGTAAATAATGTTGTGACAACTATCAGTAGAAATAAGATGAAGTCCAGAGGCAGAGATAACACTTCAGCGCCCAAAGCAAGTGCCAGTTTTCACTTAGAAACACCTCTTCTGCCACGAAGGTAACTTTTAGAATTTCCAAAAACCAAGATGGTAGTACCCAGAAGAATAGAATGGCTAAACAAGTGCCACTAATGCTCTAACTTGCAATCCAGGTTCAATGTCAGCACGAATCTGCAGCATTCAAATAGCTTTGTTCACCAGCTAACTGCCACATGAGGTACAAATATCTTAGTTCTACCAGCGGACTCCATGAACTCAAAAATATAAATACAAGTGTGGGGAGCCAATAGAGTCACTCCCACAATGAGGTAACAAAAGTCAGGCTTCACACTTACACTCCAAAATGTCTTATTGGGAGAGTGGGAATTCATGGCCTATAACTGGTTATACGTGACCAGGGGAACCTGTGCCAATACCATAAACCTATGAAGACTGTGGGAGTACCAACCATATGTGCCCATTTAGATCTCCATTAGAAATAGAGAACTTGAAATGTTGGATTACCGTAGCCATTAAGCACATATAGCACCAATTGTTCACCATGATTATTCAGTTTGAAAGTCTCCTATTGATTATGCACATATATTTAGTTGGAAAAAGTGTGCACTCTGACTTCTGTTACTCCATTTTTAAAGAGCCTGTATGAGTGTCCCATACGTGCACTTAAACTGTGAAATAAATCTTGTTTGATGATAGAAATCAATCATTGGAGGTCTTTTTGGCATTTTTATGGAGAGAGCAATCATCTGAAGTATGCAGATGAGGGATATTATTATGTGCAATCTTGAACTCTCAGGTAACCTTTGACAGCAAGTTAGGAGTATCAGCAGTCTGTTTGGAGGTACATTTACTACACATGACTAGGAAGGGCTGCAAAACCCTGGCAGCTGTTATTCCACTCTGCAATTTAATATCTTAATTGCAATGTCCTCTGATATGGAACTGTACTGTGGGTACAACAATGCAAAATGTATATTGTAGTGATAAATTATTATATTATTTAATATAATATTGGATGGTATAAAATACAGACTCCTTGGCTTGCTACTGAGAAAACACTGTGCACTGCTTTCTGAGAAACATATTTTCTTTTACAGATAAGTGATAAAATGTCATGTACAAGGAAGGGAAGGTGAGAATAAGTGGATCTGGTTATATGTGTGTCATAGTAGATAAAAACGTACTATAAACATATACATTATGTGATAGCCTGTTGTTGACTACTTATTGGGTGACTGTTGGTGTTGGATTTAATTGTTAAACATGATCATAGAAAATGAAACAAAAAGAATTGACAGGTTTATAGATAGAAAATAGATAAATGGATAGATTGATAGATAAAAAGATAGACAGATAAGACCAATAAAAGTGAAATCAGATGAGTCTTAATAGTGAAGAAGTAAGTAGGCAATCCCAGGCAAAACAAATGTTAATTATGGAAGCTCTGTAGAGAAATACTCGTTTCAAAATTACAGCTACCAGATTAATTTACCTTTGACAAGGACATCGTAACGGGGAAAACGCTTGTTATTACTTGATTCTCTGCTGTGCTCCACTACCTAGCCCCATATGCTATTGGCTTTTTCTCATGGGTTTTCTCCTAGGTGATATTTTCACACCTTATCAATAAAATGCCTTTAAAGCCACAAACAAGCAAGAAAATACTCAGTATAATGTTGGCAGTATTTTTACACCTACTTTTTGGTATTTTCCAATTGAGTACTGAAGAGTTAGTTTAAAGAGAAGATGAAAAATAATCTCCCAGGAGAAAATTCAGGAGGAAAAGTAAATCTTACAAGGTCCCTAGTTTTTAATGTCCCAGTTTGTAAGCTAAAGTCCCAACAAGCATTCAGATGTTCAGCCTGATCAAGCAACAAGTGGATGTTTGTAGATGCACACACCCCTGACCATCAGCTAAACCAGAAGTTTTCCCTGCTGGGACCTACTGCCACCCATGAAATTCACTTTTCTCCTGAGTTTTTTCCTAGGAGATAATGGCTTCAATTCATCAAAGGGTGTTCGATAACAAAATTCCAGTCCTTAAAATACCGCATTCGGTATTTTACACTTCACTGTGCTAATTCATCAATATTTTCCCATGTGTGGTAGAGGTTCGTTAAGTTACCGAAGAACTATGGCTTCAGTTCATCAAAGGCTGCTAGATAACAGCAGAGTGGTGCAGAGCAGCTTGGAATGTCTCTGTGTTGTTACAAGCTGATAACAATAGAAGGCATCCAGACATCCCTTTACATGTAAACGTGTTACTTATACTGTCTCTGCTGCTCTGAATCTGTCCATCAGTGTTTCTTAACATATTACTTATTTGCCACAACGTAGATAAACTTCCTGGAGACATTACAAATGCCATGCTTGGTGATTTCACCACTTGCACCTTTGCATATTCAAACAGGGACTCAAAGGGTTACACCACCGTTCTCTCTGCTCACTGCCTGGGAGGTCTGGAAGCTTGTGTGGAGAAGCCTGTGACCTATCAGCACCTATCAGCGGCACTTGCAGGAGAACAGGGGCTGTTTCTATTGGCTGCCTGCTCTTGTTAATCATGAAAACATTCACACAGAAGGCTTTCGAAGCCTGTAACAACAGGGGAGAGCTGGAGATAATCACCGAATGTGTTAGCGAATGTGGTAACCTTGATGAATTAACATTTACTGACATTTGCTGACATGTGTTGAGCACAAGTCGGTAATTTATCTCATTGCTCTGTCATTTCAGCTTCTCATTCGGTAACAGCTTTGATGAATTAACATTTTCTTAAGTGCTCCGTTAAGTCAGCTCTTTTCAGCATTACCGAATGCGGTAATACTTGATGAATTGAAGCCTATGTGTCATCTTCTTTTTAAAATAACACTCTGCAACTGAAAAAGTAACAAAAAGTGGTTGAAAAAGTACTGGCAAATTATTCTGAGTATTTTTATGCTTGCAGGGGGTTTAAAAGGTATTTTATTGACAAGGTGTAAAAACATCACCTAGGAGAAAACTCAGGAGCAAGAGTTAATTCCATGCGGGCCACTGTTTAGCTACAGCAGGCAAGTGTCCAACACTCCTGTTTCTCTGCCCTCTCCTGACTGCAAAGGAAATGACCAATGGGTGGCGCCTGGCACTGTAGTCTATACTGTGCAGCTTAAACAGTAGGTATCAACATTACATACCAAGTTTACATATTTATTGTCACCATGCAGGTTTGCCTTTTATGCTTGACTGAATTACAGTTCCTCCCCTTACATACGGTAATAGGGGCCATGCAGAAAGAGATGCAGCTTCCTCTCTAATGTGGTTAAGCAGAAGCAATTGCAAGAAACAAAGTGTGAAGGAGAAGAATTGTTTCTCCTCCACCAGACCATAACACTGTGTGATATTAAGCAGAATAAGTGAACACAAAGTGATAGATTATACACCGGTAACCAGAAGCGCTACTCTCTGGACTCCAAGTGGAACAATTCATTCACCCTTTCCTAGGAAAAAAAAACCTTAGGGGAGATATACCAACTGTAAAAATAAATAAATACATTCCATCACAGGGCTGATTTGATTGATGTGTCTCCTTTGCACAGGAAGAAATACACACAAGCCCTCTTAAATTTTGAGTTCCATGTTTCAAAACACAACATGATATCAATCTGTGTTTGAAATGCTTTCCTAATCGTATTGAATCCCATGCCTGTCTATGACCGCATGAAATTCAAACACAAATAAAAAGATGCATACTTCATTTTTAAAACACTAATGAAACATCTGTATGTCATTTTCATTTGAATAGCATTTCATTTTCATCTAATTGTGTCCATGGACACAAGACCTAACAGAGCAGTGGTACAGAAAACAAATTATTCTGGTTGTCTGGTTTTGGAAACCACATAAACTCTGCCTATACGCAGCTCTCCAAGCATCAGAGAGAGAAGCAAAAATATTAAAAGCGTATATGTAGAGCTCTAAAACATTCTCCAATCAGAGGCTATACATGTTTTGTTCGGGCTGCCAATTTAAGTTCAGCTTCCCTTCTGTAAAACCAACCTGTGGATAAGTAAAGCAAATGTGAAAATTATACATGTTGCTATGCTATTATTGCTCCATGGCTGGCTCCAATGTAATTTTCTTTGGTTTGAAATTGCTTTTATTTATATGTGCATGTAGTGAGACTTCAGACAGAGTTGCAAATTGTATCTACCCCATCCTCCCTCACTTCTCTCACCTGAGGCTGAACACATTGGCCAACTGTCGCCATCTCTAGTTATGAGCTATTCGTGACTAGATTAGTAGGTACTGGTCTTCAATTTAACCTAATATAGCCCTCAGGGGGATACAATTGTTCTTTGCCTGTAAACCTGGGTCTCACGGGTAAAATATCTGATTTTGTTGCCTATAGCAGCCTGTCATATTTTTTGTTTCATTATTAAAACAAAATTAAGAATGATAGTTAGATGTGTGAAAAATGTTCCAATGGAATCATAAACCTCATGACCGCATGCACTAAAGAAATCAGATTCTGCAGTAAACTTCCTTAAACTACATACAAGTGTCAGATTTCAAACATAAATTAGAAGAAATCTACACCACAAAAATAAAACATGCATCATAGGTAAACGCAGGGGGGATTACAGCAGCCCAGAATCCCCCCTCAGACCAGGGTCGGTGCCGTGTCTGGAAACATGCACAAGTTGAGACGCCAGAATATCAGCAGGCATCCTGCAGCTCACAGCACTGCCCCTTTCTTTCCCTGCTACAGTTGACTTTTGATGGAGCAGCAGTATGTGTACAGAGCACGGAGCAGCAGTGAGTGTACAGAGCATGGAGCAGCAGCAGTGTGTGTACAGAGCATGTATGTACAGAGCATGGAGCAGCAGTATGTGTACAGAGCACGGAGCAGCAGTGAGTGTACAGAGCATGGAGCAGCAGCAGTGTGTGTACACAGCATGTGTGTACAGAGCATGGAACAGCTCTGGGGAACTTAACAGAGTCAGGTATGAGCACAACCCTGTGCTCCTACTGGGTGACTGCTTCACTTTCCCCTTCATTAATAATGTCGGATGTCCTCATTATTATCTGAATCCAAAATGATCCTGATCAATCCCGTTGTCGAATAGGAGCAGATCGGACATTTAGGAAATAATCATCAGATCCTGTCAGTCGGACTGGAAATTGCATTATGTGTACCCAGCACGATGTCCTACCATATAACTATACTGTATTGTGCGTGGCTGAGGGAGACCTTTCAGGAATCTCCCCTTGAAAATCCTGGGTTTCTCCTGTGCATATCCTGATTACAATTCACCTTATTTTTATTTATACATTTATATATTTTCACCTAATAAATATATTTTTATATGGGTCAATTTTATAAGTAGTTTCAAGTCTACTCTGTATGAGGCTAGTTCAAACTGTGTGAATCGGATAACGGGCATGCTATAATATAATAAGTGTAACACGCACACTGTGCATGTAAATTGCTACATAACTTATTTGTTATTACACATATTTTCCAGAAAGACACTGTAGAAAGTGCATTAGGATTACATAGTCCACTACAAAGCAGAGTTGTGAACATGCCCATACAATTGTATGGGCAGTGCAATAACATGCACAATGCACATAGTGTCAATGCATACTAGGCATTATGTCAAAGGCTGATATAACAATATATTGAGAGGTGCGCTGAATAATTGCTTTCTTACTATATGGAATTTAAATCTCTTGTTTTATTAGTTCACTTTGCATTTGATTTATAGCGAAATATACATAAAAATGCTGCATTCACCACATCCACATTACTATCACTCACTACTAGTACACAAATACTCATGGGCGTCCTGGTTCCCTTAAAAAATACACATACATATATGTGTCTGTAAAAATATTCTACACTTTAAAAATATATGTATAAAAAAATGCAGATTATGCACGTATGTACAAAAATTCCGATGAGAATAAAACTAGGATTGCAGAAATTATGACCATTTTGTCTAGAAAAAGTTCATTTCATCTTCTGATTTCCAATATGACAGCAGGATGTCCCCACGTTATCACAATGTCCAATTAGGTATATATTGTCTCACCTGGTATTCCAACAGCGTTATGTTATTTCTAGAGCAGACACCCCCTCGGTTATTCCTCCCGCAGCTGAGGACACCGATTGGGTCTATCTCACCTCGTATAGTGTAACTCCCGTGGATGATTGTAATATCCTATTTCCACATCAGCTCCGGGCAGCTCGTGTCATTCGGGTGATCAGTCCTCGCAATCCTCCTCAGGGAATCGGCGGCGAGAGGCCGGTTCGCCACGCTATCTCTCACCCAACAAGCGGCTTCCGGTTCTTCGCTCTTCCGTGTTGACGTCACTTCCTCCAGTGCGTCTCACACTCTGTACAGATTACTTCCTTGCGTTCCACCCAACTTATATTGTATCTTGCACTCTCTTCGGGTGATATAAGCAATTGAAGTGCACTGGCTAGTAGGTAGAATGGGGCGCCCCTTCACCACTACTACAGTATACAGATGATTGACATGTTTCGACGGTAACGTCCGTCTTCATCAGAATCTAGAGAGCCATTGAACCAGTTGCCTTTTTTATACCAGCTGACATTCAGATCGTAATCCCTCCCATCTCTTCCATTAAAGGGACAGTCCTCCAAATAGCTTCACACAATCCGGCTGGTATGTATATATTATATTGAGTTATAGTCCACTGCAACACTTCTAGTGTATTGCAAAATCTTCCACAGCCCTCATTATCCAGAGGAGAGTGTAAAAAATTGCACATATTATAATGAACCATTATAAACTTATATACACATATAAAAACCTCAAGGGAACCAGTCCTCCCACAAGGAGGACTGGTTCCCTTGAGGTTTTTATATGTGTAATATATACATACCAGCCGGATTGTGTGAAGCTATTTGGAGGACTGTCCCTTTAATGGAAGAGATGGGAGGGATTACGATCTGAATGTCAGCTGGTATAAAAAAGGCAACTGGTTCAATGGCTCTCTAGATTCTGATGAAGACGGACGTTACCGTCGAAACATGTCAATCATCTGTATACTGTAGTAGTGGTGAAGGGGCGCCCCATTCTACCTACTAGCCAGTGCACTTCAATTGCTTATATCACCCGAAGAGAGTGCAAGATACAATATAAGTTGGGTGGAACGCAAGGAAGTAATCTGTACAGAGTGTGAGACGCACTGGAGGAAGTGACGTCAACACGGAAGAGCGAAGAACCGGAAGCCGCTTGTTGGGTGAGAGATAGCGTGGCGAACCGGCCTCTCGCCGCCGATTCCCTGAGGAGGATTGCGAGGACTGATCACCCGAATGACACGAGCTGCCCGGAGCTGATGTGGAAATAGGATATTACAATCATCCACGGGAGTTACACTATACGAGGTGAGATAGACCCAATCGGTGTCCTCAGCTGCGGGAGGAATACCCGAGGGGGTGTCTGCTCTAGAAATAACATAACGCTGTTGGAATACCAGGTGAGACAATATATACCTAATTGGACATTGTGATAACGTGGGGACATCCTGCTGTCATATTGGAAATCAGAAGATGAAATGAACTTTTTCTAGACAAAATGGTCATAATTTCTGCAATCCTAGTTTTATTCTCATCGGAATTTTTGTACATACGTGCATAATCTGCATTTTTTTATACATATATTTTTAAAGTGTAGAATATTTTTACAGACACATATATGTATGTGTATTTTTTAAGGGAACCAGGACGCCCATGAGTATTTGTGTACTAGTAGTGAGTGATAGTAATGTGGATGTGGTGAATGCAGCATTTTTATGTATATTTCGCTATAAATCAAATGCAAAGTGAACTAATAAAACAAGAGATTTAAATTCCATATAGTAAGAAAGCAATTATTCAGCGCACCTCTCAATATATTGTTATATCTCTCTTTGTGAACGGTGGGGAACGGGGGTTCACCCCACCTGAGTAGGTTGCAGCAATAAATAGGATATATAATATTAAACTGTATCCGAATATATTATTTGGGCAGCGCCCTCCAGTTATTGTATAATTATGTCAAAGGCTGCCTGCCAATCTTCCCTGAATCACCAGTGCTTCTCAGACACACAGCATGATACTGCTGTGCCCTCCCTGGCTGCATCTGAAGGATTATACTCCAACTGACAAGTGCAATCTCTGGACCTCAGTCTTTGACATCATGCTGTTTTGCAAAGATTGACTATTGGATGCAATTACGATTGCCCATGTATTGAGCTGACAGGTTGATAAAACACACAAAACATACATGGATGTGGCTGTATATGGTTTTTCTTATGCTTTTTTAAACCGTCCTGTATTCACAAACCTTGAACTCAGAAACATTTTTTGCCTCTAAAGAAACAACCTGGTCTCGTGGGTCTCATGGTCTTCATGGGTCTCGAAACGTGCGTTAGGCTATTGATATTATGACCAACGTGTATTAAGGACTTGTTTATGTTGTATCACTTGTATGACTATTTATTGGCATAACTATTAAAAGTTATGTTTTATGCATAAGATTACAAGGCCGAGAAACCCTCTATTTGCATTTTGTTTGTTTTTTGTACTGAATTATTAGAGTGGTGGCCCCTTTCTTCCCAGATACGAGTATCAATATTTAACATTTTTGGCATATGCTGATATACCAGACACTTACATGCCCTACCATATGCATCAATTTAAGAGTGGAGGAGTGCAATATGTAGGAGGAAGAGACAGGCTGCATGCTTTATCAATAGGGGAAAGAACACTGCGGGACTATGTTCCTGGATGGACACTAGCTTCCGCAGCAGTAGCAAACAAGAAGATGGGACAGAGCCATCAATATGGCTAAGTAGGTATGCTATTTGTTAATATTAACAGCTCCCCACCCCAAATGTTGAGCACATTGTTGTGGGCATATAAGTGCTTAGTAAACAAAGCACTTATAGGTCCACTTTGACCACTTCAATGTAAAGAAACTTTTTATATACATAAAGTGGTAATAGAATCTCCTTTCCAGTACAGTATATGTAATTGGCATACTACTGTCCTTTGTACAGACCTAGTGATAAAAAGTTAACTTGCCAAGTTTTTATATTGCCCTTAAATGTATTTATATTTATTAACTGATTGCATCCAAGTTGTTTCATTTCACCTAAATAGGCCCAGTTGTTTATTTTATTTTTCTTTATGAGTGATTCCCTCTAACTCTTTGACTAATTTATTGGCCTTCTTTGTACCCTTTTTAAATCATTTTTCCTGTGATGTGGTACCCAAAACTGCAATCCATATTATAGATCTGCATTGCAAGTGATTTATACAGAGGCAGCAGTATACTGTCGTCAAATATTTTTTTTACATCCCGGTTCATGCATCCCAAAGTGTTATTTGAATTTGCAGCTGCTTGGCACTAAATATGGCTGTCTATCTTATTATCAACCAGTACTCCCAAGTCCCTGTCTACATCTGTTGTCCCTGATTGTATCCCATTTAGTTTATATAGAGAAATACCATCAGCACAGCTAAGGTGCGCATCCTTACATTTATCACTATTAAACTTCATCTGTCATTTACCTGGTACTGTTCAGTGAACGATATCAGTAAAGTTAATGTGAAATAAAAAGTCTACTCTTACAAAGTCAATATCAAGAGGAGGGTGTTTCCCAATGTTTCCAAAGATTCACTGGGGAACAAGAGGAGACCAGAAGCCTTTGGTGCAGTGAGTCATGATTAAATTGACTCACAACAGAGGCAATATGATAGTATTCTCACAAAGGTGGGTTGTAAGCCTTCAACCCCCAACAGAGCCTGCTCAGGTTTCCACATATTGTAAAGGAAGGAACTGGATGGTTGCACTCCTGGGTGGAGTTTTAGGGGAAACGAAAAACCAAATAACCTCATTATTGCGGTGTATCAATAAATAAGGAAAACTGGTACAGAGGCACCCAATGTATAGGGTGACTTTTATGTGGTTTAAAAAAGGAGAGGCATATGATTTTACTGCTCCTGTAGAAAAAAGGACCAGAATAACTGGATAATGAATTTATGTTAGCACTACAAAGGACAGCACGCTTCACGGGTCTCCGCCTGCTTCATCATGTCTGTATGAACACAGTGCCAGCAAGTTGATGAGGTGCTATAATAGAGGCATGAGTGTTTGCTGGCCCTTTTACTAAGGCAATGTGTTCAAAGGGTTGTTATAAATTACTCATAAACTGACATAATTCAACTTTTAAGGCTACTTGCACACTAAGACGTTGCGTTAGGTGCCATGTTAAGGTCGCATAACATGCACCTAACGCGACGCCTGGTGCTCTTCTATGTGGACGTCAGAGTGAGCCGCGTTGTGCAGCTCACTCTGGCGTCTGTGATGCTGTGATGCGTACTCTTGTGCGCATGCGGCATCACGTGGTCCCGCCGGCCAATCACCGCACAGAGCGGACGCTCCAGGAAGTAAACACTGCATGTCACAACATGCAGTGAATATTAATTAGCCATGTGCCTGGCCTCTCTCCGCTCCTCCCCAACATGACTGCGCATGTGCAGACAGTCTAACGCGGCTTAAGCCGCTCTAACGCCGTAGCATGCTGCACTTTCAGCAGAACATGCAGCGTTATATGTAACGCAACGTGGGCTGTGTGAACAGCCCACTTGTGTTACATTGCTGTGCGTTGGGGGAGCGTTACAGGCGCACTAACGTGCGCCTGTAACGGTCCTGTGTGTAAGCAGCCCAAAGGTATGGTAGGAGGTATATACAGGTCCTTCTCAAAAAATTAGCATATTGTGATAAAGTTCATTATTTTCTGTAATGTACTGATAAACATTAGACTTTCATATATTTTAGATTCATTATACACAACTGAAGTAGTTCAAGCCTTTAATTGTTTTAATATTGATGATTTTGGCATACAGCTCATGAAAACCCAAAATTCCTTAGCTGTGACCTCGAGTGGCTCACAATCTGATCTTTCTCATAGGCTGTAGAGATGGCCTAAACTGTTCGCCGGCGAACGGTTCCCGGCGAATTTCGGGGTTCACGTTCGCGGACGAACGCGAACTTTTTCGGAAGTTCAGTTTGCCCCCATAGTGCATCATTAGGGTCAACTTTGACCCTCTACATCACAGTCAGCAGGCACATTGTAGCCAATTAGGCTACACTCCCTCCTGGAGCCCCATCCCCCCTTATTAAAGGCCGGCAGTGTCAGGCATTGGACTCACTCGTGTGCCTGCAGTAATTAGAGAAGGGAGAGCTGCTGTGCAGAGACCTATAGAAAAAAGCTTAGTTAGGCTCTTGTAGGCTTCTTAGCATGCTCCTTGCTGATTCTTATTGCTAAAAAAGCACCCCTCAACAGCTCTTTTGAGAGTTAATCTTGTTCTTGTGATCTATTTTTTTGTTGTTGTGTGTGTGTCCAACAGATACTTGTGTTGCATAGACAGCCTTGGTAATTCCTACTGTGTGTGCCACTGCCAGGCCCAGCACATTCAGTGACTACCAGTGTGTGTGACAGGTGCACATTGTAATACCCATCACTGCATATACCTACCTGTTGTTCACTTCAGTGCACCCACCTACCTATGTGAGCGCACGCAGTGTCACTGTGCCTGTCCGGTACCTGTCTGTGTGTGACAGGTGCAAATTATAATACCCATCACTGCATATACCTACCTGTTGTTCACAGTGCACCCACCTACCTACGTGAGCGCACGCAGTGTCACTGTGCCTGCCCAGTACCTGTCTGTGTGTGACAGGTGCACATTATATTACCCATGACTGCATATACCTACCTGTTGTTCACAGTGCACCCACCTACCCACGTGAGCACACGCAGTGTCACTGTGCCTGTCCGGTACCTGTCTGTGTGTGACAGGTGCACATTATAATACTTATCACTGCATATACCTACCTGTTGTGTTCAGTGCACCCACCTACCTACGTGAGTGCATGCAGTGTGATATACCACTCCATGCATACCTGTTAACTGCACCTGTGTGACTGCACATTGTATTAGTCAAGTCAGTGTATACCTTTTACTTCGTCCCCCCCAATATGGACAAAACAAAAGGCAGAGGCAGGCCACCTGGCAGGTCTGTTCGAGGTTGCGCTGTCATGATTTTGTGCGGCCCTCGACCAAAGTACAGTGTTCCGAAGAAGGCTCGTGCTCAACCCCCAATATAGTCAGGACGTAGTTGACTATTTAACACAGAACACCTCATCTTTCTCAGCTCCCGCATGGAAGCGTGACATATCTTCCTCCTCCTGCTCTGATTCTGGCACCCCACTTAACACTCAGTTGGCTGCCACCACCAAAGTGCCATCACCCCAGGGCTCAGCAGTGTGGAAATTTGTGTGTGTGTCTGCCTCAGATGAGAGCAATGCCATCTGTACTCTCTGCCACCAAAAATTGAGCCGTGGAAAGACCAAGACCTGCGTAGGGACAACTACCTTACGAAGGCACATGATTACAAAGCACAAACTGCAATGGGATGACCACCTGAGGAAAAGCAGCACACAAAAGCAAAGCCACACACTGCAGTGGAAGATACCAGGCCGCAATTTTTTCTCAAAAAGGCGATACCTAAACTGTACCACGATGTTGAAAGGCAAGTGGTGACATCTCTGGCACACAGCGTTGGGTCAAGGGTCCATTTGACCACGAATGCCTGGTCTGCTAAGCACGCTCAGGCCTGCCCGAAGACTAAGTCAGTCCCCACACACAGCATCTCTGCCATGCATGCCGTGTGACTGCCTGCCCCAAGACTAAGTCGCTCCCCACACAGCATCTCTGCCCGCAGGCCGGTTGACTGCTTTCTCTGCAACCACCAACAGGGTCCAGGACTCCAGGTGGATTCCTGAATTTTTAAGGCCGCTGTAATTGTTCTGTACATGCCTGCCTAATTTTTCTGGCTGCACTGCAGCTGCAACAACAAAACAAAGCATGTACATGTGCCAATTCCCCTTCGTGATCATTACCTTGCCACGGTGAAGGGGCTTGCATATCACAATGAAGCAATGACCGACGGCTATATGAGTGTCTCTGGGGGGGGTCACACCCAAGATAATAAGGTCGTTGCTTCATTGTGGACAGACCAAATTTGATCAGCTGGATAGTCACTGTTGTTCTATCATTGAGCTACCACAGCCCGGCGACCATATGGGCTTGAAAACCACCACGGCCTGCACTCTCGCCATGGTGTGCACCAGTCCAGCACGGCCGTCACTACACAAACAGCTGTTTGTGGTGCGTTACACAGTGAGTTTGGTCTCTCAGTGTGAAGCAGTACTCTAATTACACTCCCTGATTGATGTATACACATGCAAGATGTTTTAAAGCACTTTAGGCCTGCAATTTAGCATTTAATGTGATTTCTGCCCTTAAAACGCTGCTTTGTGTCAAATCCAGATTTTTCCCCGGGACTTTTGGTGTCTATCCCACTCATCCATGCAAAAACTCGGATGTTAGACCCCTTGAAACATCTTTTCCATCACTTTTGTGGCCAGCATAAGTGTTTCTAGTTTTCAAAGTTCGCCTCCCCATTGAAGTCTATTGTGGTTCGCGAAAGTTCGTGCAAACTTTTGCGGAAGTTTGCAAACCCGGTTCACGAACCTAAAATTGGAGGTTCGGGCCATCTCTAATAGGCTGATGCCTACGAGAGGTGATCAGAATGATTGGATCTCAGGGATAGGTAATTTAAAATATCACTGTTTTTATTTTTTTAAAAATATCAATAAAATTGATTAAAAAAAAAATCAAAACAGCAATCAGATCGCACCAACAGAAAGCTCTGTTGGTGGGCAGAAAAGGAGGCAAGATTCATTTGGCTGCTAAATTGTTTGACCAAGCAATAAACTGTTAAAGCTGCAGAGTGCAGAATTGTAAAAAAAATCGCCTGCTCACTAGGGGATGTAAACTTGTGGTCCTCAAGAGGTTAATGCTCCCTATCTTGACCCTGCATTGGCCTTTTAACCTCCTGCTATCTGAATTCTCTTGCTATCACTATCTTTACACATAATCTGTGAGTTTTACTAATACCATCTACACTATAATCTTTTTCCTATTGAGCATCGATGTAGTCATCCTTTGCCTATTGAGCATCAATGTAGTCATCCTTGTTCTGTGTCATAAGATGGTGGGTGAAAAAGGAAGGGACAGGGATGGTCACCAGTCAAAGGTGACCTAGGAAATATGAACAATAAGTACAGCCATGCCTTCAATCCACACTATTTTCTGGTTAGTATAATTCAAATCCAATATTTTTTCTTTACATCAGTAATGGGTTAAACTAGTGAAATTAATCCTCCTGCTCCCCAGGAAAGGGCATCGGAGTCTTTGCTTGGCATGGAATAAATTTCCTAACAAATTATTCCATTTCCTTCTTTGTCCGTCACACACAGTTTATGCCTCGTGAAAAGTAATAAGTGAGCCTGATCTGAAATTCAATTGTTCAATTTCTTTGTGTGTGCGATCATCAGAGGGATTCCTGTGCCATTGCTGGATTCCTGAGAGCTGTATCTTCCATCAGCACATTGAGGACAATATTAGGAAATGATAATATAATCAGTCTATCAACCGTTTCTTCATAGAGCATTTATAGATTTTAACATCGGAAATATCTTCTGAGGCTGCCAGTATTATAGAGAGACAATGACCCTTCATATACTGGTGGATGTCAGATAAAGGGCTGGTAATTGGGCTAAGAAGAATACAGACAATCAAATTTGTGCAACAGACGTAACTCTGCTTCCCAGACTGGCACAGTTACGCACTGATGTAACAAGCTGCTATGGCAAGGCTGCTCACACTTTTCTTTCAGTAGGCACAAGAACTGGACCTGACAGCAGACAACTAGATGCCATAGGCAGTTTGCCGTGGAGTTAAATGGCTGCTGATGGAATGTCAGTGATGGCCTCAATTGTGCAGGGCAAAGGGAGCATATGGATGTCTAGACAGAACTTCAGCGATGGCACAATGAGCTGAAATACTGGGCACTGTCATTAAGCTTCACACCAAAATCATCCACTGAAACTTTTGCAATGCAATGACTTCCCATATCACCAAAAGGCTTCTTACTGGTGCTGACATAGGCTTGACTAAATACAGGCTATTACAGCAGCTTGGGTACATGTCCCCAAAGAAATGAAAAGTATTTGCTGAATATAAACTTACAATTAAATACCGGTAAATGTTGTGGTATAATATCCAGACAAAGTATGGTAAAGTTGCCTTGCACAGAGAGTGCATGTTTACTATTTACCTATACAAATGGTGACAATGTAACATGTTGCAATATCAGCGATTAGGGTGATTAGGGATGACCAATGAGATGCAAATATTCCCAAGTTCATGCAGATTTATGTAATTTTTTATGCAAATATGTGCAGCTTGAAAATGGACCAATCAAGTCCTACCCAGGTTTAAATTGATTTGTCCATTTTCAAGCTCCATATATTTGCATAAAAATGTACATAAATCTGCATGCGCTTGGGTAATATTTGCATCTCATTGATCATGCCTATTAAAGAAAACCAGAGGTGGGTTTTACAAATCCTAATTGCACACAGAAGCTGGTTCTGCATATAATGCCCAGCCTCTGTTGCTATATTATCTCCCCCCAGGCCCCCCCCCTGCACTCTGCTGTGCCCCTCAAAGTATACTGCCGTGCTAGCGACATGCAGGGTTTACTTTGGGGTGCACAGCAGAGCGCAGGGGGGGGGGGCCTGGGGGGAGATAATATAGCAACAGAGGCTGAGCATTATATGCAGAACCAGCCTCTGTGTGCTAATAGGATTTGTAAAACCCACCTCGGGTTCTCTTTAAGGATACCCATGTTACATATGTCCCCATTTGCAAGAAGAAAAGCAGGTCGGGCACCAGTTCTAATGCTTCAATGTTAATTTAATCAATGTTACATAGGTGTTGCTAGGTTAAAGCATGCTACGCTCATGTTGCTCTAACAATGCTCACATTACCTATGTATTATTTAGCGTTACCTAGTGGGTTGTGCTATTTGCTACATTGTCACCATAAGTAAAATTGTTGTGTATTCCCTGCATACAGCAACTTTATCATATTTTTGTGCCTATGTCCGTAATCACATAGAATTATAATTACATATCATCATAGTGGTGTTAATGAATGGAATATATTTTTACAACTACCAGTTTCTTTTATTACGTATGCTTGGGGCAAAAATGCTGTAGTTGAGTAAAGAGGTGGGAATGCTGAGACAAACAACCTATGACAACCAAGGGTGCTATCTCACCACTAGCCAGAGAGAACTCTGTGAAACACGAGTCTACGAGCCTGGGTGCACCTACATGGCTACCATGCGATTTCCCAGTAGAGCAGCAAAATTAATCCTCTTTGGCAGTTCCAACCTGCATAATATCATGTTGTAGCCTCTATTAAATGACACCTAAAGTGAGTGGGATATGGAGCCTGCCATATTTATTTCCTCGTAAACAATGCAGACACCAGGCAACTGGTGACTATGACTAAGGGCAGGTTCTTTCTGAGCCGGACACTCGTCAGTTGATCCTGTGGATGTATTGTCTTTTCTGTGTGGAGCGTCAATAAAAGATTATCGGTTTTATTCATCTCACTGTGGCTTGCGGATCCTTTTCTCTTGTATTGGCTGGCCAGATCCTGCACCAGTGGGTATGTCTAATTGGGGATTTTGAGTGTTTTGAACTCTTTTTTGAACCAGGCAACTGGTATTGTTAAAAAGTAAATAAATATGGCAGCCTTCGTATCTCTCTCACTCCAGGTACCCTTTAATCATGTGATCTGCCACTGCTGTCTACTCTGAAGAACCTGGTGCACTCATACTCCATATGGAAAGTGGTAACCTCTTTTAACTGCTTGCCAACCGCATCACGCCGATGGGCGTGGCCGCTGCGGCAGCCCCAGGACCGACTAACGCCGATCAGCGTAAAGTCCTGGAGCAGCAGTTTGCAGGAGATTGCGTGCAGGCTGTGCACGCATCTCCTGCTCGAGGGGGGGGGGTGGAGCTCTGCCCCCTCTTCAGTCTCTGAGCAGCAATCGGCGCTCGGGAGACTGTTAGACGTCGAAACCGCTGTCTAATTGCATAGTACAGCACTGCGATCAGCAACAGCGCTGTACTGGGGACAGCCGTTTGACACGGCTGTCACTTCCTGAGTCTGAGGAGCGATCAGCTGTCCCCTTTTCTGCTCACCAACAGAGCTCTCTGTTGGTGGGCTGTGTAATTTTTTTTTACAAATATTTGTGTTTATTTTTGTAATAAATTTTGCTATTTCTTTTATTATTTTTTAAACCCTCCCTCCCCCGCCAGCCAATCAGTGTAATCAGCGGATTGCTTCCCTGCCTCCAGAGGGGACAGCCGTGTCACATGGCTGTCTCCAGTACAGCGCTGCCTTAGATTGCAGTGCTGCACAATGTTATCAGATAGCGGTTTCACCGTCTAACAGTCCCTAGCAGTGAGGAGACTGATGACGGGGCTGACATCCGTCATTCAAGCGGGGATGCGCGCGCATTAGCATGCGCGATCCCGTGCAATCTCTGCCCCCAGCACTTCACGCCAACTGGAGTGGAATAGTCCTTGGGCTGCCGCGCTGCTCGTGCCAATCGGCATTGAGCAGTCTTTAGGCAGTTAATTCTCACTTTAATTTTCTTTAACAAGTGAAAAATGTAATTTAGTGGGTTTTTTCGCTTTGATTTTTCATTTTTTGTAAGGCCTAATATGAGAGAAGACATTACTTCCTATAAATGTTTGCATTTTCGCGCAAAGCACATTTCGAATATGGCCGTAATTTTATAAAATTACTATTTGGTCAAAAATATGGCACTTGTTTTTTGAATTCGCTATTTGGGAGAAAACACAAAAAATGTAGCCTATTTTCGCAGACAAAAAGCAAAAATGAAAATGTCATTTTCTATGCGAAATAGTATGTATATATATACACACATATGTATATATATATATATATATATATATATATATATATATATATATATATATATATATATATATATATATATATATATATATATATATATATATATATATATATATGCAATTAAGAAGGCAGCTGCAGGCATTCTCTATTCGAATATGCCAATATACAGTAAGGCTTGTTGTGCTGTCAGTAAAATGTGAAGAGCATTGTTGATACTATTCTTCATATCTGGATGAGAAGCTACATGTGATTGATATCCAGCTGAGATGCTACATGTATTTTATTCTATGTATTGTATACTGTATTCATTGTACCATGTGAACCTTCCATGCAATCACACAGTTAACACTGCCAGACTTAAGTTCTAGATTTTGACTAATTCAGTACAGTTCTATCAAACCATGATAGACAAAAACTTCAAAACATCAAAGTTAGATATCTCAATATACATGAAAGCCTAGCTACAGTCATAATAGTGTATGAATGCTTTGAGGCCCAGTGGAGAGAGAGAAAAATGTACCTGAAAGGGCCCATCTGTCTGGCTATGTGCTCAATTTTATATGCAGCTATCTGAATTGGCAAACCACTAGAATTCACTCAAGGGGCTTGATTCACAAAAGAGTGCTAACTGTTAGCACGGCCGTTTTCACGCGAATTTTCGCATCGCGCGCGATCGCGAATTTTCACGCGAAACGATAACGTTTTCGCGCGCAAACGCGAATTTTACCGCGAAATCGATAACGTTTTCGCGCGAAAATTCGCGATCGCGTGCAATGCGAAAATTCGCGCGAAAACGCCCGTGCTAACAGTTAGCACTCTTTTGTGAATCAAGCCCAATGGGCTCGATTCACAAAGCGGTGCAAAGTGTTAGCACCATGGTGAAAAGGCCCTTATCACGCCTAAAGTCACTTTAGGCATGATAAGAAGAAACTCGCGCGAAGTTGCCGCGCGTACGCGCGTACGCGCGTAAGTGCGCGCGCAACACCCGACGCTTCGCGCGAAGCTCCCATTAAGCCCTATGGGACTTTGCGCGCGCTCTCACGCGCGTACGCGCGAACGCGCTTACGCGCGGTAACTTCGCGCGAAGAGCAGGAAAAATCGGTGATAACTCAGTGGTGAAAAGGTCATCACGCCTAAAGTCTTTTAGGCGTGATAACTGGGTTATCACCGCTTTGTGAATCGAGCCCGATGTCTGCATACTGTTCTTTTTTACGTAATCTGTGTGAAAAGAAATTGTCATACAGTTGGATAGATTTATCAAGCTAGCAAAGATTTGGCACTGATCTACCCCCAAACTAGCTAATGTAGCATATCTCATTAGCAATGTATTTTTCATGATCAGAACTGTGAACAACAACATAATATGATTTGCAGCCACAAAAAGGCAGAAATGAGGTGCATGTGTAAGAAGTAGTTAGATGCACACAATTGCAATTTTAGTTGAGTGTTTATGAATCAAGATGCATTACTGTTCTAAATAGAAGGTGTAGTCCCTAATTCACTAAGCTGAGAGTTTATACATTGTTTTTTCTTTGCTGAGTGCTTCCGTGATTGCCTAGGCAGAAAGATAGTGGTAGAAGAAGTATAAAAATGGGAGCACATTTCTGGAGCCATATGTCTGCAAGTTCCCCAATAAGTTGCTGTACAAAGATGGCAACCCACACATTTATTAACTGATGGTATGCAGTGATCTCCTAGTAAGATTAAAGTAGAAGGAAAGAAGAACAAAGAAGATGATAGAAGACAAAATAATTTATGAAGAATTATAGAAATGAAAGGAAAAGGCAGAAGTATGAAGAAGAAGATGACAGTGGAAGATAGAAGTATATAAAACAGAGCAGATGTCAACATAGGATTAAACAGCTATGGAGTAAGAAGTATACAGAAGGGTACAGAGGAGGTGTCTTTAATTTTTAAATCAATTTTCATAAATTATTTTTTAATTTGTGTAGTAATTTTAAATAAACTATAGTGTCTGCTTTTTACATACCCATTATGGTAAATTGGTGAAGGTTCAAAAATAACCCCCTTTCCAGATTGTTTTTAAAACAGGGTTGGACAGCTGGGGTCCCCTTATTAATAAATGAGTATTCAAATTCCATCATTAACCCCCCCCCCCCCCTTACTGTTATTCCTGCCCCCTCTCCTTGGCCCTGGTGCTCCTTGCCAAAAACACTGGACAAGAGTGCTCTGCAAAAAGGGAAGTGGGGGAGGGGCTTTTCACTTTTGCAGTATAACCCCCAGTATTGTGGACCATGCAGGCTGGCATTGCTCAGGATATGGAGTCCAACAGGTTTCATAGGGCTTGATTTAAAAAATGGTGCTAACTTTAGCACTGGCCCTTAGCACGTCTAAACTCAGTTGAAATGTGAGAAGTAGTGATCGTGCGCAAAGTACCGCGCGCAAAGTTTTGCAGGGCGCTCCGCGCAAAGTGCCCACTAAAGCCTATGGGACTTAGCGCGCGCATAGGACTTTGCGTGCGCAAAACTGATTGAGAAAACTGGTGCTAACCTACTTAGCACCCTGGTTAGCACGCCTTAAGACTTTAGACGTGCTAGGTAGGTTAGCACCGCTTAGTAAATCAAGCCCATAGTGTACAAAATCCTTGACTACTGCCTGTAAATGTGACAAAGGGTTAATAAATAAAAATGATAAACATCATGAATATGTTTTATACCAGTTATGGACTGGTGCTTGGCCATTACTTGCCTAGTGAACACATACTTGCTAGTCCTTGGCTGCCATGTGTTTACTTTGCTTTCGTAAATCAGCCTCTCTGTGTACCTGCTTTGCAAGGACTGCTGCATACAAGAACCTAATACAAGTAATCTTGCCAGGAAGGATTCAGTGGGTACCGTATAGTGAGGAAATTGGTCTGAATTGTGAACCTCCCAAGATAGGTCACGCTTCCATTGTTCTGTGCTATTCTCCTTTTTCTCTCAATACCAATAAACATGAGCATTTACGTATCAGTCAGCTATTAAAATATGCTGATTATGGTTGGATGGAGCTTACATATGTGACTACTCTCAATACTCTATACGGAGCTTCAGAGAAATAAAAGTTACAACACCTTTCCTATGGCATTTTAATATTAACGACAGCTGCAGAGAAAATGTATCAATTCATATTTGAAGACTAAAGATGCCTGACCAGAATATTACACAAGGTCATCATCATCCTGCTGTATCATTGCTCAGATATCTCCTTCCCATGTAAGTAGTTTAGCAGGGGTGTGTGAATAAGGTCTCATTTATACAGGCAGTTATGCCAACACCTGGAAAGCTGCATATAGCCAGCTCCTAAAGATTATGTACCTAATAAGTTGCTCTTATAGCTGCACCTCTGAGGTAAGCTATATCGTTCACAGTGGAATATAGCAGAAATACCACTGCAGTTTAGAAGTAGCTGAGGTTTACATCTATTAAAAGAATGAAAAAGACTGGAGCCACTGATAATACAGTAGAGTCATGCTTATCTGGAACTCTATTAACTAGAAGTCTCAACCAACCAGCACAAATCACCGGCAGTACTCACAGTGGCGAAGGCCAACTTTTTGGGCTGTTTGTGGGTTCTGCTTTGCTTAAAGAGAAACCATGACCAAGAATTGAACTTCATCCCAATCAGTAGCTGGTATCCCCTTTTACATGAAAAATCTATACCTTTTCACAAACGGCTCATCAGGGGGCTCTGTATTGCTGATATTGTGGTGAAACCCCTCCCACAGGAAACTGTGAGGACCATAGTCTGTGAACCTCGTTGCATTGTGGGAAATAGCTGTTTACAGATGTTTTCAACTGCCAAAAAAGCAAGCAGCAGCTACTTCCACTGACATTATCTGCCAGCAGTAAAAATGTCACCATGTGATAAATGTCAGAATATAAATCGGGGAGAGGAAAGATTTTACAGTGGGCAAACACTGATTAAATTATTTATACATAATTATTGTAAAAATGAAGCTTTTTTTTATTACATTATTTTCACTGGTGCTCTTCTTTAAAGAAATACTATCAAAGAAACTGTTTTTCTGGAAACCTCACATTCCTATAGAGCTTTTAGCCAGCAACACAAGAAAGCTTTTCAGAGGTCACTCATCACAGCCTGTGTTAAAAAATTAGCTTTGTTTATCAACTTGTGTCGGCATCGAAGCTTGAGCTGTACCATGTGGGAAGGTTCCACCTCTCTGTTACTATTCACAGAGGAATGATTTACTGTTATATATTGTCTATATATATATATATGTATATGTCTGCTTTATATCATTCTAAACACATTTTACACACAAGATTATTGCCAGTGAGGACTGTCTCTATATGCTGGGTGTGCTGGATACAGTCCTCCATAGTAATGCTCACAGTGAGAACTGTTTTCTGTCATTTTTTTCTTCATACAAATAAATAGATGAGAAAAAAAAGCCTTTGTATTGCTATTTGCTAGTAATTACTGGAAATATATGTGGCATTTAGAATTTTATTTAACGTTGATAGCTGTCCTTTAAAGACTGAGTTCCACGACTTCCCTAAGGTTAATATACTTTTTAATAATGTATTTTAACATATAATACAGTGTTCAGGGTATGTATACAGAGAGGAGTATAGTACTATATTAGTGAGGCCTATTTTTAACATTGAGTCTTGAGCAACCAGAAAGCCCACTTATCTGGCATCAGCCGATCCCTATCAGTGCTGAACAACCAAGACTTTGCTGTAATAGCATGTTTACTGTACCACATCCTGTAAAGTGAATTTTATTTTAGTAGAGTATTGCTCCTTGCCCGATGACAACATTTAAACTGTCTCCAAAGCTTGGAACTGGCGTAAGTTGCAGGTAGTCAAAATAATTATTTAACTGTACATTTGTCTGCTGAAATGATTTGTGAAAATAGTTTTGTGCAGCCAGAGAAGAAAATAACCATGTGAGCTAACACGAAAACAAGCTTGACAATATAAGCAGCAGTTCTGCAGGCACAGACCTTGCGCTGTGCCTGGTGTACCTAGTAAAGTTCTGACATTTTGACAGCTTGTTTAAACAACACAGCAAATGACAAATACATATTGCAAGAATGCTGTTAGGTAATACTGAGGACATTGGCTGCAGTGTAAGTCATGAGTCAAATGCAGTTTAACAACAGGCTATACTAATAAGACCCATAAGTACAGTGGCTTGCAAAAGTATTCAGCCCCCTTGAAGTTTTCCACATTTTGTCACATTACTGCCACAAACATGAATCAATTGTATTGGAATTCCATGTGAAAGACCAATACAAAGTGGTGTACATGTGAGAAGTGGAACGAAAATCATCCATAGTTACATAGTTATTTTGGTTGAAAAAAGACATACGTCCATCGAGTTCAAACAGTATAAAGTACAACACCAGCCTGCTCCCTCACATATCCCTGTTGATCCAGAGGAAGGCGAAAAAACCCTTACAAGGCATGGTCTAATTAGCCCCTAAAGGGAAAAATTCCTTCCCGACTCCAGATGGCAATCAGATGAAATCCCTGGATCAACATCATTAGGCATTACCTACAGTGGTGTGAAAAACTATTTGCCCCCTTCCTGATTTCTTATTCTTTTGCATGTTTGTCACACTTAAATCTTTCTGCTCATCAAAAACCCTTAACTATTAGTCAAAGATAACATATTTGAACACAAAATGCAGTTTTAAATGATGGTTTTTATTATTTAGTGAGAAAAAAAAACTCCAAATGTACATGGCCCTGTGTGAAAAAGTGATTGCCCCCCTTATTAAAAAATAACTTAACTGTGGTTTATCACACCTTCAATTTCTGTAGTCATCCTCAGGCCTGATTACTGCCACACCTGTTTCAATCAAGAAATCACTTAAATAGGAGCTATCTGACACAGAGAAGTAGACCAAAAGCACCTCAAAAGCTAGACATCATGCCAAGATCCAAAGAAATTCAGGAACAAATGAGAACAAAGTACTGTAATTGAGATCTATCAGTCTGGTAACGGTTATAAAGCCATTTCTAAAGCTTTGGGACTCCAGCAAACCACAGTGAGAGCCATTATCCACAAATGGCAAAAACATGGAACAGTGATGAACCTTCCCAGGAGTGGCCGGCCGACCAAAATTACCCCAAGAGCGCAGAGAAAACTCATCCGAGAGGCCACAAAAGACCCCAGGACAACATCTAAAGAACTGCAGGCCTCACTTGCCTCAATTAAGGTCATTGTTCATGACTCCACCATAAGAAAGAGACTGGGCAAAAACGGTCTGCATGGCAGATATCCATGGCGCAAACCACTTTTAAGCAAAAAGAACACTAAGGCTCGTCTCAATTTTGCTAAAAAAACATCTCAATGATTGGCAAGACTTTTGGGAAAATACCTTGTGGACCGACGAGACAAAAGTTGAACTTTTTGGAAGGTGTGTGTCCCGTTACATCTGGTGTGGAAGTAACACAGCATTTCAGCAAAAGAACATCATACCAACAGTAAAATATGGTGGTGGTAGTGTGATGGTCTGGGGTTGTTTTGCTGCTTCAGGACCTGGAAGGCTTGCTGTGATAGATGGAACCATGAATTCTACTGTCTACCAAAAAATCCTGAATGTCCGGCCATCTGTTTGTCAACTCAAGCTGAAGCGATCTTGAGTGCTGCAGCAGGACAATGACCCAAAACACACCAGCAAATCCACCTCTGAATGGCTGAAGAAAAACAAAATGAAGACTTTGGAGTGGCCTAGCCAAGTCCTGACCTGAATCCTATTGAGATGTTGTGGCATGACCTTAAAAAGGCGGTTCATGCTAGAAAACCCTCAAATAAAGCTGAATTACAACAATTCTGCAAAGATGAGTGGGCCAAAATTCCTCCAGAGTGCTGTAAAAGACTCGTTGCAAGTTATTGCAAACGCTTGATTGCAGTTATTGCTGCTAAGGGTGGCCCAATTTCTTTTTCACACAGGGCCATGTAGGTTTTGAGTTATTTTTCTCACTAAATAATAAAAAACATCATTTAAAACTGCATTTTGTGTTCAATTATGTTGTCTTTGACTATTAGTTAACGGTTTTTGATGAGCAGAAACATTTAAGTGTGACAAACATGCAAAAGAATAAGAAATCAGGAAGGGGGCAAATAGTTTTTCACACCACTGTAGTAATTGTAGCCATGGATGTCTTTCAACGCAAGGAAAGCATCTAAGCCCCCTTTAAATGCAGGTATAGAGTTTGCCATAACGACTTCCTGTGGCAATGCATTCCACATCTTAATCACTCTTACTGTAAAGAACCCTTTCCTAAATAAATGGTTAAAACATTTTTCCTCCATGCGCAGATCATGTCCTCTAGTCCTTAGAGAAGGCCTAGGGACAAAAAGCTCAACCGCCAAGCTATTATATTGCCCTCTGATGTATTTATACATGTTAATTAGATCCCTTCTAAGGCGTCTTTTCTCTAGACTAAATAAACCCAGTTTATCTAACCTTTCTTGATAAGTGAGACCTTCCATCCCACGTATCAATTTTGTTGCTCGTCTCTGCACCTGCTCTAAAACTGCAATATCTTTTTTGTAATGTGGTGCCCAGAACTGAATTCCATATTCCAGATGTGGCCTTACTAGAGAGTTAAACAGGGGCAATATTATGCTAGCATCTCGAGTTTTTATTTCCCTTTTAATGCATCCCAAAATTTTGTTAGCTTTAGCTACAGCGGCTTGGCATCGAGTACGATTATTTAACTTGTTGTCAATGAGTACTCCTAAGTCCTTCTCCAAGTTTGATGTCCCCAACTGTATCCCATTTATTTTGTATGGTGCTAGACCATTAGTACGTCCGAAATGCATGACTTTACATTTGTCAACATTGAATTTCATCTGCCATGTATGTGCCCATATAGCCATCCTATCCAGATCCTGTTGCAATATGACACTATCTTCCTACTAGGTCATTAATAAATAAATTGAAGAGCACTGGACCCAGAACAGACCCCTGTGGGACCCCACTGCTAACAGTCTCCCATTTTGAGTACGATCCATTGACCACAACTCTTTGTTTTCTGTCCATTAGCCAGTTCGCTATCCATGAACACAGACTCTTCCCCAGTCCTTGCATCCTCAACTTTTGCACCAGACTTCTGTGGGGAACAGTGTCGAAGGCCTTTGCAAAGTCCAAGTATATCACATCTACAGCATTCCCAATATCCATATTACCATTCACTACCTCATAAAAGCTGAGCATGTTAGTCAAACAGGACCTGTCTTTAGTAAACCCATGTTGATGCTGAGAAATAAGATTATTTTCTACTATGAAGTCATGTATAGTATCTCTTAGTAACCCCTCAAATAGTTTGCATACAACTGATGTTAAGCTTACAGGTCTATAATTTTCTGGATCTGATTTTTTGCCCTTCTTAACCACTTGAGGACCCACCCTTTACCCCCCCTTAAGGACCAGCGCAGTATTCTGTGATCTGTGCTGGGTGGGCTCTGCAGCCCCCAGCACAGATCAGGCAGCACGCAGAGCGATCAGATCGCCCCCCTTTTTTCCCCCCTATGGGGATGGTGTGCAGGGGGGGTCTGATCGCTCCTCTTGGCTGGCATGTTGCGGGGGGGGCACCTCAAAGCCCCCCTCCGCGGCGAAATTCCCCCCCTCCCTCTCCTACCTGTCATCCCCGGTGATCGGGGCTGCACAGGACGCTATCCGTCCTGTGCAGCCAGTGACAGGACGTCCCCTGTCACATGGCGGCGATCCCCGGCCGCTGATTGGCCGGGGATCGCCGATCTGCCTTACGGCGCTGCTGCGCAGCAGCGCCGTACAATGTAAACAAAGCGGATTATTTCCGCTTGTGTTTACATTTAGCCTGCGAGCCGCCATCGGCGGCCCGCAGGCTATTCACGGAGCCCCCCGCCGTGAATTGACAGGAAGCAGCCGCTCGCGCGAGCGGCTGCTTCCTGATTAATTAGCCTGCAGCTGGCGACGCAATACTGCGTCGCTGGTCCTGCAGCTACCACTTTGCCGACGCGCGTTATGAGTGCGCGGTCGGCAAGTGGTTAAATAATAAGAAAACGTGGGCTGTACGCCAATCCACTGGGACTCTGCCAGTTGCAAGAGAGTCACAAAAGATAAGATAAAGGGGTTTATCTATAACTGAACTTAATTCCCTTAGGACCCGAGGATGCATGCCATCCGGGCCAGGTGCCTTGTCTATTTTTAATTTATTTAGTCTTGCCTTCACTTCTTCCTGCGTTAAGTATTTAATATTACAGTTAGAAGATTAAGACTTTTCCGCCTCTGTAGTTTGCAACAGTGCTCTTTCTTTTGTGAAGACAGAAGCAAAGAAAGCATTTAATAACTCTGCCTTACCTTGGTCATCCACCATTGAGTTCCCACCCTCATCCTTTAGGAGTCCTATACAGTCAACCTTTCTTTTTTTAGAGTTAATGTACTTGTAAAACTTTTTTGGGTTAGATTTGATATCCTTAGCGATTTGTTTTTCAGCTTCAATCTTTGCCTGCCTAATTTCCTTTTTACAATTTTTATTGCACTCCTTATAATTGCTTAGTGCAGCAATTATAATTGCTTAGTGCAGCCTCGGTCCCCTCCTGATTCCAAACATATTTTACAAATCAATAACTGCAAAGTGGGGTGTGTGTAATTATTCAGCCCCCTTTGGTCTGAGTGCAGTCAGTTGCCCATAGACATTGCCGGATGAGTGCTAATGACTAAATAGAGTGCACCTGTGTGTAATCTAATGTCAGTACAAATACAGCTGCTCTGTGAGGGCCTCAGAGGTTGTCTAAGAGAATATTGAGAGCAACACCACCATGAAGTCCAAAGAACACACCAGACAGGTCAGGGATAAAGTTATTGAGAAATTTAAAGCAGGCTTAGGTTACAAAAAGATTTCCAAAGCCTTGAACATCCCACGGAGCACTGTCCAAGCGATCATTCAGAAATGGAAGGAGTATGGCACAACTGTAAACCTAACAAGATAAGGCCGTCCACCTAAACTCACAGGCCGAACAAGGAGAGCGCTGATCCGAAATGCAGTCAAGAGGCCCATGGTGACTCTGGACGAGCTGCAGAGATCTACAGCTCAGGTGGGGGAATCTGTCCATAGAACAACTATTAGTTGTGCACTGCACAAAGTTGGCCTTTATGGAAGAGTGGCAAGAAGAAAGCCATTGTCAACAGAAAAACATAAGAAGTCCCATTTTCAGTTTGCCACAAGCCATGTGGGGGACACAGCAAACATGTGGAAGAAGGTGCAGATGAAACCAAAATGGAACTTTTTGGCCAAAATGTAAAACGTTATGTGCGGCGTTAAACTAACACTGCACATCACTCAGAACACACCATCCCCACTGTCAAATATGGTGGTGGCAGCATCATGCTCTGGCGGTGCTTCTCTTCAGCAGGGACAGGGAAGCTGGTCAGAGTTGATGGGAAGATGGATGGAGCCAAATACCGGGCAATCTTGGAAGAAAACCTCTTGGAGTCTGCAAAAGACTTGAGACTGGGGTGGAGGTACACCGTCCAGCAGGACAATGACTCTAAACATAAAGCCAGGGTAACAATGGAATGGTTTAAAACAAAACATATCCATGTGTTAGAATGGCCCAGTCAAAGTCCAGATCTAAATCCCATCGAGAATCTGTGGCAAGATCTGAAAACTGCTGTTCACAAACGCTGTCCATCTAATCTGACTGAGCTGGAGCTGTTTTGCAAAGAAGAATGGGCAAGGATTTCAGTCTCTAGATGTGCAAAGCTGGTAGAGACATACCCTAAAAGACTGGCAGCTGTAATTGCAGCAAAAGGTGGTTTTACAAACTATTGACTCAGGGAGAGGAATAATTACGCACACCCCACTTTGCAGTTACTGATTTGTAAAAAATGTTTGGAATCATGTATGATTTTCGTTCCACTTCTCACGTGTACATCACTTTGTATTGGTCTGTCATGTGAAATTCCAATAAAATTGATTCATGTTTGTGGCAGTAATGTGACAAAATGTGGAAAACTTCAAGGGGGCCGAATACTTTTGCAAGCCACTGTACATTCGGCCAATGACAAATACTGAAACATAACAGAATTTTTGTTTCTGAACAAAAACATCTGATATGAATCTATGAAAAGAGTCCTCATTACTAGTCTGCAGCTTAATCAGCCGTGTCCCCTTTACCATCGTTCCACAGTCTATAAAATTCTGTTTAGCAGTGCATTAGAGTATGACCTACATAAACAAGCCAAGGATTCCACACTACATGTGTGCTGCCTGAACCTCTACCCAGGAACTGAACTCTACATACATCATTAGTGGGCAGCAGCAATACTTGCTTTTTTCTAGTCATTCCGTTAGCAGGAAAATGAAATCAGCAGAGGTTGTAGACAGCAACACCTACCCCCACCTTTTCCAAGCCTCTAAAGCAAAATTAGTCAACTTTTTTTTTGTTTTTTTATAACATATCTTATAAAACAAGTAGAATACTTAAAAGTGAACTTGACCTGAGTACAATTATTTAAAATAAACACATGTTGTATATACCTGCAAATGACATTACATACTTACCTCGTCGTCAGTTCCTCTCAGAAGATGAGCACTTTTTCTAACAAAGATCCCTTCCAGTTCTGTCAAGATTTTGTCAGAATTGAAATATATTAGTTTCTTTTAGATATACGGTATATCAGTGGCGGTCAGTTATAACTGAAAGGACAACTGATGAGCAAGGTAATGTCCATGTTTCCCTATGGCTCCAGTGGGTGATATTACAGTTTTACATTGTGCTGACCAGGAAGCTGTTATGGGGTATGGGGCATTTTCAAAATGGAGGATGGAGAATTCCATTGATCACAGCGGACAAACAGGACGCAGGTGAGGAGATGAGTCTGATGAGTAGACTACATGGGAATTAAGTATGACCTGTGTATGTTTATTGTGACTTTTAATTTTCAGTTCAGGATTGCTTTAAAGTTGTAATTTAAACTGCCACAGGAACATGATAAGGGGTCAATGATACCCATCCGGGGAATTATAAGAAGAGTTTTTCAGACCCCTCATATTAACTATGTTGTAAATATTTAAGTTTTAATTATGACATGTGGTTTGCACAAGCAAGGAAATACTACCTAGTAAACGCACTGCCTAGCACTCAACAGCATTTCAAATATGTCATTGATATTTGTGTCTGTTCTTTGGATGGTGTGAACAGAATGGAATTCCTAGAAGAGAGACAGCGCATCCTGTGTAACCATAGGGCAGATTTTCTAAAATAGCATTGAAAATGTTTCTAACTAAAAACAAAGAATCGAGGCACACATTTGTACAGCTGGTATGTTGCTTTTTTCTCAGAAGTAAGGAAGATGTGATTCAACTCTTAACGAAGCAATATTTCTTATAATTATTTAGCTATAATGTAAAGCTCCTGACAGCCTTTGCCAGTGCTAGAGTCGGTCTGAGTTCTGTTTCATTGCACCTGTTGGATTTAATACAGCTGGCATTTCTTTTCAAAGATTTGAATCATGATGTGAAGGGAACTGTATAAATAATATGAAAGATGCATCTATGGGCAAACTACTGGCAGCCCTTTGCTTTGTCGTGTGAATTGGACTATTCAGTAAAAATAATGCCAATTGCAATCTTGATGTAAAACTGCAGTTACCCCTTAATAGCAAATAAACTATTTCTTAATTGACCTTATTACAGAAAACATATCAAATGTACATCTATGTTGTAACCCTCTGATTGAATTATCATTGCAGGTTTCCAATATCATCACATAGGAAATTAATGACATAGTAACTGTTAACGGAAAAACAACTTAACAAATGGCCACTAGTTGATACTAGTATGTAACACTTTTCTTCCAGCTGTGTTTCAGCTAGTGTAGTTTATGGGATGATAATCTGATCCTGTATAATGTCTAGATAGTTTCTATGTAGCTTTGGCACTCCTCGATTGCACTTGCTCTGAAATCCCTGATAGGTCCATCTACATTTGGGCTTTCAATAAAGGAAGCCCCAACTGTACCGATTGTAGCAAACCCCCTTCCCCACCAATTATGACTGCTCCATAATCGCCTTGGCTGAAGTAAGTTAAGGTAGAATTTACAATAGCTGTCACTACAGTCAGCACAGTACCAAGGAAAAAAGAAAAAAAGATAAAAAGCTCCCATCTCCTACAGTCGCGTGTACACGATCAGGGCTCACCCAGACATAGACTGTTAAACAGCAAACATCATCAACATAGATGCCATAAAACAGTATCCATTATTGATGAATTCAGCACAGCAGCACAGAATTGCAGCTAACATGTTTGGACCCACATAGGTGTTTATGCTATACTGTTATATAGACACAAATGACTGCAATATATAGCACTGACCCCCATAACCTGTCCAAAGGGTAACCCCTAAGGCAGAGGTCATACTTGTCTTTCAATTTTCTACACTTTTCAGAAAACTGAAAGAAAAGTGTGACTCCTGCCTTACAGCAGCTAATGTAATTTATAGAGAAAACTGACGAATTGCACGCAAAATATGCCCAAAAAATATGCATTCAAGTGTGACCTAGCATTGAGTTCTCAGTTGAAATCAGTTTTTCTATGCAGAAAACGTGCATGAAAGCCAAGTGTGACCCCTGCCTTAGACTTTAACAGGAGTGGAGCCAGGTAGCAGGTGAATATCATTAAAAACAGTATTGACACAAGATAATTCTAAAATAAATAATATAATAAATCCTATTAAAAACATAAATGTGGTAAAATATGGCAAAAAATTAGAGAGCAAATGTGAAATTCAGTTAACTAAGTGGTGGCCATTCAAAACATCAAACTGGGGTCCACTTGGCATTAAGTCCCCCAGGGGCCTTTGAGGCCTGAAACCCACTAGAAAGTGCAAAACGCTATTGCAATCTCTAGCGATTTGTAATAGCTTTTTGCAAGCGATTTTGGGAGCAATTTCCCTGCTCCTATATAATTCATTGGAATGGAAACACTCCTAAAATGCTGCATGTCCTGCGATTGCAATTTCCTTAATCGCAATCGCTGTAACGGAATCTGTCCCATCCATTTACATTGGCAGAGCATTTTGGGAAATCACTAGTGATTGAAAGCGCTCTCTAAACGCTAAAAAAAATGCTCTAGTGGGTTCCAGGCCTCAAGATGAAATTTTAAGAAAGCCTTCCTCGGTAACAATACTTTGCTTAACCACCTGAGCGGTCTGGACGAGCTCAGCTCGTCCAACACCGCCGAGGCTGCCGCTCAGGCCCTGCTGGGCCAATTTTAATGAAATAAAAAGCAGCACACGCAGCCGGCACTTTGCCAGCCGCGTTTGCTACCTGATCGCCGAGGGTCCCCCCAGCCGCCCGAGCCCAGCGTAGCCGGAACAAACAGTTCCGGCCAGCGCTAAGGGCTGGATCGGAGGCGGCTGACGTCAGGACGTCGGCTGACGTCCATGACGTCACTCCGCTCGTCGCCATGGCGACGAGGTAAGCGAAACACGGAAGGACGCTCATTGTGGCCTTCCGTGTTACTTCTGGCCGCCGGAGGCGATCAGAAGAACGCATCCGGAGCGCCCTCTAGTGGGCTTTCATGCAGCCAACTTTCAGTTGGCTGCATGGAATAGTTTTTTTTTTATTTAAAAAAAACCCTCCCGCAGCCGCCCTGGCGATCTTATCAGAACGCCAGGGTGGTTAACTCTCCCCATCTTTTAGGGGGAAAATAATTTCAAGACCCAGAAAAAAGGACATGTCCCCGTGCTAGACACTCAAACAATGCTTGGCAAAGTTCAAAATATTACTTGTCAACCAAAAGGATCATCTAAAATGTTCCACTATACTAATTAAGTAAGTGGCCTGCTCATACACCCACATACTGCAAATGACAACTAGTACAGTTAGCAACATAAATACAGTTAATTAACTGTTCAATAGAAAAGGTTTTCTGATTTTATGTTTAATAGAAAATGTGCATGCATCTTACAAATTTAGATGGAGTTTGAAAGGTACAATGCTAGGAAGTGGTAATTCCACATCTCAAGGACTCCTTAATAGACAGACAATTTTGGTTCTCATGGTATTTCTTAAATTTTTTCATCTTATTGTTCCACTGCTCAGGTTGTTGTCATATGAGTAATTACGCCAGGCCCTACTAAACCCACCCACCGGTATATCTCAAACAGTGTGTGGTGGATTATACCTTGATGCTCTTAAACTGATGTTACATAGTTACATAGTTACATAGTTATTTTGGTTGAAAAAAGACATACGTCCATCGAGTTCAACCAGTACAAAGTACAACTCCAGCCCGTCCCCCACATACCCCTGTTGATCCAGAGAAAGGTGAAAAACCCCACAAGGCATGGTCCAATTAGCCCCAAAAGCGAAAAAGTCCTTCCTGACTCCAGATGGCAATCAGATAAAATCCCTGGATCAACATCATTAGGCATAACCTAGTAATTGTAGCCATGGATGTCTTTCAACGCAAGGAAAGCATCTAAGCCCCCTTTAAATGCAGGTATAGAGTTTGCCATAACGACTTCTTGTGGCAATGCATTCCACATCTTAATCACTCTTACTGTAAAGAACCCTTTCCTAAATAAATGGCTAAAACGTTTTTCCTCCATGCGCAGATCATGTCCTCTAGTCCTTTGTGAAGGCCTAGGGACAAAAAGCTCATCCGCCAAGCTATTATATTGCCCTCTGATGTATTTATACATGTTAATTAGATCTCCTCTAAGGCGTCTTTTCTCTAGACTAAATAAACCCAGTTTATCTAACCTTTCTTGGTAAGCGAGACCTTCCATCCCACGTATCAATTTTGTAGCTCGTCTCTGCACCTGCTCTAAAACTGCAATATCTTTTTTGTAATGTGGTGCCCAGAACTGAATTCCATATTCTAGATGTGGCCTTACTAGAGAGTTTAACAGGGGCAATATTATGCTAGCATCTCGAGTTTTTATTTACCTTTTAATGCATCCCAAAATTTTGTTCGCTTTATTACTACATAGTTTCGAGAAGGTTTTAGATACTACTTCACCCTACTCAGAATAAGTTAATTACTCATGTAATGTGAAAGCCAAATAATCAATGATGGAATAATGAACTTTCAGAGGCAGTAAACAATAAATAAAGATTACATAGTCACTGCAGATTTGTCTTCTACAAATTAAAGCCTAGGTGTAGAACATTCTTTAATGGCTCTCTGAAGTATACCTTTTTCACATAAGTGCAGCAAAGTGGCAAGTAAGGATGAACAAAATGCAGCCTTAAGGTGGCCACACACGATACAATAAAATGATTCGATTTTACGGCAATTCGATAAATATGATAGGACCTCCCGAAAAAATCGAACTTTTTTTTTCTATTCGACTGAAAAATCCGATCGGATTTCCCATTTTTTTTTCGATTTTTATCGATCTGGAATGCTGGAAAATTGTCTTCAATATTTCTGAAGATTGTATGGTGTGTGTTGGATTGTCAATTTATTAATATACACACCCTAGCAATTTTCTCAGAGTTTACAACCATTTTTCTCATAATTGGGGAAAATTTGAACAAATGTATGTGGTACATTGGTCATATTTTTTAAATATTACAATCAGTTAGAAAAATGTATTGCAATTCTTGAATTCAAAAGATATTTAAAACATTGTATGGTGTGTTTGTGGCCACCTATACCTTTAGTTGGCATTAGATGAATTTTAAGAAAGGTTGACTTCAAGTACCAATTTGACTGGAAACAGCGGGCTTGTGATCTGATCACCAAAAAGAAGGATGAGAGGAGCCTCACCAGTCTGGGAAAGGCAAGTGGAGTTTTGTCTATTAACAGCCCTGGTGGAACCACCTGACACCCACCACCAATTGGGAAGAGCCCAATGGGCTCAAAGACCCTTGCCAGGTAGATTTGTATAACGTTGAACTTTATCATTGACACCACTATTAGTAAGGTCCACTTTTAGGATGCATAAATCAAAATCTGAGATATGTAAAGTGCAAACCAAGTTACTGTATACTGCAGGACAGCAGAGCCAGATCACCCACAAAGAACTGTTGGCCAATGGCCATTTCCTCCATGTGGCAGTTACAGCAGACCACTGCACAATAGCAGCTTGGTCATACCATGTCAAATAAGGGGCATTAAGTTCTCACTTACCCTATAGTACAGCCAGCATCTGCTTCAATAATCCATACACAATTTAAATTGTGATCATACGGTGCAGGATAGCCAGGAGACAACACTCTGCCAACCTTCTCTCCACGAATGATGCCCCCACATTCCGCTAGGGAGAAACATAAAAGTATAACAGTCATGAAAAACAGATATCAGAATTTATCATGCTCTTTCAAGGGGCAGGCATTTGTCATTCTTTTTTACATACCTACGCACAAAGGCAAAGGCTGGTCCCAAACTCTTCGTTCACCTGTCAAACAGACTAAAAAACGGCTGCCACGCAAGCTATAACCAGGATCACAGCTGAAAGTGACTGAGCTTCCTGCAAAATGCCCCTCATCTTTCTCCTTGTAGCCATATAATGGCGTCCCTGGATCCTCGCACTTAATCAGCTCGAAACCTGCAGTGTGAAGACAAGGACATAAAGGGAAGACATGATAATGCTGTAGGACTGCTCTGTTTGCCTGCGGCACCGTCACTTAGTCAGCGGGAGAATAATTACAATTAGTGCCAGGTTTGGTGGCATTAAAAAGTGTTGGAGAAGTATGACAGTCTTGTCATTCTGCCGTCAGTCATGGCCACAGGGGACAGCATCACACTGTGGTATGTTAGAATAGCATACAAAATGAATTCAAAATACAGACAAACTATGGGATAATAAAATAAATATGCAAACGTAGACAAAATTAAATACAAGTTAGCCCATAAAAACGAATGCATGTTGTCTCAGAGGATGGCCATTTGCTAACCACACCATAGAGACAGGAAGCCAACAGAGTTTAATTTGACAGGCAATTAGCCACTGAGTTGTGGAAGTTATGTGACTGTAGTCACCATAAAAACTCATAAATTCATAAAGAGCAAAACTAAAAGCTCCTCTGTGATTTATTTAGATCTACAGTATCCTACATTGTTACACAGCATATCAAATCTCTCATTGGTAAGGAAAACTATGCAAATAGATTGGTTTTATGTAGTTTAAGACATTTTAATTCACTTAAAGGAGTACTATCGATTGAAACAACTTTTTTTTTTAATACTCTATATTAGTGTACACATTACCACTAGTGCTAGGGGCACTCTATTTATTCACCCAGGTCTCTCTCTTGCTATCCCTGCTTAAAAATTCATTTCTCACACAGCTCATAATAGTTTGGGTCACCCTGAGCTGCTTGGTTACTCTGTCACACAGCTCACAAATATATTTCACTGTGTCACTCACAGCATGCAGGAGACATGAGGAGAAATAGGCTGATCTGAGGTGGTAACAGGTAACTAAATGAGATGGAATATTGCTGGAATATAACTAGCTATAAACAATAGTCTGTGTTTACACTCAGTCTGGCTGCCTGCTTGTGGTGATTCACTCCAGGCTGCATCCACTTTACAAGCTGCTGAGAGGGGCAGACCACTGTTTACAATTAGCATTATTAGTATCTTTATCAGTCAAGAGAAGCAAAGATAATAAACACACATTGCTAGAATCTTTAACCCCTTACCACCATATCAATAAGATTCTTTCAGCAAGGTGATAATTAAACTATAAACTGAGGAGTTGATAGCAACTCCCCTGTGCAGACATGGGCTTAGCCCTCTGGGAGCCCTCAGCATATAGATACATTTGTATCAAACACTGACGGCCAAAACTGACGGAGGATTTTACAGCTGAGAGGAACAGCTGTGTGAGGAATCAAATTGCTCCTAGTACTTGTCCTAATGTGTGCTACAACATACATCATTTAAAAATAAATGCATACATCGATAGTATTCCTTTAAACATGATGGCATCTATCTCTCTCAATCTCTCTGTCAATCTATGTGGGATTTCAGAGCTGTTGACCATTTTATCTATTCCAAATTGGCTATCATCGAGCAGATCGTTCTCTATAGTTGGCCATGGACTGAAAAGGGTGATGTGAAACTTTAAGAATATCACATGTATAAACTTCACCCACCACACCTGACAAACAGTTATCTTCCAAAAATGCAATAGCCAAATACTCAATCTCATGTGCTGGATCTTTAGTCAGGGTAAGGTTGGCACTGCATACCTATGGGAATGTCAGTCATTATTGAATGGACATTACCCATTCCTCGCTGCACTGCTGCACATATGCTTAGCATAGGATATCTGAAATGAACCCACTAGGCATTATTTCAGCAGATAGCAATACCTATGTTATCATGACCTTGAACATAGAGCAATTATGTTCATGTTACTGATGTATGTGGAACTGGATTTTACACAACCTTGTCTTGATAAAATGCATGCGTTTGAACACATATACTGTCCATATGTTTGGATGCACCTTACACTATTTTAGGTGCACAGCAGAAGTGTGAATAAGTCCTTTATGGAATATGAAAAGAACATGCTCTGTATTTCCATATAGGATTAACACTATATAATTTATACAAACAAATTATAGCCTCTCTTGAGCTGAAGTTGCATTCATCACTTTCTACAAGGTTTAGGCAGGGAGTGCACTTAGTAGAATTGCATAGCAGAAAACCCATGTAAATTACCCTGGGTAACGTATTACAGTTGCTCAGGGGTAGCTGTAATAAATAAGACAGACAATCACTATATTTACCCTTTTCTCATTTAAAGGGACTCCGAGCAGTGCAGAAACTATGGAAAGATGTATATCATTTTAAAGCTCTCTTTCTCCTCTTTCCAATGATATATAAACCGTCGCCCTACGCCTTTTAGTTTTCGCTATTTTCGCGATTGAAATTGCCGCGACCGCAATTTCAATCGCGAAAATAAAGAAAACTAAAAGGCGTAGGGCGACGATTTAGGTGTCGCCAGAAAGAGGAGAAAGAGAGCTTTAAAATGATATCCATCTTTCCATAGTTACTTGTATTACACAGGACGACACTTTCCCCAGTGTCAGCAGCTCCATTCAGCAGAAAAAGTCGGCCTGTGTAATACAATGTAACTATGGAAAGATGGATATCATTTTAAAGCTCTCTTTCTCCTCTTTCTGGAGATACCTAAATCGTTGCCCTACGCCTTTTAGTTTTCTTTATTTTCGCGATTGAAATTGCGGCCGCGGCAATTTCAATCGCGAAAATAGCGAAAACTAAAAGGCGTAGGGCGGCGGTTTATATACCATTGGAAAGAGGAGAAAGAGAGCTTTAAAATGATATGCATCTTTCCATAGTTTCTGCACTGCTCGGAGTCCCTTTAAAGTGTTATGAAACTCAGCATTTTCTTTTTTTGGTCTAAGAGATTCTTTTCAGCAAAAAAGGTACTACCAGAAAAACTACTGGTAGCAGAACAGCATTCAAACATTTAAACACAGCACTTTCTTTTTGCAGTGGGAAGCTTAACACTGTTGCCTAGCTTGAGGTGTATCTTATAAGAAAACAAAGAAGATAAACACTGCTAGCAGTGTCTGAATACAGCTGACTACACTGGATATATTGTAATATATAAATACACCAGCTAAGTAATGGCAGATTTTAGTGCAGATAATTGGACTTTGGGAACTTTTTAAACAGACAATAATACTTGTGCACAAAAGCAAATATGATAACTGTATAGGTAAGGAAAAGTAGGAAAACATGTTTTTACTGAATGTTATGTCAGAGTTCAATCCCCCTTTAATCTTAAATGTGTGTGTTTATTTATTGGACATAAATGTGAATTACTAAACCCTTTTCATCAGTGATTAAATGAGCACTATTCAGGAAAGTGTTGGAACAGCAATTTGGGGATGTAATGTTATTCAAGACGCTGATTTTAATGCTTATTTTTGTTACACTTACATAGAGTGGTTTTGTAAACCATTCATTAATGTTGTGCATTGCCCTTTAAACTAAATTAGTGGTGCCGAGCTTAATGTTGCATTATTTATTAGGCATAAGTGCCATAAACAGTTTGTGAGAGGTACTCCACCCACTTAACTTGTTTACATAAATGAGTTTGTGTACTTTTCACTTAATGTTTTTACATGCAGCTTTTTAGCCTGTTATATTTGATTTAGCAATGAATATGTTTTGTCACAAGTGTTTGTACCAACTTAGTCTTATTTATGTGTTAAGAAAGGGTCAATTTCTTTAAATGATAAATTCTTATTTAATCAATGTATTTCTCCTGTAAAGTTCTGTATCGCCTTCTCCCTTCATTGATCCCTCACATCAATTAGTATATTAAAGGCAACCAGGTTATTATGTCCTCGTGTTGTGCACTGAAATCTTTGCCAGAAATATAAAGAAGGAGATAAAACAGAACTGCAAACTATGACATATGTTGATTCCATAACAAGGCTGCTTATTACTTATAGGTACAAAGGACTAGTTGCCTACTTTTCTGTAATCACCAAAAGACAGAAAGTAACGAGAGAAACCTCAGATGTAGATGTTCACATTGAAGGAAAAACAGCAAAAAATGCAATTAGTTACAGCAGTAGCTGGAAGAATTTCTCTATAAATAAATAAATACAATAATAAAAATAATAAATATACATTATATGTGTGTGTGTGTGTTTTTTTACTTCTGTGATATATATATGTTTTTTTACTTCTGTTTTCCCATGATACCTCAGCAAGCAAAAAAGTACTTAAATTAGTTGCCCCATATTAACTGAAATGTATTTTTTTTTTACCTACTAGAAAAGTGATGTTGCTTGTAAAAATAATCCCTGACGATAAGTATTCTTTTTTTTCAGTTACATCTGACTCTGATTAAAAATCAAAACTCAATTTTTAACCCTTCTTTCTATTTCTATTATGTGTATTTCTTAGTACATACTAGGGATGGTCGGAAATGCCAATTTCCAATTCTGCGGTAAATCCGCATTCCACCATTGCCAAATACCGATTCCGCTTTCCGCTACCAATTTCCGCATTCCAATGCGGAATTTCCGCCGGAAATCGCGGAAATTCCACCCGACTTTAACATCGATTTTCTCAAAAACTATAAGGTCTTTTTGAAAACTTTTTTTGCATCTTGTTCAGGAGATTCTGCTTAATAAACCCTGAAAATTTGGTGTGTCTAGGACTTATGGGGGCTTTGCTATTAACCACTAAAGTCGGCAGATTTTTACTGTAATGTAAATGCAGAAAATAGGCAGATGCGGATTTTCTGCATTTTACATTACAGTAAAAATCCGCCGACTTTAGTGGTTAATAGCAAAGCCCCCGTAAGATACCTTGCTTATCTTACAAGACTATAACAAAGCACATTCTGCCTGTGTTACAACAGCATGACTTCATAGTTAAAGTCCAGGTGCTAAACTGCCTTGTGTGCAGTCCATATCTTTCACCTAATGAAAACACTTGGGGCTTGATTCACTAACCGGCGCTAAGTCTAAGTGTTAGTGTGCGCAAACCACAGCGTTAGGTGGTTTGCGCCCACACATTTGATACAGCCCCGCTCACTGCGTGCGCAGCACGCAGCCCGGGTAATAGTGCGCTGTGCTGCCCCTTAAAAGTCGCACCCGGTGCAACGAAAATGGCGCATTGGGTGCCCGTTAGGGAGCGCTGTGATGCGCCGCTTTGGGGGCACTCAATGCACCATTTTCGTTGCACCGGGTGTGATTTTTAAGGATTTTTAAGCCGTTGAAATTCTATATCATAGTTACATAGTTATTTGGGTTGAAAAAAGACATACGTCCATCGAGTTCAACCAGAGAACACAGTACAACACCCGCCTGCTCCCTCCCATATAGAGATGGCCCGAACAGTTTGCCGGCGAACGGTTCCCGGCGAACTTCTGGGGTTCGCGATCACGGAGAACTGCAAACTTTTCCGGAAGTTCGGTTCGCCCCCATAGTGCATCATTAGGGTCAACTTTTACCCTCTACATCACAGTCAGCAGGCACATTGTAGCCAATCAGGCTACACTCCCTCCTGGAGCCCCACCGCCCCTTATAAAAGGCAGGCAGCGTCAGGCTTTTCACTCACTCATGTCGTGTGCCTGCAGTAATTAGTGAAGGGATAGCTGCTGCAGACTCTCATAGGGAAAGCTTAGTTAGGCTCTTGTAGGCGTCTTAGCTTGCTCCTTGCTGATTCTTTTTGCTAAAAAAGCACCCCACAACAGCTCTTTTGAGAACAAATCTTGTTCTTGTGATCTATTTTTTTTCTTTTTCTGTGTGTCCCACTGACACTTGTGTTGCATAGACAGCCTTGCTAATTCCTACTGTGTGTGCCCCTGCCAGGCCCAGCACATTCAGTGACTACTACCTGTGTGTGTGACAGGTGCACATTGTAATACCCACTGCATATACCTACCTGTTGTTCAATGTGCACCCACCCACCTATGTGAGTGCACGCAGTGTCACTGTGCCTGTCCGGTACCTGTCTGTGTGTGACAGGTGCACATTGTAATATCTATCACTGCATATACCTACTACTACCTGTTGTTCACTGCAGTGCACCCACCCACCTACGTGAGTGCACGCAGTGTGATATACCACTCCGTGCATACCTGTTAACTGCACCTGTGTGACTGCACATTGTATTACTCAAGTCAGTGCATACCTTTCACTTGAATGGATGGCAGACTTGCTCTCCATAACAGATTCTCGTTACAGGTAGTAAAGTCGATCAGTGTCATATACAGCAGGGCCTCGAAAGTCCTCCTGTATTGTTATTTTTGGTCACTACCTCGGGACGTGCATGCCATGCCTGCTTAGCTGCCTTTCTAGGATGTGTGGTAGCCGATCCTGCTCCTTTGCCCACAGCGTGCCTGCTGCCTTCCTTTGATGTGTGGTGGTGGTAGCCGTTTCTTAGGCTCTCACTCCGGACCGGAATCGAACCCTGATTCCCCGGCCATTACCCGTGGTCACCAGGTTACTGAGAAAGTACCATAGAAAGTTTCACACAGTTGAATGAATGGCAGACTTACCCTCCATAGCACATTCTTGGCAAATGCTTTTGTTTGGTTTGTCTTGCGCTGGGTCAAAGGTCCATCTGACCAGAGACGCCTGGTCTGCAAAGCATGGTCAGGGCAGGTACATTACTTATACAGCAAATGGGTCCTTACGTGGATGTGCAGTGGTGGTAGCCAGTTCTCAGGCTCCCACTCTGGACCGGAATCGAACCCTGATTCCTCGGCCATTACCCGTGGTCACTCACAATGGTTGACTTGCCCTCCATAAAAGATTCTCGGCAGAACAAGTATTTAAAAAATAGATGTAAGCTTTAACAATGGTAGAGAAAGAACCATCGAAAGTTGATAAGGCAGTCAGACATTACCTGATATCACTGAGGAAGAGCAATCTCGCCACGGTGCGCACCAGTCCAGCACGGCCGTCACAACACAAACAGCTGTTTGCGGTGCGTTACACAGTGAGTTTGGTGTGTCAGTGTGAAGCCGTACTAATTACACTCCCTGATTGATGTATACACATGCAAGATGTTTTAAAGCACATTAGGCCTGCAATTTAGTCCAGATTTTTCCCTGGGACTTTTGGCGTTTATCTCACTCCGCCATGCCCCCCTCCAGGTGTTAGACCCCTTGAAACATCTTTTCCATCACTTTTCTGGCCAGCATAAGTGTTTCTAGTTTTCAAAGTTCGCTTCCCCATTGATGTCTATTGCGGTTCGCGAAAGTTCACGCGAACCGAACTTTCGCGGAGGTTCGCGGACCCGGTTTCTGAACCGAAAATCGGAGGTTCGGGCCATCTCTGCTCACATATCCCTGTTGATCCAGAGGAAGGCAAAAAACCCTTACAAGGCAAGGTCCAATTAGCCCCAAAAGGGAAAAAAATTCCTTCCCGACTCCAGATGGCAATCAGATAAAATCCCTGGATCAATACCACTGGGCAGTACCTAGTAATTGTAGACATCGATGTCTTTCAACGCAAGGAAAGCATCTAAGCCCCCTTTAAATGCAGGTATAGAATTTGCCATAACTACTTCCTGTGGCAATGCTTCAATCTTTGCCAGCCTAATTTCTTTTTACAACTTTTATTGCACTCCCTATAATTGCCTAATGCAGCCTCAGTCCCCTCCTGTTTTAGGACCTTATAGGCATTCTTTTTCCCCTTCATTTTATCTCTAACCTTTCTATTCATCCATAGAGGCCTTTTTTTATTCCTAGACGTTTTGTTTCCATATGGGATATACATACCGTATTTTTCGGACCATAAGACGCACTTTTTCTTCCCCAAACATGGGGGGGGGAAGTCTTATGGTCCAAATGCTACCTGGCACCAGGTGTCCCTCCACTGGGAATCCCCATGGTAACGCATCCCCAGGCATCCCGTCCCCCTTGTCCTCCTCTATTCTGTCCCTACTGCTGTTCCATCCCTCTGTCCTCCTCTATCTTGTCCCCCATGTCCCCGTGGCTTTCCCGTCCCCCTCTGACTTTGATTGTTGTGGGGAGTGTGCAATAGGCTTACTGCTGCAGGCTAGAGATGATGAGCGGTAAGCCTCCGGGAAAAAGCCACGGGGGAGTCCGTGCAGATGACGAAATTTCCATCATTTCACTCCTGCTGGCAGTCCAAGATCGTGGCTTACTGCTGCAGGCTACAGATGATCAGCGGTAAGCCTTCGGGGGAAAAGCCGCATGGGTGTCCGTGCACACTGCCTAAGTTTCTTTACCATCACTTCTGCATTGGTGATGTAAGCGGAAGTGACGGTAAAGAAACTTAGGCAGCGTGCACGGACACCCACGCGGCTTTTCCCCGAAGGCTTACCGCTGATCATCTGTAGCCTGCAGCAGTAAGCCACGATCTTGGACTGCCAGCAGGAGTGAAGGGATGGAAATTTCGTCATCTACACGGACTCCCCCGCTGCTTTTTTCCGGAGGCTTACTGCTCATCATCTCTAGCCTGCAGTGGTAAGCCCATTGCACACTCCCCACAACAATCAGAGTAAGAGGGGGACGGGAATGCCGTGGGGACATGCGGGACAAGACAGAGGAGGACAGGGGGTTGGAACAGCAGCAGGACACAGGGGACAAGATAGAGGAGGGCAGGGGGAAACAGGCACATAAAAGAGGAGGACAGGGGGACAGAACAGTAACAGGACACAGGAGGACAAGATAGAGGAGGAATGAGGGAAGGGACAAGAGAGATGAGGACAAAAATGGGCACGGAATAGAGGGACAACAGCAGAACACAGGGGGGCAAGATAGAGGAGAACAGGGGGACTGGACATCAGTAGGACACAGGGGAACAGGACAGCTGCAGAACACGGGGACATAATAGAGGAGGACAGGGACACAGGGGGACAAACGAGAACACAAGGGACACAGAGGATGACACAAGGGTGACACTAAAGATACAAAGGGGCCACAGGGACACAAGAGGTACAAGGAGGATATAATAATTGGGGAGGGGAGAAGATCCACAAGATGCCCCTGTACCATGGATGCACCATGTTTAGTATTTTTTTCCCTGTTTTTTGTTCTCTAAATATAGGTGCGTCTTTTGGTCCGGAGCATCTTATGGTCTGAAAAATACAGTACTACATTATTGATTAAGAATAAGTTTAAAAGATTGCAATTTCCCTTCAGTGTTCTCCCCTTGTAGTACATTATCCCAGTTCACCAAACTTAGTGCCTGCTTGAGTTGATTGAACTTTACTTTTCTAAAATTCATAGTTTTAGTAGTCCCGCTGCCCCGCGGCCTATCAGTCACCAGATCAAACGTTATCATGTTGTGATCACTATTTCCCAAATGTTCTTAAACCTGCACATTTTATACATTATCTGGTCTATTTGAAAGGATCAAATCCAGTAACGCATTCCCCCTACTTGGTTCCATTACCATGTGAGTTAGTTAACTGTCCTGTAGTGATGCCAGAAATCTGCTGCTTTTACCAGAATGGGTAGCCTCAATACTCCAGTCAATGTCTGGAAAGTTGAAGTCACCAATAACTATGACCTCATTTTTACTTGCAGCTTTTTCAATCTGCTGTAGTAATTGCAGTTCTGCAGCTTCATGAATATGTGGTGGCCTGTAGCATACCCCAACAAGCAATTGGCAACCATTATTTCCACCATGAATATTTACCCAAACGGTCTCCACATCTTTGCAATCTTCATCTATCTCATCGTTTAGGACAGCTGTATCAGGCAAAAATAAGAGATTATAGCCCTGATTCACTAACCAGCGCTAAGCTGGTTAGTGTGCCTTAATACCTAGTGGGCACAAACAACGTAGTTAGGTGGTTTGCGCCCATACATCGCGCACAGCCCAGCGTAGTGCACGCGCAGCCGTAAATACCGCTGCTCTGTAAATGTCGCACCTGGCATGATGAAAACGGCGCATCAAGTGCCTCCAAAATGGCACACTGGTGCGCCATTTCGGGAGCAACCGATGCACCGTTTTTGTCGCATTAGGTGTGACGTGTACAGGGCAGTGGGTGCGACGTTATCGTCTCACTGCGCACTATTAACGGCTGCACGCGCACTACGCTGAGCTGTGGTAGCTTTACACGGCTGTTACTGCCTGCAAAGCTACTTTTCAGGCACTAAGTGGCTTTTCACTCCGGCGCTATCACTTAGCACCAGTTAGTGAATCAAGCTCTTTATGTTTAAAACTATAGAAACTGGTCACCTCAGTTCCTATCCTACAAATTAACAGACTGTTATTAAAAAAAAATCATGTATGATACACAGTGGTAATAAAACTCCTTTCTGAGCTTTTTTTTGTAAAAAAAAAACAAAAAAAAACCATGATGGACCACTGTCTTGGTTTTTGGGAAAATCTAGAAATTACCTTAGTGGCAGAAGAGGTGTTTCTAAGTGAAAAGTACAGTTGCTTTACTAGTAAGAAATGTAGGGTATACTGTTTATATTTAATTGGGACTGCCATCTTGGTTTTTGGCACATCTAGAAATTACCTTAGTGGCAGAAGAGGTGTTTTTAAGTGAAAACGGACACTTGCTTTTGACACTGAAGTGTTATGTCTGTCTCTGAACTCCCCTAACAGCAGTTTGTTTACACTCAAGTGTCAGAACAAGGTTACAGAGTCAGTGCTGTCACAGGCAGACTCATTAGTCAAAAAGTGGAACTATCAGCACAGTGGCTAAGGGACTAGTACACTTGCCTTGCAATGCTAGAATCCTTATTTAACTTGCCTGACAGTACACCATCTGCATACAAATTGTGTTTTCTTCCAATGTTTGCATTAGTTTTCTCCATGTTCTTTGGTACCCTCCTAAGTCCCAAAAGCATTCAGAGAGGTTCCCCACAGGGAACAATCAACATCAGACAAGGCGATCTGTCCTTGGGGATTGAATAAACAAAGGCCAGTGATGTCAAGGGGTAGCTGTTCACACTCTGGATTTTCAGTCAAAATTATACAGCTTTATTGTTTTTATGCCAAATATAGCATTATGTGACTTTTTTAATTGCTCTGTTTTTTTAAGTAGTGACATCATTTTGTAGGATTTATTATTCCTGATTATTTATTATTTTTGCTTTTATTTGTCCTCCTGCTTAATATTTATTCCTACAACTTATTCATAGAACCACTCTAGCTAATTAATCGCCAGCACAGCTCCCCCACTAAACACTTCTGGAGCCACATCTGATTTGTTGTTCGGCTACAGTGCCTTTACATTCTGCTCTGGAAATGCTTCAGCCATATCAAATCTCTGTTTACTCTAGCGCTCCCATTTTATCATTGGCTAAGTTGTAATGTGAGCTTACATGCCATTATATTTCAGTCCAGCTCTGTCCACGCTTAATAGGTTTTACAGACTGATGGCCAAGTATGTGGGCAGCTTGAGAAACAGTGCAGAAAATGAAGGGCATGAATGGGAGGCCACAGAGAGAAACACGAATCAGTGTGTGCAGAGAGCAAGAACATCACAATAACATTGAAAGCGCTCAGAGATTTGGGCCATGCAGGTATTTTTAAATTTAATGAGCGGGTTTTAGTTGTGATATATATATATATATATACAGTATAGTGTTCTGACTCACTGGAATAGTATAGCTCGAATCCTTTGCTGGTATTTTCTGCATTTGTGATGAACTCCAGCCACAGAGCGCTGGAGGTGCTGTTCAGGCTCCGTCCCAACATCTCTGACAGACTGAATGCGCCAAGAAGCCGAGCTGAATTATTGTGTCCATCATACACCTGCAGAAAGAAAACAGATCATCACTGGGTTTTCTTCTGTTATAGCTGCATATTTTTTACCATGTACTGCAATATGGTCATATTTGTAAATATGATGTGCACAGTTTTTCATCCATTTTTATTTTCCAGCATTTTAAAACTAAAAGGGCTAGTTCACAGTGCTCAGTTGCGTTGCAGAATAATACTGCATGCCAACATGCTGCCCATACAGTTCTATGGTCCTGTTCACAGTACTGCGTTTTAACTGATAATGTTATTCTTACCCGCTGCATGCAGACTTTGTATTAAAGTCTATGTCCAGTTTCCATTGCATTCCAGTCTCCATTATAATGCATGTGGTACCACTGTGAACCTAGCCTAAAGCTTTAAAAGAAAGTCTGTAGTGTCCCCACTTTTGTAAAAAAAAAAAAAAAGTCACCTGCCTGGCTGTTGCGCCTCTGCCTTTACATATTATTGTCATTGGTCCAAAATATGTTTGCAGTTCAGATACACACTGCTGGAATGTTCAAAGATTTGGAGTAAATGAGCAGCCCAAACAGTTGTGGGTAGGTAATGAAGGAGGTCCAACTTATGTGGTGGTGGGTGGATGATTGGGTGCAGTTGTGCATAAAATACTGGAAATAGTCCATAAAATTTAAAGAAAAACTGCAGTAAGATGAATATGGAGGGAGGCTTGCCTTTCTTTTAAAATTCTTCTTGCCCGTCTTAAGCTAAACCTCTGCATTTATTTATTTCTAAATCACTGATCTAGGAGAACTATGCAGATGTTCTCTCACTACACTGGCTGCATGTGTGTGTGCTGAGCTTAAAATACTGTAACAAAAAAATCATCATGTCAGTAAAGCAGGTCAATTTGTGTTGGTGGTTTCAATGCCAGTACTTCATGTTTTTAAGAGAATTGTCCCCATGAATCATCTACCTAACCAATTTAATTCTTCTTCCTGACGCTTAACCCACTTTTCATTCACTGGTTCTCCATCCCAATGCCTAACCCTAACCAATCCCCTTTTCACTGATCCCCCTTCTGACCCTGTAACCTTAACCAATCCAATTCTCACTGATTTTCCCTCCCTCCCTAATCCCTAGCCCCAACCATTTATCACAGATTCTCCTTCCCAACCCCTAACCCTAACTGATCCAACTATCATTGATTCTCCTTCCCAACCCCTAACCCTAGGCAATGTCTTTATCTCAAATTCTGCTTTTTGAACACTAACCTCCATCCTAATGTAAACCCCTTTCTGATGACTGGTCTTAACATCTCTTCTTAAAGTGGCACCATAGTGACATTTAGTAAAATGAAGTAAATTATTCAGGATACCCATTTTTACCTAATTATCCTGGTTTCAGCATCATAAACACTTCCTATATCTATATATAGCTCTATATTTACTAACAACTCTGACCTCCCAGTGATGTCACAGCTTAGGCTGTTTAGATATGAGAATTATATTACCAAAAAATTCTAGGAGACCAGTTGTTGTTTCTACTGCCTTCGGGACAACAGTAAACAAACATTCCACAGTGATGAACCTATCAGCACAGTAAATATGTCACCATCTGTGATAATTTTAAGAATGTAAATCAGAGAGACAAAAGATTTACAATGCAGAAATACCGATTAACTAATTTATAAAGTAATATTCAGTAACTCCTTCCTGATATCTAACCTTAACCTTCATCTCGCCTTTCATCATCTACATAGTTATACATTTCATCTATGTTATAGCTGAAAAGTTCATGCCAAAATTGTGCAACTAATGTTAATAACCTAGAGCAATTATAGGCTTAAAATAACTATACATGCCAACTGAAGTTGACAACCTAATACAGCTATCAATGAATAAGCACACCATTAAGGCGACTGTAATAACCAACATTTTGACGGTTGATGCCCAAAGTGAATAATATCCTATCTTAATAACCTAAATTAGCATAACTCTTTACATTGTGTGCCAGATCCTTCTTCTGCCAAAAGGAATTGATCCCATACTTTTCACCCTAATGCTGGGAATACACGGGCCAATTCTGAGCTGATTAGATGGTGGTTAGATAGATAATTTCCGACGTGTCCGATCACTGTTCGATCCTTTTGCCGCTTGATTTATCATTGAAGTGAATTGAGAAAAGATAAGAAAAACGAGCAGAAGATAAGAGAATCGCGTTGGAATCGATTGGCAAAACGACCTGGCACAGAATTGAGCACCAGAATCGGTGTATTCCCAGCATAAGACACAAGTTCCAAAGGCTTGTTTTCAGTTGATACGCAGGTTCTTCTAGCCAGAACCTGCAATGTTCTCATTTGGTGACCTTCCTGTCCTCATGAATGGTTACATGTAAGTTTACAGTATATAATATATACACATGTAAACATTTTTCTTATTTGGAATTGTAGGGTATATATATATATATATATATATATATATATATATATATATATATATATATATATAGACAGAACACAGTTTGCAGCACATAATATACAGCAAAAATAAAGTGCCATACATTTATGAGTCATTTATGTAAATAAGGAATGCATACATATTTATCACAGTATACATATGTATCACAGGATGTTACATAAAACAGAAAAGATGATTGATCTGTTCTTTTCACGTAACAAGTATTAAGATAGAAAGAAGAAATCACAGGCTCTGAAGACGCGAATAATTTCTTATCTTTTCTGCGTCCCATTCCAAAAGACTGGTAAAAAAAGAATAAAAAAGAAAAGGTGACGGAGATGAAAGCAGTACATTAAAGAAGAACTTCAAATGTGTTAAATTGAAGTGTCCCACTGGTTATATCAGTTATTGCAATTAACCTTTGCTTATTGCGTATTTCTTGTGCTTATAATAAGCTTTGAAAGCGTGAAGAAAATAGCATTTGTTTTATTGAAAAGCAGTGTGTACCATGGCGTGAGACTAATGGACTTTTATTACATCTCCTGTTGTGACAGTGCTGATAAGCTGCTTCACTCAGGCATTTTTTGTGTTTCAAAATAACCTCTTTTGTCCTTGCAGCTCTAATGCAAATAATGTAATTCCCTGCTCGTCTCTAAACTGATTTAAACTTGAGTTCTCCTTTAACAACCTATTCTAAAGCTAGCTACAGGAGCAACATTTTTTGTCCCAAACAGTCGGCTTATACTCGAGTATATAGTGATTATTGGGGCATTCAATGCGAAGCTGATAGCAACACCCTTGTGCACACTGATAATGGGGAAAGCCCTTGAGAGCGGTGTGAGGAGTGAAGGATGATTGTAAAGCAGAGAGAGAGAGAGAGAGGCATGTGAAACTATGTGAAGAAATAAAGTGCCCCTAGCATTGGTGGTAATGCGTACCTTAATATAAAGTATTTAAAAAAGTTGTATTTATCGATAGTTGTTCTTTAAAGCGGAATGAAACCCGGCATTTCTTCTTTGCTCTAATAGCTTATTTACAGCATATTATATGCAACCAGCATTTTTTTTTACTAGAACAGCATTCAAAGGGTTACACACAGGACTTTAAAGTTCAATGCAGAGAAATCTGGACGCATCCGAAGTTGTAGATAATGTTATCTTGTGTTTAATTGTTTCCAGTGAGGAATGTAAATAAACACTTCTCCTACACTGCTGGGTCCCCTGAACAAAGTCAGACAAATTGGAAAGCATTTCTGCTTGTTAGAACATGAATGAAGCAGTTATAAATAAAATGCAGAACGTATAATTTCTAAATGAATAATAATACTTATGCACAAAAGCAAATATGATAACCGTATGGCATATAAAAAGTAGGAAAACATGTTTTTATTAAGTATTATGTCAGGGTTTTATACCGCTTTAAGATGCAAGTATGTTTGAGCCTTAAAGGGAACCTGTACTGAGTAAAATTATTTAAAATAAACACATGAGGTAACTTCAAATGAACATTACATAGTTACCTTGTCATCAGTTCCTCTCAGAAGCGCACCATTTTCTTCTGACAATGATCCCTTCCAGTTCTGACAACCAGTGATGCTCGGATACCGCTTTTTATTATTCGAGTTCGGTCGAATTCGAATAGTGAATTATTCGAGTTCGGTCGAATATTCGAGTCGAATATTTTTTACTATTCGATTCGACCTCGAAATTCGAGCTCACTATTCGAGTCGGTATTCGAGCTCATTATTCGAGCTGACTATTCTAATTGGCCTTAAATAGCTTCCAACACTTGTTTTGGGGGTGAATGATGCAAGAAACATCTTTTTTTCCAAGTAACAACAGCAAGTGATTATGTGGGGATGTTCCTTTAAAAAAAACAAAAGGTGGAAAGAGAAGTTGTGTCCAAAATTCTGTTCAGTAGTGTATATACTTCTTCTTCTTCTTCTGTATCTTCTATATCTTCTTTTTCTTATTATATATCTTCTTCTTCTATATCTTCTTCTATATCTTCTTCTTCTTCTTCTATATCTTCTTCTATATCTTCTTCTTCTTCTTCTATATCTTCTTCTTCTTCTTCTTCTTCACCTTCTTCTTCTTCACCTTCTTCTTCTATATCTTCTTTTTCTATATCTTCTTCTTATTATTATTTTTCTATTTCTTCTTCTTCTTTTTCTATATCTTCTTCTTATTATTATTTTTCTATTTCTTCTTCTTCTTTTTCTATATCTTCTGCTTATTACTATTTTTCTATTTCTTCTTCTTCTTCTTCTTTTTCTATATCTTCTTCTCCTTCTTCTTCTTCTTTTTCTATATCTTCTTCTTCTTCTATATCGTCTTCTTCTTCTTCACTTATTTCTCTTCAATTTTTTTTTTTAAAGAAATGCAGCTATTTTTGAGCGTAAAAAATAGCTGGTGGCGCATGGTGGAAGCGCCATTGTATGTGCTCCCTGGCAGTGGAAACACACAGACAGCAGGAGGTAAATTCAGCAGCAGCAGCAGGAGGAGGATGATTGTGTGGCAGCAGGCAGTCAATGAGGCAGGCAGCGAGACATAATAGGCTGTGGTACCTAGCGGTGGTACCAGGCCGTAAATACACAGCATGAGGTTCCAGACAGCGGTCGTGAAGCCCACATCGTGTCCAATACACAACTGGGACAACACAGTTTTCAACCCGGACACCTCAGAAAAATTAAACCTTTTTTTTTTTTTTTTAATGGTTTATTTTATTTTTTTTACAGCCAATTACACATATAGCTATTGTTGGCCGTAATAGCTGGTGGCAGAGTGGCAGCAGCAGAAGGTAAATCTGTGTACCCTGGCAGTGGGAAACACAGCAGACAGACAGCAGCAGCAGCAGGAGGAATGGAGGAGTAGTGTGAGTGTGGCAGCAGGTAGGTAGGCAGCATGACATAATAGCCCTGGTACCTAGCGGTGATGCCAGGGCTGTAAATAAACACAACAGGAGGTCCCAGACAGCGGTCGTGCAGCCCACATCATGTCCAGTACACAACTGGGACAACACAGTTTTCAACCCGGGCACCTCAGAAAAATTAAACCTTTTTTTTTTTTAATGGTTTATTTTTATTTTTTTTTACAGCAAATTGCACATATAGCTATTGTTGGGCGTAATAGCTGGTGGCAGAGTGGCAGCAGCAGAAGGTAAATCTGTGTACCCTGGCAGTGGGAAACACAGCAGACAGACAGCAGCAGCAGCAGGAGGAATGGAGGAGTAGTGTGAGTGTGGCAGCAGGTAGGTAGGCAGCGTGACATAATAGCCCTGGTACCTAGCGGTCATACCAGGGCTGTAAATAAACACAACAGGAGGTCCCAGACAGCGGTCGTGCAGCCCACATCGTGTCCAATACACAACTGGGACAACACAGTTTTTAACCCGGGCACCTCAGAAAAATTAAACTTTTTTTTTTAATGGTTTATTTATTTATTTTTTTTACAGCAAATTACACATATAGCTATTGTTGGACGTAATAGCTGGTGGCAGAGTGGCAGCAGCAGAAGGTAAATCTGTGTACCCTGGCAGTGGGAAACACAGCAGCCAGACAGCAGCAGCAGCAGGAGGAATGGAGGAGTAGTGTGAGTGTGGCAGCAGGTAGGTAGGCAGCATGACAGAATAGCCCTGGTACCTAGCGGTAATACCAGGGCTGTAAATAAACACAACAGGAGGTCCCAGACAGCGGTCGTGCAGCCCACATCGTGTCCAATACACAACTAGGACAACACAGTTTTCAACCCGGGCACCTCAGAAAAATTAAACTTTTTTTTTTAATGGTTTATTTATTTATTTATTTTTACAGCAAATTACACATATAGCTATTGTTGGACGTAATAGCTGGTGGCAGAGTGGCAGCAGCAGAAGGTAAATCTGTGTACCCTGGCAGTGGGAAACACAGCAGACAGACAGCAGCAGCAGCAGGAGGAATGGAGGAGTAGTGTGAGTGTGGCAGCAGGTAGGTAGGCAGCGTGACATAATAGCCCTGGTACCTAGCGGTGATGCCAGGGCTGTAAATAAACACAACAGGAGGTCCCAGACAGCGGTCGTGCAGCCCACATCATGTCCAGTACACAACTGGGACAACACAGTTTTCAACCCGGGCACCTCAGAAAAATTAAACCTTTTTTTTTTTTAATGGTTTATTTTTATTTTTTTTTACAGCAAATTACACATATAGCTATTGTTGGGCGTAATAGCTGGTGGCAGAGTGGCAGCAGCAGAAGGTAAATCTGTGTACCCTGGCAGTGGGAAACACAGCAGACAGACAGCAGCAGCAGCAGGAGGAATGGAGGAGTAGTGTGAGTGTGGCAGCAGGTAGGTAGGCAGCGTGACATAATAGCCCTGGTACCTAGCGGTCATACCAGGGCTGTAAATAAACACAACAGGAGGTCCCAGACAGCGGTCGTGCAGCCCACATCGTGTCCAATACACAACTGGGACAACACAGTTTTTAACCCGGGCACCTCAGAAAAATTAAACTTTTTTTTTTAATGGTTTATTTATTTATTTTTTTTACAGCAAATTACACATATAGCTATTGTTGGACGTAATAGCTGGTGGCAGAGTGGCAGCAGCAGAAGGTAAATCTGTGTACCCTGGCAGTGGGAAACACAGCAGACAGACAGCAGCAGCAGCAGGAGGAATGGAGGAGTAGTGTGAGTGTGGCAGCAGGTAGGTAGGCAGCGTGACAGAATAGCCCTGGTACCTAGCGGTAATACCAGGGCTGTAAATAAACACAACAGGAGGTCCCAGACAGCGGTCGTGCAGCCCACATCGTGTCCAATACACAACTGGGACAACACAGTTTTCAACCCGGGCACCTCAGAAAAATTAAACTTTTTTTTTTAATGGTTTATTTATTTATTTTTTTTACAGCAAATTACACATATAGCTATTGTTGGACGTAATAGCTGGTGGCAGAGTGGCAGCAGCAGAAGGTAAATCTGTGTACCCTGGCAGTGGGAAACACAGCAGACAGACAGCAGCAGCAGCAGGAGGAATGGAGGAGTAGTGTGAGTGTGGCAGCAGGTAGGTAGGCAGCGTGACATAATAGCCCTGGTACCTAGCGGTGATACCAGGCCGTAAATACACAGCATGAGGTTCCAGACAGCGGTCGCGAAGCCCACATCATGTCCAATACACAACTGGGACAACACAGTTTTCAACCCGGGCACCTCAGAAAAATTAAACCTTTTTTTTTTTTAATGGTTTATTTTTATTTTTTTTTACAGCAAATTACACATATAGCTATTGTTGGGCGTAATAGCTGGTGGCAGAGTGGCAGCAGCAGAAGGTAAATCTGTGTACCCTGGCAGTGGGAAACACAGCAGACAGACAGCAGCAGCAGCAGGAGGAATGGAGGAGTAGTGTGAGTGTGGCAGCAGGTAGGTAGGCAGCGTGACATAATAGCCCTGGTACCTAGCGGTCATACCAGGGCTGTAAATAAACACAACAGGAGGTCCCAGACAGCGGTCGTGCAGCCCACATCGTGTCCAATACACAACTGGGACAACACAGTTTTTAACCCGGGCACCTCAGAAAAATTAAACTTTTTTTTTTAATGGTTTATTTATTTATTTTTTTTACAGCAAATTACACATATAGCTATTGTTGGACGTAATAGCTGGTGGCAGAGTGGCAGCAGCAGAAGGTAAATCTGTGTACCCTGGCAGTGGGAAACACAGCAGACAGACAGCAGCAGCAGCAGGAGGAATGGAGGAGTAGTGTGAGTGTGGCAGCAGGTAGGTAGGCAGCGTGACAGAATAGCCCTGGTACCTAGCGGTAATACCAGGGCTGTAAATAAACACAACAGGAGGTCCCAGACAGCGGTCGTGCAGCCCACATCGTGTCCAATACACAACTGGGACAACACAGTTTTCAACCCGGGCACCTCAGAAAAATTAAACTTTTTTTTTTAATGGTTTATTTATTTATTTTTTTTACAGCAAATTACACATATAGCTATTGTTGGACGTAATAGCTGGTGGCAGAGTGGCAGCAGCAGAAGGTAAATCTGTGTACCCTGGCAGTGGGAAACACAGCAGACAGACAGCAGCAGCAGCAGGAGGAATGGAGGAGTAGTGTGAGTGTGGCAGCAGGTAGGTAGGCAGCGTGACATAATAGCCCTGGTACCTAGCGGTGATACCAGGCCGTAAATACACAGCATGAGGTTCCAGACAGCGGTCGCGAAGCCCACATCATGTCCAATACACAACTGGGACAACACAGTTTTCAACCCGGGCACCTCAGAAAAATTAAACCTTTTTTTTTTTTAATGGTTTATTTTTATTTTTTTTTACAGCAAATTACACATATAGCTATTGTTGGGCGTAATAGCTGGTGGCAGAGTGGCAGCAGCAGAAGGTAAATCTGTGTACCCTGGCAGTGGGAAACACAGCAGACAGACAGCAGCAGCAGCAGGAGGAATGGAGGAGTAGTGTGAGTGTGGCAGCAGGTAGGTAGGCAGCGTGACATAATAGCCCTGGTACCTAGCGGTCATACCAGGGCTGTAAATAAACACAACAGGAGGTCCCAGACAGCGGTCGTGCAGCCCACATCGTGTCCAATACACAACTGGGACAACACAGTTTTTAACCCGGGCACCTCAGAAAAATTAAACTTTTTTTTTTAATGGTTTATTTATTTATTTTTTTTTACAGCAAATTACACATATAGCTATTGTTGGACGTAATAGCTGGTGGCAGAGTGGCAGCAGCAGAAGGTAAATCTGTGTACCCTGGCAGTGGGAAACACAGCAGACAGACAGCAGCAGCAGCAGGAGGAATGGAGAAGTAGTGTGAGTGTGGCAGCAGGTAGGTAGGCAGCGTGACAGAATAGCCCTGGTACCTAGCGGTAATACCAGGGCTGTAAATAAACACAACAGGAGGTCCTAGACAGCGGTCGTGCAGCCCACATCGTGTCCAATACACAACTGGGACAACACAGTTTTCAACCCGGGCACCTCAGAAAAATTAAACTTTTTTTTTTAATGGTTTATTTATTTATTTTTTTTACAGCAAATTACACATATAGCTATTGTTGGACGTAATAGCTGGTGGCAGAGTGGCAGCAGCAGAAGGTAAATCTGTGTACCCTGGCAGTGGGAAACACAGCAGACAGACAGCAGCAGCAGCAGGAGGAATGGAGGAGTAGTGTGAGTGTGGCAGCAGGTAGGTAGGCAGCGTGACATAATAGCCCTGGTACCTAGCAGTGATACCAGGCCGTAAATACACAGCATGAGGTTCCAGACAGCGGTCGCGAAGCCCACATCATGTCCAATACACAACTGGGACAACACCGTTTTCAACCCGGACACCTCAGAAAAATTAAACCTTTTTTTTTTTAATGTTTTTTTTTTTTTTTTTTTTTACAGCAAATTACACAGATATAGCTATTGTTGGACATAATAGCTGGTGGCAGAGTGGCAGCAGAAGGTAAATCTGTGTACCCTGGCAGTGGGAAACACAGACAGCAGAAGGGCAGTACACAGCAGCCCACTGTAGGTGTAAAATGTGTGGCTACAGGCGACGTAATAATCAAACTGAACCAGGCAGGCTTAGTAGTTAGCAGGAGCCAGGAGGTGGTAAATGGTGGTAAGGCATATTAACGATGATTCCGGCAGCCAGTTCATGTCCCCCTCTTGTCGACAACAGGGGCCAGGAACTCGCCTTCCACCCACGCCTGGTTCATCTTGAGAAACGTCAGTCTGTCCACAGACTTGTGAGACAGACGTGAGCGTTTCTCGGTGACCACGCGACCAGCTGCACTGAAGCAGCGCTCGGACAGCACGCTGGAAGGGGGACAGGACAGCACTTCCAGGGCGTACTGCGCCAGCTCGCTCCAGATCTCCAGGTGCTTGACCCAATACTCCATGGGATCAACAGGGGCATCGCTGTCAAGCCCGCTGTAGGACCCCATGTAGTCAGCCACCATGCGGGTCAGGCGCTGGCTGTGACCGGAGGAGGATGCTGCTGCATGCACCTCCTCTCTAGTCACTGCTGGAGCCTCTACAGTCCTGTAGAGCTCGTTGCTGAGAGACAGCAGGTCTGTGGGGCGCTTGCTGCTGGATGCAGGCACCTGCTGCTGCCTCTGTGCTGGCTGGACAGTGGGGGGTGGAAGGCTGGGGGAAGGCTTCCTCCAAGCGCTCAACAAGGGCCTGCTGCAAGCTCCATATTTGTTGCGCTGGGTCTCCTCCTGCAGGAGGCAGGAACTGGCTCAACTTCCCCTTGAGGCGCGGGTCCAACATCATGCTGATCCAGATGTCCTCCCTCTGCTTCATCTGGATCACCCTGGGGTCCTTGCACAGGCACGTCAGCATGTGCGCTGCCATTGGGAAGAGGCGGGCCACGTGTGCTGGCACATCGACGGCAGTGCTGTCCTCATCCTCCTCCTCTGCCGCCTCATCCTCTCTCCACCCCGCACCAACTCAGCTGCACTGTGCTGATCCCCCTCATCAGCAGCAAGGTCAGGGACCTCCACCAAGTCCTCCTCCTCCTCCCCCTCAGAGGTGGACTGTGCAGCTGCATGCCGCTCCTGCTGGGCCAAGGCTGCCGCTCCCTGTTCCAGCAAAGCATCGAGGGCCCTGTTCAGCAGACAAACCAGGGGCACCCACTCGCACACCATAGCATGGTCCCTGCTCACCATGTTGGTGGCCTGCAGAAAGGGAGCCAGCACTAAGCACACCTGCTGCATGTGCCCCCAGTCGTCATCGGGGACGATGGACGGGATGTTGCTGGTCTTGTCCCTTTTCTGAGCGGCGGACACAGTGGCCAGGGCAAGGTACTGGTTGACAGCGTGCTTCTGTTCAACCAGACGCTCCAACATCGCCAGGGAGGAGTTCCAGCGAGTTGGAACGTCAAGGATCAGCTGATGGCGTGGCAGCTCCAGCTCCTTTTGCACGTCTTCCAGGCTCGCAGAGGCTGCAGCCGAGCGCCGGAAGTGACGCACAACATTCCTTGCCGTTTCCAGCAGTTCGCCCATCCCCTGGTAGGTGCGCAAGAACTTATGCACCACCAGGTTCAGCACGTGGGCAAGACAGGGGATGTGGGTCAGGTTTCCCCTGTCGATTGCGGCAACCAGATTGGCCCCATTGTCAGCCACCACCTCTCCGACTCTGAGGCCTCTCGGGGTCAGCCAAATCCTCTCCTGCTCCTGGAGTTTGGCCAACACATGGGTTGCCGTCAGTTTGGTCTTCCCAAGGCTGACCAACTGCAGCAGCGCTTGGCAGTGGCGTGGCTTCACGCTGCTGCTGAGGCGGGGGGTTTGGCCAGGTGTGCCGGAGGATGGCAGAGGATCGGAGGAACCTGCTGCAGTTCCCCTGAACCTGCGGGGTGGCACCACCCACTGTGTTGCTGCTGTGCCCGCATCTCCCATCCTCACCCCCTTCCACCAAGCTGACCCAGTGGACAGTGAAGGACAGGTAGCAGCCTGTCCCGAAGCGGCTGCTCCAGGAGTCCATGGTGACGTGGACCCTTTCACCAACCGCGTGCTCCATCCCTCGCTCCACATTGGCCATGACAAAGCGGTGCAGTGCAGGCATGACCTGGCGGGCGAAGAAGTGTCTGCTGGGGAGCTGCCAGTCTGGGGCTGCACAAGCAAGCAGCGCACGCATGTCGCTCCCCTCCTGCACGAGCGTGTACGGCAGGAGTTGGGAGCACATGGCCCGTGCCAGCAAGCCGTTCAGCTGCCGCACGCGACGGCTGCTGGGAGGCAGAGCCCTAACCACCCCCTGGAAGGACTCGCTCAAAAGCCTCTGGCGTTGCCTTTTGCTAGCACGGGAATCAGCGGAGACAGCAGAGGAGGCCACTGAGGACTGGCTGTCAGAACAGGCCTCAGTGTCGGCGGCAGGTGTTGCAGAGGGGGGAGGAGCAGTGCGTTTCCGCACTCCTGCTGGTGGTGCTGGAGGAGCAGGAGGGCGGGTGGCTGCTGTTGCTGCTGCTGCTGTTGAAGGCTGTGCAGTGATGGGTGTGGTGCCACTGCCAGCACCAGATGCCTTCAGCCTCTGGAACTCCTCATGCTGGTGGTAATGTTTAGCAGCAAGATGGTTGATCAGAGAGCTGGTGCTGAACTTTAAGGGGTCTGCACCTCTGTTCAACGTCTGCTGACAGTGGTTGCAAGTGGCGTACTTGCTGTAAACTGTGGGCATGGTGAAAAATTGCCAGATTGGTGACAAGAAAACCCCCCTACGGCCTGGAGCCGCTGCTGCCTGTCTCCCTGTGGTGGTTGGGGGGGGGGGGGCTTGGGTGCGGCTGGTGGTGGTACTGGCAGATGCTGCTGCTGCTGCTCCTGAGCCTGAGACACCAGCAGGCTGTGGGACCTGCCTACTGCTGCCAATGCTTGCAATGATGCGCCTCCTTGCAAGGCCCACAAGCGCATCCTCCTCCTCCTCCTCAGAGCTGCTGATGATGACATCCCCAGGTGCTGGTGGTGGCGGCACCCAGTCTTTGTCTGTCACCCCGTCATCATCATCATCATCATCCTCCCCCTCCTGAAACATGTTCTGCTGGGATGATGACCCCCCAAACTCCTCTCCTGATGCATGGATGGGCTGCTTGACTGTCGCCACAGTCTTGCTGTCCAATCCCTCCTCCCCCAAAGTGCCCATCAGCATCTCCTCCTCAAAATCGCCAACAACAGCAGACAATTTACTCATGATGCCTGGGGTCAAAAGACTGCTGAATGACAGATCGCCAACTGACGGTGAACTGGCCTCCTCCCCAGGCCCTGCTGGGCGGCTGCTGCGAACAGGGGTGGTGGTGGTGGTGGTGAGGGTGGAGGCCTCGGATGCAGAGCTGATGGCGGGCTGCTCATCCTCCGTCATCAGTTGCACCACAGTGGCTGCATCCTTTTCCTCAATGGGACGTTTCCGATCCGGCTGGAGGAAAATAGGAGCAGGTACTACACGCTGCTGCTGCTGCTGCTGTGTCTCTGCAGCGTGAGCCCAAGGCGTCCACGGCCAGTGGCTATAGGCGGAATGTTAGCCACTGACGCAGCTGCTGCGGAACTGTGCATGGTGGCGCGGCCGTGGCTTGCCACAATGCTGCTCCCTCTCCTCCTGATTCCCTTGCTGCCCTTCCCCTTGCCCAAACCGCGCTGGCTGCCACTTCCAGACATCTTAGATGTTTTGGGCGTAAACAAAAAAGTTTTTTAAAAGGGCGGGTGAAAAAGTGGGGTACTTTAATGGAGTGGGTTAGTGGGTGAGGTGACACTAATCACTAAGTGATTAGATCGCTAAGTGATTACTAGTACAGTACAAATACAGAATACAATAATTCAGTAATCAGTAAGTGTGAACAGTGAACAGTGAGTGTGTCCCCTAGTACACTAACTAGGAAATACAATAATCAGTAGTAATCAGATTCAGTAGAAGGAAATAGAGTGTGTGTGTACACTACAGACAGTGCACGCACACACACACGCAGGAGCTAGCCTATGAACAGTGACTGAGTGTCCCTAGTACAGTAAGTACAAGCAACTAGAAAATACAATAATCAGATTCAGTAGTAATAATCAGATGATTCAGTACAAGGGAATACTATGTACTGTGTACACTACAGACAGTGCACACACACACACACGCAGGAGCTATGAACAGTGACAGTGAGTGTCCCTAGTACAGTAGTATAATAACTACAAAATAAAATAATCACTCAGTAAGTAAAGGACAAGACAGGGTATAATACACAGCAGAAACACTGACTGGTATAGATGAGAAATAAACTAACAGAGGACAGGAGGACAGCTGCCCACACAGGCAAGGCCCTGAGGCCTAAAGCTGTGTAAGCTTGCCTGCAGCAGCAGCTGTCTCTATGTAACACACAAGCTACTAACTAAAATACAATCTCTATCTAGCTAACAACAATATAGGTGTATATAGCAGGTGTATGTGAGCAAAAACGCTAGGTAATTGACCACTATAGAGCACTTGCTAAGCCAAAGCACAAAGGAGCAGATCTCTCTCTGTACAAGTCTCAGGCAAGGACGGAAAAACCGAACATGGCGGCCGCTATTTATAGGGTAGGGGCTGGCCAGGGTCCCCCTTTGTGATTGGCTGCCGTCAGAGGGCCTAGGAGCCCTCTGATTGGCTCTAAGGACATCAATCTGGGCTATGACGCTATTCGAGCTCGGTATTCGAGCTCGAATAGCGCTGTTTGCTCGAATAGCTCGAATAGTGAGTGGGCTATTCGAGTTCACTCGAATAGCCCATTCGAATAGCTGCAGCTATTCGAGCTCGGTATTCGAGCTCGAATAGCTGAAAAAGAGCTCGAATATTCGAGCTACTCGAATATTCGAGCTCTGCTGAGCATCCCTGCTGACAACATGTTGTCAGAACTGAAATATATCAGTTGCTGTCAGTTATTTATCAGTTGCTGTCAGTTATAGCTGAGAGGACAACTGATGTGCCAAGTAATGTCTATGTTTCCCTATGGCTCAAGTGGGCAATGTTACAGTTTAACAGTGTGCTGACCAGGAAGCTGTTATGGGGTAATGGCCATTTCCAAAATGGAGGACGGAGAATTTCCTTGATCACAGTGGGCAAACAGGAAGCAGGAAAGGAGAAAGAGATTGAGGAGTAAACTACATGGGGGGTAAGTATGACTTGTGTATGTTTATTTTGACTTTTCATTTTAAGTTCAGGTTTTCTTTAAGGAGACATTCTTGAGCTAACTAATGGAGCTGATTTGGAGGGCAGCTATGAATTCTTAACTCCATGGAAACCTCTATATTACACATATCTTTCCATTGAGTTATATAATACACAACTGTCATATGAGAGAGAAGAGTACAGTATACTCTACTATACTGTACTATACAACCTTTAACCAAGCAACCATATTTTCCATTATAATAATGTACATTTAATCTCACATTGCAGCTTTGCAAGGATTGGCAATGCTCATTTGCATGTCTTGGAAATCTTATTTTGGTGCCTATATTTAACTGATAGATTGAATTATATTTTATCCCAATATCTAATTCTTGAAATATGTCTATGCAATTTGTGTACTATGTTTGAGACAAATGGGATCTATTGTTTTTATTGTAATTATTGTCTCAGTCTGATGAATCTTGTACTGAACATTCTAAACTACTCTCATTAGTTTCTAACAGAATCCTTGCGAGTCTCCGGCCTATTTACCACTATTTGCTTGCATGCATTATATGGTGATAAGTGTAAATAATTTTGACCTCTGGGAGGAAACTGTAGCTAAGCAAACAGGGTGATGAGTACGAAAGCTGGTAATAGATGAAAGAATACACATAATAAAGTCAGGATTCAGGATAATAACAATCATAGTTGCAAGTAGAAAACAATACTGTTAAATGTAAACTTATATAAATATAGTTTTAATTTGTGTTTTAAGGCGTTGGAAACTCTCTTATATATTTCCATCTGTTTTTACTTCTGGTCTCTGGGCTCACCAGATGTCTTATTAAACTTACAAAGCTCTGTGGGGTCCCTGGGACAAGATGGTGACTAACCCTATTTTGCCCTAGCCAAAAATTAAATCTGAAATAAAAAATAAAGTAAATTATTTTAAAACTAGCTACAAAACCGCTAAAAACGCCGATTGGTGTCAGGCCATGTAGCTGCAGATTAGCGGGGATCTTGCATTCTTGCTTGAGTGACGGAGCTCCGCTTGTAAACAGTCTGCCAGCCGTGATTGTTGCTGGCAGACTGAATCATAAGTAAGCAGCTTATTTACATTGTGCAGCGCTGCGATCTACCACAGCGCTGTACTGGGGACAGCCCTGTCACTTGGCTGTCCCCTGGAGCGGCTCATAAAGTGATCACTCTCATTGGCTGATGCCTATGAGAGACGATCGCTACCATTGGATCACAGAGGGAGGGAGAGTGAAAAGGGGAATTTATTTTTTTTAAAAAGCACACTTTATTTAAAAAAAAACACAATAAAAAATTTAATTAATAATAATAATAATAATAAATACAGCATCAATCAGATGCCACCAACAGAGGGAACATTTATTTGGCTGCTAAGTTGTATGGCCCAGAAATACACTGTTAAGGGCTGGTACAGACGGGCGCTTGCGGAGCGTTTACCGCCAGCGTTCGGGGCTTAGCGTTAAACGCTCCCATTCAAGTGAATGGGAGCGTTTGTACCAAGCTTTTACGCACGTTTACACGAACTCGGCGGTCGGGTCCCGATTTTCCCTGGCGTTCAAGGAGCCCCTGGAAGGTACATGTAGCTTCCAGGGGGCGGTTAACCGCGACAGGTAATGTCCCCCTAGGGGAAGAAAAAACGCGACCGCATCCGAACGCAACGCGAACGCTGCTGAAAGCCCAAACGCATCGCCGCCGCGACGCCAACAAACGCAACTCCTCTGAACGTCCGTCTGAACCAGCCCTAAAGCTGCAGTGTGCTTAATTGTACAAATAGCTTGGTCACCAGGGGGTGTAAGCCTGTAGTCCTTAAGTGCTTAATGCAAATGAATAAAGAAAAAATGTCTGTCATAGCAAAAATATAAAAAAGGGCTTTCCTCATTATCTAAAATAACATTTTTGCCCTTTAAAAGGGGTGCATTCTGAGATTTTGATGTAAAGCTCACCACATTTTTTTTTTCCATTAAAGTCAACCTTGGAATTGAATGTATATTCTCTAGTTGTAATGATATTTTACCTTAAGTTGATCTCCAGGTGCAAGGTCAAATGTCCGAGCCCTCAGCTGAACCCCTTTTCCTGGCTGGCTTCTGATGGAGTAAATGCACTCATGGTGGTTGCTGTAGTTGGCTGGGTAGTTGGGGGACAACAGGACACCCTGTGTCCCTGTCACAGATGCTCCACACTCAGCTGAAAAATAAGAAGGGGACAAGGAGTTAAGGTCTACAAGAAGCCTTATAACTAAAAATACAGGGAGGGGAACCTTAACCTGCGACTACAACCCAACCCGCTATTATACCATGTTGCTATTAGAATCTCTCAGCTGCTGTATACCCTGATTCTAGTTTGAGAATGAAGTGACTGGTTTGCTGCTGCCATCTGTTTCACACCTGTGATCCTGCCTACTAACATGCTGTTATAACTACTTCTCAGACATGTCCTTCACAGTAACCCTGTTTAGCCTATAGAATGTCATGTTCCTTTCACACTGGTAGATTGAGTGTTACTAGCTAATGCACAACATTTCAAAGTAAGATGGATAAGGTTTAAAATATACTTCACATTGTTTAAAAAAAGGAGTAAAAAAGGCAATGGCGTAAAAAGAAAATCAGTGACATTGTACAGTGAACTTGTTACAATCTAACACCTTTCTCCACTCAGCCACCCTAGATTGACTCCAGCCTTGCTGCATGAAGAGAAGATGTTAAGCTGTGCTGTGAGAGCCTTTGCACAATTTAGAGAGTGTGAATTTTCTATTATCTTCTACGAAACATTCAGCTCTCTGTCTTTTGACGTAAAAAAAAGCGTGTGCGATTGTGCGTATAAAACGTTATGGAGAAGGGTGTAGAGGAAATATTGTTGCAACAAAAATTAGCAGTTTAGCTGAACAATAAAATGAGTTTAATTAGCTTTAGTGGGAAGATAATTACCCTAGACTGACAAAGGGAAAAAAGGTTAACATTAGGTGGAGATGTTCAGGAAGAATAAGAGTAATTAAAGTAGGGTCTTTCTTCACAGAAAATTGTTAAAAGCTAAATTAGGAAATATCAGCTAGACCAATCAGTGTTTTAATAAACCAGAAGTGAGAGGAATATGGAGACTGATTTTATTTCCAAGTCACTCACTTAAAGCAATGGTGCAGCCAAAGACGGACTGGGGTTTATTATATATTTAAGTAATTATATAGCGCCAACATATTACGCAGCGCTGTACACAGCATATTGTCTTGTCACTAACTGTTCCTCAGAGGAGCTCACAATCTAATCCCTACCATAGTCAGATGTCTATGTATGTATCGTGTAGTGCATGTATCATAGTCTAAGACCAATTTAGGGGGAAGCCAGTTATCGTATCTGTATGTTTTTGGGATGTGGGAGGAAACCCACGCATACACAGGGAGAACATGCAAACTTAATGCAGAAGGCTGGGATTCGAACCGGGGACCGATCGCTTTCAAGGTGAGAGCGTTAACCGCTATGCCACTGTGCTGCCCATCTTTCAGAAACTATTAAGAGTATTCCAAACAATGCTCATGACCTTTGTAGATCAACAACTGCATGCTTTCTTAAATTACCTTGTTCAGACTCTGCATTGAATGCTGGCTCTATACACATCCCACATTGCACTTTGGACCCTACTTACAAAGGTGACACAAAATCACCAATTCATACATTTCCCACACTGCTGTGCAGGACAAGCTTTATACTTTTGGACCTCTTCGGCCAACTTTCTTGTATTGACCCACCCTACATGCAGTCCTCAAAGACCAGCAGCCGCTTCTTCCATGTGCAGTCATTTCAGTGCAGCTGATCACCTCTTCCAAGTACTGCAGGTCTCCCTTTATGTAGAAGCCCCCCCTCTTCTGCACAGCAATTCCCATTTCATGTGCAGCCACTCATGCCATGTGCAATAGTGAGATTTCCATGTGCACCCTTTCATTGCATTGCAATAAAAACAGCCTTATGCTTTGAACACATGCTAGATTAAACTCAACAAGAGTGGCCAATAAAGACCACCTCTGGCAAAAATCTAGAGGCTATATATGTGTACAGCAGCCCCCTGACATTGTCTAAATTTTGTGATCCCTGATATCCAAGCACAACCCCCACGCACATTGCTCTCCAACTCCACCTGGCAGCGGGAAGCCGCTCTGTTGTGCGCTGCATGTTGTCTCTCCTCTCTTCTCCATAGCAACAGATGCATCCCAATGCGTCTGTACAGAAACTGGCCCCCAAACTGTCGCCTGCTGGGTGGTAGCATTCCCACTCCCCTGTAGACCTTTGCAGATAATCACCTCTTGGCAAATAGAAGTCCCAGAAAAGATGGATCATTTATATCTGGGTGTGTATATATGTATGTAAAAGTACATTTACTGATTGGCTGCTAAGATGTTTAGGATGGTGTCAAACTTTGCTAACGGATTCCTCAAAATGTAGAAGTGATAAAATATATATATATATATATATATATAGCTTCTATTCATTCTCCCAAGAAGATTGTTGGCAGTGAGTGCAAAGAGTTGATTTTATTGCTTGATGCATTATAGAGTGGCAGAAAGACCTTGCCCTTGAGCAATATTTGGACGAGCATTGAAAACACACACACGCAAACATACACATCCGTACAGTATATACACAGCCAGGCCTGGAACCCTCTAGGAGCGCTTTTCTGAGCGCTTTGTGATTTCAAAAGCTCTTGCTAATATATTGCTATGGATGTGATCCTACTTGAGTGATGTGATTTTATAAAAGTCCCCCATAGCATTGCATTAACAAGAGCTTTTTCAAATCACTAGCGCTTGGAAAAGGCTTCTAGTGGGTTTGAGCCCTCATACAGTTTCTGCCTTTTTAATTCAAATAATGATAATCATTTTTTTAATAATTATATTTTTCATATACAGTATATCCCACCCTTCTTCCTTCTTCCCCATTTCCTCTTTCCCTAAAAATGATTACTTTGCCTTGTAATATTTATTGAACAGGCTACCAAATACCTTTAGTTATTTTATCTATATCTATGTATCTAAATTGCTTTCTTGTCTGGTGTACGAAATCTAACTTGATGTGGGAGGGGAAACAAACAAAATGAAAGCACAGGACCACCTACCAACACACCTTGGGAGAGGCGAACTCCACACACGCCGTCTACCTCCCAGGCAAGTGATGCGAGAAGCTCCTTCCAAGCGGTATCCAGGGAAACAGGTAAATGTCAGTGAGTCACCAACCCCAAACTGAAGACCCTTTCTAATGCTGTATGCTGGAACCTCAGGCTCATCACATGGCTCCAGATCATATTCTGCAACAGAAATCAAATCCAGAAATTAATTCATGCATAAATATCCATTTCTGTTCATTATTCTGAGGGTGAAGCTAAAAAATGTTGTGCTATTTTGTATTATTTAATTAGTATTGTATTTTTTTCACCAACCAACTGTGGTAATCCACTGACTCAAGAATTCAAGCAGTCTTTTAAAGCACACCTAATATAAAAGGAATATGAAGGCTGACAGTTATTTTCTTTTAAATAATGCAAATTTCCTGGCTGCCCTGCTGATCCTCTGCCTATAATACGGTAGTTTTAGACAGTGTTTCTCAAACCTGTTCTCATGACTCCCCATCCCCAATGGTGCATGTTTTGCAGGCGACCTCACCTATGTACAGGTGGGGTTATTAGTGTATCAGCTACATGCATGCCACCTAGCTGAGACGCTAATTACCCCACCTGTGCATAAGTGATGTTGCCTGCAAAACATGCACCATTGGGGAGTCAGGAGGACAGGTTTGAGAACACTGCTTTTGGCCATAGACCCGGAACAAGAATGCAGATAAGATATTTCTGACTTAAGTATGACGGGATTAGCTGCATGCTTGTTTCAGGTGTGTGATTTAGACCAGTGGCGTATCAATAGGGGGTGCAGAGGTAGCCATCGGGGCCCTTGGGCTAGAGGGGCCCCAAGGCACCCACCCCTCAAACACAGTATTAGCTCCTTACTGGTCCTGTGCTGATAATATTCACTTCCATAGTTGATTTGAATAGTAGTGATCATTAACACACAGTTTCCCATCCCCTTCTTGCACCTCTGACACTGTGGTTGTCCTTGATTGGTTTTGATGTGGTGTATCAATTGTTATGTATAGAGTGCCTGGGGGGCCCCAATGCTAAACTTGCACTGGGGCCCACAGCTTCTTAGCTACGCCACTGATTTAGACATTACTGCAGCTAAAGCAATCATCATGACTACTGGGCAACTGGTATTGTTTAAAAGGTAATAAATATGGCAGCCAAGCCACCATATCTCTCTCACCTAAGGTTCCCTTCAAAAAATATTGTACAGAATGTCATGCAGACTTTTTGTTAAATTTATTCTCTATTATTACTCTCTACTGTAATTTGGCCTTCTTAAAACAGAAGGTATTTGCAATAATTCAGCTTTAAGTGGGCAACTGTGGTTTCCCATGATGCATCACTCCAGAATATGCAAATCATCTCTTTATGCCCCTAACAGCCAGGCACACACAGAGCCAGTGGTGTATAGTGAGCCTATAGCTTATACATTTCACAGAGCCACACCAGTCCAATAGATAATGCAAACCTGAAAGCCAGGGGCGTAGCAATAGGGGTTGCAGAGGTTGCGACCGCATCGGGGCCCTTGGGCCAGAGGGGCCCCAAAGGGCCTTCCCTCAACTGCAGTATTAGCTCTCTATTGGTCCTGTGCTCATAATAATCACTTCTATAGATACTTTGAATAGTGGTAATCATTAACTAGCTGTTCTCCATCCCCTTCTTGCACCTCTGACACTGTAGTTGCCATTGGCAGGTTTTGGTGCGCCGTATCAATTGTTATTTATAGAATGTTTGGGGGGGCCCCATTGTAAAACTTGCATCGGGGCCCACAGCTCCTTAGCTACGCCACTGCTGAAAGCATATGTGTGTGCACATTTATAAATATAATTGTCATACTAATGATAAATCGTTAACTAATAGTTTTTATGTAGACAAGTAGAACTCATTAGTGGACCATGATGACTTAATTAGTAGAGGCAATCAGGGAAAGGCAAATAATTGCAACTTACATGCATATTTAATGGAAAATGTTTGCAGCTTGGAATTAGGCCTATCAAATGCATTTCCAGACTAAATTAATTGGCCCAGTTCCAAGCATCTTTGTTTATAAGTAAACAGTAGTGCATAAAAGATCTGCATATATATGACCACATTAAGAAGAAGAGTATTTTATCAACAGTAGGGATGGCTGAAATTGCCAAATTCAGAATCCAACGGAATTCAGAATTTATACTGAAGTCAATGCTGCTGACTTAAAGGGAGTCTGAAGCCAAAACCAAACAAATAAACAGATACTTACAGAAAGGCTCTGGGTCCTACTGATCATTGGGAGACTGCTCTCTTCTGCTGCAGGTGGACTTCAGAAGTCTTCGGGAGCACTCGGGCTACCGAAGATGGGCCGCTTCATACTGTACACGCGCAAGCGCACTCTCTTGTGCACTCGTGCATGCGCAGTATGGAGCCGTCCACCTTTGTTAGCACTCGGGCTCCAGAAGACTTCCGAAACCTCCCGCAGCGGGAGATTTGAACGAAGGAGCCTTCAGGGGAATGAGAGGATGAGGAGAGAAATGGGAAAGCTCTATAGGACCCCTCTTCTTTGGCTTCAGATTCACTTAAAGCAGTTAATAGCTAAGCCCCTATACCTGCTATTGTCACCAGATATGTTGAAGGAATAGTGGGAACAAGAAAAAACATTTTTTTCAAAAATATCTGTTTTTTGAGACAATCGATTTAACAAAAGTAAGAGAAAAATGTTTTTTTAAACTTGTTAGCATTATTATTATTTAGTATTTATATACATTTTGCTTCAGTACAGTGTAACATATACAGAGTTCTGAATACACATTTTATACATTTTAAGAAAGCTGACAGCATGGAGTCCCGACTCCCCAGAGCACCTGCTGGCATCCCTCATACACACTCCACCGCTAACCCCCACCACTCATCGCACTAAAAGCGAAACCCAGGCAAAAGCATCCTTGAATCTGCCACCGGGATTTCCCATTGGTTTTTACACTGATAAATGAGCTGACAGAGGGTGCCATGGGTGTTGACTTAGGAAGGGGGGTGGGGTGGCTAGTGCCAGCTGCAGTGTATGTAGGGGCTGGGAGGCTTGCTATTGCAGAGTATAGAATGCCCCGGCAAAGCACAATTTAAGATGCTATGTTGGGGCTTGCTATACTTTAGTGTAGTGTGTGCCGGTGGAGGGGATTGAGCAATATTTATTCTGCTGTCCCAAACCTGGTGGCACAGACAATGTAAATATAGACATTGTAAATATACTGTAGTACTGGCATTACTTGGTTAAAGAACATGCAGATGTTAATATAAATTGATTGCAAATTACCTAAACACATTGAGGATCTTTCAAACAAACATTTTCCAAGTGAGTAGACTGTAAGCTTTTTAGGACAAAAAAAAAGATCTTGTGCATTGTTAAGGAGCAGTGATCGTTGTCAGCTTTATACAATAAATTATACATTGCAACTGGCAGGGACATATGATTAGGGAACTGGATGAAGTGTATACAGAGCAGCAGTGTTACACACACAGCCTCTGGCAGAACATTTGTATCCGTCACTAGGAAATTAAGTATGAGCAGCATGGAAGGATGAGACGGGAAGAGCCAACTTGAGGTCTTGCCTTCTCGCTCACTTATTATCCGCTTACATCAGGATTGCCATTCTGGCGCTAGGAAAAATCAAATCGCACTGGGTGTTCTGTCACTCATCAGGGGATGAAGAAAAGGATTGAAATGCAAAGTTCTGCTCCCAGCATTTCCATAAATTACATTTTCAGGTAACTGCATAAAAGTGAAAACTGAAATGCACAATAACACAACATCGTTGTCTAGTAATACATTGCCAGACCACATTAACCTGGATTGTCATTTTCAACTATTCAGGCTTGTATTTGACCCTCATTCTCCACAAATCTCTTATGTTTAAAGGATGGTAGTGAAGGTAAAATACAAGCCTGATAAAAGTCAAACAGAAAAAATGCAAGTACGATTTATTTAGATTTAATGACACAGAGTTTTTATTCTGTGAAACAAAATAACATAAATATGTTAACGGGAACCTGATGTGAGAGTGTTATAGTGGCTGCCATGTTTATTTCCTTTTAACCTTTTTGGGACCGGTCGCCTACCCCCCCCCTTAAGGACCAGGCATTTTGTGCGGGAGGGGGGTGCGCGCGTTTGGGGGGGTCAGGCGGCCATATCCCGTCTGTGGCTGGCTAGATTTGTGTCCCCCCATAGTGGCCTGTGCCCCCCCCTTCTGCAAGCAGCCTTCACTCACCTTCCAGGCTCCAGCGATGAGCCACACGGGACCCTCTTCTCCGGCCGGCATCTCCGTTCTGTCTGACGATCAGTTCCGGGTCGCGGCTTGATGACGTCATCAAGCCGGGACCTGGGGCTGACATCAGACGGAGCGGAGATGCCGGCCAGAGCGGAGGGGGGCGCTGATCATTGCGGGAACGGCAGGGAGGTGAGTGGATCCTCTTCTTTTCCCCCCTGCTGCCGCAGCTGTCAAACTGATCACTATGATTGGACGGCGATCGTAGTGATCATGTGATCAGCAGCCATACGCGATGGCTGCTAATCACTCGGGCGAGATGTCGGCTGTCATATGACAGCTTAATCTCCCCCTCCGGGTGCGCACGATCGCGTCGGGAGCGGAAACTGTGGGCCGGCGTAGATTCTACGCCGCATCAGGCTAGAACAGCCACAAGTGCGGCGTAGAATCTAATGCGCGGGAGGGGGGTGCGCGCGTTTGGGGGGGTCAGGCGGCCAGATCCCGTCTGTGGCTGGCTGGATTTGTGTCCCCCCATAGTGGCCTGTGCCCCCCCTTCTGCAAGCAGCCTTCACTCACCTTCCAGGCTCCAGCGATGAGCCGCACGGGACCCTCTTCTCCGGCCGGCATCTCCGTTCTGTCTGACGATCAGTTCCGGGTCGCGGCTTGATGACGTTATCAAGCCGGGACCCGGGGCTGACATCAGACGGAGCGGAGATGCCGGCCAGAGCGGAGGGGGGCGCTGATCATTGCGGGAACGGCAGGGAGGTGAGTGGATCCTCTTCTTTTCCCCCCTGCTGCCGCAGCTGTCAAACTGATCACTATGATCGGACGGCGATCGTAGTGATCATGTGATCAGCAGCCATACGCGATGGCTGCTGATCACTCGGGCGAGATGTCGGCTGTCATATGACAGCTTAATCTCCCCCTCCGGGTGCACACGATCGCGTCGGGAGCGGAAACTGTGGGCCGGCGTAGATTCTACGCCGCATCAGGCTAGAACAGCCACAAGTGCGGCGTAGAATCTAATGCACACGGTCCCGAAAAGGTTAAACAATACCAGTTGCCTGCCAGTCCTGCTTTCTAGTTTCAGCGGTATTTGCATCGCAGAAACAAGCATGTGGATAATCTAGTCAGACTTGAGTCAGATCCGGTGATCTGCATGTTTGTTCAGGATCTGTGGCTAAAAGTAATAAAGGTAAAGGATTTGCAGGACAGTCAGGCAACTTGCATTTATTAAAATTAAATACATACAGTATGTCAGCCTCCATAACCTCCTCCTCAGATTTCCTTTAAACTGAAACTGTACTTAAAGAGAAACCGTGACCAATAATTGAACTTCATCCCAATAATTGAACTTCATCCCCTTTTACATGAGAAATCTATTCCTTTTCACAAACAGACCATCAGGGGGCGCTGTATGGCTGATATTGTGGTGAAACCCCTCCCACAATAAACTCTGAGGACCATGGTACTTCTGGCAGTATCCTGTCTGTGAAGCTTGTTGCATTGTGGGCAATAGCTATATACAGCTGGTTCCAACTGCCAAAAAAGCAAGCAGCAGCTACGTCACCTGCCAGCAGTAAAAATGTCACCATGTGATAAATTTCAGAATGTAAATCAGGGATTTAAAAGATTTTACAATGGGCAAACACTGACTAAATCATTTATACATAATTATTGTAAAAATGAAGCACATTTTTTATTACATTATTTTCACTGGAGTTCCTCTTTAAGTATTGTATATTCTCATATATACACTAACCTGTGCATATGCCCACCTTCCCCCCACACACACACACCCACACACATTTTGGATTAAAAAGTAGGCCAAAAGCCACAACCCGCTAATAAGCTGACCCCCTCCCTCAATGTGCACCCAAGTTTCCCCATGCAGAGTGTGCATTGGAGCATGCTGCAGCATACATATCTTCCTGTCCTGGCCCCAGTCTGTTTCCCCAGCAGCTTCTAAACTGGCTAGAGCTCCAAGCTCACTGTCATGTGACTGCAGTGAGCCTAGAGCTTTAGTGGCCAGTTCAGAAGTTGCCAGGTAAATGGATGTAAGCTGGAGTGGGGGAAGGCACATATGCATGCTGCAGCATGCTTCTACATCAGCTCAGCATGGGGGGTGCACTGGCAGTATATCACCCACGGATATGCTGATCTCTCCACTTTACACCCAAAATCTAGGTGCCAAAAAGTCAGACTATTTGTGGTGATGCAAGGTATGTTTGAAATAACTTAGCAGTCTTTAGTGACCCTCAATGCTGATGGCACCTCTGAGCACATTGTTCTCCATCTACATTAACCCCAAATTCCTGCATCCAGTCACAAGATGAAGTGATGCCTCAGCTTGGATCATATACAGGCCTGCAATATGACATTTTTTATGCAGTCATGCAACAGAAAGAAGTATACAGCAACAAAAGGTTTAGAAGAACGTATAATGCAAGTAGAGGATTTTAAACTTAATTATAGCATAGACAGACGATTTGTAATAGGAGCATTTTACACAAAAATTTAGTTTTTTTTTTTTTTTTTTAAAAAGCTGCCAGGATCAGTGTAATAACCAACTATAATTCTGAGAAAGGATTGCACCATGCTGCAGACATTTTAGCGAGAAGTATACAAGATGAGTCAAGAAGACACCATCCATACAACTCAAAGAATACCAACTCTCTTGTTAATTTTCAAAACGGGGGGGAGCAGGCATGTGTAGCAAGAATTGCACATGACCGCTGCTCCTCCCATTCTTCTCCGCCCCCCTCCGTTATCTTGTCAAGGCCCCTGCAGCTACTTCTGGGTTGGCCGTGGCCGGGAGTGCTGTGCCCATTTGCACTATGTAGTCGTGACATCACGACTAAGTAGTGCACATGCACAGAGCGCTCCCAGCTCCATTTGGAAAATGAACTAGAGCTAAGGTATCCTTAAAACCAGACAAGACTTCCTCTGCTAAAGGCAAGCACCAAGCAGTGTTTTTTTATATGGGGCTCAGGGTCAAGAGGGTCCCAGTTAGCGCCTAACTTAATCACTGTTCTTTTCAGTGTACATGAAAAAAACAACTCTGCCGTTTCTGAACATGTTACCACTAGAAACATTGCAACTATCATACAAATGAATTAATTTAAAATTAAAATATTTGGAATGCTGTGTATGTCCACCATTTGTAGTACAATATAGGACATATCGATTGTCTCCCATTAGGCATCAGTCAACCTTTCCATAGCTTATGCTTCTCAATGCTGAGGATAAGACAACTAATAAAAAGACTGGATGATCTTGGGATGAGTGCAACAATTAGGCATAATTTAAATGTAAGCTAGTTGGACCTGCCTTAGCTATAACTTTCATTAACCAGACAGCTGTGGAGACATATATGTGGCTATATATAGGAGGCATGTCTTTAGCAGGCACTCTTTCTTAGCCTATGGTCCATTAAACCATCGAATACAATTTAGCCCATGTTCTAATAGACTGCTCAAAGCAATTGAACTGATTGCATTTAATAGATGTGGACATACAGAATCAATACACACTATTCTAGCGTTTATTGTTTAACATTTTTACTCTGTCAGATGTAATATCACTATTAAAGTAACAACAATCTTGCACAATTAAAGCAGAATGAACGTAAGCTGAAGAAAACTGCTTTGGCATACGGCAAAGAGGCAACAGTGTATGATCACCACAACAGGCGTGTTCACCAAACACACATCTGCAAAACTGGGGAAAATTAGAAGGAAGGAACACTATAGCTTTCAGGGTTGCCAGCCTAAGCTTAATTTTGTGCCTTGATTACACTGCAAAGTCTTACCTTTCCAGTGACACCAGGGGCGTACCTAAGTAATATAGAGCATATGGCAAACACGGAAATTGTGCCCCTCCATCAGAGCCCCTCGATTTCTGAAAAGGCCACAAAGGCCGGGCCTTGGGCAGCTGCAGCCCAAGGGGGCACCTGGTCATGAAAAAGTGGTTGCTACATATGAAAGAAGGGGCTGAAAATGGGGAGCAACACAGGAAAAAGTGAAACGGATGCTGTACATGAAAGAGAGGGGCTTACATGGTTGTTACACATGGCGGAGGCAGCCGCACATGGAATGGGAGGGGAGCTACTGCACAAGAAAGGGGAACCACACCATACTTGGCCTAAGGGCACATAAAGTATGAACCCAGCCTTGGTGATTTTTTTCTGAAAGCAAAAACAGTATCAAAAGCTGTGACAATTACAAATGTTAACAAGTTACATTTCCTCTGCTCTATTCACACACTACAGTCAGAAACACAGGACACAGAAGCTACAGCTGTTGGGAGCTTTCTCTCTCACACACACACAGTTACACACAGGGTTAACTGATGAAGTGTGAGGGGAATTTCCCTCCCCTCATGGTTCATTCTGCCGTCAGTTTTGGCGTCAGTAAAATATGAAAGTATTTTGATAACAGTAAACAAAGAGGTTGCCAGTGAAATGTATACACCAGTACTTAGCAGCACTTCACAAACAATTCCTATCTCAATTGAAAAAAATATGTAAATCGATAGTGTTTCTTTAAAGAGACTCTGAAGCGAGTCTAAATCCACGTTTTTAACTTTTATTAATGTTAAGCACTATAGCTAGTGCTAAACCGCCACATCCCCGGGGCAAAACAAGGGGTTTATACCCCCCAAATCCCCTCTGCTAAGTCCGGGCAGCGCTTCCTGATTGAGGCGGAGCTTAGGGCTGCAGCTCTGCCTTTTCGCATGTCAATCCCCGCTGATCCACGCCTCTCCCCCTCCCTCTCATCTTCCTTCACTGAGAAGAGCGGGGAGAAGCGGAGATCCACGGGCAGATTGACGTGCATGGAGGCAGAGCTACAGCGGTAAGCTCTGCCTCCATGGGCAGCAGAATCCACGACCAAGAAAGTAGTGGAATTTGTACAGGGGATTTAAGGGGTATAACCCCCTTGTTTTGCCACTGGGATGCAGCGCTTTAGCACTAGCTATAGTGCTTAACATTAATAAAAGTAAAAACGTGGATTTAGACTTGCTTCAGAGTCTCGTTAAATCCTCATTTGACTGGATGGGGAGTAACAGAAGGGGCTCTGTGGTCACATATAGGGTTGCACTGCATAGAGCATAGACTTTCAAATTAATCAACGTTCAATAGATTTCTGCTGAAGTCTTCTGAGACTGAGTGTGCAGTGTAGCGAGGAAATTCATCACTAGGCAATTGATTTCCAATCAGGGAGGGATTCATCAGCTTGGCATATTGCTCCATAACTGACCTGTGTATGCCTAGATTTATTAAATCAACTTCTTAAAGTACAGCTGAACTGAAAGAAGTATGGAGGCCACCATATTTATTTCATTTTAAACTATACCAGTTGCCTAGCAGTCCTGCTGATTTCTTGGGCTTCAGTAGTGTCTAAATTACACACCTGAAACAAGCATGTGGCTAATACAGACTCAGTCCTAAACATCTGATCTGCATGCCTTTTCAGTGTCTTTGGCTTAAAGTATTGGAGGCAGAGGGTCAGCTGGACAGCCATGCAATGTGCATTGTTTAAAAGGAAATAAATATCAGCCTCCATATTACTCTCAGTTCAGGTGTGATTCAAAACATAGAATAATTACCACTGAATCTCCTTTGCAAAAACGTTACTATTACTGTAATCACAGTCCATGTTTCTGGCATGACCTCCTTGTTACTGTTTCCTGCCTCAAATTTGTATTAGAGTTCGCTATTTATGCCATAACAAGGTGACTTACCTGAGAAAGTGACGTTGAAGCCCTCGTAGGACATGGAGAAGTCTGAAATGAAGCGGAGTTGTGCTGTAAAGTTTCCATAGAGCCCAGCACTTATCGGAGCGGGCAGTCGTGATCCTGTCAGTCGCTTTAGAGGCTGGGTAAAGCTGCCATTTTCAGTGATGAGCAGGAAATCATGGCCACTTTCCAGGTGGAATGTGTGAAATGTGAAAAATACACCTGAACAAGAAAAAGCAATGATTTCATCAAACAAAACAAAAAAAAGGTTTAAACAATTATAATGACTGTCGTTCTCCTTCATTAAACCTGCTTCATGTGCTCATTTCCATAGGGGAGGTTTATGGAGCTATGTTAGTAATCCGTCAGGGGCTGCTGTTAACAATTCAAGCTTCCTTGAATGGAGCCGAGTATTACTGATTTTTTTTTTTTTATTTAATTTAAGTATTTATATTGTGCCGACATTTTACCCAGCACTGTACAGAGTATATTGTCTTGTCACTAACTGTCCCTCAGCAGGGCACACTGCCATAGCCATTGTCATGTGCTCCAACTTGTAAGTGGAAGCCAATGAACTTCTCTGTAAGTTTTTGGGATGTGGGAGGAAACCAGACTACTGGGAAGAAACCCACACAGACACGGGGAGAACACACAAACTCCATGCAGATGTAGACCTGGCTGGGATTCAAACCGGGGACCGAGAACTTGCAAAGCAAGAGTGCTAACCACTACGCCACCGTGCTGCCCTGATGGTATTTCTGTGAAGTTGTGAAACCTGCCCCACTGTATTCATTCTCCAGTGGATATTCCTTTACTTACAAAGCACCAAAATAGTACATATGTATTGCTTTACATCAAAAATGAGTGAACACAGCAGGTGTAATGATCTGCGGCCGATTTCCACCAACAGCGCTCTCCAGGTGCACTGAAGCAGATGGAAATCCCCACAATCACGGAAGAATTGTACTTAGTGTGTGCAAACACATGTGCAGAGGGAAATTTCTATCAACAGGTGGTGCTGTGGAGTACAGAGAAGCAGGTTCTCTGTACAACCACAGATGTCAGATTGGAATTGCACGACTTGAAACAGAACAGAGAAAACAAAGTAACAACTCAGAAGAAAGCAAGAACAGAGATAGACTATGTGAATGTCTACCAATCTAGTCGCCACCCAGCGACGGTAGACATATCACATCAGAACAGACCAGAGTAAGAAAGCTAATTGCAAGAGAGGCGATAGCTATCAGCAACACAAGACTGAGTAAAGACAGAGCGTGATCTGAGTAAGGAAGACACAGCAAATCACCACAATCTGAACGCCAAGGAAAATAACAAATGAACTAGCTAAAGTGCGATATGCGCAACAGAGACAATCGTGTTAACGGTACGGTCACCGCACTTTAAGCACAACAGTGACAAAACGTACCAACCCTGACTAACAAATGAAACACTAAAATTAAAAACAAACAGATAATGCGAACGCTTGCTAATCGGTTGCCTCACCCAGACAACAGCAAGCGTTCGTTCCAGACAAGAAAGACAGAAGGAGTAACCAGTAGCAACCGCAGCTAAGGTTAAACTCCAAGGTTCAGACAAGAGAGATCCACCGCCTCTAACGCTAGGGCGAATGCAATCTAGGAACAGGACAGAACGATTCACTGTCAGCCACCGCTGGCGACAGTACAATCGCACGGACGAGACAAGACAGACAGAAGGAGTAACCAGTAGCAACTGCAGCTAATGTTATACTCCAAGGTTCAGACAAGAAAGATCCACCGCCTCTAACGCTAGGGCAAATGCAATCTAAGAACAGGACAGAACGATTCACTATCAGCCACCGCTGGCGATAGTGCAATCGCACAGACAAGACAGAATAGGCAGTACAAATTATAACACAAACCTGACTGCACTAAATAGGAATGCAAGGAGCACTCCCCAAGAATTAACTACACTAGAATATAGTAACAAGATGCTGAGGCTCTAAGGTAAGTTTCCCTACAGAGGAACTATGTCGAGCAAGGAATTCTGGGAGGAAATTACATTTATACTAAAAACCTTCAAAGGAAGCAGATAAGCAATTTGCATGACAAGTGGATGCAAATCAGTCAGCCTTTCAAACTGACAGAAAGGACTCTTTTCCCTGCACTGAACTATGCAAGCTGCATAGGAAACAAAGCAGTCCAGGGAAACAAGTCCAGCAGAGTGGATTCTGACAGCAGGTTTCCCCATTCACTTGTATGCTAATATGGTGCAGTTCACATCGCATGTGAACTGCAGCTGGAGTGGTAAGTGTATTTTGAGATGATGGAGATGGGTGACCCCATTTATTTGTATTGAATGGGCCTATGCCACTCTGTGCTCCACTGCAGAAAGCAAAAATGCTGAATCTGCATATGTGAACACATTTCAAGCGGTAGAGGATATAATAATATAATAATAGAATAGATACAGGAGATGGCAGATGCTGGAGGTTCTAAGAAGATGCTATTCATTAATGACTCATCACATAGGAAGGAAGATGGGTAGGCAACTCTATGACATGTGTAAACAATACAGCCATTCTGCCTACCAAACAAGATCGTTGTCCTAGAATTACCCTTAACCCTTGCCTATTTTTGATTTGTCAGAGACCAGCTGAAGAACATGTCCATAACATAGCATACCTACACAACATTTCTCAAATATACCATTTCCTAGCATGGGAGACTGCTAAAGCCCTGAGCACAATTTGAATCTGTTCAGCAATGTGTATCACACCGATATTGCAATACGTAAAGACATCAGACAGTTCAGTTCAGACAACGCACTGCTGCATGTATTTCTGTGCACCATGCAGAGGTGTCTAATTCAGTGTAGTTGAGTGGAGTCAGTGTTGCAATGCAAAGTAACTCAGGCATTTATATAAAATAAATGTGTCTTTTAATACTAATCACAGGTTATTTTGAAGATGTATGGTATTTAATGACAAAGAAAGTCTAAGGGGATTAAAAGATTTCTTAAAGCGGGATTGTCAGCCACAAATCAAATTCAATTTGCCCACTGCTTTGTGTTTATTATGTAGTCTACATGCAGTCTACACGCAGTCTGCATTGCAAGTATTCCAATACAGTCATACATGTTTCTACTGTAACACATCTCAGTCAGCCAGGCTCTATTCTGGTACATTGCCGAGGAGAGGAAAAGCTTGTTATTGCCCCTCCTACATTCCTGCCCCTCACTGACTGGCTGAGGGAAGTTCAGTGTGACAGGAGGGTGAGGAGGGAAATACACCTCACTCCTCTGCAGAAGCTGCTGAAATACGAACTATGCTATGCTCACATGTGTTTACAAAGAAAGCTAGATATGACAGTGCAGTTTCTACGAGAAAACAAGAGTAAGGGAGGAAATCAGAGGCAGTAAAGATGAAAAATGCCTGGAACAGTTTTCTCTTTATTAACTTTCCAAAAATCAATGAAATCAAATGTGGACAGTACAATACAGATGTTTTATAAGTAGAACAAGTATTTATCTACTTATATATGTATTTTTTTCCTGGGAGTGTATGGCTGTCCCTGCTGCTTTAAGAGTGGGGACTGCACAAATAAAGCGTATGCAATAGTGGAAATGACACTAAATGACACAATAGTGGAAATGACAGATAAGGAGCACAGAAGGTGGTTTGGGATGTATTTGTATAAAAGACCATATAGGTAGGTGGGGAGTGTAGGTGCATTGTTGTAAAGTGATTTCAAGTCGAAATATAGAAGGAGGAACGCTCACCTTTTCCATGTGATGTTTCTATAGTCCAAGTGCAGTTCAAGTTATTGGGGTAAAAATCAGGAAATCCTGGAGATAGAATTGTTCCACTTGAGCCCTGAATGTATCCTCCACAAAGGGCTGTGGAGAGAACAGTGTACAGTAGAAGATAGTTAACATGGTAGTCAAGCATTGATCCTGTACTTTTACTAAAAGCAAACGAGTCCTAATCTTCAGCAGAAGGTTCCTGGAATCTCACATCTTATTTTGTATTTAAAAGTTAAAACTGGCTTTACAATTTTTTACTATCTCAGGTGAATGGTGACAGTTTAAATGTTTTTTTATTTTTTTTACAGTGCCATAAATACAGTAAATAGTTTAATGAAATGCCTGAAGAGAGCAAAGTCTAGTCACTATTGTTCTTATTTAAAAAGGTTAGGCAATTCTGGAAAGCAGTGGAACACTTAACAGATCCAGCAAATCTTGCGCCTTAAAAAAACAACAACGACTTCCTATTAGGTGTGATAAGTTAGCAACGCCCAGATCATTACAAGCATTGCTAGAAGGTTATTGAAGCAGCAGTAATATTATTACATTAACAGAATTTATAAAACTCCAGCTAGGGCTGTCTATTTAAAACCTGGTATCTGCACCAAGTGAGGGTGTGTTAGGCCCGGTTCACATTTTTTTTACCAAAACGGACCAGATGTCCGGATCCGTTCCGTCCGGATCCGGATGCATCCGGTTGCAATCCAGATCCGGTCAGGATCCGGTCCGTTTGCATCCGGATTTTCATCCGTTACGGATCCGGTTGCTATCCGGATCCATTTTTTAAAGAGATAACAGACTATATAAATTCCTGTGGTCTGGGAGGTCTGCAAAAGCCCTGGAGTCATTGTTGGAGACAGCCTGACGTGTGGAGACCATTCTTGGATAGAGAGACTGCAGTTTGGACCATGGATCCAGTGTATTTTTACTCATTTTACCTGGAAATTGTCTCCTTTTTAATTTTTACCTACTACTATGTGGGAAGGAAGCGTGTTCCTCGCAGGAGATGGTGGGTGCACCCTCTACTCATGTAGAATCAGGTCCTCAGGTGTGAAAGTCCTGACCTCTTCTTGTGACATGGTCCCAAATAGCTCAAGCAAGAACTCACTGATCCACAAATGCTGGGCCCATGTGTCACCATCCAAAATGGCCGCTATCACCATAGAAAATGCTACGAAAGTGGGGTACATAGGCCGGTTTTTTTAGCCAGTGTTTTGTGTCATTTCAGTTTCTCATTAGTTTCTGCTGTGCGGATGGTGTAGTCAGGATCCGGTCCGGGTGCAGCGGCCGGATGAAGCGTACGGCAAAAATAGAGCAGGTTGGAAAAATCTGGGCCGTAGCCCAGAGTCCGGATCCGGTCAGGATCTGGTCAGTGAGGAACGGACGAGTGTGTACGGATCCATAGAGTTACATTGGATCGCCGAATGTCCATTCCGTTTGTACAGTATACGGTCCGGATCCGGTCCGGAAAATCCTGACGGCGAACGCCAATGTGAACCAGGCCTTACCGATATACAGTAAGTAACCAATACAACACCTCAAAAGCACAACTATTTTCTGAAACCAAAGCTTTGAGTGCAAAACCTGAGTTTGAGCAACCTGTTTTGCTTATTAGGAGTTGTAGTGTTAATAATGCATTCATAATTATGCACCAAAACATCTATAGCTATTTCTGTTTATTTCAGTCATAGTTCACTGCAGGTGTATGCTTGGCATTATAACTGCACTTATCAGCCTTTCCTAAAGTCTGGTTTGATCCAGTTAAGGGCTGTGCTCTGGTGTAACCCGATAAAAAAATGTGTTTTTATTACAAAAAGCCAGTCAAGGTTTGCAGGATTCTCTTCTCAAGTGTTGCTAAAGTCTTAGTCAACAAGGACCAGTCATTGATTATTATAATTATTTAGTATTTATATAGTGCTAACATCTTCCGCAGCGCTTTACAGTGTATATACAATATAGTCTTGTCACAGTGATCTGTAAATGCATAATATCTCAGACAATACAGTATTTGTCCAGTAAAACAGAACAATCCACTAGGAAGACCATTTTCAGTATCTCCTCTGTGGATCAATTAGCCCACTATATCTTTAAAGTGAACCCAAAGTGAAAATAAACTGATGAGATAAACAATTATATTTATCCTCCTACTCCTAAAATGATTTCTTAAAGTATCCCATGGTTTTATTTTATATTTAAACATTCACAAAGTAGGTTGAACGTTTTACTGTCTTTACTGACGCAGTTGTGACCACTTTTCAGTTAAACATCAATGTTAGAGATGCTGAAAAGCGAACAGAAGTGGATACAACTGCATCAGTGGGCTCATGCCCTAATCAGTAGTAGTCTATTAAGTGTCCCAGAGTGGAAATACATGAACTATTGACCTTGTCCTGCCTCTCCCCTGAGCTCAGAAGTTGTATTCTGCCAGGAAAACTTTTATGGCTGTACTTTGTTTATAAATGATGTTTTCTATATTCCCTACAAGGTACCGACAAGACAGAAGCTGCCACTTCCATGTGTAAAAATTAACTCTTTCAGGCAACAAATAAAACAAGTAAAACAGCCTGGTTATTAATATGTTTTGCACTGTACATACACACGTTTATCTCATGTCATATACCGCTTCGGGTACACTTTAAAACAAAACCAATAAAGTGTGAATGGTGGTATATGTAGGACAGCTGTCCCCCAGTCAATGCACACATTCCCCCAGTCAGTAAAGCTGTCTTGCATGTCACCTTAGAAATGGAATTTTATAGCTTAGCAATGTTACCACATTACATCATACCTTCACAGCTGGGCAGAGCTCTGCTCCACTGAAAATTAGGCTCACACTCCAGTGCCTGGTCATCACTGAGGGTGTAACCCGGGTCACAGCTGAAGGACACAAGAGCACCGACATAGAAATCATTGCCATGCCGCTGCCCATTGACAGGGATTCCTGGATCGAGGCAATGATCAGACTGCAACTTTACCGCTGTAAAAGACAAAGGAGAAAATGTGGCTATACATTAATCTGATGGTGATATGTATCACTGAACTACAAATAGTTTAGACACATTAATTCCACAGCCTTTTAGGTATGCATATATTCCATATTCAATGAAACAAATTGCATCTGCCTCACCTTAACCAAGAGAAAAATGTTCTCCCAGCGCCAGATATGCATTAACTTGACAGATACCTATGGAAAGCACTCAATTCTTACACAAAAGTCAGAGCCAGTCACTTGTTTTCAGCTTATAAGAAATGAGTCTGCAACATGATAGAAGACTTGTACAACAAATAAATGGGCTAGATATATGCATAAAGAACCGTGAAATATCTGTATAGCTTTGTTGCTTACTAGAGTAAGTGATTTATGTTTTGTGATACAAGAAAGATAATATATCCTACAGTTGTTCACATACAAAACTGTGCACACAATAAGATGTAATGCATCTTATTTACAGCAGCTAGAGATTATGGCTGTTAATTCAAACCTAGCATTGTATGTTCCTGGCCTGTTGCGTCAAACTTTAATGATGTGATGGAAATCACAGCTGACTTTTAGTATTTCTGTATTTTATAGTGTGCCTTATCATACACAAAACTGCAGCAGCACAAAGCTATAGCATACCGGGCTACAAATTCTTACCATAGACTGAGCCTGCAGAGGAGCCCGGATAGCAACAACTACAGATCGACTGTCTCCTTTCTCAAAATAAGACAACTGAGAATAGAAAGGGTGTAGTCGTACTGCTTTATTCTGTTTGAAGTGTAATATGCACACAAAGCTGGCAAATAAAGGACAGGAGCAAATATAGACATGTTATGTGACATCATGGACCAGGGACAGTTTGGTGCTCTGTATTTCCGGTAACTATACACTTTTAGAAATTATGTTTTAAACACGGGTCACTAGATCATCCTCAAATCATTAAAGGGGTGGTATGGGAAAAAATAAATCTGTCGCTGTCTAATATATATGGTAGATTTTTGATGATCCAAATGATCATTAGTGATCCAGTCTGTATACAGGTGTCACCTGGGCCCATATGCAATTCACTTTTTCTCCTGAGTTTTCTCCTAGTTTTCTCCTATTTTTGTCAATAAAATGCCTTTTGAGCCACCAGAAAGCGGGAAAATACTCAAAATAATTTTGATAGTACTTTTTTATTTACTTTTTGGTACTTTTTTTTAGATGAAAAGTGCTGGAAAGTTATTTTAAATAGAAGATGAAAAATTATCTCCTAGGAAAAAACTCAGGAGTAAAAGTTAATTGCATGTGAGCTCCGGTGTCAGCTCTATTCATTTCAGCAATCCTCCAAGTTGGATAATAGTTAGCTGCTATTGTATTAGCCACTGCCAACGGCTGGAAACCTTTTGCTCATCCTCCTACCTTCTCCTCTCCATTGAACTGAATGTGCTGTTCACCAGAGGTATGAACCCGCCACAGGTGCGTTCCATTATCATTTCTAAAATGTCAGCCAAAACTATCACAAATGGTCACTTTGGGTAACACTTATCTAGTGTGTGTAAAGCTTACGGCCTTCATACAGATCCTAATTTCAGCATGTTTGAGTCATTTAATATTATAAAGCATACAGTGAATTTAGAGAGAAAAGTCTAAAAACTCCCATCCAGCATGTTTATTCCTAGTAGAGTACATGGTGGAAATAATAATAATTCAAGTACAATATAGAAGAAAAATGTGAGTTCACAGCATAAGAAATAAATGTTAATTGCAATGATTTGTCCTAAACACAGATAAAGTGCCAAAAGCCATGAATCATAATAGAACAGATCTATTTTAGTGAGCTATGTAAGGTCTTCAATCTCCAGCTGGCACCCTTCTGTATATCTCTTAAAGCCAAGAACAATCAGCGGAATAAAACCCACAATGCTGTGAAAAACATACACGTATCTGTTTGAGCCTGAGGAATGCATTTTCGGCTACGTAAATCATTGCTGACTTAGAAATATTACTAATATTTTACCTTAGGTAGAGTGTATTTAGAATAACAAGAGAGAAATGCTCACACAGAGGAAAAAAGAAAAGGATTCTGGGAAAAGGACTCTTGGCAGCTCTCATTCAAAGAAAGGGGAAAAAAGCAGAATCCAAATTAAGAAGGAATAAAGCAGCTTTTTTATTCAATAATGCTGTCCAGAAGTCATTACTCCAGTTGTTATGGTAAAAGAAAATCAATAAAGATGATCAGACTGCAGAGAGTGGAACAGCTTCTAATAGATTTAAGTTCGCCAAATACTTTGCAGCAGAGCAGCTAACACAATACCGCCAATTTCTCTATTTTAGAGGGGCAACCCGTCCTGCTGAGCTTTCAGCTACACAAATGAACAATTCCTACAAGAAAGATCTGCCTCCATATTCATTCTGTGCACAAGGTGGGGGTAATTATTTTTAATCAGATGCAGGTCCCTCAGCTCTCTCTACGTTCAATCAATCCTGCACACCTGAATTCAGCAGAAATAGTAGAAATTCAGCGTATGGCTGAAAGATGTGCTCTGCATTGTGCAAGTACCAGCATACAGCACAGAGAATGCCTGCATGACAAAGGGCTTACTTTCATAGCGGATTTGAAATCCCACATCAGAGTGGCTCTTGTCCGTGGTGAACAGCAAGTAAAGGAAGTTGCTGGTGCTGATAAGGAACTGCGGCACCTGTGTGCCATCGTATACCCCGATCAGTGGTGATGAATAAGACTTTCCATCTCTTACTTCCAGGGTGTCATAATTCACTTCAGTCTTAAATCTGCAGAGAGAAAGCCAACAGGTAATGATTTTGTAATAGGCCATCATAAACACTAAAGAAATAATCAGTGTTCCTTAAAACCTCATAAAATGTCATACAGTAAACCTGTATTATTGCTTTTAGCCCTATTCTTATTTATACTCGCAGGTCAATTCTAGGGTGTACTGTATAAGATGTTCCTCTGTGTCAAATCCAATAGTTTACTGGCCACCATACGCAGATCTTGTCAAC